>NC_134234.1:192415560-193643060 GCF_965152275.1 Natator depressus | reverse complement strand
GTTCTTGGGTATCTGGGTGAGGAGGCTATGGAACTTGGGGAGGAGGGCGGTTGGTTACACAGGGATTGTAGTGGCGGTCTGTGCTCCAGCTGCCTTTCCTGCAGCTCAACCATATGCTGGAACATATTAGTTTGATCCTCCAGCAGCCTCAGCATTGAATCCTGCCTCCTCTCATCATGCTGTCGCCACCTTTCAGCTTCAGCCCGCCACTTACTCTCTTCAGCCCGCCACCTCTCCTCCCAGTCATTTTGTGCTTTCCTGCACTCTGACATTGTCTGCCTCCATGCATTCATCTGTGCTCTGTCAGTATGGGAGGACAGCATGAGCTTAGAGAACATTTAATCGCGAATGAGTTTTTTTTCACCTTCTAATCTTCACTAGCCTCTGGGAAGGACAAGATCCTGTGATCCTTGAAACACATGCAGCTGCTGGAGGAAAAAAAAGAGACAGTGGTATTTAAAAAGACACATTTTATAGAACAATGGGTACACTCTTTCACGGTAAACCTTGCTGTTAACATTACATACACAGCACATGTGCTTTCGTTCCAAGGTCGCATTTTGCCTCCCCCCACCACGGTGGCTAGCCCCTCCCCTCGCCCTCCTCCCCGTGGCTAACAGCGGGGAACATTTCTGTTCAGCCACAGGCAAACAGTCCAGCAGGAATGGCCACCTCTGAATGTCCCCTTAAGAAAAGCACCCTATTTCAACCAAGTGACCATGAATGATATCACTCTCCTGAGGATAACACAGAGAGATAAAGAACGGATGTTGTTTGAACGCCAGCAAACATACACTGCAATGCTTTGTTCTACAGTGATTCCCGAGTACGTGCTACTGGCCTGGAGTGGTAAAGTGTCCTACCATGGTGGACGGAATAAGGCTGCCCTCCCCAGAAAACTTTTGCAAAGGCTTTGGGAGTACATCCAGGAGAGCCGCGAATGCCAGGGCAAATTAATCATTAAACATGCTTGCTTTTAAACCATGTATACTATTTTAAAAGGTACACTCACCAGAGGTCCCTTCTCCGCCTGCTGGGTCCAGGAGGCAGCCTTGGGTGGGTTTGGGGGGTACTGCCTCCAGGTCCAGGGTGAGAAACAGTTCCTGGCTGTCAGGGAAAACCGGTTTCTCTGCTTGCTTGCTGTGAGCTATCTACAACCTCCTCCTCCTCCTCCTCATCATCTTCCTCGTCCCCAAAACCTGCTTCCATGTTGCCTCCATCTCCATTAAAGGAGTCAAACAACATGGCTGAGGTAGTGGTGGCTGAACCCCCTAAAATGGCATGCAGCTCATCATAGAAGCGGCATGTTTTGGGGCTCTGACCCAGAGCGGCCATTTGCCTCTCTGGTTTTCTGGTAGGCTTGCCTCAGCTCCTTCAGTTTCACGCAGCACTGCTTCGGGTCCCTGTTATGGCCTCTGTCCTTCATGCCCTGGGAGATTTTGACAAATGTTTTGGCATTTCGAAAACTGGAAAGTAGTTCTGATAGCACGGATTCCTCTCCCCATACAGCGATCAGATCCCGTACCTCCCGTTCGGTCCATGCTGGAGCTCTTTTGCGATTGTGGGACTCCATCATGGTCACCTCTGCTGATGAGCTCTGCACTCACCTGCAGCTTGCCACACTGGCCAAAGAGGAAATGAAATTCAAAAGTTCGTGGGCCTTTTCCTGTCTACCTGGCCAGTGCGTCTGAGTTGAGAGTGCTGTCCAGAGCGGTCACAATGGAGCACTCTGGAATAGCTCCTGGAGCCCAAGAAAAGGGCTTCATCGTGTGGACAGGTGCAGGGTTAAATCGATTTAATGCTGCTAAATTTGACCTCAACTCCTAGTGTAGACCAGGGCTTAGGTTGGCTCTTTGTGACTGAGACCTGGTCCATACTGGATTTTATTGGTAGATCATATTCTCGTCAATGGTTCTGTGAACTTGATTGGGCAGTGGAGATTGGGCACTGTTACTTCAAACCTATAAGCAAAAATTCAGGCAGAAAGGGCACTGGGAAGGAGATAATGTTAGTAATGTTACTCAAATAATGTTGCTTGCTCAGGGTTAAAAGAAAGTTACTTTCCTTGATCTTTACCATTCTGACATGACAGAATAATTCCTATACTGAGTGTAGGTCATGAGAGAAGGAGCAGAAATATCATGTAGTCCTGCTGTTCTGCTACTCGAACAATCAAGGAGATTAGCATTTTGTTTATAAACTGTCTTTAAATCTTTCCCCCTTTATGTTCTCTTCTACAGAATCACAGTGGAAGATTTATTTTTATTTAATGCACATCCATAGTGGCACGATCCATCTCAGCCTGGCAACCACAAGGAGCTTTATGTGCATTTGTCTGCTGCAGCTTACTAAATCTCTTCCATTCTGAAGAGCTGTGAATACTGCCAGAGGGCAGTGCTCTTGCCAATATTTATTTGCACTGGCTTTCTCATGGCACATTTGCCTTTCGTGCACATTCGTGAGAATAAAAATTCACTCACCGGAGTGCTCAGGGGAAAATGGTCAGATCCTCCCCTGTTGATGTCAATGGAAGTGCTGAAATGGATGTCAATGGAAGTTGAGAGCACCAGAAAAGTGAGTTAGCAGTTTTTGCTCAATGAGATATTTGTTTGCTGTATATTCCCAGCTTGAGTAAAGACTTTAGAATTTGGGCCCATTAGTTGGATGAAAATCCATAAGCAAATTAGTCCTGTGGATGGTGGTGTGTTTCTACACTGTATCGGCATCTATAGTATAATTTGTATTTATGTATCACTTAGGGGTCCATTTACTAAAGAAAATGAAACAAGTGGGCGACATGTAACCACAAGTTAACATTTTAGCTTAAAGGTAGGTGACTGGGAAAATGATTAATGCACAAAATAATCAGTGAAGACTCTGACAATCGAGGTAGACTTCATAAAAGGCTATGGGATGCTCACTGAGTGTGCCTGGTGCAGAGCCAGTCGGCTCCAGCAGCACTGATGTGTAGATGGCACTATCATTTTTACTGTTCTGATGAAGTGCCACTAGGTGGCAGTGCAATCCAAGAAATGTAAGGAGCCTGGCACTGCGGTTTTTCATGACCGGTTGTCTAAGAACTCATCATGGCTATTTCAAAGGTGCTGAACTTCTTGAATGTGACAGGTAGATTTAAGAAAACACACCACATCAATGGGCCTTCATCACTTGAGATGACAGAGCGTTGATGCCAGATAACTGGGTTTCAAGGCATGTCCCCAGATTACCTAGGAACCCTTGAAAGAGTTTCCTAGATAGAGATTAGATCATAAGACAAAAAATCTGTCCGCCGCTGCAGCAGCATCATCTTTGAAAAGACTGCTTTCCAGGGGTAAATTGGAGAAATAAAGTTAAGTAGAGTTGGGAGGCCGTTGCATTTAATCCGTTATCAAAGATCTAATCCATCCCTAGGTCTTCCAGTGGGTGAGAGCTTGCACTTTGGATCCTGATGTCTTCTGTACTCTTAGGATTTTATGCTGCTGCTCTTCTAATCCTTTTATAATGCACCCATCTTTCTTATGTGTTCAGAGTTCTGTGACCAGAACAGTAATTTTGTTACCCACAACACTGAAGAGTCATTGCTATAGAAAAATGTGAAATTTGTCAGTCATTCTGAGACACACTGGTCAGGGTCAAAGTGTGTTGTTACCCTCTGTGCTCTACATACATTATATATATACACACACACACAAAGTACTGTATATACTTAAAACTTCAGGGAAAGTTTAGGCCATCAGACTGTAATCTCCTGAACTGGAATTTGGTCAGAAGGGCAACTACCCAATCTCTTATGATGGGTGTTAAGAGATTCTTTGTGGCTCCTCCAGCAGCCCGTGCTGGTGCATCAGCTCATTACTGACTCAGAGGGAAGAATTCAACCCACTGGATCAAACGGCTTTTCCTGAAGCACGTATCATTGTTTACGTGTTGCGTGCTGACAGTCTGATCGATGCAGTCTAGGACAGATGCTTTTCACATTTTTACCCCATGCTATCTTCTAAGTCCCATTTTCAGTGGGAGTTAGGCACCTAACCGGCTTAGGCACTTTTGAAAGTCCCACTAAGTGCACAGCTACATCTCTGGGTGCCTAAAAACCTTATAGAATCTGGCCCTTAGTTGCTCATGAGGCTAAATCCCTTTTGAAAATGAATCTTAAGTTCCTAAATTACTGAGGGGCTTTTGAAAATTGAACCAGTTGTTGCTGACACAAGGAATTTACCATCTGTATTAATGGTCTCCCATTCAAATACTCACTCTGCCTGAGCCTGCTTAGTTTATGAACTAAGACTGGATCAAGCATAAGGTGCTATGACTCTAGGCCAGCATTTCTCAAATGCGGCCACTGGGGTCGCATGTGGCCACAGGCCTCCTGAATGGTGATTGGGGATAAGGGAAAGCATCAGCCCCTCTCCCTCCCTTCCTCTTGCTCCAGGATGCATCACCCTGCACTGCCTCTGGAGACAGGTGGGGCACACTGCTGAAGAAGCAAGCGGAGTTCTCTACCCATGGGCTGGGGTAGGGGGGGCACAGTGGGGCTCAGGCTTACACCCTGGGATGGTTGGGTAGCTGACTCTGTTAGCAGGACTTAGGGAGCCTGGCTGCGCAGACCAGGGCTCAAGCCATGGGGCTTCGGGCGCCAACACCGGCTCCAGCTGTAACGTTTCAGGTGTTGACCCCCGGCTCTGGCCACATGGCCCCAGCCCACGGGGCTTCAGGCTTCAACCCCAGGCCATGCTGTGGTAGGCTCTGATCCCTGGCTCTGGCTGTGTGTGGCACCAACCCGTGGCCACACGTTCTGACCCCCAGCCCTGGTCATTGACCCCCCCCCCCAGCCCTGGTCGCTGACCCCAGACACTAGCCCTGGACACCAATCTCTAGCCCTGGCTGTGTGGCAGCAGGTGCCAAACCTGGGCACCGGTGAGTGCTTGTCCCAGGCACCAATCCCTGGCAGCGGCCACTGGCTCCTGGCCCCCGCCCCAGCTGTGGATCCCCAGCCCTGATTGCTAACCCCTAGCTCTGGCTGTGCATCAGTGGGCCCCTTGGTGCAGATCCGGCAGGCTCAGACCCCCAGCTGCGTGGTGGCGGGCTCTGACCCCAAGCTGCCGACCCCTAACTCCGGCTGTGCGGCAGCGGCTGTTGGCCCCAGGTGCCGGCCTCCGAGTCCCTGTTGTGGTTGCCAGCCTGGGCTCTGGGGGGTGCTGGCCCCGGGTGCCAATCCCCGGCCCTGGCCATGCAGCAGCAGGTGCTGACCTGGGGTTTAGCAGGTATTGGCCCTGGGCACTGAGCCACAGCCCCGGCTCTGGCTGTGCAGGTCCTGGCCCTGACTTGGGCTGCGCAGCACCTGCCCCGGCTCTGACCCCCAGCCACACAGCTGCTGATCCCCGGCTCCGGCCGCAGGACTCCCCACCCACCCCCATCACTTCTGGTCCCTACTGCCTGCTCTGGCCCTGCATCCACCCCCCCACATTGCCCGGCTGGACCCTGCTGCTTCCTGGCCCTGCATCCAGGCCCCCATCACACCTGGGCCCTGCTGATTTCCCCTCCAACCCCCCCATCCAGGGCTTCATTTTTCCTGGGGCTTGCTGTGAAAAGTTTATATTAACAAACATGCAAATATCACTTATCACAGCATTATTTTTATTACTGAGTCTGCAAAAAAAAAAACCTACATAAATAAAATACAACGATTTATTTATTTTTCCTTAAGTTAATAAAGTATTTTAGGGAAAAGTGACAGTGTGGCCACCAGCAAGAGTTGGTAGCCGCACTCTGAGGCTACCAAAAAAATTGTTTTGCGAACCCCTGCTCTAGGCAAATGGGGTGACACAAGGGGCACTTTAATTCTCTCCCTTTCCTTCCCGGGCCTCTCTCCACAATACTCCCAGTTCCTGAGAGGTGCAGAAGGAAGGACTGAGGTTGTCCTGACCTTTCTGCATGGTTGTACTGTGTTTTGCTTCTGTGGAACTGGATAGATGGCATGAAGTTTACACTGAGATTCTGAAGGGAAATGATGGGTTTGGTTGTGTGATAAACCAGATGCAAACTGCTAAGCTATTACTCACAGCCTGTGAGTTTTTCACCTCTGTCCCTGGTTCTCTGGGAATGAAAGGAAATGTTTTGCTATTTGTATAGCTGGAAATGAATTTAACATGAATAATAATGATCTCATTAAGGTCTGACAAACCTGTTTTTTACCTGGGGTGGTTTGCATTTCCATAGATAAATTGAATATTAGCCTTTGAGTATGTACAAACTTGTAGATAATTATAAATCAGGATTAGTCAGAGGAGGTGAAAAATGAGGGTCAGACACAAGCCACTCAGGGTCAGGCACAATGTCTTTGCTGTCACACAAGCTGGTCAATCAGGTTTCGGATATTTTGGACTCTGAGTCCTTCTTAAACACAGCCAGATTTTAATAAGGCAATGGTAATTTCTGTAACCTATTTTAGCCAGAAGAATATACTCATCACCCTCCTAACTTTCTGAAAACTTGACCAAAGTGTCTAGAAATGGATTTAGGAGCTCATACTTCTGACTTAGTCCTTGGGCTTGGCGGGGGGGGGGGGGGGGGGGAATCTTCCCCTTACTCTAAAATGTACAGGGTGTATGTGTACTTCTAGGGCTGTGTCCACTTGGGATTTACTTGGAGGTAGTTGTAATTTGGTGTATCCCTCCATTTTAACCTTGTGTGCCTCCAGCTATCTTGCCTCCTGGCAGATATTTTATGTGGATGGTGGACAACTGGATTCAACTCAACCCACATAAAGTGGAGATAATATTCATGGACTGAGAAAAATGTTTCAAGGAACATATTAGTAGTGAGGATCCATGCATCCATACTCAGGGAGTAAGACACAGGTTCATGAGAGAGGTCCAGAATTTAGGAGTTGCTTTGGATTGCTCTCTGATCATGGAAGCCTATGTTGTGACAATGATCCTGAATGGCTGTTCTCTCCAACTTCTCTGGAAAGCATTCTCTTCTTTCTCCAGCATGGAGAAAATAAATAAATCGTTGTATTTTATTTATGTAGGTTTTTTTTTTTTGCAGACTCAGTAATAAAAATAATGCTGTGATAAGTGATATTTGCATGTTTGTTAATATAAACTTTTCACAGCAAGCCCCAGGAAAAATGAAGCCCTGGATGGGGGGGTTGGAGGGGAAATCAGCGGGGGCCTGGATGCAGGGCCAGGAAGCAGCAGGGTCCAGCCGGGCAATGTGGGGGGGTGGATGCAGGGCCAGGGCAGGCAGTAGGGACCAGAAGTGATGGGGGTGGGGGTCACTGTTATGCCAATCCAACATGTAGCTACTAGGAGAGGGTTCATGTGTAGACCTGAGTCAACAGAAGCTAGGAACACAGAGTGCTTCCTATGTGATTCTGTGTCCTTCATTTCTACATAGCAAAGTCAGTAGCTCTGTGATTCTGTTTATCCTTGTAAAGCATTCAGATATTATAGTGATGGATGAAGTATAATTACCTAGGTAGAAGCCCCTCTTCCAGTCCAAGACCTCTGCCATTCATATTGCTTTCTGGCATATTGTGAGCTCTACTGTTGATTCATATTTTTCTTAGGAACCTAACAGCTGTATATCGGACTGGTCTTCAACCTTCTTAACAGGTCTGAGTTAGAGTCTAAGTGAAATTACTTTAGTAGGTGGTCGTTTCCCTTTTCAAAACTACCTATAACCATTCATTTAGTAAAACTCCAAAGAGTGGAAACGTCTCTTTTGTCTTAGGGAAGTTAAACAGCACAAGAGATCTGTGTATACCAATAGTACATGTGTTTTGTGCACACACAGCTCTCATTCATATTTCATTTTTAAATGTATTTTATTTATCTTTTATTACAAGCTTGCAACATAGTTATGTCTTGATCTCTCACTATGAAATTCAAACAGACCTAATGAATTTTTTGAGTAAGGGGGAAAAAAAAGGTGCTTTTAATCAGAGAAGTCTATAAATATAACCAGAAAAGGGAAGAAATATTTCAATGGGGAATTATTTGAATACACAAATACTGCCCAGGAGAGCCAGAACTCTTCATTTCCCTGGGTAGTTAAAGTCAAGGGGTTGTGAATTAGAGCCTAGCGTGGCTGGAGTAAGATTTATGTTTTATGTGGTGATCTCATAGACTTTGGCAGGGTTGTTGACGTATCTATTGTATAGCTGAGTGTAATGGAGTGAACCAGGCACAAAGTAAATCTGGGACAGTTACTTTTTAAAAAAGTACAGGAGGGTATGACCAGATATCTTAGGCACTTTAAAAAATTTTTTTTAAATAAACATTAGAGGTTCCAAATCCAATGAAACGCACTCAGTCTGTGATTAAAATAGGGTCCAGGAAGAGAGTACACTAGGTTGTCTGCTGTATGGAAGTTAACAGGCTGTAGTGCACATTCGAAGTGAAGTGGAGTACACAGTAAGAACACTGAGCACTATGTAAGTGCTCTTTCATCAGTAAACCATACAGAATTTTACAAAGATTGGTAAGTGTCCCTGTCTCCATTTTATGGATGGGTTAACTGAGGTGCAAAGTGATAATTTCCTGTCCCATAAAAGAGCCAGGGATAGAACTCAGATCTTGCATCCCAGTCCAGTGCTCTGTCCTAGTGGACTAGGTTATCCTCAAATAACATTTTAAAATGGAATTTATCAGAAGCTGTTTTTCTTTTAACTACATGGAGGAACAAATAGTGGTCTAATTTCTCAGTAAAATATAATGCCAGATGTTAGGGTTCAGCTTCTGTTCAGGGTGCACATGTGGCTTTGAGATACCTTTGCACTTCCTTGATCCTGGGGTGAGAAGGGGTTTTGAATAGGTCCCTTGGAATAATGCAGAACAGCTTGGCTGCTCTGTTGTTCTGGCTGCCTCCAGCCCCAATGGCCCTCTGACAGCCAGACATCACTGGGACATAGGGATGCCCTGGCCAAACCCTTTTCCTCAGCTGCTCCACTTGTGCTGGCTGCAAGGAGGTGGGTGAGCTCCAGTTGGGACCAATTCTGCCCCCTGCCCCAGGAGCTCATGCAAAGGGGGTGGGTGAGATTCCCCCTGCCCCCTCCTCTAGTATCTATGATGCAGTGATGACAGGCTCAATCCAGTACAGTTTGAAGGAGCAGACCCCTGATTTCCTTGAAATGATTTTTTGACAGGAAAAACAATAGATGGCAGGTGTATTCCCTCACTGTGGCACCAGGGAATGTGTTGACGATAGCTGCTGGCAGAGGACAAAAGTGCTCTGCTCATTCCCAAATACAAGCCGGGTGGTTTTTCTGCTTCACGTGGCAGAGTGGAAAGCCTGCCCAAATGAGGGCCAAAGCCCCGTAAGCAGGAGTGAAAGTGCCAGTGCCCAGATCCCAGAAGGCCATTTTCATTCCTGCACCTCTTCTGGGGTTGGTGCAGGGATGGAGGGCATCAGGCTGCTTGCGCCTCTTATGTCATTGTCTGGGTCTCAAGGCACAGGCTAGGGCAGCCCCAGTGATTCTATAATGGAGTCTCCTGCTGCCAGCCCCTGGATGAGGATTGTGGCAGTGGGGGATCGTCAGGGTGCAGATCTGCTCAAGCTCCAACACTTCTTTCTTTGATTTCCTCTGCGGTGCCCCATCCTCAAACACCACCTGTGCCAGGCAGAATGGACCAGGAATGGGGAGGGAGGGAGCTGTGGTAGCAGAGGGATAAATTCCACCCTCTTTCCCCCTCCCTTCCAGTGGGTTTGCAGAAGCCTTTATGGGGAACATATGCTTGGGGACTTGCAGTTTTTGGGAGGACCTGTCCCAGGCCAGGGTGGGCAGAGGGAGGACTGTGAGGGATCGGCAGGGCAGAGTCAAGGGACAATTGCTCTGTATAGGATGCTCCAATGGGTGGATGTCCCATTGGTCAAACCAGTATTTGTTCCCTCTGTGCACCTGCTATCCCACTCACAGTGGGGAGCAGGACACAGGTCTGGCAGGAGAACTAATGGCAACATGGCTCCTACAGAGGTTGTGATTTAGGAGGACAGATCTTATTGCAGATGCTCTAATTGCTTTGCAAATCTGCTGCAACACCAGGCTTCCAAGGCTATATCTCCTTGCTCCTTTTGTGAGGCTCAAAGTCCACTCACCAGAGGGAATCATTCCCCAGAAACCCCATGAATTCATTCTCTTTCCCCTCTGTTGTGAGCATTTCCATGTAAGGGGGGGCACATTTAGTGGAAAATAACTAATTGTGGTTAGTTACTTACATGTTAGAATTTATTAGACGTTACCTGCTGATATTGGCCCTTATGATACAAATGAAATGAAGCCTGGACATAAAAGCAGTAAGGAAAGATATTTGCTTTTCATAGCTTGTCTGGAGTTCACAAGCCTTGTGGTGTTTACAGCTGTGCATGCTTATGAGTTATGAGAGGATGATTATTAGGCACTAAAGGCATTTCATGGCAGTGATATAGCTTTCAATAACTCCAGCACAGCCAAAGTTCCCTGCAAATAAAGAAAAAGTTGAGTCCAATGAATTTACTTTTTATTATTTGAAAATTGCTACTGCAATTGTTATAAATGCTTGGGAAGCAAGAGTAGAACATTATTAGAAACTTGTCCCTTGGGGCATATCTTATACAGTATTGCTAGCAGAATGGGGCGAGAGAAGCACTCGCATGAAAACAGCAAGGTCTGAAAAATACCGTTATAAGTAACATGCTACTAAAACTACAAACAAGTGCCCCTTCAGTGCTCTAGGAAATGAATGGCATTTCACCTAGCCAAGGATTTCTTTAAGCCCCTGCAAAATGTTGTCCTTGCAATGCCTTCTTCCTATAATAGATCACAAAGCATTAGGGAAAAAGTAGCCTACAGCTGCCATTCATATGTTAAATATACGCATGGAAAACTATAACTTTTAGTTAACGTCCAAAATTTCTAAAACACTATGTTGAACGGTGAATAGACATTTCCGGTTTTGATCGATCTCTAATATTTATGCAAATGAGAGAGTCTCTTAGTTTAGGTCCTGATTCAGCAAGATACTTGAGCACATTCCTAGCATTAAGCACATGAATAGTCCCCCTGCAGTCAGCTGTTTTGAAGTCAGTCACTTTATTCATGTGCATAAAGTTAGGGACTTGCATAAGTGCCTTGTTGAATTGGGACTTTAGCAAATAAATCCAACAGAAAATAATTGTTTACAGGAACCTGTTCCTACTGGAGCCAATTTGCAAAACTTCCATTGGAGTCAATGGAAACAGCTTTGGGTTCTGTTCAAAGAACAGGAGGACTTGTGGAACCTTAGAGACTAACAAATTTATTTGAGCATAAGCTTTCGTGAGCTACAGCTCACTTCATCGGATGCATTCAGTGGAAAATACAGTGGGGAGATTTATATACATAGAGAACATGAAACAATAGCTCATGAAAGCTTATGCTCAAATAAATTTGTTAGTCTCTAAGGTGCCACTAGTACTCCTGTTCTTTTTGCGAATACAGACTAACACGGCTGCTACTCTGAAACCTGGGTTCTGTGAAGTTATGCGCTCAATTTTTTGTTCTGAGCTCAGTAGTAAAGAGTTTATTTCATATCAACAGTATAATCCAATTATGAGCAGGTATGACTGGACACTTAAAATCCTAGGAAAATGTACTTTGGTACTTTTGGTGTGTAAGTTCAGGAACCAGCGGAATGGTGACATGATCAAATTGTTTTTAATGAGGGTGATATTGTGTGTCCTGGAATAAGCTACACCAACGATTCTTAACCTTTTCCGTACTGTAACCCCCATATTAAGGGGTGGGGGGAATCTCTCCTTCCTTCCATCTAGCTGTAAAGAAAGGGAAGAGGATGTGACTCCTAGGTTTAGTACAGCAGCATGACTAGAATAAAAACTTTGGACCAAATTCTATTTTCCATTGCACAGCTGTAATAAAAAATGGAGCCAGGTGTAATGGCAGGTAAAATTTTTTGTGGAGTCTCCGGTGAATAAGAAACTGAATTTGGATATGGCAGAGTCAGATGCCTGTTTTCATTTCCCCTGACATTCAGAGACAGACATGTATTCACCTGACTTCATAGAAAACAAATTCCTAGCAAATTCCTTGGTTCTGAGATCAAACAAATTTGTTTCCAGCAGAAGTCTACTGTCATGGCCATCTGAGAATTCTTTTTTGGGGGGGCAGGAGGGGTTGCATGAATGAAGGGGATGCAAGAAAGTTGAGCAGGATAAAATGAATGGATGAAGAAAAAGAGAAAGGGGAAATAGAGGAGAAACCTAAGTTTTTTAATTGTTCCTGAAGGATTCTCAGTATCCTCCTAGATTATTTGGCTGTATCTGGTCTAATAACCTCTTATTCCATTGGCTGCCCAGAAGATTGGCTGCTGTTGAAACCTAACCAGTTGCTGCCCAAGGAATTGTCCAGGCAGGATGCTAAGGAACTGTATGCAGCAAGGTAGGAAGGGTCTTAAACACTTTTTTTTTTTTTGAAGTTGTGTTTCTGTCTGGGAGTGTGAGACCTGATCCTTAGGCTTAAAATGCCAGCCAAAGTCTCCAACGTTGGGCTGGATGTTGCACAAGAAAAGGCTTTCTTGAAAAAAGTGTGGTGTTCTCGTATCCAATCCTGATCGGAAATCCCTTGAATGCCCTTTCCTCTTGGAATTTGGCACTCCCAGTTCTAACGGGACAGAAAAAACCAACTATCCACTTACCTGAATGCTTCAGTACCCCAGAAAAGGTTCTCAAAATGGGGGGGTTTGGTGAGATTGTCTGATCTTATCTTTATATGAACCCGTTTGCCACTCTTCACTTATGAGACATCGCGGCAACTTGAGGATGCCTACAGCATTTGTGTCACAACATAACGATTTGTCCTGTGTGGTGAAATGCAAAGAAGTAGAAGTTTTTACCCACTCCCTATTACTAACAGTGGCACGTATGAGTGTTACAGCAAGGATCTGAAATAGATGTTCAAAATCCCTTTAGCATTTAAAGCAAGGGGATGAATCCCCGTAGCAAACCCCTGCAAATTTCAGCATTCAAGGCTGCTTGGATTAAAATTGCAAATTCTATTTGGATCAACCCGAGTGAGTCAAACATACCTGGATTAGGGGAGAGGAGGTTGGAATTGAAACCTTTTTCTCGTGGCTAATGTATATGGATGATATTCTTAATAGTACAATATTTTTTGCTTCCCACTTCCCAGTCCCCTCGCTCCCTTCATATATTTCCATGCATAACTCTCTAAATACAGCAGCTGTGCCATCTGCCTCAAATATTATTCCAGTTCTCACTGTTTTGGGATAAATTTCATAAAGTCTATTGCACATATACACATTTAATTGAACAAGTGAAGCCTCTCCACTTAAGAAAGCTTTGCGAATGACAAGTCGTGTCCAATTTCCATTCAAATGGTTACTCTGGGGCTTTAAAATATGTGTGAATTCATCTAGCTGAGGCAGATAGTATATCTGAGGCAGATGGCTTGGTTCAGCATAGGAAAAAAATGTAAGTGCCTTTTACTATCAATCGTATTTTTCTGGCAAAGGGCTGACATAATAAAGATGTGAGTATTACTGAGAATGCTCTTTAATAATTATTCTACCTTATGTTTTCCCTTAAGAATATGGTTAACTGACTAGGAAAATCTACTCCAAGATTTTATGTTTAACCATAACAAACAGCTTAGGAACACCCCCTCCAGGAAAAGAATGGAGTGCGCGCTGGAAATCAAACACATTCCTCTAACAAAGAGGATCAGCCATAGGTTTTTGTGATGCTCCATATGGAAGTTTTCATATAGCGTGTGACTGTTCTCAGGGTACCAAGGGCTGTGGCTACGTCTGCACGCCACACCACTGGCGGGGGACATGTGATGTATGGGTAGCTACACGGCGCACTGGAACGCAGGCTTTGTCCACTCTGTGGTGCGTAGCTACACATGTCAGTGAGAGGCTCTTGCAGAGGCGAGTGCTGGGGAAAGGCTCTGGCAGGGGGGAGGCAGTGGGGAAAGGATGAGCCTTTCCCCGCAGCTGGCACTTCTCCCTGCAGTGGGGGAAGGGCTCCAGCAGTGGGGAGCTGCCGGAATCTTTTCGGGGGAAAGACTTCAGCAGCATGACCCTGGACTGCTAAAAATAGCTGTGTAGACTGGGAGGCCTGGCTTGGGCAAGCAGAGAGCCATGTAGGGTATGAGCTTGAGCGCATATCTTCACCCTTCAGGTGTGTCTGTGCTCCGCTCTCCTAAGGTGCGCCTCACTGTCTATACTGCCATTTATACCCATGCTGGGGGTGGGGATGTACTTTACACACCGCCAAAAGGTGCACCTTGAGAGTCGGTTGAAGTAGGTTTGCTTGTGCTTAACTGACATCACCAGCCTGAAAATACTTGCAGGGAATGTAGTGTGCTTGATATGGGCTGCATTGTCACCCGCTGCTCTGAGACTCCCATAGGAGCTTCTCCTGCAGGATGGGCTGAACATAGAGGGGTAAACATTGGTTGCCATTGACTTCAGCTGCACTGCTGGACCTGACCCACAAGTGTGAGTAGTATGGGTGGACAGCCTAGTTCTGTCTAAATAAGGACCCCCTCCACAAACTTAGTCCAAGCTCTGAATGTCCAGATCAGAGATCAAATAGGTGATTGTTTATAATTGGATTCTCAAACTATTGCACAGTAAACTGTAAGCAGGCCTGGAGGCTGTTTGGTAGAGATGGGCCCAAACCTAACCCCCGGATCTGCAGACCTAGGGGTTGAATTGAGGAGGGGGGGATGGTAGTGGTATTCTCCAAAGCCACATGGAGAAGATGCCATTCACCGTAGATTTGTTCAGATCTCATGATCTGCGATAACCCCTCGCTTCTATTTTGTGTGCTTTGAGCAGCAATGGAATAATTTGAAACCTAACAATGATCATTTCAGAGTTAACACCCAATTTAGATGAGTAGGAGCCTCTTACGGATATTTTTCAGGGTCTCCATTGCACTCTGTGCCCCCCAACCCTCTCTTCCATTCATACTCTTGCTTGGGAAGCTGAACAAAATTGTACTACTGTAAACATGAAAGCTTAAAGTAATTTCTCCAGGTGCCTCTTTGCCTTCTGTGGGTAGGGCTCTCCTTTCTCTACAGACTTGCCTTGCCTTGGACCCTCTTTGGATTGGGCTTCACTGACTGTCCCAGTAGACAACAAAAATTCACCAATTATGTTGCAGGGTCCAGTCACCTCCCCTCACTTTTTATTAGCCCTTCCATCTCATTCCCTCTCAGACCTCGTGGACCCAAGCACTTTTGCATGTCCAGCTTTTCTAAATAGTCCTTAACCTGTTCTTTCACCACTGAGGGCTGCTCACCTCCTCCCCCATACTGTGCTGCCCAGGACAGCAGTGTGGGAGCTGAAGTTGTCTGTGAAGACCAAGGCAAAAAAAGCTTTTGAGTACTTCAGCTTTTTCCACATCATCTGTCACTAGGTAGCCTCCCCCATTCATTAAGGGTTCCACACTTTCCCTGACCTTTTTCTTGTTGCTAACATACCTGTACAAACCCTTCTTGCTACCATTCGCATCCCTTGCTAGCTGCAACTCCAGTTGTGTTTTGGCCTTCCTGATTACACCCCTGCAGCTTGAGCAATATTTTTATACTCCTCCCTAGTCATCTGACCAAGTTTCCACTTCTTGTGAGTTTCCTTTTTGAGTTTAAGCTCACCAAAGATTTCACTGTTAAGCTAAGCTGGTCACCTGCCATATTTGCTATTTTTTCTGCATATTGGGATGGTTTGTTCCTGTGCCCTCAATAAGGCTTCTTTAAAATACAGCCAGCTTTCCTGGACTCCTTTCCCCCTCATATTAGCCTCCCAGGGGATTCTGCCTGTCAGTTCCCTCGGGGAGTCAAAGTCTGCTTTTCTGAAGTCCAGGGTCCACATTTTGCTACTCTCCTTGCTTCCTTTTGTGAGGATCCTGAACTCAACCATCTCATTCATTTATTTCTGAACATTTAAATTCAAGTTTCATATGGTGTTGTGTGTGTTTTTAAAAACAGGCTTGGTACCTAGCTGAGACTTCGAATGGCAGTTTTCTTTAGCCTGGGACAAGTTTTACTAGTGAGTTATAAACACCAGCAAAAACAAATTTATAATGGAAACACTGACAGATCCTTAACTATAGTAGTGTTGGCAAGTACCACTATAATATTCATATTCCAGCTCAATAATTCTTATTCTAACCATAATAAGCAGATATCGACTTCTGCTGAGTTCAACATCAAGATTTATTGACCCAGGAGGTAAATATTGGCTAAACAAAAGTCAGGGTCAGTGAGTCCCTTAAGGGACTCTTAATCTTGTGTAGACTGGAAAAAAGTCAATATCAGAATTATTACATACTTCTATTATAAAGATTTCTATTACATGAACACACAAAGGAAAAAAGAACTTTACCAAAAAAAAAAAATAGCAGAGCTATTTTCTCTGAGGCCTATGACAATACTGTAAATCAGACTAGCGCAGCCATACATTGAAAAAATACCACGAAAGGAGCTCTGTATTTACCACAATACACTGCATAGCACCAATTATTAAAAAATGGGGTGGGATACGGGAAGAGGGAACTGAAGTTTATATTGCTGGTCTCACTAAGGACTCAGTCCTGCACGGTGCTGAGCAGTCTGGCCCTGACCCAGCAAAGCATTTGCTTAGCTTTAAAAATATGAATAGTCTAAGTCAACGGGACTACCTCTATTCCTTAAGCAAGCCTGTGTTTGCTTACTTTGCAGGGTCAGAGTACTCAGCCCCTTGCAGGATTGCGTTTAAAATGTGGCTGTGTGAACTGGGTTGTGTAATATTCCCATCAAGACCTTCCTAAACATTCCCCTGAAATTGAACCTTTGCTGAGGTTAACTTTTTTCCTTATCTGTTTTCTGAGGCTTCTGCTCTGCTCCTCCAAGTTGGAAGCATTGGCAATCTTCGAAGCCAGCTTGTTCTTGTCTGTTCCTCCTCTAAGTTTTCTGGACTCAACTGCCTGCACCTGCAGTTTGGCATGCTTATCCAAAAAAGACCCAAACTCCCATCCTCTCAAGGTTCATCATTACTATAGCTGTCTGTTGCTCTTTCCACAATATACATAATATGGAGGAACAATATGGGCACAGTGGGATTCAAATAACATTGTTTACTATATGCAACTTGCAAGGCCTAGCTACATAAGTGCACTGTGTCTCTGGCAGAGATCTGGTGGCTTCTGAGCAGAGGTGAAAGTGGGCCGGTACGGTGTACCGGTAAGAAGTGGCTGCTGGTACGGGCCCATATGCAGCCAACGTTAAAGCGCTGCCACGGCAGTGCTTTAACATTGCTGCCCCTTTTGCCCCCTTCCCCCCACCCGTTGGTGGCCCTGCTGGTATGGACCCTACCGGCAGGGCCGCCCACGGGGGTGTGTGTGTAAAAGGGGCAGCTGCCCTGGAGCCCGGCAATTTAAAACAGCCTGGAGCTCCTGGCTGCTGCAGCAGCCAGAGCCCCATGCCCTTTAAATCGCTGCTGGAGCCCCAGGTGGCACGGGACAGGCAGCATGGAAGGCTGGCTGGCGGAGGCTGACCCCCCCAGCCACGCCCCTTCTGCCTCAGACCCTGCCCCTTCTGGGGGCTGGTAAGTCTTTTATGTTACTTTCACCCCTGCTTCTGAGACAACATGAGGGCTACTGAAAGGGCTCACAAACTATTTAACGTTATAGTACTCCCAAATCCTATATACTATAACTACACTAAGCACAAAATGAAGGGAGTTTTCAAATGTGGATTTTTGATTGAATATAATAGGGTAATTCTAAAGTGGAATAAAAGGTCCAGGAAGAATGAAACGTCAGGCCAAATAAAAATAAACCAAAGAATTGACTAAAAAATGTCAATAGACTGTAGACTCTGGCATAGATCTGAATGCTATATAAAATTGCCCTGTAAGACATCCAGGGTGTAGAAGTGGCACACTTATTTTAAATGTAATTTGCTTTTTTTGGTGATGCTTAATGTTGACCTGATACTGCAGTTAGAGAGTTTGCACACGTTGCCTGATATACCATATCATCAACTACTAAGGAATGGAGCTCTGCAAACATCTCAGGTTTCAACAGAGGGCAAGATTTGCTGTTCATTATTCAGGATTTGTTATTTCTCATTTGATGATCTCATGTTTTTCAAGTTTGTCACCCATTTAGGGAACAGCAGTAATATTGTGTGACTTAGGAGACCCGTCAAACAGCTTGGATAGTGAGTAGGGAACAGTCAAAGTAAACAATCTTATAGGCTGAAATTGTCCATATAAATTATTTGGTGAATACTTGCAAATAAAAAAAACATTAGTAGAAAGTAGGATTGGGCCACAAATGACTCTTAAAAAGGAAATAGGTTTCAATTCACCAGACCCATTTATCTGGAACAAATAATTTGACCAGCTGTCGTTATCCTAATGAAGAAAGTATAAAAATAAAAATTCACATTTTGTAGGGCAAAATAAAGCATCTTTTATGCAAATAGCAATACATATACACATTTTTATTTACATAAAAGACTATTTCATTCTGTAAAATATGTGAATTTTAATTGTATAGTACATTAAAAAACGTGGGTATGTTATTTGCATAAGAGATATTTTATATAAAAAAAAAAAAAGCGCGCGCCCACAGAGAACATTTTCATTTTTGCTAAATGTCACACTAACTTATTTTGCTAAGTTTTGTAAATCCTTTATATCACTTAGTTACATTTTAGGCCTACAGTTCATATTTTGTAATATCAGGTTCTAAATCTTTATATTTTGTGTAGCTAAATACTATTTTTTCATTTTTTTTTTCACACTACAGTTGAAGAGCAGGACTGATTGGGATCTGTGCAGAGAGATGGTGTGATGGAGTGTATTCATCCCACACTGGACAAGATGGGGTTAATGCCACATGGTGGGCCAAGGAAGCCAGCCCCCCTCACCCCTGCTAGGCATGCTCCAACTGGAATAACCGTATAAAAGGGAGCAGCTCAGTCTGGGCTGACTGCCGAGGAGGGAGGATGCACCTTACAGGCTCCAGCCCAGGAGCTGGTGATGCCCCAGATTGTGGAAGCCAGAGGCACTGAGACCCCAATGGATGCTCAGGTATCTATGGATGCCTAAGAGAGGTTAGAGCCATCGGGAGTTGGCCCAACCACAGAACCGAGAGTCTCCCGGACCACGGCATCAGGGAAATGATAAGAAGTAGCCCAGGGGAACTAGACCTTGATCTGGTTGTAGAACTGAACTGTAAGTCAGCGTGTTTCGGTTGGATCCCTGCTGGCTCAGTGGTGAACACGTTTGCCACTGCCAGGGCCCTGGGCTGGGATCCGGTGGAGTAGGGAGGGCCCACTTCTCCATCTGGCCACTAGGCCATGCAGCCCTGTGGAGGAAGGCAGGCGTATTGATTCTGGCCATTGGGCAATGTTGTCCTGAAGCTAAGGATAGCCAGTTGGACTCAACTGTGGGGCTATAATACCCTTTCCCCCCGCCCCCAAACCACAGGGTGACAAGGGTGTATTCGCCCATGACAGATGGCAAAAGAGGCCAGATATGTCAAATTCTGTGTTACTGCTGTGCTTCTTCGAAAAAAGAATAGTCCCTGAAAGTACTCCATCTGTGGGGGGAATAAGGGTAAGTTAGCAAGTTATAAAACAGCACGTCAAAAGGTGACAGAGAATTGCACTGGAAGTAGGGGACATTTCAATCCACTCAGCATATATGCAGTTTCCATTTCATGGTGAGTTGAATCAGTAATAAGTATCTAGCAAAGAAAGTGAATTCTTATCTAGAGCATTTTGTTACATAAAAAGTTACCATAAAACCCTACTGATGCATGTATGAACTTATTGGTTTTTTTGCCATCTCTGGTTTATATTAAACAAGAATGACACTTCCGTATAAAAGTGTGAATAATCCATTATTATGAAGGCTAGGTGAAGGGCCTCATCCAAAGGCCTCTGGTTGGTGAGAGTCTTTCCATTGACTTCAGTGTTTTTTGGATTAGGTTCTATACGAATTTGCCCTGGATATAACAATTGACGCAGATCCCATTTATTGTAATGGAGATTGCAAATACTTGGACTATCAGTAAGAGACAGGCTACAGTCACCAGAGCTGGGTGGTCTGGTCAACACATGATGGGTATGAGCATGGGAGGGTAAGTGGAGGAGTGCTAATATAACTTTCAAAAACTTTGTTTTTGCAGGGCACTTTGAAATGGCTTGTTTTCATTCTCAGCTGGAATGAAAACACATGTTGAAATGGCCGAATATCTCATGGAATGGGAATTCCGAGTTTTGAATATCTCTAGTAAGTAGATCAACCTTCTTTATACTATTTATTTTGTATACCTCTGTAATATCCCCTCTTAATCCTCTGCTCTTTAAACTAAACTGTTTTCATCTTTTCAGTCTCTCCTTATGTCAAAATTCTGTCTCAAGCACTCACCACCCAGGGATAAGTGAGTATGATCATACATAGAGAGGTAAAATGTCTCTCCTACTCCTAAATCTCTTTAGCCCTGTGCGCTCCTTTCATCTGTAGGACCTTCCCAGAATGCAGTGCTGTACACACGTACTATGCAGGATTCAAGGAGCAGTGATAGTTCCCCCCCCCCCCCAAGTATGTGTTAGAAATAATTAGACACACAAGGTGGGTGAGATAACATCTTCTATTGGGCCATCTTCTGTGAACCTCAAGAAAGGTTCAGTGTAAGCTCAAAAGCTTGTGTCTCTCGCCAAAGAATTTGGTCCAATAAAAGATATTCCCTCACCCATCTTGAATCTTTAATATCCTGGGACCACCACAGTTTCCACCACACTGCATAGAAATAATTAGAGCTGGTTAGAAAATGGAAAATGTTTTTGTGTGTATGAACTTTTTTTTTATATAGAGTAACTAGAGCTAGGTGAAAATGTCTGATTTGTAATTTTGACCAACATTTTTGTCAAAAATTTTGAATTTTGAAAGTCAAAATTTTTGCAATCAGCTATAGATTTGGTTAAAGATCCTCAAAATTCTAAATTGGAATGTATTTTTTGTTGAAATTTCAACAACAAAAAAAAGAGATGAAATTTGTGTGGGAAATTTTCACTGTAATGGTAACTGGTTTATCAGCCAGCTGTTAAGAGTAACTTCTCTGCATAATGCTTAGGGAAAACATGCTAGAAATCTGCTAACAACAACCATGTCAATTCATGGTGGCTGTTACCAGAGCATGGTTAAGAAGTCCTTCAAGTTCTGATGGCTTTTGGAGACCACCTAACTTTCCCTAATTAATATAAGGCCTTATTTTTCCCTTCAGAGGGATAAGTAACTCCTGTTTGTTTAAATAAGAATTATTTGTATCCTGGGGAGAAATAGGGCTCTGGGGGAAAAGCAACTGGTACTGAGATCCTCTCTGCTGAAAAATTCACTCTTGTTCTTTATGTGCTAAAGGATTGGGAAATATAGTATAAGCGACTAGAAGCTATTGAAAAGTGGACCTTCTGTAAAGGTTTTCTAAGCAGGAAAGTCTATCTAGAGGGACTACACTTAGCATTATATAATGTGAGACCTTTCTAGTGTGATGCATTGTACAAATTATGCTCTGTTGATCTGTCATGAAAATACACATTTTATTAAAATCATCAGCAGCAGCCCAGCCAGACTCATGTTTCCCTTTCACTGTGGATTGGTAATGCATTTTGTTCGAATGCTTGTTGCGAAATCTAGGTTTCTTTGCTGTAAACACAAATGATACCAAGATCAGAATAACCCAGCAAAAGGGAGGAAATGGCTTCTCTCAGACCTTGAGGTTTCAGTGTAAACTGTCCATTTGTCTCTGTAGCTGCTGGCGGAAATTTTTGTTGCTGTTAGTATTAAACAAATGTTCAATTTCCAGGTACACAGCAATGGAGCTAAAAAACCTTGCAACCAGGATGACCATGTGAATCAGACACATGGCATTGGACTAACAAATCCACACACCACGCTTCACATTAATTAGCTTTCTACCCTGTTGAGTTTTCTTTTATAAGGTGCATACTGTCTATTCAGACTAAAGAACAGATATTACACCATATGTTGGAAACGCATCAGAAAAGTTCAGAAGATGTTAGGCTAGACAGTATCCATGTTTCATCCTGGGTTTGCAGCATATTGGTAGTGCCCACAAGGACTGTCTAAGCAGTCTCTCAACCCTTTTCTTTATTACTTTGGATTGGCCCATCTCTTTTGTACATTACACTGAACAGTCTATATTAGGGTTTCATTCAGTTTCATTTTTTTGGAGACTCCATTCTTTTCTCTCTTTCTTCTTTTAAAACCTTCTCACTGTAGCTTTTGTAGATTTGGCGTATGAAAAAAAGCTGTGGCTGTATTGGGGGATATAGCTCAGTGGTAGGGCACATGCTTTGCTTGTATGAGGTCCCAGGTTCAGTCCCTGGCATCTCCAGGAGATTGTTTGGGCTTCTCCGAGGGTGAGATACATGGATCTCCCCACAGGCAGGCTTTGGGGGTTGGCGGCTGCTGCCTAGCCCTGCTGGGATTCTAGCTGCTGGAACTCCATGAGTGTCTGATGCTCATGGGAGCAGCTGCTTGCCCCGACACATGGGGTGACTTCCCATGCCCATGTGTCTCATGCACACTATTGGGGTGCCTTAGGAACTGCCCTGCCCAACTCCCCATATGTGGTGCCAGCCCTGCTTCCCCCTTGTCTCGAGGCAGGAGGAGCTTGCCTGCCCCGGACAGGTGTGGTGGGAGCGTGGTGAGCTCATGGGCTGCCCCTTTCCAGGGTGCTGACAGCCCTTGCAGACCCCTCAGGTCCCCCCACGCCCGGCTGGGGCTGCCATCTATGGGTCCAGGAAGGTGAAGCGAGGCTATGCCCAGGTTACCCCACTCACTCGCTCACTCACTCAAAGGCCTGCTCTGGTGCTTGGCATATGGGTGTGAAGAGCCCAATGAGTGTGTCTGGCACACAGCAGGTTCCCACTGGGGCTGAGCTGGCATCGTGGGGGGAAAAACATTTCCTGTGCCTGACGGTCATTTGCAGGAGGCTGTAATTAATCCCTACACGCACATGATGTCATCCCAGAGCCGGGTCTGTGGAGTCTTTCTTGCACCTGAGGGGGGACTCACCCTGTTTTCTGACATTGCAAGTTCAGATGGAGCTACTCAGAGTTCTGGGAAAGTGGGCTAACCCAGAGAAGTTATGAATTCACTACTGTTCATCACAGCTGTCCAGACCTATATGGGTGCAACTTCTCTTGGGCCAAGGCTAAAAAAACTTCATAAAGTGAGGTGACCTTGCATATGTCCTACCCCAATCCTGCTGGAGCATGATGCTGAAGAGAGACTGAAATAGAGAAGTACCTTTTTCGCCAATATCTGAAATAGAAGTCCAAGAAAGATATTTCTTCAAATCATCAGGAATCATAAGTGACTTCATGAAACAAGCAAGAGGGGCATGCCTTCTAATGGAGGATAGACAACAGTACCCAGTCACTCGGACCAAACAGTCAGGGAATGGCTCTGTTGTGGACTACATCACATCTAGTTCTTTGATATCCTACAGTCAACATGGGAGCAGTGAGTAGCTGGGTCTTTGACTCTGGTTGCCTTGGCTTAATGCACTGAGTTGAAGAGGAATGAAGGGGAAAAGTCAGGGAGGCAAATCCAAACCAATTTCACCTTCAAGGTGGAAATCAGTGTGTGATCTCAAATGTTTCCAGACTCAGACCTCCCCTGACAGCTCTGTGAGGGGGAAAAAAATATCCATTCTAATTAATCCCCCTTTTTGGAGAGGCCTAGGTGTGCGGAAACTTGCAATGCAATGTGGTGGAATCTTCCTCCACTTTTATCTAATGCTTGTTTCAGTGTCTGCACAAAATGCTCTGCTGATCCATTTGTTGCTGGGTGGAGTTAGCTGGCTTAGTATGTTTCATTTAATTTTGCCACAGAATGTCTATCTGAAAATCCTCCGAATTAAACTGCAGACCATTATCTGAAATGAGCTGCTTGGGTAACCCATAGGTGGCAAACATATTGCAAAGCACTTCATTTGCTTTACAGGAGAGGTTGGTGTCAAGTGCACCACCTCTGGCAATTGAGAACAAGCATCAAGCACTCCTGGGGGCGGGAGGGGGAAAGTGAATGTAAAGTCAGTCTGCATCCTTTACCAGCTCTTCATAGCCTACTTCCATGAGTGACATGGTGCCACTTCTGGCATGTTTTAATGGCTGAGGCAGGAGTCACACTGGATACTTTCCACTTTCATATCTTGATCTGAAGCCAGAGCAAAAAATAACTTCTGGACACCCCTTTCATTTTTACTCCTCCTTGGTGCTGCTCATGTAATTCCACTCACATCCTTTTTTGTCAACTGTGTAGTATTATTGCTCAGACTCCATAGCAAACAATGTTCTCCATAGATAAGTCCAGTTTCCTGAAATAGTAAGGGCTAAGGGGCTCTTCTTTTATGTGATTTGGCCATCCCAAAAGCGTACAGTGCATCACCATAACCAAAATGGGATATTTTCTTGTTTCCAGAGCAATTTTCTTAGGTGTATTAGGGACGTCATCTAGGAAAGAGACTCTATACCCAGAATTTTCCTCTGTTTCCCTGTGTAAAGGGGCAAACTGGGACCATACACTTGCACTAGTGTGTTTTTTGATTATCTATATGTCATACTGGTGGACTTTGATCTTTCTGCCTGTCTCTGCAATCCAGCTGCCGCTAGGGGTGGAACGCTTACCTTTGGGTCCAATATTTTTACCAGAGGTTGATGATCAGTGATGAAGGTAACCTTTTCTCCAAGCAGGTACTTGTGGAATTTAATAACCCATAAAATGCCTAAAACCTTTTTCTATTTGTGAGTAGTTTCTCTCAGCCTTTGACAATGTTCTGGAAGCCAATGCTAGGGTTTTTCACTCCTATCTTTACAAATGTGTGAAATGACAGCTCCAATTTCTATAGGAGAGGCATTACAGGTTGTTATGGGAAGCTCTACATTAAAATGTATCAATAGACTGGCGCACGGCTCATTTCATTTTTTTTTCTTCCTCCGAAACCTTATTTTCCTTTTCTGTCCAAACTCACTTGATATTTTTAGATAACAGGACAGACTTTGATTCCAGATTTATCAACATTAAATCTATCCAGTCTTCCATAGTAGTTTAATATGACCAGAAACAATATAAAGTCGGAGTATTCTGTGGTAGTGGTGCATTCTCAAGGGCTTTTTAACTTCTCTTTTACTGGGTGTACCTCTTCTGCAATTATACAATGACCCAACTAAGTATATTGAGTGTATGTGTGTGGGTGGGGGGGAAGCTCATTATCTCAACATTAAAACCATATTTTTAGAACCTCCTGTAGGTTTTTAAAATGCTCCTCTGATTTCCTCTGTTATTAATGTCATCAAAATAACAGACACCACCAATTATCCCCTGCATTACCCAATTCATTATTCTTTGAAGCACAGCAGCTGTGCTGACTACCCCATAGGGTAATCTTTTATACCTAAATAACTCCTTATGTGTGTTCACTGTCAGATTTTTTTGAAATCTGGCTCCAAAGCCACCTGCTGGAAGGCTTGGGACAAATGTAGTTTGGTAAACTTCAGTCCACTTGCTAGTTCTGCAAATAGATCTTGTGGTTTAGGAATTGGATTTGGTTCATTTCCAGCTTGGGATTTATGGTGACTTCATAGATCCCACAAATGCTTGTTCTGTCATTGCCCTTGGGCATGCACACAATTGGTACAGTCCATTCATCTAACTCAGAAATGAAATTATACCCTTATTTGCAATTCATCCAGTTGCTTTTTTCACAGGCTCCTTCAGAGCATATGGCACAGGTCTAGGCTTCAGGAATTTAGGCTTTGTCAGACACAACCAGCCTCACAGTTATTCCTCTTTCCAAACCCATGTCTGTACTGCACACAGCTTTGTATTTTTCAGGTTCCCCCATTCTGTCTGGCATACAGAGAACCACAATCCAATCCAGTTTGTATTGCCAGTTTGTGCCCATCACTGGGGACCCATTTCCTTCGCTCACAATTAACTCCTAATGGTGAACAGATACCTTTATAATTTACAGTGACGGGAGACTGCCTAACACAGCTATCTGCCCCTAATTGTAATGCTGTAAAATCACATTAGTTTCTCTTGATCTTACCCAGGAAATGTTTTTTGTAACACCCCCCCCCCCCCCCCGATCAGACATGACAATGGAAGCAAATATAGGAATGACCAATATCACATTTACCTTTATGTTAACATAATACAGGGGATGATATGTCTGTCCATTTCCCACCACATATAGTTCTGTGAAATAATATAGTTCATGCATGCTTTCATCCAGGGGAGAACCTGCTTCTGAGCCAGACTTCTCCACAGTCACACAAATAGGACAATGGCTGGCTCCTATTTATAGGCATGTATGGCTTCCTTTTGACGTTATCCTTTGTTGTACCCTGGTGCAGCCTGGAAAGCCTGGAGGCATGACTCCTCTGAAATCACTCTTTGCTCTGCAGCTCATTAAGGAAACACTGCTCCTGCTTGTGTGATGTCCCTAAACAATAGAAACAGGGCTCCTTCTGTTTTGTTTGGATCTTGTGAGAGATGCCAACTAGTGGTGGTGGTTTCTACCCCTTGTGGAGGCCTTTCTTTTCAGGCCTGGCATGATGATGCATGTTTATTTTCAAATTTTGATTGTTTTTTTTTGTAGTGTCTGGAGTGCCCTCTGGTGGCATTTCCTTCTTATACACAATATATAACAGCCTCTCACTTCATTCAAGGGGTTTTATGTCAACAACAAATTGATCTGAGAGCCTCTTTCAGAAAATTCCCAAAACAAATAGCAGACAGCTTGTGTGGGGTTTTTTTGCCCAGAGTTGCCAAAAATTCAGAGATATTTTCTCTTTAAGTTTCTTAGATGAAGCTTATCATTCTGTTATAAAAATTTGTGGTAGGCACATAATGTTTCTTTAGAATCTGTTATGTCTTTATTCTGCAGCTTATCAGGTTCTTGTGGAAAACGGAGTCTTTAAGCTCTATCAATGTTGATTTCCCCACCAAAGTTAGAAAAACCACCCTCTGTTTATCAGTATCTTCTATAGCATTTCCATAAAAATACTGCTCAAATCTGAGTATATGTTGCAAAATATTCCTCTTTGTCATTAAATTGGAAACTGTTCATACTGCCATATGTAGCTATGTTATTTTTCCTCTCTCTCTCTTTTTTTTTTTTTAAATTATCCCTTCCTCATTGACAGTTTTTTCTGTTATGTTCACTGTGTACGCACAATGAAGTTAGATAAAAACAAAATGCTCTTGCTGGAAGGTTGCAGTGTAACACTATTTTGATTTTTAGAACCCAGAATCCTAACCCACAAGTACAAAAAACAGAGACCAAGCAGGCTACTCCATAAGGGAGAGTGGCACAGCTCACCCCAACTTGCTCAAGGCTGGCTCTTTGCAGACTGACTGCTGAATTCAGGCCACACAGCTCCCTACAGAGCCCCCATAGTCTTCAAGCAGTACCAGGAAAACCACCTACCACTTGAAATGATAGTTTTTGTGAATTTAACACAGTTTTCCATATACCACCCCCTTTATGATTACCGAGTCTAGATTTTGTGGGGCTCTGTTTTTTGTTTTCCATGTTTTGCTCTGGTGAGGGAGGTGCAGGCATGTAGGTCCTGTCCCAGCTTCTGCTAAATCCCATCCTGCTGTCTGTCCCAGAAGCCGTCTCCATGCCTAAGCCGCCCTGTTGTGTGGTCGTTCTCCGTTCTTTCTAATTTCCTAGAGACCTATGTGGTCTCCCCATGATCCTCCCGCTCCAGGGTTGGCTCCTGACCTGTCCAGTCCAAATGCTTTCACTATCATGCTGAAGTGCTGCTGCTGTGCTAAGGCTCCTAGTGCCTTGTTGTATGTGAGAGCTAGGGCAGGGATGAGTATAAGTGATGTACTGATGTCTGCCTTAACCTACAGCCTGCCTGAAGCAGAGGCAGGAAGCTGTTTGACACCACACTCGCCAGACTCCCTGCTGGCAACTCCAAGCCCTGAAAAATCCTGTCAGGCCCCCTTCCAATTCTGAGATGACTTAAATAATTTGAAATGTGTTTAGTTCTTTTTCTTTGCCTTCTGGGTGTCTTGAGCCTGTAGGCTGCATTCAGCTCACATGTTTGAGCTTTTCTCTGCAACCGTGAAGGCTAAGAAAGTGAAGGCTGAAATTCTCCTTAGTCCAGGAGCTGGGGCTTTAAGAAGAACAATATTTTAGCTAGCTCTCCAGGGGTGGGAGACAGACTTCAAAATGGTCGATTTTCTGTGTTGTCCTTTAAGTATCCGTAATAGGACTGTGCTGTTGGTAGGCTGAAGGGCAATGGGGTTGTGTGATGGAGTGTGGGCCCAACACCAACTATGATCGAGTTAACGAGGGCCTGAGAGTCTGGTTAGGTCACCTGAGAGAAGGAGGAGCAGGGTTAACTGAGAATGAAGCCCAGCTGGGGAAGGGCTGGGACAGCACTATAAAACCAGGCAGCTGAGAGTAGAAGGGGGCTGCCGAGGAAGGAGTCTGTAGTGGCTACCTGGGAGGTCTCTAGAGAACCAGGAGGAAGTGGGGGAGGGAGAGAATCCTGCCCTGCAGTAAAGAGCCTAGTAAGGAGTTACGTAGCCACAGGGAGTAGAGTAGGCTTTAGGGGTGAACCCATCAGAGAGGCTGAGTAGGAAGGAGCCCAGGGAAACTGTGACTGAGGACCTGGATTGCTAGTTGTAAGGTCCATGGGCTGGCACCTGGTACATCAGGAGGGCCCTAGTTCTCCTGCCAGCCCCTGGTATAGTGGCACAGAGCTCTGTGCCAGGACCGAACACTGTCTGGAGAAGGCATTTGGTTAGTGGTCCTGTTGGACTTTCGAACCCTGGAAGGGGTGAACTAAATGGTGACCTTGTCAGAGGCCCAAGTTACCAGAAGACAAATTATTGCAGAGTGAGCAATGAACAGCATCTGATGCAGCGAGGATTAATTCCCAGATGTAGACACAAGAAGGTGCACTAGTGGTGAGTAGCAACCCTGTGACAGGGTGTCTGACATATATGAACTGTGCTGTGGATCATCTGCCCCATATTTCTTTGTTGTAATTTGCACTGTGCTTTTGAGAGCCAGGGGGAAATATGTGCAGGTGACTGGGAAGGAGAGGTGTGAAGGTTTCTGACAAGAGACCCATTACTGGCAATGTTGCCAGTACCAGTGATGCCAGGGTCAAAAATGCTTTGCTTGTGTATTTTAAGAACAGGGCACTTTGGCTTATTGCTTTTTAGCAGGATATGTGCTTTTAAACAAAAGAATGATACCTTAGCCATTCACTGGTTGTTTGTCTTACTGCTGGTATCTGTGCTGCTGTTTGAATCTTTATCTTGTGCCCCTGCTGTGTTGCTTTTGTGCGCTGGATTCCTCCCTTTCCTTCTTTACCTGAACATGTGGAGTTGTGAGTTCCAGACTGACTCGTGAGCCAGGCTTTATTTTGATTTGCTTCTTGCTGGTCAAGGAATCTTGTTTTAAACCCATCGATTCACCCCCATTGCTATACTGAATGCTAGCAACTTTATTAACCACACTTCAGCAAGCATGCACTACCCACAAACAACAAGATATAATTTAACCTTGAAGGTCTTCCAGACACAAGTCCAAGGTTTGTGTTGTGCCTGGCAAAGCTCTCCTTGTGCTGTGGAATAGGGGCTAGGACATTGCAAGGGAAGTGAAATGTTCTCCAGTACAGGGCACTAGACAGGAGGTGGTATAGTTTGCCAGAACTGCCTCTCTATTGGGGGGAACAATTTCTGTTGCATTTGCTGGTCCTTCTCTGTGCTCTGATTCTCTGTGTAAAACAAAACAAAAAAAACACACACCCCCATCTCCAACCTCTGTCCCCTCTCCCCTGCCCCGCTATGGCTCCTCTCTTTCCATCTCTGTGGCCCAATGCTGCTGCAGCTTCTGCCACATGGAGGTGTCTGACATGCACTGACCGTGCTGTGGGTCATCTGACTTAGAGTCACTCTGTTATCTGTAATTTTGCACTGTATTTGTGAGAGCCAGGGGTAGGGTGATCAGATAGCAAGTATGAAAAATCAGGACAGGGGTGGGGAGTAATAGGCGCCTATATAAGAAAAAAAACAACCCAAATATCAGGACTGTCCCTATAAAATCGGGACATCTGGTCACCCTAGCCAGGGGGAAATGTTTGCTGGTGACTGGGAAGGAGAGGTATGGAAGTTTCTGGCACAAGACCCATTTCTGGCAATGTTGCCAGCAGTAATGCCAGGGTCAGAAATGCTTAGCTCATGTATTCTGAGTACAGGGTATTGTACCTTATTGCTTTTTAGCAGGATATGTGCGGTTAAACAAACGATGCCTTATCTATTCCCTGGTTGTTTGTCTTCCTGTTGGTAAATGTGCTGTTCGACCTTTGTTCGACCTTTGCTGTGCTGCTTTTGCGGTCTGGCTTTGATGCTTTACATCAGGGGTTCTCAAACTGAGGGTCAGGACCCCTCCGGGGGTCACAAGATTATTACATGGGGAGGTTGTGAGCTGTCGGCCTCCACCGCAAACCCCGCTTTTCCTCCAGCATTTATAATGGTGTTAAATATATAAAAAATGTGGTGTTTTTAATTTATAAGGGGGGTCGCACTCAGAGGCTTGCTGTGTGAAAGGGGTCACCAGTACAAAAGTTTGAGAACCACTGCTTTACACGAATGTGGGAACTTGTGAATTGCAGACTGTCTCATGAGCCAGGCTTTATGCTGATTTGCTTCTTGCTGGTCATGAAGCCTTGTTTTTAAAAGCAAGGATGCACCTCCATTGCTATACTGATCACTAGCACCTTTATTAACCACACTAAAGGGAACTTCAACAAGCATGCACCACAAGCAACAAGGTTAAACTGTAACCTTGAAGGCCTTCCAGACGCATGTCTGAGGTTTGTGTCCTGCTTGGCAAAGCTCTCCTTGTGCTGGGGAGTAAGGGGTTAGTTCTTCAGTACTGGGCACAAGACAGGAGGTGGGTGTGGTTTGCCATTGCTGAAGTGTCTCCATTTATTATTGGGGTCGGGAAGGAATTTTCCTCCAGGGCAGATTGGAAGAGGCCCTGGAGGTTTTTTGCCTTCCTCTGTAGCATGGGGCACGGGTCACTTGCTGGAGGATTCTCTGCTCCTTGAAGTCTTTAAACTATGATTTGAGGACTTCAATAGCACAGATATAGGTGTGAGGGTTTTTTTGTAGGGGTGGTGGGTGAAATTCTGTGGCCTGCGTTGTGCAGGAGGTCAGACTAGATGATCATAATGGTCCCTTCTGACCTAAATATCTATGAATCTATGAACAGTTTCTTTTGCATTTGCTGGTCCTTTTCTGTGCTCTGATTCACCTGTAGACAACATCTGTTGCCCCTCTCTGTCCCACTCTTTCTCCTGCCGTCTCCTCTCTCCATCTCTGTGGCCCAGTGCTGCTGCTGTTGCTACATGTTGGAGGGTCACTTTTTGTGCCTTTCTGGGATTCACTCATCAGTGAGTCCAACAGAACCTCCTTGGTCTTCCTTGTTCTTGACATCAGACCTGTCTTGCTGTGCAGATGTCAATGACTGTCCGATTGGCTCTTCTGTGGCTGCTGTCCAAAGAGAAGATGAGTTAGTAACCAGAGTGAACAAGGCAGTGACGGCAACCCAACCTTTCCTGGCCCAGCCACAACAGGAGAAATAGTTTTAGCAGCCTCAATCTAGGGCACCATGAGGTTGATAGGAATCTTCAAACTGCCACTTCTGTGAGTGGGAAACATAATGCCCCCCAGATGCTCTGAGTGGCCCAGTTTCTTATGCACCATCAGCCTAGGTTTGGAGAACACACTTCTGGTGTTCTCATGTGCTGTAGAGCCCCACACATGTAATAGATCCACAGAGAGCTGCGAGGGCCTCTGCATCTTTGTGCACCACTAAGCCCACTACTAACGGACACCAGTGCTGGCCTCTGTACAACTAATGGTGTTCTGGAGATGAAGTGGTGACCTCCAGACGCCAGGGAACCCCTGCCCTTCATGCACCGTTGCTCAGAACATGAAGGAAAGCCATTGCTGGCCTACATAACTTCAGTGCTCTCTTCTACTTACCTGATCTCCCCCTTGCCCCTGACTCTTCCTACCTAAACCAGGAGGTTGAGACAGAATTTGAAATTGTCCCCCTTGAAACACTTCCGTTTGCAGCTACCTGGGAACTTGCCTATTGCTCAGTGAAACTAAAGGGTCAGAAGTCAGTGAATGCCAAGTTAAGGTTGAAAGATCAACTTTATCTCTGCCCCTTTGTGCTTATGTTACAGACAGATTTTATTTAAAGGCAATAGTATACTAGTGTCTCATGATGTAGGGCACCAGAAGTTACAAGCTAGGATAGAAGCTTTCACATGGTGAGTTCCAGCATCCCCCCACATACTCAGCAAATTGGGCCAATTGTCTGATCTTCTGCTTGTCACATCTAGGCCTCTCCATAAGAGAAGATAAACTGGGAGGGTTGGCCAGTTCAGGGGGGCAGGGAGCTGTATTTGTTCCTGCTATGCAAAGGTCCCCAGGGTAGGATTGAGCCTGGAAGCATTTGAGATCACATGCTGACTTCCACCTTAAAGGTGGAATTGGTTTGGATTTGCCTCTCTTCCTCTTTACTCCTCTTCAGTTCAGTGTATTAAACCAAGGTGCCCTTAGAGACACAGAGTTAGCTTCCCCCCTCATGATCTGGACATCACAGGGCTAGATCTTTTGGAAGTGTCCAGTGGAGCCACTCCCTAGTCACTTGCTCTGAGGGACCAGGCACTGCTGTCTATCCTCCAGAAGGGGGTTTGCCCTGTTCTCCCCGACCCCTTACGGTCAACCTGTTAGTACAGATTAGACCGCTGCCGAAGGATGAACCCTGCTGTCAAATTTCAGCAACTAATCATGAAAATGGGAGAGTTTACAAGCACCAAGTTAGCAAATAATTTCAGTTTTAAAATTTGTAAAGAAATGCAGAAACAACCCTCCCTCTCAGTTCACATATTGTAGCAAAAAAGTTTCTACATGTCCAGTAGACCCCAATGCTTTTATATCTGTTATATCACCAGCTCAGTACATCAGGCTGTCACTCATTCATTGATATTGGGAAGTTATTTTGCCTTAGCACTGCTGAGGTCATTGTTAGTTTTGCATTAAAATGTGCTCATGGTTCAGCAGAATTTGTAGTTAAATTTGGCAGGTTCACTTTGGTGCACGTATATTCCATTCTGGTTAAAATGTTATAAAATACTCTATAGACAAACACTGTCTATGTACAATTGATATTCTAGGAATGAACACATGAGGAGCCACGATGTGGCCAAAACACAGGTCCCAGCGTCAGGTAATTTTTTGAAAAATGGGTACTGAGAAAAGTGACACAATCCAGTGGAAAACTGCCAAAGGGTGATATTTAAACTTGTATAATTCTCCCTGCATCAACTCATTTTTCATCAAACTGCCATGAAAAATTCAAATGGTGCTCAAAGTTTATATTGTGTGTCTTCGTTTCTCCAATTTCAGTTATCCTTTTACAAAACAGAGGTTTAAAGCTCCTGTTAATCTGAGTTTGGCAACACAACCTTAACTATTATGTAGTACCCATGGCACCAAAATATTTTCTGTGGCTAAATCAGACCAATGAAAATGGGAGAAAATAACCTCTTGCTATACCCTGTTATATAATGTTTAAAAATACTTGTGGCTTAACTAGCATTTGTGGATAGTCTATTTCAGTAAATAAGTACATAAATAAACTATAGAGACATCACGCTTTGTCTGCAATGTACCTTTCTACCCTCTTGGTAGTCCTGTTAATGCAGTTACAATGTGTATCAATTTCATTTTTATTCCTTTCATCAGATGCTGTCCCTGCCTGTGTGACTTCCTCTGTAAATGGGATGGTGGGAAACCTGGGCAGTTTCTTAACTTTGTTCTCTGCAGGCAAGTTTGACTGAGGGAATGTAGCACCAGGGTTTCCACTAGGAACAATTTGTTTCCTGGTTTCTTTATACGTTTCCTGGAATGAGAAGGTAGCACTGTTTCCTTAAATCTGTAGAGCGAGCCAGGCAAGGGGGCAGGATGAGGAAGGGAGGCAGAGGTTCTGAAATGAAGCGGATTTGGGGATAACACTATTTTCCTTATTCTAACAAAGTTCCTTTTTCAGTGGTTAGACGAAAGTGACTCTTTGTGGATTTCTTTACCATTTGCATTATGACAATATTTCTCTCTAATATTAAATGGGTGTATATTTTTAGTAAGTTCAAGTCAGGTTATAGATAATAGATAAATAAACCAAGCTGCCATTCCAGATATTTATTATAGTGGTGTGTATCTCAGGAGTCAGAAAATGATCCTCAGCGACTTCACTTGACCACAAAGCTGCATCATGACACCGTAAGAGTTATTACCATTGTATCAGGTTAAAGCAGTTCTGCCACTTTGGGCATTAATCTTGGCTGGTCTCACAAACTAAGCATGGCTCGCTGGGTCAACACTTGAATAGGAGAGCTTCAGGGAAGATATGTGCTGCAGGAAGAAGTCTTGGTGATTCAGTAAGTAGCACATTTCCCACTAAGTGAGACTTAAAAATGTGGGCTGGTCACGCACACAAATTGCACTGGTTTAGCTATTCAGCAATGGGGATATGTAACGGCAGTACATGTAGACACAACTGAGCTGGCTTTACTCTAGCTAGGGTGTACCAATATAGTGAAGCTGCTGCAGCCTGGATTTCAAGCACAGGCTAGTTGCCAGAATAAGTACCCAGGCCCCTGGGCAGGCTTGTACAGCCTGTGATTAATCCTGTGCTGCTGTGGCTTCACTGCTCTTGGTACTAGCACTAGCTAGCGTGAGTTTGCCTGCTCATGCTGTGCACTCAGCCTCCAGCTGCAGAGTGGACATACCCTAAGGATCATAGAATCATAGAATATCAGGGTTGGAAGGGACCTCAGGAGGTCATCTAGTCCAACCCCCTGCTCAAAGCAGGACCAATCTCCAATTAAATCACCCCAGCCAGGGCTTTGTCAAGCTGGGCCTTAAAACCTCTAAGGAAGGAGATTCCACCACCTCCCTAGGTAACGCATTCCAGTGTTTCACCACCCTCCTAGTGAAAAAGTTTTTCCTAATATCCAACCTAAATCTCCCCCACTGCAACTTGAGACCATTACTCCTCGTTCTGTCATCTGCTACCACTGAGAACAGGCTAGAGCCATTCTCTTTGGAACCCCCTTTCAGGTAGTTGAAAGCAGCTATCAAATCCCCCCTCATTCTTCTCTTCCGTAGACTAAACATCCCCAGTTCCCTCAGCCTCTCCTCATAACTCATGTGTTCCAGTCCCCTAATCATTTTTGTTGCCCTCCGCTGGACTCTTTCCAATTTTTCCACATCCTTCTTGTAGTGTGGGGCCCAAAACTGGACACAGTACTCCAGATGAGGCCTCACCAGTGTTGAATAGAGGGGAACGATCACGTCCCTCGATCTGCTGGCAATGCCCCTACTTATACAGCCCAAAATGCCATTGGCCTTCTTGGCAACAAGGGCACACTGTTACTCATATTCAGCTTCTGGTCCACTGTAACCCCTAGGTCCTTTTCTGCAAAACTGGTGCCGAGCCATTCGGTCCCTAGTCTGTAGCGGTGCATTGGATTCTTCCATCCTAAGTGCAGGACTCTGCAGTTGTCCTTGTTGAACTTCATCAGATTTCTTTTGGCCCAATCCTCCAATTTGTCTAGGTCCTTCTGTATCCTATCCCTACCCTCCAGCATATTTACCTCTCCTCCCAGTTTAGTGTCATCTGCAAACTTGCTGAGGGTGCAATCCACACCATCTTCCAGATCATTTATGAAGATATTGAACAAAACCGGCCCCAGGACCGACCCTTGGGGCACTCCACTTGATACCAGCTGCCAACGAGGCATGGAGCCATTGATCACTACCCGTTGAGCCCGACAATCTAGCCAGCTTTCTATCCACCTTATAGTCCATTCATCCAGCCCATACTTCTTTAACTTGCTGGCAAGAATACTGTGGGAGACCATGTCAAAAGCTTTGCTAAAGTCAAGGAACAACACGTCCACTGCTTTCCCTTCATCCACAGAGCCAGTTATCTCGATGTAACATTGAACCTAAACCAGTACAAGTTTGTGTGTGGACACTTACATTGGTTTAAACCTGGCTTGCACTTGTTTCGCTTGGCTCTGTTAAATAAGAGGAAATGCCCTGTTAATATAACAGGGGCAAGCTAAACTGATATAATAGTGTTTACACACAATGTTGCCAAACTTAGCTGAATTGGTGCACCTTCACACTTTCAGTTAAACTGGTGCAACTGAGTGTAGGCCAGAGTTAAGTCTCTGCATTGTAGTGCTAAGGGTGCTCTGCTGCGGGACCTTCCATCTTTCACATGAGCCATGACACTGAGACACTGACCATTCATTCCTAGTCGTTGAAGATTCCACAACTGTTTTGGCTCAGATTGGGGTGTTAGGAGAATGTGATGTGACAATGTGTGTCAAATTTCAGTTTGGGTGACTAGATTCTACTTCCCCGAATTTCCCACTGTAACTTCAATACCTGTATGGTTATGTCAGATTGCAGTGTGCTGTTAGAGAGCACTCGCATGCTACTCTAGAAATGGCTGCATTTTAATGGTGGATGAAATGATTCCAACACAACATAAGAAAAGGAGTACTTGTGGCACTTTAGAGACTAACAAATTTATTTGAGCATAAGCTTTCGTGAGGTACAGCTCACTTCATGCATCCGATGAAGTGAGCTGTAGCTCACGAAAGCTTATGCTCAAATAAATTTGTTAGTCTCTAAAGTGCCACAAGTACTCCTTTTCTTTTTGCGAATACAGACTAACACGGCTGCTACTCTGAAACCCAAAAGAATATATTAATTGAAAAGAACTTTGGTGCTTTTCTGCCAAAAAGGCACACTATAAATGTAAAACTAATAATAAAAGTAATGAGATGGAGATACTAGAGGTGTCTGAACCACTAAGGTAGCTAGAATCTGTTCTGTTTTTTCCCCTCTGTGCCTGACTATTCTCACCCATTTCCCCCCCCTGCCAGCACCTCCATGTTATACTGATAGGCTAAACACTGTTGTTACCCTTTTAATGCTGACCTGTAAAACTGTTGCTATTCCATCCTTGTGCCTCCCCAGGAAAGGCTACCAAATGGTGTGATGGTTTTGTGACGTGTGGGAACTGTGAATAAGGATTGATCTTGAACTCACCCAGCTGCATGTTGAACTCTAATTCTAAACCACTTTTGTTTTGTTTCCCAGTAAATACTTTGGTTCTGTTTCATTGCTGTGTTTTCACCTTGGATATTATGTTTCCATTCTGTATTAGGCTTCCCTTGCATCTCTTGTGGCTAGGTGAGGAATTACATTGCAGACTTCAATTAAGTTGCTGTCTGTCCTAGCAATAAGTCTGCATGTTGGAGTTTAACGGGCTGCAGTGTTCAGCTTATCTACATATTAGAGCTGCGTACAACTTGTTGGCTTCATACTTTAGAGTTACAACAACCTATAATTTCACCCTTGTGTTTCACTTAAATAACAAAATATGATTAAGGGGTTTTTTTTTGTTGTTTTTTTGTTTTTTGGGGAGGCAGGCCTGTTTTTGATGGAAGATTCCCTGGATAGAGGCATGGTCAGGATCTAATTCTAAATCACAGTACCTTCATTTAGATGCAGATTGAAGAATATGAAGCTAACTTGGATGTGTTTAAAAACCGTTCGTGCCACTGTTCAATCGTAAGACTGCATTAAAGTTCAGTCAGCAATAAGACTTGCGAAGTTCCATATGGTCAATATAGGAGTGTCTCTGCATTCCAACCAGTGGAAATAATTTATTTTGACTTTCAAAAGGCTTTTAATATGCTCATTTACAAAAGACTGCTAAGGGATCTTGGGTAACCATTGTGTGTGAAGAAGAGCCCTGTTGTGCATTGAAAATTGGTTTTGATATAGGAAACAAAGACTGGGAATAAACTGCTAATTCTCAGTGTGGAAGAAGATTAATAGTAGGGCATGCCAGCCAGGAACATGAAAGGGACGGGGAAATCAGTGATATAGCTTTAAAGAGTCAATCGCCTACTTCTAACGTTCTATTCACAAAAATGAAGTGAATTTAAGACCCATTTACTGCAGCTTATTTTTGTTTCTCTAATTAAGGCTGAAAGTTAAAAGCAACAGTCTCTTGCATCTGTACCAAGGCCATGGGGATGGGAACGGAGGGCTCTAGGTTTGTAGAAGAGGAAGTAAAAGACTAAGAGGTTTCAGAGTAAGAGTGATCTAGTGAATAACCAGGGGCCTGTGAGCCAGAGAACGCTTGGGTTCTGTTCTGAGTTTTTTCCACTGGCTTATACAAAAATTTCAGCGTGTAAGTAAATCTTTGTAGGATTGGTCCCATGCTGTGTAATTTTGTCCAAGTCACTTAAAGGGACAGCGTCAGGTTAATTTGTTAATTTTATATATTTCTTTAAATACAGATTTCTGTACCAATCTAATTAGTAACGCCTAAAATTATTACTATTGGCAAAAATTTAAATACCTACTTATTTTTTCTCCATTTTTATGATGTATATTTTACTAATGTACTCAAACCTGGTCTCTGTGCTGAAGAACTTACCCAAAAATACAATCAAAATCTGTTTGCCTACTTTGCAATCAAAGGGGTGTTTGTAGCAGCTGTAGACATACCCGAGATAGCTTTGATCTAGCTCAGTGGTTCAAAAACTGTGGATTGGACCCCAAAGTGAGTAACAACCCCATTTTAATGGGATTGTCAGAGCTGGCATTAGTCTTATTGGGGTGCAGGGCTGAAGCCCTTGGGCTTTGGCCCTCTCTGCCCGGGATGGCGGGGTTTAGATGGGCTCAGACTTTGGTCCCTCCTCCCCCTCCTGGGGTCATGCAGTAATTTTTATTGTCAGAAGGGTGTTAGGATATAGATATTCAGGCCTGTCTGTAAAGGCCTGTACTCTAAGAATTTAGATGTATTCTTATCACTTGCCTAGTTATAGAGATATAAAAGAAAGACAGTGATTTTGATTCTGCCGGTGTAAAGGGCCTTCTCTTACTGTGACAGTCTGAGGCCCTGTTCTTAGGCTAAGGCCTTTGGCTAAGCAGCAGAGGCAGCCACAAGCTGGGAAGTGAACGGTCACATCCTTACATTCCAAACTAGTCACATTGAAAGAAGGTGCTACTGGGCTGTTAGGAATACAGTCCTGTCCTGATAGTGCCTATCACCTCCAGAGAAAGGGAAGTGCCTAGAAAATGTAAAAGGAAACTTAGTTTGATAGCATCCTGTCTGGCAAGAACTCACTTATCAATAGCTGGGATGTGAAATCCTCACTTCTGTATTGTTTTGTCATTATAGTTCCCACTTTGCTATTAGAAAAGGAGTACTTGTGGCACCTTAGAGACTAACCAATTTATTTGAGCATAAGCTTTCGTGAGCTCACGAAAGCTTATGCTCAAATAAATTGGTTAGTCTCTAAGTTGCCACAAGTACTCCTTTTCTTTTTGCGAATACAGACTAACACGGCTGTTACTCTGAAACCTGCCACTTTGCTTTTGTTTGTCTGTATAATCTCTGTCTGGTTCTGTGATTGTTTCTGTCTGCTGTATAATTAATTTTGCTGGGTGTAAACTAAGGTGGTGGGATATAATTGGTTATATAATCATGTTACAATATGTTAGGATTGGTTAGTTAGAAAATGATTGGTTAAGGTATAGCTAAGCAGAACTCAAGTTTTACTATATAGTCTGCAGTCAATCAGGAAGTGAGTGGGTGTGTGCGTGGGGGAAATGGGAACAGGGAATGGGGGTGGGGAAATTGGAATCATGTTTGGCTAAGGGCAGGAATGGGAACAGGGTAAGAGCTGGTGGTGTCAGAGCTGGGAAGGGGGACACCAAGGAAGGAAACTGGAATCATGCTTGCTGGAAGTTCCCCCGATAAACATCGAATTGTTTGCACCTTTGGACTTTGGGTATTGTTGCTCTCTGTTCATGCGAGAAGGACCAGGGAAGTAAGCGGGTGAAGGAATAAGCCCCCTAACAAAGGGGGTCACAGTGCAATGAAGTTTGAAAACCCCTGTAGCACTGAAGCCACAGCAGTCTGAACCATAGTGCAGGCTAGCAGTCCAAGTAAGTACCCAGGGTGCCCGGGCAGGCTTGTACAGCCTGCATTGAAGCTTGTGCTGCTGCACATTCACTGCGATTTGGTACCTGTGCTACCGAGATTAAAGCCAGCTCAGGTATGTCTACGTGTGGTGCAATCATGTCTCTGACTGCAGTGTAGACATACCCCAAGGCTACATCTACAGGGTGAGCTTAGGGGGCTACTCGCATACTCGTGTTACTCAGATGGGAGGTAGTGCGAGTATAAAGAACAGTGGAGCTGCAGTGGCAAGGGCTTAGCCATGCTAAGTACATATTTGGGGTTCAGGTGTGTGTGCACCCTGTATGGCTACACTGCCCCATTGCTGCCACTGCTCGTGCTAACACGGCTACGTTACTATTTATACTCACGCTAGTTCCCATGGAGCTAGCGCAAGTCTGTGTATGCGAGCTGGGTATCACCCCCCCCCCTCCAGTCGTACTGTATTAGTTAGCCTGGGCAATAAAAATGAGCTATTGTTTATAGTCCATTTCTAATATTCCTGGTTCTAGTAAATTAGCAGGATGCTGGAATGTTTGGATTTCATGCGTGTGTTTGTGGGGGAAGGGGAGGAATCTTATTCATTTCTGATCAAGTTAGATTGAATAAGAGTCCTTATAAAATTAAATGCTAGGCCTAAATTGACCTTTATATGAATCCTTTATATGAAACTCTATTTACTATGTTTCAATTTCCTCATTTGTAAATTGGCTATAATAATATTAGACCTGAACAAATAATTCACAATGAATGATTTTTCCTTTTTCTGCTTGCAGAATATCCACAAACAACTCTTGATGTATTTGTTACTCAGTAAATATTGTTATATTTATGAAATGATCATGAGGACAATTCTGTGAGTATTTATTTTTTATGTGCTATTTGAGCAGTATTGATTAGGAGTGATAAATTACAGGATATTCATTCTGTTCCTTAGCTGGCTGAGTCCATAGCCTATATAATTTTATATAAGAACCTTTGCATGAGTGTGAGAGAGACTTGTTTTTGGCAAACACTCAAGCATGTAACTCTGAAATTGTCATTTTTTTGCAAGGATTTGTGCCAGTAACAATCAACGACATGAATATTTGTGAAAAGCAAACACAAAAGAAATGAGCATGGTCAAAGCAATTCATGTAAACATTGGCAGACCTTTATTGTTAAACAGTATTCACCTGTCGCTGTGATACTTCCCTAACTCAAATGGATGTTGTGTTGGTTAAAGTTCATAAGGTGCTTCATAGATATGCTACACCTCATCAAGTGTTTATTTGGAAATGGCAATTTTAATAAATTCCTCTGAATATAGCCAGCCACTCAGTTTGTTCTGATGATGGACTGATTCTAACCTGGTATTTTATTGGTTGATTGTGTCATGATATCCCTGCTGGAAAAGATGTGGGTGGAGTTCTGAGAGGGGCCTTATTATTTATCTGTTTCATCAGTTTAGCATATCCATTGTTACTTTTCTGACTCACAATAGTGACTAGTCTATACATGGGGGGGAATCCAGCCTTACGCTGGATTTACATTTTAAAGTTTGGCATGAAAGGGACCAACAGTTATATGATGCTGCTTTGTGAGAGAATGAAAATAGGGCTGTCGCTCCTAAGTTCCTATTGATATAGATAACACAGTGAGGTAAAGTAGTGCCATCCCTACTCATTTTACTTGAGGAGTCTTATTGACGCCAACAGAACAATTTTTTTGAAAGCGAGCAGGATCTGGCCCTTAATGTGACGACTGCTGTCGGGCTCATATCCCAATTAAGACCAAAAGATGACAAGGGCTAAAAGTGTGAGTCTCCATAGTGTGTTCAAGTTAGCTCCTCGATTTTTAGCCTCTGTGGATCATGCATATGAGGAGGGTGTGTAATACACATGAACAGTGGGTTCCAATGACACAGAAGTTAGAGATAGAAGATCTTTATTAGATCATTGTCCAGCCCCATGCATGCAGGAAATAGGCCACTGAAAGATGTATGAGAAATTAAACCAACACTACAACGCTGGCATCGCAACATGGGGAGTAGATGGCCAGCCCTCTGTGGAGAAAGAGGTGGTTAGGGACTATTTAGAAAAGCTGGACGTGCACAAGTCCATGGGGCTGGACGAGTTGCATCCGAGAGTGCTAAAGGAGTTGGCGGATGTGATTGCAGAGCCATTGGCCATTATCTTTGAAAACTTGTGGCGAAGGGGGGAAGTCCCAGATGACTGGAAAAAGGCTAATGTAGTGCCAATCTTTAAAAAAGGGAAGAAGGAGGATCCTGGGAACTACAGGCCAGTCAGCCTCTCCTCAGTCCCCGGAAAAATCATGGAGCAGGTCCTCAAGGAATCAATCCTGAAGCACTTACACGAGAGGAAAGTGATCAGGAACAGTCAGCATGGATTCACCAAGGGAAGGTCATGCCTGACTAATCTAATCGCCTTCTATGATGAGATTACTGATTCTGTGGATGAAGGGAAAGCAGTGGATGTATTGTTTCTTGATGTTAGCAAAGCTTTTGACACGGTCTCCCACAGTATTCTTGTCAGCAAGTTAAAGAAGTATGGGCTGGATGAATGTACTATAAGGTGGGTAGAAAGTTGGCTAGATTGTCGGGCTCAACGGGTAGTGATCAATGGCTCCATGTCTAGTTGGCAGCCGGTGTCAAGTGGAGTGCCCCAGGGGTCGGTCCTGGGGCCGGTTTTGTTCAATATCTTCATAAATGATCTGGAGGATGGTGTGGATTGCACTCTTAGCAAATTTGCGGATGATACTAAACTGGGAGGAGTGGTAGATACGTTCGAGGGCAGGGATAGGATACAGAGGGACCTAGACAAATTGGAGGATTGGGCCAAAAGAAACCTGATGAGGTTCAATAAGGATAAGTGCAGGGTCCTGCACTTAGGACGGAAGAACCCAATGCACAGCTACAGACTAGGGACCGAATGGCTAGGCAGCAGTTCTGCGGAAAAGGACCTAGGGGTTACAGTGGACGAGAAGCTGGATATGAGTCAGCAGTGTGCCCTTGTTGCCAAGAAGGCCAATGGCATTTTGGGATGTATAAGTAGGGGCATAGCGAGCAGATCGAGGGACGTGATCGTTCCCCTCTATTCGACATTGGTGAGGCCTCATCTGGAGTACTGTGTCCAGTTTTGGGCCCCACACTACAAGAAGGATGTGGATAAATTGGAGAGAGTCCAGCGAAGGGCAACAAAAATGATTAGGGGTTTGGAACACATGACTTATGAGGAGAGGCTGAGGGAACTGGGATTGTTTAGTCTGCAGAAGAGAAGAATGAGGGGGGATTTGATAGCTGCTTTCAACTACCTGAGAGGTGGTTCCAAAGAGGATGGTTCTAGACTATTCTCAGTGGTAGAAGATGACAGGACAAGGAGTAATGGTCTCAAGTTGCAGTGGGGGAGGTTTAGGTTGGATATTAGGAAAAACTTGGAGTGTGGTGAAACACTGGAATGCGTTACCTAGGGAGGTGGTAGAATCTCCTTCCTTAGAAGTTTTTAAGGTCAGGCTTGACAAAGCCCTGGCTGGGATGATTTAATTGGGGATTGGTCCTGCTTTGAGCAGGGGGTTGGACTAGATGACCTCCGGAGGTCCCTTCCAACCCTGATATTCTATGATTCTATGATACATATGCTCTCAAGTCAAAGGTGCTGAGTTTCAGCTTCATCTCTGCATGTCTTCATTATGGTGGTTCTAAGTCAGATCCCTTCTGCTGTTGTCCCTTATTTTTCAGTTCAGTTGTATGTGGGTAAAAGATCTTGAGCTACAGTGGCTGAGCTGATATTAAAGTCATCTAAGAGGCTGCCTGATCTATATATAAAGCTGATACAGGTCAAAATTCAAAGCTCCATCTTCTTTCTGAGGCAATAATCTACACAACCGAGCAGTCTGTGACTGCATTAACTCACTGCGATTTTTGACAGAAGAGACCTTGTTTGCACAAATCCCTTTGAATACTGATGGGAGTGTGATTACAGCTTTAACAAAAGGGAAAGCTGAATACAAATTTGGGAGGGCCAGACAGTGTTTGGTATCGCTTAGTGTTTTCATCCAAATTCTAAATCTTATTCATCCAGATGACTCTGATCTTCATATCAGTGCTCCAAAGGAAAAGAACAGAGGAGCAAAACAGCTTTTGGACTGAAGAACTGATTTTGTTATCATGTTACCAATGCACTCCATTTGGGATATTGTTCAAGGGCAGGATCAGTGCTGGGCTTTTGTTAGAGACCTTATGTTTAGAATACACTCGCTCTCCTGAGAGTTAATCCAATGGAAAAATGTTAAATTCAGGTCAGAAGATACAGAAGGTAGGATTTTGCTCAGCACGTTGAATTTTGCTGGCAGAGTAACTCTGCCTTAAGCTTAACACTAGCCTGATTCTTTTGAAAGCTTTCAAACTTAATAGCTAGATTCTATTTTCCAGTGTCAGGTTTTGTTCCTGAAACAAATTGGCAATTAGCCACCGACCAAGGGAACAAAGGGGGTTTATTCCAAGTAAATGCAATCATCATGCCTTGTCTTGGTATTTTTGTTTTCTTATGAGAGTAAAAATATCAGGTGTGTATTTTTAGCTGAAGAAATTGAACAGAACTGAGTATTATATTTAGGGTAGCTATTCTTTTCTTCTTGGTGTTCAGCTGCACTACCCGTGCTATAGCCCTAATATCACTGCTTCAGGTGTAGCAGTTTCAAAATGTAAAGGGACAAATGGTTGTAGTTGGCCTCTGCACGATGGGGACAGGGAGAAGGCACAAGGGTCCCCTCCCCATTTTGTGCCCCTTTGCATAGACTGGCCAACATCCCCCTGGAGAGCACAGTCACTGCTCCCTGCAAGTACTCTTCTGGGTACCTATTGTCTGAAAGGGGGCTTGGGTGAAGTCAGAGCCATGGCTTTGCCTCCTGTCCCTGTCCAGGTATGGAATATGGAATGGCTCCCTCCTCTCTAAGAGCTATATTAGAGCAATAGAATGTGCTCCTCCACTGTCCCCAGAAAGAACTCAGTCTGCCACAGGGAGAATTCTCCCGGGGGGCTTCAGCCTACCTGTACCCTACTCCAGCACTGTAGAGGAGTGTGTTGCCCAATGGTAATGTAGCATTCAGACCTCAGATTAGAGAGGAACCCTTCTAGAGGCATTAGGTTCTGCAGTGAGCTGAACAAACTGGAATCCTAGTGAATTCAATGGGATTTGAGGGCACTGGGGATCAAACCAGTAACAAAGTGGTACTTCTTTCCACTCTGAGCCCCTCAAACTCATCACTGTTCTGTATTGAAGCTAGCTCAGAAATACTTGAGTTTTTAAAATAGTGCTTAAATGAATCTCCTGTCAGATCAGAATCTTGTGAGGGGCGAGACCACCTACTGCACGTTCTATTGGGAATGCCCATGTCAAACATGAGGTTAGGGCAAAGTTCCATTTCGGTGCAGTACTTCAGTGGCAATTTTAGCGGTTTATATTCTGCATGCTATGTCACCGTATTTGAGATCTGTGTTAATGGCAAGACTTGCTGGAAATGATGCTAGTGGGTCACAGCTTATATTTGGGAACCATTGTGTTCTGCTTTTGCTGTCCATTTTCTGGCAGACTAGCATCTAATGTCATATAAGGCTGTGATTATTATTTTTTTCCCCAATGGAGCCTAATGGAGTGAAGTGCTCAACTCCCAGTGAAATTCAGTGGGATTTGGAAACATCTCCTGTAGGCGCCTTTGAAAAAAATCACAGCCTTAGGCCTTGTGTAGGTGGGGAAATTTACTGGCAGAACCTACACAATTATATTTGTTTCAGAGAAGCAGCCGTGTTAGTCTGTATCCGCAAAAAGAGCAGGAGTACTTGTGGCACCTTAGAGACTAACAAATTTATTTGAGCATAAGCTTTCTTGAGCTACATTTATATTTCATGAGCAATTATTTGTATAATTCCCTGTGTGGACACTGAGATTTAGAGGACCCTTTTTTGATGTATCTCATCTCTTTGGAAGTGGTTTAAGCTAAACCAAGCCATTTTGTGGCCACATGCCTACTTCTAGAAATAATTTGGTAACTCCGAAAGAATATTCAGTATATTGCGAATACCCTTTTGTACATTCCTTCATCCAAGGAGGATTTTTCTTTATCTTGCAAGATTCAAGCACACATCCTTGTTTTAATACTAGCATGGAAAAAAGTCATTAAATAGCTCTGCAAAGAAAATATACTGTAACTTGCATTGCTAGTTTATTCTTTTCTCAATACCTAATGCTTCTGAAGTGAGTAGAGGTCATCAGTTTGAACCATCCAAAAGAAGTCGTCGTAAATCAGTGTTCCTCATCAATAACACAGAATGCCTAGGAAAACTCCCCACCACCCTTCCTAGAATCCAGAAGTATTTTGTTTCTGAAAGTGGACACCATCCTAGGTAGCAGAGAAGGAAACCAAGTAAATAGTAGAATTCTCTTAGTCATTCAAAGTGGATCACTTCTGCTGGACAGATTGTACCTCTGTGCATCCATGTTTTCTATATGGCTGTTCCACCAATCCGTATGGTAGTGTTAGAACAAGACACCTACAGAATCAGATACAAGCTGGTGGAAGAGTATGGCTACCTGTTCCAATGTATATTATTTTTATGAGCGATGATAGACATTTTGATAGACTGATGCAGTTCTGCTTCCTTTGTCTTCATCTGATCCTGCAATTCCTTTCCATGTGTAGAGATCCGGTTTTGCTCCAGTAGGAATGCTGCACATGGCAGGCATGGACATTATATGAACAGAGCAGTGGGTCAGATAGAGTGGTTATGCATAGCATTTAATAGGTGGTGTCCGTTTAGATGGGAATCATTGGATGATATTTTCTTTGTGATGAAATCTGTGACTAAACAGAAGGCTAGATGGAGAGTTCCCTGGCAGGCTCCTGCAACAGGAGCTATGTCACCACAGGAGCAGCTCTGGAAAGAAATTATGATTCAGATACCTCTCAGCTGGAACTCTTGATTGCTGTATGGAAGGGAAGTATGCTGCATTTATCCATCAGCAGAGCCAATAGTATTTCTCCTCCCCGACCCCCAGCTCTCTGCTGCATAAAGCCTGCTTTGTATACCACAGAGATGAGTGTAGTCTGGATGGGTGGATGGATATGTAAAGTTGAAGTGGTAAAGCCCTGGCACAGCCTGCTCGTTGGCTCCTCTCTGCTCTCATTGCACCTCTCTCTGCTCACCTTGCTCGTTCAGAAGAATATTGGGCACACAGTCTCACTTTTCCTTCTCCCCAGACTTGGGATCCTAGTGAGCCCTGTGTTGCTGAGCTCCTGGCTGGGCCAGGCCTTACATCCTGTAATGGGTGGTAGTCACCTCTTTAGCACCTCCTGCTGCTGTGTGCAGTACTGCAGGCCTTTTCCTGCACCTGGAGCCCCCTGTGGGTTATTGGCTTGCTTTGCAGCTCTTCAGTGGCTTAGCACTCTGGCCAGGTTACACAGTCAAAAATCCCTTTCAGGATAGCAGAGAGACCAGTAAAAACCCTGTCTGTCTGCCCTCACCAGGGCCTTCAGCCCTAGCTCTGGGGCCTTTTAATCCAGACCTTCACTTGGGTTACTAAAGGAGCCTCACCCCCTTCTAAAGGCTTAGGCTGCTTTGCCAGTGGGGGAACCCAGGCCCACACACTACTCCAGGCTCCAACCCACGGTCGCTATTAAGAGCAGCTGCATACTGCTCCCTTCAGTTAGTTGCTGCTACTTCCCTGGGCTTCTTCCCACCTGCCCCCTTTATTGTCACCCCATAACTTAGGTTAAAGTCCTCTCTCTCTCCCATTTTAAGCAAATGCAGCCAGTTGAGCCCGTGTGGCCAGAGCAGAGCCCCTTTCCTCTCTCCTCTGGTCCCTGCCAGGAACTGCCCTGCTAAGACCCGGCAGCTGCTCTTATGTGAACCTTCTGGGCTGTAAGTAGCTGCTTCCTTGCAGTCTCTCAAGACAGGCCAGGAGGAACCACCTTCACCACTCCTTTCTTGGGTGGTGTAGAAGGACTGGGGGGGTCTGCTGATCGGAGTCACAAAGGCCAGGTACAGCCCTTCACACCCTCCCCTTGCTCTCTGGTGTGGTCACGGAGGAATCAGTCATCATGGAAGCCAAATATTAAATTCTTGTTTGCTACTGTTAGGTTGGCAGATAATCTGGATGCAGGTGTTGGCTAATGTTGAAATATAGCCATAATAGCCACAATAAACAGGCTTATAATATCCCATAGTGTATCTCCATCACAGGGTAGACTTCTCCTACCCTCCAGGTTCTGCTGCCTAGCCTGTGCTCGTGGTCTCCTAATCACAAACACACACAAGCTGTTTCTCTTTGACCATGTGGGCATTTATTCTTCATTTACAAAGCAAAACAGAATGTAGCCCAGGCACAAACAGCAGGAGAAGAATTAGGGTCTGGCTACTCTAAAGAGCTTACAGTGGCGCAACTCCCTCTAGTGTAGCTGCTCTAAGAGGACTGGGAGAGAGAGCTCTCCCTTAATTACTTCAGTGTATGTCAATGTAGTGCTTAAGTCGGCATAAGTTATGTCACTCGGGGCCAGCTAATTCACATGCCTGAGCTGCAGTATAGCCAGAGCCTCCCACACAGCTTTCTCTCCTCTCCTAGGCTTACCATCTGAGCTCCCCTTTCTTTCCCGTCCCTCCCAACTAGATATCCTCCTAATTACTGCCACCAAACATCAGTAATCCTTAACAGGAATGGGTTACTTGCTTCAATGAAGCCTGCAGCCTTCCTGGCGCTGCAGCAAACTCAGTGACCAGGATGCTACAGGTAGCGCCCTGTCACTATCTCACTATATGTAGTCTTGTCATCCAAATATCTTCCTTACGACAACGATGAAACAACTTAAGACTATGCATAGAAATTATTGCTCTTATCAGTTATGATAAAATTATTCATTTGTTGTCAATATTTCATTGTCCAAATGCATCACTAAAATGATTGTGTAGTCAATTAAATCTTAGTTGCTCTTTGGAATCTTGTTGTGCTTCTTTTTCTTTTGCAGATAGCCAGACGTCCCTAACTAAGCGTTTGTTGAGGTTCTTATTCTCAATTATCTTAATGCCATGGGAATATTTTAGTACAGGTATTGATGGAACTCAAGAGATTACCTATTGTGCTGGTAGTTCATACTTTGCTCAGTACTGTACTTCAATAGAGTAAGTTGGAGTTGGACACTGAAGTCATGTTGTAGTTGGCTTTGATATTACCAAAAAGGTTCCACCAGCCATGTACCAGCCCCTAGTGAGTACCTGGCTGAGATCTTCTCCTCACTATACAATCACATGAACAAATTAGAAATCTCTGACTAAGTCATAAACTTCCAGGGGGACAAATACCGCACTCAACTCTTGCCTGCCTGAGCTACCTTGTCTAAGGTTTCTTTCAACAACAGACTGGGATCCATTTAAGACTGAACAATTCATTTGTCATACCATGCAATACATCTCTTGGCTTCTGATTACTGGTTTGATGGTGCTCATTCTTTTGCAAGGGACCTGCTCCTCTTTAAAAGTTCAAAGTTGTTGTCTTTCACTAGGGTCTACTGACCATTGTTTAGAGGTGCTGAGCGTATCCTGACTTCTGAAAAATCAGGCCAGATTCTTCTGCTCTAACATAACAAGCCAAATTAAAAAAAAACCCTCCAGTTCCAGAACGAAATCCAAATACTGGATTTTGAATATGCTTTAATAGTGCTCGTGGCACTTCTTGGATGGTTGACAGCACTTGCTCTTGAGGTTCATCCTTCACAATGATCTTTGGATTTTGCCACTGGCTAAGTAACATACCCTGTTCTAACATATTACTCAGACCCAAAATCTGTCCGTACGTAAGTGAGTACAGCTCTTATTAACTTTAATGCAGTCAGTCCCGTGTACCCAAGGCAGAATTTCTCTCTCAATTAGCATGCCACAGCTTTTTCCAATTCTCTTCCCAGCAGAGCATATTTATATCAAGCGAGGCATCCAGAAGTTCCAGGCATTGCTTGTAGTGGCTGAAAGTGATGAGAATCAATATTTAGCTTGCCTGGGGAGATGGCTGTTGTCTGTAGGCAGAACATAATCTGTGATTAATGTCTTTTTCTTTGTACAGAGATCAGGAAGACTTGAACATGTGGAGATGTTAAAAACAGGTTAGATGAAGTGCTTAAGAACAGTATATATTCAGCAAAAGCAGCAGTCCTGCCTCAATGGACTGGAGGGGACAAATGACCTACTGTATCTCGAATACAGGATGCATGATTTTTTTTTTTTTAGTGAAATATTGTATAGTCAAGCAGAGATGCTGTTGTACTCATGTCTGTTTCAGAGCAGTATATTTAGAAAGGAGTGGGGATGGGGCATATTTTCTAAAACTGGATTTCATGCAGACTTGGTCTTGAATTTTATTTTGTTTCATCCCCAATTCAACAAAGTGCTTAAGCACATGCTTAAATCCCATTGATTTCAAGTAAGGGCAAATCCTCAGCCAAGTTCCCAGCCTGAGTGCAGATTATATACAGGCAATGGGAGGTAAATAATCGTTGTCCCTTCCCTTTGTCCCCAGGTTACAGAGCAGATGCTGCTGCAGCCTCGAAGATGCAATAGTTCTGTGGTCCTTATGCATTCCCTTCAGATGTGTTTGGGAGTGTGAGGTACAGGAGAGGGAGGGTCTTCATACAAGTACATTCTCTTGGCCTGCCCTTGCCTTGGTGCTGCCCTGGAGGAACGAGTTCCATGCTGAGCAAGAGGTGTGTACTCCTCCTGCAGCTAGCCATATCCTGCCTTATTGCACAGAAGAATCTCACCAGTTCTGGCCCTTTGTGGGATTTTCCCCTTGGAGCAAAGTTTTCCTTTTTGATTTTCCTGGTGTATCTTGAACTCTCCCTCTTCTTGCACTGATTATTTGTGGGAGATATGGGACTACATTAGTAGGGAAAGCAGAATACTGTATTAGTCAAGAGTCACTCTTGTGTGGCTGTGAGAGGAGAACTTTGCCCTTGATTTGCAAACATCTTTCACAAATCAAACTGCTATACGACATCAGGGGGAAGCCCTGGAAAAACTGGGCTTAGCTGTTTAGTGTATTTTGCTGCAGGGAGGGAAGAAGGTAATTTGTAGCTCCATGGACTGTACTGTGGTAGAATTCAGCTTGCAAGCAGTAAACCACTGAGCACCCTGGTGACAGGCCATAGTATTTCACTACCTCAGCCTCCCTTGTTGCCCAACTCACAGGCAAACAATATTGGTTTCAGCCCCTAAGGGAAAAGGAAAAAACTACGATTAGTAGTGAAAATGTAATAGCAGCATTCACACCTTGTGACAGAAAGTTAAGCCTAAGGGCGTTATTGATCACAGAAAAGCCTTGTCCTTTCTGGCTGGCTTTGTAGCACTGCTGTCAGTTCTCTGTGCCAGAATACAATTTCATCAATCTCAGTGGCTGTGCCTGTTGCCCTGGAGGGAGGAAAGGTACCATAATATATTTTTAAAAAAACCCATCAGAGGAGTATGACGAACCTCCTACTGAGAGTGCATTGTTTGCAAATTGGCATATTGAAATGTACTTGAGCCCATTCCGTGCTTTGTTTCCTTGAATACGTTTTTGTTGATTTAGGAAAGTAATTTTCTTGGTGTGGGCATTTGTTTAGTGTTTCATTAATAGCTGTGCACTATACATTACTAAATTCCAATCCTGTTTAGTAATGTATCTCACTTGGAATATGAATCTTCTGTTCAGTGCACCTCCGTGTGTGCATGTTTTGTTTTGATTTTCACAACAAAAAATACATTAAAAGAACACTAAGGCTGTGAAATAAGTGAAATGGAAAGGTAGCGATAAGGATGAAACCTGCACACAATGCAGAACTCCATGATAAAGCTACACTACTGTAACGCTCTCTTGAGCTAGCCACTGAAGGGTTAATTTCCTTGTTTGTTTCTCAACTTTAATGGCTATGTGAACTGGGGAGGGCAGGGGAAATCTGTCCTTTATCATTTTTTCTGTTGAAACACCTGTAACTAATACCCCCATGAAACAATGCATGTAAATGGTTGCTGGCCAGGCACAGAATAAATGTTGAAGTGCTCTGTGAATTTCTCCATGTAAATTTTTACTTGATTGTTGTGTATTTCCATAATTAGTGTAATTCTATCTAATTACACAATTTGTGTATGTATGTTAATCTCACATTTACAACTGTTTTATAATTATAAAAATCATTACGGAAGACAAATCTTTATTGGGCATAACCTTTTTGTATATTTAAATATGTGGTGCATATACCATGTACACAGGGCTTGAATGGCAACATCTCAGACATTTGAAAATGTGGTTACTTTAGTACAAGGGTTTCAAACTTGAAATAATGGCACAGGGTAAATTGATGTAATTTACCCATCCCAGAGATAATGCTGTGCATGCCACCTGCATCCTTGTATTTGTTGTCCTAGTGAACTTTGGAAATCCTATTTGATTAAGCTGGGACAGGTCATCTGTGTTTTCTTTATCAGGTTCCCGCTGTAAGATGCTTCAGCTTAGTAAAACACAGGTCTTTTCATCCTGATGTTATGGGGCAGGGGGTAGTGAATGACATGGAGTTTGAAGTTAGGCATAACTCTGAAAACTAGTTTTTGGGTTCACAAAAATAACGTTGATATTTTTCCCTTGTAATCTATAATCATGGGTGTCACAGTTCAAGGCAACTGCACCTGTATTCCCCCTCTATGGAACAGCAAGGGCATCCGGCTCCACTGGCTGTTGTCTCTGTTTGGTGGAGACCCATGTCTCTCTCCCTTTTGATGAGGTATTTCCAGGCTGAACAGTTTCCTGGCCTCACTGTGTTGTTCTCAGCAAGAGGCTCTGCCTAAGCAGACCCGCTTACTTTCTTCTCCGAGACTAACAGAGAAATTGCTCGCCGTTATAAGTTACGCACACAGCACTTCCTATAAAAGCCTGTTGTATTCCTAAGGTACAAGCACTACAGAGAAAACATGAAAAACAATGAAAGGACCGACATGCAGGCTAATCAGCTTACCAGGGATCACTCCAACCCTAACATGGGCTCTGACAGGAGCAGTCCTTTAATACCGCACCCATGTGGGATTCCCTGTGGCTTCAATTTCATCACAAATTCAGCTCAGAACAAGCACCCAGTCTTATGGGACATCAGTAGGCCCAGTCCTTTCCACCATTGCATAAGGATTGGGGCTCTTGTGGACTACAGGTCCTGTCTCTTTTACTGGATCAGGAAGAAGGCCTTGCATCTGTTTAAAATCCAGGCTATTTATTTATTTTTTTGTCTGTTGGTCCCTGGAGGACCCAGTTGTAACTAATATATTAAGCCATCCCCTGAAGAGGTGTGCAAAAGGCTAATAACTAGAGGAATTGCTTTAGCATCCCCTTCCTACGAGAGAAGTTATGTATGTACCATTCCACAATAACACAAATACAACTGCATTTTTAACACAATGGACCACAAAGGTGTTAACCTAATTCAATAAGGTTTAACTTAATACAGCAAAGTTTTTTTTATCTTAATTCCGTAAAGTTTGTCCAGGATATTGTCAGTCTGTCACAATGGGAACAAATTAAACGTGTTTTTTTTTTAAAAAGGATATGCTTGCTAAAGGGAAATCGATTTCATACTTCTGAGCTAAACAAACATCCTAATCTTTAGGCTGCCACAAATAGATGTTTTATAATATGGTACAAGTATTTATTTTTCATTAGACTTCCCTCTCCTCTCAGCTCCTTACTCCATATTTGCTCTGGATTTATCTGTCTTCTATATCTGTGTCTTGAGTCTCATCTTCTCAGTAGAATGTCAAACTATCGATGTTTGAGTGAGTGAGTTTGACATTAGTGAGCTTTCCCATTTCTAGCAGATACCATTTTTGTCTTCGATTTCTTTTTCACTCTCACTAGTGTAACTGTCAGCCACTTTCGTATAACATTCATTTTATCAGTTGGTGTAATTCATTATTGTGGTTTACATGGTAAATTAAAATACTTTACCCTGATAAATGCATTCATAATATTCCCCATTGCCATTGGATTTTGTGGCAAAACCAAAATATACAGAGAGATGTTATCAGTTGATCCTGTATGTCTTCAAAAGGGAGATCACATATCATAAGATGTGCTATTGTAAAATTCAACAGATGGGTAGTACCATAAACTCTAATTAATCTTCATTACACTAACTGTGGTCTTGATGAAATCTAAAAGTCTGTCCTCCTGCTTTGTATTAAATTGTGTATTTAATTTTGTCTCCCACTTAATCCCAAGTGAAATTTTTCAATGTGAAGTTACTCCCATGCAAAAAAGAATACCCAAGAACAAATGTGGTTGTGTTGAGCACCAATATTTTCTCCACGATGCACTTTCTTAGCTGTTGTTCCAAGAGATTAGTTTTTTTTTTAATATGGCACTATTACTTATTTTGTCTTGCAAATGATTAATGAATAAATATCTTGTCTGCATTAATCTAATTTTTAAAATGTTATCCTGATCATTGGCATGTGTTTGTACTAACAGTCAGAGAGGTGAGGCTGGGTGTTTGGTGACATCAACTGTCATTTAAAGATTATATGCATTTATGGTTGTCTTCTTGTATGTACTCATGGTCTCTAACACCCATACTCTGTTTGTAGTGTAGATATCCATGTACTAAACTGCTGAGCTACATGATAAAGGACATGGATCTATGCACTTTGACTCTAACATTCCAACCCTCTGAGCAGCTTCAAACAGCTGCCATTTAAAAAACAAAGTCAAAGTCCCGTAGAAACAATTCCTCCTTATTCTTCTCTGCCTTCCAAATGTAAAATCTCCACCACTCCCAGATTTACTCTTGTGCCCAGTTGACAATATTGAGTCCTGTGCCAGTGACACGGTTGAAGATCAGGTATAGAAGAATTATTTTTAAATTTTTCAAAAGTAAGTTTTCTTTGATTTGTTAGAATTTTTCCCCTCCTTGTGAATCCTGCACATGCTACCCAGTAGAGTTGTAAACTATTATTCACTGAAAATAAAATAAAAAATTGAATGAAGCTTTATGAATTCACTTCACCCCTGCGATTGATCCCCTTTTCTGGGGGTATCTTGTGAATATTTCTAGCAAATAGGTTTGCTGGCAGGAATGCTTGGCAAAACAGTGAGTTTTAATTGAATACTGCAGAGTACTGGCAAAAATCAAATTTAGAACTTCGTAAGTGTGAATATTTATCTTAGAAACCTGATTCTGGGATTTCAGGTTTTTCAGTCACTGGCGGGGGAGGTTGTCCCAAAAACCTGAAACAAGAAAAACAAATGTCTTGACTGGGGGGGGGGCATTCAGTACTTACTATTGGTTAAAATTACTGGAATTTCAGATTCATATATTTCTAAGGCCAAAAGAGACCATTCTGATCATGCAGTCTGACTTCCTGCATCACACAGACCATAAAACTTCATGCAGCAATTCCTGCATCAAGTGCATAACTTCTGGTTGAACTAGAGCATCTCTCTTAGGACCTCCAGTCTTGACCTAAACATTCCACGTGATTGAGAATCTGCCATGTCTCTTGGTCTGTTTTACAGAGAGAATTTTACCTTGGGACAAAAATCTAAAAGGAGACAGCCTAAAAGAAAGGCAGTTTCCGTAACCACAGGGGGAACCAAAAGTTACAGGTCATTTTGGATATTTGTGTTAGTGAATTGAAGCTTTCTGCTCCACAGCCCCTTAGCCCTTTTTTTAGCTAGTCCTGCAGTGTGTCTAGTGAATGTGGTCCCGCTGCTATAGAATGATGACTTCACAGCGGCAGGAGGCAGGTGGGGAGGGGTGACGAGGGAGTATTCCGTTTGAAGATAAAGATCTTGAATAATTAACCAACATGGCAAGACAAATGCTGTTAAAATCATGGCAGAGAGCTCACAGTAGATACGCTTTAAAAGTTTTCACCAGTTTAAAAATTCCTTTTTGAAATAATGACAAGCAGAGAGATTTCTGAATATTAAACCATCCAGCTCTGGAAATCAAAACACTTTACAATTAAAGTAACATTCTTTTTTAACTTAAAACTGGAAAAAGAAAACATTAATCACAATCTAAAAGTGATCAATTTAAATATCTGCCTGCTGAGAGGAGTAAGCAGTTTAATTTTGGGAGCCTGCATGCTTCTGCTTTATTCTCAATCAGCAGTGAGTTGTGCTCATAAATCTTCCATGCATCAATGGCAGATTATTCACCCTAGGGCTAAATAGTACACTCCCTTCAATCCACACTCAGAATTTTCATTGACCTTAATGGGGGTGGAATGATGCCTGGTATGAATGGTAATAGGAAATCACGTTAAATTCTTGGTTACCAGCCTTGATGCAGGGCTGCTGGAAGGTAAATTGATGTCTTGGGCAACAAGTTAGGTGGCAGCTACCATCTCCTACCACCCCTTCTTCGAGGGGAGTCAGTCCTTAGGTCTTTACTTCCTAACAGCCTCTTCATGGGTAGCCTAGTGTCTCAGCTTCATCTACTGGTTCTGACAAGATCCCCTCCTCCAGGGGAGCAGTAGAACTTGGACAGTTACATGAACATTTGTTGCATAAGAAACACTTACCGTTATAGTAGAGTACACAGATCTAGCCTGTTCATGGATCGGAGATACTCTGTGCCTCTTTGTCGTCAAGGAAGTTGATACTTAAGAGCACAAGCTAATATAGCTTTAGCTTAATACATACCTCAGAACTCCGGGTCCTGTCCTGTCCTGTTCTCTCCCCCCCCCCCCACACTTTTTTGAGATATCAGTATCTATTTAGGGTGGATTGTGGTTTAAAGCTTGTTTCTCAATATTCTCTGTAGTAAAAGTCCCCTGTGTAGGTCTGCAATGTTTCAGAGCATATAAAACATTTTAATTACTCTCTTTTTGATGGACCATAATTATACATGTATATAAACAAAACACAGCTGTTTCTTAATCACGTGTACAATGTCAATGATCTCTCTGTGACACACCAGGATACAATCCAGACTAATGAGCAGTTGTGTGAAACCTGCCCTGCAACCATGGATGCCTTACACTGCCTTGAGGAAGTAGGTCTCACCTGGTCTGCTCAAACAGCCTTCTAGCATGTGAGAGAGAGAGAGAGAGACTGCAGCCTGCCAGCCACACTTGGGTTATACTGTGGCTTTCACTAACCTTGGTTATACTGCAGGGTGACCCCAATACACTCCCAGTCTCAGATGTCCCCCAGAAATGTATGTCCTTTACTGCCCAGTGCTCTCCTGGACAGTACAAAATATTTTAAGTTCATTCTTCCTTAAAGGGAATAATATGCCACTTTATTTCAAATGATTATTTAGGCACTTTAATTTAAACACACTGGATTAGATAAAATGGTAAAACAGGTTTATTAACTCCAGAGATTTTAAATGCATACACACAATGAGGCCTCAAAGTCAGAAATGGTTACAAAAAAATAAAGATAAGACATTGACTAATACCTTACTTCACAAACTATATCAGATTCAAGCAAAGTTTCTCACCTCATGCTTTCAGCAGTCTTACTGACCAAACTCTGTAGGTCAGGACCCCTCCCCCATAGTCCAACAAATACTTCCTTTGTCGCTTCAGGTACAGTGAATGCAATGGTCAGGAAGAGAGACAGGGAGGGTGCCTTGGGGTGTTTGTCCCTCCTTTTTATAGTTTGTCCCTCTTTTGCAAACACTTCTGCAAACCAGCAGGAGAGTGGGGTGGGAGGAGGTATTGTTTCATGGTCTCTGTGTATATAATGTCTTCTGCAGTTTCCACAGTATGCATCCGATGAAGTGAGCTATAGCTCACGAAAGCTCATGCTCAAATAAATTGGTTAGTCTCTAAGGTGCCACAAGTACTCCTTTTCTTTTTACGAATACAGACTAACACGGCTGTTACTCTGAAACTTGTTTCAAACAATGGCTTATGCCAAAATTTCCTTCATTTTTTTAAAAAAACCCAATCAAAAACCATTTAAAATGGTCAAAATCAAAATAAAATGTCTTGATTTTTTTTTTTGTTTAAATGAAACTTTTGTTTGGCCCCACAACCTCCCCGCCCCCCGGAATTGCCAGTGAACTGAAAACTGTTATTCACACAGCTCCAATCTGGAGCAAGGGAGTAGGGCTGCCATGCAGCTCCTTATGCCCTCTTGTCCAGCCAATGGGAATATATTGCCACTTCAGTGCCAGTTGCACAATGAGTTGAAGCCATAGGATCTGTATAAAGGGGAATCCATTGGCCCCTCCTGGACTTGCCTCCAACACGCTCTCCTGCAGAGCCTGTGTGAAACTGGTGCAGAGAGACCTTTTTCACCTATGATGTCTCTGCACAGGGCTTAGAAGCTGCATGTAGCTACAGCTGAATTTGACCTTTGGACTATTCATTCAGGACAAAAGATGACAAAATGTAGTGCAAATATAAAACACTTTGATTTAGTAAAGTCACAAAATCATTCTCTACCCTAACCAGTTGCAGAGACCAATCTGTTACTGACAGCAATATCTCTGCCAGAGTTACAAAGAGGAAATGAATTCCTCAGCTTAGAGCTCTCCGGCGTGGGGACCATTGCTTCGGAGTTTGTTTGCACAGTCGAGTACAGGGGTTCTCAAACTGGGGACCCCTCAGGGGGTCACGAGGTTATTACATAGTGGGTCGTGAGCATTCAGCCTCCACCCCAACCCCCACTTTGCCTCCAGCATTTATAATGGTGTTAAATATATAAAAAAAGTGTTTTTAATTTATTAGGGGGGTTGCACTCAGAGGCTTGCTATGTGAAAGGGGTCACCAGTACAAAAGTTTGAGAACCACTGCCCTACGGGTATGCATACCCTGGTTGAGAACCACTGGTCTAGTACAAGGGGCCCCTGATCCTCCTCGGAGGTTAATTAGGTATTGCCCCAATTGAAATTAATAAACAATAATTTCTACAGAATATCCATTGAGTGAGGAAGAGCTGGTTGGAAGGCATGAGATGCACTGTCCTGAGGTTGGGGGTTCCACGACCACCACTCCCAAGAGAAGGAGGCGGGTGGTGGTGTTTGGGGACTCTCTCCTCCGGGGGACTGAGTCATCTGTCTGCCGCCCTGACCAGGAAAACCGAGAAGTCTGCTGCTTGCCAGGGGCTAAAATTCGCGATGTGACGGAGAGACTGCCGAGACTCATCAAGCCCTCGGATCGCTACCCCTTCCTGCTTCTCCACGTGGGCACCAATGATACTGCCAAGAATGACCCTGAGCGGATCACTGCGGACTATGTGGCTCTGGGAAGAAGGATAAAGGAGTTTGAGGCACAAGTGGTGTTCTCGTCAATCCTCCCCGTGGAAGGAAAAGGCCTGGGTAGGGACGGTCGAATCGTGGAAGTCAACGAATGGCTACGCAGGTGGTGTTGGAGAGAAGGCTTTGGATTCTTTGACCATGGGATGGTGTTCCATGAAGGAGGAGTGCTGGGCAGAGACGGGCTCCACCTTACGAAGAGAGGGAAGAGCATCTTTGCGAGCAGCCTGGCTAACCTAGTGAGGAGGGCTTTAAACTAGGTTCACCGGGGGAAGGAGACCAAAGCCCTGAGGTAAGTGGGAAAGCGGGATACCGGGAGGAAGCACAGGCAGGAACGTCTGTGAGGGGAGGGCTCCTGCCTCATACTGAGAATGAGGGGCGATCAGCAGGTTATCTCAAGTGCTTATATACAAATGCACAAAGCCTTGGAAACAAGCAGGGAGAACTGGAGGTCCTGGTGATGTCGAGGAATTATGACGTGATTGGAATAACAGAGACTTGGTGGGATAACTCACATGACTGGAGTACTGTCATGGATGGTTATAAACTGTTCAGGAAGGACAGACAGGGCAGAAAAGGCGGGGGAGTAGCACTGTATGTAAGGGAGCAGTATGACTGCTCAGAGTTCCTGTACGAAACTGCAGAAAAACCTGAGTGTCTCTGGATTAAGTTTAGAAGTGTGAGCAACAAGAGTGATGTAGTGGTGGGAGTCTGCTATAGACCACCGGACCAGGGGGATGAGGTGGATGAAGCTTTCTTCTGGCAACTCGCAGAAGCTACTAGATCGCACGCCCTGGTTCTCATGGGTGACTTTAATTTTCCTGATATCTGCTGGGAGAGCAATACAGCGGTGCATAGACAATCCAGGAAGTTTTTGGAAAATGTAGGGGACAATTTCCTGGTGCAAGTGCTAGAGGAGCCAACTAGGGGGGGAGCTTTTCTTGACCTGCTGCTCACAAACCGGGAAGAATTAGTGGGGGAAGCAAAAGTGGATGGGAATCTGGGAGGCAGTGACCATGAGTTGGTTGAGTTCAGGATCCTGACACAGGGAAGAAAGGTAAGCAGCAGGATACGGACCCTGGACTTCAGGAAAGAAGACTTCGACTCCCTCAGGGAACGGATGGGTAGGATCCCCTGGGGGACTAACATGAAGGTGAAAGGAGTCCAGGAGAGCTGGCTGTATTTCAAGGAATCCCTGTTGAGGTTACAGGGACAAACCATCCCGATGTGTCGAAAGAATAGTAAATATGGCAGGCAACCAGCTTGGCTTAACGGTGAAATCCTAGCGGATCTTAAACATAAAAAAGAAGCTTACAAGAAGTGGAAGGTTGGACATATGACCAGGGAAGAGTATAAAAATATTGCTTGGGCATGTAGGAATGAAATCAGGAGGGCCAAATTGCACCTGGAGCTGCAGCTAGCAAGAGATGTCAAGAGTAACAAGAAGGGTTTCTTCAGGTATGTTGGCAACAAGAAGAAAGCCAAGGAAAGTGTGGGCCCCTTACTGAATGAGGGAGGCAACCTAGTGACAGAGGATGTGGAAAAAGCTAATGTGCTCAATGCTTTTTTTGCCTCTGTCTTCATTAACAAGGTCAGCTCCCAGACTGCTGCGCTGGGCATCACAACATGGGGAGTAGATGGCCAGCCCTCTGTGGAGAAAGAGGTGGTTAGGGGCTATTTAGAAAAGCTGGACGTGCACAAGTCCATGGGGCCGGACGCGTTGCATCCGAGAGTGCTAAAGGAATTGGCGGCTGTGATTGCAGAGCCATTGGTCATTATCTTTGAAAACTCGTGGCGAACGGGGGAAGTCCCAGATGACTGGAAAAAGGCTAATGTAGTGCCCATCTTTAAAAAAGGGAAGAAGGAGGATCCTGGGAACTACAGGTCAGTCAGCCTCACCTCAGTCCCCGGAAAAATCATGGAGCAGGTCCTCAAGGAATCAATCCTGAAGCACTTACATGAGAGGAAAGTGATCAGGAACAGTCAGCATGGATTCACCAAGGGAAGGTCATGCCTGACTAATCTAATTGCCTTCTATGATGAGATTACTGGTTCTGTGGATGAAGGGAAAGCAGTGGATGTATTGTTTCTTGACTTTAGCAAAGCTTTTGACACGGTCTCCCACAGTATTCTTGTCAGTAAGTTTAAAGAAGTATGGGCTGGATGAATGCACTATAAGGTGGGTAGAAAGTTGGCTAGATTGTCGGGCTCAACGGGTAGTGATCAATGGCTCCATGTCTAGTTGGCAGCCGGTGTCAAGTGGAGTGCCCCAGGGGTCGGTCCTGGGGCCGGTTGTGTTCAATATCTTCATAAATGATCTGGAGGATGGTGTGGATTGCACTCTCAGCAAATTTGCGGATGATACTAAACTGGGAGGAGTGGTAGATACGCTGGAGGGCAGAGATAGGATACAGAGGGACCTAGACAAATTGGAGGATTGGGCCAAAAGAAACCTGATGAGGTTCAATAAGGATAAGTGCAGGGTCCTGCACTTAGGACGGAAGAACCCAATGCACAGCTACAGACTAGGGACCGAATGGCTAGGCAGCAGTTCTGCAGAAAAGGACCTAGGGGTTACAGTGGACGAGAAGCTGGATATGAGTCAGCAGTGTGCCCTTGTTGCCAAGAAGGCCAATGGCATTTTGGGATGTATAAGTAGGGGCATAGCGAGCAGATCGAGGGACGTGATCGTTCCCCTCTATTCGACATTGGTGAGGCCTCATCTGGAGTACTGTGTCCAGTTTTGGGCCCCACACTACAAGAAGGATGTGGATAAATTGGAGAGAGTCCAGCGAAGGGCAACAAAAATGATTAGGGGTCTGGAACACGTGACCTCTGAGGAGAGGCTGAGGGAACTGGGATTGTTTAGTCTGCAGAAGAGAAGAATGAGGGGGGATTTGATAGCTGCTTTCAACTACCTGAGAGGTGGTTCCAGAGAGGATGGTTCTAGACTATTCTCAGTGGTAGAGGATGACAGGACAAGGAGTAATGGTCTCAAGTTGCAGTGGGGGAGGTTTAGGTTGGATATTAGGAAAAACTTTTTCACTAGGAGGGTGATGACACATTGGAATGCGTTACCTAGGGAGGTGGTAGAATCTCCTTCCTTAGAAGTTTTTAAGGTCAGGCTTGACAAAGCCCTGGCTGGGATGATTTAGTCGGGGATTGGTCCTGCTTTGAGCAGGGGGTTGGACTAGATGACCTCCTGAGGTCCCTTCCAACCCTGATATTCTATGATTCTATGAAGAGGACCAAGAACTAACTACAGGACTCCAAGAACTGAGTACACATGACACAGTTCATACAAGTCATGAAATTGTGCCTAAGGATTAAAAAAAAATCACGTTGGGACTTTTACCCATAATGCTGTCCAGTTAGAGAGGGCTCTACAGACTGCCAGTAAAATAATGGTAGCCTGTCGTTCTAGTGCTGTTTAGTCAGTGTATTATTAACGCTGTGCATGTGACACAAAACGTTATAGTATTATACAGAATTTCTCCATGATACTTAATGTTACAGTTTGAAGAAACAAAGTGAAGTTAATTTTTTTTGGAAGTTATCTTTACTGTTTTAGAATGAGTAATAGAGCTGTATGTGTGTGTGTGTGTAGCACAATTTACAACATGTTCTTGAGTATTGCTCTTCCGGCTTTGAGTCTTTCTTTGTATGTATGTGCTTCAGCCTGCAGTTTCTCCCCAAGAAAGATGCTATTGGATAGTAAAGGTGTAAATTAAATGGAGATATTTGCTTCCTTGGCGCTTCTTGCTTACTCCATGTCTCCTGGCTGTAAAAGTGAATATCTTTTATTTCCCGCACACTGCTCAACTTCATATTTGATTTCATGGCCTCTGTTCCAAATCTGAGCATAATAGACTGGCAGTGATGGGCTGGAGCCGGTTCTCTGAGCTGATTTCGCAGCCTTCTCTGCCTGCCACTAAATCAGTCCTGCACAGATTACTTATCCCTGAAGCTCATCAGAAATATTTCTGGAGTGCAGTTTTTATTTGCTTTCAGAATGGACTGGATTGCACCAGATAGCATCTTTTCAAAAGCTTTCCCTGGGGCAGAAACCCCCTGGGTCTTTTGCAATAATTTCATACTCTCTCCCTTTCACTGCATATTCCAAACAATGTGATATATTTTCAGTATACTCTGTGGGTTAGATACTCAGCAGCACCAGAGTTCTTGTGCGTGCAGATGATGGAGGAGGAGCTAGGAGGAAGGTGACTGTAAGACACCCTGGCACTCTCCCAAGCCTCAGGACAGTTGGATGCAGAGTCAGACCCTGACATAATTTACAAGTACTGTAACTTTAAAGTTGTTCTATATTCTGCCTGTAAAAGCCCCCCAAGGGCTGCTATGCCATTTCGGGATTGCGGGAGTGCAATATGGCCAGGTCCCTCCTGCTGCTGGCTGTTCCCTTCTATGCATGGGGTGGGGCCACTCAGTGGTGACATTGAGCTTACGATGTCAGTTCTACACCTGCAGAGGAGTCCACTGAATGGTTCAGGCTGAGGCAAACTTTTTTGTGTAGGAACCCCTTTCTTTCCTTACCTCCTTCATGTAGATGTAGGGCCAAATTGTGCCCAACTTCTCAGAGTTTGCAAAGAGGGGTGGGCTCAAGGAACCCACTGTGCTGCACTCATTGTCATGGCATTGGAGGATACACAAAATGTGGTAACCTTTTTGAAAAGCACCCAAGTGACTTAGGAACCTATTTTAAGACGTGATTTAGGGAGTTAGGCCCAAGTTGTTTTTGAAAATGAGATTTAGGATCCTAAGTCACTTATGCACTTCTGATAATTTTACCCAAGGAGACTAATGGCCATCAAATAGGGTTTCTTTCCAAACCTCTGCACTGGGTGAAATTACATGCAAGTTAATGTTGTTGGTTGGTTGTTTGTGGTCATGGACCAGGATCAAATTGTGCTATGTGCTGTACAAACACAGAACAAAATGAAAATCTCAGCCCCATAGCACTAGCAATCGAAGAGTTGTGTTCTAAGGGCGTTGCCAGCACTCACGATTTGCTTGCTAGTCTTGCAATAAATATGTGGTGTTTTCCCAGGAGCTGAAGCTTTAAGGAAGGCTGCTATTATTACATGCAACTCTGAGCTTTTTTTTATGGTAAATAAAAAGAGCCCTGGGTTTATTATTCCGTAAATCTCACCATTTTTAAGCCAATCTCATAATTTTTGTGGCTTGACTCATGAACTGTTGGCAATGCTCTGAAAGGTGCAAATTAGACTTATGGGCCAGAGAATCTGCCCCACCATGTGGTTGACACTAATGCTCAGGGACTCCTGTTTCCTTTCAGACCACGTCCAGACTTGCATTCCAGAATCTCCAGCCCCATGCTAATGTCTGTCCCTCTAGGAACATGATCCTCTTTCTTCAGCTCCACTCCTCATACTATACCCCAAACAACACTTAGTGCTTTCTCTGCGTCTCATAATTTCTGATCCGTTCCAGTTAGGCAACTAGCATATCAACTAATTCTATGCTCACCGCTGCTTGTTTTCTTTTCACAGTTAGTTTTAAAATTGCTGTTTGCTATGCTGCACTAAGTAGAATCACTGGTTCTGCTGTTGGGTCAAATGGGAGTATTTGCAGATTCGTTTAAATGAAACTTTATGCTCTGAAATGCTATCACATTTTTTTAGTGCATCCAAGTTGTCTCATCTAATCACCAGTCTCAAAAGTGTACTTAGGCTTCAGTGGTTCTTAATAAATCTAGCACTATAACATACGATGCCCAGAAATTGGTTCATGTCTTACTATATATAGAGCTAAGTCCTTCAGCTTCATTAATTTCTTTTTCTTTCATAGATTCTGGAGAAACATCCTTAGTGGATAATGCATGTCCATTGGAACCCCCCCCCCCACCTCATGAATTTAGTTTTCTTTAAGAATTCAGTTCTGATTTTAAAAAATCAGATACTTCACTTGAGGCTGTATTGTGTTTTTTCTCTCCCCACCCCCCCCGGCCCCTTTCTTTATATTGGTCCAGAATATCACTACTAAAATTAAATGCATTTGCTACAGATTGTATCACATCTCTGATTACATCTTGGACAAATTCTACTGCAGAGGAAAATCAAAATGATTTAGGAAGGAAAGATAGTGTGTAGGACTGGGATTTAGGAGGTTGGAGTTCAGTTCTCAGTTCTGCCACAGACTCCTTGTGTGATTTTTGAGCAGGTCGCTTTGTCCCTTGGTGGCTCAGTTCATCGCCTGTGAAATGTAGAGAATGTATAGTTTCTCTCACTCTTAGTCTGTTTTGTCCATTTAGACTGCAAGCTCTTAGGGGAAGGGACTCTCTCTTACTATATGTTTGTATAGCATCCATCTAGGACAATGTGGCCCAGATCTAGGCTGGAGTTGCTTCACTCTTGTCTGTTTTGTCCATTTCGACTGCAAGCTCTTAGAGGAAGGGACTCTCTCTTACTATATGTTTGTATAGTATCTATCTAGGACAATGTGGCCCAGATCTAGGCTGGAGTTGCTTCAGGATTTCCTAATACAAATAAGCCCAATATGAACAGATTCAGTAAATACTGAGCTGGAGTCCATTTCTGGTTCTAATTCATGACCATCTTTGAGATGCAACTTAGAAAATATTTAGTTTCCATTTACCATCTATAAACTCTCATTCATTGTATTTGTAGAGGTGGGGGAACACTGTGCAAAATTGTTCATAACATTTATTCAGATATGTCAATTCATGGGCTTCGCATACACACCTGACCATAACATGACCTTTTAAAGATATTTTCTTGCAGTTGTGATAAAAGAAGATAGGCAGAGGGTTAAAAGGAGAAAATAGGAGTAGGCAGTGTCTTTTAAAAGACAAGACTATTTTTAAATGGTTTGGAAAATTTGAGTTGTGCATATGTGACTCCCCTGTACCCCATGTTCACCCCTGTTGTATGGTTATGAAATATTTTGTGCAAAGTGTGCCTTGTGAGGTATCATTTGAAAAGCCATAATCTGCTGAATATGCCTATCCTGTTGAAATGTGTGTAACATGACACTGCGTGTCAAATTATGAGAGTTTGTTATATGATTGCTACTGAAATATGCTGTAACACCCTCAGCCCACTTTCTCAAAGGCAAAGGCACATTGGCATGGCAGCTAGGTGCTAAAAGGCCATTACCTGCTTAATCGGAGATTCACCAGCAGGGGAGTTGTAAACAAGAAATTTACAGTTCATCTAAAGCGGGGATCAGCAACCTTTGGCACGTGGCCTGTCAGGGAAAGCTGCTGGTGGGCTGGGCCGGTTTGTTTACTTGCAGCGTCTGCAGGTTTGGCCGATCGCAGCTCCCACTGGCTACGGTTCGCCATTCCAGGCTAATGGAGGCTGCGGGAAGTGGTGTGGACCAAGGGATGTGCTGGCTACATCTTCCTGCAGCCCCCATTGGCCCGTGGGAGCTGCGATTGGCCAAAGCCGTAGACGCTGCAGGTAAAACAACCGTCCTGGCCCGCCAGTGGATTTCCCTGATGTGCCAAAGGTTTCTGATCCCTGATCTAAAGGATGGTTTGGAGCTCACATACGCCATGGACTAATTGTCTGCACCCCAGCGGGGAGACAGGGGGAGGGCTAATCCTCAGAGAGGAGAAGGATATAAAAATAAGAGACAGTGCCACCACATTACCTCTCCTCCCCCATCACAACTCATGGCAGCAAGATTGCTTGAAAGACAATAGGAGCATCATTGGACTGGGAGGAGTGATACTAGTTGGAAGGCTTTCCAGTTGGTATGGACTGCTGAAAGTTTTTGGGTGAGAGACCTTTGTCTTCAAATCTTATTTAGCTTGGTAAAGTTTAGGAATTAGGTTGTCTTATCTTTTTGTTTCTTTTATAACCAATTGTTATTTTATGCCTTAGAATCACTTAATCTACATTTCTCTAGTTAATAAACTCATTTTATTGCTTTCGCTAAACCAGTGTGTTTTGGTTGAAGCATTTGGGAAATCTCTACTCAGGTTAACAAAGGCTGGTACATCATCATTTCCCTTGATGAAATGATAGACTATTAATGTGCTTGCATTGTTCAGTAGTGTGCTGGACAGTACAAGATGCACATTTCTCGGGGTGCAAGGCTGAGACTAAGAATTTGCAGGTGTCACCCTATGTGTAGCTTGAGTGGCTGAGAGAACATTCATGTAACTTTATGTGCTAACGGCTGAGTGTGAGCAGAGCCTGGAGAGGCTGCTTTCCACTAAGCAGCGTAAAAGGCACACTGGGCCCTGGTGGATGTCACAACACCTTGTTAGATGATGTAACTGTGTGATGGTATTTAGTGTTCCCCTCAAACTCCATGCTGTCTTTCCTCCTACTGTTTGTTATGCTCACTTGTCATGTCCTAAACTAGACTTTAAGTTCTTCAGAGCAGTAATTGTCTCCTTATGTGATTGTGCTGCACCTAATATGCATTGATCCTGAATGGCTTTTGGATGCTACGGGCATGCAACAATGAATAGCAGTATTAATTATTGCTGGTCCTAAGTCCACTGTGAAGTCAAAACTGGTTTGACCTAAACGTAAAATGCGTCTTCTTGCATGATGGATAATAAGAACAAAGGGCCTGATCGTGATGTCGCTTACCATATACTGATGTAAATCAAGTGTAATACCACTGAAATCTAGTTTAAAACTGTATAAGATCAGAATACAGCTCAATATCTGCTCACTATCATGATGATCATCAGTCATCAATACCATGATGTATTTGAGTAAGCTCCCTTACCATGTTTTCTTTGGATACCCTTACATTTCCTTCCTAATATTAAAATCCCCTTCTTTAGTGGTGGTTCTTGCTGGACTCCTCTGTGCTTTGTCCTGCTAGGACATATTTTAGAAAAGTGATTCCTTATCCCCATAGGAGACACTGTTTTTCTAAAGGTTGAACATTTGGTCTGTCGGAGATATACACTGCCTCTTCCACAGGAGAGATTCAGGAAGTTCCAGCCCAGAATAACCACTAGCCAAGTGGATAGGACACTCACCAGGGATGTGGGATATCTTGATTCAAGTCGCTACTCCAGAATGGGGATTTGAATATGAGTCCTCTCATCACATGTGTTAAAATACCCAAAACAACACAATTTTTATTTGCCAAAAATTCAGAAAATTTTTGGCTGCAGTTTGTCCTAACCCGAACTGAATGTTTTTTTGTTTGTTTGTTTTTTTCAATTTTTCGGAACTGCCAGAAAACTGAAAAATCAATTATTCTAACAGCTATTGAAATTGTAATTTTTGTTTTTTTGCTTCAGGGTCTACCTTGCTAAAATGTTTATCACTTCTCAGTCTGATCGTAATGTTGTATGCTGTCTCCTTTTTCTCTTGCAGTTCCAGTTTTAAGTCTTTCATGTTCTGTTTCTTGTAGGACAAACGTGTGTGTTTGTTCAATGCATTTTTACATTGGCTGTATGTTTCTATATCATTTAATGGCTTGCTTGCATATATATCCTAAATTTGTCTTGCTAAATGCAATAGGACATCCTCCCCCCGCCCCCACTCCAGCTCAAGTGATCTGCACTCAAGTGGTGTAATTCTGCAAATATATTTTTAAAAAAATCTTAACTTTTTTTATTCCACATGAAGGAATACCATGTATTCCCACTGAGTCTGTGCTCTCAGATGAAGAGTGTGATCTTACTATTTCTGAGATGTAACTGAGTATACTGTCTTAACTATCTTGTTAATGAGAACATATATAGGGAATTGATAGGATATTTTTATAAGGGACGTAAACCTGGAATGTTTCAGGGCACAAGCCAACCACTACCTGATAGTGGTTAGGAAAAAACCTTCCCTCTAAAGGAAGATTATTCCATAATTTTCCTCCATGGAGCTGCTTACACCTTCGTCTCAAACTGCCGTTACAGGCCACTGTCTGACACAGTGGACTAGCTGGACCACGGCTCTGATCCCTTGGAGCAACAATTATGTTGCTAATCAGACTTCACATAGCTTTTCAACTAGGCAATAATTTTATTTTCTTGGGACCTTTCCCTTTTTTTAGTTCAATTTCAGTTTTAGTTTCTTTTGGTTGCTGTTGTCAAGTTGTCCTGAAAAGAAGTGATGAGGTCAGACAGCTTGTTACATTAACAGAAACATTTATTTAGTACGTCTTGTTCAGGTGGAGCACATAGATCTGCTCTATCCATGGATAGTATTAATCCTTTGCAGATCTTTCTAGTCAACCAAAATTGAAGCATTTGACTGACATCTTGCTTAGGCAGAATGCTGATATATCTTAAGCCTGCAGAGATGACTCCCCAGCTCAGGGTTAAGGCACTTTGAGGAAATGTTAGTTTTGACTCCATTTGGTAAGGTTGCAGTCAGACTTTCATTACAAGCCTTCTTTTAACGGGCTCCCTTAAGGACTTGTAGGTAGGGTGACCAAATATCCTGATTAATATCAGGACCATCCCGATATTAGGGGCTTTGTCTTGTATAGGCACCTATTCCCCCCTCTCCCCCCATTATCCTCCCCCGTCCTGATTTTTCACACTTGTTATCTGGCCACCGTACTTGCAGGTAAATTTACCAAATGGGCTATGAATTCACTGGAAAAGAGGTGGTTTTTTACCTTAAGAGAGCTAACTTGGGATAGCTTTCTCAATGCGGTATAGTAATAGAGACAAGGGACAGGTAGTATTTATGTCATTGTAGCTAGTTGAGGTAAACTCCGTGACTGAAGTAAAAACCACCTGTATCCCCTAGGATTTTGTATCCAGACAGCTATCTCCAGATGAAAACACACCTTTTCTGCAGCAAATACATGATGATAATCATTGGCTCCCTCTCACTAAAGAATTGACAGTGTTAACTTGGGTTACTTAAGTATGATGGAGGTACTTTAATGTTAAGCAGCAACCTTAACTTCAGCTCAACAACGTATTTCCTCTCTCATAAACAGACGACTTCAGTTCCCAATGCTTTCACTACAGCTTCTTTAATCAGCACTACATTCATTTTAAAGTAAAAAACCTCCTCCCCATGCCCAAATTAAACGTGCCGCATTTGGAAGGTGTGGCACTGAGGTGCAGAGAGATTCTGTGGCGTGCCCTGAGTCGCAGTGAGTCAGCGCTGGAGCTGGGAGTACAACCCAAAATCTCCTGGCTCACTGTCTCGCGCCTGAAGCCCAAGACTACCCTTCTTCTTGGCTGTCGCTACTCAGTGTCTTTTTAATCTGTCCAGGTGCTTATGTGTCTGCACAGCACCACGCTCTGACCATGGCTGATCTCTCGCTGTTATATCGAGCCCGGAAACCTCATACATGGAATGTGGTTTCTGAGCAGTTTTCTTGATTAAAGCCCTTGAATGAATAAATGATGAAGTGGACTTAACAGCTAGGGAAGAAATGGCTCAGATAGAGCTGTCGGTCTAGAGTGGATATGTTTCCAACATTGTTTTTGGTTTTTATGGATTATTTAAATGAAGTCACTCTAATCACAATGGCTCATAATGTTTTCATTTTGTATAACAGCATTTACTTTGGTCTTCTTGTTACTGTACTCAGCACGCTCTTATGATATCTACCCGACACCATCTTTCTCTAATGTACAGGCAAATGAGAATTGTAAGCCTTTATTTCCTCCCCATTTCATCTGGAAACAAAGATGAAATTCAAGCCTTGAAGTGTTTTTAATTCTTTTATTTGTTTTCTTCCCCCTCCCCTTCCCCCATGCAATAGCAGGGCAAACTTCCCTCATGCTGTCCCACCAATGTGTTTTGATCTTGTCCTGCTTGCAGCATTTCTGAGATATTCTCACAGCGTGATGACAAAGAACTGTGACGAGGAAAATCATGAGTGTGGTCATGCAGGGCAACTCAAAGGGGCTAATTATGTCGCACTGATTTATGGGCACATCTGTAAAGGGCTGTGTAGCGGGGTGGTCACCCGCTCCTGCCTGGAAGGGCTTAAAACAGCCCTGGGGCAGGGGAAAAGCTGGGAGGCAGCCTCAGAAGTGGGGCCAGTGAAGCCAGGAGCAGAAGGACTCGCTCTCTAGCTTGTGGAGAGGGAGGGACCTGGCTGCTGGGAGCATACCAAGGTACCTTAGGTGGAGGAGGGCTGGGGGAAGGCCAGAGGAGCTGGGGAGCTCGGGAAACCCCCGAGGCTGCAGGGATAGTGGAAGGCCAAATAGGTACTGGGGTTGCAGAGGGCAGCCCAAGGGGTAGACAGAGTCAGCAGGTCCAAACACCCCTTACCTATGAAGAGTGGCACTTACACTGCAGTCAGCCCCAGGGAACGGGGGCTAGGTGATGACTGGCCGTGGCCATAGACTGAGGCGAGGTGGGGGTAGAGGGTTGGAGGTTTCCCGGGGAGGGGAGACCCAGATCTGTGCAGGGTACTGCAGGTGGCAGCACCCCGGCATGAAAGGGGGCACCGGGGTCCTAGACGGACTCGGGGCCCAGCGGCAAGTGGGACACCGGCCTGCAGAGGGCGCACTGGAGGCTGGAACACTAATTCCCTGGACGACCAGCAGGAGGCGCTGCAGGGGTGAGTCTTGCACCGTTACAGGCTGGAAACAAGGATGCTAAGCAAGGGATGCTTGAAAGAAAGGAGAAAGCGGCTTCTTCACTAGTGGCGTAGTGGTGTGTTTAAAAAAAGGAAAAAGAAAAGGATAGGGTAAACTAAGCTTTTTGGTGTTCCAGGCTGGGCAGAGGTATGTTAGGCATTTAAGGGTAGGCAGAGCCGCCCTTATTTTGAATTGGGTTTAGGCGAGGATGACATCAGCACTAAAACTCAGAAGTGACATTAAAATGCATATTTCATCACTTAATTTCACATGCAAAGTGACCACACTGCATGAATTTAATGCTTTTGAGAGTTTTATAAATAAATACATTGAGTAAATGCAATATTTCCCATTTACTATGTTCACCCTCAACTATACTACTGCTCTTCACTAGAGTGGATTTTGTTGTCTAGTAACAGGTACCAGTGTACTTATTTATGATTTCTTTAAATGGTCCCTAAAACATGCTAGGATTTTTAGAGGATGACAGAAAAAAAGTCCCTGCCCTAAGAGCTTGTGGTCTGAATTTCAGACACAATACAGTGAATGAGAGCAACGGGGATTGTGGTGGGCATGGGATGTAGACGGAAAAGGTGTACAAAGCTTAGGCTATGCAGTTACTTGATATGCACAATGGATCGTTCTAGGGAGAACTAAATAGGCAGATACCTTTACCACAGCCATAGCCAGTATTTCCCTCAACAGCTCTCCTAACAACACTTGCTGGCATGCAATGATGAGGCCCTTGCCTCCCACCAACCACCAAAACATGTAATCCCTAGCCCATTGCTCCCCTAGTGTCTGGTGAAGCTAAATGATGGCTGACTCCTGCATAGGTGTGACAAAGGTGGATGGGAGAGAAGGAACTGCATAGTTTGGCCTAAAGATCAGAAAGAAAAGACTCTTTCAGGAAGACGTAGGGGTAAAACAAATGAAAGTGCTGATATACTTTAAAATACTACAGTGAATTTCCAAAATTTTAAAAAATCTAGTGCCCTTAGTTATTTTTCCCTATAGAAGATAAATGGCTCCGAAAGAAAAACATTTTTGATTGAATTTTGGCAGTAAACAAACACAAATCATGTCCCGCCCTGCAGTCAGCCAGAACATGGGATGAGCACAGCTTTAAAAAAAAAAAGAAAAAGAAAGAAAAGGTAGGTGGGGGTGTGTGTACCTTTAGAGCATAAAGAAATGAGACAATGGAGTAGCAGACAGCTGGTACCAAACAGCCGGATTCACAGGAAAGGGCAAGCCCTCAGCAGATGAGGTGAAAACACTAGAAGGCCCAAAAGTGACAGCACAGCATTTTAGTGCTTACTTTGCAGTTTCAAACCACAAATAAAATCTCTACAAGGACAAAATGGCAAAGGGGAAAATGTGACTCTTAGCGTCATGGGTTTAGAATGTCGTCTCCAACACAGAAAGGGGAGAGGAATGGAGAGGCTGGGAAACGCTATGTGGTTCACCTTGAGGAGATCCCAGGAAATGTGTTGGAGGCTATGGAGTGGAAAGAACAACAATTTCTCAGACCCTGTGGGGAATCCCCACATGGTGGGAGATAGGCTCCTGTGATATGGTTGTGGCCTCTCTCTTCCCTCTGCTGACATGACTTCATCAGAAGGTATATTGGAGGACTGTCTGCTTGCCAAGACCTGAAAGAAAGAATATACCCATGTGCTTAATTTGCTAAAGTGAAGTAGTAGCTGGTTTGTTTTTCCCCCTGCAGTAGCCAAGTTCTGAGTTGAATAATAATCTCTCAGTATTGTACTGAAATTGGCCTGGTTGGTTTGCAGATTTTAAAGTATCCAAAGGTGTCTGTTACGTTCATCACAAGTAATAGCATTAGAGGCCCTTTCAGTGGCTAAAACACCAGATATAGTTGATTTGGTGATGACCTTGCTGTTTCTTAGGCAAATGCTTTTTGTTGTGCAGCTGTAACATTTTCAGGCTGATGAAATGGCAACAGAAAACACACAGGGAAATTGGTCACCCTGCCAAAGACAGCTGGGCATAGTTCCCTCTTCACAACTACTTTGCCTTTGGGACTGTGCTGCACTTCTGGCTCCTGATTGGGTGTGGGAGTCGGGAACAGACCAGGGACCGGTTCTTGTATTGTGTTGTCACTAAATCTCTAGGTCAGTCCTATGTTCTCATTTTGATAGCTGTGTTGAGGTGTCAGCTTTTCATTTGTTTCAAGGGTTCTTTAGGTCCAGTGGGTGATTTTTTTTTTAACCTATCGCAAAAAAAACCTTCGAAATACCACTGTATGCAATATTAGTACAGTGCTGCATTCAGTGCCTTGTACAGATGTTGGAGTCCATTTTGGCGCATGGCTTGCGGTGCTTGGAGGCAAGGGGGTGCTCCAGTTATACCATGGGCTTGAGAATATTCTTAGCCCAGTGAAATTGGTGCGCTCTTGGCACATGATGATTTGGGAGCTCATTATCTCTTTTGAAAAACCCATTTTCCAGCCTACTGATTAAGGTTATGAGAGCCTACTTTCAATATGCCTCCTGCTCAGTTTTTAATTCCCTGGCTGACAGTAAAGAAAATTCTAACCAACTGTCAGGACGGTTTATATTATTCTTTTGTCTGGATGGCACATTGATCCAGTTGAACATGCCTTCTTGAAAAATGAGTTCGTCTAAAATCCAGCTTGCAAAGGGGAGGTATAAAGGTACATAGAGTTTTCCTCTCACTGGGGACCTTTCTGTTGTTCTGTATTTTGGTACAGAGTATAACTTAGAGTTCTAATCTAAAGATCAAGCCTCTTGCATGGGAGAAGCTGAATTTTCTGCTTTATTGTGCTTAATAGGGTATTCCCTGATTGATTGATTGTACCTGGGCATGTTACGATTTTATGAATGTGAACTTCCCTGTTAAGATTGTTTTAGTAACTAACATGACTACATTCCAAGACCCTCATTCAATTTTCACTCCGTGTTTACTCAGTATTTACCTAGGAAAGTTTCAGAGAAGCGGGTTGAAATCTGAGTAAATACTGAGGGGGATTGTCCATATGGGAAAATTTTACCAGTTAGACTATGAATATTAGTATAACTCTTATGGACCATGTTCTAGAATAAGAGTGTTTTTCTTCAATTCAGCTTAAACCCCTTTTGTATGTCAGAACATAAGCTAAACCTAAGAGGGCTTATACCAGAATAAGGGTGTTCATATGGGGTGTTCTATGATATGACTGTAGGGTATGAATTTAAAGCTCTATCTTATGCCAGGATATCTTTCCAATGTAGACAAGCACTAGATTGTGCAACTGTTACTTGCATGGTGATCGCTGATTCATGCAAGTAATCCACTTATTTCTGTTCTATTCAGTTCTCATAACACCCATCACTGTAGCATCTGGGACGGTGCGTGTGTAACTTCTCACCGGTGTGAGTAAGGATTGAATATCTGAGTAAACGCTGAATAAAGGTATCAGGATTTGTTCCCCAAATAATGGAAAATGCAGGCGTATTTCTTTGCAATGCAAGCTGAACTACCCACATTTTTCAACCAAATCATTATTGCTTCACTCACTCTACATTCTAAAAACGAACAGACTCGCAGTCCTTGAGATAATCTTTCAGCAACTTAACGCTAAACTCCAGAAAAGCACTTAGGGCCATCACAGAGAGGCTATTTTACTCTTTCTCAGAAATATACGATTTACTATTCAGCACTTGCAGGTGTGTAGGGAACTATCTGAATGGGAGAATCTGTCCACTCCTCTAAGTACTTAATGGGTCGCTTATTACTTCTTGCCAAAGAGAGGCTGGTGATGCGGGTGCTTTGTTGAAGTAGCCAATGGCAGAGGGAGGGGGAATGGCACTACTGTAAAGCAACAGAGAACTAGCTTAATGTCACTTTCCAGAATTAAAAGGCCCCCCTCTACCCAACCTCCTGAAATTCTTATAGGCCTCCATAGAGGAAGAAAAATGCACTGAGTTAATGAAAGATGTAAATATAACACAATTAACAGGGAGAGGGTGTAGGACAATGGTTAGAGTAGGGGTTGGGAATTGTCTCTATTAGTAATCAGGACTCTTGTTTGATTAATAACTGAAGGATGGATTGTTTAGTGTTAACCTCATTTCAGTAATGTGGGTCTACATTTGTACGGTATAATTTTGTTTGTAGGACTAAATGTGATGGCAAATGGTTTGTTGGAAATTAATTTTAAAAAAAATCAGATGATCCCAAAGCAAAACACTAGGTGTCAATATCCCTGAACTGTGAGGAAATGCAGATCCAGATCTGTATTTCGCAGCTGGCCCTTATTCCTATAATGGGCCAGATCAAAAGCCTGGATCCTTCCAAATGAGCTGAAGGTGATATCTGAGTTGCGATCCAAACTTGGAGATCCATTGCTTTAAAATACAATAAAGAGAATATTTTAAAATGAAGAGGAATTTTCACACAAGAAATTCACTGCTCTGCTGTTCCAAAGCACACTTATCTAGTCACTGCAAGGTATTTGTATAATCAGGGAAAAACTGGGAGTAGCCTGTTGCAGAAACACTCTCACAGATTTTAGTTTCAGTTAGCAATTGGTGACTATGTTCCCTTCACATCAAATTTGTCTTGCAAAAAGTAACAGCATTCTAACCCTACGGTGGATGGGGGAATTCAGACAAGGAAAAATATGTAACAGGTCATTGGTGACTGTCTTGTTTTAGCTATACACATCACTGGTGCTTAATGCGTAATAAATAGTGAGAGTTATGGCAGTGATGTATTTGGCTAAATATTTGATATTTAGAAAAGAAAAGCAGGTTATTTTAGAGCTTGATTATTATTATTATCATTATTACTATTATTATTATTTATTTATTTGCATCTACAATTCTGAAAGCCACTTTTTTTAAAAAAAAGTTAGAATAAAATTTTACCTGCTGAGAAACCTTGGTTTAAAAAAAAAAATCCTCTTGGACCAAATCCTGAAGCTTTTACTCAAACAAAACTGCAAGACGTGTTTAGTTTGAGACTGGACTGTGTGAGAATTTTAACATTTGTCTCATTATGATCAAGCTATATTTTCCACTGAGCTGAGCAATCCTTTCGACCATACTTTTCCTTTCCTTCTACCTCAGCATAGCTCTTTGGCTGCCAAGGCCAAAAGGTGCATCATTGCTGGCTTGCTTTTAAAACCTCTTTCAAAAAAATCCACATGAAGAATCACCCCACCAAATAGTAAAGGAGAAAGCTTGAAATAAGGTAGGATTTATTTGCTGACCATGTATAAAGTTTTCTAAACTATCCGTTTTGAGCATCAGCAGTTCTGATTTCAAAGAATGTACAAAAATGAGTGGTGAGATAGGAAAAGGTCTGTGTGGAATGGAAGAAATTTGAGTTTGTAATGAGTAAAGCATGTTGGAATTGTAATGAGGTACGTTTGAGAGCCAGAACAAGTAAATGTATTTTTTGTTTTCTCTTTTGATATATGATATATGCATAGCACTGTGCACTTATATTTTCTTGCGAGAATGACTGTTTGAAATTTTGCTATAGAAAGTGCAAAAAACATTGAATATTTTACACAGCAAAATCATTTCTCTACAAATGAATAGCATAAAGTCAAAGAATTAAATGTCTAGCAAGCTCATGCTTTGTGGAAGACAGTCAGTCACTTGCTATGACCCTTAAAGATGCAGATTCTTCAAAAGAATGAAGATAATCTAGTTTTTGTTTTATTTTTCCACATTAATGAGTAAAGGGGATTCCTATTCTTTAAATGTAAAGGGTAGGTAAATAAAATGTGTTTAGCAGTAAAATTACTGAATGCCATTATTTATAGAGACCTGGATAATGGATCCTTTTGTTTTTATGGGTGCATGCAGTATGACCTTTAGATTGTACCTAGTACAACTCAATATTGAAGTGCCCATTTCTAAGAAGTAATAAGATTTGTTAATTGCTTTCTATAAATAACCAGATGAGTTAATTACCATTGGAACAAGTTTTTTTCCCCCCTCTGCTATCTAATGTTAATGGATTTAAGGCTAACTTGTGGCCACTCCAATGATGACTGGAAAAGTGAGTGGGGAGAGCACAGGGAGCCAGGCCTACCACCAATGGAAGTGGTAGCTGTAATTTTGATAGTAGGGGATAGAGAGAGAGGTGAATTGTTTGTGCTGTTGGTAGTGTTAATGACCTATAGAGGAGTATGTCTTACCAGCAGGAAGGTCCCAAGTCTTCATAGCTGTACAGTGAAGAGCACTGGGGTAGACTGTCTGGGTCTCTTCTCACTTACGCTGATCTAACTACTGACTTCAGTGGAGTTACTTCTGGTTTAGCTCAGTGTGTGAGAATAATCTGGCCTCATTGTGCCTTTCAAAGACATAATATTATACCTCTTCTGTACAGGTCAGGCTTTGAGGACCTGTCATGCAGTTCATAGCACCTCATACGTAATGGAATTATTTGCTTTGTATTGAAATGGAAAAGTGAAACTACATAGCTGAATCTGGCCCAGGATTTCACTGTATTCCTAAACAAAGGAAAACAGCCCAAACATCGTTGGAGGTCTCTGTGAAGCTGTACTTGCTGTCAGCGGTAATGGAGAGAAACTGCAAGCAGTGTTGTAAGATGATTTTATGTTTTTAATCATCTCATTTCAAAACCAGAAAGCAATTTTTTTATAGTAATGGTTTGTTTTTTTTTTTTAAATCAGGAGATTGGCATATTGGAAATCTGTTACAGGGTAGATGATGCTGTAAACACTCTTGTCTGTGAGACTGAAATATTCAATCATAGATTTGCTTGATGCAGAAAGTTAACTTGTCTAAACTTTAGTAGGAAGTAAGAGATGAGAAACTCCTTCTTGCTATGTTTGTCTTCGTTTTGTATTAGGCCAAACCTGGGCTCTTTCGTGTAGGCCATACCACACTGCTGATGGCATGGAATGGACTTTATATAAGAACATAACAGCCATACTGGGTCAAACCAAAGGTCCATCTAGCCCAGTAGCCAGTCTTTCGACAGTGGCCAATGCCAGATGCTCCAGAGGGAATGAACAGAACAGGTAATCACCAAGGGATCCATCCCCTGTTGCCCATTCCCAGCTTCTGGCAAACAGAGGCTAGGGTCAGCATCCCTGCCCATCCTAGCGAATAGCCATTGATGGACCTATCCTCCATGAACTTACCTAGTTCTTTTTTGAACCCTGTTCAAAACTTTAGTTTTTACTGAGTCCTTACCTAACCAAACTCCTATTAATATTAATGACAGGTTTCAGAGTAGCAGCAGTGTTAGTCTGTATTCACAAAAAGAAAAGGAGTACTTGTGGCACCTTAGAGACTAACAAATTTATTTGAGCATTTTGTTAATTTTGGGGGGAAAGATGTCAAGGTTCCTTCCCCACTCTGAACACTAGGGTACAGATGTGGGGACCTGCATGAAAACCTCCTAAGCTTACTTTTACCAGCTTAGGTTAAAACTTCCCCAAGGTACAAACTGTTTTACCTTTTGCCCTTGGACTTTCGCTGCCACCACCAAATGTCCAACCGGTATATTATTAGGAAAGAGTACGTTTGGAAACATCTTCCCCCCCCCAAAAATCCTCCCAAAAGTTACCCCCCCCCTTCCTGGGGAAGGTTTGATAAAAATCCTCACCAATTAGCATAGGTGACCACAGACCCAAACCCTTGGATCTTAAGAACAACGAAAAAGCATTCAGACTCTTAAAAGAAGAATTTTAATAGAAGAAAAAGTAAAAAGAATCACCTCTGTAAAATCAGGATGGTAAATACCTTACAGGGTAATCAGATTCAAAACATAGAGAATCCTCCCTCTAGGCAAAACCTTAAGTTACAAAAAGACACAAAAACAGGAATATCCATTCCATTCAGCACAGCTTATTTTTCTCAGCCTGAATCAGTCCTAAATGCAGTAATGGCAGAAACAGGACTTTGCTCTGTTTAAAAAAAAACAAACCAACCAAAAACCAACCCACCACCCATAAAAATTTGAGCAATTTGTTAATCTCTAAGGTGCCATTAATATTAATGGAAGGAATTAGCCTGAATAAGGGTCAGGAATTTGCCTGGGTAAAGACTCTCCTAGTGTTTGGTCTATAATAATAAATCAGATCCTGTAGTCTTTACTTGGTCAAAACTCCCGTTGAAGTCAATGAATTTTGCCTGTTTAAGAAATGAGGAAGGCAAGATATGGTTCTCTATGCTTACTGTGAATCAGTAAGGGCCAGATTCTGCCTCTCTCTTATGTGGGTGCACAGTGTTGGATGACTCAGGGATTGCTTCCTCCAAATTCCTTTGGAGGTGCACAATGCGCTGATGGAGAACAGGACTTTGGCTTCCCTCCACACTGACCAATTGAGCTGGCTGGCTGTGCGGGGGTGGAGGAATCTGTACCTCAAAAAGGGGCATGGTAGCGTGCACACAGCCTCTGCCTTGGGGAGAGTACTTCTTGCTGTTCCTTCTGGAGCACTGTGGCTAGGCACTGCTTCTTACTATGGACTGTACTTACATGGCATAACTGAGTCCTTGCTATTTAAGGGGCAGTGTGATTGCTTATTTCTGCTATTTGTCATTAAACACTGGTGGTATCAGAATGATAATCATGAGCAGGACATAAATGCATAACCTCAGCACAGCATGGCTTCTGCCATTACTGCATTTAGCAGATGACTGCTGCAAAAAAAAATGCAAACTACGTAGGCTTGTAAACCTACACAGTACTTTGATGCTTAGAGTGGTATCCTAAATGCAGTAATGGCAGAAACAGGGCTTTGCTCTGTTTAAAAAAACCAAACCAATCAAAAACCAACCCACCACCCATAAAAACCCCACCTCACTCCAACATTCCCTATGGTGCCAAAAACTGTAGGTTACCATTTCCTTACCCAATGAGTAATAATAGTTTATAGGTACGGACTGTTCCAACTAAAACCAAAGCAGGGAGAAACCCCCTCTGCCCAAGGTGCTTTTTAAAAAAAGTAGAATTCCAGAACTACAGAAGTAGATGTTATGAGGCAGGTTCAGTTTCTAGCAGCTTGATCTTTGCCTTTGTGCGCAGTTGGCTTTGTGTGCATTGATGTCTTGTTGGTAATTATAGTTCTGATGACACTCTGTATTCATGATGACACTCCATATCAGTTTCATCGCAACATGAAATGTTGCTTTTTTTTAATGAGTTTAACCCAGAATTGAAAAGGCTAGACATTTCTCACAATGGGACATGGATAACCTTGCAGATTAGCTACTGATCCTATCTCAGTGCTTGTCTCTCACTCTTTCTCTCTTTTTAGGCAGACAAGGGTTTCCCTCAACAAGCTGACGACAGAATAATTTTTCCAGGTTGATTGCTCACCCCACATGGACCTCTTGAGATATTTGTACAGAAGAAAAATGGAGATCAAAACCCAGGGAAATAAAGAGAGAGAGAGAGAGAGAGAAATTCAGGGTTGAAAACAGCTACCATAAAGAACCTGCTCCGGTTTCAGTCTGGTGATGAACAGACTTGTTAAGAATTCTAAGACCTGTCAAATTTTCCCATCCTAAATCCAGGCATATTTTTAAAAGAATTTTCATAATGAGTGTCTCTTTTCCCCCATCTGAAGGGTCGGAGTATTTTCTGAAAAAGTTCTGCAGGGCAGAGAAGTCAAACACTTATTCACATCCAGCAGTACAGGATAGATGGAGTACAGTTGACTTCACAGCTACAGGGGATTTGGTAAGTGCCCATCATGTAAGCCACCTAAAACTTTCTAGAATATTAGCATTTTGGGTTTTTTTTTAAAAGACTGCATTCTTTGTTTGTTTATCATTTTATCACCTGTTAGGCAAGGCTGACCTCATTGGGAACTCGAGCGATGGAGGAGGGGGCATTACATTAGGAGCTGACTATGAAAAAAGGGAAACAAATGTAAACATTTGCCAGTGTCAGAGTCTGAAAAGAAACATTAATTTTTCAATTTGGATTTTATTTGATAAGATCCAGTCCAGACCCATATTATTGTTTTGATGTGAGAAGGGCATCAAGGGTCCTCTCAGCAATTCCCTTTCAACCTTGAGGTTACCGCTGCAAGTCAAACACAGTCAAACCCTCTCAACATGATTCCATCAAGGAAACAATCTTATCTGACTTGCAGTGTCAGTCTGCCAGTTCCCACACTCCTTGCATTGATAGAGACAAACCGACCGCTTTGATAGGCGAGATTTCTTATCAGGATCAGACTGCAATTGAACATCAGTTCACTGATTGGAAGTGACATCTTGAATTACAAAGATGACTGGATATACTAATTGTACTAGCGTTGTTTCTTAAAATAATAATGACACTATATTCTTGACCAAGAAATAGCTGGAATTTGAAATAGTCTCTGTTAAACTGATTAACAGATAGAGGTCAAGCTGACATGGTTATTGTAAATGTTACATGCACTGTGAGAAGTACCGTTACCCTAGTCTGAGGACAACAAAAGATTGTCTAGAGGCCCTGTTTTTTTACTTCTCTTGATCAAAGAATATTTTATCAGTGCATGACATACTTTATTGTTTTCATTCAATTAGATCTTGAGCAGTATCCTTCCTCTCACTCTAGAGGCTGATTCTAATGGGACTTCAAACCTTGTTATGAATCCAGTCTGTTTATGAAAGGGACTCAAAACAAGGTGAAAGAAATGTCCGTAAATTAATTATTTTTCCATTTCAACATTGAACCCATTTCTTTTTCATTTTTAAATAAAAACCTGGCAATATTGTGTATGTACTCTGACTGAAAAGGTTTTAGGAAACTTATGGTATTATGTGTTTTCTCAAAATGAAATATTGGAAGCAAAAACTGTGAAACCTGTAGGGATTAGATAAAGTTGTAGTATATTGCAGCAAAATTTTTCAAGTAGTTTCTTAAAACCAGGAGAGCTAAAGTGATTCTGATATAATAAACTATTGCTAGTTTGGTGCAGAGAAGTCTTGTTTTAATGGTGACATGGCTGCAGTATCATCTATTTGCTAGTGATATCAAACTGTTATTTACTAAAGATTTATATTTATATGGCTCTCTCCAAAAGTGTAAAAGAGTCACTAAAATAGAACAGTATTCATTTAGATATTTATTTACTTGTGTGACTAGATGACTCTGGGGACAGGCATTAAAATATGGAGCATTTCACTGCTAGATCGCTGGTTTGAATCCAGCCCAGGGTTAGAGGCAACTAAAGGTCATTAGCATCTGATGCCTTTTTTGGTGGTCTCTGTAAAATGCTTTGATAGTCCTTGTAAATTCCCAGGAGGACGGAAGCCAACATCATGATCAGTAGTCTAAGAAGACAGTCAGTTGACTCAAACATGCATTTACAATGAACTACTTCTTACCCCTACCCCTACCCCTGTTCAGCATAGGATTGAGGAATGTTGTTGGGCCTGCATGGGGAATTCTGCGCAACTACGGACTGGGCTGTGCACAGAGGACTTTAGTAATTTTGTCTGCAATCTGTCCCCTTTTGAAAATTTACTCACAGCTGAAAAGATCTTGGGCTGATTCTGATCGTATACTGGTGTAAATCAGGAACAACTCCAGTGAAGTCAATTGAGTAAAACCAATGTAAACTGGCATGAGAGAAATCTGAATCAGACCTTTTATCCCTCTCAGTAGTGAATATATTTTTAAAAGTAAGAAATACTGTTTATTTTACAAACATTCTGCTATTATTTCACACATTACAAATTCTTCTGGAATACACAATCTGTAGTTAGTGCTCATAAAAACTGTAGGCTGTTTTGGGTAGTCATTTTTAAAAAATGATCAGCTTCATTCACTTCTTTATGAATTAACAGCATACTTGTTTATAGAGTATATTTATTACATGTGCTGCCTGATCCCCTAGTCCCTAGGCAGGTGAAACTCCCACTGAGCTCAGCTGGAGTTCTATATATGTAAGGATTTCAAGATGAGGTGCCAGGGATTCATACACTATTATTGATCTTAAAACAAATCTTTGCTGATTCCAACAGGAGTTATTCATAGGTTTACAGGCATTACATGGCTTTATTATCCACTCAGAAACCACATCTAACTCTTGTTGGCGTCAATGTGATGAAGGTCAGTCTGAGATGCATAATTCAGATGCATATCTAGATTTTGAACATCTTCCTATTCAACAGTGCTTAGAGCTGGTATTTTGGTTTGACTTGTTAAAGAGATGGGCACCATTTGTACTTAAAACTACATCTGGGTTTGGATTTTAGTTGCCAGCACAGATTTCAGGTCTGGGGTTGAAACCTTCTCTAAACTACCCCCAATCCCAAACTTCAGTTTAGTTTGGCCTCCTCTTGAAATTTGATGGTTTTGTATTTTTTTAGAACTTACATACAGCATGGTTTGAATATAGTTGTAACATGATGTCCATTTCTCTGTCTCACTCCTGTGTTTTTCCTGCTTAAAAATAAGTTATTGGACAGAGATTGGCAAATAAACCAGAATATTGCAAACTTTTGCTTTAGGTTGTTTTACTCCAAAACAAACTATTTTGTTGTTTTCAAAGGGCCAGATCCTGATGTCACTCAGGCTTTCATCCTGCAAACAGAAAGTGTTTGATAGTTCAGGGTCTTAGTAGTTATTCCATCTTTATTCAGGCAGAGCATCCATTTGATTTCAGTGGGGGTTGATTAAGGGCTCAGGATTTTGGCTGAAGATGAGTAACAAAGCTGAGTTAAGAATGAAATTAATGTCAGATTTATGTGTTGACTCATACTCAGAACTGCAAGTATACAAGGATGATGCTGGGATCAAATATTTGATGTTCAGTGCAAGAATTATGCCTCACTATGGACACTCCTGCATATTCTACGTATGATCTTTGTTGCATCATCTGTATGTTCTCCTTACCCTTTTGTCAATATAATGGAATGACCCAATAACTGAGGGTGGGGAGGGGTGTCAGAGAGAAATGAAACTAGCAAAGAAGCAGATCTTAATTTACCTTTTAAAAAATGAATATTTCTTTTTCCCTTTTGTAAAATCCCCCAGCACATGAATGCATTGATCTTCAACATAACTGATTTCCTTTATTCCCATTTAAACATTGTTTAACAACCAATTAAAACTTAATTATGTGCTGAATGCCCCGAAAAGGCTGGCTAGTGGGCACATTCACCACATATTTGTGGGCTTAACTCTGTTTCCAGTTTAGCATTGCAATTCACCATTCAGGGATTGCTGATCTGCAGAATTTCTCTCTGCACTTCTGTGGGATATTTCTGTTTTGCTTGATTTCAGAATTAGATCTTCACAGTATGGTTTGAAACTAGAGAAATCTAAATCTGAAAAGGAAAATAATTCTTTGTTCTTCTAAGTCTCTGGATTGCTCTCGCAGAATGATTGTTCTGTCCACCAGTAAACCTTATAGTTGAAGCACATCCTACAGCTTCTTCATCTCTCAGGTGGAAGTATGACATAACTTCCCTAAGAAGCTATCTAAAAACATATGCTTTTAATTATTGATATATCTATATTAAAAAAAATTTTTTAAGACCAGAATCCTGTTGTATCTGTGTCAGCGCACAGTCAACCTGTGGAACTCCTTGCCTGAGGAGGTTGTGAAGGCTAGGACTATAACAGGGTTTAAAGGAGAACTGGATAAATTCATGGAGGTTAAGTCCATTAATGGCTATTAGCCAGGATGGGTAAAGAATGTTGTCCCTAGCCTCTGTTTGTCAGAGGGTGGAGATGGATGGCAGGAGAGAGATCACTTGATCATTACCTGTTAGGTTCACTTCCTCTGGGGCACCTGGCATTGGCCACTGTCTGTAGACAGGAAAGTGGGCTGGATGGACCTTGGGTCTGACCCAGTATGGCCATTCTTATGTTCTTAGAAGACACAAGGATTCAATGCATTGATGAGAAACAAGGGAAGACTTAGTACTAAAGACACGGGCAGGATGATGATAGTGTCTGATCGTCTAGTTAAAGTGGGATATGTTGCAGGAGAGAGTTGGCCTGGTAACAGGAGGAAGTTGGCCCATATTTAAAATGGCTACTGCCATCCATGTGGTGCTGCCCATTTTAATTGGTATTTGTATTTATTTTTCCACTCATATTCACTGGAATATGAATACGGGCAAAATGACCATGTAGACATATGGAGTGAATAGGACTGGAAGAATTGTTCCATAATTACAACTCAAGATATTTCACCATGTCCATCACCGATACAGACTCTAGGTTTGAAATCAGATTCCATATTTTCTTGAATAAAAGTGGTGATTTCTGTATGCTGTGGTTTGTAGAGTCATATTATACGTTGTTCAGTAGCATTCAGACAGCTAGTAGGCATGTGTGAAAATTCTTGCAAACTTCAAATGTTCTGTAATTTTGATCATGGATTTTTCATGTCTGAAAATTTGTGTTGGAAAAGTTTTCTTTCTTATTAATTCTTTAAAAAAACCCACACCTTTGAGTCATTCAATGAGGGAGCATAAACAGTATCATGTGAGTTTGCTGACCTGTCAGACACTGTGAATAATGATAGAGTTCTCTCATAAATTATTTGGTGAATACTTAAAAATAATAAATATATTCATGGAAATCAGGATTGGCTCACAAATGAATTGTGATCAAAATATAGGGCTAAATTAGTAACAAATCTTGTTTGTAATGAAAATCCAGCCAGCCCTACCAAAGAATCATGTCAGATCTTGATTTCAAGATGGAAGGATGGGAGCGGAAGAAAATAAGTATGATAGACACAGAGCTTATCAGTCAGATGCAGAAGACCAGAGAGAGGGGCTCGAGCTGGATAATCCACAGACAATTACTTTGCCACAAACATCAAGTTATAGATTGATTTAAACAAAATGCTTTTGTATTCAATCACAAATAATACATTTAATTCTGGACATTTGTGAAGATTTTCTGGCACGGCAAAACTTGGGAAAGCAGGGTTAAGGTTCCAAAAAATGGTGATAATGATGTTAGTGGGAGGTTGTTGTCACCATGATCTGTTTCTTTATGATGCAAAGTGTAGAACAGTCAGAACTGTCTCTGTGCTGTGCATATAAAGAACCAACTGATTCAGTAAAGATCTCTGCTAGCTGTTTCTATATTGTGAAAATTTATTGTGTCATTAAATAGGGCCCTTAATTTGTAGGACCATTTACATTTTGAATTGATTATTGTTTGTTTGAAAAAACTGAATAAACTGCAGTTTACAAAATGAGTTAATTAACCTGGCTTGATAGGTCTTTTTAAATCTCTGACTGTCCCTTTGTCCATGTCCTTTCTATTAATGCTTGAGATATTAATCAAGTGAACTTCTGTGGGTGTTAATGGAAATCTTGTACACAAATTTCACCTCTGCCCCGAAATCCATAGGGAAAATAGAGCCTTTCAAAGTAGAAAATAGCATACTTAGTACGAGGGAGGGGGTAGGGGGAAAATCATTTGGAAGTGAAATTTTTATTAAACGGTTTAGAAAAATATTTTTGTGTGTTTGGGCCACCTTTTCAGTTTGCTTCACAAAGCCAAAACATTTGTGTTTTTTATAATCATTTGAACATTAAAGATTACTTGAGAAAACCCTCAGCAGAGACACCAATGGGAAAAGAGGACTTAGAAAAATAAATGAGAACTCAGCATGTGTCAGTCAAAATTAGATCAGGTTTTTCAGCTAAGGATTTCATAGCCATTAAGGATCATATTTGCCTTATGGCATATGTCAGCATCTTTAGAGTCCTAAAACTTCAAACTGTCTTTTTGAGAACTAACTATATTTCTTTCCTAGGCTAAGCAGCATTTTCAGGAATGCGCTGTGTGTGTTTTTCTTTTTCAAAATAGGCTCAAAGGACTTCACAGAGTATAGTTAAAAAAAATAGCAAAATTATGTATACCGTGATTATTTGCTCATTTTTTTTCTTGTTTAAATAGAAAAAAATATATTTTCTGTACCTTGAATCTAAATACTGAAACTAGACTTAACTCTCTCTCTCTATCTCAGACAGACAGACACACATACACACACACAATCCGTCGTGACTTGATTACAGTGTATAAATATCTTCACTAGGAGAAAATACAGGATACTAAAAGGCTTTTTAATCTAGCAGAAAGAGGCATTATGAGATCTAATGGCTGGAAATTAGTCAGACAAATTAGAAATCAGGCACACGTTTTTAATTGTGGGGGTGATTAACCACTGGAACAAACTACCAAGGAAAAGTGATGGATTCTCTATCTCTTGAAGTTTTTCTAGAAGATATGCTTTAGTCAAACGCACATTACTTAAAACAGGAGTAACTGGATGAAATTCTGTGGCCTGTGTAATTCAGGAGGTCAGACTAATGATCTAATGGTTGCTTCTGGCCTTAAAAATCTATGAATCCATATCTATATAAAATTCAGCAAATAGTCCAGGTAAAATGATGAGGTTGATAATTATAATAGTCTGGCCATACGAGGTTATATAGGTATATAATTTTACACAGACTGTTTGCTGCTGGTGTTGGTCCATTCACCAACAGGATGGTCACTAGCACTTTTGTGCTGGAGTATTGCAATGAGTACTATGTGTTTTAACAGGCGGTGGACATGTGATGGGGAGACTTGGCTGTAGATGTGCCACTGTGGGAGGCTTGCCCTGGCTAGTGGTCCCACCAAACATAGTTGTTAATCCAAAATATGGTATACTAAACTTGAGCCAGTGGTTGCAGAGGCTGTTCTATTCTGTTTTGCACAGGTTTTTAATACTGCACTCATCACTGTATTATCTGCCATAAGGTCTACCCCATCTAATGTTGTATATAAATAATATTTCCTTAGATGTGGAATAAGCAACATAACTACTGAAGATTCAATTGATTCTGTGTGTCAGCTTATACAAGTTAGGAATGTGTGCTACTTTTTTATACCTCCTTGGAGAAGAAATCCTAAACCTCAATGGAAAATTACCAAAATCCCACCTTTAAGTTGTTCTTCTAAAAATAAGATGGGTAACATGAAGCTATTGAAATTTTTTTACCCAATTTTTTTGAAAAACATAAGTTGAACAAAAAACTAGTCAGGCCCCCAGATCAGATTGCCTGGGCATGAATATGAAATGAAGGGTCCACTAGAGTATATTATACCTATAACAATCTGAGTCTGTCTGTCTTTAACATGCTAGTCAGAAATATACAGTAGAATCCTGCCAGTGCCTGTTCCTGCCCCTATGAAATCTGTTGGAGTTGTCATTGACTTTCATGGTAGCAAGCTGAGTGCTAGAGATCATGGTGTAGAATGTCTGAGTACTGTCTTTGTGATTTAATATGCTTCACTTCAAGGCTCTCTAATTCTGCCTTTCTACTGCAGATAAGTCTGCAGTTCCCAGGCCAAATCTTGAGGTTCTTCTTCAGTATTTACTCAGGATCCAATTGTACTCTCCTTACCCATGTATGGAAGGGACAATCCATGCATGAATCTCACCTCCACTAAATGGAAAGGGTGTGGGCTGCCTCTGCCCCCCCATACCTCCACCTTGTCCTGCACTCCTTAAAAGATGACTCATGAGTCTGGTGCTCCATGAAAATCTCAGAGATGCATGTTACCCCTTAGCTCCTCACGCTGAAGGGTTGGTAGGGGTGGGAAGATAAGAAGCAATTGAGCACTCTGCCCTTAGTCAGACAGACTTACATGGAAGTCCAGTGAGTAAGGAGTAACTAAAAACTGAGTAGGCTTGTTAGATTCTGGCCTACTCAAGAGGTTACTGGAGAAGAAGTGCTGCAAAAAATGTTATTTATTTGGGTCCATTTCTTCTGTTTTTCTCCTCTCCTGCTAAGACAAATAAAACATCAGCAGCTGAGGTTAGGTTAAATATTCAAAACTTTAGAATTGACAGTAAAATCTGTTTTCCATTGAAACTGGAAAGGTTACTGTTATTCAGTGTTTTCCTTAGCTGCTTTTCAGATCAGGGATTTTGATAGTAAGAAAACCAGTGTAGCAGCTAGAGAGGTAAAGCCAGATGGGTGTAAATCCAGTGTCATTCACTGAGATCACAATGTAACTGGATCAGAATCTGGCCCAAATAGAGCAGAATAATTGCAACTTCGTCCATCCAGTTCTGTAAAAGGAGAGGCGCCAGGATGTTTTACTGCAGGAGAGATGTCATTTTCCTGAGTGAAAAATATGGTTCTTACAAAATAAAAATACAGATTGTATGTGAAAGAGCATTTCCAGCAGTGGGAAACAGAGGGTGAGGAGGAGAAAGTGAGAGAGTGCAAGTAAAGATTTTTGCAGCAACTCATGTAGCCAGCCATTTTCTTTCATAGCTTTTTCAACTCTTCTTGTCAACATTCACTGACAATAGGGTCTAATGAATGAAATAAGAAAGCCAAAATGTGCTCTTATTAACAATGCTTGAAATAAAATGGGATTGAACTTTTGTGACCGAGCAAATGTTGGCCCAGAAGCTGCACAATTGCTGTAAGACAAGCCTCTTTTGGATGGACCAATCAAAAATCTAGTTTGATTATAAAATACCATGTTTAATAAGAACCGACTATGTACGGTATTCCATTTTTTACTCCGTGCTTGTTCAAGCAAAACTGCACAGAAATTAATGGGTCAAATTTCTCCCGATTACACTCATGTAACTCCCTTGACTGTGCTGGGATTGCAAAAGTGTAAATGAGAGCAGAATTTGGTTCAACATTGTATATGCTCCAGCTTGCTTAAATTTTACTTGGAGGGGAGGAGGAGTTTTTGTGTGCCGGGAATGTACCATATGAGGCTCTCGCTGCATGAGCCTTTTAAAAGGCTCATGTTTTGTTGGCTCTGTGGGCCCCATCCAAACCCCAGTGGAGCTTTTCCGTTAATGTCAGTGCGCTTTGGATCAAACCTTGTGCAGGCACTAAAGATCCATTGGTACTTTTGCGAGAGAAAAGGGTTTAACCTAATGTCACTGGCTAGAACTTTTCCCTCACCCTGCAATTGTCAACTCCTCTGCGCTATGGCTGCCGTTTGCCATGCTAGAATGGCTGCATTTCAGTCATGTTGTATTTATACAGTTTGTGAAGGACTTTGAGATTATTTGGGATGAAAGACTGATGATAGTAATCTGAGTAATGTATCACTAGTACCAGCATTATAGAAACCCAAACTTCGGAATTTACCACCTCTTAGAATTTCACAGCATCTACTGTCTGGAAACATATGGAGTATCTTAAGAGCTACATTAGGGTGCAAAGTTATTTCCTAAAATAGAAAAAGTTCTATGTCTTTTAAATTCTGCAAGTTGTAGATCTTTTGTCAAACATTTTTGACATTTTGATAAAGCAAACATTCTTCCTGATTGGCCTATGTTATATATCTATTGCATATACACTATATCTTGAGGGTTTTCCCTCAGTCAAGGTATGCTCTGATATGTCCTTTTGTTCTGATTTCGGAGGCTGGTTGCCAAATTTCATTAAATTTTCCGTTTCTATGCAAACTCTCTAGTAAAGGCCAATGCAACTGCAGGCATGCTTCCAAGGCAGAATTTGGTGATAAGATATAAAAAGACAGATTTATTTCAGCACCTTAAACTTGAGAAGTAACTTACATACATTTAGCTGTATTGTTTTCAATGGTTTACTGAAGCAAAACTGTTGTTCTATCAGATCTATCTAATTTGGCAATAGCTCTCCTTAAGTATCTGAAATTAAAAGAACAAAAATACTCTCTGTATGCAACAGTTAAATGCTCTGTTAAATCTGTAATATACTTTTGAAGCCTTTATTTCTTAGCTGTTTTAGGAGCTTTTTTCAAACCTTGTTGGACTTTGTTCTTGCCCATAGGATATAGGTCAACTCCCTAGAAATCAATAGGCATTACTCATATCCAGCAGTCGGAGAAATGGGACCCCCTACCTGCGGTGTATTGTCAATTTGGTTTGTGAGCCTTGTCCCTGATTCCTGAGTTGAAAACCTGAGTGGCTACAGAATCGTTTAATTGTTGCATTAAGGCTCTTTAATGCAATAAACAGATGCATGCAATAACTTCATAATGTCTTGCTAGGTTTTGCAATGGAACGAATATGGTTACTGCTCCTCCTGACAATTCAGGTGCTTTCGGTGACTGCACAGTTCAATGGATATAACTGTGAGGCCAACCTACATAGCAGGTTTCCTGGTAAGTGTTAATGGGCTTTTTAGAATGGGCTCTTTATTATGATTTCCAGTGATTATTACTTTTAAGTACAAAGCTTTAATCTGTAAAAAGTCTAGAAACAGACTTTCACATTAAGGAATATTAGCTGTCTAAGTGACAATGAAACTCCTCTGGAGTTGCATGTTATGCCAACATTAATGAGGAAAAGGCCAAATTCAGCTCTGGTACAGGTAGGTGTAATTACATTGACATCATTGGGGTTTAACCCATTTATGCCCTTATATTGTATCCAGAAAGTTCACCAGAGTTAATGTTGCTGGAATGATTGCTCCCAAATTTAAAAGAATTGGCCACTTGGTATAAAAACTGGGTGCAGCTGACTTTGTAGACATTTTTAACTGGAATTTTTTACTTTTTACAGTTTTTACTCTGGTAGCATAATATGGTCGTTTAGTCTCCCCTTATGACAATACATGTAAAAAATTCTAATATTGAGGAAGCTTAAATTAGGGCTGGCACAGAGTTTTGCTATTGATTTCAGGATCAGGCCCTTAATAACTAGACACATGAGCGAGCCAGTATAGATAAATATAAAGAAAAGATGTACACTAATGTTTACACAAGAAGGCTGTAATTACACAGGGAACTCTGGAGACATCAAAAATAATGAAAGCAGACCTTGTGGGATATATTTACATAAATCAGAGCCGGAAATGAAACTATATTCTTAGTAACATGTATATTGGGTTATGTGGCTGAAATAATGTACTCTGTCTCTTGCCTCACTCTCCCTTCTTTGCTTCTTGACTGCTAAAAAAGGAAGCCAGTGTATAAGGGCTGATATCCTGCTCTGTGCTTCGACTAGTAATTGAATCAAACAATATAGCACGGAACTCTTAGCACAGCACTATGCTGTAACACTTCTCAAATACTTTTTGCAATTATAGCTTGGATTTGCTAGCAGGATTCAGTTGTTGTTGTCCAAATTATGAGCCAGCAGCAATCTACAATATGTAGTATTACTATTTTTTCCATACTGCCAACAGTGTGCTAGGTGCCTGTGGGGAGGTTTAAAGACAATAGGTTTGATTCTCTTCTCACTTAAACTGGTATAAATCATGGGTAACTCTGCTGAAGTTAAGGGAGTTACTCATGGTGCGAAAGGAGAATCAAATGCATTGGAGCTACCCTAAAGAGTTTACCATCTAAATACACCTACAGGGAGAGCTTGCATCCATAACAAAATTTAACTCTTGTCATTACTGACATTGCTAGAGTTGTGCAGCTGTTCACTGGATTTTTTTTTTTTTTTTACCAGTACCATTCAAGGCTCCTTGCTTCTAAGGGTTAATGAGGAGACCAGCATGTTGTTTGTAAATAGTGGCCTGAATTAGAATACATTAAGAGTACAGCTTGAAACTTACTCCAGGTTTACTCTAAGGGCTGGTCTACATTTATAGCTCTGCAGCTGCAGCTCTTTAGTGAAGACTATCTATGCCGTCAGCAGAGCTTCTCCCATGAACTTAGGTACACCACCTCTCCAAGAGGCAGTAGCTATGTTGATGGGAGAAGCCCTCCTGTTGAGGAAGCACTGTCTATGCTGGAGGTTAGGTTGATATAACTACGTTACTCAGGGGCATGGAAAATCCACACCCCTGGGTGACGTAGTTATATAGACAAAAATTGGTAGTGTCGACCAAGCTTAAGAGTGGGTAATTCTCCTCAGACAATCAGAACATGTGGCTGCCTGATTCAGCAGCAGCATAAAGTGGACTCTCGTTCTACCTATCTGTCTCCTTTCTGGTGTATGTGGGCGCGGGGAGGGGGGAGAGGAGGGAAGAGGGTGTGTCTGGCAAAGACAGGGACATGGCCTGACGTAATGTAACTTACAAATATCATTCATGTCAAGAACAAATCGTGTCAAACCACCCTGATAGCTTTCTTTGACAGGGTAACAAGCCTTGGAGATAGGGGGGAAGCAGTAGATGTAATATATCTTGACTTTAATAAGGCTTTTGATACTGTCTTGCATTACCTTCTTTTCCTCATAAACAAACTAGGGAAATACAACCTAGGTGGAGCTACTATAAGGTGGGTGCAGAACTGGTTGGAAAATTGTTCCCAGAGAGTAGTTATCAGTGGTTCACAGTCATGCTAGAAGGGCATAATGAGTGGGGTCCCACAGGGATCAGTTCTGGGTCTGGTTCTGTTCATATCTTCATCAATGATTTAGATAGTGGCATACAGAGTACACTTAAAGTTTGTGGATGATACCAAGCTGGGAGGGGTTGCAAGTGCTTTGGAGGATAGGATTAAAATTCAAAATGATCTGGACAAACTGGAGAAATGCTCTGAAGTAAATAAGATGAAATTCAATAAGGACAAATGCAAAGTACTCCACTTAGGAAGGAACAATCAGTTGCACACACAGAAAATGGGAAATGACTGCCTAGGAAGGAGTACTGCAGAAAGGGATCTGGGGGTCATAGTGGATCACAAGCAAAATATGAGTCAATAGTGTAACACTGTTGCAAAAAAAGCAAATATAATTCTGGGAAGTATTAGCAGGAGTGTTGTAAGCAAGACACGAGAAGTAATTCTTCCACTCTACTCCAGCTGAGGCCTAATCAGTGTGGAGTATTGTATCCAGTTCTGGGTGCCACATTTCAGGAAAGATGTGAACAAATTGCAGAAAGTCCAGAGAAGGGCAACAAAAATGATTAAAGGTCTAGAAAACATGACCTATGATGGAAGATTGAAAAAACTGGGTTTGTTTAGTTTGGAGAAGAGAAGACTGAGAGGGGACATAACAGTTTTCAAGTACATAAAAAGTTGTTACAAGGGGAAGTGAGAGAAATTATTCTTCTTAACCTCTGAGGATAGGACAAGAAGCAATGGGCTTAAATTGCAGCAAGGGCGGTTTAGGTTGGACATTAGGAAAAAATTCCTAACTGTCAGGGTGATTAAGCACTCGAATAAATTGCCTAGGAAAGTTGTGGAATCTCCATCATTGGGGATTTTTAAGAGCAGGTTGAACAAACACCTGTCTGGGATGGTCTAAGTAATACTTAGTCCTGCCATGAGTGCAAGGGCCTGGACTAGATGACCTCTCAAGATCGCTTCCAGTTCTATGATTCTATGTATTGGCAAGTTTTTTTAAAAAAAAAAAAATTAAAGTAAAATATTCCTATGGTTTAGGAGTTACCCCCTGCAGCTGGGGTAACTGTGCTCACACTGCCAGTATGACTGTATGCTATGAGAAGGTTATCTTGGGGAAGGCAATTTTGTCCCTGATGTTGAGCCCGCTGAAACATAGATGTGTGTTTTTGATAAAATTAGAGCTCATTCTACAGATAAGCATAATTTACACTCTGTGCATAATCGAGGAGAAGAGAGGAAAGTAGCTCCAAGCCAACTTTCTGTGCCCCTGTTCCTGGCCATCTTGGAGCCAGAACAACTGAGCTAGCCACTGCACCAGCTGGTATGCCCCCTATACAGTGGAGGGAAGAGAATGAGTGGCATAGAGCCAGTTTATACCATCTTTATTCCAGATGACAATTCCCCTGTGGCAGAGGGATCTTTGGCTGTCCATTCAGGCAAGGTTTGATTGGGGTTACACTGCCATAAAACCAAAGTGAAGCAGTGGAGAATCATGCCCTGTGTGTCTCAGGCCCATCTTTAATGATTATACATGGAAGTCTGTTTCAGGCTTCTTAAATTAACCTTTTAACAATGTTTCCTCTCAGTGTGTGACAAAGTGTTAGGATAATTCTTTCCATTACATATGCATCGAGAGGTGTATATTTGCTACTTGATACTCATGAACTACTCAAGCTACTTGTATTAGTTTATTGTGTGCATCTAGAGGACAGCTTTAAAGTGTGGTTCCACTCTGAAAAGGTCTCTGTAGCAGTGGCCCTGTTGGATGTTATGTCTATGGTCTCAATGATTCCAGATAAAATGTGTTCAGTTTACCAGTAAAAAGATGCTTTTTTTCTACTGCCATTCTCAAAACTAACCCCAGGATGTGAGTCAAGCTGAGTTATTGGTGGTGGTGCACAAAGCCCTGCATGCTGGATCAGAGGGAGATCCCCCCCCAGAGCACATTTCGCTAGCAGGCAGGTGCATGAGTTCACAGGTGGGTTCACAGTCATGTCCATGAACCCCACAAAGCAGAACTACATCAGCTTCACTGCATAACATATGTCTGCTCTGTGTGTGTATTCACAGTGTAACAGGGTGGACTAGGCTCAGACACCTCAGGGTCCTGCCACACCCATCCCGAGAAAGGGGCAGTGGAGCTAAGTCCTCCAAGTCACCTAGAGAGACTGCAGGAAGGAACCAATCAGGAGGGGAAATTGCAAGGGGCTAGCCAATCAGAGGGTTTTCAGGCTAGTATAAAAGGAGCTGCAGAGCACACCTGAGTCAGGTCCTTGCTGGAGCCAGAGGAGTGCGGGGCTGTTCCTGGCTGGCCAAAGGGAATTGCAGCACCACAGACAGCTCAGTGCTGCCAGGGACCAGGGGAGTTCTGTCTGGAGAACTACTAGTAATAGTCTCTGTGCCATGATCTACCATTGTCCTTTTCTCTCATGCCTCTTTGCCTTGAGAACTTATCTTAGTCCTAGCCTCTTTCAATCAGGACTCTCTTTCTCTCCCCCAGGCTTCTGTCTGGAGAGCCTGTACCCGGTCTTTGCCGTGATCTCTCAGGGTTTACTCTCCCAGGTATTTCTTACCTGGAAAGCATGTCTGCAGTCTCTGACTCACTTTCTTCTCCTGGATTTCAGGGTCTCTGTATGCTGATCCTCTAGCTGCATCACATAATCATATACTGTGTTGAGCAATTGCTGTTTTTCATCTTTGATGAACCAGAGATCTTTGGTCATCTGCTCATTCTTGAACGTGAGATCCTCCTGCTCTCTTTCGGCTGCCTCAAGTTGTTTCACCAGGTCATTATCTCTTAGGAGGGAGCTCACGGAGCCTGTCTGTGCTACTCCCCTCCCTATCCGAGTGTCCTGTTCTATACCCCTGCCCTTCTTTCACCTTTCCCCATTGGAGTGATTCTGTCTGGGCCTCTGTGCTAGTTAGCACAGTGGTTATTTCAATCTGAGTTCCAGAGCTCCATCTGTGTTCCCACTGTAGCCCTCTGGGTTCTCTCCGTTTGGGCCTGGGCCAATGCTTCCTGCAAAGCCAAGCATTGGTCCCTCTGCCCCTGGGCTTCCACCTGTGCCCGGGCCAAGTCCTGCTCTACCTAGACCTTCTGGCTAATGATTTTTCCCTCAGGAGATGTTGGCTGCACTCAACTTTTGTTGGCACTTCCTCAGTGGGTCCCTCACATCTGGGGCATTCTGATCTCGCCTTCAGGCTCTTTTCTGGGATCTCCTTACCTGGATCCCAGCCCTTCTGCTTTCCTTCCCAGCTGAGCTTGGACCCTCTAGGTCCTGGGTTGCTGTCCAGGTCTTTTCCACATGAGGGCTGAGTAACTCCCCAGTCTCTTCCCAAAATCGTGGGTCATGGCAGGTCCTTGACCACACCAGCACAGTTGAGCTCTCCGGCCCTGTATCTCCAGACCAACTTCTGCTGTGGGATAGACTTGGGTCTCCCGATTGTACACAGGAGACATGTATTGGGAGGTGCCAGTCCAGGCCAGTTGCCCTCACATGGTGATCCCCCACAAAAGTATACCCACACCCTGAGCCTACCAGACCCTTAACTATGGTGCCTTCGAGCCTGACTGTCACAACCCATGGTGGGAACACTCTGATCTTTGGAGTATACTCCCACAGATTGGTCCCACTGTAACAAGTTTAGTCACACTCCATACTGGGCACTTCCTTTTAATATGCCTGCACTGACCACACCTGTAGCACACTATTGGGTCTCCTAGCTCCTTCCCACTAGTACTTCCTATAGGCTGCAGGGCTTCCTGGACCCCTTGCTGTTGCAGTGTACCTCCTAACTCTAGAAGCCCTGGGGCTTTTCCCCCCAGGCAAGCTTCCCTGGGCCACCCCCTGGTGAACACCTCTCAGTTCACCGAGGAACTTGGGCTGTTCCTCTTCTTTGGCCTCAAAGTAAACCTCAGCTTGCTTGACTGCTTCCCCCATGGAGGCCAGCTTGAAATGCCTTACCCAGCTTAAAATGCCCCTCCTGGTAGGACCTTCAGGAATTGCTCAAGGACCACCTGATCCAGTAGCTTCTCCACTGAGCTGGTCTCTTGACAAAGCCAGCCCAACTCCAGGTCCTGTAACTTCTAGGCCACTACCCATGGCTGTTCTCCTTGAAGGAATGATTCTGTCCAGAACTTGTGCCAGTATGCCTTCGGAGTCATCCCCAGCCAATCTAAAATGGCTGCCTTCATCACTGGGTAGGAACTCACCTGCTCATCACTTACCACTCAGTAAGCTGCTTGTGCCTCACCCATCAGGAATGGTGCTATGTTGGCCAACAGTGGCCTCTTCCAATCCTGCTGCCTTGCCACCCACTTAAAGGTTCAGAGGAAGGCCTCAGGGTCATTGTCCAGTCCAAGCTTTGCCAGGCCCAGTGCCAGTGGACCACCCAGTTCCATCACCATCTGGGTTTCCAGCTGTGGCATGACCCAGCTGCCTCTGTATCCACTCCTGCTGGCTGGAGTGGATCTCCTGCAATCACTGCTGTGCTGCAAACTAAGCTTCCTGTTTTAGCAGTTTCTCCATCAATTGCATCAGCAGAGCCTGGGTCCACTTCTGCTGTATAGCAGACCCCTGCTGCTGCTGGCCTGCCATCCACAGACAAATCACCTCTTCCATAATCATGCCCCTTGTTGATCAGGGGTTGGTCTGAAAGATCACCACTTCTGATACCAAATATAATGGCATGGCACCCACCTCTCAAGAGCACCCTTTCTGGTCAGGTGTGTCTGCAGTCTTTAAACAGTCCCAGCCTTGATATCAAGCCATACCCCCAGAGCTTCCTCCCTGGAGGCAATGGTTTTGCCCTCTGTGGGTCCTTCTGGCCTCAGGTCGCCACTGGGCCATTAAGTAGTTCAGATCCCCTTCTGGGAGTTTATCGTTGTTCAATTGTAGGCCACTTCCCCAGTGGCCTATGGTGCGGGGGGAACCTGGGCCCATCCACTACTCTGGATCCCAGCCCAGGCACCTTGAGAATAGCAGCCAGGTGCCACTCTGTCTCTTTAACAAAACTGCTTTCAGTTCCCTGGGCCATTTCCCCGCAGCCCCAGCCTTCACCGATGCTTCACCCTTACCTCAGGTCTCTTATATGTTCAGCCTCTGGAGCCATCCAGGAGCTCTTCCTCACTCCCCTGGTCCCTGCCAGCCCTAAGCTATCTGTAGTGCTGCAGTTCCTTTTGGCCAGCCAGGAGCAACCTCTGCACTTCTCTGGCTCCAGAAAGGATCTGACTGTGGTCTGCATTACAGCTTCTTTTACACTAACCTGAAACCCTCTGCTTGGATAACCCCTTGCAACTTCCCCTCCTGATTGGCTGCTTTCTTCACAGTCTCTCTGGGTAGCTTGGAGGACTTAGCTCCTGGGATGGGTTTGGTAGGACCCTGAGGCCTCCAGCAGAGGGCCTCTGGGCCTTGTCCACCCATCACACTGTGAATACACATACAAAGCAGATATATGTTATGCAGTGAAGCTCATGTAGTTCTGCTTTGTGGGGTTCATGGACATCGCTGTGAGCCCACCTGTGAGCTCATACACCTGCCTGCTGGGGAGATGTGCTCTGTGGGAACTCCCTCTGTTCCAGCATGTAGGACTTTGGCACAGCTTATGGGCTTGACATGGGTATGGATCACAGAGCCTCTGGCTTGCTTCTTCTCAGATGAGGTGAGTAGGGGGAATGGATGTGCAACCACGACTCGTGCAATGATGAAGGTGTGACAGCAGTCCTCGAGCCTGAGTATGGTAGAGATTACTTCTGGATCGCCCCATTCTGCATTTGTTCCACATGCAGAATTTCCCTTGATGTTTCTTGCTTGAAATTCCCCATTGGCAAGTGCAGAATTTCCAGCTGAGAACTGCACTGCAGATTCCAAATGAGGTTTTTTTTTCTCGGAAAGTTGTTTTGCACAAAAATAATGAAAAAAGTTTGGCAAATATATGCAAGTTTGGCTTAGCTGCATGTGTAAACAAAGGAAATAAAATCTCCCTAAAGCAAACATCAGAAAAGCAGCAGCAGCCTATCCATTTTTCATTTGATTATATTTTTATCATTTATTGCTGGGGTGGCATCTTGAACACCTGTGGCGTTGCATAAATAATCTCACACAATTTTGATTTATGCTGTTTGAAGGCTGATTCCAAGCTAAGGCTTGAACTAGTCTGTTGGATAGAAGAAAAAGTATTATTCTGATGAACTGAAAATCCTATACCTTAATATTTAAAGACTAGAACTTTGTAGCACAGACTAAGTTTTGCTGGAATAGTTCTGTCCGCTTGAAATGGGAAAAAAAATAATCGCTTCCTTTAGCTGAGATAACTATGCTGGAAAAACCACCAGTGTAGACCCAACTATTTTTAAAAATCAAGGTTGATTTTTCAAATTATACTTTCAAGGATGCTTTATTTACATGAAAATGACATTGTTCTTTGGTAACCCTAGAAAAGTTAGCATTGAAATGGGGGACTGAAAATCATGTACCCATTGAAGTCTTCAGCGTCATCTTCATCTAGGGCACCACTGCTAGATATGTTGTTATATGTTGTCATAGATATGTTGCTAGATCCTTGTCCATGCTGCACTTGGATGTATTCCTACAAGGGAGGCTGCTCTCCAAACATTTTCAGGGTAGTGTGCATCTGGTCTTTGCACATGAGCATTTAAGTAGCTGAAGGATTGATTCATGAGGGCAAGGTATTTGACACATGGCTGGTGTGATCAGTTCATCCTCCAAGACCTATCCATGCCCAATAGGAGAGGGTAGTTTTGGATGCACTCGTTCATCCTACAGCCATTCCATTGCTTGATAATCCGCCCTCTTGATAGCAAATGCAAGAGGGCATTGATAAATGCACAGTTTGTTGGTGGCAATTTTTCTTTGTTTGTCTGCTTCTTGGAAAATATTCACTGATTATAGCTCTGCAAGTGTCACAATGTTGATCTTCAGACGGTAAACATTGCAGATAAATGCCTTGAGTGCATTTATGAACTCATCAGTGACTGCTTCAGCTGTCCTTGCTCTGAAAGTGCTTGGAAGAGTCTTCAGAGGCTGAATCAAATGCCTTCTGGTAAGATAATTTGGTCTTTCCAACCAACCTGCCAGAAAGGTCACATCCTGAAAGGGCATGGAAACCTAGCAGTGTGTCAGCTTTTAATGGTCTAAGTGATAGGAAAACATCTTTGAGGGATATACAGTGATTCTGTACCCCAGCAGCCTGCACAAAACCAGAATCTTGTGGAAGTTTTGGGTAGAGTCTTACAAAGTGCACTAGAACATCTGTGTCTTGTGCAAAAATCCAGAGTTTAGTAGCACCTCTCTCTCTGGCACTGATTGCAGGCAAGATAATTTTAGTGTCAGCCTCCTCATGGGAATGAAGAAGAAGAAATTCCACTGAACAGTGCAGGGCAGCAGCTTCATTATGCCATGTAATGGTGAAATTCTTTAAGCAATTCTTCACAATCTGGAGCATTTTTCCTGCCAGATATGTGCTTAACTCATCCTTCATGTGAGTATGGGACAGTAGCTTCTCCATTGTGACATTGGAGATGTTGGTGGAGTCAAACATTTTATATTGCCCAGGCGTAATACCATGGAGTCTCTTCTTTCTGGTAATATTTTTTTAATTGATTCCTCTGCATACATGTCAAATAAGAGGTAGACATCATCATAGGTCCAGTATTTTCTCCGTAGCCTCATAATGAAGTGATCAGCCAACTCTCAGCAAGTGTTAACAGTTTCTGGTTTGTTGAGAGCTTCTACCTCAGCTGTGTCATCTAGACTGCTACACTGAAAGGCCTCTGCTGGCATAAAGTACTGGTCATGTTGTCGGTAGATGCTGGTTTAGGAAGACGATGCAAGAAGTGCATGTTTGCTGTTCACCTAGGAAAACATGCATTGAATTTCTGTCGCATTCAAACGTCAATTTGGTACCATTTTACCAAGTATAATTTGGTACTTGACCTATGTTAGACTTCGGGAAACATCACAATGAGATCTTGACATGACCAGGAGACGAGCAAACAATGACCTGTCTGCGGTCAGCTCTGTAATAGTCCCTGTCACCATCATTCTGAATGTCGTCTTTGCATTAGAACACAGCTTTAGGCTGTTCTTCTTGATTCTGTAGATTTTTATGAATCAAATGACACCTCCCTTACCTTTTTGTCATTAACTTGCCCACGGAATTACATGTGCTCCCAGACTAAACAGCTGTCTTTGGGTTTAAAGCACAGTTGCCAACTTTCATGAGTAAATAAGCACTCCGACTTTCAAAGTAAGCCAGATATCATGCTAATCCCATTTCAAAACAAGCCAACCCCTAAGAACCCCAACACTCTGTGAATAGATCCCCCCCTCCAGTGTGCAGTCTGGCACTGTGGTGGGCCTGCTGTGCACCCCGACTCTCTTCCCCCTTATCCCTGCTTGCCCCCCCTTTCCCTTGCTTGCCGGGAGCTGATCAAAAAAAAAAAAAAAAAAAAAAAAAAAAAGAAGCAACAAGCTACAACAAGCAGCAAGCTACAAGCCAAACAAGCTACAAGTCAAAAACTAGCCAACAAGGAACTCACAAGCCAATTAAGCCAAAAACAAGCCCAATTTCTGCATTTTTTCCCCCAGGTTTGGCATGTCTGGTTGAAAGCTCAAATTTTTACTTCAGATTCTCTCTCTCCCTCTCTCCCTCCCTCCTCAGAAATGACCAGAGAGCAGTAGACCTCAAAAACCATCTTGGTGAAAACTTTGTCAAAACAGATAATCTCTTCAAAATGTTCCGGCTTTGTCAAAACCAGATATTTTGATTAAATTTTATGGCATCAGAAGTGTTCCAACTAGCTTCCTTAGTCTACTTTTCATTCAGTCTGTTCTAAGGCAAACTCTTGGCAGCATATGGAAGTGTGCCTGGACAAAACTGAGCTAAGGATCTCCGTGGATGTGGGTCATACTGTCCTGAATCTATATCTATGCATATATATATATATGCCCACCAGTACCACAGTATCTAAGCACTTTGCAGTCTTAACTGTATTGATCCAACCAACACTCCTGTGAGGAAAGACAGTGCTAATATCTCCATTTTACAGCTGGGAACTGAGGCACAGAGAGATTAAGTGACTTGCCCAAGGTCACATAGGAAGTCTGTGACAGAGCAGGGTCTTGAATGCAGGTCTCCCAAGTCCCAGGCTAGCACCATTGGACCATCATTCCTCTCTGCTACTGTTTGAAAAACACAAAGGAGATGCATTTTGCAGTGGAAGTATGAAAAATTTGTAAATTAAGCTTACACATGTAAATTACTAGTGTTCAGTGTCATAAATTCAGTAGAAACTAGCCTGAATTAAAGCATTCAGGGAGGGGAAGTAGAGGTCTTTGCCTCTGGATTCAGATTCATCTCTAACATCTGTACTCTGTTTTTTGAGTTGCAGAATGGGCAGATTATACAGGAGTAACCCTAGGTACAGTGACAGGGAAGAACTCGGTATTGGGAAAGGCCAGATTGTTATAATATAATCCAGAGGTAATAAAAATATAATTTACAGAGCTAGGGCACTGCTCCTCTTAAAGTCCATGAGAGTTCTGAAAATGACTTTAAAGGTAAAGTAAAAAGCACACTTCAAAAGTTGGTAGGAGTGAGGGTGGATACTTTTATTTTACATTTACATTTGGCTGCTGGCAACACTGCAGCATAACCTTAATGGCAAGTTCCTGTTGCTATGCCCTCTTTTCCTGCTGCCCCCTCCTCCTTAACATATAACTGGAGTGAGTGACTTGCTACCCATATCTACTGACGGCAAAGGGCCTGATTCTTCTCATACCTTTGTAAATTGGGGAGTAATTCCATGGAAGTCAACAGAATTGCATACGCTTATATGTGAGGAAAATCCCAGCCCACCTCAGCCCAGCTCCTCCTACTTGCCTCCTACACCCATTTCTGCCCAGTGCTTAATGTCTGATGTGTAGAGCAGGACCGCGTTTGGCCTGTTATGTACTGTATTTGATTATTTTTTCTTTAATGCCACCATTTAAGGCTGCATGTAGTGTTGACGTAGCTTGTTGGCCCCAGGATATTAGACACCCACCTTGTCTCATGGTTAAAGCTATCCACATGAAATTGCCTGGGCTTCTGTTGCATGGGGAAGAGCCAGTGTGTTGCAATGGAGAGTCATTTCCTTCTGCTGTGACAAATGCAGCACAACAATTTATTCGAGCAGTTGTAATGGGATAGTATTGACTGAAGTTGTTCTGCCATTTTCGTTAGCACTAAATCCTGAAGCAAATGCAATAAACTAGTTGTTGTTTAAAGGAGTAATGCCTGCATTTAACATGCAGAAAAATGTCTCTTTGTCGAGCATTGAAAAAAATGTTTAATAGTGTGCAGTCAGGAATGAGTCTGAAGGCAAAAGCTATATTATCTTGCACTGAAGCTAAACATAACTATCACTTGTTCCTCTAGCCCAGAGGTTCTCAAACTGGGGGTTGGGACCCCTCAGGGGGTTGCGAGGCTATTACATTGCGAGCTGTCACCCTCCACCCCAAGCCCTGCTTTGCCTCCAGCATTTATAATGGTGTTAAATATGTAAAAAAGTGTTTTTAATTTATAAGGGGGGGCACACTCAGAGGCTTGCTATGTGAAAGGGGTCACCAGTACAAAAGTTTGAGAACTACTGCTCTAGCCTGTTGTGATGTGTACAATTCTTTCACTGAAGATCACAAGAGTCTTCAGGACTTTCAAACACAAGGCCATTCTTCATCTAAAAATCTTTGGAACAGAAAGATGTGACTAGCTCTAATTGCCATTTTCTAGGTGTTTTGTATTCAAGATGTTACAATTTGCAGTATGGTACATCTCCAACATACTTCACTTTATTGATCACTATCTCTCACAAGCCAACTGATTTGTATTAATGCTAACACTGAGTGTTCTTAAAAAGGAAATCTTCAGAACAGTCGTAATGAATTAATCTTATAAACTATTGATTGCACTTCAGTCCTTTAACTGTCCTGTTTGAGCCTGTACTTGGCACACGAAGTGGACTCTATCCTGCCTCAGATTAACACACTCAGCTTCTGTGAGAGTTGTACAGTTGCAATGGAGGGCAGAATTCAGCCCCCTGAATTTCTATTGAAATCAGTGGGAATTACAAATGTATTCATACAGTGCCTAGAACAGTGGTGTCCTGGTCCATAATAAATAAGGGCTTCAGGATCAGGCCCTATACATTTAACCCTTTGCCCATTTGTATCCCTTGGCATTCTCTCAGTTTGTCAATGAGCTTATGATTTATTTACTGGTGAGATTTTGGGTAATCACTTAAATTCCATGAAAAGAAAAGGAGTAGTTGTGGCACCTTAGAGACTAACCAATTTATTTGAGCATAAGCTTTCGTGAGCTACAGCTCAGCTTATACTCAAATAAATTGGTTAGTCTCTAAGGTGCCACAAGTACTCCTTTTCTTTTTGCGAATACAGACTAACACGGCTGTTACTCTAAATTCCATGGTAGATTATATGCCAAATATTTTAGTTCTGATTCTTCATCAGCCTAGTTAAAGAACAGATTAGTGAGGTTTTTACTTGATAACACAATACGGATCAAACCCTCTGACAATAGTATGAAGAGTGATATGATAGATCTGTAGAATATAACCAGACTAACTGATGTAGGAGTCATCCTAGCATTCCTATATAGTTGTCAAATGAAATCCCAGTTCTTACATTTGCTTTTCCTGTATTTTCCTTACAGCTGAACGAGATATCAGTATCTACTGTGGAGTACAGGCAATTACTATGAAGATTAATTTTTGCACAGTTCTTTTTTCTGGTTATTCTGAAACAGATTTGGCCCTGAATGGGAAACATGGGGACGCTCACTGCAAGGGGTTTATAAATAACAACACCTTTCCAGCAGTGGTCATCTTCATCATCAATCTCAGCACTTTGGAGTCCTGTGGAAGCACTCTTGTGGTAAGGCAAAATCACTGTCAGATTGTATAATAGGTAATAGTGCCTGGAATAGAGTGTGGGGGGTGCACCAGCATTGTATCCTATACAAAAATCTCTGAAACAGTCTTATACACTTAGTAAAAATTTGCTTTTTGAAAGAAATGAATAGCTCATCAATCTGAGTGCCAATAAGAAGCCAAGGATATAGGATATAGTGGTAGACAACAACTTTATTCTTATAGAGCTAGTTGGGAATTTTCCTTCAAAAGGATTTTTCACTGGAAAATGCAGTTTCTGCAAAATCAAAACTTTCTACAGGAATAGTTCAATTTTGTGGAAGTTTTCCAAATTTCCATCTGGAAAAATGAAACAAATATTTTATTTGGGGTTGATTTTTCATGGGAGTTGTAGTTCAAGCTCCCTGACTGAACTAAATTTCCCATGGTGCAACACAATCTGCCCTCTGACTGAGTGGCATGATGCATCATGGAAGTAATGTGTCTGCAGGCTCATCATGGGAGATGTAATCTGGCCAGGAATCCTGACTCCGAGTGGAGAATGGAGACATCAGGTATCTGAACTACAGCTCCCATGAGGCAATGCACCACCATAGGGAAATGCTGTATAATACTGAATTGACCTGAAACAAATGCTTTGCCATTTCTGAATCAAATATTTTCAGAACGTCTCAGTTTCAATATTTGAATTTTTCATCCGATTTCAGGACAAAAATAAACATTGAAACATCGGAATTTCCCACAGGAAGGAAATTCAGATTCTCACTCAGCTCTAATTCTTATTTAATATACTGCGAGTGTATGTACCACAACTGCTGCTGGATGGTGTAAGACCTGCTCAAATGTCTGATTTATGTTGCGCTGTAGTGGTTGGTCAGCAGAAGGATGGAAGCCTTAATAGTGTTAACAACCAGTTGAGATTCTCTTTTAGCGGAAGAGGTAAATACTTGTGTTTCTAGAGCCAATCATCTTAGACTTGATATGCTATGCAGCATAAATGACAGCTGTGATATCTGGCTGTGTGCAGACAGCCACAGATGAGTTATACTCAGGTTGTCACTTAAGGCAAGATTCTGGTACCTTTTTTGCAGAGCTGTAATTTAATTAACTTTAATGGAGTTACTCCTGATTTATACCAGCGTGAATGAGAGCAGAATTAGGCTCTCCGTCTTCTAAATTGTCGTATCCAACAATGCCTCAATCTGTGGGGCAAGCCCAGATTTTAGACTTGAATTTCCTTCTACCCCTTAAGAATTGTTGTTCAACTTTTCACTATAGGTTGGATTGCTGCAGTATGCTTTCAGATGTAAGGTGGGGATTTCCGACACACACAGGGATGGTCTGGGTCACTGAAGCCTCCAAAATCTGCATTAAGTAATTTACAAAGAATAACAACTTACAATATTTTGCAAGATTGCCATTTATAGCCAGAGTTGATAATGACACTTCAACTTAAGTACTCCTAGCATTTTTTGTTATATGTTCCTGTTTTCAGTTGCTGATAACTTTGCCAAAGTGTTCAGACTGAAACTTTCTATGTGCATTCTCTGTCTCAAGCTGAATTTTCTTTTTAAAGGTTCAGCAAAAATAGTTCAGTTTTTTCCAAGGGTAAGGTTAGGAAAAATGGGTAGTGTTGCCAATGCTACCCCCCAACCCCAAACTGTGTGGCTTTCTTATGTTTTAAAAAGAGCTCTACCACCTCCATGGTTTTGAGCAAAGCCTTGAAATTTGGCCGACAGCTCTAAGGTCAGAAAGATGTCTTTTGCTGTTCCCATGAAAATTACCCAAATTGGGCAAAATTATAAGCCTCTGAAAATTGCCATTTTGACATGTTCATAGAGCTTGTTAGAAATTTGCTGTTAAAATCTTTGAACATTCTGCCTGCTCTGTGCAGGCTACCATTCTCTTTGGAGCTCCCTATATAGCAAATTCTCTGAATATGCACTCATGCCCCGCAGGGCTCCCTATGTGTATCCAGAGAGTGCAAAGATAAAGCAACAGCTTGCGGGGAAACAATAGCATCCCTTATGGTTTAGGTATGCTGGGCTGAGAGTCAAGAGGAGACCATGAATACTGATCTCAGCTGTTCCATTCACAGGTGTTAATATACCCCACGTTTCAGAGCCCTTATTGCTAAGCAAGACTCATACCTCTCTGCTTCATGAGGGAGGCAGGCATCCTTCATGTTACAAATGGTGTAACTGAGAGGCTGTACTGCTGGAAAGGCTGGGAATAGAACACAGAACTCTAACGTAGCAGACTCCATTCACATCCTCTTAACCACTCCAGCTTTCAGAATTAACGTGCCACATTTTTGTGCTAGGCTGTACTGTCTGTAATGTCTAGACTTCTCTCTCCTCCAGAGCCAGGAATGTGGATTCCTAACATTTTTCTGCTGTCTAGCAAATGGCTATATACACCAATGGCAAAATGTACGGGGAATAACAGCCTACTATTGCAACCAGGTTTTCCGTTAGTTCAAGAAATCAAGTTGTGCTATAAATCTAAAGGTCCTGGGTTCAAACCCTGATGAACTACCCAGGTGTGCCGAGGGCAGCGTGGTTTGATGAATTCCTGGTTTTTTCCCCCAGTTTTTATTTTTTAAAAATGTAGGAGATTACATACAAAAACTACATCAAAACAATGCAAAATCAAGCTACGATTAGGAAACGCCAGAGTTAATCTCGTGCAAACTCAATGTGACCCTGTTGTGTACATGCATTATAAGATACTCTTAATTACATATTCAGTTCTTAATTACTATTTTCTCCACATGACCATTAATTCACATAGTACATGGGATATATGGTGAATGAATCAGTGGGTTGCAGGAAGAGAAAGAATGTTCAGTTGTGTTTTGAAGGTGTTGGATGGGGACCCAGGAGAGCTGGGAATTATTTCTGTGTCAACTACATACTTATGTGATGTTGAGCAAATCAGTCATAATTCAGACATGCAACGGGGCTGAATTAAGGTTACACAGGCAACTTTAATTGTGGCATTGTCTAAATATTGAGTACTTGGATTTTCAGCATTGGCATTCTTTTAACTTAGTTTTTGTGTGAGTAATTTATCATACTTAGATATGCATCTCCATACAGACAGATACAAGCATTGACCAGAAATTCAATTGTTTGACTTGAAATTGCTTTAGTGTCTCATTAATATCACTTTAAAAATACTCTAACTCTCCCATTTCCATCATCTATTATGTGATTTGGAAACCTTCACAAACAAACATACCAGTAGTGGCCACGCATCACTTCAGTGAGTGGGATTCTGTGTAAAATAACTTCATTTTCAAGTATTAAAAGCTCCACTATTTTGTTACCTTTCAAACCAAATAGAACTGCTTCTTCAGTCCCCTCCTCCCCCCAGTGATCCATGGGAATTCATCAGGAATGTTCAGAGAAAATGCCCACCTGAAAAATTATTCACGGGACCTCAGGACATTCCAGATCTGTGTTTAGGCTCTACGGCCATATTTTGCATTCAGTCAGACCGCTGTAATCCCAATTGACTACTGGCTGTGCAGGTGAAATAGAAAACAGAATCTGATTTAGTAAGCCCAATTCGTCTCTGGTGTACTGAATGAAGTTACACCATGGATGAATTGGACTCGAAGTGTCAGAATTTTTCAATGTGTTTGTATTTCTCTCTCTCTCTCTCTCTCTCTCTCTCTCTTTTTTAATGTGCTTAACCTTGTGGTAATGTCTGTTTTCATACCTTCCTCAATAGGTATCCTCAGGTCCAGGCATCAATGCATATGGGAATGTATCAGTGGTACAGATAGGTAATGTTTCAGGCTACATAGATACGCCAGATCCACCAACAATCATCAGCTACTTACCAGGGCTTCTGTACAAATTTAGCTGTAGCTATCCATTGGAATACTTGGTCAACAATACACAATTGGCTTCGTAAGTATGCTTTTCATTCATTCATATATATTTATATGTATAAGGGTGAGGGTGTCTGTCTACATGCATCTGCACAACCCAACATTTATCTCCATAAAAATTGTGGTCTTGTACTGATGGTGAAAAAAGTAAAACCAAGATTGTGGGAAGAAGTGGCAGGGAGAAAGGGGAGACTGAAGAAAGAAGAAAAGTTTACTAGGGGATCTATATAATACAATGATTTACCAAAACTACTGTAGTTTGTTGCCTGACTAGTGTAAAAATTTGCCTTCTAAATGCATGTGTTTTTATGACAAAATAGTAGCTGCATACACATTTTAAATTTCCCATGCAATATAATTTTTTTGTGTAGGGTAATCAATGAATGTGTAGTGCAAGGAAACACATTTTCCAGGAGCCGACACACTATATCATGGAGAACTGGTTCTTTTATGCCATTTTGCCTTTCTGCTAATTATTTGCCTGATTCATGTTTTTAATAGCCTCCATTACTTCCAGTATAGTTAAGGTCCTGTCATTGTCTCCACTATAAATTCCTATTTTCAGAGGTTTCTAACACAAACCTTAAAAAAATCACTCCTTATGATGTATCTCAAGAACTGATTTTGAGTAAAGAAGCACTGAAATATGAAAACGCAAACAAACAAAACCCTTAAACAGTTTCTGGTTTCTAAATCTGTTTTAGGTCATCAGCTGCTATTTCTGTAAGAGAGAACAATGGGACATTTATCAGCACTCTGAGTTTGCTGCTTTACAATGTAAGTATAAAATTAGTAAACAAATTATATGTAATATTCTCTGAATTACATGGCTGCAGCTCTCTTTGACAGAGCAGAATTAGGCTCCTTATATGTTCATTATGTTCTATTTTCCCCGGAAGGGAAGCAGGCCTTTCAGACCGTTGTCATTCATCTAATTGTTACCTTGTGCTTGTCCTCTTTTTTAATTTATTTTTTTTAAATGCACCTGTTGTCTCTCTTCTTAGTCTCTGCCCTGAATGACCTACCATCTCTCCTTTTATTCTGCATTTGTACAGCGCCTAGCACAATGGGATCCTGATCAACAATTAGGGCTTCCAGACCCTTGGGCAGTACAAATTATAATAGGTGATGCATTAGAATTCATATATATTGCATATTGTACCTGCATATTATATTTATTCTAAATATGATCTTATAACAATATTGATATGTTAAATTTCTCACAAACTTATGTAGAGTCCAAGCCTTGTCCAAGTGTGTTGACCATTTTAAATAGGAGTGAAGTATGCAGGATTTACCCCCAATCTACACATCCATACAGATGCTTATTGCATGTACTTTGGAGACTTCATGGGTTAATATTTTTAATAACAGCGTTTGGCTGCTGACACTTCTCTCATACTTTTTCAGATAATTGGGTTTGAATACACATCACTGTATAAACTTTTATTATGTAAATCTGGACAACGACAGTAAAACGTAAAAAATGTGCATACGTCTATTTATAACAGCTACATTCATTCCTGAAATAATTTTTGTTGATTAAAATTTTTATTCATACATTTTAAATACCTGATTTAAATATCAATTTTTCAATCTATCAAGCAACGTTTTTGTAAATTATGAATCTGATTTTTTTGGCTTTATTATTCATGCCATCGGGATGCTGAGTTATAATTCATGCAACTGATTTAAAAGTCAATGCTTTTTTCTTGGAATATAATGAGCTATAAATATTGTAACAGGACATTTTCCAAAGGCATTTTTTTTAAAATTCACGTTTGTAAGTTTGTCATTTGGTAGAGCAGAGTTCTTAAAAACAGATTAAAATGAAGATTATATTTCTCCCATTTTTAAATAAATATGTAGTAAAAAGGAGAGAGAGCCAAATTCCTCAAAACTACATGAATTGTATAGTGGATAGGAAGAGCCATTCACCGTTTCTGCAGTGAGAGAAGAATAAAATTAATATCATGCCGGAATATGCCCTTGAATGAAGTGCCCAAGTTTAAAGGGCCTGATCCTGCCCAACTGAAGTCAGTAAGGTCAGATCCAAGGCATTCAAGTGATTAAGAATGAAGTCATTGGTGTTTGACTTTGAGTTTTGATCTTGTGAGATGCTCCTAGAAGAAATACTGCAATTCACAGAAGCATGAAAAAGCAACCAAACACAAAGTATTAAGATAATCTTAGTAATTGTAACTATTTTTAGGAACTTGTACATAGATGAGCTATATAGTATATTTTGCTCCTGATATTAAAGACAACATTTACAAATGCAGACCCCAAAAATAGACATTTAAAGCCGTATTTAAGTACATAAGAGTCCTGCTTGTCAAAGGTGTTGTGCATTTGTAGCACCCAAAGACTCTGTGGCTGTGAAAATCAAATCACTTTTTTAGGTGCCCAGAAGGATTTAGGTGCCTAAGTTCAGACACCTATGTTTGAACACTTTAGACAGGCTGTTTGTTTTTTGTCACTTATTTCTCTGATGTTTAAAATTGTTATCCTTAATTCCCCCTTCTCTCCCCCCTGACTTGTTGATGTTTTCATTTGTTCTGTTGTGCTACTTCGTGCCTTTGCCGTGTGTGAATCCATCTGCAAAATTTATGAACGCAAGCACAAAACTAACCATTATGGAAAAGACGTAAAGAGACTAATAGGGATTAAGGCTTGGATTTTCAAAGGAGCCTAAGTGATTTAGATACCCATGTATAAATCCTTGGGGGTGACTGCCGCATGTGTAGCTCAGATACTGAGTTAGCTTTGCTCTAATTAGTTTGCTAAAAATAGCACTGTTGTCATGGCAGCACAGGCCGTGCCACAGGCTAGCTGCCCACGTACAATCCCTTCTTCGTTCCTGGGTAAAAACTCAGGCAACTAGCCCATGCCATGGTCTGTGCTGCTGCAGATATATTTAACAAGATAGCTTGATCAAATTTAGCCACACATGTTGCAGTCGCCCCTCACAATTGCAGTACAAAACCTGTCTTTAGACTCCTTTGAAATTCTCAGCCTAAACCAATAGCGATCTGTAGAAATTACTCCAAAAATCTGTAGGACATAATAAGAGTGAGAGCTTTTCTACAGATTCTCTTAGCCAACATACAAATTTAACAGAGAAGTACACCCCACTATCAAATTCTACCGCTTAGCTTAGAAGTTCTGTAGCCAGTTTTCTCTCATTCTCTTTAATATTCGAAAGGACACTTCCGTAGGAGTGAAGTATGTAGAAAGTTTACAAATTCTGTTTTTCATTCCTTTAGAAAAATCATATGCTTTGCGCATTTAATTTAATATTTTCCAAACTTTCTGATGTCTGCTACACCGTTCTGGTTTTATTGCGACACAGCTTGTGCAAGGCAGGACTTTTTGAAAATGTGGACTGAATCTTGGGTGTCCTCATCTCCCACTAGAGGCCTTTCTCCCGTATGCTGAACCTCCCCCACCACTCCCATCTTTCTACTGCTCATCTGCAATATATTAAATGATGTCTGGTCCCCCCCCCCCCCAAGTGGGTCTTGTATTGCTGAATTATGTCTGTGTGAACAAGTTCCTAATTCAGCTCCTGGAAACCTTGGCTGGTAGGCCCTCTTTGTGAATTTAGCAGCATACACAGAGCACCGGGGTACATCCACCAAGTGTCTTTGATTGTTTATACTCCAGGTACATCACAACATAGTGGGAGATATGCTCCCTTGCTGCTCCCTGGCTCAGCTATTTACGCAGTTTGATTTCTTCTCAGGAGTACCCAGTTGGTGAGCTAATCACCTCATTAGCTCATCAGGTTCTGGACAGGTGCAAGTGATCCCTTCTATCCTTCCAAATCCAAATTACCGAAGTCCCTTCCACTCTACCTATACCCGGTGCCATGGGTATTCTAAGTGACCAGGGTGCTGGCTTCCAAAGAGCTCAGTTTATAACTGCTAACAGCACCCTGTCACAGTCTGACACTCCATATTCATTTTACAACATTGTACAAGCTGTGATTTTCTCTCTCTCTCTGTACACACACTTACACTAGTTTGGTAATGGAGCTTTTGAAAGGAGGTAATTTTTTAAATACAATCTTTGTTTGTTACCTAACACTTTTAACATGTCATTTCCCACTAAAGCTGCATTGTGGAGAGCAAAACATCTGTCCTAATTGTCTGAGGGCAAACCTTGAACTTTGCGAAACTTGATAGCACTGCTGTTTCCACTAAACCAACTGACCAAAAAAGCTTCTGTGTTGCAAGGTGTTGGTATTGCCATTGTGTTACAGCAACTGTGTGTGTGTTTTTCCAGGACTCAACCTACAGCCAGCTGCTGGTTATCCCCAGTATAGGTTTACCTTTGAAAACAAAAATATATGCAGCAGTGCGAGCAACCAACCTAGATGGCAGGTACAGTAAAAGATATTGTTTCTTCCCGTTCTAATTTTTGCAGCTCTTGAGCAGCATCAATCACCATGTAAATATATAATTATATATGGCTTTTTTTTTTTGACCATCTTTTATGGGGCTTGGTAGAATTTGATTTTTTTTTAAAATAATTTTGATGGATAACTGATTATTTTCAAGCATTGCTTTTTATTAATTTAAATTTTTACAGGTGTGGAAAACTATGGGAGTGTCCAACAATAGGAGAATCAATTATGTAATAACAGTACACATTGAGATTCAAAAAGTTAAATATTTATAACTGTTAAAATACAAACTGTGAACATTGCGTCAAAATATACAAAGTAAATATCCTTACGTTGAACTCTAATAAGTTCTGCCATTTTCTTACCTTTTCTACCTGTACATTTTGAGTATTATCGATGGAAATATTTTTTTTTGTAGGTTTGTGTCTGTAAGGTGAAATCCATGTTTACTGATAAAAATCTAATACTTCCAAGCCTATTTACAAGTAATGAAATGGCTAAGCTGTGTGAATCACTTCCCTCTGTTGGATGGAATCAGAATCTGTTTTGTTATGTGTCACAGGCCCTTTATTGGTAATCATCAACAAAGATTCTTCTTGAGCTCAAGGGAGCTATTGTAAGAGGAGGAAAGAAAGGAAACAAAAGTGTAGGAATAAATGGTCAGTTTCCATAATGGAGAGAGGTAAATGGTGGTGTCCCCCAGGGGTCTGTTCTGGGACCAGTCCTATTCAACATATTCATAAATGGTCTGGAAAAAGGGGTAAACAGTGAGTGACAAAATTTTCAGATGATACAAAACTAGTCAAGATGGACTGCGAAGAGTTACAAAAGGATCTCACAAAAGTGGGTGACTAGGCAACAAAATGGCAGATGAAATTCAATGTTGATAAATGCAAAGTAATACTCATTGGAAAACATAGTCCCAACAACACATACATACAAAATGATGGGGTCTAAATTAGCTGTTACCCACTGAAGAAAGAGATCTTTGAGTCATTGTGGATAGTTCTCTGAAAACATCCAGTCAATATGCAGTGGCAGTCAAAAAAGCAAACAGAATGTTGGGAATCACTAGGAAAGGGATAGACAGACAATATCATAGTGCCACTATATAAATCCATCATATGCCCATATCTTGAATACTGTGTGCAGGTGTGCTCGTCATATTTCAAAAAAGATATATTGGAATTGGAAAAGGTACAGAAAAGGGCAACAAAAATGATTAGGGGTATGGAACAGCTCCTATATGAGGAGAGATTAATAAGACTGGGACTTTTCAGTTAGGAAAAGAGACAACTAAGGGGGGATATGATACAGGTCTATAAAATTATGACTGGTGTGGAGAAAGTAAATAAGGAAGTGTTATTTACTCCTTCTCATAATACGAGAACTAGGGGCCACCCAATGAAATTAATAGGCAGCCGGTTTAAAACAAACAAAAGGAAGTATTTCTTCTCACAATGCACAGTCAACCTCTCAAACTCTTTGCGATGTTGTGAAGGCCGAGACTATAGCAGGGCTCAAAAAAGACCTAGATAAGTTCCTGGAGGATAGGTCCATCATTGGCTATTAGCCAGGATGGGCAGGGATGCAAAACCATGCTCTGAAGTGTCCCTAGCCTCTGTTTACCGGAAACTGGGAATGAGCGACAGGGGACAGATCACTTGATTGCCTGTTCTGTTCATTCCCTCTGAAGCACCTAGCATTGGCCACAGTCAGAAGACAGGATACTGGGCTAGATGGACTATTGGTCTGACCCAGTATGGCCATCTTTAAAAAAGGGAAGAAGGAGGATCCTGGGAACTACAGGCCAGTCAGCCTCACCTCAGTCCCTGGAAAAATCATGGAGCAGGTCCTCAAGGAATCAATTCTGAAGCACTTAGAGGAGAGGAAAGTGATCAGGAACAGTCAGCATGGATTCACCAAGGGCAAGTCATGCCTGACTAATCTAATTGCCTTCTATGACGAGATAACTGGTTCTGTGGATGAAGGGAAAGCAGTGGACGTGTTCTTCCTTGACTTTAGCAAAGCTTTTGACACTGTCTCCCACAGTATTCTTGCCAGCAAGTTAAAGAAGTATGCCCATACATTCATGGACTATAAGGTGGATAGAAAGCTGGCTAGATTGTCGGGCTCAACGGGTAGTGATCAATGGCTCCATGTCTAGTTGGCAGCCGGTATCAAGTGGAGTGTCCCAAGGGTCGGTCCTCGGGCTGGTTTTGTTCAATATCTTCATAAATGATCTGGAGGATGGTGTGGATTGCACCCTCAGCAAGTTTGCAGATGACACTAAACTGGGAGGAGAGGTAGATACGCTGGAGGGTAGGATAGGATATAGAGGGACCTAGAGAAATTGGAGGATTGGGGCAAAAGAAATCTGATGAAGTTCAACAAGGACAAGTGCAGAGTCCTGCACTTAGGACAGAAGAATCCCATGCACCGCTACAGACTAGGGACCGAATGGCTCGGCACCAGTTCTGCAGAAAAGGACCTAGGGGTTACAGTGGACAAGAAGTTGGATATGTGTGCCCTTGTTGCCAAGAAGGCCAATGGCATTTTGGGGTGTATAAGTAGGGGCATTGCCAGCAGATCGAGGGACGTGATTGTTCCCCTCTATTCAACATTGGTGAGACCTCATCTGGAGCACTGTGTCCAGTTTTGGGCCCCACACTACAAGAAGGATGTGGAAAAATTGGAAAGAGTCCAGCGGAGGGCAACAAAAATGATTAGGGGACTGGAACACATGACTTATGAGGAGAGGCTGAGGGAACTGAGGATGTTTAGTCTACGGAAAAGAAGAATGAGGGGGGATTTGATAGCTGCTTTCAACTACCTGAAAGGGGGTTCCAAAGAGGATGGCTCTAGACTGTTCTCAGTGGTAACAGATGACAGAACAAGGCATAATGGTCTCAAGTTGCAGTGGGGGGAGATTTAGGTTGGATATTAGGAAAAACTTTTTCACTAGGTGGGTGGTGAAACACTGGAATGCGTTACCGAGGGAGGTGGTGGAATCTCCTTCCTTAGAAGTTTTTAAGTTCAAAGCCCTGGCAGGGATGATTTAACTGGGATCGGTCCTGCTTTGAGCAGGGGGTTGGACTAGATGACCTCCTGATGTCCCTTCCAACCCTGATATTCTATGATTCTATGATGTGAATCCTGTGCAATGCCGCCATGAAATTCTTAGTGGAGATGATGTGCAACAAAGTGATACCCATTGAAGTGCTATATGGTCACTAATTTGTAACAGCTTCTTTACTGTGGAACAGATGGGAGTAAAACCATGTTGGTTAAATTGTATCATTCATACACTGCACAGTCATTGTGCAGTAATGTAAGTAATGCAGAAAAATAAAAACTATTATACTGCCATAGAATGGTCTTAGTGAGAATGCAGGGATTCTATACATGGCTCGTAATTGTACATAACTGTGTAGCTTCAGTTCATCAGCTAGTACTATCAACTTGTACCTCGGTTTTTTTTTTAAATCTTTTTCCTTGACAATTATCTTGCTCCTCATGCAGATGGAATGTTTTGATGGACTATTGTTACACCACTCCATCTGGTAATCCCAATGATGAGCTTCGATACGATCTCTTCTTTAGGTAGGTACTTTGCAAATCCAGCATTTGTATGTAAATGCCCTCCTTTTAAGACCGCAATTATGAGCCTCTGTATGATAGCGTGATGCTACATTTCTTGACAGGCATGAGGTTTTTCAGGAAGGTCCAATGTCTATGCTCTTAAATAATTTATTAGTCATTAATCTAGCTATTTGTGGACATAAATATTGGGTAAGTGTGCACAGGCATGAAAATTGCATGCACCAATGTAGGTGTAGAAATAGGCATTTTGCATGCACATACTAGGGGCCCTCTACTCAAATTTCAATGGGTATGTATTTGTTAACATTTATTTTAATGCAAGCGAGAGGATGCCCTGTGGGTAGATGATAACCATCTAACATGTCTAAGGTGCTAATTCAGGAAAGTGCTGAAGCACAAGCTTAGGTGCTGTCCTGAGTGGGAATGGCTTCCTGAATCGGGACCTTAAAGGCTAGCAAAGAGCAGCGTGGTGTCTCAGCAACACCACAGATTGAATCATATCAGTGGCTCTTGATGGAGCTGCTACCTTCATTCAGAGGTGCTTATCTATATAAATGAGCTTACCTGATAACTTTTTGTTTCAGGTCTCATAATTATTTGGAGATTTGAATTTAAATGGAACCTGGAGCTGAGCTCCCTTGGATTTGGTTTTGATGTAGCAAAATATACAATTCAGTGCCACTTTAAAGAAGTGTGTGTGGTGTGTGTGTGTGTGTGTGTGTGAGTGTGTGTGAGAGAGAGAGAGAGAGAGACACACACACACCCTTTGTGGGCTTCTTCAATAGTGGCTCTCCTTCTTGCTATAGCCCTCCTTTCAGCAGCCACCACCAGTTGCCTTCTTTCTTGTCCTAGGACTCTTCTTTTCATCCCCCACCAGCAGGCCCATCTCCTGGTCACCTGATCCTTGTCAGGTGACTGGACTTATTACTTCCACTTAGGGAGGCAGGCCACATCTGGCACAGGTTCAGCTGAGCTCTGAACCCTCTTAAAGGGCCAGGTCCATTTGTGACAGGGTGCCCTTATACATACAATGTCAAGCAGACTTGATTTCCAATTGTCAGTATTGTTGGGTCCCTATCTGCATTCGCTGAGAATGCAAAACCAATGGGACAAAATTGTGCTCTGGCATAATTCCCACTAATGTCAACGGGTGTAAACACTGCAGGATCAGGGCTAGTTATCTCACATCCTGTGTGTTCCAGTCTAAGACAAGTGTATCACCTAAAGAAAATATTGGAAATGTGGCATTCTTGAACACAGATCCTTTTTAGTGTTCGTAAGAGTAATTCTGACTCTGTGCCTTTTGTCCATTGTCATTCTCTGCCTGCCTGTGCATCTGAGCAGTGCTCACTGCCATGCCATCTCAGACCTTGACGTACTATAGCACACTTGAGACTCTCGTAGCTGCCCATTTTGGACATCATTGCACTGTCTTGTTTTGCACAGAGCTTAAGCATTGATCTTTTTACTTATAGTCCCTTATTCTCAGGGGCTAAAAATCAGAGGTACACATGGTCATCCCAGTTTTAATCTTTTATACCAATTAGCTGCGACAAGGACCCACAGACAACTGTAATTGAGAATGGCAAGAGTCAGATGGGCCGGTTTTCCTTTGAGGTGTTCCGCTTTGTGAAGCACAAGAACCAGAAGATGTCTACAGTCTTCCTCCATTGTGTGACAAAGCTGTGCAGAACGGATGATTGCCCCTTTCTTGCACCAGTAAGTTTTGGGGGGGAGCTCTGTCAATAATCTTTATGAATCTGTGCTGTGCCAGAGGCAGAACTGTGGGACCATTCTACACCTGTAATTTGCAGATGGATAGGGGAGGTGGAGGGCATCTGTGCAGATGAAGAAAGCATCTAGAGTTTGAACTTGTCGTTTGTTTCTAGAGAATGTGAATGCAACAAATGAAGAGTGGCATTTCAAAGTCATCACCATTGTGTGACGTAACACTGGGAACTGTAAAGCTGAGGGGGAATTGGGCTTGGCATAAGGAGTGTTCACCTTTAGGTCTCTGGGTCAAATCATGCCTCGGATGATAGAGACCAAAGGTGACCACTGTCAGAAAGCCATTCAGATAGTTTATGAAAAATGAGCTGGTGGTCTTAGTATAGCTCCTAGAAAGCTCAAGGATAGAGAATGAGTTTGAGCCTTAGACTGACCTACCCACTCATTTCTAGATGTGATCCCACAAGACAAAGTTGAAGAACATTCATAGGGTGTTACACTATCACTTCCCCCTGCTGTACCTATTTAGTGGGAAGAGCATATGAGTCTTTAATACCCCTTGCCTAGCAGCAGAGCTGGTCAGAAATATTCTGATGGAACATTCTTCCATCAGAAAATGCCATTTTGTTGAAACTCAAACTTCCTGTGGGAACATGTCTATTTTGATGAAATTTTATTTCAGGAAATTAATTACTGAAAAGTTTATTATACTGTAATATGGATATCGTACATGAGCTCAATGCAGTTCCATAAATGAAATGAGGCAAAATACAACTGGAAGCCAATCATTTACAACATGCACTCTTAGGAGATATTGCATCTCTTTTTATTGCAAAGTAATTGAATACATACAAGAAATAAAGTTGTAGTATCACTTTTTAAAAGAGCTGGCATTAAATATGGAAGCACAGGAAGGCAATAATTCTACTCCACTCTGAAACTGTGATTTTGATTAATTTCTCAGATTTGCAGTAACAGAGAAAGAAGAGATGCTGTTAAGAGAACAACTTGGAGCCCTCAGAGCACCTCTGGAAATGCTGTAATCTCTGCTGGCCCCATCATTACAAGGAGCGGTAGGAATTCTCAAACATTTCTGTATATTGCAGGAATTTAAAAACAATGCTTTGCTGTTTGAGAGTTTGCAGTGACTCAGCTAAAAAACCCAGCTAACTTATTTGGGTCTATTCCTACGGCTAAACTTTCATGTAAAAGTTCTGAGCCAATTGTTTTGGTCATATATGCATTCAAAACACCCAGTGAAGTCATTGTGGGTTATGTGCATGTGTCTGAGGCTGCCATAAACACCTAAACTCAATAGGCTAAATTCTCATTGCCCATACAGATGCAGCTTCCATTGAAGATAACGGAAGGTGCACCCATCTAACTAAGAAAAAAATTAGCCTGATTCATTTTGCTTAAAATCAGAGCTCAAGATGGGAAAGCCACAAAATGGAAAAAATTGTTTAGAAGCTAATCAATACCCACTTTAACATTGACTACTCCTTCTCTTGCCTGGCTCTTCCACTTCCATCTTAGGGTATATCTACACTGCCAGAAATGGTGTGTTCTTAAGTAGGGTTAGCTCACTTGATTTAAATTAGCAGTGAAGACACAGCAACTTAGCTCTTAACTCACTTTAAAAGTTTGAATTAAAGCCTATAGGGCTGCTAACCTAAGTTAAAACACAAATGGCTGTGCATTCACTGCTATTTTAACCCAATTTAGATAGGACGAGTAAAGAACACACCATTTTTTGCAGTGTAGATGTAACTTTAATGACATTAACTGTGACTTGTGTTGGTAATATACTTTTTGCTCAGCTTTCAGCTGTAAATAGAGCCTGAGGCAAACAGTTCAGGTTTTCAGTTTAAAGACAGTTGCCCAGATTCTGTTCTCACTTAAACTGGTTCCTATCCAGAGTATAATTCCACTGATTTCTGTTCTCCCAGAATTTTAAAGTGTTTCAAATACATCTTCGAATTTCTGAGAAGCATTCATTTTGTGAATACCTGTGCTAACTAGTAAAGATAAAATATTTTGAGCCAAATTCTGCTGTTGGATGCATGTAAGTAACTGTCATTGGGTCAGTGGTTTCAATGGAGTCGATCTAGACTGAAACCAATGAAACTGAGAGCAGAATGTAATCCCATAGAGAGAAAAGAATTATTAGGACTTTAGGACTAATTTGTCTCTGTTTGCTGTGTAGTGGTGGATGCATGGATATGCAAGAGGAGAAATTTGCCCATAGAGAATTGGGAATGTATTCAGTTTTTTGTAGGTGCTTGGTTAGAAAGGGGTTTTTTTGTTTTTTGTTTTTTAAGTAGAATTGGATGAATAATGCCAAAAAATTCTGCACATATTTGAAGTAGATAAGGCGTTTACTTCGGCCATGCTCATGGCCCTTTTGAGTTCACTTTTCATGAATGTTCAGTTACTTTAAAAATATCTGGGGAAAACTAATTTCAGAGTTGCAAACATGAGGAAACTGAATTTTCAGATTTGCAGTTATTTTGCACCACACATGATCATTCAATCAGGGAACAGAAACAAGACCACAGGATTTATTTGAGCAGTCATAAGCAATACAGCTCAAATTTCAAATATTTGGGATCAATCTACATAGGTTTACAAAAATAGAAAAATATTAATCAATTGCCTTTGGATATTGAATACATTCAAGTAAACCACAGAATGTTCATGGATATTCCATGAGCAGAAGAGGTGGCTAAATTCTTTAAATACATGATTGTTGAAAATTCTTTGCTTAGCTCTAGTTTAGCCATGAATAGATATGAAAAGGGGAAATAATCATTTTGCAATTGTCATCTATTTCAGAAATGGAATTCAAACATTTTATGGAATATATAGAGGACCATTTTACTTTTATTTCTGGCTTTTAGGTTGCACAGGTAGGAAAGATAGTTGGGTATATGAAGCACTGGACTATGACTGAGGAGGCCTGCATTCAGTTCCTGACTGCCACAAGTTTCCAGTGTGACTTTGGACAACTCATTTAATCTACCTTGTGCCTCAGTTCCCCTTTTGTGAAATGTGCAGAAGGGTACTTCCCTACCTTGAGGCTAAAATCTATTAATGATTGTAGGGCTGTCAGGTATTATGGTTATGAGGAGCCTATAGAAACCTAGATAGATACATAGGATTGCTGCTGCTTGTGACTGTCTGTCTCGTGTATGTTTTAAGCTATTTTAACACTGTGCTCTTTCACAGAGGCCTTGCACTTGTTTGTTTATCTATAATAAATCATTTTAGACAAAATACGTGCTTTCTCTCTGTGTACAGAAACAAAATAGTTATCTACTTCTGAAGGCAAAAGTGTTTAAAAGAAAAAAGAATGGAAGCCATTGTATATCCTAGTTAAAAATAAATACAAGTCAGGACCTTGAAATAAATGTACTTTTGAGCTGTGATTGAGGCTTACAAACAGAAAAGCAAAACCAAACAAAGATAAGATATTTAGTTTCAGGACCGACAATGAGGAGTAAGTGAAAATTAGGGGAAAAACATAAACTTATCCCTAAAAACATAAACTCATCCCTCTGTGCTCCTGTCAAGAAAAAAGTGTGTGTGGAGGAGAAGTTTTCTAATGCTTTCTAGTCACAGATTTCCTTAATGAAATGAAGATAAAGTACCCCCACCATCGCAGAGATCCTTCCCCCTAATACAGCACATGGTGAGAAGAAGTAGTTCCTGCTACATTGTTTTGGATCATATTTTTATGAAATGGGACAGAAGAGAATTAGCAACACGTTCAGATAACTGGACCTTGATAAAGATTTTTTTTTTTGGCAGAGTAATAAGTGGTGCATTAGACCAATATCCTCGCAGTATAAATTAGGAAGCTTCTTATAGTTAATGTTCCTAGCCTGACTTGATCAGAGACATTGATTGTGACAAGCCACCATTGCCAACACAGTTGCTGAGTTTTAGGATAGTCCTAGCTTTATTTTTGTCTGGTTTTAGTGGGAGTGAAGAGAGGATGCAGATATTGATATCTGTAAAATATAATAGCTCCATTTTTATATTTTTATACAGATGAGACACCAACCAACAATTCACAGCTAGGTAAGTTAATCGGAATAAGAGAAACACAAAAGAGGGGTGTTACAGGAGTGCTACACTAATGGGTGGGTAAACCATTTGGATTCAGCTATGTGTTGAAGTTTTCCTTATTACCAGTAATGTAAAAGGAGAAAATATGAATGTGTTCTAAAGAAAGCAATTGATAAATCTGGAATGCTCCGTTAGGTTCATGTGCCCAACAGTTTAACAAATTCCAATCTCTACTATGGAACTAAAATTACAGATCAAATGCAACCCTATTTATGCTGCTATGGCACATTAGGAAACAGTGCAACTGCCAGAAGCCAAATGGCAGGTTTAAGCAATAAAGTCATTTCCTACTACAGATGAATTGAACCACAAAATGGTCATTATGGTGCAGCCTAGCCTGGCAGGCTTCACAGCTCAAAAAGGTAAAAATCCTGTTTCAGCTCCTGTAGTCCCTGACCTTTGTCCTGGATGTAACCATAGGAACCACACAAATGGTCTGTGGTAAGGCAGATGGGAATGCGTGACAGGAGATGGATCACTTGAGGATTACCTGTTCTGTTCATTCCCTCTCGGGCACCTGGCATTGGCCGCTGTCAGAAGACAGGATACTGGGCTAGATGGACCTTTGGTCTGACCCAGTATGGCCATTCTTATGTTACAGAGCCCAATGCTTCTGCTCCGGTGGTTGAGGAAGTAGGCTGTGTGGAAAAAATATGGGCTAGTATGGGGGGAGGAGGTCTGCAGATTGTCAGAGTGCTCCTCCTCCTGATCACCTGGAATTCTGTTGGGTGGAGAAATACATCTGTAGTGCATTCCTGGTTTCTCGGTTACTGTTGTCTGGCTGATCACTCTTTGTCAATATTTACTAGGGACCCATGTAACAAAATTCAGCTGCTATCCCTCCTGAAGTCTAAGGCAACTGGGAAAGAACCCCCCCTAGTTCTCCCTTCCTCCAACCTCCCCTAGTTCCCCCCTTCCTCTCCCTTCCTCCAACATTTGAATGGTGGGGACTCCAGAAGCATGTTAAAGTCCTTCCTCCATAATAAAATCATGTAAAACAGAAACCTGGCATTAAATAGAAAGATTTAGGGTTCCTGTCAGCTGACATCCTGCACACCTGAGTATGGAGTTCAGATCATCTTATGCGTTAAATATTGTCCTCTTGTCTTACACCCACACCCATCATGGTGAATGTGCGTGTGAAGGAGCTATGCTCCTGCAGCCACTCCCTAAATACATTAGATAGACTTAATGTGCAGTTCAGTATCAGCCTGTTAACTGTAATTTTTGTATATAAAGGCATTGTGGCAGGAAGACCCAGCTCTGCAGAGAGAGATTCTGATGAGACCTTTCTGTGCCTTTTTTTTCCCTTGCAGCTCATCCAAATGGACCTCCTTTCCAGCTGAACTCAGTCACCAGTGCACTGATTTCAGGAATAGTCATTCTAGGGATTATGAGCGTTTTCTTTTTTGTATGTTCCCTCACCCTCCTGCGCAGGAAATGGCCCAGCAGCTCAGTTTTGGGTGGCATACGAAACCCAGTTTTCAACTAAAAGGAACAATTAATTTGCACTTGTTCTGGGGGTGGGGGGTTGCCTTCGTTGTCCATGAAATATACTTATGTTATAAATTTACCAAGGCAACATTCTGCCAGTATCAAACTTCAGCTAGTCTTATTTGTAGTGTTGTAGACTTTATTGTATAGCTAAACAGTCATAGTGATGGCAAGAATCCTACGTAATTCTTCTCATTTGTGTTTGTGATCAGACTATTGAACATTTTGCCTGTGGGTGTACTGACAATAAAATTGGTGTCCTACTGTCCTACTGTGAACTCGGGTCTTAAAATTTAAAGATGCTTAAGATAAAACACCTTTAAATACACCATTATTAAACCAGACCTGGCCAACTTGCCACATTCACATTTAACTACCACCTTTGATAAAGACTGCCTCTACTTTTACCTTTTTTGTGTATTTTCCTACTTTATTGTGGGACCTTATCGAGCAAATTATTGTAGCTCAGAACCTACATTTTTATTTTCTATCTGGATTAAAAATAACTGCAGAAAGAATCAAAATAAGTGGACGGTGATTATCATTCATTTGGAAATGGGGTCATATGACACAGTGGGCAGAAGTCTGCTCTGTCTTCTAATTCCATTGAATTCAGTGGGATTGCACACAGCGTAAGGAGAGTCAAAATTTGGCATGGTATCTGTCTGTCAAATTGTTTAGTGCTGAAAATTCAAAGCCGTTTCCTGGGTACAATCCTGTCGTTCACTCAGACAAAAAACTCTCACAGGGAAGTCTTTGACAACTTTAACAGGAGCTTGCCTGCATCATCAGTTGTTCAGTTTTTGCTAAGCCTTACTTAAATGCAATCAGCACTGCTATTGCCTTGAGTTAAACTCTGCTGTCATGGACATCCTAGGGTGGAAAGAGTTTATTCCTTTATTTCTAAAACAAAACAACCCTCCCACTCCCAAACAACAAGAAAAACCCCAACACTTTTCCAGCCAAAATGATGTTTTAGGGCCAAACTCTGCAGTTTGAGCAAAAACTCCACTGAAGTAATTTGAAAGGACCAATTCTGTCATATCAGTTGCACAGTTCAAAAAATAAGGTGGTCTTTCCACCCAGAGCTTTCCACAGAGTGATGCTTCCTTTTGGCTGTTTTCCCCATGAGCTAGACTTCCTCCCTGTTTGGGGAAAATCCTTGCAAGAACAGGCCACATGCCTTACCAGACTCTCAGCTCCAGCTAATCTGATAAACCTCAGATCATCTGAATTAAGTGTGAATTATCATGTGTCCCTTTCAATAGGTGTCTATGAATAGTAATTTAGGTACATCTATCCAGGAATCTGGAAGAGGATATTGGTACTGATGACAAGCGTGGCAGTGGTAGATACAGTAGATATATTAATTTGATTGCTAAACAGTTAGTTAGGATTTGAGTCTAGTCTCAGTAAGTAAACTCTTAACTTCATTTACCATGTACTGTACATATTGGCTCAGCAGCACCTCATTGTTATTTATCACTTTTTCCTGTATTAATCATGTGTGTGCTTTCTGTGATGCGACAGAAGTGGTTAATGTTCAGGGGTCTCTGAATCTCAAGACGAAATGCAAATACAGACATGTCATATCACTCTTCTCTGATCTAGACAATGCTGTATAAAGGCCTGTTCAGAAATTATCCAGCCTGTTGTAGTGTAGGGTCTTTAACAACAACACTGTGCATGTTTTCCTCCAGTCTTAATACCTCAGAAACAATTTTTTGCACTTCAGGGGTTAGGTCTGATGACATGTAAAACATGATTGTTTAATAGAATAAACTGAAAAATATCAGAAGAAATATTTGTCTGAATGTCTTTCTTAGAGGCAACATGTAGGAGGGGACATAGTGGGGGTCAAATGTTCCCACAGATTGGCCTGCTGGGAGTGGGAGAGAGAAGGGCTCTATCCTTTCCCTGCTCCTCCCCCGTGGCATGCTCTGCTTCTGTCCCTGGCAGCCGAGCCTGGGCAGGGAGAGGGCCACCGCTGCCTCCCCGCCAGGCTCTCTCAGGCAGAAGCGGCTTCGTCTCATTCCCTGCCCGGCTGCCAGGGAGAGCGGCCGAACATGCAGGGAGGAGGCACAGGGAGAGAAGACTGGAACCCCTGCTGCAGTTAATGTGGGTGGGGAGAGCGCGGTGGCCCAGGATGGGCACAGGGCTGTGAGGTCACTGGGCATAGGAGGCACGTGAGCGATCACATGTCCTCCCCTTTAGATTGTTCCCCTCCAATATGGGGAGGCACCAATCGGCTATGGTTATTGTCTTGATTCTGTTTCAAATTAAAATACTTAATCCTACAGAGGTGAAAATTGGGATCACATGTTTAATCTAAGTAAATTTCTTATATTGTGACTAGAGCTGGGTGAAATGTTTTTTTTATTTTATTTTATTTTTTTTGGCTGAATAGTTTATTTGCCTAAAAATGGGAATTGTTCATGAATTCTCATCAATTCAGCTAATAATTTCTGCGGAAAAGTGGAGGGGGAGGGGGGGATGCAAAAAAAAGTCAAAATGTGCATTTTGATATGTTAAAAATTAAATATTTTTACTTTTTGTTTTGAAATTTAGCTAGATTTCATTAAAGAAAAGTGGTTAAAAACCATCTCAGAATGAAACATTTAGTTTTGGGCAGAATTAAATGTTTTGTTCAACCCCAAAATTTTTTTGTGTGGGTTGTTTTTGTTTTCGTAAGAAAAACAGAAACATTGTTTCAGGGCAACCTGAAATGATTTTTTTCAGATACTTTGGTTTGGCCACTAAATCAAAAAAACATTTTACTGGCTGAGCTCTAACTATGACTTAATCTAAACAAACATCAGATAGTCATAGTGAATCTAAGGGGAGTAGGGAGAAACTGGAGATTTGCAGGAAATGAGTGAGATTCAGATTTCAAGGCTTATCATGATTCATAGATTTATTTTTTTAAGGCCAGAAGAAACCACTGTGATAGTTTAATCAGACTTCCTATAATGTAGGCCATAGGACTTCCATGAATTAATTCCTGCCTCAAATCTAATAGCTGGGGTTGAAGAAGAACATCTCATCTAGAAAAGATCCAGTCTTCATTTAAAGATTTGCAGAGATGGAGAATCCACCACATCCAATGGTAAATTGTTCCAATGGTTAATTACCCTCACTGTGGAAAAAATTGTACCTTTTTTCTAGTGTGAATTTGTTTTGTTTCAATTTTCAGCCACATGTTACACCTTTGTCTGGTAGACTGAAGAGCTTTCTATTATCAGATTTCTGTTCCCCATGTAGGTTTTTATAGACTGTGATCAAGTCACCCTTTAATCTTTTCTCTTTGATAAACTAAACAGATTGAGCTTCTTGAGTCTTTCACCATAAGGCATGTTTCCAGTCCATTAAGCATTCTCTTATGATTCAGGTAACACCACTGAAAAACAGTAGTCATTGTTATTGGGGGTTGGGGGGGGGATTCTAAGCATAACCCGTGATCAGTTCAATAAGTTTGTTATATCTTTGAGTCCATCTCAGCTCTTGGAAGGGACAGTACCGTAAGGGAATTGTTGTAAATAGACATAAATTATAATAGTTAACAAGGAACCACCCACTGGTCTGCTGGCAGCTTGGGTATTGTGCTGCTGCTATAGTACAACAAAGTTCCATGTAAAAAGTATTCTGCTTAGTAGATGACAAGTTAATTAAAATGTCCAATATCAGGTTTACCGCCCCCCTCCCCCAAACTATTGCCCCATGTTATATGTTCTGCTATGTGAGTGAAAAATGCATTATGTTCTAATGACTGCACCATGCATGTCAGTGGGGACGTGATCAAGGTACCAGGCTGGGAGTCAAATCTGGGTTCTGTTATTGCAGGTCCTATTGATTGGCAAGGCACTTAACTGCTTTGTGCCTCAGTTTCCTGATCTGTCAAATGGGATAATCCCTACCCCACTTGTGAAGCACTTTGCGATCTACAGGTGACAAGTGATATATAACAATGCAAAACTATTATTGTCATGTATTGATCTGGCATTGGATGTATGTTTATTTATTTATTTTGCATACCATCGCATGGGAGCACACTTGTCCACTTCTTGGGAGCGCACTTGTCCATTGGAGATAAAAATAACCAGAAGAGGTAAGTCTTATTAACGCACATTTTGTTGATCGCATCCTCCTGTACTAATGCTAGATATAGCTTATGGAAGCAATGTCCTTAAAATATGTATGACCTTTATGCATGTAATGTCATGAGAGCACCAAGCAGAGGTATCAGTAACCTTAGTGGAAGTACATCAGATATGTACAGCATGGTACACAATAACACAGATCCTGTAAAGCAAGCCTTTAAAGTTAGTTTCCCTCACTTGCCATTATTCCAAGTATTTGACATATTTTTCAAAAACAATGGGAATTAACATAGGATCAGATAATCACTCTTGTTCTTCCTCGTACAGTAGAGTAGAATTTGGGTTCCCAGTCTGGGGGATTTTGCCTATGATAGTTCAGTTCGAGGTTGGGGCTTGCCCACATCACTGAATAGGCCTGGGATTTAGCCTCCAAAGAGCTACTAGAGCCATTTGTATTGAGCTTCAATAATTCCTGGCCTTTCCTAGTTTCCCCAGTCTCTGTTCTAGGAGTGGGTCAGTCTGTGGTGGGGAAGCCAAAGTGACCCATGGAGCATTAGCTTGAGCCAGGATGCCTCCTATGTTTCATTGAGGGAGTGGAGGAGAGTTCATGCCAGTTAGAATGGCGTTATGTTGGTCTGCCTGAAGGTAATATTAGTGACATAGAATGGAGAGAGATTACCAGGAACTGGGATGTCAGCAAAGTAGGGCCGGTAGAAATTAGAAAGCACTATAAGGTCATCTGATTGTATGACTTTTTTGGGTGTGACATCTTAGCCTCGTCACACATAATGGGGTTCTCCTGCGTTTTAAGTGAAAATAATAGACCAGAAGAATGTTTAGCTGTGCTAATAAAACTGGTTGTATAAAGAATGCACATGATATTTCTGTAGACCCACAGGGTAACTCCAGCTATTAAAATACTCCTGGTCAACCTAAATGTAGCTTACAAGCTTGTGATCTTAAAAAGCTTAAAAAGTCAGTGAATCAATTGATTGGTGGTTGGTAGAATAACCATAGAAGATTCTGAGGGTTGCTCTAGATCCAAAGGAACTTAATAAAGCTATAGAGAGTTGTGAGTACTTTTGGCTCCCTACTTTGGAAGAAATAAATAGCATAACCAGCTGGAGTTAATACATCCTAGCTGCTAATGTATTTCAGTTGATTTTGGCAAATAGTCCCTGGATCAGGGTATATCACAGTTCCCGCTCGGTTTGGCAGACAATGTTTCTGATGGCTGCCTTTCGTATCTCTAGTGTACTGGAGTATTCCACAAGCGGGTACGATAGATACTGAAATGATTAGAAGATGTTCTAGCCTATAAGAGGGCAAACAGGGTAGAGGAGCACAATATTAAACTAAGGAAAGTTCTCAGTGTTGCGTGCAAATCATTCTGCAGATTCCTGCCACTCCTTATGTAAGTGACTCTTGAAATCTTTCCAAGTGCCTTCGGAGCAGAGGTGATAAATTTTGTTGGGAGAAGACAGATCTACAAATGTATGCGACTAAATTTCCCCAGTTACATACACTGGTATTCATGGGGTCATGCTCTTTATTTGTATGAGTGCTATTTGTGAAAATGTGTGTGAATCCAATACCTTCTGTGCTGACTTTGTGCTGTAAGTGGACTATTCCCCAGTCAGCAATGAAATCTTGTACACTCCAGTACGAGTTAAAAAAAAAAGATGCTATTTATATGATTAGGAGAAACTCTCCACAAATTGAACAGCTCATGAAACCATATTGGATGAATGTTATTCATCTGAGCCATATGGTGGATGCTTATGAATAGGGCTCGATCAGCACACAGCTACGGATTTACAGCTGCAGAGGACCTATGGATCCTAGGCACAGGTTGAAATGCTTGTGGTATACTTTAGGGCTGCCTGGTGTGATGTGTGAACTGCTTTGTGATAAATTAGGATGAAGCTTTTCTTTAGCAGCCCCTGGCCTAGGGCATTTTACATAAACCACCTTCTGATTTAATGGAAAACCTACATCCACTCTTCTCCTGTCTCCCTCTGCAAACACACAGCCCAGCTCTGGATGCATTCTTTATTTCCCCCCAATGCCCTATCATGGGGCTGAAGACAGATTGCTTCAGAGCTGGCAGAGTAGAAGAATTTGGGACAGAGGTGGTGTGGGAGAAGGTCAGTCACTGAATCCTGGACCTAATAGTCAGTGCTATTTAAAATGGATCTCACAGTCTGATTTGGTGAGTGCTTTTTCCTCAGCACATAAGAGAATTTCTTTTTATCTCATGTCTCTTCATTCAAAACCAAAATGTTGTTCCTATGCTTGTTGTCATGTTGTCAGGCTCATAATTCTTAGCAGGCAGTAACATTTGTTTGCACGGTCCTGCTTCAAGAGCAGACAGAAGTTTTCTGTGAAGTCATCAAGCGCTGAATTGAGGAGGAATTTGTCTAATTACACAGCTGGGTGGTTCAGTGAGCTGGATTCATCAGTGTGATAATAGGTAGTTCTGGACAATAGTTAACATTCATAGTGGCAACTCATCGTTTCTGGGCCAGGGAAAGAGAGTGACTCTGGACTCTATAGCTTGCTGGTTCATTAGGGCACTCACTGGAAGGGGGGAAACCCCTGCTCCATTGACTACTTAATTATTCCTAAAAAGTGGAACAGCTTCAACAGGAGAGAGTGAGAGAACCCCACCCCAGAATGCCCCATACCTCAGTGATTAAGGCCCTTACTAAAGAAGTGAGAGACCCAAGTTCAGATCCACACCAGGCAGAGGGGGGAATTGAGCACGGGTCTCCCACATCCTAACCGCTTGGCTAAAAGTTATGAGGGTGGTGGCGGCAGCACGTCGTCTGCCTCCAACTGTTTTGTGACTCTAGCCCTTTAAAAATGCCACCCAAAATATTTTGGGTTGAATAGCGTCTTTTGTTTGCCTCAAAATGGATTTTTTCGGTTTGCCAATTTTTTTTTATTCTCAATTTTCAGATGTGGGTTGATCCAAACCAATTTGTTTTGGAACAGCCAGAGCACCAAAAAATCAGTTGTGTCCAGCTCTAACTCCGCACTTGTGGGAATGCATCTAAACTACTCAAATATGGGTATATAAACCTAAGGGGAAATCACTGAACGATAACCTCTCTGGGTGTCTGTGTTCTCTGACTTAAAGGAAATACACAGCCGATCAGTGAGAAGAATGGAATAAAAGACCATGGGATTGGGTTGTGAGACAGCATGATACATTTGGTATAAACTGCCTCAGGAACTGTAGAAAAAAGATCCGACACTCTGGATTGCGGGGGAAGAGATTCAGCTGGGCATCTGGGTTACAAAGGTTAATGCCCTGTCACATTAACAGGAGCCACTATCCTTCGACTTCAGTGGTTGCTGGAACAGCTGATAAATTATAATGCAACTCCATGTCCACTCTTGGGCTTCAGCTTCTTGAAGCGGTTTGTGGCTGGGATGAGGTAGAGCAGGTTGGTCTGTATCAGGGAGGCCAGCCTCACATGGCGGCTTCAGCAGGCTCAGAAGAGTGCAAAGGTGAAATCTAAGCAGCCTGCCCTGGGTGCAGATCAGATATGCCTCATTGTTTTTGCAGCATTTTAAAAACCACAGGAAACTATGGGAAAACTGATTATCAATATTTGTAGAGAATGGTATTGGTATATTGATTGGTTAATCACCTAATGCTGCTGGGGCTGGGAGCCTTTAATTAAGTTAAGCTTGTTAAATGAAGACAAGTGTATATTTCCACCTGTCCAAACTTGTGGTTGCAGCCTCATTCAGAAAGATTTTTATCGTGGATAATGTTCTAGGGCAAGTAGAAAACAACCCAATAGCATAGAACTGTCTTAATAATAGCTTTGGCTATAGTTTAACCCTCTGAGAACATAAACATTGCTTTCGCTTGAGATAGGGGCATGAACTCTACAATAATACTTTGCATTTGCTTAGCACTTTTCATAAGGGGATCTTAAAATGTGTCATAAATTCCTGAAGCTTCACCTGTGTGAGTGATATACAATGACTACCATTAAAAAGGGAACATTTGCCAACAGTTACCAAACAGTAGTATCAGTGAGATAATACAGTATTCCTAATAGACTCTGAAATAAGTGGTATGACAACTGCTGGTAAATGTTGACTTTTTATTACAGGTAGGACCTGGTAGGGCTGCTTTTGCTTTTGCCAGACTTTATTTGCGCTAAAATTTCCGTGCTGGGCTGCTGCTTCACAGTGTTGTTTTTTTGGTTTCAACTAAAACAGTTTAACCATTTCTGAGAATAAGATTAGGGAAAATACATTGTTTTGTCCATATTAGAAAGATTCTTACTGTTTTGTTGAGAAGCTCTAGCGCTTCTATGCGCTGGAGAAAGGTTTGCAATTTGGGAGGGTGGGGACACTGATGCCAGGAATGTGCCTTTTGCCATCCCCATGAAAATTTGCCTCAAAATCGCCATGCTAAAAACCTCAGTGGTTAGGAACAGAGTGAAATGGAGATAGGATTGGAGGGGAGTGGGGGACTGGAGCAGAGTTGGAGGGGTCATGGTTAGGTGCAGAAAGTGAGGAGACCTGAGGTGGGGGAAGGGGTGGAGAAGAGTGGAGGGCTTGGAGGGCAAGAGCCAGGACGCTCGGGAGTGATGGTGGATAAGAGAAGATGGGAAGTGGGGCAGGAGCTAGGATGAGGGCACAGAGGCAGAAGTATCTGTAACCACTAGAGCGAGCTGCCCTTCAGAACTTGGAATTAAACCAAGGAGTCCTGAATCTCTACCTTCCTCTGTTGTCAGCAAACAGCTGTGAAACCCACTGGCAAAATGTATGTCGCATTCCTCATTGCTTATAAAGGATAATAGCCTACTACTGCTACCAGTTGCTCTGTTAGTTCCCATGGCAGAGATTTGTGCTATGTATCTAGAGGTCCTGACTCAGCTGGTAACCAAGGTAGGGGACAATAGTGTTACACATCATAGAAATTCTATTTTTTCTCCATTTTTTTAAATTAGGAAATTACATCTAAAAAACTATCTTAAAAGAATATTGAGTTAGCAATGTCAAGCATTGAAAAGTTGGGGAATGCCACAATTAAGACTGCCTGCACAAAGTTAATTTGGCCATGCTGTGCATTATCATACTCTGTAATTACATGATCAAATACTATTTCTCTACAAGACCCCAGGGATTCTTTCCACAGTGCACAGGATGGATGGTGATCTGAGAAGGAATCAAGGTTTGGTGGAAAAGGAGGCCGTTGTCTGTAGGACCTGTGTCTCATTACTGCACAAGTTCAAAACTGTAGTGAATAAGGCAGGGCATTCGAGGAAGAGAAAGGAGGGTCTCATGGGTAAGACAGTTGAATGCTGCCCTAGAGGACGGGATTCTTTCTCTGCCTCTGCCACAGAGTTTCTCTATGACAGTGAGCTAGTCACCTAAGGTATACTCTTAGACCAAACTGTTCATAGGTGATTACTAAGGGTATATCTACACTGGCAAGTTTCTGTGCCACAAGTTATACCACTTTCATTAAAATGCTGGAATTAAACTGCTGTTGAATGTCCACACTTGTGCTCCTTTTGATGCTGGAGAGCATCCACATTAGCAGCTTTTGCAAGGGCAAAGACAGCAGTGCATTGTGGTAGCTATCCCACTGTGCAATTGGCCACAGGGTGCTTTGGGAAGGGTTTGCAATGCCTCATGGGGCAGGCACAGCATCACATGATGCAGGTTTCCCAATCCCATTGTTCCATGGGCATCCTACTACATTGCCAGCTGCTTTTCAGCTGAAGTGTGTGTGTGTGGGGGGGGAGTGTGTGACAGGGAGTGTGTGTGTGTATATGGAGGGGGGAGAGATATTTTGGGGGACAGAGAGGGTGTCAACATGCTGTCTTGTAAGTTCAGACAGTGTCAGGTAGCAACCAGCCCTGAGGCAGGGGGAGGGGGAAACCCTGACATCAGCCCCCCGCCTCCATCCCTGGGTTCTCTGCACAGCAATCTATCTCTCTCGCAAGGGCTGTCAGAAATGGTGCTTTGAAAGGGTGCATGTCTCCAGGGCAACCGAGTTCAAAACAATGAGCAGAGCATTCACTTGAGACATTATGTAGGGTGACTAGATGTCCCGATTTTATAGGAACAGTACTGATATTTGGGGCTTTTTCTTATATAGGCACCTATTACCCCACCTCTCCCATCCCGGAGGCCAGTTACAGCACAGAGAGCAATCAAGTGCCTACACTGGCAACAGAGCGCTGAGCAAATAGCCTTATGACTCTCGTTGAGGTGGTTTTTTTGCAGCACTGCAAATGAGGAGTTTCTGCGCACAAAGTGGCGTGGCAGTGTGTACATGTCTGCAGTTTGAGTGCAAAAAGCTGCTTTACTGTGCAGAAACGTGTCAGTGTAGATGAGCCCTAATTGTTTGTCTCTCATTATCTGATGCCCAATGTTAGACAGCTGGCGTCCGATTTGTAAAAGTGCTGAGCAGTCACAGCTGCAACTGAAATAATTTGGGACCTGTCCTTTGAACATATAAAGTTATCTGGAAAATCAAGGCCTAGGTGTTTCAGATTGGTACATTGCCTCTCAGCTGTTCTGTTTGGGGCTCGTTTCACATAAAACCCCAGTGTCTTCAATGGCATTACTCTGATCTTATACCTTTGTAAAATCAGAATCTGGGCCTTTTATAGTTAAGAAACTAAGGCAAACAAAGTTCAAAAGGCAACCCCCCATTCCCCCTCCACACCTTCAGCTGTTTATTCTTATGATTTCAACAGGATTGCTCTGGTGCTAGAGCGGTTGAATATGATCCTCATTGCTTTGTGAGTTTTTCTCAAGAAGAAATCATGAGGAAGAGTCCTACTTCAGACGACTTCTTGCTGCTGTGACTGACTCTGTTAATTGTGCCTCCAGGTGTGCCAGGGACAGACAATAATCTCTCTTAATGAGGATATGCAAACTACATGTTTTTTTCACTGCCTGCAGCTTGATAGGACAAAGCAACTGAGCTGGATCCTTGCTGCCATTTGTACGGCATAAACCCAGCCCCCCCTGTGAGGCATATGCCTGCGACAATTTCAAGGCAGCGAGCATACAATGCAATAAATGTTAACATCCACGTGTGTTGATTTGATGTGGTGAAAACAGCTCTTCAGTTCAAGCTCCAGTGCACCTCATAAATGGGTCCCTACTTGAATAGTTGATAGAAACACAAAAAAGTGCCTGTTTTATGGAAGAAAATGTGGATTTTTCTGGCATAAATTATATGATTTCTTTTCTTGCTTCTCTCCTTATCTATGTTCCTCCCCTTCCTTTTCTCTGACACTATAGTTTCTTGCCCTTTTACTCCTCTTTCCTTTCTTGTTAGTCTCTTTCTAGTTCTTTTTCAGCACCTCTAAAGCACAATCCTTCTCCCAATCCTTCTCTCAGCTTCTACCTTACCAATAGTAACGAGCAAATAATTAAGAAATCAATTTGCAGACACTTAGAAGATAATGAGGTGATACGTAACAACATGGATTTGTCAAGAACAAATGGTGACAAACCAACCCAATAGCTTTCTTTGACAGGGTAACACGCATGGTGGATACGGGGGAAGCGGTAGATGTGGTATATCCGGACTTCAGTAAGGCTTTTGATACTGTCTTGCATGACCTTCTCATAAACAAACTTGTGAAATACAACCTAGATGGAGCTACTATAAGGTGGTTGCATAACTGGTTGGAAAACCATTCCCAGAGAGTAGTTATCAGTGGATCACAGTCATACTGGAAGGGTGTAATGAGTGGGGTCCTGCAGGGATCAGTTCTGGGTCCAGTTCTGTTCAATATCTTCATTAATGATTTAGATAATAGTATAGAGAGCACACTTATAAAGTTTGTGGATGATACCGAGCCAGGAGGAGTTGCAAGTGCTTTGGAGGATAGGATTAGAATTTAAAATGATCTGGACAAATTGGAGAAATGCTCTGAAGTAAATAGGATGAAATTCGATAAGGACAAATGCAAGGTACTCCAGTTAGGAAGGAACAATCAGTTGCACACATACAAAATGGAAAATGACTGCCTAGGAAGGAGTATTGCAGAAAAGGATCTGGGGGTCATAATGGATCACAAGCTAAATATGAGTAAAAAGTATAACACTGTTGCAAAAAAAAAAAAGCAAACATCATTCTGGGATATATTACCAGAAGTGTTGTAAGCAAGGCATCAGAAGTAATTCTTCTTCTCTACCCCATGCTAATTAGGGCTCAAGTGGAGAACTGTGTCCAGTTCTGGGTGCCACATTTCAAGAAGGATGTGGACAAATTTGGAGAAAGTCCAGAGAAAAGCAACAAAAATGATTAAAGAAAAGGAGTACTTGTGGCACCTTAGAGACTAACCAATTTATTTGAGCATGAGCTTTCGTGAGCTACAGCTCACTTCATCGGATGCATACTGTGGAAATTGCAGAAGACATTACTTCTGCAATTTCCACAGTATGCATCCGATGAAGTGAGCTGTAGCTCACGAAAGCTCATGCTCAAATAAATTGGTTAGTCTCTAAGGTGCCACAAGTACTCCTTTTCTTTTTGTGAATACAGACTAACACGGCTGTTACTCTGAAAAATGATTAAAGGTCTAGAAAACAAGACCTATGAGGGAAGACTGAAAAAATTGGGTTTGTTTAGTCTGGAGAAGAGAAGACTGGGGGGACATAACAGTTTTCAAGTACATAAAAGGTTGGTACAAGGAGGCGGCAGAAAAATTGTTCTCTTTAATTTCTGAGGATAGGACAAAAAGCAATGGACTTAAATTGCAGCAATCTAGGTTTCTGTTGGACATTAAGAAAAACTTCCCAATTGTCAGAGTGGTTAAGCACTGGAATAAATTGTCCAGGCAGGTTGTGGAATCTCTGTCATGGGAGATTTTTAAGAGCAGGTTAGACAAACACCTGTCAGGGATGGTCTAGATAATACTTAGACCTGCCATGAGTGCAGAGGACTGGACTAGATGACTTCTCGAGGTCCCTTCCAGTCCTTCAATTCTATGATTTGTGATCACCAGCTGCTGATGCATATCACAGGGCCAATATTAATAGCACTTCTGGGGCAGTATGTAATGTGTAGAAGGAGGGGAAACATGTGGACAATAGGGAGAATATTCTTAATTTTGTGGGCTTGTGGAAAGTGCTTGATGATGGAGTTTCAGAAAAATCACAGTCAAAATCAGGCCCTGTTTTATCGCTGAGAAACACTGAGTGGGGCTTTCTTTGAAGACTATCAGTTTCCCCCCTAGCTCAGCTGGGATGTCTCTCTCCTTCCCCCCAACTCCAGGAGGTACAGAGTCTCACAGCAATCTTGAGAAATGGTGTGCTTTTGTGTGCACTTAATTGTAATTTGGTGACTTAGTTCATGTGAGCAGCGCCAATGAAATAGGAAGACAGAGTTAGAATGGTGTGAATAACTGATTGTTTTGGTTTAGTGGCTGAATTGAAAAATTTGAAAGACAAATTTCACGTCAAAGAGAATGCTTCTTTTAGTTTTAGAGGGTTTTATACCTTTTTAAAATTAAAATTGAAGTAAAATTTGAAACACTCACTTCAATAAAAAAAGTCAAAATATTTTGTTTTGAAAATGTCAAAATGAAACATGTTGACTTTCAGAAATATTTTTTCTGAAAGAAACAATTTGGCAAATGTGAAATGTTGTAGAATATGCTTTTTCTGGTGAAAAAACTTTGTCTGAAAAATGTCACCTTGTTCTACTCCAGAATATCAACGTATCAAAATGACATGGGAAGAAATCAGATATAAGTGGCCTGCAACACTTATTTTATTAATTCTGTCCTTTCATCTCCAATACTCTGAAACTGCAGAGAAGAGAGAGTTCATTAAAAAGTGACCAAGATTAAAAAGGCAAGGATTTAGTTTCAGGACATAAAGTGAACCTCTTGCAGGGCTGAGGTTCCATATTATTATTTCCATAGTTACAATAGTTGAGGTGAACCTTCAGGCCCCACCGCCAGCACAAACAGAGTCAAGCTGGGGGATGAGTTGACTAGAAACCTGTCAACTGATCTGGATACAACAGTTCTCCCTCCCATCCCTGTGTTGATGGAACATTTAATTTTGTTCATGAACCATGATAAAACCATTCCACTTGTAATGTAGTAGTGGCAGAGCAGTGGAGGGGGCAAGCTATATTTAGCATAGGGTTTTATACTGCTCCCTATCACTATAGTATCTAAGGGTATGAGTACACTGCGGTTAGACACCCGCGGCTGGCCCATGCCAGGTGACTTGGGCTTGGGCTGCGGAGCTGTTTCATTGCAGTATAGACTTCTGGACTCAGACTGGAGCCCAGGCTCTAGGAACCTGCGAGGTGGGAGGGTCCCAGAGCTTGGGCGCCAGCCTGAGCCCAGAAGCCTACATTGCAATTAAAGAGTCCCTTAGCCTGAGCCCTGCAAGCCCGAGTCAGCTGTCATGGACCAACCACGGGTTTTTAATTGCAGTGTAGACATACCCTGGGCTGGAGGTATAGGAGAGAGAGTAGCCAGTTGGGGCCCTTGTCTCACAGGTCTCCTTGACAACAGGTCCTGGCACCTGGCCACCATGTCCTGGACGCTGTTGGACACTAATGTCCACCTCTCTGGGGGCAGCCTATAAAATGCCTGAGCTGGCCGGGGGTGGGAGAGTGGGACACAACAGCACAGAGCGAGACTGTCGACATCCTGTGACATCATAAGGAAAACACTCTGGTTTTAGGATCCAGATACTTCTAATGCTACTACTGTACAACACACGTTTATTTTCCATAGGGTCTGTCATACAAGCTGGATCCCAAAGGGATTAAATGGTCACGTTTAAATAGCGGCGTAAACGCAGAGGGAGAGGGAGACATTGAGATATGCAAGCAAGCATGGAAAGATGTTTTTTCAGATGAAACTTGAAAATGGATCAGGCCTGATTCTTTGAAACAGTGTTTTCAGTGTAGGTTACAGCACCTTCCAGCAACCTAGATCAGAGTCACAGACAACAGGGCTCTGTATTTTATTTTTGAGCACATAAAGACTAAACTACAACATTGCCCAACAAGCAAATCTTTATGACTGATATACAGCTGCAATCAGTTTAACGGTTGTGCTATTTTGTTCCTGAACCAGCAGGTTTCCAAATCAATATAAGTCAGCATGAGAGAATGCTAAGTTGCCACTGTTGTAAGTTAATGTTAGCAAATTTACTGAGGCATCATATAACTGGAGCCATTAAGGTTAGTATACATAATGTCATAGTGTCAGCAATGTAGATGTAAGCTCAGAAGCAGTTGAAATTAGCATTGCTTATAGCATTGTTTATATCAGGCTGTATTGCTCATAATACTGATGTTTGGGGAAATACTTCTTTGGCAGATGTCACACTTAACATCCAGCTGTCGGGAAAAGAGATATAATGGCGTTAAAGATCTGTTTTAAAAATGAAATGAAATGGGTGAAATGTCAGGAATTAATGTGCCTGTGTGTAAATAAATAGCCTGAAATTCTTGAGCTTATCACTTGGTTTTTGTTTGGGAAGCATGAACGTGGTGTCCTGCAAATTTCAGTGGTAGTTCAACCCGCCCTCTCATCTTGAGACCAGATCATCCCAAGAACAATGGGAGGAGTCTGAATTCTGCAAAGTGAGTTATCTTAACGTTTTATAGAGTGCTGGTCACCATAAAACTGGGCACAGCTGTGTTACATCCCCAGAATGAATTTTGGGCTTTGAAGTTAAACTCCTATTGCGGTGTGGCATGACAAGGTGAAGAAGTTTTTCCACAACACAGTTGTGTAATAGCTCTACGTTGTGTTGCATTATGATGCGGTGCTTTTATTGTTGCATCCTGGTGCCATTATATTTCTCTATAAACAAAAAGAAGATGGATATTTAGCCCTACACCAAAATAGCATTTTGGGGGCATGTGTGTGGGAGAAATTACTGAAAGGTACTCTTTCGCCAGTAGTGAAACTGCAGTTTGGAAGCTAGCAGCAGTTCTGATAAGGATGTGCATTTTATTTCATATTGAGATGAATTTATTCTGTGTAGACAAACAGCCACATGAAACAGATTAAGTTTTGAACTGAACTGCTCCCCTTTCAAGCATAAAGCCTTAAAGTCTATCTCTTGAGGGAACTTTCACTTTGACTATATCCTCCTGAATTCAGACCTGGTGTTAATTGGTGTAAATGCCAATGTGGTGCGTGGATGATTGCCCTATAGGTTTGAGGGAGAAGAATCCAGTAGCCTGTGGACCTGGAACCCCGCACCCCTCCATGAAGTTAGGGGGAAGGAAAAAATCACTTTCTTTTCAGTGAGCCCCTCACTGGGATCTGTGGGTTTTGGCTTTTGTCTGCTAAGGGAAGTGGCATGGGGCAGGAGCCATAAATTGTAGGGAATGTTAATTTAGTATGTTAACGTTACTATACGATCAGTCCCCACCGGTTTCCTGAGCTGTCATCTAAAGGATTGTGTGACTTTAAAGACTTGTTATTGGAGTGTATCTTACTTTTTATAATCAACTTCAGCCAGCTCAGCACCCATGCTGAAAGGGGTGTACTTGAAAGAAATGTCTAACTTAGTCAGCAAGGTACAGACTTAAGGGTATTTGGAATTTTTATTTTGTATTTTGACCAGCTGCTATACATCAGTGCACACCTCTATAGGCACTTTATTAATAAAGACACATCTGTTAATATGCTTATGAGTGCAATGGACTGCAGTGCACAGTCTGTTCCACCTGCTTTTTCTCTAATAGATCATATATCCCATCAACTGTTTATACGTGAAAACCAGATTAAACTACAGAAATACCTTGGATTGAGCATTACCATTTCATTTACATTTGATAGCAGAAGCATGACATTTGTGCTTAATCTACACTAATTTTGGCTTTACATGGTGCACGAACGTGATCTTGGGTGCCAGTCCTCAACTTCTTAATCAGGCAAAATTCCCACTGAAGACTCCTTCTATTCCCCAGTGAATTAAATAAAGAGACTTTGAGTTGGAATGGGCCATTTATGGATCATGTGGACTCAAGCTGAGCCTATGGGTTTGGGTTATCCCTTACAGCTCAAAATTCTGATATACGAACAAGCAAACAGTGTCTACAGAAGTAGAGAATGCAAACTTTCCTCCCAAAAGGTTGAGAGTTATTTATGCTAATTGATTCACTGCTGCTGAGTAGCTGGTAGGGAGGATGAGAGTAATTCTGATTAATAGACTCATGGATTTTAAGGCCAGAAGGGATCATTAGATCATTTAAATTCATAGTTTTCATTAGACTATCTAGTCTGACCTCCTGTATATCATAGGCCATAGAATTTCATCCAGTTACTCTTTATAGATCCCAATAGCTTGTGTTTGACTAAAGCACAACTTCCAGAAAGGCATCTTACGTGTGTCTCATATAAAGCAAAAATAGATTTTAAAAAATGTAATAACGCTGATAAAAGTAAAATAAAGATGTTAGTATTGTGTGCATTTTTATACAGTCATAAAGTCGAATTCTCCAACAATTACTACACAGTGTTCCTGTCCCTAGAACAGGGAGTACCTGCATAACCTCAGATACTCTTTTTCATTGCAACCACTATATATACTGGTGAAACTTGAACTTAGGGACTGTTTGATAAGTTCTAAGTTTTTGATCTCATTCTTCATACAGTGATTGCAGTTAAAAATGTTTCTTTCCAATTTTCACCATTAGATAAGAAAATTCTGTCTGTCTTTGAATGGGCAGAACAGGTGTTCCATCTCACTTACCCTCACAAAGCTAAAAGGAGCTTTACTGAGACCATTGTAGCCCAGTGAAATTTGCCCAGTGCACAGAAGCACTTAACAAGGTGAACAGGATGGTTCAGATGCAATCAAAATGGAAAACAAATCCAATGTCTGAATATGGGGCAATGATACGTCTGAATATAGGGCCAGATTCTGCCATCCTTACTCATGCTGAGTAGTTACTTTACTCTGGGCCTGATCCCAAACCCATAGAAGTCAATGGGAATCATGCAATTCACTCAAATGCGACCAGTCTGGCTGAAGTTAGTGGGAGCATCAGAAGAGCAAAGTGCTGCCCACCAGGAAGAAGGGTATCAGAAGATGGTCCTTGGTTAGGGTGACCAGATGTCCCAATCTGATAGGGACAGTCCCGATTTTTGGGTCTTTTTCTTATATAGGCTCCTATTTACCCCCCTCACCCCGTCCTGATTTTTCACACTTGCTGTCTGGTCACCTTATCCTCGGTTGGATAAGTGGAGTGAGAATTCTGGGTCTTCTGCTCTAAAAACACATGGCCTGATTTTTGACTTTAATGGAAATTGTGGGTGCTGGGGACCTCTGGAACATCAGACCAATAATTTCCTATCACTCGATAGGGAATAGTCATTAGCTGTCAATTTACATCTCCTTGGCCCAGCAATTAGAGATCGATTATAATCACAAACACTAGAAGGGCTGACGTTCAACTCAGTGGAGGAGTGATACTAGGTACGTACTCTAGCCTCCAGGGAATATAGGTAGAGTACATAGAAGTGTGCGTGTGTGTGTAATGACAACACAGTCAAAACACTACTCATTTTTCCTAGAAAGAAAAATGTGGGTATGTCTACACTGCAGCTCGAGCTAGTGCACTAAACATAGCAGTGTGGACATTGTGGCACCAGCAGAGGCCTGAGCTAGCCATTCAAGCCTGGACCCATGCGACTCCCTTGGTCTGAGCTCAGGTGGCTAGCCCGAGCCTCTGCTGGTGCTGCAATGTCCACATGGCTCTTTTTAGAGTCCTAGCTCAAGCCCCACTAGTGTGACTCTGTCTACCTGGCCTTGGAGGTTTGTTCTCAGCTACACTGTAGATGTACCCTGTGAGCAGACATGCCATACTCGTGGGAAAAAACCGCAGAAATTGAGCTTGTTTTTAGCTTAATTGGCTAGTTTTGGGCTTGTAGGTTGTTGCTTGTTGCTGCTTCTTTTTTTTTTTTAATCGGCTCCCGGCAAGCAGGGGCAAGGGGGGCAAGCAGGGGCAAGGAGGGGAGAGAGTCAGGGGTGCACACCACAGTCCCAGACTGCATGCTGGGGGGATCTAGTCACATAGAGTGTTGGGGTTCTTAGGGATTGGCTTGTTTTGGCCTTGTTTTGAAATGGGATTAGCTTGATTTTTGGCTTATTGTGAAAGTTGGGGTGCTTATTTACCACGTGAAAGTTGGCAACTGTGTCTGAGGGGCAATTTGGTGTAGTTAATGGAAAATGGCCCATCACACTCTCCATCCTATCATGTATTTATTTTAATTACTTACTTCAGTGGGAGTTGCAGGTGCTCAGCACTTCTCAGGATCAGGCCCTTCACATGTTTCTCATCCTAGTACCTAACTGTAAGAGTAAGGGGATATTTAACAAAAGGGAACAAGCAATAAAAGGAAATACTATTTTACGGATTGTAGCATAGAGTCAACTCAGGGAATCGGCACACAGAGGAGCTCAGGTACTAACAGGGGTGGGCGTCCACAGAAATAATTCAATAGTCATTGAGTCAAATATTGGATTGTAAATTCCCTATCCCCAGCTAAAATAAACCGCAAGCTTTTAGGACTGCGGGTAATCCCTGTTTTATTTAGCTTTAGTTTTTACTGTATCTAGAAACGCAGTAGCTGACCCACACATATGTTTATCACATCTCACAATTTTCTAACGTTTCTGTACTGTTGATGTTCCTTGTGAGAAGGGCAGTACAGAAAATAAGTTGAGGGGAAACGGTGCAATGACCTGTAATAACTCGAGCCATCCTGTTAATGCTCGTGAGCCGTTTTTCTCTCCGCACCCGAGGAGACAGATTTGTTATTTCGTTTATCAGTTGGTGGTGATATCAGGGGTGGGAGAACCAAATGACCTACAATAAATGGATGGACTTAATCCATGCTTAGTAACAAAAGCAACAGCAGCATAAAAGAAAAAAAGAAGTCTATGTTAGCAATAGCCAAGTTGCCAACTAACCTCCTTCAACATCAAATGATGTATGAGTAAATCAGAAGTATTATTTGGAAAAAAAGATGTCTTCTCGGGGACAGTCCTGTTATTTCTTATAACAATAATCTATCCGCAGATAGTAGAAAGTCAATATTGTGTTTGAGAGAGGCCATTGACATTTTAGGAAATTGCTTTGCTTTATTTTGCTTGTGCTAGAGAATTTCCATTTATTATCTGAGATCTGGTGGTGATTGATTCGCGGAAGCGGGGAGTGATATTTGAATAGTCTGAGCTGCACTGACCTACTTCCCATAATAGCCCGATAAGATGCTCCACAATGGATTGTTCTCCAGAACAGATGTATCTGGAAAAAAAGCATTTTGCTTCATAGGAAGTTTAATCTCATCTCTGCCCCTTACTGGCTATACTTTAATTCAAACATTTAAGGCATAAGGATTACCCAGTGAGGCACCCTGGGCTTTATTTTCTTTGGTTGTTTGCCTCTACCTTCTGCCTCCTGTTTAAGGATTACTCATAATAGCCCGATAAGATGCTCCACAATGGATTGTTCTGCAGAACAGATGTATCTGGAAAAATTCAAACATTTAAGGCATAAGGATTACCCAGTGAGGCACACTGGGCTTTATTTGCTTTGGTTGTTTGCCTCTACCTTCTGCCTCCTGTTTACCTAAATCCTTCAGCTGTCAGCCTCAGTCTCCCTGCCCTTCTTGCTCCTCACCATCCTTCTTTCCTCTCTCCATCTCCCTCCTTTTACCCCATGTTCCTCTTGCTTTTCCTTCTCCCTTAATCAGAAGAACACCCCTCTTTCTGTGAATCTGGCATGACAGCTACATTGCTGGCTTTAATTTCATCTTAATTTTTGGAAAATGGAGCATTCTAGCATTTAATCTGAACAGAAATGTTCAAAGTATATCAAAATTAAACCGATTTTTGCAAAGAAATATTGAAAAGGACAAACAAGATATGTAAAACGTTGGGCTTTGCAACCTTTACAATTGTCCTTTTGAGTCAAATGATACTCAATAAGTCTCTCAAAAGTTGACTGTTTAGTATTTTAATGTTGAGGCTGTTTACATCAATAATTTATTGCCATGTAACTGAAATTCACAGAAGGGCTTTAAGACTTTGGCTGTTGTTCAAATAAATAGGAACAAATGAGGCGTCTCCACAGTTATTTTTTCACTGAAATAAAGTTATAGCTCATTAAGGCATGAGTCCATGGAAATGAGCTCCCACAATTAAAAATACCTTCCATTAGTGATGATCCATTTCAGGAAAGAACTAACCAAACAAAAATCAGCCCAGCCAAAACCAAAAAATACAGTCTCAGAAAACATCTTTCTGTTTGCACTAATGTATTTTGAATAAAACAAAAATCAATTTGGTGCTAAGGCTTTTTTGTTTACAAAAAGCCCTCAATGGAATCAGGTTAAATAATGGAAAAAAAAATTTTTCTGCCAAGAGGGTGTATCATTAAAACAGGAATCAGACAAATGAGACCCTAATGCATCTTAATAAAAACAATATATTCCCGTACTTGTTCTAAAATCCCGAGGCTCTACACATTCTTTATACTTTGGCTGCCAGCTATGGGAAGCTCAATTATAATTGCCCCCCTTCTAGCTCCTTATGGCACCTACAATAGCTAGCTACTGCAGACTGTGTTACAAGAATGTTGCAGTTTTCTGAAAGCATTATATCTTTTGTACATACTCTAGCACTGTGTTCAACAAATTAGAAAGGTAATGATTTCACATGGGTCTCCAACTGTTGAAAATATTTTTCTGGCCTAGCTATTATGCTCTTTTTCTTTAAAAACTTGCAGTTTTATTTTGAAAAATAACTACAGTGTGTAAAAATGGCACTTTCTTACTCAGCAGGTCTGCTACGTGTGTGTATTAAGAGTCATATACATTTTCTTTAATGAATAAAACAAGTGTTTATTGCCCTATAAGCCTGTTAGCACTGCAGAAACCATTGAACTACAGGACAGTGACCTGATTCTTTTCTGGCTCACGCATAATCAGCAAAATTGTTTTAACTAAATTTAGATAGCAGAATCTTTATTCTTGATGATGCATGAGCCAGAAAGAACTCATCTTAACTTTCAAGTGCCGGGCTGAGCTTGTATGGCTCATAGTTAGGGAAATACAAATCTTTTAACCTGTACATTGATCAGATTTGATTAGGAAATTATAAAGGACAATAAATGTGGATGCTCACCAGGTCAGTTTTACAAAGTCACTTTTCAAAATCCCTAACTGCATAAATAAGGTGATAACTAACTCTCTCTAGATTTGCAAAGTCTTCCAAACTGGTGTACCATTCAGCTATGTTAAGTTTCATAGCATTTTTCTAGTACTTAACACAATCCGTCTTTTGGCAAAACCAGGCTGGATTTTGATTAAATAACTAATGTGGTTTTTCTAATGTTCAGAAGACAATTAAGATCTCTGGTATCTGCTTATTCCTCCTGCTGCATTTTTTGAGGTGATCGCTTCCTCGATTCCTGCACATATTTCTAAGCTGAGTGTCAGTTTCAAATAGAAAACCACCGAGCCTGCACACTGATGTAATAACATCGTGGTTTGCCATATTGACTACAGTATAGGAAATGAGTGTGACGATTTAGAAGTGTGTGACTACTTTAATTTTTTCACACAAGTTTATGTGGGAATTTGGTGTCCAGGAGTGTGAAGGATCTATAGAACTATCATTAGACATAATGTGGACAAGCATGATACAATACAAGCTTAGTCACTGCCAGTTACTTTTTAATTGTTTGACACTTGGATAACATTGCCATGAATGCCTTAGAAGTACCTTAGATGTAGTGGATAGATGGAGTGCACCTCAAGTCTTTGACCTGTAGTTTCCCCCACTGTTCCAGTACTAGGCATTCTTTGAGCAGAGACTGCAATGATAACAAGTTGGTCTTCAGCCCGTTTCTGAAGGTAGGGAGAAGCTGAAGCAACCTCTTCGATATTTGCACTGTGTGCAAACCTGAAGGCCAGGCCTTCCAAAATGCCTACTGTACTGTGGTGTAGCGGTACTAAGGAGATCTTATTCATGACAGAGTATTTTTTTGGAGTTCAGTATGCATGCTCCCCATTGCCTGGTCCTTCAGTGCCACTGAAACTTGGCTTTTTGGCTGTGTCTGGGCATTACCAGGATCTGCCCATTTTAAAAACATTTGTTAACCCAAGTGAAGCATGTTAGCCATTTAATATGTATTCTTTAGCCATGCTAAAAGAGAAGTTGTATAAAGCCAGGTGATGAATCTAATGCTCTGACTTTTAATTCATCTAGTCAGCCAATTTTTATTTGCACTGCTGTGTTACTATGTGGTCAGGAGAGAAAGGAATGAATAAAATGGAGCAGAACAAGATTTTAGAGCTTAGCTAGGAGGAAAGAAAAAACGCTGAAGCTTTTTCTATGGCCCTACTGATAATACTGTTAGAACTAATTGTTGGCCATGCTGTTAGGCAAATGTATGTCTTTAATCTACTGAGGGGAAATAGATAACTGAATTCGTAGTGAGGCAGAAACCTAGCAAAATCAAATGTATGTTCAAAACCATTGCCCATAAGTTTAACTAGAACATTAGGGGACAGTGTTCAGTTGTGCCAAGATAGATATATAAAGGGAATTCTATGCCCTCTTTCTGCTTCCCCTTCTCTCAAGCTATTGCAGGACAAATTGTCACTATATTTTTAGTCTAATGCACTAGCAATAGCTTAAAATGTTGGTTCTCAGCAAACTCGTCCTCTGGCTTTGTCTGTCATGCTTGATCTGTCTGAGCTGGAAGAAAATATGTGCCGTGTTAAACCAAATGCAGTGTTTTTAAATTGTTAACTACAATTTAATTACCATCAGTCTCAGTGGACTTACTCTCTTCTATACAATATTTATATATGTTTGTTATACTCTCCTGACTAATGCTTATAATCAATTCCTGCATAATGGAACAGAATGTAGAACACAGTTATCCTAGCAGAAAAGTCAGTGCAAGATTCCTTTACTTCAGCTTAAAAAGCAAAAATCAACCACTGTAACTCAGCTGTCCTCTTCATGTCACCTCTTCCCAGGCTCGAGGTGGCCCAGTTGTGAATCATAGTGGGGTTTCCCAGGGAAGCCTTCCATACGTCCCTGCCCATCTCCACTGGAAGATCCTTGGCGGTGGAAGGGGAAGATGTCATTCTCTGGCATCCATCTTAGCCTACATCTACATGTAGTCTCCCTCTCGCACAGACATACTCACTGTCACTCGATAAATAAATAGAAATAGTAGGGTAGCGATGGTGACAAGGGCAGTGGCAGCAGTAGCAGGGCTAGGCCATGGCGATGACAAACACCTCCTGAAAATGTTCATGGCCTGGCTAGGCTGGGCTGCCGCTGCCTGAGCTACGGCCGCTACACTACTATTTATACTGGCGATCGCTCTCGGCGAGCTACCACCAGTGTGTGTGTACACAAGCAGAGGACTCTCACCCCTCGCTTGTAGCCTTAGTGAGAGAAGATTCTAGACTGGGAAGTGAGGAGAGAGAGAGAGAGAGAAGCTGTGTGTTGCCAACTCCAGCACAGCCAGGCTTCTCCCCTGGATTGCTGATGCTGCCACACTGCACCATGTTGAGGCACACCCTGCCTTGCGCGCTGTTCCAGGCAGTCGCCGGGCTGGGTTGCCCAGGCTGAAGAAGTTCCAAGAGCACCAGAACACCCTGGGCACCAAAAGTGAGCATCTTGGCAAACCTCACAGAAAGGGGAACCCCGCTTACAGCAGAGAGTTGGGAACTACTGTGACCTCTCTCCTTTTGTAGGCGTATAGTTTAGTACCATAATCCAGACACCATGTAAATTACCCTACCCTTAAACACTCACGCAGCATGCAGAGACCTCTGATGACATCTTCCATAACTTCTCAAAGATAATTGCTAATGGCTCAGATATCTCCTCAGTCATCTCCTTGAGTATTCAAGGATGCATTTCATCAGGTCCTGCTGACTTGAAGACATCTAATTTGTCCAAGTAATTTTTAACTTGTTGGTTCCCTATTTTAGCCTCTTCTGATCCTACTCATTTTCACTACATTAGACGTCTGATCACCACCAACCTTCTTGGTGAAAACAGAAACAAAGAAGTCATTATGCATCTCTGCCATTTCCACATTTTCTGTTATTGTTTCCCACCGCCCCACCCACCCTCATTGAGTAACAGGCTTACCCTGTCCTTGGTTTTCCTCTTGCTTCTCATGTATTTGTAGAATGTTTTCTTTTTACCCTTTATGTCTCTGGCTAGTCTGATCTCGTTTTGTGCCTTGGCCTTTCTAATCTTGTCCCTACATTATTGTGTTATTTGTTTTTTTCATCCTTTGTAATTTGACTTAGTTTCCACTTTTTGTAAGATTCTTTTTTTAAAATTTTTAGATCATCAAAGATCTCCTGGTTCAGCCAGTGTGGTCTCTTGCCATACTTCCTATCTTTCCTATGGACCCTTAATAATGTCTCTTTGAAAAACTGCCAACTGTCTTCTATTGTTTTTCCCCTTAGACTTGCTTCCCATGGAATCTTACCTACCAATTCTCTGCGTTTGCTAAAGTCTGCCTTCTTGAAATCCATTGTCTTTATTTTGTTCTTCTTCTTCCTACCATTCCTTAGAATCATGAACTCTGTCATTTCATGATTACTTTCATTCAAGCTGCCTTCCACTTTCAAATTCTCAACCAGTTCCTCCCTATTTGTCCAAATCAAATCTAGAACAGCCTCTCCCTTGTAACTGTCACCACCTTCTGAAATAAAAAATGATCTCCAGTATATTCCAAGAACTTTTATTGGATAATCTGTGCCCTGCTGTGTTATTTTCCCAACAGATGTCTGGGTAGTTGAAATCCCCCATCACCACCAAGTCCTGTGCTCTGGATGATTTTGCTAGTTGTTTTAAGAAAAAGCCTCATCCATCTCTTCTTCCAGGCTAGGTGGTCTGTAGTAGATCCCTACCATGACATCACCCTTTTTTTAACCCCTTTTATCCTTACACAGAGACTTTCAAGAAGTCTGTCTCCTATTTCCATCTCAACGTCAGTCCAAGTGTATACATTTTTATATATAAGGCAACACCTCATCCCTTTTTCCCCCTGCCTGTCCTTCCTGAGCAAGCTGTACCCCTCTTTACCAATATTCCAGTCATGCATATTATCCCACCAGGTCTCTGTGATGCCAGCTATGTCATAGTTGTGTCTGTTTACTAGCATTTCAAGTTCTTCCTGCTTATTCCCCATACTTCTTGCATTCGTGTACAGACATGTAAGATACTGATTTGATTCCCCCACCCCAAGTTCTGTCTTGTCTGTCCTTTATCCCTGCTATAACAGCCCATGCTCCTCTCCAAATTCCAAACTTTCTCCCAGGTCTCCATGTTCTTGACTTACCTGTGGGCTTTGGTCACTTGCCCCCTTTGAACCTAGTTAAAGCCCACCTCACTAGGTTAGCCAGTCTGTATTCAAATATGCTCTTCCACTTCCTTGATAGGTGGACCCCATCTGTGCTTAGCAGTCCTTCTTTCTGGAACAGCATCCCGTGGTCAAGGAAGCCAAAGCCCTCCCAGCGACACCACTTTCGCAGCCAGGCATTCACCTCCAGGATGCATCTGTCTCTGCCTGGGCCTCTACCCTTGACTGGAAGGATCGAAGGGATGACAACCTGTGCCCCCAACTCCTTCACCCTTACTCCCAGAGCCCTGTAGTCACTTCTGATCTGCTGAGAGTCATACCTCGCAGTATCATCAGTGCCCACCTGGATGAGTAGTCAGATGGGGTAGTAGTCAGAGGGCTGGATGATCCTCAACCAATCCCTTCATAACGTCTCAGATATGGGCCCCTGTCAGGCAGCATATATCACGGGATGCCATGTCAGGGCATCAGATGGGTGCCTCCGTTCCCCTCAGAAGAGAGACACCAATCACCACCACCCTACGTTTCCTCCTGGAAGTGGTGGCTGTGATCCTCCCAGCCTGGGGGTACATGGCTTCTCCTCCTCTTGGGGTGATTCCTCATCAGTCGTTGCATGTTGTCTGCTGCTACCTACAAGCCACAATAGTGATGTGCTGTTGTTTTTTGTCCTCCGTAAGGTTATCTACTGTTATCTGTGCAAGTTTTCTTGAGTGGCTAGAGTATGGGACAGTGAATCAAGCCTTCTTTGTTCTATTCAAGGTTCCCACAGAGTTTCATTTTATAATAGATATGGTGAAAGAATATTCAGTCAACAGTTTATTTGATGGATTTGGGGCACTTTTAATCATTTAAATAATCCAACAAATAACATTTCATGTTATTTGATCAACTCTTTAATCATCTGGAACAGAGTTTGACAGATAACTTATTGAGGTTTTTCATTAGTCATTGAATACATTATTCATGAGTAATTGTTTACAATATTTGATCATCCCTGGCATGATCTGACTTCCATTGAGTCTTTCCACTGCCTTGAAACAGAGGTTGGATTTGGGCCTTAAAATCGCTAATTTCTCTTTACCTATCTGTAAAATGGGGCTGGCAGTACTTTCCTACAATTCCTAATGGGTACTATAAAGCCTTATTGATTAAGACCCTGAATCTCCAAGCTGTGCCGTGGAATCACACCCCTAAACCCATGCACAGCTCAATTGAATTTAATGGAGCTCATTGTGGGCATACGGGACTACCTTCAACTTGCAGGATCGGGCCTTGAATTTTAGACCGGGATTTTCAAAGAAGCCCAAGGGAGTTAGGTCCCCAACCCCAACTGAATTTCAGTAGAATCTAGGCCCCTAAGTCATTTAGGCTCCTTGAAAATCCCAGCCTTCAGCTCTGTAAGTTTGAGTCTCTTGGAAGAAAGTACTATATCAGAGCAAATTATTACTGTTACTGACATGATAATAAAAAGATGAAATTGGACATTGTCAAGAAAAGTAGTTATGAAACCCAATAGCATAAAACACCACAATTTACATTATACATCATATGGTACCTGTATTTGCTCATCTAAAGTTACATTTCATGTTAAATTATTGGCAAATGACTACAGAAGTGATTACATGGCCATTCACAGTACTTATTAGCATTTCATTGATAACATTATCAAATAAAGCTGACTTAATTGTCCTCTGTGTGTAAATATTTACATTTTCAAATGGCAGCTCCATTCAGTTCTTTGCCACTGAGGAACACAGTATATTGCTTCTCAGAAAGCACAGATTTGTCATGGGTGACTACCTCTATTCTCTGTGCAGAAGAAAGGACATAAAAGATGGTATGATTTCTTGGGAGAGTGTACAAGAATAACCACATAATTTGTGTTCAGATATTTGCATAAAAAATGTACAGTAATTTGTCACAGTTTTTAACTCAATATCCCAATATCCATAAAATCTAGAGCGGAAAAAGAACTATTAGATCATCATGATATCTATGTCCCTACCATTTCAGAATTTTTTCGTATAGCACATTTACTAATGTTTTATCCACATTTAAATCCACCAAGTGATGGATTGGCATTAGTTTCCTTGGGAGATTATTCCATAATCTAAGATCTCATCACTGGGGAATTTTCCCTGCTATTCAGTCTCAGTTGTCTCTTTCTTAATTTCATCCCATTTCTTCTAATTATACTTCTGTGCCTCATGCTTTTATGTCCTATCATCTTAGTTGTCACTTAGCCACGCTGTCCATATCTAGGTCTCTTAGCACAAGACGTTCAAAAGCACGGAAGGGAGTTAATGTCTAACTTCCTATGTGCTTTTGAAATTCCCACCCTTCATCTTTCTATCGTATTTCCTCCTACATGTTAGGATGATAGTAGTTAGAAATGTAAAAGAGCTATTAAATCATTGTCCATTGTCTCTTGAGGATTGTCACGCAGGGCAGTTCTGCTCACCCTACAATTTGTCAATATTTTTCTGGTAATGTGGTGCTCAGGTCACAGAGCAATGTTCCAGATGCTGTTGCATCAGAATCACCCAGGGCCTTATCCCCAACTCAATGAAGTCAATGGGAAGATTTTCATTCAGTTGGCCTTGTACCAGGCTAATAAAGAGGAACATTGATGTGATGCCTCTGAAGCAATGTTAAGGAATAATCATTTCATAAAAACAGCCTGTTGCATGTTGCAAATGCAGAGGAGTTAAAGGACAACAATCCTGCATAAAAATGGAGGCAATAATAGACAAATATCTAATACATCTTTTACATTTCTAACTACTATCATCCTAACAAGGAGGGGAAGCAATCACGCCAGTTGAAGAACAGCTAGTGAATTGTGTGTTCCAGTGGGTTCTGCAGTACTTAGATGTTTTCACACTTACCAGCCTGTAACAGGGTAGCACGCTGTGGGAAACTGAGCATGGATTCAGGATCCTCTCTTGAAGGATCCTACTATCCATTGCTTTATGGAGGTGAAATAAAATTTCTGCTGATTCATTGTAGCAGGTACAAGCATGTAAGTCCAACTAATATAAAAGGGCTTGGATCCCCTCTTCCAGGGGCAGAGGAGAATTAGGGCAGAGCCTCTTGCCTGTTCTTCACTTTTAGTCCTTCAACCCCTGGACCCCAATCCCTCTCAGTTCTTGAATCTCTCACCAGCACCTCTTCCATATCTCTTGTTTTAAAACTCTCACTCAGTTCTGACTTCTTCCCCTGAAGATATAAGCACACTCTGCTTTCCCTGATCCTCAAGAAGCCAACCTTTAATCATGCCTGCCCCTCCAGCTACTGCCCCGTCTCCCTTTATCTCTTCACCTCTAAAGTCATTGGCCCCAGTTCTCAGGTATGCCATTCCTGTACTTAATGTGGGAATGCAGTGGGCATAAAGGTGGCTTTAGGCCACCATTACAATCCCTGTAATCTGGGGCCATTTGGGGGTCACTGCAGGTCCCTAGTGCCAGTTAGAACAGCTTCATGGATGATTTAACCTGTTGTCTGCCATGATATGGGGTCCTCCTCCCACCCTAATGAATACACACCTCCTCTGTGCCAGAGGCTGGGAGTGGAGCTGGTGTAGGCCTACTTTGGCAGCTCTGCACTGTTGGGGAACAATCATATTCAGGGGATATTACCCAGGAAGCCATTTCCATTCTCTTTAAAACCTTCTATGCCACCAGAGCAGCACCGAGACCCCTTACTGGAATGTAGAAATGTCCCCACTGCACGAGGGGTTTACAACCACCATCCTGAGTGCCTCTCCTCCAAATCTAGTCTTAATCCCCTCCAGATCAGGCCTCACTCCACTTGTTGTCACAAGGGCTTCTAACCATCTTTTACTGGCCAAATCTTGGACTTCTATTCCACTCTCATTTTTTATTTTTAAGCTACTCTTGATACCATTGATAACTCCCTCTTCTTTCCTTGGGTCTTTTAGCTCTATCCTGTCCTGGTTCTCCTCCTACACTGGTCACTCCTTCAGTGTTTCCTTTGGTGGAAGGGTCCTCCTCCTTCCCTTTTCCATTTTTTTGCAAATCATACAAGGCTTTGCCTTTGGCTTCCTCATTTTCTCCATCTTCATGCTTTTCCAGGTGATCGCATCTGCTACTACTCTCTCCAGGCTCACAACATACAAGTCTGCTTCTCCATTCTGATCAGTCTCTTACCGATTCAGTCCCACACATCAGCTCTTCTCTATGACATCCCCTGGATAGCTCTACTCTAAGTGACATGACCAAAACTGAGGTGCTGATTGTTTTTCCCCTGAAACCCTTTAAGGCAGCAAAAATTCTCAACCAGGATCTCATCTCCTTTCTGGATTGCTGTAATCTATTCTATCCTCTCTGGTCTTCTTGGCATCCCTACTAGATTTTCCTTGTCTCCGGTTCACACAAAATACAGCCAATAAGTTTATCTTTCTGGCCCACTGATCTGACTACCTCACCCAACTCTTTGACTCCCTTCACTGGCTTCCCCCTGCTCCAGTGTATCAAGTTGAAGCTTCTTGTCCTTGCCTTTTTGGAGTTGCATAACTTTGCCTTTGCCTATCAGGCCTAGTGTCATCACATGACCCTCCCAATCTCGTAGTGGATAGTGCCTACAATATTTTAGATGCTGTAAAATAATAAGATCAGCTATGAAATGAGACTGTGCAAGAAAGCACTCTGCTCCCTCTGTCTATTCGGTGTCATAGAAATATTTACTCTAGTGATGACTCGTGTTAAAAAGAGCAAAAACTGCAGAGTGGACACAGCTAGGTGTGGCAGAGTGAGTTGGTGTCTAGTCTAGTTTTCATCTAGTCAGCAAGCTTGTTCATTCAGGTTTCCATTCTCCCCTTCGGTTTTTGTCTGAAGTGGCTTGCTTCATGTTAGCATCTCTTTTGTATAGAATTGTAGAGGTTAAAATTTTCAAAGGACCATCTGACAACAGCAACTGGAAATGTGACTATATCCATATGTGGAAGTGATTTTTTTCATTTGCATTTTTTTTTTAACTTCTGTGGAACTGCTCTTGTGAATAAGTGCTAATCAGCACGAGTTAGGGTTGCAGACTCACCCTCTGAGAAAACAAGGAGAAAATAATGTGTGCTAATAGCAATACAGGAAATATTTTTAATGTTTAGAATAGCATAAAAAACAACAATTGCCCATAGAAGAGAAATGAAATGAGAGGATAAAGTCTAGAAGATGAAGCAAAGCAAGCAAAAAGACAAATAAACAATAATTAAAATATTCATGAGAGAGACAACGTGGGTGAGGTAATATCTTTTATTGGACCAACTTCCATTGGTGAAAGAGACAAGCTTTTGAGCTCCACAGAGCTCTTCTTCAGGTCACCAGGTCTTCCTAAGACTGAAGAAAAGCTCTGTAAGCTCAAAAGCTTGTCTCTCTCACCAACAGAAGTGGGCTCCGTAAAAGATATTACCCCACCCACTGCATCTCTCTAATATCCTGGGACCCAGACAGCTAGAACAACACTGAATAAAATATTCATGTCATGATTGTTCATTTCTAAGGGTACACTGCCACCTAGCAGCTTTTAAGTGAATGCACCATAATAAAATGTTTTTAACCTTAGTGGGGATCTTTAACTGCCTGATTCCCAAATCCACTGTGTGGGCTATGTATCTATACAAAAATCTTCAGTAAGGAATGTGTCAATGTAGTTATATTTTTTGCAGTTGAAAGCTTATGCTCAAATAAATTTGTTAGTCTCCTGTTCTTTTTGAGAATACGTTTGGTAACTGAAGAACTTCCTGATTCCACCCAAGTAACCTCTACCCCCAAAAGTAAGGACTCATTCAGTTTTCAGGTGGCAGTACTGTTATGGCAGGGGACTGGTGGGTCAGGACTCCTTAGTTCTATCCCTTGTTGTGCCGCTGGCTTACTGGAGTATTATGCTCACTACTTGGCATGATGTTATGAAATATTAACAAACAGGAGCAGTTTAGGGAAGAGCTAGAAATTATGAATGTGCTGGAAGAATCCACTTGTGTGATAAGAAAAGATTGCTAAATATGGAGGAATTTCTAAATGGGATCAGCAGTAGCAGTGCCAACAAATATCTGATGGGTGCAGAGATGGAGAGGAATATTTAGGGTGGTTCTCCAGGGATGACTAGGAGTAATGGGATGAAATTTCAAAAGGAAACATTACAGTTATGTATTGGGGCATGCTTCCCTCACAGCGAGACCTATTAGGCTGTGCATAATCTCCCAAGGGAAGTGGTGGAAGCTTCATCTGTTGGGGCATTTTAACACTAGACTAGATTAAATACTAGGAAGTTACCGAAGAGAAAAATCCTATGTTGGCATAAGGATGATCTAATGGAATAAATTTATCTCTGACTTCTTTAAATCTGTCCTTACCTTAGATTACATAGGGCATATAGATCATTCTATTTCAGAAATCTTCCAGTGACCCTATATTATATAATAGCATCAGTTTAATTTCTAATATCTTCCCCATCCAAGGATGGAAGAGAGAGATCCTGCTTTTATACTTCCTGCAAATGGTGATGTAATAGGAATTTTCCATCTCTAACTAATTTGATCCATTATAGATTTGGTTTTATGTTAGTACTGTGTAATTTGAATTACTGTGGAAGTCCCATATATTTAGATCAATGTTGCTGTGTCATATAGGAAAGAGACCCCTTTAGTTTGACAGATACACCACTCAAAAATCTTATTGAGCCACAAGCTATTTTTAGTTAATCATCTGTTTAAAAACAACTCAGTGGCCTCCTTCTAATGTGTTAATGTCTTCTATTGGTATGGTTTTGTGGGACTCAGAGATTTGAAAATGCCTCTGAAAAGGAAGTGAGACTCAGAACTTCCTATTCAAAGATGCATTTGTGTATATGTCCAAATTGGCATTATGATCAAAATGACTGGTTTATATTTGTAACTGCTTGAGTGTACCCACTGCTTAATCTGAGCACAGACTTTACAAGAAAAGGGAAACAAATAAATCATTAACCTCTGGAGGGCTGGATTGTCTTCTCACTTACAAAGATGTAAATAAGTGGACTCTGTGAAGCCTAAGAGATTAGCTACAGCTAGAGATGCCACACCAGACGAGGTAGGCCAGTGCTCTGAGGTAGTATATAGAATCCTCTGTCTTAGATGCCAGGCTGGTGGGTCTTGCTCACATGATGAGAGTCTGAGTGCCAGATTTGGGGTCAGGAAGGAATTTCCCCCTAGGTCAGGTTGTCAGTGACTTTAGGATGGTGGGTTTTTTTATTTTTGTTTTTTTTTGCCTTTCTCTGCAGCATTGGGCATGGGCCACATATTAGGATCATCTGCGCATAACTCACCTAATCAGGGCATAAGTGGCACCTGAGTGTCTCCTGGTCTCTGTCTCTGTGGGATAAAACAGTTTAGTCTACGGAGGACTGAAAGGCTTTCATCTAACTAGTTATTGGGTTCAATATAGAGGTATTTGGGTGGAATTCAAGTCAGACTAACTTATCTAATGGTCCTGTCTGACCTTCAACTCTATGAAACTATGGTGATGGATGCTTTATAAATACAGACAATTGCTCTACATAGAAATATTCAGTAGCATGTGTACTTTGGGTGGGCAGGCCAGGGGAGGCTCATGCTGGAGAGTCTCTCCCCTCCAGGACTCTCCCCTCCAGAAGAAAAACAAAACAAAAACCCCTCAAATACTAATGATCATCCCTATAATCCCTTACTCAGAGCAAGCTGTGGATGGGTTAAATGAACTTGTATTGTCTTATTTCCTAATAAACTGGGGAAGCGATTATGAAAAGTTTATAAGCTTTGTGTTAGATAATCATCCTCATTGTTTCACTCCTACTGCATACCATGTAAAATAAATTAAACTAAATGAGCCTTTATGGGAGTTCTTTGTAACAATGTTTTTGTTTAGAATTTTTACCAGCTTTACGGAGCTCCTTAAATTACGAAGTTCTCAGAATGATCTTCCAGTATCCATCATGTTTGCTGAAACATAAAGATGAAATGGGAACCTAGTTCTCATATAAATACCCTCCGGGACTAATTACACTGATTTGACTAGACTAGCAGTTAGATCTGAATTATAGTCATGAATAAGTTAGATCTTAATTAAAGTCATGTATAGGGTGCAAAAGGCAATGTCATACATGCAAAGAAGCTGCTTGGTAATAAGTAGAAATTAGTATTAATAATACGTTGTGTATGAGATTTGGTTTCCAATTTATTCTGTCTATTGCTCTATTTAGCTATCTCTCCATATATTAGAGCATACTGTTCTCATTACCATAGTATCTGAGTGCAGTACCTCTGTCACAATGTTAAGTAAAATATCACAAAAGCAAAAAACCAAACCAAACCAAACAATCCATTTTCAGACATCAATATTTAAAGTGCTCTTTAACTGTTAAGGCTTTTAAAGGTGTTTTGTCCATTTTGGGTACTACAGAAACATTGGCAATAATATAATGTATTGTAATAGTAATAATTATTACTATCTTTTAAATTCTATAAGGATTTCCCAGAAAGTCAGCCTGTGTTTACATTTCCCTGCTCCCATATCCAGTGAGCTTCCTGGCATTGACTGGTACTAATCTTTCCCCTAACTCGTCTATATAGGAATGTATTGGGTATATGTGGGTGCATTGGTAATAATACAGTGTACTTTTAAAACACTGTTAGCATGTGTGCAATCATCAGCTTCATCTGTTTGTGACTACAGACCCTGCAACTCTTAGGACAATGGTAAATTCATTCCAGGTTTCAATCTAAAAGTGAACTGACTGGATTAAGCAAAGTGAGTGAGGATGATAGGCCCAGGAGTGGGGTGGATGGGCAAATAGGGTTTAGTATAGAGGAGATTGTTCAAGACTCTACAGTGTTTTTGAAATTTTTATTTATAGGAACATAGCCATTTTTTGTGTGTGTTGCAATTAATATCAACATAATGACAGATCATCCTCTTCTGCCCTAATGTGCACGTAAGGGGAAAACCTACTCCATGAGTAAGTAAGGATGAGCATTAGAAACTGCAATGTTCTTGCTCCTCATGACTGGAAGCAGTGGTGGCAGGAAAGAAGCAGGGTCTAAGGCTTGTGCAAACTATGTGAAGCCTTAAGATCCAGGCGAACTCCCAATCTTGCCAATCTCTTTGCGCCTCTGGATCCCCTCCAGCAACAGTAGCATTACAGCTGGTTCAGCTGATGAAAAGAGAATCCCCTGGCAAGTCTCTTTGGTTTATTTTAAAAAAAAATTATGATTATTATTTATTTTACTTATGATATTTTACTTCATTTTGCTATCTCTTATTCATACTTATCTAAGTCTGGGAAAAAAATCACACCAGTGGTGGCAAGAACAAACCCATAGCCAAAGAGACGAGATGCAGTGTTTGGTTTTGGTACAAATGGGCCAGCTAGGCTGTATTCTTACACAGGTTAGGATGAAGACATGATTTGGAATTTGGATTCAAGTCTAAATCCTAGCCTGGAGAAATCTGATGAAATTAAAAGGCAAATATAGAAAACGTAATATAAATAAATGTTTTGTTTTCTATAACAGATACTAAACCTGTGGAACTTGTTTTGTTACACAGAATTTAATGGAACACTGTATAAACCCCAAACTGGGACAGAAGGGGCTAAGGAGCAGTTCTGGGTCTAGGTGGCTCCACCCTGGAGCGCCTGCAGAGCCTACTCCAGCCGGCTGAGGCACTTAAAAGAGAGCCAGACAGCTCAGAAGAGGGGCAGATAGGAGAGATCTGTCTTGGGAGCTCCTGAGTAAGCGTGCTGCTGGAGTCTTGGATGCAGGTGGAAAACCCGCAAATGGCAGCTACTCCAGGCCCTAGACTTTCCCCAAGACTGGGGAACCCTCCACTCTAACCTATGAGGCTTTTGACCATGCCCTGGACTGGGAAAGCAAGTGCCAGGAAGTGGCCCAGAGGGGCGACCCTGAAGCACTCCAGCGTGTTTTCTATCACACCTCTTCTCGAAGGGCCTTGGATTGAAGCCTGATGGAGAGGGAGGGTCTGGGCTCCCCTACCAAACACTCTCCTGTGAAAGGGACACAAACCTGTCCTCCTCGTCCCTTGGCAAGAGTAATTGTAAGCCCTGAGACACGGGCGTTCACCCTGCAGGCCCTGGAGTTTGGCTGAAGACATGGGGAACTTCAGGAGAAATTGGGCTGGATGTATTTTGTTAGACTGTTACCCAGTAAGGGGATGGACTCATTTGATGACCTGGCCAGTCACCAATTGCTACCTATGGGAAGGGGAACTCCATAGCTGGCAAGGGACGCCAGAGTTGGGGGAGAGCTGGGACCCAGTGACCTAACCACTAAGCACCACCACTGGTAAGCCCAGCCTTGTCACAAATACCAACAAGAATTAGACATTTATATAGAAAATAATATCTGCCATTGACCAGCTAGCATAAAAAAATATTAAGGAGATAGCTCTCCTGCTTCAGGACGTTAATCGATCACGAACTATCTGGGGTTTGGAATAAACACCCCCCCCCCCATAGGAATATTACCGCATGTGTGTCTGCTATGGGGGATACCTTCCTCTGAATTGTCTGGCTCTGGCCATTGTCAGAGACAGGCTATCAGACTAGATGGACCCTGGGTCTGATTCAACATGGCAACGCTTATACGTCCTAGGAATTATTAGGCACTAATGCAAAGCAGTGCATTGTCCTAATATTTCCCCCTAACAATGCTTTCATTTCTGGCAAGGCTTCTCTTTCAAGACAAAAATAACAAAAAAGAGATGGCTTGGACTGCAAATACAGGTAACACATCCCCTTAAATCATTGATTTATTGACTCAGCTACTTAAAAAGGTAAAATCTCATCATTTAGAAGTGAGTGGCAGGTGGATTATTCAGTATGCATTGTTATCAGGATGTGAATGATGGCTATCAATTTGAAGTGTTAGAGTGAAAGCCTGCAATAAGGTTGATCCATGGAAGGCTCTTCCTGTAAGGGTAAAACAACTGATCCTTCATTTTATGCCTACAGTGGAATTTATTACGTTATCCTCTGCCAGCCCTGTCAGTTCTGGAGTGTGGCACTTCCTTGCACACAGACAACGATTAGACCAAAGTCGGTCTCACTCGGCTGGTTTTATGCAAGTGTTTGGTTCAAGGTGTCTTGCTCCCACTGGCAAATGGAGATACTCCTTAACTCTACTTGGCACAAAGGAGCAGAGAATGTCACTCTGACTAGGGCTAATATAATTAGAAGTACATTTATATTTGTGCTGGAAGACCAAGGTCAGAAGACCGATTAATCTGAAAGATTGGTTCACTGTAAAATGCTTGACTGTTTTCTTCCCGCCCCCCAGCAGTGCTGTGCATCTCCTCTGATGTCCTCTCTCTCTACAGGCCTGTGCAATGTCAGGTTAGGTTGGAAAAGAAAGTAGGAGGGATTTAAGTAGGTTATGGTGCGTTGCATACGTGTCAGTGAACACAATGCAGGAAAAATCTACGGTCATCTTCTGGGATCTCAGGTACTGAGATGATAGGGCCCTATAAGTTCCTAAATCAATACAGGTTTCAGAGTAACAGCCGTGTTAGTCTGTATTCGCAAAAAGAAAAGGAGTACTTGTGGCACCTTAGAAACTAACCAATTTATTTGAGCGTAAGCTTTCGTGAGCTACAGCTCACTTCTAAATTGGTTAGTCTCTAAGGTGCCACAAGTACTCCTTAAATCAATACAGTTATCTCTAAGGAAGTGACATTTGCCAACAGTTGCCATGCTATGTTATCTGAGATACCATAGGAAATAACTGAGATAATTGTTACCAAATATTGACTTTTTATAATGGTGATCACTGTAGGTTTCAGGTTAAAACAAGTGTATCACATGCCTTTTACTTCATGAATGAAATAATAACCCTTTACACTCATATAGAACTTACACCTGAGGAGCTAAATGTGGTCTTTACAAAGGGGAGGTAGCAACTAATATTATCCACATTGTAATGATTTTGGGGCAGGGTTACAACTTTCATTAACTGCCTGCCAGTGGTGATTCCTGGGATATTCTTAAAAACGTGCCTGCCTCTTCGGGCTTGTGTGTCCACAAGAGGTGTGCTGCTTCAACTATGCTGGTGTAATTCAAGCAGTACAATCCGCCCTCCCTACTGGTATAAAACAAAGGGATCCATGAAGGGACTTAGGCATTGCAACGCTGAGCATCAAGCTCACAGGAACAGGACTGCTATCCATGAAGCCAAGTAGGCCCCCCTGAGCACACCTGCTAGATCAGGACCCACAAGTAACTTAGATGTCCAGACACTTATCTTCCCCAGTTTGTGAATCGGTCTAGGGATGAGGTGGGAGAAAAGCATCCGGACCCCTAAAGAGAAGCAGCAGTGTGCATGCTCGGAGGCTGCACATAGGTGTTGAGGGAATTTTTACTCTGAAAGACTTAGGTGCCAAGGGAGTTTCTCTGGGATTTAGGCACCGAGGACTCTTCACGGATCCCACCTGAAGTTCTTACACCAGTATCATAGAATCATAGAATATCAGGGTTGGAAGGGACCCCAGAAGGTCATCTAGTCCAACCCCCTGCTCGAAGCAGGACCAATTCCCAGTATAGCTTACTCCCCTCTGGGAACAGAAAAATTTCTACTGGTGCAGGACACCTTTACAGCAGTATAAGTGCATCCACACTAGACGTCGAGCTGGTGTAACTATTTTGGAGAAAAAGTCCCCCTACCCCAGTTGACAGTTATACCAGTACCACTTTCCAATGTAGACCAGGCTTTAGAAAACATGTTTTGCTCTGTAATGATGTCAGATTTTTTTGTTGCCCTACATTCTGTCTAGTCATTTGTCCGAGCCAGATCAGAACTGGAGTACTTTGGTCCAGTGCAAAGTGAGTGTAAATGGCTGTACAAGGTGCATGATGATGGAGAGTCAGGCCCTATGTTTGCATTATGATCTTTACCTTACTATGTGTATCATGCATGTGAGCTGGCCCTACAGCTGAGGTGGCTGCTGTTTCTACATCTAAGGGATGGAATAGCTTTTCTGCCTAATATAAAAATAGAGAATGTATATTTGTGTGTCCAGTGGGCCAAAACCAGGCCATTCCCTTGTCAAAGTCCATTGGAGGAAAGGCACATGTGGTGCACTCATCACACAGGCGGCCTAAAGCCCTATTTGGAGCACGGGAGCAGCTGCAGAAGCTGCATTTCAAGATAGAGATCATTTTTGCTTCTCATCTTGGCTTTACCCTGCAGATCTTAAGAGGATTCTTTTTGCCCTTAAATTATGGCAGTTATGAATAATCTTTGCTGATATATTTTTTTTAAATTGAGCAAATATTTCATGCTCGTGAAGAAGGTCAGAGATTAGCTGTACTAGAACATGAAGTACCAGTTAACCTCAGGCCACATGTAGCTGAGCAACAGCAATACAAGTGTCTCTTATGGTACATTGCCAAATATCTCCAAGTATAAACCTTTCAGGGTCCTTTAAACAGAACCCCAGTGTCCTTATCTAAATGTACCTAAATGTATCTAAGTAGATATGCCAGTATATTTTCTTTCCTCCAGAAAATAAAAAGATTTTGAAGAGAAGCAGGTTCTCACTTTCAAAAGGAGCAATTTCAAGATGGTTTGGAGCTGCAGCTGCTTTTCAGATCAGGCAGGCCGGAGACATTAATACTGTTTTAGTGCATATTTGAACACTAGCTGACATGTATAGAAACACCAGTTTTAAGACATACATTCTTATTCCAGCACCACTAAATGGCCCGATTGGCATCTGCTATGTGTGTGGCAGGATCTGTGCCTGCTTCCTGCAGAGGTGGTGGGATCCTTACCCTACTTGTGGCGGTAAAAAGCATTTGGAAGTACTAAGTAATTCTAGTAGAACTATCGAATGTGAGTAACAAGCTCTGAAATTGGTTCAGCTCGGTGACCTAGTGTGTCTGTGCTGTTCTGGAAGGATTCAGATTTGGGTCCCAAGCTTGTCACTTGCTGTAGGTTGGCAAAGGCTGGGAGAATAGTGGAGGCAGCAAGTCTAGCTCATGGTGGGCAGAGGGAGCATGGCACACCACTCTCTATTGACCCCCCCCACACACACACACACTTTCCGACCGGGCTGCAGGATCTGGGTTTATAACAGGGGTGGGCAAATGTGGTCAGAACATGTGAATTCCTCCCTGAACATTCGCTTGAAACTGTGCTGAAGTAAATTTTTTTTTTCTGAAATGGCTGTGTCAGAACAGAGGTTTTGTACTGCCATCTCTCAGCCACAATGCGTTAAAGCCAGAAACAGGAGCAGAAGGACTTGACTGCATATTCAAGGTATCAGTTCTGAAGAAAGGAAGGGTGGGCAAGTTGGTTGCCCCCAGGACAAGTGGGCAGAGGATTTTTGAGAGGAAAGGGGACTAACAGTTGACCCCTCAATTAAGGAGGATGAGAAGGAGACCATCAGGCCAACTGTGAAGAAGTGGTAAGGTGAAGCACCAATTTGCTGCTCCCTGAAGATGCTTGTGGAAGCAGGTCACTGAGCTCCTACTTGGAAGACCGCTGAAGGTAATGAGGGGCAGGGGAAGACAAAGAGGGGAGCGGGAAGCCTGAAAAATGATAGGAGTCCTTAAAAGGTTTGGATAAGCATCCCCTCTTAATCAAATCCAAGTGCTGAAACTGTCATTCATCCACCCTTAGTTTATTGATGGTGAGAGCTCAACTCAACCTACTTTTATAAGATCATTGGTGAGGGAAAGGTTGAGAATTAGAAGACAGAGTTTCCCACCTGTAATTAAATTATACAGTCATTTCAGGCTATTGTATGCTAGGCAAGGCATCGGCCAAACGAGCTGCATTTCTGATAGGTAAGTAAGGGAGGTTTCCTGTAGAAAATAGAACTCTCTTCACAAATCACTACAGAACAGGTCATCAAAATGTTTTTTGCACGTGAAAATGTGAATTCAAAAATAATTCTCAGGTTCTAGGAGCAGGTAGAAAACGGGGCTATGAACAACACTGAGCAAATAAGGAAGTTTATTTCTATAACTTAGGAAAAGTTCCTCTCCTTCACAGAACAGACACAACCACAGCTGAAGCTACACTGGTTAGGCAAAAGTAATATTGCAAGAGCTTGGGAAGTGTTCATTAGCTATGGTGAGCGCAGGCATAATGTTTTGCTGGAACTTTGCAGGCAACTAATTGTCATTTTGATAGCTAGACTACAGTAGCTTATACTCAGTAAATCCCCATGGTCTGTGTATATATTGTCATTCACACGGAGTTATTTTTCGTTGTCCAAGAGCTACATAAAGCATAAGCAGTATCTGCACAATGTGCAGCATTGCATCCAAGGTTACTGGGAGAACTTAATTGATAGATAAGACTCAGTGTGGAGATAAAGAATTAGCGGTTTTACTTGAGACATGCTGCACATATGCCTGATATGGAGTAAAACTCACCAAATGGTACTCTCCAAGTGTGTACCGGTACTCTCCATGTAGTACCTGAGATGGATTCCTAGCGGATGGTCTCTATTTTAGGACTTCCAAAGTTTTGGTCAGATGAGATCCATTTTAGCCATTACATATAGCCACGGATAGACTTTTTCCACACACAAGAAGGACAGAAGGAGGGAGGAATGGAGAGAATCTACATTGAAAAAAATGAAAGATTGAAAATGACATGAGATCGAGAGAGACCAGCTGACATTTGTGAAATTCACTTGGGGTTTTTGATATGAAATCTTAGGCACAATTAAAAAGAGCTTTGAAGTAATGGTAAAATCTTTAGCAGATATGAAAGTCGCGGGGGGTATCAAGGCTCAAGAACCTTTCTGCACGCATTTGCATGTTTAACTTCATTAGCTTGGTGATGTTTGAGGAAATTTTTAGCTGTATTGAGCCTTTGACCAAATACTTGCACATGATAAGAACTTGGTGCATGTACAGTCTCGCATAATCCTTAATTCCCAGAGCTCATCAGTACCCGTGGGTGTAGCTAGCAATGAAGTAGGCTACCTTTTTCTAGTATTTTTCATTACTTGCACGAATAGGGGACTCAAAAAAGTAGATGACAGGGTTCAGTGCCCATACATGGGAGGGTCAGAAAGAGAGAGTTTTGCTTCATCGTAACACAATAGAGACTGTGACATTTAACATAATTCCTGTTCATCAGCCTTTCAAAACCCGAGTTGCCTAATTTCCTGGAGCCAGCAATTTATTGGTTTATTTATTTTGGACACCAGTGAAATGTCATTTTTTGCCATTGTCATACCCCAGTAAAGGATAGACAAGTGGCTATTGGGTGGAGGCTGGTAAATGATCATTATAATTTCACAAGGCTGTCCTAAATTATATTTCAGTAAATTCAACATCTTGAAAAATAATCTGAAATGAAGTTGAGTTTTTCCCTCCAATTTTTATTCATTATACAACGATAATACCACCTAGCTCGTACATAGAGCTTTTCATCAGGACATCTTAAAGAACTTTACAAATGAGGTTGGTATCGTTATCCCCATTTTTCAGATGGGGAAAATGAGTCTCAGAGAGGTGACCTGACTAGCCCGGCAGGCTAATATAGTTTTCTGTACTAAAAGCCTCACCCACTGAAGTGAATAATAAGGCTCTCATTCATTGACTTCAATAGGCATTGGATCAGGCCCAAAAGGAAGTTGATGGGATGGATTCTCCGGTCTGCTACAGCTATTTTGTGCCACTTGGGCAGCACAAAATAGCTATAGTCTGGATGAAGGTGGCCAGTAGAGGATTTCACTTGTATAGGAGAACTCAGATGGAGTAAAACCGGTGGAGGCACTGGCAGAGTCACAGTCTCCTACACCAACCATCCCCACCACCTCTGGAGTAGAGTGTGCGTTAGGGAGAGGGATGAGTGAAGCAGAGGTGGGCTAGGGGCCGGCGAGAAGCATTGTGTGGACATGGCCAAGCAGAGCTCTGCTATGCATCCGCTCTGTTTACATAAATTAGATTAACTTCTCAGCTGCTTTACTGTATGCTGCAGCTGGGCAGCATAGGATCAGAGAGTTGCAATCAGCTCCCTGATGCACCCCCCTCGCCCCTGGACTGAGCAGAGCATGGCTGTAGAGGAGAATATTTCCCACAGTAACTGTTAAGCTAAGATCTCTTGACCATGGCTTTGTAGAGCTTGTTCCATTGTCCTTTTCACTGTGTTTTCCATTATTTGTGGGTTATGGGTGTGGAAAGTTGAAACCTGACTCTCACTGATTTTCAGGAATGGTCAGTGACAAAATTAGATTTTTCTGTCTATCATCCTAACTCAGGCTGAAAGCCTGCAGTCTGTTTCTTTGGTGGTAAGTGCATGGTATTGGGAAAGACTCATGTCACTTTTCAATCATGACATTTACAGGAAATGATCTGATGGCTTTTGTAAATACTTGTTTGAAACAGAAAAATGGCCAGATATAAAAGGAGGGATTAAAGATCTAAATCTTACTTTCTGCTATATCAATTTCAGGTGCCAGAGTAGACAGTGATGTACTTACTGTTGAAAACTTCTCCCTAAATAAACTGTACTGCTTTCAGATGGGTGTATTCTCCCTGCCCCTTCCACTTCTCCTTCCCCAATGCTCATGCATGGCTTTTATTTGGGCCAGCCATTGCAGGAAGACTGCATTGTTAAGGAATAGATTGTTCAGCATCTCTGTGGCAACTGATGTTGCCAGAGCCTGTGGCAGATTGAATGCAGTTATGTGCTGGTCCTGTGCTGCGAGGAAGCCCAGGGTATGATGTTTGGGAAGGGAACGGAACTGTTGAGGATCCATGTCCTCTGTTCACAGGCTTTCTCTAAGCCCTTAGCTTTGATCCACCAGGAGCTATGGCATTATAGCTCCTGGTGCTATGGCATAGCCAGGAGCTATGGCATTATAGCATAATTATAGCATTATGGCATTATAGCTTTGATCCACCAGGAGCTATGGCATTACATGGCATTAAAAGGCATCCTCCAGCTACTCAGCACACCGTGTGCTGCTGCAGGTCACCACAGAGCCTGGGAAGCCTACTGTTTAGCAATACATTGACCCAGTGGTTGTTGGTGGCCCTTGAATTTTAAAAAATTAGGCAAGTTGCTTCATTCATGAAAATTTCCTTTGTGTGGTTAATTAGCTCCACAGATCTGTTAAGATAGGTCTTTGGCGGGCACTGCAGTGAGGAGGCAGATGTGTCTATTGCTGGAAGGGCAGGGAAGCCACTTCCCCTGAAGGGACTGCCAATGAGGAGTGATTGGCTTCTCACTGCAGGCAGGCTGACTGGATCCTACCTGCTGCAGAGCATCCTTAGAAGTCAGGAAAAAAAGTAGGAAAATAATTTTCAGAAGCTCATTCTAATTTGGCCCTAATTTCTTGGTGGTTGTGTGGAGGGTGGTTCTTGGGGCTCTGGCCTTTTTCCTTCCTGAGGGTCTTTCCACCTTATTGCTCTCCTCTCAGAAAATGGCAGAGAAGGCAGTTTAGAAGGAGAGCAAGGAGGAGGTTCTGCAAATCTTGTTCATCCCCATTGCTGGACTTTTTGGATGGAAAACTCTGCCTCTTGCAAGGGGGAGAGCTTGCAGTGCTTCTGAGGAAGCACTATCTGTGCAATGGTCACCTTAGCCCTCCTAGGCAAGGAAAGAGACAGGATCAGTGGGGCCAGGCAGAAACATGGCTTTTGGCTCTATTGGCAGCAGCAAAGACCAGTTTCCTCTCCGGTTGGGGGCATCGCTCTAGATTGAATGTATAGAAGCCTGCTCCACAAGCTGATGTAGTGATTCACTGTGCTCTGGTTCACCACTTATCCATGGGCCACAGTGGGTGGTTCTGAGCTTGCACTGGGACACCGAGAAGGGTGGTAAGAGGCTTTGAGGTCCATCTTTTAATCAGATTTATATAAATTTGGGATAGCATAAGTGGGAGCACACAGATCAGTCCCATTTTAGAGCTAGGGATAGTGTCAGAGATTCCCTACTTACAGTGGGGAATACAGTGTTGAATGTTACTGTGGTGGGGGTGTAAACACCACACTGGCACCGAAGGTTTAACTGGGGCTGGAGAGCTCAATCAGTGCACCTAGAAGATGAACATTTTAAGATGAGACCAGCTGTGGGAGATCTAGGTGACTACTAAAGAGGAAGGGTGTCAGAGCAGACGGTGGCCTGGGAAAGATTAGGTTTTGAGACCTTTTCCTGATCTCTGGCAAAGGGTTAGGAGAGATATGGAACAGCCGGAGCAGGGGGATGAGTGGGTGGGGAGAGCAAACTCTGGTGGCGAGCACAGGTAAAAGATCTGAACTGCCATGGAGAGAGCCCTGGGAGATGATCAACTGAGGAATGGAGCACAGGGCAAACATGAGAGGGGCAAAAGGCCAAGCTGGAGGAGGACAGAAGTGGGTGCAAGTTTATATTTTCAGTTGGAATTTACTGTGGGGCTCCAGAGGAAGCCAAGTGAGCCCCAGCCCTGAAATAAGGTTGAATGCTGAGAAGCTATGGAGCCTACGAAGACAGGGAAGTCATGGCGTTTGGGAAGAATACAGGCACACAGTGGGCCCAGGAAAAAGTTGTGGGGAAGGCCTGCTGACAGGCTGAGGGTAGGAAGATGCCCAAGGAGGGAGCATGGGGGATGGGTCTGAATAGACCGTTCTTGCCTGCTCACAACAGGTTCCCTAGCCTGGAACCCAAAGGAGAGGGAGGGTATGAAGCCGCCTGATATAAGGGGATAAAGACATTTGAAAACCTTGAGACATGAATGTGTCAGGACCTTGGGGCCCAGAGCTGGGGTGCTGAAGACCTGCTGTAAAGACATGGAACTCTTAATTATTGACTTTCTGTTACCCTGGGAGTGGGGGACTATAAGTGACCTGGCCAGAGAACTGCGCCTTGAGAAGAGGCAGACAACCCCAGGGCCAGAGTAGCTGTCGGCCGGGGCCACGGGATGAGGGGAGCCTGCTATGCCACACTCAGCCACAAGGGGGTGTACCAGCAGTGAGTCCGTTCTTCCACAGGTTACATACATAATTTCTGCTGTGAAATGTTTCACTTGTAGAAAAAGCTAAGTTCGAAGGAAGACAGATCAGCCATAGAAAGAAAGGTAAGATGGCCATATAAACTACCAAGTTATGAAAGGTTCTTAGTTTAAACGATCACATTAAATAAGACCTAATGAAGGATGACTTTCTCTTTTCTAAGATTCACATAGGATTGATAGTCCCTATCGTTTAATTTGTCCACTTCATTTTTTTTAAAAAAACTTGCTTTATAAACAGTTTGAGTAAGATTATGGTACAGGATATAAATTAGCAGGGTATTATGCACTGGTTCTCTCTCACTCCCTGACCTTGGGCTATATTTTTCTCATGGTTTGTGTGAAGTGTTCGCTCGGAATATGAAAAAATAATAAGAGCAGCAGCAGCAGCATCAATAACTCTTCAGCAGGATCTGACAAATCAAGGCCAGATTCTGCCTTCAGTTATACAGACAAAATCTGCACTGAATTCATCTTCAGTTGCGCATGTAACAGAGGTCAGAAGCTGACCCCAGATTGTTGAGGCCACAATTACTACTGCGACACATCAAAATACCTGAAATTATTCTGTAGGGGCACCACGTGGTATTGTGGCTTGTGTAAGGAGGATTCCTATGGCTGTCCATCGTATCTAATGGTGACATCACAGCATCATGTATGTTCTCATGTGCCTGTATAGTCCGATCCATGAGAAGCAAGATCATGAACCGATATCACACAGGAATGTGCACTGAAGACTTACCACATGTCTATGGTAAACTGTCCATTTTTTACACGCATATAAAAGGGATGCTATCACTGCTGCATTGTATATAATCTGTCTTCCTTCGAACTTAGCTTTTTCTACAAGTGAAACATTTCACAGCAGAAATTATGTATGCATGACTGATGGTATGCTGGTTGAGTATCTTATGGCAAAGTTTTCCAGTGCTTTCCTTGGCTTTCATATTCTATTTGATATGTCTCGATCCAGGGAATTGTCGTCACCTGAGATGGTACTGCCAAGGTATGTAAGACGTTCTTTAGTTCTATACCATTGATGATGATGACGTTTGGCTCAGTGGAAATGGTTGATGGAGCTGGTAGGGAGAGGACTTCATTTTTTTCCAGGCTGATGGTGAGACCAAACTCTTTAGGTGCCTCAGCATACCTGTCAAGGATAAGCTTCAGGTCACTTTCACTATGACTAAGCAGAGCACAATCATCCGCAAAAAGGCTTTATATATGGGTTCCTCAAGAACTTTTGCGGCAAGCCTTCAGAAATTGAACAGTTTTCCATCAGTTCTGAACCTTACGTAGATACTCTTTTGAAGGTTGTCCATTGCATAATTCAGAATGGCTGCAAAGAAGAGACAAAAAAGGCAGCACACAGCCTTGTTTCACCCCATCAGATATGGGAAATGGTTAGAAAGGTCACCATCTTGGGAGCAGTTATGTATTCGTGGAATTGCTGTGTGATAATAAATTTGATGGGACAGCCAAACTTTTCTAGATTTTCCAGAAGTCATTTCTGCTAACAGTGTCAAACCTTTTTTCAAACCAATGAAGACAGCATGCAGTTCCATGTTTCGTTCAATACATTTTTCCTGAATCTCTCTCTCTCTCTCTCAATGAAAATCATGTTTGTGGTGCTCTGACCTGGTCTAAATCCACACTGGGTCTCTGCTGGAAACTTCTCTGATTATTATTTTGACAAGCTGACTTGTGCAAAATACAGGTGAGGATTTTACTACCTACAGATAGCAGGAAGAAGTTGCCCATAGTTACCACAGTCAGATTTGTCACCTTTATTTTTGTATAATGTAACTGTAATTGCATCTTTGAAGTCTGGAGGAATGGCCTCAGCTTTCCAGATATCCTTAATGATTTTATGTAGACAGTTGACAGTTTTGGAGCCTGCAAGATTAAAGGTTCCAGCTGGTATGCTGCCTTTGTCAGGTGATTTATGTAACTTAATTTGTTTGATAGCTTTTTGCACTTCCTCAGTTGTAGGTGGCTGGACAATTTCTTTACATACAGGGTGCTGTCTCCGTTACTTTAGGCCTGTGGGTTGACAGTACAATAGAGGGATGGTTGAGTACCTCAGGTAAGTGCTGCACCCATCTTTCAGAGATGCCTCTCTTTTCCTTGATTAAGGCAGATCCATCTGAACCCTTTAGTAGAGCAGGTCCTGATTTTGATGGGCCATACATGGCCTTCAGAGAATCATAAAACTTCTTTGCGTTGTTAATATTGGCATAAGACTTTGTTTCTTTTGCTTCCTTTTGCCACCTGTTATCCTGTAGGACACAAAGCTATCTTTAAACCTTGGCTTGAAGGTCCTTGAATTTATCTTTCTTGTCATTTTGCCAAGACATAAACACATCATTCTTTTCCTTGAGGATCTCTCTGATTTCATCATCATTTTCATCAAACCAATCCTGGTGCTGTCTTTGCTTTTTGCCTAGAATTTCTTCTGAGGCTTGAAGAATGCCAAAGTCAAATATATTACACATTTCATGTTCGTTACTGGGTGGTGCTGGAATGCCATCAAATTTTCTTCTAATTTTTCCATCTGTTTTTCTTGAAGAAATTGATGTCTCAGCTTGTGATGGTGTGTACAAACCCCTCACTGAGAAACAAGAGGTTAAGAGATTATTTTGGGCTCAGTCAGCCCTGCCCTGCCACACCTGCAACAAATGAGAGGGAATTAAAAGACAGGGAATTAGCTCATTTGGGTGGCAGATCTGGAGGTGAGCAGACCTGTAGCTCACAGCTCCAGCAGAGCAGAGGGAAACCTAAAGGCTCTGACATAGCTGCCCAAAGGGGCGCTCCTTGACGGAAGGGAGGACCCACCCCAGAGACAACCAGAGAGGGAACTATCCTGTGACCTTGGACATTGGTAACTCCCTCTTACTACTTTTTAGTTTGGATTTCCCTACCAGGGGAAGGCCTTGGACTGAGATGACCCAAGGGGGGGGGCAGGGAGGGGGAATGAGAGGACAAGGCCCAGGGAGGACAGCCTTGAACAGCCTTGGTTGCCAGATTACTGGTAGCCCAAAGGGCTGTGGGTCAGAGCTCAGTGGAGTGGGAGGGCCCAGGCTCCCCTCCCCACAACCCCTTGGCAGTCCGGTGTTGTGGCCATGACCATTAGGCCATGCTTCCCAACAGACCCCGAGTGAGGACCATTACACAGTTTTATGTCCAATTTTGGTTTAATCCATTTACCATTATTTTCTGAGGGGCAACAGCATGTAAATTAAAATTGGCTCTGATCATCCTGTGGTCAGTCCAACAGTTTGTCCCTTGTATTGCTCTGGTGATCTTGATGTCCCTTTGCTGTATAATGACATAGTCAATCGAATGCCAGTGCTTTCATCTCAGATGCATTCAAGAGATTTTATATTTGTCAGCTTGCCTTAAGATTTTGTTGGTAATAACGAGTTCATGCTCAGCACACTTGCTAAGTGGGAGGAGACCATTGCTGTTCATTTTTCTGACTTCATTGGTCTTTTTTACATCACTCCAAGCCTTGCTATCTGTTCCAACTCTAGCATTAAAGTCTTCCAGAAGTATGAGCATGTCTTCCACTGGCTATAGATTTAATCATGTCATCCAAATCAGAATAGAGCTGTGCTTTTGTTTCCTCTGGACTATTTATAGCTGGAGCATAAGCACTGGTAAGAGTTGCTAAGCATGACTTTCCAGGTGGAAAGTAATACAGTAATTAGGGATTAATTTTTGCTCACAAGTAAGTCTTTCAGTGATTTCAGGAGGCTGTTTCTAATGGGAAAACCAATGCTATACATTTTGTCCTCCTCTGCTACTCCTTCTTTCCAAAAGAAGGTGTAGCCACCTCCTAGTTCCTTTAGGGAGTTTTGGTCCCCAAGTCTGGTTTAGCTGAGGACAGCTTGCATCAATGCTGTGTCTAGAAAGTTCCCTCACAATTAATGCTGCATGCCTTTCAGGTCCTGATGTGTTATCTCTATCCCTTAGAATATATATGTTCCATGACACCATGGTGAGAGCTCTTGTTTTTCTTATAGAATAACCACTTGGCTGGATGATCCACCAGCTGTGGTAAACTGGCCAGATTAGAGTTGGGGTAGGCAATATTTAAGGCACTTTTTCTTGCCCCTTCCCTTACTAGAGTGAGCAGTGCTGCCCTAAAAGGGGCTGCTCAGTCACCTGGGGTGTTGCCAAACATTCTTGCTGCCCACGCTTCAAGGCTGAAAGACCAGATTCCCAGGTTGCCTGCGGGCAGATCTGTGTCTGTGAATCTGTGTTTACCTACACCTGCTGCTTCGCCACTCGCCCATGGCCGCAGGACTTTTTCTGAATAGCTGTACATAAAGTTTAAGTGAGAAGACCATTATGCAGAGGCAATAAATCTCTGTCTCTCCCCCCCCCCCCCCCCCCGCATTGAAGTCAGACCAGTGGCACATAAGGTCGCAATGACTGAGAACTTAATTAGCCTCAGTGCACAGCCATTGACATCTTTGTGCCTTGTCAAGCCTTACGTATTCCATGTAAAATTCCTCCAGTGCCTCTCCAGTTGCTGGACCAAAAAGTCTCCTCTGACTGATCCGCCAAAGCAGACTTAGTATGCTGGAGATAGGCATTTCCCCTCACCACCGGTGTTCCTGATGGCTACCCTTCAACCTGGTTTAGCCCACCAGTTGAAGCAGTGTGCTGAGGTGTGGCCGTTGCCACAGACTAGCAGCTACTTGGAGCTGCAGGTGAGAGATGGGTGCAAAGTGAGGACTAATGAAAAAGAACCACTGGAGAGTGCAACAGATCTGACTTCAGAGATACTACCTCTCCTTCCACACACCAGAAACCCCAAAGGAGGATTACTGTCTCCTTGACATGCTGCTCTTGGAAATGTTGCTAAATAACTCCACCCCCTTTCACAAGCTGCTTGTGAAAGAATTAAAATTAAACTGAAATTGCACAGGGTCCACACTTAGAAAATCTAATCTGAGATTTGATTTATTTCAGATGCTGTGGTGATTAGAGCCATAGTATAAATAAATAACCTACCCACTAATGCTGGATTTTCTTTGGCTTTTAGCTTGTACTAATTATCTAGGCCAATACTGCTTGTTTTCAGTGGAAGTGGCACGTGCACAGAGATTACAGGATGAAATTTATTACTCTGTTTCATTAGATAGGAAATGATTCATCTTAGCAATAGATGCTCTCCAAGGAAAACATTGACAGAGGAAATGAAACTGTTCTCTGTGTGCACTGAGAGAAGGACTTAGATTCAGTAGTGTAATTAAGATGGTTATCCACGGGTAAACAAACATAACTGACTTCCATGAAAGAGAAAATGTATTAAATATGGAGGAAGAGCTACTCCTCAAAAATAGAACAGATTCTCACACGCACACTACAGTGTTGCCAGGTCTCATGTTGGAAAATATTTTGTTTTGTAGTCATAACTTTTTTTTCTATCAGACTATACTATGAGAGACTTTTCACTGAATCATGGATAGTAGGCACTGACTAGGCTACTTAGATCATTCAACCTGATCTGCAGGCAGAACTGCTCACTGTCTCACTCCTGTTAATGCCTTATCCGTCTGCACTTTATCCTAAAGCATCCAATCCGTGAAGTTTGTTTGTAAGTAAGTTCTAGCAGTGTAGCTTGAAGCTTGCACAGATGGTGGCAGCACTGCCAGAATGATGTGAAGATTTTTTTTTTTTTAAAGTCAGGCATGATCATTTTTAAGAGGCAAGACAGCCATGCTAGGATTTTTATAGCTACTTACCGACCTTGGAGGCTGCCTTTGCCACTAGCTAAAACAATTTAAAAAATAATCTAACTGAAATTATTCCTTAGATCTTGGGACCAAGGCAGGAGGACATGGTCAAAGCTGGAATGGCCAACAGGGATGCATGGTAAAGCAGGGACAGAGGCTGTGGTTGAGTGGCAGTCAGACATAGCTGACTTGCTTTCTTATGAAAGAAATGATCAAACCATTCAAACCCATCATTTGTACGTGAATCTAGCCTATCAGCTGTGACGTTGTGCAATGGAGTTTTTCAGCCACTTGATGTCTGTGTGTGCTGTCCAGGCCTGCAGGCAGGGTAGGTCCCCTGGTGAGTTTTAGTTTTGTCTCCTTTGCTTAAGTTGTCGGGAAGCCTGTTTGTTATAGATGTTTGCTCTAATAAATACCTATTGCTGTCAGGCAGAATGCGATGGAGTACGTCATGACACATGTGATCCTATTGCTATTAGCTTCATCTTCCTTCTCGGGTTCCCTTCCAGTGAGTATTATTCTCACTTGTCCTGTTTTTAAATTTGGACTGTAAGCGCTCTGAGGCAGGGAATGTGAGTGGACAGTACCTACTGCAATGGAATCCAATCACTGCTGGAGCCTTTGGGCATTAACCTAAAACAAATGATATTAACATCAATGTGCATGCTTGCTTCAGAATTGCTCATTGGCAGCACTGGGGGAAAGCTCCCAAAACATATTCACGAACATTGGTTCGAATGCAAGTAGCAGTTATGCTTGGAGGGTATTTGTGACCTTTTTCTTTCGTTAAAGGAAGTTGTACAAGTACTCCTGTGAATGGGTGTTTGCCACTCTCTGCCCTTGGGGGCACATAATCAGCTGGTGCCTGTGATGGATGTAGCCAGCAGCAGGGAGAGCCAGAGTAATGCCTCAGCCTGCAGCAGTTTGGTGGTGTTGGGGCAGGGGAGATATGTAGGGAGTAGGGGAGGGGAAACGGAGACCAGGAAGAGGGGGCAGAGCTTGGGGTTGTGTGCGGTTATAGATACACCTCAGCTTCTGCACTCAGAGCTGCTTTGTCCTTCACCCTACATCCTCTTTCCACCTGACCTCAAATGTTCACACCAGAATCCCCCTCCAGAATCCTTTCCCTCACCCCTACTTGAACCACTCCCTCACCAGAATCCTCCTTGAGCCCCCAGAGCCCTGGCTGGGAATCATTCATCCCCCTCAAAAAACACACAGCGGGGGCCCTTTTTTCCAGAGTCAGTATTTGAGGAGGTTGAGCTTGTAAACTCACGGGTCTTTAGGAACAGTCCTTGCTTCCAAAGGAACATTTCCTGCAGGTAAGCTGCTCAGACTCCTGAAACAAATCTACCCAATCCCCTAATAAATCCCACTATGGAAAATGAAGAAAAGCCAGTCCCCAAGTTAAGAAAAGAACTATCTTTGTAGTTATATTTTTTTTACTTTAGAAGCTCCTACTCTTTCCCTATGACCTACTTTCTCCATCCAGGACCCTTAGCTCGTTGGCACTAGCAAGCCACCCATCACTAGGGGAATGACACCCTCCTCACCCTACCCCCACCAACAAGGGCCTGCAGTCATCAGATGGGAATAGAAGTCGTGCCTTTCAGCTGCAAAGCACAAGCCTCTCCTAATGGATTTAGAGGAATCACTCTTGAGAGTACTCATTAAGCCTACACATAAACCAAAGAAAATCTGCTCTCTCTGAGAATACACTTATCCAGCTTGACTGAAATACCTGGATAATGATCTATTTAAATTTCCCAAAGCAGCATCCAACAGCCCGGCTCACTCACCTTCTTAATGCTCCTTCCCGGCAGTAATCTGAACCTACGCTCTAGAGTGAATGGCAATAATGACTCCCTATCCGCCTACTTAAAAGGGGCCCCAATCCTGACTGGAGTCACTAGTGATTCTCATACTACTACTAACGCTACTCAATGTGAGTGAAGGAGGCGGGGTGTAGGAAAGCTGAGGAGCATTAGCACTGTACCCTGGGAAATAAGCAGGTTTTCTAATGGGCTCAGGTCAGACAAGTGGATAAAGAATGAATAGGTGACTTGTGAATTCCTGTAAATACTCCTCTGTTTTCCCATAAGCATGTGATAGTTGTACTTTTTCTTAACAGCTAAAAGACTGAATTAATGGGGGGGTCTGTTTCCATTGGCACAATCTGTAAGAGCATTAGTTTGACTCCAGCTCCATGGCCGCAAATTTCTGCTCTGCTTGCTGCTGGATAATATTTGTTGCAAAGCAGTCCTGCTCCAAGTTTAGGGTTGCCAGGTGTCCGGTCAATGGCACAGTAGGGGGCCTGGAACTAGGGCAGGCTCCCTACCTGCCCTGGCTCTGCACTGCTCCCACAAGTGGCCACCAGCTCCCTGCGGCCCCTCGGTGCTAGGGCAGCCAGGGATTGGGAGGCTCCACATGCTGCCCCAACCCTGACTGCTGGCTCTGCAGCTCCCATTTGCCAGGAACCTAGAGGCTTCAGGGACCTGGTGGCCGCTTCCTCCGAGCCGTGGTAAGCGCCACTGGGACCCCGCACCCCCTCCCGTACCCTACCCCCCTGTCGCAGCCCGGAGCCCACTCCTGCACTCCAAACCCCTCATCCCTGGCCCCACCCCCAGCTGGAGCCCTCACCCCACCTCCCCTGCATCCCAACCCCCTGGCCCAGCCTGGAGACCCCTCCCGCAGCCCAAACCCCTCATCCCCAGCCCTACCACAGAGACCACACCCCCAGCTGGAGCCCTTACCCCCCGCACCCAAATCTCTGCCCCAACCCAGAGCCCCCTCCTGCACCCGAAACCCCTCATCCCTGGCCCCACCCCAGAGCCCACATCCTTCTACCGGAGCACACACCCCCTTCCACACTCCAAACCCCTTGGCCCCAGCCTGGAGCCCCCTCCTGCACCTCAAACCCCTTTGTGTGATTATAAAGTTGGCAACCCTATCTGAGTTTCCAGTAATATTTATCAGAGAATTTGAGTGTGTGTTTTAAAATAAAAACCATATCAAATCACTGGTAGACTTTAACAAAACAGTGTTAGAATAATCATCTACGATATGGAAAGGTTCTTTAGGCAATGTTATACACTTATGAGTTCATATGCAATACAGAACACAGCATAAGTTACATAAAAGAAATATTAAAATGCAACTCAGGTTAAAAAAATCATTCATAGAAAATGAAAAAGAGAAAACTGGATTGGAATGCCAACCTCTGATAAGAGTATTGTTTTCAGGAACAAAGGAACAGTATGGTCACTCCCTAAACTCTCCTGCAGCTGTAATAAACAAATAAGCAGATGGTTGGAGAAAGCCGATGATAACATCACTTCTAAACAACTGGCGAAAAGAGACTCAAGCTTTTGGAATTTCTGTTACTACCGTCCAAAAGTAAGATTGTGGACAAAGATAAATTTCTGCTATTTCAAAGCAATATGAACTCAGAAGGAGCTGGGACATTTCATAACCTGTGATAAGCATAAACAACAGACAGAAAGGTCTGATAGATGATGGGGGTAGGAGTGCCTGAAAGGCAGACTCAGAATGGACATGAAATATTGGATAAATTTTAGATAGCATGCAGATGTCACCTCATGGAACATGACCTCACCAGTGGGTTTCTTCACTGACTTATCAGAGATCCTATCTCAGGAGACAAGCTAACAGGAGGTCTAAAATAGATAAAAAGCCTAGAATGGCTTCCACAAATTGCTTGCCACAGCAAACGACCCCTCACTTCTTAGGCCAAACCAACTGTCATCCTACAAGCTGAGAAATCTGGGATAAAAGTCTGAGACCTGAGCTCCCCAACTATGACGACTAGTGCTTAATTTGGGCAAAGGTTTGCCAGGGCTGAGCCCTTGCACCTCTAGGCTTGGCAGTTCATAGCCCCAGCACCTCTGGGATTGCTGCATGAGTTATGAATGGAAAAAAATTAAGCCCTGGCACCTCTTTCATCACAAATTAAGCACTGATGACTACTACTACTGGTGTCCTCTAATACTTACCACAGATAAGCACCTTATTAACTTTCTTTCTTTTCGGCCCCTAAGGAAGGCCTGTAGCTTTTCTAACAGAAGAGACAATGGTTATACTGCGTTATCACCTGTACTGCCATGAACTAAATTGAAGTTTCTGTTTGCCAGTCTCTGGAGACCAGCTGTCTCAAACTGAACTGAAGAATTTAGCTAAACAACCACTTTCACCTGTATTTCCTTTTATCCAAGTGACAGCCAGGTTACACTGCTTAGAAAGCACGTATCTGAGTTAAAAAACCACATATGTTTTAAATGTATGACAGTTACAAAGTGATAGTTAATTTTACCCTAGATGACTAGAAATCATTTTTGAGTCAATAAATGGCTATGAGAGCTTAGACTGGTACATTTGTTGTTCTGTTTTGCCATAGAACTGTAACCGAAAATGATGTTTACAGAAAGTGAAAATATTATTGAGAAGCTATATAGCGAAAGCAGTCACAGGGGTAGTGATAGCCCAGAATCGAGGTATCACATGAAAGTGACAGCTTTTCGGACAGAAAAAATAAGCTTGAATTAAGCAATGGATGATTTTTAAACTGAGTTTATCACTGTTTTAACACTTGGTTAAAATAAAATAAGAGTTTACAGTAAACTAAGGATTAGGGTAACAGTGACTTGTGTTTCTATCTACTGATGAAATTAAAAAAGAAACTAGGATTTTTAACTGTGTAGTGGGGGTTTGTGAGTGTAGGCTTGGGTATGCATTATTCTCTGGAAAGGAGATTTTTAACTGAATTGCTATTTCATTAATTGTCAACATTTCTCACTTTCTAATTACTTCTGCTGGGACTGTCATTAACATTCCCATAATTTTAATTGGCATAAAGCTTTACTGACAGATTGATAATGGACTATACTAAAGATCCTTAGTTACATATAATACTGAAATCACCATCTGAGAATAGTGTAGAATTAAAATAAATTTAACACTAGGGATAAGATTTTTGATTTTATTGTGATTTGGCTTATTACTAAAGTTTTAATATTCTGCGTTAAACTTAATCGTAAGTTGAGCTGGGTGAATTTTTTTCTTCTAGTAGTTTATTTGCTGGGGAAAAAATGCAGTTTTGGTCAATCCAAAAGTATTTGCAAATTTGAGTTGAATTTGTGAACTGTTTTGACTAAACCGAAAGAACTAAAATATTTTGATTATTATGTTGAAACAAAATGTTTAATTTTGACCCAACTAGAAAAACTTTGTTTCAGTTTTGGGTATTCTGACAAAGGCAAAGGAGGGCTAGATTCACAATACATCTGGGAGGGGCAGGAGAAGGGGAGAGCCCATTTATCACCTTTAAGTCTAGTAGTTGGGAAACTCCCTAGGGATGTGGGAGACCCAGGTTCAATTCCCCGCTCTTCCTGTTGTGGAGACAGGATTTCAGCTTGGGTTTCCCACATTGCAGAAGATCGCCCTAGCCACTGAGATCAGGGATATGCCGATATAGGGTGGAGAAAATAATCAAGAAATCAATTTTCAAGATGATAATAAGGTGATAAGTAACAGTCAACATGGATTTGTCAAGAACAAATCTTGTCAAACCAACTTAATAGCTTTCTTTGACAGGGTAACGAGTCTTGTGAATGGGGGGGGGGAAGGCATAGATGTGGTATATCTTGACTTTAGTAAGGCTTTTGATACTGTCTCACATGACCTACTCATAAACAAACTAGGGAAATACAACCTAGAAGGAGCTACTATGAGTTGGGTGCATAAATGGTGGGAGAACCCTTCCCAGAGAGGAGTAGTTCACAGTCAGGCTGGAAGGGCATATTGAGACGGGTCCCACTGGGATCAGTCTTGGGTCTGGTTCTATTCAGTATCATCATAAATGATTTAGATAATGGCATAGAGAGTACACATAAAGTTTGCGGATTATACCAAGCTGGGAGGGGTTGCAAGTGTTTTGGAGGATAGGATAAAAATTCAAAATGATCGGGACAAACTGGAGAAATGGTCTGAAGTAAATAGGATGAATGTCAATAAGGACAAACGTAATATACTCATGTAGGAAGGAACAACCTGTTACACACACATAAAATGAGAAATGACTGTCTAGGAAGGAGTACTTCAGAAAAGGCTCTGAGGGGTATAGTGGATGACAAGCTAAATATGAGTCAAACATCATTCTGGGATGTATTACCTGGAGTGGTGTAAGCAAAACACAAGAAGTAATTCTCCCATTCTACTCCAGGGATTCTCAAACTTCATTGCACCGTGACCTCCTTTTGACAACAAAAATTACTACATGACCCCGGCCGGGGGACTGTAACCTGAGTCCTTCCACCCAGGGCTGACACCATTGGACTTCAGTCCTGGGCAGTGGGGTCGGGCTTCATCCCCACCCCAGCAAGTCTAATGCCAGCCCTGGTGATCCCATTAAGATGGGGTCGTGACCTAAGTTCCCCCTAAACTGCACAGATGCGCAGCAAACTATGAAGGGCCCCATAGGCTCACAACCACAGGAGTGAGAGGAGAGAGGTAGGGGGCATGCAGGGATGCAGCAGGGAGAGGCGCCTCTCCCCGGCCCTGGAGCTGCCACGGTCAGGAAGAGGCACTTCTCCCCCGTCCCTAGTGCTGCTGCAGCTGGGGAAGAGGTGCCTCTCCCTTGTCCCTGGCCCCAGAGCTGCCACATCTTGGGAGAGGCGCTCGCCCCAGGGCTGCCGCGGTTGGGAGATAGCTGGGGGGAGTCCACTCTCCCCACGGCATCCCTGCAGCAGCCTGCAACCGAAACCCCTCATCCCCGGCCCCATCCCAGAGCCCGCACCCCAGACAGAGCCCTCACCCCCGTGCACTCCAAGCCCAACCCTCTGCTCTAACCCTGAGCCCCTCTCACACACCAAACTCCTCATCTGTCATCTGCCCCGCCCCCCACATTACCTCCATATTGGTGCACATAACAAAATTCATTCCACACATGGATGTAAAAAATTAGAGGGAACATTGGTCAGGACCCACTTTGGGGTCCCGACCCACAGTTTGAGACCCGCTGCTTCACTCCATGCTGATTAGGCTTCAACTGGAGTATTGTGTCCAGTTCTGGGCTCCACATTTCAGGAAAGATGTGGACAAATTGGAGAAAGTCCAGAGAAGAGCAACAGAAATGATTAAAGGTATAGTAAACAAGACCTATGAGGGAAGATTGAAAAAATTGCAATTGTTTAGTCTGGCGAAAGAGAAGAGTGAGAGGGGACATGATAACAGTTTTCAAGTAAATAAAAGATTGTTACAAGGAGGAGGGAGAAAAATTGTTCTCTTTAGCTCCTGAGGATAGGAGAAGAAGCAACGGGCTTAAATTGCAGCAAGGATAGTTTAGGTTGGACGTTAGGAAAAACTTCCTAACTCTCAGCCTGGTTAAGCACTGGAATAAATTGCTTAGAGAGGTTGTGGAATCTCCATCATCGGAGATTTTTAAGAGCAGGTTAGACAAACCTTTCAGCGATGGTCTAGATAATACTTTGTCCTACCTTCTGTGCAGGGCACTGGACTATATAGTGTCTTGAGGTCCCTTCCAGTCCTACATGTCTCAGAATCTGCATTTTTGCTGGAAAAAAGGTTTTGGTCAAAATTTTGCTCAGCTCTAATTTCAAGCCCCACTTTCAGATTATGAATAGATGACCAGGTTTAAATCAGAGGTGTATATTAAAATAATAGTGACCTTATTTCTGAAAAATGGGTGTACGAATTGGAGAGATCATTTTGTTAAGATATCCGCATGTTGGCATCACTAAGGACAATCTGCAGCATATCCTCCTTCATGGTTGCTTTGCTGGAGATTATGCAGTACCTCTTTATTGCAGAGCACATTTTAATAAGCAATTATGATAATCTCAGTCACAAAACGATCCAATATAACAGAGGATTGATTTTTATATTATCATTAATGTCAAAATATTACTGCTTGGCAACCGTTCTGTACATATTCCAAAGCAATATTTTGAGAAGGCTCTGCTCCTGACTGGAGCTTTTGGGTGCTACTGTATTAATAATGCTAATAAAAAGAGATTCTGCAAGGGCATATTCTTCAAAATGCTTATTTTCCTTGGAAATGCCTTAGCACTTAAAGACGTTTGTATTTGTTTTGAGAATCCATCTCCAGATCACTAATCTTTTCTGGTGTAATAATAACTAAAACTATCCCTTTCAGCTCAAAACCTGATTACACATTGTGGGTAAACTGAGATTAAGAAAGCAATATCGAAGAGTATTGGAAGAAGGAAATATTGTTTTTATGGTGTGGCCTAAAGCAGAAGAATCCTTCAATGAGGAAGAAAATGCTACGCTAAGGAAAACTGGATAAGTAACAGGAGACTAGATGTATATTTTAAATACATTTGTTCTTTTGCAAATTCTTAGGCTGCAGGCCTGCATTGAGCTCTGCACAGGCAGATGCCTGTTCCTACACAGAGCCCTAGTGGTCTTAGTGGGGGTCCACCCAAAGTGAACTCATTGCAGGGGCCTGGGAGATCGGATGAAATCGTGGCCCCACTGAAGTCAATGGGAATTTTGTCATTGATTTCAGTGAGGTCAGGATTTCACTCAGTATTTACATTCAGATTGAAACCTCTATCCTAGTGTGATGCTCTGTTAGTTTAAGCGACTGTGTTACCCCTCTGAGTCAGCAAGAGAGAGCTTTGCTGGAACTTAAACTGTGTGTGTTAGCTCCCTGCCACACCAGTCTGTCCGCCTCACCTACAAACCCCTTCGGACTCTGCCAGTCTTAACCTTGCCTTGCCGGTGACATTCAGTGAACTCCACTTCCCAACCTCCCTGGAGGAGTGTTCCTCTGCAGTAACCAGCCTCTGTCGCTGGACACACACAGAAATTACCACCTCCGCTGCCTCCAAAGAGACAGTGCACAAACCAGCCCATTAGTTTAGCTGAGGACTTATGCTGTACTTTAATAAACAGCACTGAGATGATTTTATGGTCAAACCAAAAATAAGCATATTACTAAAGAACAGAGATTTAAGTGATAGTACATGAAGATAATAGAAACAGAAAATAGTTACCAGGAAAAGGAAAAAAGACTTTCTAGCATCTAAAATTTAACAGATTACAATTCTGATCTCAGGAAATTTTTCATTTACAGTCAGTTCTCAGAATGTTTACCCCACCTGGCTGGGCAAGCTACCTTTCACTGTGTCCAAGAGCGCTGGCCTCTGTCTTTTAAGTGATGGATAACACAAGTTTTTTCCCCCTCTTTTTATAGTCCAGTAAACTTTTGAAATGCATTCTTTTGGAGTGTATCCCCAGAAAAAGTTATCTTCCCCTGCTGTATTTGCTGACACCATGCTATCTTCCTCACCCGTCTCTCAGTTTGCTTTTCCTGTTGACTCAGATGCAAATGCAACTTCCATTGTCTGAGGCTTTAGGGAGACTGGTAAATCCACATTTCTTGGTTTATCAAATCTGCTCCCAAACCATATTTTAGAAATATATTTCGAGCACGCAAACATAACTCTTTACAAAGCATCCATACATACTTCACACAATGATGTTACTGGTTGGTGTGTCACCAGCTTTCATTCTACACTACTCCTCACAACATTCTTTACAGGAAAATACTATGACAGCAATGTGTTAGGTGTAGTGAGTTTGTCAGACCTGATGGAGAGTTTACAGAGCAGTGTGCTCTCTGCCATTTGGCACTGAGAGACTCTTAAAGATTAAAATATTAGGGATTCATTTTTAAAATGGGAGTCATTAATAATAAAAGAAAATACACATTTTAAAACAATACTGCCAGACTGGATGTAAAACCCAGAAAATTTAGGATGCAAAACTACTATTTTAAAGATTAATTTTGTACAGATTTCATCTAGGAATCCCATATAGACAAGAAATAAGGCTGTTTGGTTATATGGATACAGTTGCTGATAGGGTATTGTTTACTTTCATATTGGGATTATTGGGAAGAAGATTACAGGGGAATCAGATAGTTGTGGATAATAGAACAAGCTCTGTTTGCTACAAAGGATGATAAGGTAGGCAGTTTGGCTGACTGGTTGTGCGAACCAGTATGCTGGAGAAAAAGCAGACAAACTTCAAGCCACTGATAATTTCATACAAGGAGGTTCCCCCCCCCCCCGCCCAAATACTGTACAGTACTCAATGCCCACAAGTGTTGAGAGGAGGGAGCTATAGCAGTGGGAGGCCATCACAGCTCAGGCAGCAGTCAGATGAAGAGGAACAATATGATTTGGGGATATTGCAGATTCCTTTAGATAAAAGATGGTAAAGACCTATTGGATCCTCTTGTCCACCCCCTTGCCCAAGAAAGGAGAGCAGATATCCATCCAGTTGGAAGCTCAAATCGATAAACCTGATAACTTGTTCAACTGATAAAGTCTGAAACTAAGTGTTAAGGGCACTCAGTGCCCAGTTCTGCCCTCAGTTACACAAGCATTGACTTGGGAATGTAGGAACATAGGAGCTGCCCTCTTGGTTTAGTCAAGCGGTCTGTCTAGTCCAGTATCTGATCTCCAAGAGTTGCCAGCACCAGATATTTTTGAGCAATGTGCAAGTAATGCACAGTTATGGAACAACCTGCCTTTAAGAGAAGTTTATTTACCTTTACTTAGGGGTTGGTTTATACTCTGAAGCATGAGGGTTTATATCCTGTCCAAACTTCTGGGTTTTCTCTTATGTTGTGTGTGATTTTTTTTATCCCATAAGGGAAGAACTGGGCCCATAAAATTGTGTGACAGGGTTGAAAAAAGTCTTAGATTATTAGGTCCAAGTCTCTGATTCTAGTTGGATTGTTTGGTGGATAACCATTTCTGAGGTGAGCTTGCCTTTTCCTTTCCTGACTGAACATCTGCCTCTGTGTATCACAGTCTGCCCAGGGTTATTGTATATTGCAGTATATTTTTCTATTGTTAGGCCCTCTTCCATCTATTTGTTGGTGAGCAGTAATTTTTAAGCGTATGTATGATTTAGCCAAAATGTGTGCATTTGTTAAGCATTTTATAAATGTTGCTAAAACAATAATAGACAGACTCTTAGTTTCGTATCTCTGATTTATTGCATGGGTACATTAGTGCAGTGTTCTGTGTGAGGCATATATAATTTGTTTCACTTCTGATTTTTTTTTTCAATTTTAAAATGTATCTGACCATATATTATCTCTCATACATTTCTCAAGTATTATGGAGAGTTAAGGTTGTGATTAGCTTATTCTTAATCTTGATTTTTTATCCCCTTCTCCACTTTTTAAATCAAAACGAAACCCATATTGGATCATACAGCTGTGTAATTTCTGGTTTTGTTTTTCTCTGTACACACATGCACCCAGGGAGACACTATTCATTCTTGTTTTGTGTTCCTTTTAGAGTGCAAGTCTATGGTTAGCTCCTGGTGCACGGAAAGCATAATACAATCTTCCCACATTTTCTCATGTGTAGTTTTCTGACCAATGATCATTTTCTATTTTAAAAGCTTAGGGTTGATTGGACTAGAGATTTCACAGATACAACATTAAGAAAAATCAGAGGTTTGCAGTTTGTGAAGTTTTTTTAATGTTGTAATGGTGGCCTATCGCTTTAAGGGCCAGGGCTTGCTTGTTCACTGATTGATCCAGCTGAGAAGGGGACTAGTGTTACCTATAAAGAGCTGCAGAAAGCTGCTAGAATTGGGGGACTTGAGAGAGAGAAGTTGCAGGAAGAGACTGGGTCCTGCAGTAGTCCCTGAAGAAGGGAAAGGCCAGGAGGTAAACCCTGGGAGTTGTGACTGGGTAGGAAGCCCCAGCTGGAAGTTTTGTTTTCTATTTGTGGTGGTTTGAATGATAAATGGAGCCTGGAGGCAAGGGCTAGCGATTGGTTTGGGTGTGGCTGATTATTCCCCAGGCTGATGAGTAAGACTGTCAGCTTACAAATGTTTATTGGCCATGTCATGTCTAAACTATAGCTTGTTTTAGAAGCTCCAAATCCCTTGGATCTGTAGCAGAATACTCTTCCTTCCCTTCTCTGTCACCCACTGAACAACATGTATGACCCAGAAAGAAAAGGAGTACTTGTGGCACCTTAGAGACTAACAAATTTATTTGAGCACAAGCTTTCGTGAGCTACAGCTCACTTCATCAGATGCATTCAGTGCATAACATGGCTGCTACTCTGAAACGTGTATGACCCAGAATTTTTACCTCCTATTCAAGGAGAGACACTTGGCAGAATGGTTCCTTATGGTGATGGCTCCAGGACCCTGCAAGGCAGGAGGGTCCCAGAACCTGGGTTCCAGCGCAAGCCTGGAAATCTACACAATAAGAAAACAGCCCTGCTGCCCAAGGCCTGCAAGCACAAGTCAGCTGGCATCGGCCAGCTGTGGGTATTTAGTTATTGTGTAGACATACCCTCTTAGGCCCCAGTGAGGTGTTTTGAAGAAAAAGGAAAAGTAAAGGTCTCAAAAAGAGAGAGCATCAAGTAATCTGTAACTTCAGTGCCCATTGATTCTTGCTCCTTGTCACTCTCTTCTCCCTCCCCCCCCCCCACATTCCCTCTTCACATACTGGGGTGCAAGGAATCCACCTGAGCAGAATTCCACCACTGCATATGAGTACTGACAGAAATTGTGCCCTGTTTTTTCTGAAGCAGAACCATAAAGGACACTGGGCTAGACCCTCTGCAATCATGAAGGAGGGAGGTGAGATTTGACCCCTACTACAGCAGTTTGGTTCTGTCTGTCAATTGTGTGAACTGATAAAAATAGATTTTACAAGGTAAGGATTCAGGAATGTTTTTTTTCATTTACAGTGGCAACCTGGCCAAGGGTATGCAAAACACATTCTAACATCAGGAGTATCTAAAAGAATGAGGCATGAGACCACATTGTCTTAAGATCCAAACTGTTAATATAGCTAGAGCCCTAACACACAGCAGTGCCTGCCTCTCCCAGAGCTAGTGACGGGATGCCACCCACTGAAAGAACACTTTTTGTCTTTAGTGAAGATTTGGCTAAAATATATACACTCAAATTACTGCTCTTGAGTTAACCTTGCTCAAGTGAGAGTGGCCATGCTGAAATAACACTTGTGATGCCCAGAATGACTGTTTATTATTATTTTGTATTACCATGAGCCCTAATCATGGACCAGGACCCCATTGTACTAGGTGCTGTATAAACACAGAACAAAAAGACAGTCCCTGCCCCAAGGGACTTACAGTCTAACTATAAGACAAGACACAACAGATGGATACAGATAGATAGACAGGGGAATACATGTAAACAACGAGACACTATTGGTCAGCATGATAAGGGTCTTGGCACATAGCAGCCTAACCGCTGAGTACAAGAAGCTTGTGTTCGGTGTGATAGAGAAGAGGGAGTCAATGGAGAGAATCAGAGATGGGTGTATGGCAGATATGGCAATTTCCTGTAATATCTTTCTGAATTAAACTGATGCATCATTGTGGGCCAGGGATTGTATGAGGATTACATAGAACCATAGCTCTCCCAGGAATTAAGAACAGTGAGGGGTGACTAGGCAAATTCACTCCGGTTGTAGTACCCCCCGAGAGGTTCCACTACCTGGAGAGGCTTGCATATACTCATTCCATCTGGATTCTTCAGAGATCAACAGACTTTAGGATAAATAGCCTGAGTTCAAACTGATTCAGTGCTTTCCTTCTGATCCAGCAAATGGACAGAACCAAAGAAAGAGAGGTCCACAATCCTTAGAGAAGGGTTGGAAGGACTGACACCGAGCCTGAGGCTGTAGTTGGAGTAATCTCTAGTAAGCTTTTTGCCCTACGTGTAGGTTCTTTAATTATTTTAAATGTTTTTGGTGTAATGCTTTCACTTTACTAATACATGTGCTCGCTTATAAAGAGCTGTGTGGGAACTTATAACTGTGGGCAACTGCACTGTTTATAGTTTCTGAGGAGAGAGAGCAAAGTGTTAAGGCCATCTGGCTTGCTGGGAATAACACCATGTAGGCAGGGAACTGTGGAGCCTGGAAAAACCTGGTCAAGAGGGAGGGAGAGGCAGGTCTCTATGCAAGAGAGGTGACAGTTGAGGAGCTGGGAGCCTAGAACGACTGGACCAGGGAGGGGGAAATATAGGTGTAGTTACCCTGAACTGTGACACTGGTAACAGGGTCAGAGCAATGGGCTAGAAAAATGATCTTAGCAGCAGCATTGTGAATGGATAGGAGCAGGGCAAGATGGGATTTGTCAAGGCCAGAGAGAAGCATGTTGCAATAATCAAGACGATGAGAGCCTGGAGGAGAGTTTTAGCTGTGTGGATGGGTAGGCAACGCCATATCTTAGCGATGTTATGCAGAAAAAATTGGCAAGGTTTAGATATAGCCTGGATGTGAGGCCCTAGAGAGAGGTTCGAGTAGAAGACATTTTTATGATTCTAAAACAGCCAGATTATGGGGCTGACTGCCAGACAGGATGGTAGCGTTAGCAGCTGAGTTGTGCTCACTTGAATTTTAGCCTATATCCCCTGACGGACAGCAAATGCAAATTAAAATAATCACCACACTTGAAGAGTGACGGGTTTTGTGTGTGGAATGGGACTTGAGTTTGGGGCAACACTCGAGTTGTAACTTGAGTTAACTGCAGTAGAGACAAGCCCTTTGTCCCATTTTCCCCAGCCTCTATCTCAGACCACACCCACTTGCAACCCAGCCACTGTATTCCATGACAATATCCGCAAGGATAAACATGTAGATGCTGCTGCACAACACAAGTGAGCTCCCAATAAAAGAAAATCCTCCAGACTTTCAGTACCAGGGAAAAGGTCATAATACATTACAGATCATGAAAAAAGGAAGCTGCAGGCATCAGTCATCGTGTTATCTAATCTGGGACTCAAAACAGAAAGGTCGTCCGTTTTCTATCCTCTTACATTCCAGTTTCTGCTGTTGCAAATAAAATAAAATAAAAAATTGTTCAACAGACCAGCAGGGAGTAATGCCAGCAGAAAACTGAGGAACAACTTTGGCTGAGGAGGTGTCAGAACATTAAATGATCCACTGAATAAGGAACTAATTCAATGTGTAAATTCTTCAGATAAATTGGAACTTCAGCCAGGTAGTGTTCTCCTATAAATAAGCATGTACAATACTGTACAAACTCTTCAGACATCTTGTATTCAGTAAGCACAAGGTCAGTAGATTCAATAAATCATATTGATGGGTTCAGAAAGTTTCTCTGGTAATGCATCTAATTGCAGAAGAAGAAACAGCGGGCATTTCAGGGTACTCTTGGAAGAAAGTCTTCATTGCGATTGCCTCCGATCATGGGAGTCCGTGTGGGGTTACTGGTGGTTATGGCTGCCCAATTCAAAAGTTCTTAGGAATTCTAGTACAGATGGTATGATGCACTGCTTCTGCACAGCCAAACTTCCTCCCATAATGCAGGCAGCAGATTCCCAAGCAGCGTGATGGGACAGCAGTTATTTTTTGGACCTGCTGTTTTCCAGCCAGGAATATTCCATGGAGCAGTGGCTCTTCCAAACTGTTGAGGGTGTGTGTGTGTGTGTGTGTGTGTGTGTGTGTGTGTGTTTCCAGCCAGCTCTCCAATTATTGCTAGCTCTTTTTGTGTTTATTTCTCCCCAGATTAGTCAAATTCAGCAGCAATTCTGTTGAAAATTTTTCTGATGTTGACCTACTTTTCACAAAAGGTCAGGATCACACAAGTGCCTTTAAGAAAAAGCTTTGAAACAGTTCTGATTCTGACAGTGACATCTGTTAAGGATTCAAAGTTAACGTATAAAAACTTTGCAGCCGGCCATGCTGGATTGGTGTTTGAACTGGTTTGCCATCTGTGACTCTGCCCGGTTCATAAAATGAGAAAAGAAAAATAAGTTTGCCTTGACCTGACTGTTATGAGCCAGTCACAGCTGTTCACAAGACAGCGCTTAGGCTGGGCTCTCCACTCCAGTGCTAAAGAGTTTACAGCTCAACATCCCAGTAGAGGGAACTTCACTCGACAGAATAATCTCAGAAAAAATGCTGAGAATGATTTTCCAAAGTGCCCATGATCAACGAATGTCTTTGGAGGTAAGGTGAGCTAGATTGGCCTACTTAAAGATTTGCCTTAGGGCCATCCCTCTTGTGTCCATGTCTGCTGCTCTGTGGCTGGTAGATTGTGAATGAGGAGTCTGTGTACGTTACCCGGAAAGATTTTATCAAAAAATGTCATTTTGTGAAATGTTCCTGCATTTTCAACAATGTTGATTTTCCTGAATTGTTTGTAAAACATAAATAAACAAATAAAAAATAAATAAAAAAAACTCAGAAAAAATGGAAACACTTCATTTTTTGACTTGAAATTACTTCTTTTAGAAATGTTCTGCAGTTTTATTTAAAATTTAAAAATGTTACATGCTCAGAATTAAAATGTTTCAATCAATTTTTTTTTCTTTTTGATTGGACAAAAATGGGGGGTGTGTGTTTGGTTTGACCTGAAACCATTTTTTTCGGAATTGCCATTGAACCAAAAAAAAAAAAATCCATTTACGCAGCTCTGTCCACAACCATTCTGATGATTCATAGTACTAGCTTCCTGAAATAGCTGAATTAGTCAGTATGAGGAGTTTTTTTTTACACAATTCTGCTGCATAACATACAGATACTTTTGTCTCTATCCTACCTGTCATAGGCTATCCATTACCACCTTATTTCAGCCCTATGCATCACAGGCCAGTCTGTCTGTCGCAATGTTCTCCAGAGCTGCATGCTTCCATATTAAATGCTTGTCATGTATGCATCAGATTCCAGAAGAGACTTCCCATTACCACAATATTCATGTTGTAGCAATTCATCAGTCAGCCTTGTCCTTATGAAAAAGTAACACCATGGATAGGCAATGGCTGGTGGCAATAGCCATGGATATCTTTTTCCTCATGTAAGTATTTGTGGTAGTAAGGAGGCAGAACTCAGCTGGAGTGGATGCAGGCATGAGCCTATGTTTTCTATGGCTGTCTAGGTCCCAGGTGAACTACAAAGCAAGTATATTAAAGATCATATTGCTGTAATGTCATAAAATCATGTAGTGACTGTCCTGGCCTGGGCTAAACACTCTTCAAAGTGACTTCTGATTACACTGGACTGCAAAATTCAGTTATCTAGATCTATTTTCTCAAACTGGGCCAACAAAGGAAAGTGTAGAAAGGGTTAAGAGTTATGACTGAAGCATACAGAATTTTTACAGCTTGTGTAGAACTTTAAAAGAGTGCTAGAAACAAATATTTATTCTGAAGAGTCCGAGGTCTCCAGGAAGCTAAGGACCAAACTATTCCTTTTAATTTTTCTCTGTATAATTCTTTTCCACCCCTAAAGCAATTTATTTAGCTTTCATTATCTCAAAACCTTTGACATGAGAATAATCATTTCCATAGACCTGATCAGAACTGATAGAGAAGACAACTCTATAGCCAAGGACATCTGAGAGGTTTTATGATGGAAAAAAATATTTACTTATTCTAATTACCATAACAAAGCTGATAGAAACAAAAGTCAGAGATCAGGTTCAATATACAAAAGGCATAAAATATTACTCAATAAATGCCAATTAGCACCTCACATTAGTCCCCCCCAGGAGCAGGTGTCACCATTAGCACTGATAAGTGGGCAGTATTCACAATGACAACATTCACATATTGCATAATGTTTTGCATGGTTCATAATGCCACCGACTCAAATACATGACAAGTATTGTCCAGGGAGCTTTCAGAATTTAGCACTTCTGTTTTCATTATCAGCAGGCAAAGGGCAAGGTTATGATAACAGATTAAACATGGAGGATATGCAAAAGTGTTTCTTCTTAGCCTCCTCTAAAGCTTTTTTTTTTTTTTTTTTGTGCCATGTGAAAAGCCAGAGTTGAATTCTTCACTGTCGTATCACAGGCATGGCGAGTGGAAGCCCCCAGACCCAGCCGCTTTGCTGGCAGCTCGGACTATCTTTACAACATTCTTAGCATGCTGGAAGTCTTGGAACACAGCCAACACGGCCGGAGAAGAAGGATTTCAGAAGACAGGAGAAATAATTCAAGACGCTACAAATCATTGTGAAGGGGGCCGTAAGATTGAGTAATTTTTCGAATTCTACTCTCTTGGGCGGGAGTTTGACTGTGTTTTAATTGCATTTGTGGTGACACAGGGGGTGTGGCAATAAGCTGCCCCCTGATCCATCGGTGCCCCCAACTCCCCCACCATTATTACAACTGTCACGGCCCCCCGCCGTTTTCGTCCCTGCTGGCAATCTGCCATCTGCCTTCGGATCCAGCTGTTTGCTTTGAACTTTGCCTTTCGGACCGGACATAACAGCCGACCAAACGAGACTCTTTGGACAAACGTGCGTGGGTTTACACCCTCCCCCCGGACTGCTTATTTTACAGCCTGCCCCTATTATTGGATTTCCCCCCCCCCCCGTTCAACCCATTTGGCATTTCCCCCCCCCCCCCCCCCCGCCGCCTGCAGCCTAGCAGGGAGGAGTGGTTAATTCGTTTCCCCCTCCCCCCTCCTCCTTCCGGTGTCTCCCTGTCTCTCCCTGCTCACAATGGCGGGGAATGAGAGGGGCGAGGCCCCTTTAACAATATTAGCTGTTCCTCCCCCACCCCCCCCGCCCAACCCCCAACCTCGCCCCCCCCACCACGATTGTCAAAATACTTGCCACCGCCCCCGCTGGGGCACCGGCAGCAGGAGGCACCGGAGTGATTACTGCCGCTGCTGTGCCCACCCCCACCCCAGGTTCTAGGAACCCCCCGCCAGCTGGCCGCAAAGGCCAGGGCGGGAAGAAAGGAAAGGGCCCCGCCAAAACATCTGGGCCCTCCATGGCAGGGGCTGCCCCCACAGCCGTGGCCTCGTCATTGACCGCGGCACCCCTCCCCGCAGTTCCCTCCACCAGCTCTGCAAATGCCCCTCCCCCAGCCCCCAGGACGTATGCCCGGGCGCTGGCAGGCTCCCCCCTGCCTGCCGCCTCGTCATCTCGCCTACCCACTGCCTCTGCTACCATCACCAGCAGCCGGGGCCCTTTCCCCACCTTGACCAGGAAGCACGGTGTCCGTTGCCTCCTGGTGCCCGCCTCGCCCCACGTGGAGACATACGTGCAGGCGTTGGCGAAGGTGGTAGGACCCACGGCTATTGTGGCGGCCTCCAAGATGTACGGGAAGGTCGTTTTTTTCTTAGCTACGGAGGCTGCCGCCCAGGAGGCGGTAGAGAGGGGCCTGGCGGTGGGGGGGGTGTTCGTCCCCCTAGAGCCGCTAGAAGACCTGGGCGTTCGCCTCGTCCTCACCTCCGTTCCTCCCTTTTTACCCAATGCTGCCCTGTTACCCGCTCTCTCTGCCCTGGGGAAACTTACCTCTGTCATCAGCCCTCTCCCGTTGGGCTGCAAGGACCCCACCCTCCGTCACGTCCTTTCGTTCCGCCGGCAAGTGCAGCTTCTACCGCCGGCGGGGGTGCGTGACGGAGAGGCGCTTGAGGGATCCTTCCTAGTCCCTTACCAGGGAGCCCGCTATCGGGTCTTTTACTCCACTGGAGAGGCCCGGTGCTACCTCTGCCGCTCAGCAGGGCATGTCCTCAGAGACTGCCCTTTGGCCCGGGGTGGAGGGGCACCCGAGACCCCCGAGACCCGGCAGGACATCGGCCCCGTCGTTGCCAACGCCCCTGGCTGCCCGGCACCTGAAACCAACCCTCCTCCTACTCAATCCATTGCTGCTCCCGTCCGGGCCCAGGAGACTCCTTCCCTACAACGCCCAGGCGAGCAAGGGAGTCCCACCCTTGCTACTACCACTTCGGCAGAGCCTATGGAGGAGGGTGCGGCAAAGATATTACCGGGTATAGGAGCGGGCCCGCCCCAAGGAGAACCCCCCGCTCCTCATGCTGCCTCACCGCTGCCCCCCGAACCCCTGAACCATTGTCTCCGCCCCCCGACACGACCCCTGCTAACCAACCCCCAGACGATGCTATGGAGGCCTGGACCCTAGTCCAGGGGAAACGAGGCAAGCGGAAGGCTCGAGCTCCGCTGCATTCATCCGATGCGGAAGCCCCCTGGAAGACCAGGAAGGGAGGCACTGATATCCAGCCCTCCGCTACGACCACGAGTGGGATCCATCCGCTGGTGTCGGGAGGGGAAGACAGACTGGCTTTGGAGGGCAGAACCCCCCCTCCACGGGAGACCCTCCCCTCCGAGACCCCTGAGGACGCCCCTTCTGCCCGGATACCATCCGAACCCCCCGCGAACCCCGAGGCGACCGCTGAGTCAGGCCCTAGAGGAGAGGCCCCCGGGGTAGCAGGCGTTGGCCTCTCCTCCGTGTACGCGGAGATTGAGGCCCTAGATTTGACCCCGGTCACCCAGGGAGAGGATGATCTACTTCCGGCTGGCCTCGAGCTGGGCAACCTCACCCCAGCCCCCCTTTCCCCATGCTCCCTCCCCCTAATCGCCTTCCCGGGCGAGCACCCTGCAGAAGGTGGTCCACCACCTGATGCCTTGGCCGCCAAGATCACCACGGAGCCAGCGCCTAGCATTACTGGGAGCCCCCTCCCTTACCCCTTAACCCTCGACTCTGCTCAGGAGGCACCTTCCTTCAGCTACTTGCCTCCTGAAACACAGAGCCTTACCTCTGCCCCTGTCCCCTCCCCTGCCCCCGCCCAGTTTACCCCCTCCTGCAATGCTATTGCCGCCCCTGGGGTCGTTTTTTCCCCGCCTTTTGCAGATTCCCCCCAGGGAGCAGTCTTTGCACTTTCCAGTCGCGACCCATTAGGAGTTGCAATTTTCCCCCCGCCATCCCCTTCCACCCCAAGGCATGAAATGGATTTAATAACCCCAGCCTGTCAGACGCCCCGTCGGTGGTCCGCACCCTGCCTACCCGCCTTAGCGGACCTCGAGGCTGTATTAAGAGCCCCACCAGGGAATACCCCGGGAATCGTAACCCCACCCCCCCATGAGCTGCGGCATGCACTGCGGAAGTTCTTAGAACACACCCGTGGTGCCCGCAATAGGGTACAGCTAGCTCTTCAGCTCTGGGGGGACTTTGATCAAATTCTTCAGGCCACAAGGGCCCTTATAAAGGAGGGCAGGGGGCAAGGAAAGCGCGGTGCTGTGGCCTACGAGCGGGCCCGCGGCTTCCGAAAAGATCTACTCATCCACGGGATGGGTCACGGGTTGCTGCGCAACCCACCGGGGGTCACAAACATGCCCGCCAATGAGAAACCCCCACCCCCCCCAGCCCTCCGCATGATGCCTTTCATTATTGCAACCTTGAATACCAGGGGCTGTAGGATGGCTTTCCGCAGGTCCCAGGTGCTCTCTTACCTTCGGGAAGGGGGGTACTCTGTAGCTTTCCTGCAGGAGACCCATACGGACCCGACCGTCGAGGACAGGTGGCGGCTGGAGTCGGGGGACGGGGTCTACTTTAGCCACTTCACGACTTGGCAAGCTGGAGTGGCGACCCTGTTCTCCCCCACCCTACGGCCCGAGGTGCTAGGGGTCACTGAGGCCGTGCCGGGCCACCTGCTGCACCTTCGAGTCCGTATGGAGGGGCTCGTGGTCAACCTTGTTAACATCTATGCCCCGCAAACGAGCCCAAAGCGGCCACAATTCTATCAGCGGGTGTCCGACTTTCTCAGCACCCTAGATTCGCACGAGTGCCTGGTCCTGGGAGGGGACTTTAACACCACCCTCGAGGAACAGGACCGCTCAGGGGCCGAGCCGAGCCCAGCCGCCGCGAACATTCTCCAAGGAATAGTCGAATATCACTCCCTAGTGGACGTCTGGCGTGACCATCACCTAGATGACACTTCCATGTTCACTTTTGTCCGGGTGGAGGCCCATCAGTCACACCACTCTCATTTGGACCGTATTTACTTATCCCGTTTCCATCTTTCACAGGCTCACTCCTCCACCATTTGGCCGGCCCCTTTTTCCGACCATCATTTAGTTACTATAACGGTCTCCCTCCGTGCAGAGAGACCGGGGCCGGCCTATTGGCACTTTAATAATAGCCTGTTGGAGGACGAGAGCTTCGTGACGTCCTTCCGGGAGTTTTGGCTTGCCTGGCGAGAGCAGTGGTGTGCCTTTCCCTCGGTGCGGCGATGGTGGGATCTAGGGAAGGTACGCGCCAAGCTCTTCTGCCGTGACTACACTCGGGGCACCAGCCGACGGAGAAATGCGGTGCTAGAGCAGTTGGAACGGGAGGTCTTGGAGATGGAGAGGCGTCTGGCTGCCGACCCCGAGGACCCGTCCCTCTGCGGAGCGTGCCGGGAGAAGCGGGAGGAGCTCCGGGCCCTCGAGGACCACCGGGCCCGAGGTGCCTTCGTTCGGTCCCGCATCCGCCTCCTTCGGGAGATGGACCGCGGCTCCCGCTTCTTCTATGCCCTGGAGAAAACGAGGGGGGCCAAGAAACACGTCACCTGCCTTCTAGCGGAAGACGGCACCCCCCTCACGGATCTGGAGGAGATGTGTGGGAGGGCCCGTGACTTCTACACAAGCCTTTTCTTCCCGGATCCGACCGATCCTGGCGCTTGCGGGGTGCTCTGGGAGGAACTCCCCACAGTCAGCGTGGGCGACCGAGACCGGCTAGAGCTGCCTCTCACCCTGGCCGAGTTCTCGGAAGCTCCGTTGCATGCCCACCAATAAATCTCCGGGCATGGACGGGCTGACCGTGGAGTTTTACCGCGCATTTCTGGGACCTAGTCACTGTCTGGGCTGAGTCCTTGCAGAGCGGGGTCCTCCCTCTGTCGTGCAGGCGAGCGGTGCTCGCCTTGTTGCCGAAGAAGGGGGACCTCCGCGATTTACGAAACTGGTGTCCCGTCTCACTCCTTAGCATGGATTACAAAATCGTAGTGAAAGCAATTTCGCTGCGGCTAGGGTCCATGATGGCGGACGTGATCCACCCAGACCAGACCTATACTGTCCCGGGTCGCAGCATTTTTGACAACCTATTTCTAGTCCGAGACCTTTTGGAACTCGGGCGGAGAGATGGTCTGTCGTTCGCCCTCCTGTCTCTTGATCAGGAGAAGGCGTTCGATAGAGTAGACCATGGGTACCTCCTGAGCACTCTGCAGGCGTTTGGATTCGGACCTCAGTTTGTGAGTTTTCTCCGGGTGCTGTACACCTCCGCGGAGTGTTTGGTTAGGCTCAACTGGACCCTGACCGAACCGGTCAGCTTCGGGCGAGGAGTGCGGCAGGGGTGCCCCCTCTCGGGCCAGCTGTACGCTCTGGCGATCGAGCCTTTCCTCTGTCTCCTCCGCAGGAGGTTGACAGGGTTGGTGCTGCGGGAGCCGGAGCTGCGGCTGGTCCTGTTGGCGTACGCCGATGACGTACTCCTCATGGTCCAGGACCCGGGCGACTTGGCGCGAGTGGAGGCATGCCAGGCCATCTATTCGGCAGCCTCCTCCGCCCGAGTCAACTGGGTCAAGAGCTCTGGCTTGGCGGTGGGGGACTGGCGGCAGGTAAGCTCCCTCCCACCCGCGCTTCAGACCATCCGGTGGAGCGCGGGTCCACTGCTCTATCTCGGCATTTACCTTTCCGCCATGCACCCTTCCCCGCCGGAGAACTGGCAAAATTTAGAGGGCGGGGTGATAGAGTGGATCCGGAAATGGATGAGGCTACTCCAGTGTCTCTCCCTCCGAGGGAGAGCACTGGTGCTTAACCAACTAGTCCTGTCCACACTCTGGTACCGGCTCAACACCCTGGCCCCAGCCCCGGGTTTCCTGACCCACCTCCGGAGATTGATTCTAGAGTTCTTTTGGTCAGGAATGCACTGGGCCCCTGTTGGAGTTCTTCATTTACCCCTGAAGGAAGGAGGGCAGGGCCTGAAGTGTCTGTACACTCAGGTCCGCGTTTTCCGCCTCCAGTTCCTGCAGAGGCTCCTTTATAGTGCAGGTAGTTCGACGTGGAGCATATTGGCGCACGCCGTCCTGCGCCGCTTCCAAGGGCTCCGATACAACCGGCAGCTCTTTTATCTTTGTCCGAGAGGTTTTCTGCGAGACCTCTCCGGGCTGCCGGTCTTCTACCAGGACCTCCTCCGGACCTGGAAACTGTTTCTAACGACCAGGTCCGTGGCGGCCACCGTGGGAGCAGATATCCTCACGGAGCCCCTGCTACATAATCCCCAACTCCGTGTGCAGGTGGCAGAGTCCCGCTCGGTGCGCCAGAGGTTGGTCCTGGCGGAAGTCACGAGGGTCGGAGACCTCCTGGACTACGACCGGAGAGACTGGCTGGATCCCCTGACGCTCGCTCGGCGCATGGGGCTCTCCAGCCCTCGTACCCCCCGGCGCGTACTTCAGGAGGTGAAGGCCGCCTTGACCCCCGCTGCTCGGGCTTATGTCAACCGAGCCTTGCGCGAGGGCGCACCCCGCCCATCCTCTACCCCAGGCCCGCCGGACCTTTCCATTGGGCCCCTTCCCTGCAGATCCCAACAAACCCCTCACCCTTTCACTGCAAGCCGGCTGCATGAACTGCAGCCGGTCAGTTTTCAAATTGCACCATGGAAATATTTATACACACTCACGCTTCACACCCTTCACGCCCACACCCTGGTGTCCCGCCCCGATACAAAGTGGCGGGACCTCCTGCCACCTTTGGAGGGTGAGCAACCTCGGTGGGCCAGCCTGTATTCCACCTTGGTCCTGAGGCCCATCGGGGACATCAGTTGGCGGCTCCTTCACGGAGCTGTGAGCACGGGCGTGTTTCTGACACGGTTTACCCCCATCCCGGATACTTGCCCTTTTTGTAATGTGAGGGAAACCCTGGCGCATGTATATTTAGAGTGTGCCAGATTGCAGCCCCTTTTCCGGCTCCTCACAAATATTCTATTGCGCTTTTGGCTTCATTTCTCCCCTCACCTTTTTATCTATACACTCCCCATCCGTGGCCCCACAAAATCATGAGATCTCCTGGTCAACCTCCTCCTAGCCTTGGCTAAAACAGACATTTATAAAACCAGAGAGAGGAGGTTGGCCCATGGAACGTCCTGCGATTGTAGGGCCTTTTTCCGATCCTCAGTACATTCACGTATCCGGGCGGAGTTCCTCTGGGCGGCGTCCACCGACTCCCTTGACGCCTTCGAGGAGCGGTGGGTGCTGTCCGGGGTTCTCTGCTCGGTGACCCCGTCTGGTTCCCTCCGTCTGACCCTTTGATTGAGGGGAAGAGCGAGAGACACCAGCCCCAGCTGTTGCCGCTGTGGATACCATCATTACTGTCATCTAGGAGGGCTCCTATAATACATGGGTGTTTTAATACATGCCCATCGCCTCCCCAGACACTAGGGAAGCCCCCCCAGCTGGTGGGAAAGGCCAGGGCAAGAAGAAGGGGAAGGGCCCCGCTAAAACCACCGGGCCCTCCATGGCAGGGGCCACCCCCACTGCTGCGGCCCCGCCACCGACCACAGCGTCCTCCCCCGCTGCCCTCTCCACCAGCTCTGCGGATGTCCCTCCCTCAGCCCCCAGGACGTATGCCCGGGCACGGAACCCCCTTCCCGCCTGCCACCTCGTCATCTCTCCCGCCCACCACCTCCGCCACCATCAATAGCGGCCGGGGCCCCTTTCCCACCATGACAAGGAAGCACAGTGTCCGATGCCTCCTGGTGCCTGCCTCGCCCCACGTGGAGACCTACGTGTGGGCATTGGCGAGGGTGGTGGGGCCCTCGGCCATTGTGGCGGCCTCCAAAATGTACGGAAAGGTCATCTTCTTCTTAGCATCAGAGGCTGCCGCCCAGGAAACGGTAGAGATGGGCCTGGAGGTTGGGGGGGTGTTTGTCCCCCTAGAGCTGCTAGAGGACCTGGGCGTCCGCCTGGTCCTGACCTCTGTCCCTCCCTTTCTCCCCAATGCTGCCCTGCTACTGCCCTTTCCACCCTGGGGAAACCTGTTTCTGTTATCAGCCCTCTCCCGTTGGACTGCAAGGAACCCACCCTCCGTCACATTTTTTCCTTCGGTCGACAAGTGCAACTTTTACTGCCGTCAGCGGCGCGTGATGGAGTGGTGCTCGAAGGGTCCTTCCTAGTCCCCCACCAGGGGGCCCATTACCGGGTGTACTTTTCCACGGGAGAAGCCCGGTGCTACCTCTGCCGGGCCTCGGGGCATGTCCGGAGAGACTACCCCTTAGCCCAGCAAGGAGGGGCACCTGGGATCCCCGAGACCCGGCAGGACATCGGCCCCGTCATTGCCGATGCCCCTGGCTGCCCGGTACCCGAACCTGCCCCCCCTCCTCTTCGGACCACCGCTACTCCAGCTCAGGCCCAAGGGGCACCTCCCCTACAACGCCCAAATGAGCGGGAGAGCCCCGCCCTCGCTGCTGACAATCTAGCGGGGCCTACGGAGGAGGGTGTGGCAGAGATACCACCAGGCATAGGAGAGAGCCTGCCCCAAGGAGAATCCTCCCTCCCTTATGCTGCCCCACCGTTCCCCCCCAAGTCCCTGAGCCATCGCCTTTACCCACTGACAAGACCCTGCTAATCAGCCCCCAGTTGATGCCATGGAGGGCTGGGCCCTAGTCCAGGGGAAGCGAGGCAAGCGGAAGGCTCGAGCTCTGCCTCATCTACCCGAGGCGGAGGCCCCCCGGAAGACCAGGAAGGGGGCACCGATGCTGAACCTTCCGCTTTGCCCACGAGTGCGTCCCATCCACCGGTGTCAGTCGGGAAAGACGTGGCAGCACCGGAGGGTAGTGTCTCCCCTCCACGGGAGACCCTCCCCTCCGAGACCCTCGAGGAAGCCCCTTCTGTCCTGACGCTACCCAAAGCCCTTGTGAACCCTGAGACAACCATCGTGGCGGGTGCCGGTGGGGAGAACCCCAGGGCGGCAGAAAGTGTCCTCTCCTCCATGTTCGAGGATATCAAGGCCTTAGATCTGACCCTGGTCGCCCAGGGGGAGGTCGACCTTTTGCCAGCAAATCTCGATCTGGGCGACCTCACTCCACCCCCTCTTTTCCCCATGCTCCCTCCCCTTAACTTCTGCTTCCGTTCCCACCTCCGAGGAGCCCCAGGACTCCTCCACCAACCCAGCCACTTATGGCACCCCACTGATGACCACCGTGGTGCTCAGGTGACAGCCGGCACCACGCAGCCAGGACACGACTCACCAGGGGCACCCCCCGTGGGTGCGGAGCAATTGATTTCCTTCCCGGGCGGGGGCCCTACAGAAGATAATCCACCTCCTGATGCTGTGGCCGCTAAATCCACCACAGATCATGTGCCCAGTGTCCCTGAGAGCTCCCTCCCCACCCCCTTAAACCTTGAGCCTGATCAAGAGGTGCCACCATCTAGCTGCTTGCCTCCTGAAACCCAGAACCTTGCCTCTGCTCCTGCCCCTACCGCTATCCAATTTACCTCCTGCAATGTCATTGCCACCCCTGGGGCTGTCTCCGTCCCTTTCCCAACTGATGACCCCCAGGGAGCGGCCTTTGTGTTCTCCTGCCCCGACCCATTAGGAGCTGCTATTTTCCCTCGACCACCCCCTATTGCCCCAGAGCTTGAGGCGGGCCTAGAAGCTCCAGCCCATCAGGCACCCCGTCGGGGGTCCGCACCCTGCTTGTCCGTTTTAGTGGACCACAGGGCTACACCAAGGGCCCCGCCGGGGAACAACCCAGAAACCATAACCCTACCCCCCCATGAGCTGCGAGGAGAACTGCGGAAGTTTTTAGAGGATGTCCATGGCTCCCGCAACAAGGTACAGCTTGCTCTCCAGCAATGGGGGGACTTTTTTCAAATCCTCAGGGCCACAAGGGCCCTCATGGGGGAAGGTAAAGGGACGGGGAAGCAGGATGCCGTGGCCTACTGGCGGGTCCGCGTCTTCTGTGACCAATTACTCACCTACGGGACGGGTCAAGGACTGTTGTGCGGCCCGCTGGGGGACGCGAGCATTCCTGCCAGTGAGGATCCCCCACGGCCCTCCCCATGACACCTCTCACCGTCACAACATTGAACACCCGGGGTTGTAGGATGGCTCTCCGCAGGTCCCAGGTGCTCTCCTTCCTTCAGGAGGGGGGGTACTCTGTGGTTTTCCTGCAGGAGACCCATACCGACCCGACCGCCGAAGACAGTTGGCGGCTGGAGTGGGGGAACAGGGTCTACTTTAGCCATTCCACAGTTCGACAGGCTGGAGTGGCGACCCTGTTCTCCCCCGACCTATGGCCCGAGGTGCTAGGGGTCTCCAAGGCCGTGCCGGGTCGCCTGCTGCATCTCCGGGTCCATATGGAGGGGCTCGTGGTTAACCTCGTTAATGTCTATGCCCCGACATCGGGCCCGGAGCATCTGCAATTCTATCAACAGGTGTCCACCTTCCTCGGCACCTTAGATTCTCACGAGTGCCTGGTCCTGGGAGGGGATTTTAATACCACCCTGAAGGAGCGGGACCACTCGGGGACCAAGCAGAGCCTGGTCGCCGTGGACACCCTCCGGGAGATAGTCGAACATCACTCCCTAGTGGACATCTGGCGTGACCACCACCTGGATGACACTTCCATGTTCATCTTTTCCGGGTGGAAGCCCATCGGTCGAGCCACTCCCGGTTGGACCGCATTTATTTATCACGCTTCCATCTCTCACGAGCCCACTCCTCCAGCATTCGGCTGGCCCCATTTTCTGACCATCATCTAGCCACCGTGACAGCCTCCCTCTGTGCAAAGAGGCCGGGGCCGGCCTATTGGCATTTTAACAACAGCCTGTTGGAGGATGAGGGCTTTGTGATGTCCTTCCGGGATTTCTGGCTGGCTTGGTGAGGGCAGCGGCATGTCTTTCCCTCGGCACGGCGATGGTGAGACCTGGGGAAGGTGCGCACCCGGCTTTTTTGCCGCGACTACACCCGGGCCACCAGCCGACGGAGAAATGCGGCGATAGAGCAGCTGGAACAGGAGGTCTACCTCGGCGTTTACCTTTCTGCCACGCATCCCTCTCCGCCGGAGAACTGGGAAAATTTAGGGGGCGGGGTGATAGAGCGGCTCCGGAAATGGACGGGACTACTCCAATGTCTCTCCCTCCGAGGGAGAGCATTGGTGCTTAATCATCTAGTCCTGTCCATGCTCTGGTACCAGCTCAACACTCTGGTCCTGGCCCGGGTTTCCTGACCAACCTCCGGACATCGATTCTGGGGTTCTTTTGGTCAGGAATGCACTGGGCCCCTGTAGGGGTTCTTCATCTACCCCTGAAGGAAGGAGGACAGGGCCTGAAGTGTCTGCACACTCAGGTCCGCGTCTTCCACCTCCAGGCCCTACAGAAGCTCCTCTATGGTGCAGGCACTACGGCGTGGAGCATACTGGCGCACGCCAGCCTGCGCCGCGTCCGAGGGCTCCGATATGACCGGCGGCTCTTTTATCTTCATCCGGGAGGTCTTCCGCAAGACCTCTCTGGGCTGCCGGTCTTCTACCAGGACCTCCTCCGGACTTGGAAACTGTTTTTAATGACCAGGTCCGTGGCGGCCACTGAGGGGGCAGATCTCCTCGCGGAGCCCCTGCTACACAACCCCCAGTTCCGTGTGCAGGTGGCGGAGTCCCACTCGGTGCGCCAGAGCTTGATCCTGGCAGAAGTCACGAGAATCGGAGACCTCCTGGACTACGACCGGGGAGACTGGCTGGACGCTCGCTCGGCGCATGGGGCTCGCCAGACCTCGTACCGGTGCGTACTTCAGGAGGTGAAGGCTGCTTTACCACCTACTGCTCGAGCCTACCTCGACCGGGTCCTGCTCGAGGGCATGCCCCGCCCACGCGCTACCCCAGGCCCGCCGCACCTCTTAATTGGATCCCTGCCCCGTAGACCCAATCGACCCCCTCACCCCTTTACTACGAGCCGGCTGCATGAACTTCTTCCAAACCGCGCCAAGGAAACATCTATACACGCTCGTGCTCCACTCCCTCCACGCCCTCACCCTAGTGTCCCGCCCCGACACAAAGTGGTGAGATCTTTTGCCACCTGTGGAGGGTGAGCAACCCTGGTGGGCCAGCCTATATTCCACCTTGGTTCCAAGGCCCATCGGGGACATCAGTTGGTGGCTCCTTCACGGAGCTGTGAGCACGGGCACGTACTTGGCGTGGTTCACCCCCATCCCAGATACTTGTCCCTTTTGCGGTGTGAGGGAAACCCTGGCACACGTATATTTGGAGTGCGCCAGGCTGCAGCCCCTGTTTCGGCTCCTCACAAATCTTCTATTATGTTTTTGGTTGCGTTTTTCCCCTCACCTTTTTATTTATGCACTCCATCTGTGGCCTCACAAAGTCGCAAGATCTCCTAGTTAACCTCCTCCTGGCTCTGGCTAAAACAGCCATCTATAAAACCAGAGAGAAGAGGTTGGCCAATGGAGTTTCCTGTGACTGTGGGGCCGTTTTCCGATCCTCGGTCCATTCACGTATCCGGGCGGAGTTCCTCTGGGCAGCATCCACCGACTCCCTTGATGCTTTTGAGGAGCGGTGGGCGCTGTCCGAGGTTCTCTGCTCAGTGTCCCCGTCCGGTTCCCTTTGTTTGAAACTTTGATTGGGGGAGAGAGTAAGGGACCCCAGCCCCAGCCTTTGCTGCTACGGACACCACCATCTTAGAGGGGTCCTTTCACACGTGGGTGCACGTGCCCCCCCAGGTTGTCCACCCCACAGCCTGCCCCTCTTGTTGGGTGCTTCCAGAGGAGGGAATTGTTGGTGACACTGGGCATGGCGCCAGGTAACTCGAGGGGGTGGCAGACCTTGAGAGTCAATGAAGCCCCCTCGCTCTGGGCCACCAGGTAACTCGGAAGGATGGAAGACCTTGAGAGTCGAGGAGCCCGGGCAAGCTTGAACACTTCCCTCCCCTGAAGCTAATGAGAAAACAATTGTGATTGGCTGCTGTGTTATACATTGCATATGCTGTTGTTTTTACTTTGTAAGTGTGTTATGCAAATAAAAACATCCTTTTTGCTTCAAAAAAAAATTACTCTCCTATAGCCATCTGGACTGACCCTGTCACACTATCTAGAGATTTATTAACCAGGAAAAGGAAATGAGTTATTTACAAAGCTAAAGCAGGTAAACATACACACACAAATGAGTTAGTCTTAAATTCCAAAAGATAACAGAAGCTTCTACAGTAAGCAAGCTCTATATGTCCTTTAGGGCTAATCCAGGCCAAGCACTGGGGATCTTTTGCATATGCTTAGTAATCCTTGCCCAGCAGATTCCAAGCAGGATAAAGATACAGATTCTTCTTGTCAGGGATTTTTATTTCCTTCCTCCCAGAATTCAAGCTGATGAGATGAGTTCACACGCAAGTCTCTTCTTCATGGTAGAGGGGAGCAATCAACAAAGTCTTTTGTGCTCTGCTAGTCCACAAAAATGGTTTGTCTGGTGTTTATTGACTTTCTTTTGTTGTGCCCTCCTGTGGTAAACTAGTATTTGTCACTTGGTAATGCTTCTCTCCTGATTGGTCGTTTACAGTTTACAGTTACTGAGCAAACACTTCAATATTACTTGCCACCCAAACATGGGATACAGATATTAAAAGTGAGGTTACTGCATGCAGCTTACAAGTATTTAATCAAGTCTAAACACATTTTTATAACTCTGATACCTATTTTAGCAATAGTAACACAAAGGTGAGCCAGACTGGTTTCTGCTATGTATTTGTCATTGTTCAGTTGAGACCTTGGGGCCTTGGCATGGGTTGGCACTTGGTCTGCCAGCATCACAGCTACTGTAGCCCAAAGGGCATATTAGGTAGCTTCATAGTATTACATGGCCTGGGGGAAAATTCAGTATGCAGCTTCTAGACGAGATTTCTCTGCCCAAGGCCTGTTCACTAGGGTTTTGCAAAGAGGTTAAAACTTTGGCTCTGCTTTGTGTGATGGCTCAGAAGAATCTAAAAAAAACTTCTCTTGGTTGGTAAGCACTCAGCCCAACTACACGAAGCTGAGAAAAATACCAATAGTTCTGACAGCATTTTCTGATACTCCAATAGAATGCCATGCTGAGCGTGAGCTAAATGACAGTGGCTCAAGACGTGTTGTCAATGTAAAATTCACCTTTGTGTCTGCAATTTTGTTTACCTGCTCTTTTTGATGAGGAACTCCTAAAAATAGAGGAAAACATTTGTCTGTTGTGCATTAGGCAGAACGTTGTGCATAGTCAGTTTCCACTGCTCTGTGTGTGGGTCTTCCGCACAGCAGTGGGGAATATAATTTAAAACACCAGAAGGGGTAGGGGCGGGGAAGAAGTTAGATGTGATTGTAAAACCACAAATTTTGGCGGGGGGGCAGATTTTGTACCTGAAACTACTGCTTTTTTAACTGACTGGATTTAAAGTTGATAGCATCTCTTTCAGTAATCAGCTAGTAAAACACAAGTATCTGATTCTTTTCTTCAATAATAATAAAAGTAATTAATTAGATGTAAGCAGAGTCAGGATGAGCTGACATCTGGTGGTGCGGTGTGGCAAGTTGTGGAAAAGAACTTCAGGGGCTGATCTCATTTGCATAGGCACACCCACCCCGCCTAGAATGAGGCCATAGCTGCCCAAATGGTCACTTTGGCTGCTGTGGGATCCCCAGTGTCTCTGTTATCGGGGCAGGAAGAATAAATTGTTATTACCGTGATTATGGGAATCAAGGACCGTGGAACTGTACTTGGCCTTTTGTTATGATGGAGGGACTCGCCATCAACTAAGTAGCACTTGCTAGGCAAGGGACATGGGTTCCAAAACTCTGTGAATGAAGAGAGACTGGGGACAGGTATTAACACTTGGTGGCATGGGTCCCCTGGTGAGGGCCTTACATGCTAATTGCACTTCCTCCTCTCTCCACTGTGGAATATCAGAGCTACTTTTGATTCCATTAGGAGTCTAGTTACAGGCTGCTGAGCTGAATTCACTTTGGGCTAATGGTGCACCAGCACTGAGGCTCCCCTACTACAAGCTGAAATCACAAAAGAGCTAAACTTACTAAGAGCACAAATCACTGAGTGTTGTGTTAAGTAGTGGGGGAGCCTGAAGATCTATGGCGGAGCAGCTTGCGGGACGGCTGGCAGAGCAGAGCATTGCAGTTTGCGGGACGGCGAGCAGAGCAGCTGGTGCAGCAGAGCAGTTTGCGGGACGCCTGGCAGAGCAGAGTATTGCAGTTTGTGGGACGCAGAGCAGAGCAGCTGGTGGAGCAGAGCAGTTTGTCGGATGCCTGGAGCAGCTCATGGGGACGGCTGGCAGAGCGGAGCCCCATGGAGAGTGGGGCAATCAACTTTGGACCACGTAAGGTGCCCCTTAAACCCCCCCATCTCCACCCAGGTTGGGAGGTAAAACTCTGCAGATAAACTTTCGAACTCTGGGGTTGCCCTGATCAGGGACAGAGACTTTTGGGTCGTTGGACTTTTGGGACTTTGGGTGATTTTGGGTTGCTGGACTCAAGAACCAAAGGGAAAGGACACGCCCCAATTTGCTTGAGGTGGGCTTTTGCTCATGGGTTGTGTTATGAATCCTGTTGGTGGTGTTTCCCCAACATAATGCCACATTGTTTCTCTCTGTTATTAAAAGGCTTTTTGCTACACTCAGACTATGTACCTGCGAGAGGGGAAGTATTGCCTCTTGGAGGCGCCCAGTGGGGGTGGGATATATTTGTCCCAGGTCACTGGGTGGGGGCTCGAGCTGGTTTTGCATTGTGTTATTGGAATGGAACCCCTAGATACTGAACCCGGCCCTTGTTGCTGCCAACTCTGACGGGCAGAAGGGTTACATTTATTTAATAATTAATAAAATATTTCCATGAATGATTGTTCTTTGAGAATATGAGACCCCCATTTTGCTGCCATGCTACTGAGCTGTTTTCTGAATAAACAGAATTTCAGTCTCCAGTGAAGTTAAATAGACCAGCATCTGAAAATCATACACACATATACAAATACACTTTGCTGCACAAAATGAGCTGCTGTCTCTAACAAATGAACTAAGTACCTTTTAAAAAGTCTTTGATTTTGGCAGTGTGATAACATGCACTAAGCTAAATACAGTCATCAAATTTGTGACTAGCTCTGCAATGAGTGCTTTACAGATGCTGTCATGTGAATAACTACAAGACAATTACCCCTATATTTCTCAAGCAGTGTATGGGACTTCAGCAATGGCGCTGTCATAACAGTCAGTGGGAGAGACACTACTAAAAAATTCACACCACCTTAAAAATGTGCTCCCTATGGGGGAAAATCTTTTGGCATGATGTGGTATGTTAAACTTGGTGTGCATAATTCCCTACTGGCAATTTCTCCTTCAGTGTTTCTTTAAGAAGTGGAACAATTGCAATGTCTTCATTAATATGTTGTATATAAAACTGAAAAAATATTTCTTTTTATACAGCTCGCTTCCAACTTCTCCAATCTTGACCAAACACATTATTATTTGGAAGAACAGAGCAATTTAAATTGCTGGTGGTTCCCCCCCCCCCTTCTTTTTCTTTTTCTCTTTTAGCATAACAGAAACCATGGCACATGGGAGATTAACGTTATCTCATTAGTTCTAGGAAAAATTAATAATTGTTTTCTTTTGTGATGGGAGTCTGTAGCAATGGTATTATCAGAGGAAGACAGCTTCCTAAAGATATTTTGCAACAGCTCACAGCTTCCACATTGTAGTGGTGAAGAACTTATATTCCTCAAAGTTTATTGGGGTTGGTTCTGAGGTATCATTGGAATTGAATTTCTTTTTGTATCTACTACTTCAGGGAACAAAGTCACTGTTTCATTACTCATATAAAATACTAATTCAACTGGGTTTTTCTTTTCCCACTGTGAAGATTATGAGAAGAGACTTGACCTTTAACTATAGTAATCATAATTTGTAAGTCTATAATTGTAAGTCTATTATTAAAGTGATGTGCGTTGCAATATTATAGATAATTTTAAGCATTCCTCATAAAGATTTGGCATTGGATACAGGATATCATACTAGATGGGCTATTGGTCTATTCCAAGAGCAGAAGTCTACTTGGCTCGGTATCTTGTCTCTAAAAGTTATCTTTAGCAGATGGTTCAAGGTGTTAAAGTCCCATTGTCCACCAACCCAATTTAACCATATTATGGTGTGACCACTGTTCACCAGCTGAACCAAGTTCCCAGTCAGTCAAACTTTGGTGATGCCCCTCAAGATTACATTGTGATTAGATGGGTCAGAGGTGACGCTACTGTCTCTTTGCTCCCGTCTGGCATACCCAATGTAAGGATTTGACCCAAAGCTGATGGAAGTCAATGAGAGTCTTTTCCACTGACTTCATTGGGCTGTGGATCAGGCTTCCAGAGCACAGCCACCTTCTCCCACTCAGAGGGCCATCAGGCTTTGAAGCACCTATACTAAAGCTGGAAACCCAAGGGCCAACTTGCAAAACTCTGCAAGACTGGCTCTGCCAGTGTTTTGAAACCCACTGTTATCTAAATCTTGGGTGTCCCTTGAAACTGCTGGGTAATTTGAAAGAGAACTCTATACTTCTGGGAAGAAATTACTTCCTGACATCAGCTAGTGATGTGCTTTGCCTTGGAGCATGAGTATTGGCAGATTTTATCACTTGTGTCTTTCCCAGTGCAGCTCAGAGGCCTATCCCTAGATGCTTTTATCTCATTCCAGTGGGAAAAGCTGCCATGTGGACTCAAATCAGTTTATATTGACATACAGTAAATAAATGTTTAGCATACATTTTTGGCACAAATGTAAAATTTTATTATCCAGGCATTTGATATAATTATAAAATGTCACACAGCATACACTTTAAATGACTTATTGGAAGCAATCCTGGTTCACATTTTTCCCCCTCAGTCATAGTATAATACTGTAAATTTAAAATGGAAGACATCTGGGAGGTTACTGCCTGTCCCTGTTGCAGCTCTGTTATGAAAATCCTACGAGTCTGAGAAACTGAATGTTGGCAGCTGCAAGATTTCATTTTACTCATTGAGGGTTGTATGCAAATGTGCACTAAAGCAAGTGGCACATTGCTGCTCGTATCTCACATGCTGTCCCTGAAGAAGAATGTCACAGAATATGTCACCTATGCCCTGACATTACTAGTGTTGGCTGTAACTGCCACAAAAATTAAAATAAATAAATAAAACCAAGGGGGAAAGGCAGTGCTCTCTTTCTACCATTCATGTTGCCAAGCGCTGCTAGCCTCCCATCAGTCCGAATGAACTGGATGGGAGTTACGTGAGTACACCCGGGGAAGAACACACCTTTGATTAAACAATTACTTCAGCTGCACTCTTTCCATCTAGTGCTTCTGATGTGCACGTTCAGGTGCTTAATTTAAAATTAACACCTCTCTCTTTTTTGAATTTTCCCTGAATGTTCTCATTCTGTCTTATGAGAAATGGTCTGCCCTGCATAAGGAACTGAGGAGGATAAAGGATGTTCATGGATACGTAACACTGGAATGCTGCATCTGGACCAAGGCACAGCGGTACCACCTTGGAATTGCACCTGGACAATATAAGGAGTCAAAGGTGTCTTCTCCCCCAGGTCTGATATTGCACTGGAGACCAAACAAGTACATAGATGCATATGTTAAGTGAAAACAGGACAGGAGATGGCCTATGCTTGTAAGGTGTTGGGTTCCTCCTACCTTGATATCAACGGGAGGTGAGGCCATTGTTTGCCTCTCAGGAGGCACTTAGCACTTTGTAGGATAATGGTGTGAACATGATTGAGGCGTCATTGATAATCTGCTGCAGACTCTATTATAAATTCGACAAAGAAGTGATCACAATAGGATTCTAAATGGATTTTTTTAATATCACTTACCTCAGTGCCCACTCCACACTCCCTTCCTCAGTTAACATCCATGTACCCAGTTCTGCATATGGTTTGGAATATACTGTCTTTACCCCAGGAGTATAAAGACCCTGGGCATGAAGTTGACTGTTTTACAGTGAGGGTAAATCGGCTGTAGACATACCCGGTAACAAAAAGATTTGCTTCTGAAGCTGGAAAAAAACCGTTATCCTTTTTCTTTTTCTTACTGTGGGTAGAAGTTCTCCAGTTTGCTCAGCACTGTTTGGTATCCGCACATTTTAGCCTTTTGACCTGTCAGAGAGACTTTCTGAATTTTGATAGAATCATTTTCCAGCAGCAAACTTTATTTTTCACATGCTTCCACCGTGGTGGAGGATATTGCACTGTGTGCTGAATAAGTACGCAGATCGCACCTCCCTTTTCTTTGCTGATAGTTTCCGAACATATTTCTTTTAATCCTGATCTTTATCATGTCATTGCAAATAAAATCTATTGCGATCTGACAGGAAACAGTTGTAAGGTTGAAGATTCATCCATACTTAATAACATATATCTTAAATACACAGAGAAACCAATCTATAATTTCTTTAGCATAACAACACCGGGCCTCCTACCTTGCATATTATTATGACTTTTTGAACATGCTACCAGAGATTTCTACTGCAAATTCTAAGTTTTATTACAACTGACCCATGTGCAGTCTTGCTATTAATCTTACAACATACAATCGAATGCATGTGCTGAACACAGAGCCATGCTGTCTCATTATTGATTTCAACCTTTGACTGTTTAATGGTTTCTACTACTAAACTATCATCCTTTTCTTTTCAGGCCAATATGGGCTACTATCCATTCAAAGATTACATCAGACCCATTACATGTTAATTCTGACACTAAGTGAACAACCCTGTCATGTGCAAACTCTTCTGTATCACTTGGCCTTTCTGAGGTAATCCTCTTTTGAATACTGAAAAGTCTATTCAGATATGCATTGTTAATTCGTTAAAGAAATATAAAATGATAAATTATTTAAAATGCCATTTAAAGATATGTTTCTCTGCAAATAATGCCACACTGGCACAGAAGAGTCTTTCTTCTAACGTCTGGAGTTGTAATCACAAAATTTCTTCTCTCTTTAACCACAGTGTTTTTGTAATGAACTAAGCCTTTAAAATGCTTCACAGTACTGATAATTGTGGGGGATCTTCACCTGCATTTTTAGTGCCAGCAGAGTAGATTTCTTCACGAGAATAGGAATTATTATAATGTTGGCAGAATATGAATGTATTTTCTCTATTGTATGTGCACTAACACATTCCTAAAATAAAAGTCCAAGCATTAAAACCTTTTCAAAGATTGAAATGTAGTGGATAATACAATAGCTCTGGTATTATAGCACATCAGAAATGCTCAGTCAGTCATATTGCTCAATAACCTAAATTTACTAGCCATATAGAAAAGTACAATAGAGTTGAATAGAAAATTATAGTCTTTCTATGTGTTTTTGGACCATCCTATACAACATGGTAAGGAATGATATGCTTTCCATAGCAGTAGCTCTCAACCTTTCCAGATGACTGTACCCTTTTCAGGAGTCTGATTTGTCTTGCGTACCCCCAACTTTCACCTCACTTAAAAACTACTTGCTTACAGAATCAGACCTAAAAATACAAAAGTGTCACAGCACACGTTACTGAAAAATGGTTTACTTTCTCATTTTTACCGTATAATTATAAAATAAATCAAGTGGAATATAAATATTGTACTTATATTTCAGTGTACAGTATATAGAGCAGTATAAACAAGTCATTATTTGTAAATTATAGTTTGTACTGACTTCACTAGTGCTTTTTATATAGCCTGTTGTAAAACTAGGCTGAGTTGATATACCCTCTGGAAGACCTCTGTGTACCCTAGAGATACACGTATCCCTGGTTGAGAACTACTGTTCTATAGGATGGCTCCAAAAAAGGCCCTGATCCATCAGTTTACTCTTATGCAGCAATGTATTTAAGAATGTGCTTAATTTTGAGTGTGAGTAGCTCCGTTGACTTCAATGTGAGATGCATGTGTGAGGTGGATTCATGTCAATGGGGGCATGTGTTTACATACAGCAGGCCTACAGTACTATATGCTCTATAAAGTCTAGGGTAAATAATCTGGAAGCAGTCTGACAGTTTTCATGCTAACAATCAGGTTCTCTAACAAATTGTAGATTCTCAGATGTTTTACTCTGTGCGCTGTAATTTCCAAGAGTTTAAAGTTACTTCTAGGCTGCCCCCTTTCCTCCCATCAACTGCTGAGTCTGAAAGCCTGCTTCAATTCCCTTGTACTTATTATAGATTTTTTTTCCATTTGAAGAATTGATACGGAATGTGATGGCGAGCATTTTTGTGCTTGGTGGTTGGTGCAAGGAGGGAAGCTGGCAGTGGTTCTCAGGCGCTTGAAAATTATAGAGCAGACTGAAAATGATGGATTTAACACTTTTCTTGTTACTGAGATGAGCTGCTAAAACCAGCCTTAGCACCATGGACAGTACAATCTATTTTAAGGAAGGCTTTTCATGTTAATGAAAACTTACAGTTAGGTTTGAATATAAACTTTTTGGAGGGGTCGGGGGGAGAACACTGACAGTAAATTGGTTTCATGACTTTTCTTACCAAGTTTAATTATTAATGATACTTGTGCTTAAAAAAAGACTTGTCCTTTCCCCCCCACCCCCGGGACAATTTACTCCTCCACTGAAATTACCAGGCTGAATTCTCAGCACAGCTGGAGTAACTTGGTGGGGGAAGTGATTCTAAGATACTTCTCGCTTCATGATCATGGGACTACCAGTCCTAAAGGCTGCTCTAAGTTAGGCCAGATAAAGAGGATTCTATATGATCCTTGTGCTAGCTGAGGACTGGTTGGAGATGTAGAGTTCTGCACCCAGCTATATCCTCAGCCTGCCTCTGTTCTTCTTCCAACGTTGTGCGGAACATGAGGGGAGCAGGTGCCAGGGAGCTGGCTCTACCACCTGTAAGCCACTCAAGGATTCACCTGCATCAGGAGAATCCCCATTTGCTCTTCATCTGTTTTATGCTACCCAAGCAGCACGCAGTAACCAGGGGCCAAGGATTGAGCCCATAATGATGGATTTTTGATTTCTCAATAATTTCTATAGTAACAGATGGATGTTTTAACCATAGCATTGTGGGCTAAATCCTGCACACCTTACTCATGCAGATAGCCCCTCAGAAGCTACTGGATTTGAGTGCAGCAAGTGGAACTTGGTCCTATCATTTGACACTTGATCGATACATTGAGGTAGAAGGGAGAAAGCCATTGTACAAACAATATATTCCATAATAGCTAAATGTTACACAGGAATCTATTGGCCAAGTACATTTATGCATAAATGTTTTTATGCATAAATGTCTTCTTTCTCCAAGATTTTCAAGTGTGAAAGTCTCTCTTTGTGGGTTTGTACACAAGATGAATTGACAAATTGACTACAATACAGGTTTACCGTTCTTTTGAAAACCAGTATGTTCTGGTTAGCTTTTATTAACATATACAGCAGTCTTTTGTTTTCTGCTGTAGCTTATTATGGAATTTCATAATGAAATATTTTTAAAATAGTGTTAAAATTATCAAACCCTGGTAATTGATACCTACGTGTATTGAAAACAGAGCAATTAAAATGGAGAGAACGTACAGCAAGGAGATCCAGTTTCTTCTCTTTTCAAAAGGATTGGCACATAGAATCTGCCAGTCTTTTGGCTTCCTAATTCTGCCTCAACATTTCTGCTCCTACGCTCCAGTTAGGACAGTACTGAAACATAGGCCTAACTTTGTGCCAGTGGAATTGAGCCTCATGCTTAAAGTTAAACAAACATGCTTAAGTGCCTTCCTGAATCAGGGCCATTGGACCTGATTCAAAGTCCATTAAGAGCAATACAAAGGTGTTTTGGCCTTGGTCAAGCCAAGAGTACAGAGATGAATAGCTGCTTTTTAATGGTTGCTATTTTTTAATTATACATAGTTACATACTTAATTCCTCATTCATAATGCTGAAAAAGCATATCAAAATTCACAGTTACTCCCAGTGGAGAAAGAGAGGAATGAAAGATTACTTCCTAAATTTCATGCACTTGACTTACATTAATTACTGATAAGGATTATCTGATAAATCCTCCAGTATATCCTTTCAACGGCACAAACAATCGCATTCTTATCTGACAGCATGTGCATAAGCCAAAAATTGTATTGACTTTTTCTGGCTTCCTTTCTGAAACAAAGAAGCAGCAGTCAGTCATCTGTTTTTACTAAGAAGTCAGGGTAAAAAGTTTTCAGGGCCTGGAACATGCACGCACCTACATTTTATCTCATGATAAATTAATAACAGGATCCAGGTTTTTCATTTTAGCTTTGGGAGCAATTATTTTTCAGAGGTGTCTTATTTAAATGGGCTCATAATTGTAAGTATTGCACAGAAAGCAAGATCCCATAATCTTTGAATTTGTCCTCTAAAACTCTGCAAACAGGTACAGTACATAATAGCCTCGGATTATTTGAGATACTGTTCTTGTGAAGCTGGCAAATCTCTTAGGGTAGCTTTATTGTGTCATGATTTCAATGATTTTTAGAGCACACAAATGGAGTTTTATTAGTTTCTGCTTCCTCGCTAGCATATGTCGAGCAAATACCTGGACAAAGCACAGGCTCCTCTTTCACAGCTTTCCTGAGACACCAAATGTTGACGGTGGTGTAAATGTCTTCATTGTAAATAGAAGTATATGTGCATTTTCTTGTGTGCACGTATGTGTGATGATGATGATTCTTAGTAGCACTCTTCAAAACTGATTCTTGGGGAATGAGGTGCATCAGCATCAAAATCCATTTTCTGATTTCCCCCTGACAGAGGAGAAAGCTTGCCAATTAGCCAATATAGTGGAATTGTGAAGAAGCACCTCTGTAAACCTTAGCAGTTGCTAATTGCTCAACAACTCTGATATATCGACTTAAAAATGGCAGAATCCATTTTAAAAAAAATGTTCTTTCCCACACCCAACTCCCTTTCCTGCAAAGAGAACTATTTTAATCTTTTGTTTGTTTGTTGGTAAAAATGCTTCTCAGCTATGGGTCCTTAAAGCCCCCTGGATGCTGACTTCTCTGCAGCACTTCAAACTACCATGGAAAGGTGAGCATCCTCTTGGTACTGTATCTCAGTGGGAAATCCCACCCCAGCGTTTGTTGTTGCAGCATTTTCATTGAGCTTCCGGATGTTGGCCTCCGGGAGATTTCCAGACCTAACAGAATTTTTAAAGTTGGTTCAGCACAGAGCTATGCAAATGGAGAGTCCCCCCCTGCAACTGCCTATGCTAGCATAGGCCCATCTGAAACTCCAGGCTGCCTCAGAGATCTGCCATGGCAAACCTTTCAAGATGCATTTGGTTCTTTTTAAAAAAAAAAAAAAAAAAGTGCACAGTTCAGCACCAGCTTTCCAAGACGTTGCTTCTCCTTAAATTAAAGTCACTCCTTGGGTGCATTATCTGTTGATATCGCAAGGTCCCCAAAGCCCTGATGAATTGCCAGATAGTTTTGAAATCTGAGACATTGCAGCCACTCTGCTTCAGAGTCGCCATGTCTCTCTCACTCTAGCTATACCTTCCCTTTGTCGTGCCTCAGAAAAGTTTCTGAGGACTTAGCACAGTGAGTGGCATTTAACGTGGAATTCTCCATGAACAGCTTGAGCTTCGTCTTCGTCAGTGAGCTAAGTAACAGCACCCTGGACTAGCAGCAGGCAGAGGAATTCTATCTGGTTTTTATTATGTGAAAGCTTCTCTCAGTAATATCAGCATGTCCGTTGGGGAGAACTAAGCAAATACATTTCTTCTTCCTCAATTCAGGATAACTGGTTGAATTTGTAATAGGGCATTTGTGGTGAATTTTATGCATGAAGTGCCCATGTTTTCAGTCATCATCCGTGACCTCTCCCTCTCTCTCTTTGGACCTGATTTTTCTCTGACTTATGCTGGTGTTAATCCATTGATTTTAATGCAGTTTTTCTTGACTTACACAGTGTCAGAAGAGTATTAGGGCCCCTTCCTTCTGATGCTCTCCAAAAAACTAACCAAAGAAACAAACACATCCCCTGGCTTCCTAACCAATAATAATCTCTTCCTATTCATTACCAGCAACCATCAGCTGGCTCCAAAAATGCAGGCAAGGGTTACTTCCCCCCCCACAAACTATCCCACACCAATAAATGTGAGTTATACATCCATCTCAGGCTGGGAGATTACCAAAAGCTCCTAGCTCCTTATTTGTTGCACCTGGCTTCATTCCAAGCCACTGATTAATTCTGAAGATTCAGAATCTTTGGCAATAGATTTCTGAAAATGTGAAAAATGTACAATATAGTGTATTGAAAGCAATTGGAAATGTCAGGTAAAATACAGTGGACCAATCGGGAGATTAATGGCACTTTTCCACAGCATTTGGCTTTCTTCTGCAGCATCAGATATCCACGGGAATGGGAAATAACCCATTAGTCTCACAATTAATCATGCCCCCAGGCATGGATGTTCCCTGACCCTGACAGCCTCTAGCAGTTTCCCCCAATGGGCATGTGCTCCTCTCTTGCCTTTAGTTATTTCCTGGGGCCTTCCAACCTACCTCCCTACCTTCTGGCATCTTCAAGGAACTGTTGGCAGATCCACTTCTCCATGTGACTCATTGGCAGGTGGCCCAGTGATTCACTTCCTCCATCCCACTTCAGGGTGCGGGGGGGAGGGCAGTCAGTATTCCTCCTTCCTCATGGATTTTCTGGGGAGCAGGTGAGCTGCCCATCTTGTATCCTTTAGCAATGAGATCTAAGAAATTGTTCTCTGGTTCCACTGCTGCAGTTTCTATTGACCATTGTGTAAGGGGCTACTCGAAAATCCCCTCTGGTAGACAGGAAGGGACCTGAGTCTTCTCTTCCCTATATGGCTGGGATAGGTGGGACTGGTCTTTTGACCAGGCAGAACTAGGGAATTGGAGATCAGCACCAGAGTAAGGGGTGGGTGAATAGTCATGTGCTGCATACTGCCCAAATGATATTTGAGCAGTGGTAGTGTAACAATGCCCCTCCTTTGGCCATCAGTAAGGACAGAGCCTGGGACCAATGGATCTGAAAGAATAAACCACTGTTGTGTCAGTTACCAAAGCTGAAATCCTGGCCCCACTGAAGTCAATGGGAGTTGTGCCATTGGTTTCAGTGGGTCCATGATCTCACCCCAGGTCTGTTGACTCAAATTGCTCATAAAGCTCTCTCTATGTGGCCTCGGCAATAAAGAGGGGTACAGAGCCACATTATGCTAGCATGGGTTACACTGAGCACCGACAGTCATGCCATGCTGTTCAGTAAATGCACTGTGTGAGTCTCCTCTCTCTGTCACTTGTTGACCACTAACCAGCCATGGCACTAGACTGGCCGATGAGGATCTCTTAAGGGGTGGCAAATCCTCACCAGTGTTATGCAATGTCTTAGCATACTTGTAGGTGCTTTCCTAAAATGCACTGAAATAACCAATTGCCCTTGGTTCAATTTAACTCTATTTCTAGGTCCTGAATACAATGTGGTGACTGAGTTCAATGGCTTCAGGATCACATCCACTATTTCATTGCGTTTTCTCTCTCTCTCTCTCTCTCTCTCTCTCTCTCTCCCTCGTGTTTCTGCTTCTTTGCCACCCTACTGCCTCCCCCATCTTCTTTCATGTTTCCTCTTCCCCATGAAATTGACCCCCAACCTTACTTTCCACCTCCTGCTCTTACATTCCTGCATCTGGTTCATTTTTTTCCCTTCTCATTCTGATTTATTTGTTGTATTTCTGTCTTACTTTGTCTTTTTTTTGTTTATCTCTCTCCATTTCTATCTGTCTTTCCCTCTCTGTTTACTTGACCATTCTGTTCTCAACAACATCATACTATTCTCTTTCCATTTTGTCTGCTCATCTCTCTCACTTTCCCCAACTCTCCACTCCACCCCCTCAACCCTACACACACTGCTCTTCTTCTCCCAATATCCATCACTGGCACCATCACAGGAACAGGTCCTAGGCTCCTTCAGTATTTCATCTTCAGGAAAATTCCAGGAGGCTCATTTTGCCCTGGGATTTACTGAGAGTCTGAATAGGAGAGTTTCAAAGGCTGCTGCTGAAGTGTATCCAAAGCGCTGAACTCTTCACACAGGTTGTTAGCCTGGATAGATGTGGAGGTGGACGTGATGTGCAGAGATGGTCCTGAGTTATGAAGTTCTAGATTCCCTCCAAACTTTCCAATAGGCAGGGAGGGAAGGGTTCTGATTCAAACCCAACCTGAATGATGTGTTAAATCTTTGTGTAACACTGGCTGCCGTGAGCATGTCAGTCTTAGTGTCCACCTCACTTGTCCCTGTATGAAACTTCCTGACAGGTCACTTGATGGTGTTTTGTCTGATTCCTGGCAGCCAGACCTTAGGGCAGGCTTATCCAGTTAACGGCTGTGTGTGCATCATACAGAGAACTCTCATGGTCCATAGGGAATAACTGTACCATGAAAGCTGTGACCAGACTGGCAGAAGATGTACTCTGTATTTCTCACCTAAAAATGGTTAGATATCACACAGCAGCTCGGAGATGATGAGAGAGGTTAGTACTAGCATTTGTGAGTTTGCAAACAGCTTCTGAACGTGCTGGGCTTTGTCTGCAGGGAGCCGAAAAGCAGAGATGATATGTTGAAAGCTGAGAGTTGCTATCTAGTGGGGTTAAATCTCTTTTCACCTGAACATAAGGGGTGATTCCTCTCTGTTACACACATGGATGCCAAACAAAAGAGCAGAGCCAGCCAAATAGACGCACCATGCTCAAAGGAACACTACAGTAGGCTTAGGATGAGGAATGCTCTGACAAAATGAGGGTTTTACGGCTATGCTTGCAGCAAGCTTAAATGGATGCTGGAGCAGTTGCAAGTGATGGTGCAGGACTATAGGAGGTTGCCTAGCGTGAAAGTGTTGTCGGCCCCCTCACCCGCGGGTGTGGAATCAGAATCAGGCTTAGCTCAACAGCGTCAGCCACTACTGAGACACCAGCTTTGATTTATTTTCAACAAAGCACTTACTAATATGTGGCTTTAATTTTAGTGAAAGGGTACAAGGAAATTGTGGAAAGGAAGACATCAACATCAGGCCTTTCTTCCTTCATCTCTTCCCCACCTTTTTTGATTGGTGCTTTCTGTCATGTTGCCCCCATCAACTGGAGGAGCCTCCAACTTGCCTTCCAACCATCTTCTCTCTTCCCCTTCAGATCCTGCCTTAAAATATGCTTCTTCCAGAAAGCCTTCTTATAGCTTGTTCTCGCGATTTTAATGAACAATTATAGCATGAATCCGTCAATGTAATTCCCATTCTCTGCTCTTTCTCCTTGTCTTCTAGGCTAGCTCATGTTCTAATTGTGCTCTGTGACAAGCTGGACATAAGTTATGCAGAACATAACATAAGTTATGCATAGCCTTGGTGTTTACGGGCTATGGAATTAATTAAAAGCACCGAAAAACTTCTGTCTGATGAGAGATTGAAAAAGTTGAGACAATTTAATTTATGGAAGGGATGAATAAGACAAGACATGTTGGAGGTATAAAACAATAAACGATAGAATAAACGTGAGTTTATTTATGTATCTATTTATTTTCTCATGATAAAAGAACAAAGGACATCCAATAAAAATGAATAGCAACAAGTTTAAAAATTGGCAGTTAGCCTTTTGAATTCATTGCCATAAGATATCAGAGGCCCAAGGTTCAAACTGAAAAAAAGTAGTGGTGCTCTCCCAAACTGCACACATGAACAAAGCCCCAGCTACTTAAGAAAGCAGAATGAGATGCTCCTTGCAGTAGACTGTGCATATATTCAAAATACGATCATACATGTTTTGCTGGGCTCCACTATGTTCCTCAAGGTTGGCTTCCCTTTAGAGAGAGTGGGATACATCCTTAAGCAGGGCTGGATTAGGGCATAGGTTTGTACTTAGTGTCCTGGCTCCCATAGATCCCTCATGATTTTAGAATTTAATCTTTCTTTTAAAATATTCTTTTCTAGTTGGGGCAGAGACAGTGCTGGTACTAAAATATGTCATTCCCATTAGATGGTGCAGATCTTCATAATATGATCTCTCTTTTCCTTTCTTACATTCAGTGATGAGAAATGGAATAAGTAATGTGGTTGACCTTTAAATGATTGTAAATTATTTGAGTTAGCACCCCATTGAGATGACTAAGGTAGTTCACCCCTTCTACAGCTATTGTTTCAGGTTCACTGCAGACTCAGACAGACATCATTACTTTAGTTTGCATACGGTTCACATTTTTATGAGTTTTATGAGTTTTATGAGTTTCCTCACAATGACACTTGTTTTTTTGTGTGTCAATGAACGTTAAAATTCTGGAGAGGAAAGGGCAGCCTTAAAAAAATAAGGACTTGGTTGCTGACGCAGTGCTACTCCATCAAAATCAAGCTCTTCGAGGGTCAAGAGCTTAGTAAGATTTCTAAAAGGATTCAACCTTTAGGTTATTCCATCATTGTCCATCTTCTTGCAGCTTTCTCTTACACATCTGGCGGTAGCCACTGTTGGAGACAAGATACCAGACTAGATGGACTATGGTCTGAAACAGTATGGCAATCCTTTCCCTAGTTAATGAGGGTTGGAAAGTATGATATCCTTTAGTCTGTAAATTCTGCTTCCTGGTGGAAGAGCCTGACGCTTTTGAAGTATTCTTTGTTATTTCAGAAGGCCTTTCCCCATTCCCAGCCCTTGTTATTGATGGCCTTAGCTTTTCTGGAAAATGGACACACTTACGTTACTACATATATTGTATTTTGACTGAGTTCTAAAAAGATTTTAGCTCATCCATCAATTGATTATATTGTCACTGCTACAAAAGATTATTGAGCATCCAGCATCTATTACTTGTGCTATACTTGATACATTGCCCTTATTGTGTTGAACTATTTAACTTTATCTCTTTGAAATGTGAAATGTTAGTTTCTTATCTCAAAAAAGACAGATTTATTCTTAGACTCTTAAAAGCAGTCAAGTAAGTATGAAAATATTTATTTTAGCCAATATTCCTAGTGGTGCAGAGTTATAACCAGGAAAAATAGGTTTCTGCAGCTCCATTGAATGAGCCATGATGTGGAGGCTAGAGCTATAGTAGAATGGAACGTACATACCTCTTTCCCTGCATCTTGCCAGCTTCATCTATGACATGGTGTGTGTGTGTGTGTGTGTGTGTGTGTGTGTGTGTGTGTGTGTGTGTGTGTGTGTGTGTGTGCGCGCGCGCGCCAGGGTTCTATCCAGTAAGGCCAGCTTTCCGAAAATGACTAGTGATGTTGGATGCCCAACTTTGAGATATCATAAAGGGGTCTGGTTTCCAGAGTTGGGTGGTCAGCCCTTTCTCAAAATCAGGTTCCTTTTAGGTGTCTCAGGTTGGACACCCAAACACTGAGGCACTCGAAACCGTGACTCACTTCTGAAAATCTTAGCTAAGATAACACATCTGGCAGGTGGCACACCATCACTGATTTATCACCTGGTATGCATTTGACGGCCACTAGATGGGAGTGTAATCTCACAGTATACATGCCAGCTATGTTCTTTTTCTTGATCTTGGCAGCTTTCTTTCTATTTGTCTTTCCCATTTCCCACTCTATTTTCTTCCTTTCCTTTTATTTAAATGCCAGAAAAATCAGCTGGTTTAAGCAAGTCATGCAGCTCATTGCACAGCCTTTGTGGTGGGGCAGAGTCTAAGACTGCACTCTGATAGCCTAGGCTGATTGGTCTGGCATGTGGAGAGAGCTAATGCATGTGCAAAGCCTAGGAGATTAGGCAGGGCTCATAGTGAGGAGGCTGAGTTTGATCCTCCTCTGATGACGGCTGGTAAGAATGGGAAAGGGGCTGCTGGCTGAGTGTTCTGTACAGTGTAGGGGGCCTCATGGCTTTGCACCCTGTCTTAGTCTCACATAACCCCTGTCTGATGACCTTTGGGGTGCGACACCTGGCAAAAGTCATGTCTTTTTGAAGTATTTGAAAATGGAGGAGAGCAGGGCAGCTGCAAGAATGGGCAATTGTTCGAAGGGATTTGAGCTTTTAAGTTGCCTGGCTTTCTCTTGGTGGGATATATTGAATTGCACTGCTGCCCTTTGGTTATAGTGGGGCATTCATTTTAGCTGGTATGTTTAGTGGATAGATAGATGTCGTCTTTTTAAAAGTGATGGTATAAATCCAAATAAATAAATTAGCCTATGAACCTGTAACCTCCAAAGCTTGTGCATCTCTAACAACTCTTTTAATAATCATACTCCTGTAGCACCTTTCATCTGGGGAACTCAAAGCAACCAGAATGTATTAAAGCCCTGTGAGGTAGAGAATATTTTTGAAATGAGGAAACTGAGGGACACAGAGGATTTTTAGTGAGTTAGTCAGTAAAACCCACAATTCCCAACTCCTAGTTCCTGGCTCTGTCTATACAAACAAATATCTAGGGCAACACATACATATACATATGGCATAGATATGTCAACAAGACATACAGCCATTTCTGTGAGAGACTACATGTCAAGTACAATAATGTTCACGCTAAGGTGGTAAAGAAAGATCATTAATGTTTCATTTCTTCCTTAGTTTTATACCTGTTTCAGGAAAAGGATTATCAACGCTGAAAGCTCCCATCAAAATCCATTCTACTGCGGATTTCTTCCCTCATCTATCTCAGACATCTCTTCTGTAGGTGTATAAAGACAGGTAGATATGGAGGGAATTATTTTCTTTAGAGGCAGTGTTGTCTAATGGATAGGGCACTGGCCATGGGTTCTAGGAAACTGGGTTCAACTTCTAGTTGTAACATTGGCCTGCTGGGTGACTGTGGCAGGTCCGGCTCCCACTCTGTGCCTCAGTTTCCCCATCTGTAAAATGGGGATAATGAAACTGATCTCCTTTGCAAAGTGCCTTGAGTTCTATGAAAATAAGAGCTTGATGCTGTTCATTCTTTACAAATCTTCCCTCCATGGCTGAAGGCACAGCTGACTTCAATGTTGTGGTGTCTCTGTAGCTTTATGGCTTTGGGTCGGTTTTCCCTGTAACTTGGGTGCAACTCCTAATAATAGTAATGAGTTCCAGGTGGGTATGGGGAAGAAACTACAGCATTTAAGAGGCTGTGGTAGTGGTATTGCACAGCACCTCACTTCTTCAATAGCTGTCGGGACCAATATTTCTTCAAAGAGGTAAAAAATACACAGTTGTCTTTTTCTTTTTTATCTGGTGACAGCCAAAAGGAGTCAATCCTTTGCAGCTGGTGCTTTCTGGAATGTGCTTCAAAAATGCAACAACTGACAGATTTGAGAGACGAACATGCAAACACAGCAGCAGAAGCTGAGCCAATGCAGAGAAAGCTAGGCAATAGTTCTAATTGAATTAGAGGGGGGGCTTGAGCTGCAGCATTAGGATCTGGACCTGGATTTCAAAGACACCAAAGTTTGGAAGTGTTTGGATCTTCTTCTTATGATTTATTTTACAGAAGCGCCTAGGGCTGAGATTAAGGCCCAGCTGTACTGGGCGCTGTACAGACACAGTTTGCCCCAAGGAGCTTCGACTCTAGGGGTTAGATTCACAAGGGGGACTTAGGCATCTAACTGGACACTTTCCACTTTTCTTCCTCCTCCTTGAAAAAGAGGCCTTTGTGCAGCTATCAGTGACATAACAGAGCCCTATGCTCACATTTCCTTCTCTGAAATTTGAGCCTGTTTTCCTTTTTTATTTTGTCCATGTCTGTCTTTATCACATGAATATGCATTTTCCCACTCACCCAGGCTTTAAAAATACCACGTTTCTTCCAGCCAGCTCCTTATTAAAAGCCTTGTTCTCTTTCCTAGCTAGCAGATTATAAGTCATTTATGTGTAAATAGTGGCTTTCTTCCCCTATATCAACCTGATTCCTTCAGTGATGCCACTATCTAGTGTTTGTGACATCACTATTCATCACCAAAGAAGGGATAATGGATGCTACAGACACTAGAGTGTCTTTAAATCAGACAGCCCTAGCAGCAGCAGCAGCAGCAGGCTCATAGGGAAGAAGGAGAAAGCTGCTGTTTAAGCATAGACAACTTGGTAATCACTAATCAGCAATAATGGGAAGGTAAATGCAAACCAGGTGCTTAAAATAGACCAGGTTGCAACGTTTGCCTAGGTAAAATGAAAGGTGCGAAGGTGTGATTACTTTGATGGCTCTAAAAAGAAATCCTGTCTCCTGAAACTTCAATTGCACATTAGTGATCAATTGATGTCAACAAGTGCAGAGGCAATTTCTGCTTGATGTTTGCAGAAGTGGGGTGAGGATGTGGGGGAAAACTTTTGGTAAAGCAGTAGGGGAGCTCAGCTCAATAGCTATCTGCTCTCATGAGATAATACAAAGATATTCCTGAGGCTGCCTGTTCAGGGATTTCCATCAAGTATGCCCTAAGAAGAACAACAACAAAAAAAAAAACCACCTAGAAGAGCCTGAGCCATGTCATCTGATATACAGGCTTAAAAAAAGGCAAATATTAAGCATAACCTCCCAATAATTAATATGTTTTCATTTGTTTAATAAGAGGCTACTAGTGCCTGAAAATTTCCATTCTCCCTTTGATGTGGTGTCTCCGCTTGTCTTTTCTTTCAAGCCCCTTGTCACAAAGGTGTCTGGCTGTGATAAAAAGAAATGTTTTCAAGTGGGCGAGGAGGCAGGGAGGAGAGAAGACAAGCAAAGGCAGAACACATGCAAAATCTCTGTAAGTGAGACTCTCCTGCCATAAACCCCTCCATGTTAGTCTGTGGAGCAATAAGTTCGCAGGCAAGTGAACCTCTAACAATGTACGATTTCCTGGCTGTAGCGCTGGCAACCCCATGTGTTCAAAAATCATCAGACTGGCTTTTAAAGATCATGAGATTTTAAAAAAAAAATACAAATTGGGTTCTTTTCATTTGCCGTCTGGTTTCTGAGCTCTAGGTTACACTTGGGTCACATTTTCCAGCTTTTCTCTGCAACTATTAGAGGTAGAAACTGACCTTTTCTTTTCTTTTCTTTTTTCTTTTTTTTCAAAAAATAAAAACTGAGCTTCTTCTCTAATCTCAGGAATCCATGAGCTGGGGCTTTAAGAAAAGCACCAGATATTGTGAGATTCATAACATAAAACTGGGTCAGACCAAAAGTCCATCTAGTCCAGTATCCTGTCTTCTGACAGTGGCCAATGCCAGGTGCTTCAGAGGGAATCACCAGAACAGGTCATCACCACATGATCCCTGCCCCACGGGCGGTGGGTATAATAGGAGAGGGGAAGCCCTGGTCCTGCCGCTGGATGCCCGGCTGTAGGTTTGGCAGAGAAAGTTTTTGCTCTGTTATGCCCCATGCAGGTTCTGGGGCAGCTGAGGAGGCAGTAAGGGCTATTCAGGTTCCTGGGTTCATCAGTAATCTCCCTGGTAGGAGCAAATACTGCCCCCTCAGCTGCCCCAGAACCTGCATGGGCATATCAAAAGCTCAGGTCCTTTTTTGGGAAGAGACACTGTCACACTGCAGCTTTTCCTGGGTGGCTTGGGTCTGCGGACGGGTGGGGACGCATGACATGGCTGTGGCTAGCCAGGGGCTCCTCTGGGCAAGTGGCAGGGGGTTAGGGGGAGAGGAGCGGGCTCCTACAGGCAGATGCAGAGGTGATGGGGGGTTGGGGCTTCAGCCAGCCCAGGGCTTCTCTGGCCAAGCGGGGTCGGGGGGGGCTCATTGTGGGCAGGTGGTCTCAGGGCTGCAGGGGGGGCGGGGTTCAGGGCTTCAGCCCGGGGGGGCCCAGGGGCAGAAGGGGCAGAGCCAGGGGCTAGCCTCCCCAAAGAGGGGCTTCACCCACCACCCATGCCATCCCCTGTCACCCCTTCCCAGCTTCTGGCAATTATGAGATTTGGGAACACTTCTTGATTCTAGTTCACCTGCCGGAAAGGACATGGATTGGATTAGCAGGGAGTGATTGCTGTTTGCTTCAGTATGCCCAGAATTTCCTGTAATGTAAAAGGGTTGAAACTTACGATTCCCTTCTTATTCACACTGTTGTAAATCACTAATTCCATTGAAGCCAATGCAGTTACATCAGTGTGACACTGGTGTGAGTTTTGACTCTTTCAAAATTAGTTTTACAAACTATTTGCTGAAAAAATTCACCAGCTCTAATGAGAACATTTGAAAAAAACATTAAAATAATTTGATGATTAGATATATTCACACTGGTGTGGAAAATAGACGTCCTCAGCATTCCTTAGACGTGATTTTAAGTCTTAAATCTTTCTTTCTTTAGTGCTGGTTTCTAATAAAACAAACTACTGGGCACGCTAAGGGGGAGCATAAGGGGGACTGTTGTACCTCAGATATATGTACAGTAATGTATTTGTCCTGTCTAATGTGGGAGAGGCACCATGTGTTAAAATGGTGCAGGAGAGACACACAATCATCCTGAGAGTATGAGATTAATGTCATTTTGAGACACGAAGATATTAGCAATATCTGTGGGTATGAAATACATTATCTACTAGTTCCTCTTAAAACTAGCCAATTTACTTATATTCTTTATGGGTTAGATGTCTACTCCCTGGATTTATGGCAAACATCTGATCTAAAAGTAGTTGTATGCTTGACAACAAAAGTGATAAAGAAGCAGTGGAGGGCAATGAAAATTGATGGGGGGAGAGAGTGATGAACAGCAAAAGAGCAATTACGGTCAAATGATGGGGGGGGGTAAAAGGTGGGAGACAGAGATGGGCTATTTATCGTAATCTGGGTACCTCTAAGCCAGGCTTGTTCACATGCCTGTGAACATCTGCTTACGTTATTTACTGCTTTGCTTATTGGTAATGTCGCTACAGTTGAGTAAAACATCGTAAGTGTCTATATTCCTGCCTTTTCATTTGTGAGATGCAATTTTTATCCTTTTTAACACATTCCCAGAGGAAAAAAGCAACCTGAATATAAACGAGGAAAAGTAACCACCAGGATGAAGATCTAAAAAGAGATGCCAATTTTTAAGTGAAGGAAAATACTTTTCGTTCATTGAATAGGGGAGAAAAAGGAGGGATCCCGTTTATCTAAAGAGAGTAGGGGATATCAAATTTATTTAACTACCTGGAGAAATGAGATCTCTCCCAGGCAAATGAAGTTCCAGGGGAGGGCCAGAGCGTTATCGTCAAGCGAGAGGTTCAGGAAAATTAGATTCTGCTGCCATTCTACATTAGCCATTGTTGAACCTTGTGATGGAACATGCCTCCATCCCACTGTCTGAAAGTCTAATGAGCATTCCTGTACTCGGGCAGCACCAAACAGGTGCACCTGCAGAACGTGCACCACCTTGAGAAGGGGAGCTTAAACAGATGAAACTCACCATAAAGACGGGGAAAGTTTGCTCAGGAGGAGAGGCTCCTAGGGACTGTTAGTGAGCTCCAGCAGCATTGCCTGAGGCAATGGCTAGCCTTTGTTTTCTGCCTCCCCGCCTCCTTTGGGGATAGACTGACAGGACAAACGTGATACAGACAGATGAAGCGCCCCGGAAATCTGCTTCCTGCCAGCAACCTGTGGCAGGAGATGGGGAACGCTGTCAGGGACTAGAAGTAATTGAATACAGAAAGGACTGGGAGCTGAGAGATTGCCCAGGAGTGGGGGCTTCCATAGGGAACTTAGGGGCAAGAGACTCAGATAAAGCTGAGGGCCGGCTGATTCAAATTTCTTTCTGAAACTGGTTAGCATTTGCACCCATGGTTCCCACGGATGTTGATAGTACCACTTGTGGAATAAGGTACTACTTAGTGGGGGTAAGACTATAAAATCTAGCCATTGGTTTAAAAAAACAGAAGAAAACCGTAACAGCACCTTAATATTAATGGAAATGTTTCATGATCTTTTTATTTCAGTGAAAAAAAGCATTTTTGGGGGGTGGGGGGAGGGTTAAGTCATTCCTAGTAGTGGCCTGCAACACAGATATTACAGCATCGTGCTAATGTGTGAGAAGCAGACTTGCTACAAAAGTTCAACTTGACTTTCTACTTCCATTGCTGAAATGGAGTGATGTGTGAGAAGTTAACAAACCGCATAAATATGTAAATGTGAATTTGACAATTTAGAAAATTCTTAGAATAATCAAACTTTAAAAATCTTCTAGCTTTAATAACTGAAAGTTTTGTTAGTAAAGTAGGGTTTTTAACCAGCTCCTTTAAAAGAGGAAAGCTAGTCTTGTAGTTAAAGCACTGGGCTAGAACTCATGTAATCTAGGTTCATTTTCAGACTCTGCCACAGACTCCCTGTGGGGCCTTGGTCACAGCTTTTAATCTGCCTCTGTTTCCCATCTGTAAAATGGGGATAATAGTACTCCCTTCACCCGACTTAAAATTTTTGGTGATTATGGGTGTGATTTTGTTTTTGTTTAACATCATTTTTATGCTAGCAAAAGCCTCTAATGTAGACACAGTTATGTCAGTGCTTTTGCAGGGATAGCTTACTTTGTATATTATGCCAGCAAACTTTTTTGAATGTAGACTAGGCCTGAGTGTACCTGTAGCACCTATCACAATAGTTCCCCAATCTCAGTTGTGTCTTGGAAGTGCTGTAATACAAAGAATTGCTGCTGTTACTGCTAACCTGAATGTCTCGCTTTAAATAACAGTGAGGCTGATAGGCTAATCCCAGCCAGATGAATCAAAGTTAGACCAATCAGAGAAAAAAGAAAAACTGCCAAATTCTAGTTTTGCATGCCGAAAGGGTCGGCATAGGGAGCGGGTATGAGCAGTGGAGGGCTGACACACAGCAGTGCAAAACATCAAGGGCTCGCAGTAGGGAACCTGGTCAGCAGCAGCAGCAGGAAAACCTATTCTGGAAACACCCAGTGGCTGAAATCCTGGTGCCACTGAACTTAATGGCAAAGCTCCCTTTGACTTCAAGGAGGTCCGGATTTCACACAGTTCATGTTCTCTGCCTGTGTCTGCAGCAGGTATGTGAGAAGGGGAGATGGCCACACCCCAACCTGGCTGTCCATTCTCCCTTTGGGTGAGACATGCCACCAGGTGTGATGCGCAGGAAAACAGGATACAGTTCAAGGGAGATTATAGGCCTCCTGCATGAAGTGCTATGGGGTTGAACAGAAGCTCTCTTTGAACCACGCTTGAACCAGTGATGAAACCTATTGATGTTGAGAGCTGGGGAATAGTCAGGGCATAGGGTGCACCAGGCATGGCCCTCACACCTTTGGCTTGCCCCTAACATGCCCTCAAAATGCCTGTTGTTCTGGGGGATCCTTTATGGGGGGGGTGGGGGGGTGGAGAGTCAGCTATACTGGCCCTGCCACAATGAGGTAATTCTTTACGGGGGAGCTGGACAGCTGCTTTGTGACCAGCTTAAGCTGGTGCTTCCTGAATTCTTCCCAACTGGAGCAGCTAGGAAAGAAGCTTGGGAGGAAGGTTAGGACTTGAGGTGGGAGTAAGCTAAGTCTTGGGAGCAAAGATATGTGGGGGTGGGGGCGAGGGGCAGAATTGTACACAGCCTTGGGAGCAAGGGAGATGAACATGAATCCCAAGGAAAAGAAAGTTTTTTTAGACAAGAAATAAACCCACCCCCCTTCAGAGATTTTTATTGTGAAATATGCAAGAAACAATACCAAAAGCTAACGTTGCCTCTGAGGCAGAGACGTAATGTCACATTCGCCAGGTTTCAGCTGGGAGCAACTTTTTTTTTTCCACACCAGTCATCAGAAGCCCACAAAAGTAGGGTTTTGTAACAGAAATACTGACAGAACCTTAGCAGCGTCGGGGTGTGAAGGCACTGCTATAATAAAGGCTCTCCTATCAAACGAGAAAGGGGGAGTGAGCTAATGGGCTAGATAGAGGACTAATATAGATCCAAGCCATAAAAGAACTTATCTGTGTGTTTTGAACCAACTATCTGAATTATTTTTTGAATGATTTGGCATGTTTATATAGAACAATATTAATTTCTAGCTGGCTTGTACATCTAGAGTCAATTCTGAATCCATTTACAGACTCCATTAGTATCTCCAGTTTTGGTCAGCTGCAGTGCACTTGACCCTGCATGTAAGTGTCACTGGGCTAAACTGAATGAATCAAAAATGTTCTGATGCAGATTCTTACCCTGCTGTAGGTAGTGATCAGAAGAGCCCAGCAGCAAAATGCCCCGCGTCCACAAGAGGAAAAAGACCCACAAGTGCAGAACCAATGTCTGATTATCTCATCTAGATTTATTTTTGGTTAGGGATTTTTTACCATTTTGCTGATATGTAAATGTTATTACTGGATTTCTGTCTTATTTGAGCCATTAAATAAAATGGTGGTTCCCAGTGAGGAAGACCATTAAGAGCACAGAATGTAATGAAACTTGATAGCATCTCCACAATCTTCCTCCCTATGAACTTGCACAGCCACATGTGTCAGCATTCACAGATTAAAGAAGCAATTAATCTGAACAGGGAGAATGTGAGACTGTTACTTAAATACACCAACAGATTGTAACCCTTAGTCTGCTCCTTTTTTGTAAGGTCAGCAGTAGAATTGCAACCAGCTATTTAACTCTTTCTCTCAATCCCATAATTCTACTCATATTTAGCTGATACTAGTGAATGACATCTCAATGTCATAAATCCACATTCTCTGAGATTTATGCACCCAGTGTTCATTGATATAGTGATTCATACCAGATATGATTAAGAGCTGAAGGGCTTTATGGATGTTTTGATAGTTTCCAAGGATTAGATTACCAAAACAACAAAATGTCAAGGAGTAGCATTTAATACTTTTGTTCCTGGACAACCCTGAAGTACTTGGGGACATGTTTATGAACCATTGGCTCTAGAACATTAGGCATAAATAGTGCTTATAGCTACAGTAATTTGTGTCAGTTGCACTATCACAAATACAGATTTATAGAATGTATTTAACATTGAGTTGGTGATAAATAGCAAGAATTATGTTTATAATGCAAAGCTGGAACTTAAAGATATTTTAAAACCCCTACACCGCATGTGAGGTGGGTATAAATGGGACACTGCATAACTTAATTTATTTTGAAAATCATACATTAAAGATGATTGTATTGATGATCTACCAAATGTACTGGCGCTTGAAATGAGTGGAGAAAGGCAGTTTATAAATCACCCAATATCCACTTTACCCAGCTTTTCAGTTTTCATTTCTCAGAACCACAGATTGCAGATGTTCTTTAAGGTGTTTGATCTATCATCTCAAGAAGTCGATTTCATTTTTAATTTCCTCTGATGAGGCTCCGAAGATGCTGGATGAAATATTAGGTGAGTTCATTCCTTTTTTTTTTTTTTTTTTGGACCATGTAATGTATGTGCAAAACACACTGCATTCAGTTTCTGGCTCTGCTGCTTTGGAAACTGCTCATCCCTTAAAGTATTTTTGATGGAACTTTGACTGCAGCTGGGGAAAGGGTGGCTTAATCAATATGAGAACAGGAGTAATCAAACCAGGGAAAAGAATTAAAATGAAAAAAAAAAGTAGGGAGGAAAGAAATAGTGAAAGAGCAGTGGGAAAGATTCAGAATGGTCTATTTACTGAGAGGTGTGCAGTGCCCACTAATAGCTAGAGAAGTTGTGTGTCTAATTCCCAGAGCATTCACTGATGATAAAACTATTTTATTAAAATATTAATAACCAGAAAGGAAGTTTGCAAAACACTGTAAGTAAATCCTTCCTGCATAAATAGGATTATGTGGAATTTCAGCAAGGTAATTTAGTTAGATGGTGGGTTTTTTTATTTTACTTTTTATTTCAATGGGAAATAAAAGCCAGGGATGTAAACAGACAACGCAAATTCTTGAAACAAGCAACTGTATTACACAATGGCAATCATTGTTTTTATGTAACCCTGCCCTGTCCACACTAACAACAAAAAAATAGGAATGCAAACTGCACATTCCCTCACAGATCAAACGAGCAGATTATTTCCTGAACTAAAGCGCACTAGAAAAAGAAAAGTAAAAAACCTCTACCACACTTCTTCACTTGTGTGTGGAAAGTCAAAATATATGGGACACTATATTGATATTTTATAGGTTACTGTTAGTCAGATTAATATAAAGTCATTTATTTGACTTTTGTTCTTTGTTCTGTTCATTAGTTATCTGTAAATGGATACTGATTATTAAAATTTTTTGTCTGAAATTGTTCTAAGTGTTTGCATGAAGTTTAACCAATGAGTTATTCATAAAGTATTCAGTTTGGCTGTTGGCTATTCCATATTAGTGGTGTGGGACAGCTCTATAAAGTCACATTATATTGACTCTGATCATTGATTGGATGACTAAAACTTCAATTAACTGGAGGAGTTTTCAAGGCACATGAACATTTCCAGTGCAAACCTTCACACATACATTCACACAAGTATTTACAAGACTTTTACTCTCTGGGACCATTCTTATGAGCACTCATCTGTCTCTATGGAAAACAAATAAAAAGAGTCACAGACACTATTGAAGCAAGTTTAGCACAGGCCATCCTTTCTACAGGACTGTGTGCATTCACAAGGAAGTATAAATAATCATGTGTGACAGGGTCGGGCCATACGGCTATAGGAGAGTAATAGAAGGCAGATATAGATTCATAGATACTAAGGTCAGAAGGGACCATTACGATCATCTAGTCTGACCTCCTGCACAACGCAGGCCACAGAATCTCACCCACCCACTTATGCAAAAAACCTCACCTATGTCTGAGCTATTGAAGTCCTCAAATCGTGGTTTAAAGACTTCAAGGAGCAGAGAACCCTCCAGCAAGTGACCCGTGCCCCATGCTACACAGGAAGGCGAAAAACCTCCAGGGCCTCTTCCAATCTGCCCTGGAGGAAAATTCCTTCCCGACCCCAAATATGGCGATCAGCTAAACCCTGAGCATATGAGCAAGATTCACCAGCCAGATACTACAGAAAATTCTTTCCTGGGTAACTCAGATCTCACCCCATCTAACATCCCAGATATATTAGCCCCAGGCTCAGTAGGCCCTTTTCCCTGGGTAAGGTAACAGGGAAGGTTCCGGAGCAATCAGGAACCTTCTGGAGGCAATTAAGACAGGCTGATTAGAACACCTGCAGCCAATCAAGAAGCTGCTAGAATCAATTAAGGCAAGCTAATCAGGGCACCTGGGTTTTAAAAAGGAGCTCACTTCAGTTTGTGGTGTGTGTGTGAGGAGCCGGGAGCAAAAGGCACTAGGAGTTGAGAGTGAGAATGTGGACTGTTGGAGGACTGAGGTGTACAAGCATGATCAGACATCAGGAGGAAGGTCCTATGGTGAGGCTAAAGAAGGTGTTGGGAGGAGGCCATGGGGAAGTAGCCCAGGGAGTTCTGGCTGTCGCACAGCTGTTCCAGGAGGCACTAGACAGCTGCATTCCACAGGGCCCTGGGCTGGAACCCGGAGTAGAGGGCAGACCCGGGTTCCCCCCAAATCCTCCCAACTCCTGGTCAGACACAGGAGCAGTTGACCTAGACTGTAGGTTCAGAAAAATGGCCAAGCTGAGGGCTGCCGTGAAGCTCCAAGGCGAGCAAATCCGCCAATAAGCCCAAAACCCACCAAGGTAGAGCAGGAACTTTGTCACACATGATGATGATGAGAGTCCGTTCTGGTCTTATAATTTATGAATCATAGTTGCAGTGACACTTTAGCTAGCCATTAGTGGTACCTATATGCCCTGTCCCACAGTGCCTTACAATCTTTAGTGGGTTTATCCTCATAACACTTCTGGGAGGTAGAGAAGTGTCCATTATACAGGTGGAGAACTAAGCCACAGAGAGAGTAAGGGTGAAACCTTAATCCTACTGATGTCAATGGAACTTCCCCAAGATCACAAGGGAAGTCAGGGAACTTGAAGCCAGGCCTCCCAAATCCTAGCTAGTACCCTAACCAGTGGACCATCTATTTGTCTAGGTCTTTGAGATCTGCTTGAGCTCTTTATCCCTAGAAATGTTCATGGGGGCATGGACCAGAAATTCTACTAGTAGGCCATGTGCTCTTGAACAAACCTTGGTAAGCCGAATGAGTCAGATCTTAGGTTTTGTAGCATATCCTTATCTGTCTTCCAAGGTCTGCTTTGTTCTGATGGGGTGAGTTGATTGGGGAACAATGAATTATGGGAGGAGGGCTTGAATTTTTTTATTGGTGACTTTGGAGCATTTTAAAAGCTGGCACTGAGTTGAACTGAATGTTTCTGTACTTATTTGGAATGAGTAAATACCACTTGCATCTGAAGCAGATATTATAGCCACATCTATACAAGAGAGCTTAAAGTGGAACAGCTTTACCGATGCAGCTATGCTGCTGTAAGATCTCCCATGTAGTTGCTCTATGCCAACGGGAGAGAGCTCTCCTGTCGACATAATGAAACCACCCCCAACGAATGGCAGTAGCTATGTTGGCAGGAGAGTGTCTCCTGCCGACATAGCACTGTCCACACCAGCGCTTCTGTTGGAGTAACTTATGTCAGTCAGGGGTGTGTTTTTCACACCCCTGAGTGGCATACGTTATACTGACAAAGTGCTAGTGTAGACATAGCCTATGTGTAAGCAGGGTCTGAATGAGCTCTCCCCTGACATCTAGTGATGAGCTGAGGGAAAAGACTTTAGGAGTAGACCCTGTTTGTGTAGACACGCCTACTCTGCCTAGGTGCACGGCAGATGGAGCTGCTTTGCCAGCAATATCAATTTTGGCTGCTTTTGGGTTACAAATTACTCTAGTATTTGAATGCAGGGGTAAATGGAATGTTGTGTTTATTGTACAAGTAAAGGGAAGCAGAACTGTGCTTAGCATGTCCTGATTGAGGGGATCACCCTAAACTGAACCTCACTTGCTAAACAGGGGGTGAGGATGCCAAATCTTAGTGAGGGAGCGAGTGGGTGGGGACAGGTGTTCTCACTTGCTGATGTGGATCCATGTAAAGAGTCCTAGATACCATTTGACCTGCCTGTGACACATGGCCAGAAAGGGTTAAGTAGCTTGCAGGCTAAATGACCCAGATTCAACCTTTAGAGACATGTCAGAAAAGTATGTAAATGGTAATTAGGGCCATTCTATGTTAGGTAGGCTAGAACTTTGAAATGCAAACTTGTATTGTTAGAGAATTAGAGGTAATACTAACTGTATGTGTTTACTTATATCTTGTTAGATGTTAGCCATGTGAACAGACAATTCCTGTCTATTACTATAACTATTAATTCAGAAATCAAAAGGGAATATTAACATTTAGCTGAATCTTGGGTGAAGTAATGTCATTGTCTATATATGTCTCTTTTAAAGTTTGTGATAAACTGACCGGTGATGTTAGGGGATGTTTGAAGGTTACTTCAAAGCCTGTTGTTCACCCAGGACTAAATGGTAAACAGGTTGCTATAAAACTGTATAAAAGACTCTTGGGACCTGAACCTTTCATCTCAGATCTGCTTGATGCTTTATGCAGGGGAAGTGTGAGTCGTAAGACTGAGATCTCCAGTCCCACCTAGATCACCCTGGATATGACCATTGGACTATAACCTATGGACTAATTCTGAAAAAAACTCTTTGCAACTACAAAGCTCACCAGCTCTATTATGAAACTGATCTCAGAATCATACTCATGTCTGTGTGTATACTGCTCTTTTAACCACAACTCTTTCTCTTTTAATAAATTTTAGTGTAGTTAATAAGAATTGGCGGTAAGCATGTATTTGGGTAAGATCTGGAATATTCATTAACCTGGGAGGTAATGTGTCCGATCCTTTGGGATTGGTAGAATTTTTTTTCTATGATGAATAAGATTTTCAGTAATCCTCATCATATCTGACTTGGGTGTCTGGGTGGAAGCCCAAGGGTGGGTTACTTTTAAGGAAACTGTGTTTTGGCTTCTGGATAACCAGTAAGGTATTAGAGCCATTTTGTGCTGGCTTGGTAAATCTAAGGATTGGACTATCCACCAGCATTGGGGATTTCCTGCCCCATTCTTTGCAGTTTTCCCTAATTGAGTAATCTCAGTGTGCCCCTCCCTCCTCCCCCCCCCCCCCCCCGGGATCCTGGTCACACTGCCCCTCTCCAGTGTTTGACTGTGCTGAGTAGACTCAATTCACATCTTTGTTTCCAGCTGGTGATTCCTAGAGCTGATGTCACTGCTGAGCAGTTGTATAGGAACAGTGAAGGACAAAACAGCCTTCACTGGCGGTGAGGTTCTCTACTACCTGCTGAAATCACTCAGAGCTGGGTTAGGTTGGGGAACTTCCAAACGTGACCCCATGGGAGCAGCAAGTGGCAGAGAGACCACGACAGCTGTGAGCCAGTTGCAGAGGCTGCAGTAGAGGCTTTTGTAGATGCCCTCCCCGGAGGTGGGAAGTGAACCCCCGTGAACAAACCTCTGAGCTCTGGGTCTTCACTAACCAAGGACAGCCACCTGTGAGTGGGGTGCAATGGAGGGAGAGGGGAATGGTATATTAAGGGACATTCGTTCACTGGACTTTCCCACCGCAAGATTGGAAACTGAGGCGAAGGACACTGCCCAAAGCACTTAGGAGTCAGGATTTGCTTATGGTCTCATGCTTTTGAATGTGGTTGTGGTGTTCTCCCATGCTAATGCTTGGTTCTCTTTCCCTTTTAATAAAAATTTGTCTTTTGTTGTATTAATCAGCGCTTGCGAGTGGGGAAGTATTGCCTGAAGTGTTGCCTCTAGAGTCCCTTGTTGCTGCCGACTCCACCTGGCAGAAGGGTTACGTATAAATCAAAATATATAAATATTCTGAAATGTGATGTTGAAGACTTTGGACCAGAACTGCAATGAGGCTTGTGCAGAATTTAGCATCTGGAGCTCCACATTACTCAGCTAGGACTAGACTCCGAGGATGTGACTATTTAACGTAATGGACGTGCACAGCTCTTTCCTACAGCGGCAATAGTGCACTGGCAGCATTGTTCAACAAGAGGAATAGACAAACTATCTGCCTGGGGCCTTATTAACTGTATAATGGAGTGTAGATTTCAAATGTAGGCAGAAAGAAAATGAAAATCAGTGCCCCCCAAATGAAGATGCTATTGGAGAAAGTTTTATAATAAGTACTACAGGTGACAGGGTACCACAGTCTCCGCTCTCCGTGTCTATTTAATTCCTGGTTTCCTCACTGAGACTGCCAATTACAGCCAGCTCTGATGGTGGCTTTTGACACTTGTGCTCACAGAGAAAAAGACGAAGACTAGTGTCTCATTCCATAGAGACTTCTAAACAACATCATACCTAAATGACTTTTAGCCGCTACTTCCCTGTATGGGATTCTACCCAAACGCCTACACAGGAGAGGTGAGAGAGTCTTTATATTACTTTACTAATCCCTAACATTTGACAAACTTTCCAAAAATCTGTGTTGTACTATTATTTGTCCATATCAAGCAGGAATGTGCGTGCCTCAGATTGCTTCCTGTGCACTTCATTGGCCATATTCACCTTGAACAGATCCTTCAGTGTTTACTCAGGGAGAGAGTTTTTAACAGCACAAGGGTGGTTAGGCTCCCAACTCCCAGTGAAAATCAATGGAAGTCTGGCCACTTAACTGTCCTTTGTGCCTTTGAAAATCTCCCCCTCTGTTCTCACAGAGGCAATGATGCAATTTATTCAAAAGGAGTTTTGCCTGAGTATTAGTGGATGGATCTTGGCCTCTTTTCAATAGGCCTACTGTGCTTTTTATTCCTTAGCCACTTCTAACATTATCCTTACTGATATCTAGACTTGGAATATTTTTATTTTACAGCCATTATATATCTAGATTAGGTTCTTGTATGGCGCCCATAGGTTCTATGCTCAAGCCCTGCTGCCGACCCCTGGGGGAGCTGTTAGAGAAACATCTTCCAAGAGTTTACAATAACTTATGTGTACCAAGCAGATGGTTTTTGCCAAGGCAAAAATGTAGAAAGGGTCCTGTTCTCTGCACGCAGTGACATTTTGGGCTTGCAGAATGTAGGGAAACATCTTTTTAATGATATTGAAGCTGATTTATGAACTCTCCTTGCTGCTTTTGTTTTTTAAACTCTTACAAAAAAGAACTCACTACCTATCTTGATTTTACATCATTTGATACTTGTCAGAGGTCTGGACATTTGGAAAAAGTAGACTAGAGTTTGGATGAAATCCTGGCCCTATTGTAGTCAAAGGGAATTCTGCCATCAGTTTCAATGAGGGCCATGATTTTCTTTTAAGCAGTTTGTGACAAGGTCAGACCAGAGTGTGTGGAAGGCAGGTATATTAGCCCTAGAATGCTGAAGGCACATTTCCCTATGAGCTGAAAAGAGGTGACCTCAGGTCAGCGAGGGACACTTGAGTCCAATTAAGGGCTGCCTGTGACCTTTAAAAACCCCTCTTCTGGGGCAAGACTGGGAGGAGAGATGAGAGACAAGTTGCATCATGGAGAAAAGGCTTCTCCTGGATGGAAGGCAGAAGAAGTAACCAAATTAACTGACTGTTTGGGGAAGGACTGGCATCCAGAGGTCAGCATAACAAGGCAACACCTTGCCAGTGGCCTTGTAGGGTCTACTGGGAGATGGCTCTGGTTCTTCCGTAATAATTTTATGAGTTAGCAAGTGACTCTTCTCTGGCTTCCTAGAAAACACTTTGTGTTCTTGCAGCACAGACAACACCTCTGCCTTTTCAGCTGGTGTGAAGTAGTTACAGATATCAGTGCTTTCCAGAGATGACTCAGTTTGGCATCCCCTTAGTTTTATGAAGTTAGACACTTATATAGTTAACAGTTACTTTGATCTATACTAATATAAAAGTGAATTGACTTGAATACACTCTAGCATGACCTGGTATGCCAGCCTCATAGGAGCTTTCCTGTACAATTTTCCTTCCTCTTCAAAAAACCTCTTCCTATTTCCCCTTGCTGGGTCCCTCTCTGGGACATGTTCCCTTATGCTGTCTAGAATGGGGTCTTTCCTTTTGTTCATCTGCTTAATGCTGGCAGCTAACAACTGGGACAGCTTCTTCTGTTGAAGGGGTTAATTCTTCCTCCCCCAGCCCCAAGGGCATGCTTCTTTCCTCTGCCATACATCAGCTGGCCTTGGCCCCTCCCACACCTGGACATTCACTGATTCCTTCTCAGCAGAGCAGCTAGGAGGACTGCCCCTCCCCCCCCCCGCCCCCATAATAGTTTCTGGGTCTTTACCATTTTCCTCTGGAATACCCATATTTTATGGGTAACAAAATTAACAGCCTTAGTCATATGCAAAATATCATCCCCATGAGGATTTCCGTGGGGATACTATTTAGCATCCCCACTGTTAAGTCACTTTCTAAACCTTCCTGTTCCAAATGAATGTTAGCCAAAGACGCAGGAATTTTATGTTCCCCACGTGCCAGAAGCACTACTTCGTGGCTAGGTAACATGTCAGTTTTTGGGACCATGCTTTCCCTGACCACAAAGATGTGGGCACCAGGGTTTCCCCACCCTATGCATTCTTTGCCATTCACCTTGGCGACTTTGATACATTCCATATCTATCTCCTCAGGGTCAGACCTCATAGAGGTCCTGCAGAGTTCTGTGTTAAGGGCAGTTGCATTAATATGGGCTGGATGGGGTGTGGGCTTACTTAGTTACTTTTAGATTAGGGAACTGATTCCTCAGGCATATCACTGGAAGCACCTTCTTGTACCTTTGTCCTTCACAGGAGGGTCTGTGATGGGGATTTCTAGAAGGGGGATGATTTAGCGGGGAGGGGTGCCTGGGTTCTTAGCCACCCTCCTTCTTCTCGGGGTGAAACAGGATCCCCCCTTTTACTTTGGGTTTGTGCCTTGACATTTGGGCTTGCACAAAGGAATCAACCAGGATGGCCATTTCCTTTACAGCATTTAAAGATTTACCCCATACTAGGTTTCTTTGATCTCCTCAGTCCATATGCTTAGGAAATGTTCTTGAGCAAAGATTTCAAACAATTTGTCACATTCCTCAGCCCTCTTCTCCTTTATCTATTTTCTCATTAGATCACCCATTTTATAGGCACATTCATTCTGACTTAAGCCAGGCCTTTTCCTGAGATTTCTAAATTTCAGCATATACACTTCAGGAATAATTTGAAGCCTTTGCAAAACAGCCTGAATTTTAAAAAGCCATTTCATAGCCCATCAACTGGAATTTAATTAAATACATGTAAATCTTTACCAGAGAGTTTTTCAATCAGTGTGGGGACTTTCTTGTCCTCTGGAACATGATGAACTTCACATAGCCTTTCAAAAGTGGTAAGGTATGCTTTAATACAGCCTGTTTCCTTGTGTGCAGCACACAACTTGTTCCAGCTGAGCGTTCCATGAATAGGATTGATTATTGCCTGAGGATTGTCCGCCTATAAATCCCACACCTTGATTTCATGTTGATGTTTCTTTTTGTTCTCTTCCCATTCATGTTAGATCTGAAGTGTTTCCAGCTGCAGTTTCTCTCTCCAGTTGAATCCATTCTGGGCTTACTTGTAGGCTGTAAGGTCTGTTTCCTCCTGATGCTGTAGACCCTGATCTCTCAGATGAGTCCTGATAAACTGCCTGTACTCCACTGGCTTTGTCATAATCTATGAGGAGGTTTCTTAACTTTGCTGCCTATTCCATGCTGAAAAAAGACAGATCTGCAAACAATTCTTCTGTATGGTGTTGTAATTTTTTTTTTTTGGCATATGTTCTCTTGCCCCAGCTTCTGTTCTGTCTCTCACTCAAAATAAGCAAACAGAAAACAACAAACTGTAATCTTTCTTTGACTGTTCCCAGCTACCACACTAGAGACTCACTTAAAAGTGTTAGTCTAGTGCTTAAAGTGTAAATTTCATTTAAAATAGCAAACTGTGTACAAAATCCTGTTTAGACTAATGCACTATGACATTCCGGGGTGCAATCCAGACAAGTGAGGGGCTGTGTTGCCATTTGCATCAACCTGAGAGACCTCAAAATGTTTTGCTGCTGTAGCTCCCAACCTGGCCTCCTCACAAACAACCTGCAGGTCACACCCTGTGTGTCTGTGTACAGCCACAGCCCTGGGCCAGCCACTCTGACCCCAGCAGCCAGTCAGCAAACACCAGCCACATTCTGGTTTCCAGCAGCTTTGGTTACTACTTGCAGGCTGACCCCAACACACTCCAAGTTTTGGAGTTTTCCCCCAAAACATGTGTTTTGCACTGTCCAGTCCTCTCCTGGACAGTCCAGATATCTAGATCCATTACCTCTCTAAGGGGATCAACCTACAAGACTCAGCTATCTTAAATGAAGTTACCCAAACAATTTACAACACTGGATTAGTTTAATTAAAGAATAAAACAGGTTTATTTAACTGCAAAGAGAGATTTTAAGTGAGTACAAGCAATGAGGCATTAAAGTCAGATATGGTTACAAGAAAAATAAAGATAAAATACTTTCTAAACTTAAACTAGACTTGGTTCAAGGTGAAGTTCTTACCACATTTTCATTACAGTGCTGATCAAATTCTCAGGCCAGGATCTACTCCCAAAGTCCATAGGCTATTTCTTCTGTCATTTTAGGTAGAAAAAAGAGAGAGATAGGGAGAGAGAACTTGGGATGTTTTTGTCCATGATTTGTATAGTTAAGTCAAACTTTCAAATGCATTTTTCTAAGAAAAAAGAAAAGGAGTACTTGTGGCACCTTAGAGACTAACCAATTTATTTGAGCACTGGTTAGTCTCTAAGGTGCCACAAGTACTCCTTTTCTTTTTGCGAATACAGACTAACACGGCTGTTACTCTGAAATTTTTCTAAGAGTGACCCATAGATAAAGTTGTTTCCAGCTGAGAGCAAGGAGATAAGGAATCTGGTGGGGGAGAGGTTTGCTAAAATGCATGTGTTTGTTCCTGTCCTGCTTCCTTTACAAAAAATGGCCCATCAGTTTTGATTACACTTGGCTGGAGTGTCAACTTATCCTTTGTCTTTAAGAAACAGGTTTATCCACTTCCTAGACATGTCTGGTGAACACACTTCAGTCATGATTTCAGTTTATGTTAATAACTTTACATATAATGTTGCTACATACATCTCACCATGATATTGTTGACCAGCAATTGTTAGTTTTCAAATGATACCTTTACAAGGCATATTTTATACAGAGACTATTACAACCATTATAGAGTGTGACTTCCATCACAGAGAGGTAGGTATTCCCTTTTTGTGCTATGAATTTGTTTCTTTTTGTTTGGCTGAAGAGTACTACTTGGGCCTACCCTGAGGCCCACCTTGTAAATACCGAAAAATGAAACCTGAGTAGGGAATAAAAACTCTGTGGAGTGGGACTGATTTGCTGCAGGCCCCACATCGCCAGAAGGGGAAAACACTAGGCCCAGCCAGGTGAAGCTCCATAATTTTCATCTCATCTTATGTCCTGTGCACAATGTAACCCAAGACTAATCCACAAGATATTTTCAACTGGAAGAAACTTGGTATCAGATAGGTAGCTCACCTGTTTGAATATGGGGTGGCATTAAGCTTAGGGCTAAAGGGACAAGACACCATACTTGCACTGTGACTTTTGTCACTTGCTGATAGGTCTGTATGTATTGTTTATTTTCTATTCATGTGATTAACCCACCCTCAAAAAAAACAATAAAAAAATATACCCTTAAGAAGATGGAAATGATTCTTATAGGGGCCAGAGCAGGAGGCTAGGTTGGGTGGACAGAAGAGATTGGAAAGTGCTAAGTGGTGCCAATGCACGTAGGGCAAACTCAGCTTTTAAATCAGGGATAGGGCAGACAGATTTTCTCTGACCCACCGCTGACACAGATGCTGCGGGGCTCCAGTTGTTATGTTTATGTGCCATTTCATTACTATGTGTCTTCCAAATTTAAAAAAACCCTCACCTATTAATGGACTTTTTTCACTTCATTGGGCTCGCTTTTGTGGATGGAGAATGATGGCATTAGTCATACCTTGATATGAGCCTTTTGCAAACATTTTATTTCAAGCAGGGTTAGCATGGCAGCTGAACCACTGCTATTTCTGCGGGTGGGGGCAGAGGGGCGCCTGGCTATAGCTGTCTTTGGTGAAGAATAGCAGGATATTTTGGTCAGTGTGCACGAGATCTCTGTTTGTTCAGTGTATAAGAAAAAACAGTTTAAATTTAATTTGAGGCTCTTTTCTTAACCTCACATATATCATTGTAAATCATCTCTCTGTAAGAAACTAACCAAAATGATTGAGTGGTGCCGACACTGGACCAACTTAGCCCTGCTATGAACTGACATTAATGAGACGTTAATGGTTATCCAAGGGCTGGATTTAGTTTACTGTGTTCAGAGATTATTATTTAATATTGACATTATGGTAGTGCCCAGAGACCCCAGTTAGGAGTCAGTGCCCATTATGTGCTGTGTGCTGAGATTATTATCCTGAAGAATGACTCTTATCTATTGCTACATGGCATGGGTTGCAACAGCAGAAGCTTCCTGCTCACTTGCCTATTGATGTGTTTCAGCCCTGACCCGATGGGATCAGCATACTCTATAGGAATTGTGTGGTAGCGCCTTAAGTAGTTTATCAACCCTCTTGTGGCCCTTATGAAACACAGAAGACAAGAAGTCACCAAGAGTCTACCAAAACAGCAGCTCACATGTGTAGCTAGGCCTTGCGTGTTGGATAAAAATAACTGTGTTTACGACATACTTCTGTACCCCTCTGGTTACGTCATATTACTTATGTTGTGTAAAAAGCAAACGAGCCAACAATCACTTGTAGGGAGAAGGTAGCGCATTGTCTACATCCATTCTGTCTTTGACCTCTCTCTGTTGAGTCCATCAATAACAGAGCCATGTGAGGTGGTGATGTCCACTAAAATTACAACCAACACCACCAACCCATCACCTGTAGACCACCAAATAGTCATAGCTTTTGCCCATTTCAACTTGGTCTGGATCTGAGCTGGTGAAAGAGGCAGGGAAGTGTAAAAAGCTTTCTCTCATTATAACGAGGAGACTAACACGGCTACCCCTCTGATACTTCTCTCATTATGATACTAATTCTGAAGCCACCCTAATCGCTTTATGGTTACAAAGTCCACATATTAGCCCTAAACCCCCAACTGCACCAGTGCTCTGCTTGGCTCATCTGAATGAGGAGTGGGGCAAAGGTTGCTGTATGCCATTGTTATGCTCCTTCAGTTCCCAGGGCTGTCCTCAGCCAAGGAGATGGGGAAGGATTGTAGCTGTTGGTGCTGGCTTTCTACAACTCAGAGATCCCCTACAGCAGGGGCATTCCCAGCTGCCTGATTAGGGCAGCTTCACATCCCTTCTGCATCCCCCGTGATATGCAAAGGGGCCATAGCATAGGGCAGAGTCCCACCCATTGTAATTAGTAACTGTCTCTTTTGGCGATTGTCATAGCACCATATTTATCAGAACAATGCTTCCTTACTAGACCTTCCACAAGAACGGCCATCCTGGTCACACCAAAGGTCCATCTAGCCCAGTATTCTGTGTTCTGACAGTGGCCAATGCAAGATGCCCCAGAGGGATTGAACAGAACAAGTAATTATTAAGTGATCCACTAATAATACAGCAAAGTGTGCATCTTGCAAATAATAGATGTGCATTGGATTTTCATCTCCAATTTCTTCCTTTCTGTTCTGTCTGTTGTGCTTTATGCATACTCCAGTTACTGTTAGCTGGCATCAAAGCACCTTTCTTTCAAGGAGACATTGGCACTTCCTTTGAGACCTATTATGAATGCTATTTCAGATAAATTGCTCTTGGTGTGATACATCTGGCAGACTCTCCAAAAGCCAAATATATCATTGCTGTAGCACGTTTGACCTCTACTAGTCAATTTATTCCAGCACCCCGCCATAGTGAAAAAGAATTCTAAAGGGACCCTTGTCCTCAGGGTAACTGCAAATCTCTTAAGCAATTGTGCTAAGATAAAGGATCCCAGAACAATTTTACTTTGAGCTATCTAGACACATTTTCCCTATAATCTAATATCTATCACATTTGATGATGTGTGGTGGTATAAAGATTTTATCAGCCTGCATTTGGGATGTGTGTGTTACTTACAACCGGCAAAGCCATGAGTTACTTCTGCTAGTCTGCCCAAATGACCATTTATGCCACCATAAGTTACTTTTTTAAAATGTTGAGAGAGTTTTAAGTTGGGATGCAGAGGATGACTAGGTCAATGAACTGCTGCATTGATGCATTTGGAAATTTTAAAGCACTTTACGAGCAATAATTGGTGTCTTGCACAGTGGTGTTATCTTTATTATGCACACAGGAAATTAAGGCAGAAAAGGCTGACTTGACCAAGGCCACAGAGGACATCGGTGTCAGAGTCACAAATAGACTACAGCCCTTTGTTCTTGGTCCAATGCATAGTCCACAGGACTATGCAACCAATTATAGCGATAATATCTTGGTGCTTATATAGAGGTTTTCATCAGTGGATCTCAAAGCACTTTATAGAGGAGTTAAGCATCATTATCCTCATTCTACAGCTGGGAGAACTGAGGCACAAAAGGTGAAGTGACTTGCCCAGCTCTTCAGTGGCAGAGTCAAGAATAGAGTCAGGAACGGAGATTCTTCTGTACCCTTCTAAGTCTCCAAAAGCACATGGGTGAGGACTTTTTGGGTGCCACAGTCCACCTAAAATGGCAGAAGACTAACCACTTTTGTGAGGATTCTGCTATCTGGGGCTGAATCCAAACTGGACTTGGACAACTGGCTCCTTAGGGTTTTGGAATCAACCCAAAAATTCCCCAAGGAGATGGGACTGATCTGAGGTCCTAGTTAGGGTTCATTTCTAATCCAGATGTCTTCATATGTCTGTCTGTTCAGCACACTGCAGTGTACTTTTTAGCTGGACCAATGTTTTGTGGGTATCTAGTTGAATGATCAGAAAATTCTACTTTGAATGTAATAATTCAACAAAACTCCGTAGATTTAGGTCAACGTAAATCTGGTGAAACAATGCTTTCTTTGCAGTCCTAACAGAGCCTGTGAACAATATTTCTGAATTCAGCATTTAAATAATTTCAAAACCACTAGCTATATCCAGGATATAGTTTTAACATTCATACGAGAAGCAGTAATACTGTGAGACAAATATGCAACTTATAGATGGGGGGTGGGGGGAGGAATAAGAGTACACCACCTAAATAATATGGTGATAAACTTCCAATTAACGAGTTAAATACTTTGTCCTAGTCTTGCATTCACTAAAACTCAACAAAATGAGGGTGCAACTTGGAGGTAAATATCCATCTTTTTGGCTGAGAATTTATTTTGGAAACTTCCATATATCCTGACAAGAACAACCTTAACAACACATATCAAGACAGCATTGAGGTTACTCATGATGATCTATGAGTGTGGAGATTTCATTGGCCATAGTTAAAATGAAAATTACAAACAGTATTTTTTTCCTTTGAACTCTGGCAAATTACTTCTCAACATATACAAATGTGTGTCTGTGCGCATGTGTATGAGTTTCAATTTATTAGTTTCTCTAGGTCTCCTGGTTACAATACCACTATGTGGGCACAAATCCCTTTTTAATGAATTTTTAGTGTCACTGCTGTGGGGTGCCAACTCCCCACAAGGATGAACTGTGAGGAACCGCACTCTGACAGGGATGCATATCTATTAGTTACAGAACCTGATCCTGTAATCCCTTGCGTAACTTTAGTTCTGTGACTAATCCCACTGAATTTGGTGAGACTACTCGTGTGAGTAAAGTTACTCCTGCGTGCAAGTGGTCACAGCATCAGGCTTTTTGTTCCGTCGATGTTCCCCCAGCAGAGAAGGGTGATTTTTGATTGTAAGTGATACCTGTCTCTGTAATTTTCTTTTGCGGGGCCACACTGTGATCCCCTTACTCATAGCAATGATCTCTGAAGTGTTTGTGCTTGTGTGAGAAGCTGCTCACACATGTGAACAAGAGTTTACAATGCAATTGTCAATTTTTAAGGCTTTTGTTGTCTCCACTTTCTTTTAGCTCCTGGGCATTTACTGATTCTTTTTCTCTCCCCCACTCCCCTTTCATTGACAGTTTTTGTGGGTTGTTTTTTCCTCCTGCCAGGGTAGTTTGGTTCACATGGAATCCCTTTGTGTCTCCAACTTTGACCTCTGATGTTTCCTCGCCTCATGTTCTCTACTGATCAGATCCATTGGTGATTAGTTACTCAGCAGAGGTGATTGTGCTGCTTTTAACACTCTGTGTTTCCTGCTGCCTGGATTTCAAAGAGGTAATTCTTCCTGCAGACCTGCTGCTGACCCTTTGCTCAAGATTTTGTCACTCACTCTTTACTGTCTCTCTTCATAAAAAGCTACAAGGATCTGGATCCTTCTAGTGAGTAAAAGGCACATGCACAAACACCATAATAATAACTTTAGCATTTTGTAGTACCTCTGGCTCCTTCCAGAGCATTTTCCTGTGAAATGATGTAAGAAAGCATATGTGTGTGTTGTAAAATCTTTTTAAGCCCTCTTGAAGATGTCCCTTCCCCCTACACTAGAACAAGGGGGCACTCAATTAAACTGAAAGGTGGCCATTTCACATCTAATTCCTTTTAACTCAGTCACTGTGGAACTTGTTGTCAGAAGATAGCACCGAGGCTAAAAGTTTATCAGGGTTCTGCAAGAGATTAGACATTTATATGGACAATAAGACTACCCAGAGTTATAGTTGTGAAAATTAAAAATAAATAAACAAGAGGTTGGGAGGGTCTATTAACCCTCATGCTTCAGGGCATCAGCCAACCTCTGACTATTGGAGGTTAGAAGGGAATTTTCTCTGGGGATGAGTTATCTCATAATTGCCCACTGCAGGGATTCCTCTTCTGAAACTTACAGTGCTGACCACTGTCAGAGAAAGATTTATTGGACCAGTCTGATCTGGTCTTGCAATTCCTATGCCCCTAAATCCTGATAACAGTCAGTGCCGCAAAATTTTAACATTGTTGCTTATTTTCCTTTAATTCTGAAATTTCTATCTATGTTAACGATAAAGAAGCAGCTAGGGCTATGGAAACATACTAGTCCTCCTTAGATTATTTAAGTGGCCATGCTTCATTCAGAGAGTTAAAATTGTGCATCAAAATCTTAAAGCTATGTGAAATCACTGGCAAACACATAGAAAATTGACTTTTAACGTTATAAAGGCAAAAAGTCCTATAACTCCACCAAAGTCCCTTGATGTAGCTGATGAATCCATGTGAAAAAAGAGCCGAAAATTGATTTCCAAAAGCAAAATGTGCTTCCCCCCCATTTTTGTTTCAATAAATGATACATTTGAAATATTTCCTTTGAGTTTCACAGTAAATTGACAAAGTAATGATTTTTTTAATGTCTTGGGGTAAAGTAACTTCCAGATTATTTCAAATGCATTGGAAATATGAATAGCAATAGTTTTCCAAATGCAAAAACCAACATGGAAGTTGTTAAATGCCAAATGAAACATTGAATCTCCATAATCATGAGATGCATAAGAGAGGAAATTCTGCTGTGTTGTTGACAACATAGATGCTCACACTGAAGGCTAGACCTGGTCACTTTCTGTGCAAAGAACAATTTATTCAATGCAGTTAGCCCTCTTTCCCGTTTGCAAACTATCTACAGACAGATGAAGCAATCCCTGACATTGTTAGACAAATAGTTCAATACACAATTTCAGGTAATGAACAACCTGCAGCCTATGGATTTTCTACAAATCAAGAGCTATGATTGTTCTTTCTGACAGGTCATCTAAGTTACATGATGAGATATCTGTTCCCTGATTAGGTGACAAACTTTTTAAACAGATGAATAATGAATGGTGAATAGCAAATAACAAATTCTCTTGTTTGTGCATAAATACCCTTTTTTGCAATTAAGACAAGTGTTTGTGTGGATAAGGGCACTTTTGCAAACATTCAAGTAAAGACAAACCACTTGCTAATGTTTGCAGAAAATGGACAAATAGAGGCATGAATGAAATCACAAGATAGATTTCAGGAAAATGTTCATCAATAACCCTTCTTGCTATTCAACCAGTCCTATTTAGGCACTAGTCCTACTGATAATCAGTTTTGCTTGTGCAAGCACAAAAGGATTGGATTCTTAGTAGGCAGTAAATATAGAAGCTCTGTCTGCAACTGGTACCAGCGAAGTGTCTTTGAACATGGGATCTACTTTCCCACATGCAAAGTGGAAGTTTCCCTCTCTATGTAATAATTTTAGGGGGAGACGCCTTGTCCCCCTACTGCACCAGGCTGAAACAGCAGACATGGTGCCGTGCATGTGTGTGTGTGTGTGCCTGTAGTAGCTGGGATCTCCTTTTGCCCAGGGAAAATAGAGCTGATCTGAGGCCACTATTGCTGCCTGTGCGCTGCAGTAGCCTTTGTGGCTGCCATGCGCCTTTATGTTGAATGGGTGGGGGTGAGGGGTGACTGGGAGGTTCATATAGTCACATTCTATTAACTAGCCCCTTACCGTTGTTGAGAACTGCATGTTATCAGCTGCAGGCAGGAAGCCATTTTCAGTGTGTAAAAACAACTTTATTGGTCCTACTAACTTACAGATAATGCTACGTATTCTTATGTGCCACAGATGGTGCTCTTTCTATTAAATACCCACCTGTTTTCAAACACCTCTCTCTTCTAGAGCACTCTTGGGACCACTGCTAACCCAATAAGGGCTCCTCCCTACCCTGGATGCAGCCTGCAATCCACAGTGGAGGGAGCCCAGCAGAGCAGAGCAGAGCTGTGTGGTGTGCAAAGGATGCAAATTTCATTGCTCAGTACTCAGCAGAACAATATTAGTTCCATTGCCCATCCGGTAGCATACACCCCTGAGGGTGAGAGGAAATTTAGTCAAACTGGTGCAAGTCTGTTTCTAGCATTAGATGAAAGAACACAAGGACAGTCTCTCTTGTGGTATCTTAGCACATCATGTTCTACCTTCCCCTAAAAAATCCAGGTGAAAACTATGCTTATTCTAAGCATTTAGAATGTCAAGAAGTCTCTCAGGTTCACATGTAAAAATGGGCAAAGGTCTGGGGCAGGGATTCTTGGTTAATCCAAATTGGTACACTCATCCCTGTTATTTCTCATCTGTCATATTGTGAGTCCACCAGAATTTGTCCTGGGACTTCTGCTGCAAACAAGCCCCCTACTGCAGAGCTGTGATTTAGGCTGTGATTTTCAGTGTAAGCCTATGGGAGTTAGGCACACAATTCCCATAAAAATTCAATGGGAGCTGGGCATCTAAATCTCTTAGATTCCTTTGAAAATCCCAGCCTGCGGGCACAGTCAAGCCCAAAGTATGCTCAGATAGTTGGTACATTCTGTGACAGACCCGGACCAGTGGGGTACAGGAGTCTGGTAGAAGGCAAATATACTGGCCACTGGATAAACAGTTTTCTGTTCTCTGAGTTCCCGGAGTGACCAGAACAGGGGCTGCAACAGAGCAATCAGGAACCTGCTAGAACCAATTAAGACAAGCAACCTAATTAAGACATCTAGAGCCAATTAAGAACATACTAGAATCAATTATGGCAGGCAGCCTAATCAGGACACCTGGTTTAAAAAGGACCTCCCATCAGTTAGGTGTGTGTGTGTAAGTAAGTAAGTTTAAAAAAAAAAAAAAAGGAGCAGGGAGTGAGAAGGTATGCTGCTGGAGGCTTCAGGAGGAAGATCCTGGAGTGAGGATAAAGAAGGTGTTGGGAGGAGGCCATGGGGAAGTAGCCCAGGGAGTTGCAGCTGTCACAAGAGACACTGTGGACAGTTGCAATCCACAGGGCCCTGGGCTGGAACCCGGTGTAGAGGGTGGGCCTGGGTTCCCCCCATCCCCCAAAACTCCCTATTTGAGACGAGGAGGTGACCTGGACTGTGGGTCCCACCAGAGGGGAAGGTCCCTGGCCTATCCCCCAACCCACTAGGTGGGTCAGCAGAGACTGCAGGGATTGTTTTCCTCCCTTTCCCCATGCTGGCCAGTGATGAGGTTAGCTGAGTGAACAGCAGGTTTGAGCTACTAGCAAAAGCGGCCAAACTGAGGGCGGCCGTGAATCTCTGAGGCAAGCAAATCCACCAATAAGTGAAGGACCCACCAAGGCAGAAGAGGGACTTTGTCACAATACCCAGCTGTAGCTGAGTGGAAGGACAGTCCAGGGGTTAGGGTAGTAGTCTGGCATGCCAGATACTTGGATTAAATTCCTTGCTCTCCTACAGACTCTTTGTGTGACCTTGGGCACATGACTCTCTGTCTTAGTTTTCCCACCTGTAAAATGGGGATAATGATACTGGCCCTCCTGTTAAAGTGCTTTAATCACTGCCTAAGAGCTGGGCATTATCTGCAGAAGGTGGATAATTGTGCTGCCATGCCTCACAGGAGTGTTGTGAGGATAAACAAAGTGAGAGAGACACAAGATCGTGAGGCACTTAGATACAGCAGTAATGTGGGCCAGTATTGGCCAATGGATAGGGCACTAGACTGAGACCTAGGAGACCTGGATTGAGTTCTGGGCTCTGCCACTGGCTTGCTAGTGACCTTGGGCAAAGTACCTTCCTCAGTTTGCCTATTTGTGAAATGGGAATGATGATACTGACCTCCTTTTTAAAGTACTTTGAGGTCTAAAGATCTATCTAAGAGTTAGATCTTATAATTACTTGATATATGGGATAAACACATAATGAACACTAAACCATTGTGACACATCAGATGATGAATTCTATCAAGTTCATGTGATATATTAATATAAAGGGCTGCAGTGAGATGCTGGCTACTTTGTTAAATAAAAAGACATATATCTTTGCTTCTTCTTGGATTAATTTTCTGTGTGTGTAATGTATATATGTATGTGTGTCTGTATACACACACACACATATCAGTACATTATAAAAGCTATTTGCACTCTTTAAGTATGCTAAATACAAATGAAGAGACTGAAAAATGTAAAAATGTCCATTTCCATACTAATGTACTTCACAGGTAGTTTAAATTAAAGTCCTGTGCATGAACTTGAACTACAGTCTTAGGTTACTTTATAATGGATCCCTATATGCAAGCACTCTGGCTCTACCCCAAATTAAGAAAGAACTAGAAATGGGGTTGGGGATTACTATGACTAGTAATAATTATTAATAATTACAGATCTGAGCATAGTTATTAAGCACAGGTCAGTTCAGTAATTGTAACAGATCAGTGTTAATTGGTTAATAATTCATATTTGACATAGATTGAAATAAAATTGAGAGAAATGTATGGTCTCTCACAAACCAGACTAATCTGGATTCAGGTGAACCCTTCCACCAAGGGACAATTGATAGCATTTGGATAGTTCCCTCCCCCCCCGCCATTGTGACAATATAATAACAGTCTGTTGTTGCAAGTCATTAGATGGTAAAAATATTATAAAAATACTGCTGTCTTTGAAGTTCCCAGCAGGGGAACTGCAGTAAAGAAACACTACTAATTATCTTAGCAGTCAGGCTAGGCAAAGCTCCAGTCTAAATGACAGAGATTATATTGCAACATCTCCGCAGAATAGTATGTGGAAACCAAGAACAAAAATGTTAGAGCAGATTCTAATCTCAATGAGACAAATTGCATAGGTATATGTGTAAATCAAAGGTTAAAATGAAGTGCAATTGTCTGAAGAAAGTAAAGACATTGCAGATGTGTAATTAACAAAGTGCTGCTTGGCTACATGAGGGAGAATGAAAAGGAAGTACAGAGGCTGGTTAAGAGGTTTATCATACAACCAAAACAGCTGTAAGCACTGCTCTCTGAGTAAAAATAAGAAAAAATATTAAACCCTAAATTGAACTGTTTTAGTCATCGAGAAACAGAAGAGAAAAAAATCTAGACTGTATAGACATTGAGAAATATCAACTTGGAGCATGAGAAGGGCTATTTTAGCAGGAATATGGGAATATTGAAGATTGATTGACTTCATTGGCGTTATTCCAGTTTTAAACCTGATGATTCTGTAAGCACTACTCAGTCCTTAATGTCTAAATCTGACACAATTCTCAGAGGAAGACATACTCATTGCTCGTAGGCAGCCAGATTGTCCGTGACAAATTTTGGGGGCAGATTTATTCATAAGAAGCGTGCATGAATATTTCACTATGGTTACAGCTTACTACCGAAGGAAACTTGAAAGAACACATCTCCTGGATACCAAAAGGAGGGCTGTGATTAGTCATTAAATCTAGCATGAAGAGGAGAAAAATCAAGTCTATGGGGTATTTGGTCCATTGTGAACAAAGGACCTTGGGAACCAGTACCCTTGCTTTATAGCTATTCATTTAACAACAGTGAGGAATTAACACATCCCACAAGGCCAAACCCTTTTTTGACCACTCAGGAACAGACAGATGAACAAGACTGTGCCAGAAACAGTCAAGCAGCCAAAAACAAAATCTGCATTACAAGAGAACTTTCAAAGTGCTTGTAAAGTTACATACATAGTAAGCGATTCTGTTCATACACAAAAATCTCATGGAAACCAGCTTCTGTGAAGCACATCGCTAAAACTCCTCATTTCTTTGTAAATTGTTTTATGAACTGAAAAAGAAGAACACTATAAAATGGAATATAGGATTTCTCAGACCTTTAGAAGATGGAAATAAATCCAGGAACTAAATCCATAGTTGACAGTCAAGATGGTGGGGGCGGGTTTAAGTATGTCTGTGACACAGTTCCATATATAAAACACAAGCTTTTTTAAAAATAAATAAACCATAATTCAGAATTAGTCTCCCAAACAACTACATCACTCTCGGCCATGTATACTTTATTTCTTAAAGGGCTTTTGAAGCCTGCTTAGCATATTTTGATTCACTGGGGCTTCAGGATCAATGTTGAGAAAGTTGGGGACCAATCCAAAGCCTCTTGAAATTAATAAGAGTTTTTCTATTGGCCTAGTAGGTTTCAGATTGGACTCTTGTAGCATGGTGTGCTTGTAGAAATTGTTAAGGAGAGAAGCTGCAGTGTGAACATTAGATAACTGACCAACCTAACCATTTGAGCTTCATTGTGCTTACATCAGTCCCATGGCTAGATCAAGTTATTTTGTTTTGTGCAATATTATAGATTTTGTTGTTGAACTTATTCTGAGCTGTAGAATTTTTCCCCCTCTCTCAAAGTCATGACTTCTGGACTAAAATTCAACATGTTCCTCAAGCTACATTTGATGATGGTCAAAACAGATTAATTACATTGTCATCCACTACATTTGATGTGTCTTGCAGACTTGGATTCACATAAGGGTATTCAGAGTATGATATTGATGTTTAGTATATCATTGACCAAACTTTCTTTGATGCTACTTGGGAGAAATTTATTTTATCTGTTGTACTTAGAAGTTTTGAAGATAATAGATCCCAGACTTTGTGCAAGAAAGTAAACTGAGTATAAATCTTATTTGGTGTTTGAGATTGTCTAAATATATCTGTTTGATTTGAATGTGATTGATCATGTGAATCATGCTTGATCATGCTGCTGTGCATAGTTTAAGAGGTTTATTTTAGCTGTGAAAATTCAGTTAACATATTTTCCATCATATGTGTTTTTTGGGCTGAGGAAAAAATGCATTGGATATGGGATTTCACGTCAATGCAAATTATTATTACAGTTTGTCTGGGCACTGAGTTGACAGAGATCATTAGGATTGCTTCTCTTCAATTGTAGAGGAAAACCTGATTGGTTTACAGTTTCTTGGTGCAGTTATATTTCCTTTACATGCTACACACTGAAATACGTTCAACCAATGTGTACAATTTTGGAAAATAACATTTGAGTTTAATCAGGATGCTATGAATTCTTATTGCAGTTAAACCATGATCCTGTATTTACAGCGGATGGGTGGAAAAACTGGGGCTGCACAGAGCTATGTTGTGTATCTAAGATACTTATATGGCCGCCATCTCCAGTGTACTTATCCTCAGGATGCTACTGTGAGGCAGGGAAGTGTTTATCCATGTTTTACAAATGGGGGTACGGAGAGACTAGATGCTTGGCCAGGGTCACACAGGAAGTCTATCAGGTTTCAGAGTAGCAGCCGTGTTAGTCTGTATTCACAAAAAGAAAAGGAGTACTTGTGGCACCTTAGAGACTAACAAGAAGTCTATGGTAGAGCAGGAAAGTGAACCCAGATTTCCTACATCCTAGACTAGTGCCCTAACCACTGGGCCATCTATCGTCACTGCAGCCAGTGGCCTACTTACCTACCTACCTACCTAACCACCCGTGATGTGCATTAATGATAATGTTACGGACAAATGTATTTGTCCCACAAGATCTAGTTTCCTTTCAGGGTTGGAAATTAAGGGCTTACTTTGCTGTTCAGCCCTTTTGTTGTCTGACTTAATATTGGCATGAACTATTCAGAAGGATGGGTGATTGGGAATATATTAGACCGTTCAATTTATAGTGTTTTCCCTCAGAAAGCATGGTAGGCCCTGAGCAGCATGAAGTCCTCTGAGGTCATTAGTGGCTGCCATTTTGGATTCCCTTCACAATGCAGGGAGTACTCTGATAGTTTAGTAATAAGCACTACAGAAATGCTTCTTAATAAATAAATGCTAAGAGGAAGATTTGAAGTGGAACTCCTGCTGGCATTAGTTTTGGCAAACCTTTTGATGGGTTTAGTTTTCAGGGTCTCTTGCCACTTCCAGAAGACCTTGAGTTTCCCTAGGTGAGACTAATTCACATCAATTAAACCCCTCAGGAGCAATTCAAGTGAAGCCTGTGAGTTTTGACAAATTATTGTAGACTGGTTCAACTAGTTCCTGCATAGACCCTAGCATGAAAACTGCAAGCCTGAGGGCAAAATGCTTAGGGTAAAATCCTGGTTCATAGTCAATGGGGGTTTTACCATTGATTTCAGTGGGGCCAGAATTTGACACTTGGTGAAAAGTAGGTGGATTTCATTGGCCCTTGTGAAAACAGGTGGTTTTCATCTAGTTTCTGGTTGCATAGGGGAAACTCACACAGCTGTAATTTAAAATTAATATAAAGCAGCAGTAAGAAGCCAGGGCTGAGTCACAATACCATAGCACTCTTCATTTTCCTGCAGTTTTTCCTTTGGGATTGGTATACTTCTCAGTTGACAGCCATGTGCATGTTTAACTTGAAATTTTTGAGCATATCATTAGAAACTGCTCAACACAAAATTCAAGGAAACCCAATAAATTATTGAAAAAAGGTGTTAATGTCCTTCCTTCAATCTTAATTATTTTGAGAATTCCTGGAAGGCATGTCATTAGGGATAAGAAGGAACAGCAGATAATTTTAATATGCTGGCACACTGGCTTGGAAGGGTTGCCAGAAAAGCCTCCAAAACACAACTGATGATGGTGTTGAGGATGATTTTGAAATCCAAAGATATATTCAGATTCCTCTAGCTTTCAGCTCTGAAGGTGAAGTTTCACCTATATACAGGCATACTCAGTTAATGAGATACAGTACTTGGAAAGCATGATGTTAATAAGAAAGAGTGATTGGAAGAAATGTATGCAGTACTTCTGAAATGGTGCTGCAGGCCCCTTTTCTGTACATCTGGTGCATATTTTTAATCTTTCATTTTGCAGTGTAAGGTACGAGAAATGTGGGAGTCATCAGCACTTAGTTCTCTTCATAAAAAAGAAAATGCTGAAAATGTAAGTCATTACAAACCCATTTCAATTTTATCCTCCGCAGTTAAACTATTTCAATGTCTTTTTTTTTTTACAGTCAAAAAGAATAAGTTTAGTTTACAAATATTTTATTGCCATTAGGGTAACTTGATTTCCATTATCTTTATTTTATATCTGTAGTATGATCGAAAGTGATAAATGACTTCTGTAGTGAACTGCAGCTCTGGGTAAAGGTTTTAGATGGGGTTGGTGAGGAGTTTTATTTACTGCCAGCCTTTGAGCTGATGAAACACAGCATATTTTGTTTGCAAAGTTATAGTCTCTTGATTTTACATGTCATTTCGGCCACTTCACATGTGCAGATTTTGCATTGCTGATACAAAATAGTTCATTTTAGAGCGAAGCAATTTGAATTTTCTATAGAGGAATACTGGGTATCATAAAGCTATATTCTGGGATCAGCCAAGTCTTTAACTTTGATCATATTCTTATCCCCACACCTCTGTGCTGATGGAAGTCTTAGAGGCGCACAGATGATTGCAGACATAAATACAACAATAAACGCCCATTTTTTCTCCGACTCCAATGATGGCTTAGTGTTAACTTCTTGGGAGTTGTTTAGTTCCAGGTTTTATTGCCCCGTGAGCGTACAAAAACCGTAAGTGAGAATTTACAACAGTGCACTCCAGTAAACAAATACAAAAGAAAGCTAGGAGAGCTGGTGCCTCTTCCAAACTCTTCCCTGCTACAACCGGTGCTCCTCTCTCCAAGTTCCATGCAGATTGCAACAGTAGGAAACCCAAAACCGGTTGTGAGTTCTATACTTCGATTTCACCAACCATTTGTCCAGTGTAAATTGCACAGTCACTAAAACAGCCTAAACATGGAGTCACAGTCCCCTTAGGTACTCCAATCTATCTTGTCACACAGGTGAGCCTACCTTTGTGATAGATGGTCTCTTACTCCAAGAATCACAACAATATTCAGATTTCTCCTAGTCCCAAAGGACCAGTCACTTACCCCAGGTCAATTGCACCTTAGATCTCACCCCAAAGACAACATTGTAGCCAATCCTATAATACAGTATATAAAGATGTATTAACTAGGAAAATGAAATTAGAGAGTTATTTAGAAGGCTAAAGCAGGTAAACATAAGACTATAACTCATTTGTGTCTCTAAGCTTTCAAAAAGTATTAGAAGCTTCTATAATAAACAAGCTCTACATGACCTTTAGGGCTAACCCTGGCTAAACACTGGGGGCCTCCTTCTTATGCCTAGAAAACTTTATCCCTCAAAACCCAACCTGCAGAGAGTACCATTCCTTCTTGTTAGGGGTTTTTATCCCCCCTTCTCCCTTTGCTCTGAACTGCAAATTTAGCTGATGGGAGGAATACACTTCCGTGACTCCTCTTCCTGGGGGTGGAGGGCAAAACAACAAACCTCTTTTTATTGTCTTCATTGTCCCACAATAGTTCATGTGATGTTGATGGACCTTCTCTTATGGGCAGGAGATAAAACCACTGGAGATTAGCACTTCATTCTAGTTAATGTCTTTCTCCTGTCTGGTGATTCACACAGTCACAGAGGCTTACCATACATCTGCTCAAATATTACCTTGCAATAAGGGATACTGATGTTAAAACTGAGAATGATGCAGGTAGCAACTCACAAGCATTCAATAAAAGTGTAAACACTAACCACATTCTTATAATTGTAATACCTCTTTTAACAATACCAACACACAGATGAGCCAGACTGATTCCAGCTATGTATTTGTCAGTATTCAGTTGAGGCATGGAGACCTTGGCATGAGCTGGCACCTGGCTTGCCAGTATCACAGCTGCATTACATTCAGTTAGTTAAATTGTTTGGCTCTAGTTATAAGGCATACTTGTCAATTTTCTTTTTTTATGTAAGTGGAGTAGCAATGAAGTCCTGGGATAGCTGTTATCATATCAGTCAATGTCACATTGACTGTACACTTTTAAGATCACTTTTTGAGAGAGGAATCAACTAGCCAGGTTGAAAAATGTGTTCTAATTTTGACCAATTTGACAGTTAGACCCTTCAGTTATTTGTTCCTATAGCATGCATCAGACCATGTTTACTCTTTTATTCCCTGTTATGTATTAAGGAGGTCTGGTTGGATTTATTTATTTTTGAATGAAGAACATTTTTCATTGAGATTCCTACAGATTTCTAAAGTGGGAATTTTCTCACAAAAACATTTTGATTCTGTGTTTTAAAAGTTTTCCTTTTCTTGAAAAATGTCAATGGAAACTTTAAATAAAAATATGTAGCCTGCTGGTTCATCTCTAAATGGTTTCCCCCTGCCCCCGTTTTTTGGTTTTTGGATTGTCACTGTGTAACCCAATAGGTCAGCATGTTTTTATTAAAAAAGAAAAGAATAAAAATGTTCAGTTTTTGGCATTTTATGATTTTGATGTGTGTTTTTTTTTTTTTTTTTTTAAATCTATTTTCAAAAATAATGCTCCAGACAAATTAGGAACAAAAGACTAAAGGGATGGAAAATAGTTTCAAGGGTTAAGCAATTTTCCCAGATGTTTTCTCTCCATGTTGGAACCAGGTAGAGGTCTCTGGGATCCTTCATGAAGCACGCCATACAGGGCCCTGATCTGGTAGACACTTATGCACATGCTTAACTTTACTACCTTGTGTGACCCCCCCGAAATCAACGGGACAGCCTGCAATCATAAAGCTAAGCACTTGTGTAAGTGTTTGCAGGCTCAAGGCTTAAATGTGAGGTATTGGGCCTTGATCCTACAATCTGCTGCATGTGCTGGTGGACTGCTGTGCCTATGAGGAGTCCCATTCAAGTGGGGTGACAGTTGCAGGCTTGGGTTATGATAGTGTCTCTATTATTTTGATTAACATCTATGATGTTTGTTTAGTAGTCTTTATTTCTTCAAGTTTTAAAGAAAAAAAGAATTATTGCCTCTTGTGAAGCTGAGTCTCAAAGGGTTATGTCTTCTTTCCCCAAAGACTGGGCATTTGTTTAAACCTGGCAACTTTATTTAGTCACTGGATTTAAAATTCTGCGTCCTTAATTATATATGTGAATCCTTTTACTATTGCCGAAAATGCCAGTATACCCTAGTATATTGGATAATTTGTTGTGCAAAATAGTCTCTGTCGGTTTGCGCCTTTTATTTGTGAATCGTACTTCACTGGTGCTACCAGCTCTTAGCTCTGATCCTGCCAGTGGGTGTGACTTTACTCCTATGAGTATTCCTATAGAAGTCAGTGGGTGAGTTAAACTAGACATGTGCCCATGGGTTTACAGGATCAGGGCCTTAGGGATGGTTGAGTAGTACTCTGCAAATATTTGTTACAAATTTTGGCAGCTCTTTTTTTTTTTTTTTACCCAATAATTGTTCACAAATGTTTGTTATTTAGACATCTGTAATGTGCACACATCAAAGGAAGAACAGGCTTATTATTAATTACTGTCAACTTCATGCACTGATGCAATCATTTTACATTTACTCAGTGTAATTCTAGACAAGAGATGTATTTCTAATGTCAAGTTAACACTGTATTGTAAAAGAAAATGCTCTACAGAAAACAAATGTACCTGAAATGCTGCTATACAATTGGATCTGCCAGAGGGTGCCACACAACCTTTAGTAAAATCCTGACGGCTAGTTTTATACGCAGATGTGACGTTATCTAATTAAAATATGACCATATAGATCATTGTTACAACCACTATTATGTATTTGCAACAAATCTTGTACAAAATGTGGCATGTAAGATGTCAATGAAAGGGTTATGATTTGCTGGTTATGATTATGCTATCTGTATGCATGTATCATTTTTGTATTAAAGTTATGAATATTGCTCTATACTGGATTTCAAATGTTTGCTCCTGGGGTAATGCCCACAAGGTAATTAGCCAGCACATCTTGGAGAGACTATTCAAATTAAGTGGCATAACAAGAAACACTTAACTGACAATGGACCATGGGAGATGCCCATCTACACTGAATGGACTGTCCTGTGGACATTCCATCTGAAGTATAGGTAATGGCTTCCTGCAATGACTAGTGAAATGCATGTGACTTGTCCATGTGACTCCAACCAGCATCTTGTTACTGTACTTTTCCACACTAAGAACAATGGGTTTCCCTCCACATAGCAGAAGAGATAAAAGGCCCTGGAAACTCCTCCATTTTGCCTCTTTCCTGCTCAAACCTCTGGAATATGGATTTATACTATTGGGAACATTCTAACCAATGGACTGAGGGCCTTCCAATGATTTGGAAGCAACCAGAGACTTGACTTAAGCCAGCAGTTTATTCCATCACTGCTACAAGCCTGAACGAAGAACTTTGCATTTATTGTATGTATTCGATTCCTTTAACCGATTTAAACCCTCATCTTTCTTTTTTTCTTTTGATAAATAAACCTTTAGATTTTAAAGATTAAAAGATTGGCATCAGTGTGATTTATTTGTTGAGACTGGTTGTAAAGAACCACTTATCTCTAAATCCAGTGTTTTTGATGGTGATATAAGAGCTGGAATGCCTAAGGAAGCTGCTCTTATGACTTCTAGTTAGCCAGTGTGGTGAAACAGAAGTTTACTTTTGTTGCTGGTTTGGTATATCCTATGGAAGAATAACCACCAGTTTTGGGTTTGTTTGCCCTATTTCTCAGCAGTTTGTCCTCAACTTGATATTCTCAGTTGCGGCCCATTGAGGCACGGTTACAGCAGGCCCTGGTGCTTTCCCAGCTCTAGGGCCTTTTAAAAGCAGATTAACAGTATATTTTCACTCTGGATCTCCTTCATTACAGTGGAGGAACCTTCAGGCTGTGGAACCAGTGTGGTGTAGCTGCATGGGTCACTTGGAGTGTGGCATAATAGGGGGAACAACTGCCGGTTGAGGCCCCTAGATTTGCCACTATGCCGGTCCACTACCCTGTGCCGCTTCCTATAGGGGCACAGACATTTCAGGGTATGTCTGCACTGAAATTAGACACCTGTGGCTTGCCTATGCCAGCTGACTCGTGCTTGCGTGGCTCGGGCTAAGGGGCTGTTTGATTTGCTGTGTAGATGTTCGGGCTTGGGATTCAGCCTGAGCTCTGGGACCTTCCCATCTCAGAGGGTCCTAGAGCCCAGGCTCCAGCCGAAGCCCCTATGTCTACATTGCAATTAAACAGCCCCTTATCCCAAGCCCTGTCAGCCCAAGCCAGCTGGCATGGGCCAGTGGTAGATTTTTAATTGCAGTGTAGACATACCTATAGGGGTTAGTGCAGGCTGTGGGATGCAATAGTAGCGCATAGTGCGTCTCCTGCCATTTTGTGGCCTGCCCTTGTAGAATGCCTTTGGCCCCTGACTCAAAGCCTAGCTCTTCAGGCCTGGTGGAAGACAACCGATGTTTTTTTGCTATGTGACTACTGTTGTTTTGCTCCAACATCCGTGAGCTCTGCATACAAGTAGTTAGTTGCCTTGCAGAGCTCTGACTTTTTCTGAGATTTTTTTCTCATTGTGCTGCGGTCAACTCCTCTGTAATTCAGTGTTATCGAGTCCTTACATTTTATCACAAGTCTCATGACGTTTGGGGACGGATCCTGTGTTGTGTCTCTAAGAGGTGCAGCATAGAACTTGCCTCCCAGAAGGAGTAGCGGGGGCTAGGGTAGCTTTAGGCCACCTTTACAACCTCCTGATCCTGGGCTGCTCCTTGGCCTGAAGAAGCCCCAGTGCAACTTACAAAGCCTTGGGGGTCTGTGTAAGTTAACGCAGGTTGCCCTATAGGCTGTAGGCACTGCCCAGAATCTCTGCCGTGTGAAATACTGTAGCCCTGACCTGGCACATTGCTCCCACCCATCCCTGTCCTTGGCATCAGGACTTGTGAAGAGGTCCTTGGGAGGCAGACTTATGGCTGACTTTCACAGTGTCTGCACTGGTGGGAATGCTCTCCTGACCAGTCACAGTGCTTTTTAGGGCCCCTTTACAGTCCACTGCTTTCTCCCTTTTATTTTGCATCAGAGGCAGTGCTAGCCTATTGGGGACCCTAAGCAGGAATATTTTTGGGAGTCCCTTTTATGCCTTATCTACCCCCTAAAATATACAAATTGCATTATTCTCATAAACCAAAACTATACTGACCACACCCACTAATATATTGGTACAATATCCATGTTAAATAACATGAGTGGTATTTTGGGGTAATATGAAATCAGTGCCCATTCGAGCTGCTTGGGGCCCTAAGCAATTGCTTAGTCTGCTTATACCAAGCACCACAACTGTGTGGTATAAAGGGGCCACTTCAGGGGTGAAGATCTTATCCCTGGAGCTTTTCATAAAGATTCAGGTCCTGAAGTCATGTGATTATGTGAGACTGTCAGATTTCATTTTTTTAAAGCAAGTTTCTAGCCCTTTTGGTAGCAGAGAAAAGCATGAAAACATGAACCCTAGAGGTTCAAAAATAGCAGGCAAATAAAAAGGTCCTTAATTCTGTTCTTTTTTAAAAAATACCATGATTTTTAAGACAATCTCATGAGGTTTTGGGCCATGACTCATGATTTTTGAATGTGTGGCAATACTGAATTTAGGAAAAGCTTGCTGGGAGCAGGAGACATGTGGTGCAAACATTTAGTGTACATACATGGCATGTTCCATCCAGTAACTATTGAATCCTTGCAGCACACCTGTGGCTGCTGTTAAAGAGACAGGAAGTATTCCCATTTTAAAGATTGACTGACATGTCCTGCACCACAGAAGGAGCCTGGGATGAGCCCTCAGGAGTTTCTCATCTACTAGTCCTATCCTCAGACCTCTCAATTTTACCTCTTGTTTTGCAGATTTAATGTCACATCTTAGTTCTCACAACACGTTTTTTGGTGGCCTCAGAGTGCGGCCATCAACTCTTGCTGGTGGCCGCTATGACCATTTTCCCAAAATACTTAATTAACTTTAGGAAAAACAAATAAATATGCACATATACCTGTCCAAATCATTGTAATTTATTTAGGATTTTTTTTTGCATACTCAGTAATAACAACGTACAGTTGTCTCTATTCTTTACTAGACCCAAACAGAATAGAAACACACATAAGGTGTTTTGCGTGTTCTTGTCTTTGTTGGTGGTGGTTGTTTTGCTTTTTTGGTTTCTGTTGTTTTTTAAATAGAATTGCTAGCTAGTAAGTCTGCTTCTGTGAAAAGTGATATTTGTACGTTTGTTAATATCACTTTTCACAGTAGCAGATTTGTTAGCTAGCTGGGAGGCAGTGAAAAGTGATATTAGCAAACGTACAAATATCACTTTTCACAGACTAACTCAGCCCTGACAAGCCGGGGGACAAATTAAGTCTTGGATGGGGAGGTGGGTAGGGAGGTATTGGGGGGGCAGGGGTGATGGGGTGGATGGGTCAGGGACCAGAGACGATGGGGTGGTGAGCCTGAAGCCCAGTGGCTGGAGCCTGCCACCATGTGGCTGAAGCTGGAAGCCTGAGCCCCACTGCCCACGTGGCGGTGGAGAACTCACACCGGCTATGTGCTTCTTAGGCGTTTGTGGCTGTGGGGTGGGGGGGCAGGGCCCAACTCCTACTTACAGACCCAGGGGAGGGGCCAATGCTTCCCTTCCCACCACAATCACTGCTCAGGCAGCTGTGGCTGCAAAAAAGCCTCTGCTGGCCACATTTGAGAAACGCTGTCTTAGATAGTGTTTGCTGAAATAGGCACTGTTAACATAAAATAATATGTAGGCCAGTGTTCAGATGTGATGGCAACAAATACCATCAATTGATACCATGGTTATTATTCAGAGATTTTAAGGCCAGAAGGCACCATTATGATAATCTAGTCTGACCTCCTGCATAACACAGGCCACGGAACCTCACGCAGTAATTTCTGCATGAAGCCCAAATAACACGAAAACGCTTCTTACTAACATTGGTTATAATCCCTTCTGGATAAAACATAATGTGCAAAATTGCTTCATTTTTGATGTTTCATTTAGCTATAATCATATTGAATGTTTCTCTCCGAGATAAATGTGGTGTGGGAATGTCATTTAACCATTTTTGCAGGCCTCTTTTGCTTTCATATTAATAGATAGTGTCCTATTATCACAGTAATATTTCAGACTATAACAATTCCTTGGATCAATTCACAGATTCTTTTATTTGGTTCTATAATATGCCTTGGCAAGATTCCATGGTTAAGTATGTCAAGGATGTGATGTAATGTATCTGAACACCTTTTGACAAACCTTGAAATGCCTCTGCATGGCTTGGAATACCTTGGAAGTGAGGGGAAATTTATATTTTATTGGTAGGTAGTTGCCTTTTCTTAATATTTCTGCCAGCACAAAGGAAATTTAAAGGAAAGCAACTTTGAAATCAGTGTAATAATATTAGACTCTCAAGGCTGACAGATCATAAAATAGATACACTACAATTTAGTAGGATTCTACTTTGAAAAGTGACTATGTAAAATGTTCTGATACAACAGATCTGCTTCTTTTGCATATTCAGTTGTACCTGCTTACTTTGGTCACAAAAATAAGGTTTCACTGCTGTTTATCCATGTCAGTGCTGCTGAGCCAGCCCAGCTGTGGAACTGGAGGAGTAACCATTGGACTAAATTTCACCCACAGTCACCCATATGCAGCCCTGATAGAAGACTTTCTACAGGTATATGGTGGTTCAGGGAAGCATCTGGTTTGTAGAAGTTATTATTGGTGGTGATATATGAGCCAGAAAAACCCCAGATTGTATCTGAAGGTACCTTTACATTGCAATCAGAGGTCCTATTGCAGCTCAGGTAGGATACCTGCAGTAGCTTTGAGCTAGCTCGTATGGCTAAAAATATCAGTGAAGATGTGATAGCACAAACTTCAGCATGGGATGTACAAAGCCACCCAGAACCCTTGCTAGTCTGTGCTTGGGTCCATGCTGCCACATCTTTACTGCTCCGATACTTGAGTTAGCTAGATTAAACTTATTGTGCTGTGAGGGCTGAATCCCCACTCTGTCACTCCGAGTGCAGAAGGTGGGGGCCCGCAAGGATTCTAAAAATTAATACTTGCCACTCCAGGCTTGTATTAAACTCCCAAGGGTACAGCTTTTCCAAACAGCATATGCACAAACCTCTTAGGACACCAAAAATCCAATCCTGTTCTTAAAAAAGGTAAATTTTATTTAAAAACAAAAAGGAAGAAAATATATCTGGAACTTAGGCTTTTACTAGATTTTAAAAGAGCAATTCCAAAAATTAAGTACCCAAAATAGCTTTCTTGGGGGTTAGCTTAAAGGTTACAAGAAAACAAAAGCATCTGGGGTTATCAAAGAGGAGATCCACAAGACAAAATAAGAAATAAACCTGATTGTATCTAATTAAACATACCCTATCCAAATAAATTCCTCTAGGGATGGAAGATACTTTTTCATACCTGGGTTCAAACCTTACACAGCATTTCTGCTTATAGCATTGCTGCTCTGTGTCCCTGCAGCCCAGAGAACGACAGACAAAGGAAAAGTTTTTTTCCCCAATTTTAAAAAGTTCTACCTTCCCATTGGCTCTTTTAGTCAGGTACCCACTCCTTTTTTTTTCTTTTTTTTTTTTACCTGTGGGCTTGTTAACCTTTTACAGGTACAGCAAGCAGAGAACAGACCAAGAGGGATTTTATAGCTGACTGGGTGTCGATCAAAGGGAGCTACTCCCCCCGCCCCTTTCATGTATCACATGTGCGTATGTCTATAGGAGCTGCAGTCATGCCTTTGATTGCAGTGTAGACATGCACTTGGATCCTAGAGTGAGTTAACGTAACAGGGCTGGGATTTAGACAAAATATCTTTATTTGTAAGGTGAGAGCAGTTCTATGTCGAAATTCAGTTGTTGTAGGGTTGTTTCTTAATTTTGAATGCTCTGTGGATTGTGGTACGGGAGGTTTTTCCTTAGACACTAACTGTGCCTTTACCTATTTCCAAACTATTTCAGAAGTATAACCTCAATGGAGATTTTGCTGACGTCCCAGTGTTTGCTAAAACTACAGTATTCACTGAAGTCCCCCTCTTGAAGATATACCACTTACTCTGCCCTTAATTTGGGATCTTTTTTTTTTTTTTTAAAAGGGAATAATTTTTCAAACAAGTTTTATAAGATTTCCTGTGACTCTTTGATACCAATTATGGATTTGTAAAAGATCTATGTACTGGTGCTCTGGACATCTATGAATTATTAATTTAGTGTTTAATCAATAAGGCTGAGTCAATGAACAGAGCAAAAGGGGAATCCTAGATTAAAATGGAGAAACTCTGTTGTGAGCCAGAGTTGCTTGCAGCTACTGGCATCCTAAGGGTGCACACGGCCCAGCAGTTCTGATATTGGCTTCAGCCTGCAAGTGTGGCTGGAATTGGAAGCTCCCTTGGAACTCTTGGTGACTTTTACCTCGTTTGCAGGACTGCCCCATCCACACATTGAAAAATCATGAGTTGGGCCTAAGAAATAATCAGATTTTAAAAGATGAAAAAAATTGGATTCTTTTTATTTTGGTTTCTGAGCAGTTAGGTTTACACTTGGGTCACATTTTCAAGCTATGTGTAAGGGAACTGTTGTCCCCTTACTAAAACTCAGTGGTGGTGTTTTGGTTGGCTAGCTCCCAGTACCAAATGAAAGGGGAAGGGTCGATGGGAAATCAGGTCCCTAGACTGACAGTCCCCACGGGCAATGGGGAGAGACCAATGCTCCAGATCAGCCTGATTGACAGGGTGGGCAGGCTAATCAGGGGGTCAGAAGGCCAGGGTGGGTCCCGTCCTCTGTGTGAGCTGAAATGTCCTGGGTCAGACAGAGTGGGGCCGGGCTAAGGAGGAAGCAGGGGCTCAAGCTGAGCTGGGGAGCAGAGCTGTGCCAGATCCAGAGGGACCAGAAAAGCAGGCCACGAAGCAGGTCAGTGCTGGGTCACAGAAGCAGGCCGCAGAGCAGACCTGTCCTGGGAGCAGAGCTGCAGCATCCGGACCCAGAGGGGCCAGAGAAGCAGCCCAGGGAGCTGGAGGCAGAGCAGCAGCCGTGTTGAGGCAGAGTGGTGGAGCAGTCTGGAGCCGGATGCGGTGAGCAGCTGGGGAGAGTGAGGGGGACCCTGGGCAGTGGGCCCAGCGCAGGGAGACGCCCCCAACCAAGAGGCCCTGCAGGCCAGACTTGGAGGGGGATCGTAACCCTGACGGGTCGGGGGCAATGCTAAGAGGAAGGGCCCTGACACCTACAGCCTGAGGGTGTGTGGCCACTGCCAGAGCAAGTGTCCGACCCGCAGCATCCCTGCAACACAGCCAGGACCTGAGAAGGGGCCTGGGACCATCGGCGCCAACTTCTCCTGGTGCCGGTGCATGCTCGACCCCCACCACTCCTTGCCCCTGAGCAAGGACTCAGATCCTTTCATTAGCCCATTTCACCGGGGTAGTGTATGAGCCGGGAAAGTTCCCAATAATAGCAGGACCATTCCCCTGCTTACATAATTGGCATCACAAACAGGATCCTATCCACAGGGTCCACCCCATTAGTTTGCTAGTTGAGTTCTGGTAACACTGTCCAGGTCTGGTTGAGAAGCCTACCATGGCTGGAATTGAAGAACTAACTACGGGCCCATTTTGCTGAACTTCAGCTCAGATTATCAGAACAAGCTGAGGCATTACAACAAGCTGGAACAGAACAGACAGAAGTCTTATCGCTGGCTATGGCAGTAATAGACCAACAGGCAGCAGAACCTAAGAAACCCCCTACTATTTATGTCCCACGGGAGCAGAAGGTCACAGAGTTTGGTGGCTTCCCAACTAAACGAGGAAACATTATGGTAGAGGAGTGGGTCAAGTCTGTGAAGGCAGCTCTGTGTGAGCAAAGAGTACTTGAAGAAGATCATGTGGAGTTACATAGGCTTTGTAACCATGAGGGCTAGAAATGTTTTTCTTCAGTGAAAGCAGAGATTCCCACCTAAACCCTCACCTCACGGAGACAACTGATTAAGTAAAACACAAAATGGTGGAAGAGGTGTGAAAACTGTGCTTGTATAGGATTGTGGGGTCCCATGTCAGGACACCGAAGCCCTGACCCCACACACCCACTGCAGTGACCCTGGCAAACCCCAAAAAAGCCTGAGGTGAAATCCTGGTCACATTTAAGTCAGTGGGAGTTTTGCCATGGACTTCAATGGGGCCAGGATTTCACCCCAGGAGTTTTGGGGTTTGATTCTTAGCCAGTATTCAGAAGCAACACAGGCTCCCAGCTTGGAGCCAATGAGATGCAGATACAGCCTATTGGGGTCAAACCTCTTATAAGAGTTATGGTGTTATCAGAGGAGACAAAGGAGTTGTGCTGTCCAGGAGACAATGCAAGGAGCTTTGAGGAAACACAGGAGCAACTGCATTGGAGGAATGATACAAGGGACTCTTGCCAAGCTGGTGTCAAACTGAATTAAACCAGAATTCCTGTAATAAAACCTTGCCAGGAGAAGGCTGATTTTTGTGTTCCAACTTGAGCCTCTGGTGAACTTTGTTCCCATTGTTCTGGTCTCGCTAGAGGCACCAGGTAGCTTTCCTGCATGACAGGAAGGCTGTTCCAATGGTTAGGGCACTTGCCTAGGACTTCGGGGACCTTCGTTCAGTTCTTTTTTCACTACAGACTTCTGTGTGACCTTGGGCAAGTCACTCGGTCTCTCTGTGCCCCAGACATAAAAAGAGGGCAATACCACTGCCCAACCTCACATGGGATGTTGTGAGGATCAATGCATGAAATTCTGCTAGGCACTCAGATACCGTGGTGATGGGGGCCATGGAAGTACCCCAGATGGACTCCTGACATCAGTATAAATCTTGCCTAATAATGCAAAAATCTAACCAACAGCTTTCAAGAAATGGTCAAAGTCCTTGTCACAGCCAACAAATCAAAACACATGCATAAAGCTTCTATACCTAGCAATTTTCAGATACGATGAACATGTGTTTATGTATTACATACAGGAAGTGTGAGCTACACACTTTTGATCTCTCATGTCTCCAAAAGTCTTCCAATTTGCCTTTATCTTTTCACCAAAATTCTATCGTTTTGAAAGAATTTAGACTCACATTCAGTGCTGCCAATTCTCATAATTTTATGACAAGTCATTTGATATCTGTGTTTTACATAAAGCCCCGGTTCTTAGAGACTAGCGAGGAAATGAGACTTCCAGCATAGTTGCAGAAAAAAGTTTGAAAGTGTGACCGAAGAGCACCTGAAAGGCTCAGAAACTAGAAGGCAAATTCAAACAACCCAAAATGTATTCTTTAAAAAACCTCCTTCATGATATCAAAGACAAGCTAAAAATTCCTGATTGTTTGGGGTTGGTAATAGTGAGCATTCACAGATATTATAAGGTGATGCAGCTACAAAACTATGCCCAGATGCTAGCAGTGACTCCATGCAGATGCAAGAGTCTACCCAAGTGCATGGTAATTTTGGCACCTGCTTTACTACAATATTATTAGAGGGATTTATATTACACTATTTCAACTCATTGTGTAGTATGATGACTGGAACTGGAGAAAGAGCGTCAGGATTCAGGAGGGATCGAGCTTGGGGAGCTAGCAGGGCCTCAGGAATGCAAGCTGGAGCTCAGCTGCTATTACACAAACACTAGAGCCTCAGCGTGAAACACTGGTTGCTCAACATGATTAATAAAGCTCTGTTTCCTGCAACACTACCCGCTTGCTGCATGGCTTATTGCTAATAAAACATGATGGCAGCAATTTTTCTGCAAGAAGTTCAGGAGTGCAGCATCTAACAGTGCGAAACTCTTATATAATAGAATTTATTTTTAATATTAAACAATTAATAAAGCAAACTGTTGGGAAGTGGCCTAGTGATCTAGTTGATAGAAAAGGCTGGCTAGTCTCATTTATTCAGTTTAAAATTGCTTAGGTTTGACTCCATCTCTGGTCTGTTGAATCACAGCTTTCACCCTGACCATTATAGAAAAATGTTTAGTCTTACAGAACATGTGTGCGGCAACATTAGGTCACAGGAGGGTGATTTAATGGATGAAGTGAGAATCTGAACTTTAGAGTTCCTTGCTCTTTTCAGGTTTCAGAGTAGAAGCCGTGTTAGTCTGTATCCGCAAAAAGAACTGGAGTACTTGTGGCACCTTCTTGTCAACTGTCCAAATGGGCCATCTTGATTATCACTACAAAAGTTTTTTTCTCCTGCTGATAATAGTTCATCTTAACTAATTAGCCTCTCACAGTTTGTATGGCGACTTCCACCTTATCTGTGTGTGTGTGCGTGCGCGTGTGTGTGTGTGTGTGTGTGTGTGTGTGTATATATATATATACACACATAACATCTTACTATTTGTTCCATTCTATGCATCCGATGAAGTGGGCTGTAGCCCACGAAAGCTTATGCTCTAATAAATGTGTTAGTCTCTAAGGTGCCACAAGTGCTCTTGTTCTTTTTGCTCGTCAGTTTGTCTCACTACCTTTAAGTTATTTTCATGTCATTTCAAAGTACTTTATTATGAGCAATAATAGTCACTTTACTTTACGGTGACCAGATGCCTCTGCTTGACTTGAACAGTCTTGATTCTTAATTAAATGTATCCTTTTTTCTTGCTGCTTTCTCAAAGCCAAGAAATTTAATACAGTTTTCATTAGCCTGTTTTTAGCAAACATTGGTTCATAGCTGACTTTTATTATACAGTTAGCTGTACAGTTTTAAATTGTATTATGGGGCTCCCCTCAATACTACGGGTTTCAATATGCACTCCCTTCCACAGTGACATGTCTTTAATGCTTGTGTTGTTACACAGCAATAATACACAATTTTATATTTTACAAGCATTAGCTGTAAAATATGAGATAGTAAAAGGTTGTAATTTACAAAGCTCTAAATGGTATATGTGTATTTTTACTGGTTTAAAAAAATATTAGCTTAATTTTGAGATTGATTCTATTGTGTTACAAGTAGATACAGCATATTGGTTCCATTAACACTCTGCATTGTCATGTCTTTGAGTGAGAGCATTAAAAAGCACAAAAAATGGCATTTGGACTCTGTTAACTGCAACAGATGTTTCCTACATATGCCAGATCATCTTGTCTCTCAAATTGTAGGAGCTCAGTACACATGAAATGCCAGGAGAAATAGGCCAAAATTCTGCAAACATATACACATGCGCTTAATTTATATATGTGCATAGTTCCAGTGATTTCAATGGACTTATATTAATTTTGGCTCATCAACATTAACGTACACATACGCAAACATGAACTGACTTTTTAGCAGCTCTCTGAATAATACATGTGACCAAAAAAGCAGAATGTTATCACATAAGAAAATTTAAACCAATTTGGGATGGTGTATGAAATGGGGAGGAAAGAAGAAGCTGAGAATGAGCTGCGGGGAGCATTGTCAGAAGGAGAATCTGTCACTGGGAATCTATGGGAGACAAAGTAGTATCCAAACTCACAGTACGTTCCATCCAAATTGAGTACTTAAAAACCGATAGGAAAGAATAGGTTCTCCTGGGGCAATGTTATTTTTGAGAATGGTAATCTTGAGGTACCTTGATAGCAATAGCTGGAGGGGAAAGCTTTGTTTTTAGGCTCAGATGATTGGTATTATTTTAGGTTAAGGGAAAGAGTTCTGCTGGGTATGTAGTGGGGTGGTCACCCCGCTCCGGCCCTGAAGGGGTTAAAAGCAGCCCTGGAGAGGGCTGCAGCAGGGAAAGGGGTTAAGAACAGCTGGGGGAAGCTGATTGTGTAGCTGGCCACAGCTGTGGCCAGCTCAATCAGGGCCCAGCTGGCCCTTATAAGAGGGCTGTGGGCCCTTAAGTAGGAACAGCTAGCTGCCTGAGAGCGAGGTACCTTGAGCTGAGCTGGGGAGCTCCAGCCTGGTAAACCCCCAGGCTGCAGGCCTTGGTAAAGGCCCAGAAAGGTACTGGGGTTGTAGAGGGGCAGCCTGGGAATAGGCAGAGGCTGGTCCTAACCCCTTGCCAATGACGAGTGGCCATTACACTGCAGTCTGCCCCAGTGAGTGGGGGCTAGATAATGACTGGCAGTAGCCACTGAGGCAAGGTGGGTTTAGAGGGTTGGGGGTTCCCCTGGGAGGGGAAACCCAGGGTGTGGGGTTATGCTGGGACAGAACCCCAGGGTAAACAGGCAGTGGGGTCTGGAAGGGACACAGGGCCAGCAACAAGCGAGACATTGGCCTGCAGAGGGAGTTCCAACGTTGGAAAAGAGCTAATTTCCTGGACGACCAGCAGGAGGCACCGCACCAGTGAGTTGTCCCCTTGCGACAGGGTAATACTATAGTTAGGAAGCATCAGCCTCTTTGGGTGGAGTAGCAGGATATCTGGATCACTATCCATGGACATGGATGATGGGAATAAAAGAGGTTCCAAGTCATTCATGGGTATTTTGTGTGTGTGTGTGAGAGAGAAATTTGATATATACATTTGGGGTTGTTTTATTTAAAATGGAGACACTATTTTATATAAATAAAATAAAGTGTGGCTGTCCATTTTAGATAAAACGACTCCAAATTTACACATCTTGGGACACAAATTATTTTCTAAGCAATAAGAATTTTAATGCTTCTGGTGCTGAATGCTGATTATTTAAAAAAAAATAGTGGAGGAATTTTGAATATCTAAGTGACAGTTAAAATACGAAAAAAAGACCACTTCACAAGCTCAAACCAATACTATTGAAGGCAAACTAATTTGAAAACAACAACAACAAAAAAATCTTGTTTTTTAACTAGCAGTGGACATGTTTACTTAATAATGATTATCCTGCTGTATAAGAGCTGGAAAGACAAGGACAGGGTGGGTGGTGTGTGTTTGTGTGTGGGTAGGGTAAGATTTGAGTCGGGGGTGGGAAAATGAAAACCTGTGATTTCACTCAGTTGTTTTGCAGTCAGTATGGGAATTTGTTATGAATCTGGAAAATGGTCTGACATTTGACCAACGAAGGGTTGAGAAAATTATCACTTTTAAAGCATTCTCGGGAAGATATCATGTTTTTCAAATATGGGTTAGCAGTTCAAATCAAAATATTCTTGACTGAGCAGTTGTGTATTCATTTGATTAAAAAGCCATCCATTTTTGGTGATTTCAGTTTTTGAAAACGACCATATTTCCACTAGCAAGTAGCTGTGTAGACTAGGATAATATAATTGATTAGACACATGTTTATCTAAGCCAGGGTAGTTCATTTCAAACCTATTTATTGTCCAGTGAAGCAACAATGTTGTGACATTTTTTTTCTCAGTGTCCCAAAATATGGGACATAGTGCTGTTCATACAATAATGCCATTAATTTTACTGAGTAGCTGCTCATGACTGATGTATTGCATCATTATCATTAGCTTCAGTTCTGTCAATGTGGTGTCATTTTCACATTTAGCTTAATTAATATGGAAGCTCTTTAAAAAGAATGCTTCATACAGAAGAATGTTGTAAGTGCATTCTTGGCTTCTGATAAATAAACCAATAGGTTAATGCACAGTGAAGAATTTATAAAACAGCTGTTAAATTGGAAAAGGTAACACTCAGGGTCAGGGCAAGATGCTAGGAAGATAGTGAAAGAGATAAGCACACATAATACCTGCTTAGCATGAATGTATTATGGCATCATGTTGTCACTTCAGCAGTGCTATGCAGGAGAATCATAGCTTCTGGAAGGTGGGTAGATAAGGCTCTGTGGTGTATGCAGCTATGATGAGGTATATGTTGGGTGCCTTTGTTTTCTGTCTTCTGCACCTTTACATTTCTAAGAGCTCTGTCTGTGTGCAGAGACAGCAGCCATTTTTGAATTGCTGCAGCCTCTACAGGGGCACTATTGATTCTTAATGATTTTCCTTAACCTGAATGGCTGATCAATAGCTATTAAAACATGAAAGGCTCCATTTCAGAACATTGGCCTTCCTGGTTTGATCAGTGCATTCACTCTTCCCTTCCTCCCCCCTGTCCCCGCTCCAGTTTTTAAGATGATCACACAAACCTCTGTGAGGCGGTGTGCTGAATGGCATGCACTTTTGCTTGTGACATATTTGTATGGTTTTTTTCATTGCAAATACACACAGATAAACTGTCTAATAAGCAATTAAAGAGCTACCCAGAGCTTGGAATTTAATTATTTCACTTACCTAGCTGACCAGGCGACTTACCTCCCCCTCCACCCACTATTCTTCTTAATTACACTGTGACAGGAAGGCAGCCTTCATGTTTCCCTATTCTCTTTTGAAAGTACATGGGCTGCAGGTTTGACACCGTGGTAAAAATGTCACAGATTGTGTGACGTTTCTTTGTGTACGTGATTAAACCCAAGCCATGGCCCAACGACTCTTGCTGACAGGGTTGGAGAGGGGGTGGGACGGGTTATGTCATCACAGGCAAGAGACAATGGGCCAGAGCGGGAAGCAAGCCCAGCCCTGCAAGACAGGAGCCACCAAGGTTGGATGAGTGCAGAGCTAGGTTGCTCTGCAGCCCCCACAGACCTCCCACTCCCCTTGGGTAGGACAGGACACCCCCGCTCCCCACTGGGGGCAGGAATTTCCCCCTCCTCAGCATGCTCCCGGTGACTTTACGCACCCTTTTCCACTAAACCACCGACTTTTACTTTACTATATGTACTCCATGATTTTTGCTAGAAACTGCCACGACAAATCTGCAGCCCTGCAATTGCTCAAAAATCATATGTCAAAGTCACAAGACTGGATTAAAAAGCATGAGATTAAAAAAATATTTTTTTATTTGCATTCTGTTTCTTGAGTCTCTAGGGTGCACTTGGGTTAGATTTTTTTTAAGCTTTTGTCCACAACCATGAGGACGAGAAACTTCCTTTTTAAATCTAAGATGAGATTATCCCTTAATCACACGCCACCCACAGCTGCGGCTTTAAGAAAAATACCAAATATTACAAGACTCTCAACAAAAATCTCAGGAGTTAGCAATTTTGACATTAAACTGCAATGAATAGAGATCAGGTTTCCTGTAGTCCTCCCCAGTTATAACAAATATCTTAAGTTTGCCCTTCCCATGTGCCATTGGGTATTACTAGCCCGTTGGTTTTTAATAGTGCATGGAGACGACTTTTGAAAGAACAAAATGCATCACAAACTGCCTGTTCTTTAACAGACATTTTTATGAGTATTTGTTTCTTGAATTGAAAAATTAAGTCTAAAGGAATCGATTGAGGTGCTGAGAACCCTCATCGCCTGCTGAGGCCAGGATCCTGATGGCAGGATCAGGTTCCTAATTCTGGCTTCAGACACATGTGTTGGGCTCCTCATTGAATGTCTGTGTGACTTATGCATGCATAGCCACTGTAGGATAGAGCCTTAAGAGAGGTTCAGTGATTCTGGGAACGACTATGCAATCTATTAGCTCAGATGTATTAAAAGGTTTCCTGAAGGAGGTGAGCTCAGACAATTGAAGCTGGAGGAAGAGTAGTCAAAAATGAATCCGGATCAGTTAATTTTTGTTACGTTCTTTCTCTGTCTTCTGGTTGGTGGAAGACAGACCTGTCTGCTTTCAACTCACTTGGAGGTTCAGGACTGACTGGGTTAAGCAACAGAACTATAAGTGAATGTTAGACACAAGTCATGTTTCATTGGCTCTAATGGACAATAAATCAAACGTTTTTGTTTGAGATTATAAGAAGCTGCAAGAAAAACTGAGGACATGGGAGGAATCTATTGAGAAACCTAAAAGTCCATTCTGTTTCAACAAGAACTAGCAGGTGATGAGAATTAGAACTGATTACTTGAAAATTAAACTCGCGTTATGAAATATCAAGTTGCATGGTATTTTTGAAGTGGTGGATTAGGAGATGCTAATATGTTTATAATTTTAATCAATAATTTACAAATATCCTAAGGAGAGGGAAACTTTTAACTCTATTGACAGCAGTGTTGGCTAAAAAAGCAAATACAAAAAATCCTTGAATATTTCTTCATATTTTAAAACAGATATGTTTGCTATTTTTTTTTGTTTGCATTCCTTTTCCGTAGACATTTGAGCAATGGAGTTTTACTGGCAAAATGTCTATGGATGGCAAATGATGTAGTACATAGGTAAGAACTCACAAGAAATGAACAGTAAATTCACATGTGCATGTACTGTAGTAATACCTGAACTGCTTGCTTAGTCATCCTATCAGGGAATAGAACCAATACTACGTGGCTTAACTGATCAGTCCTAACTGAACAACACAACTTGAATTTCAAATATTTGTGATCACTCCATAGAACAGAAATTTCAAACAGATACTCATCAAAAACATTTGTATAATCAATTGATTTCCTCTAACTTATCTGCTTTTGGATATTTCATGAGAAGAAAAAGAAACTATAACTTGTTACATTTGTTGGTGTTTGGTTTTGTTTTTTTTTTTGAGGGAGAAAGGAAGGGTTTTTATCTTAAATATTTACTTTCTATAGGCAGTGCTGTAGAATGTGGCTTTCTGGAGTGATTTACATGAGGAGGATGTGCAAATAGATTTTGGAATGTCATTCCAAGCACAGGAAGCAGCATGGACGAAGGTAAAGAGATGACTGTGGGAGAAGGAGATGGAAGGGGTATCAAGGCAGATATCATTGGTTCAGCAAAAGGTGTAGACTAGAGACGTAAGCGGGGGCAGCACCAAGAAGACGTGTGTAGGCAAGAACAAGACATTTAAGGATTGTCTGTATTGGGGTTTTAGCCAGTGGTGGTGTAGTTTTGATCTAGTTCCATCACTGGAGACCCCTCGGGCAAGTGCACTGCACTGATGCAAACTATGAATCGCCTCAGTGTAACCTACCCCACTCTGAGTAAGCCATACTGGTCAAGTCACAGTGTATACTAGTGAGCACATCAACTTTAATGGTTTGCATCTGGGCACCTACACATTCGTATAGACAAAGCCTTCAGTTGAACATGGACTGCAATATGCCATGATATGGTCAAGAAAAGTGACTTTGGCAGCTGTATTTTGTCTGGGGTGAGGTGAGTATCACGTAGACTTGTGGCTGGGGGTAGGGGGAGGGAATAACCATAGTCAAGGTGGGGAAGCACCAGATTGTGCATGGATAGTTTCTCAACTGAGAAACTGAGAAGCAGGGCCATGTTATGGAGGTGTTGTGTAGGCAGAAATGACAGGATTTAGTTATGGCCTGGATGAGGGGGAGGAGTTGATGAGGATTCTGAGGTCTTGAGCATGTGTGAGAGGAAAAACGAAGGTTTTGTTGACAGCAGTGGAGAGGGGGAGTGGTAGAGAGGGTTTAGGAGGAAAGGTTAAGAGTTCAATTTTGGTCATATTAAGTTTAAAATTGTGGCTGGCCATACAAAGAAATGTCAGAAAGATAGTGTGGGTTGCGGGACTAGTTAAAGGGAGATCGCTCCAGGCAGGAGAAATAGACTTGTCATCGACATAGGTTAGTTAAGCCTGTGCAATCTGATGAGGTGCTGATGGAGAAGGTGGAGGAACAGAACCCTGGGGATTTCCCACAGATTAGGCAGTGGGGTTGAGCAGGATCTAACTGAAAATGTCCATGGGCCAGGTTTTCAGTTGATAAATAGCATACTTTTACTAAAGCAAATAGATCCATATGGATTTACAGCAGCTGAGAATCTGACCTATACTCATAAATGGCCTGATCTAACACTCGTTGAAATCAATGGGAGTCAGAGTGGGCCAAGGAAAAAACAAAACACATGCTGGTTTTATAGGGTGAAAGGCTATGAAACGAGTATAAACAAATTGTCGAATTTCATCTAGTTAACATATGAAATATTTTAGCCATTTCTTCATTTTCCTGACATTTTGCTTTAGGAATGTGAATTAATGTAGAACCTGAATGCCAGGGGAGTTAGAGATTTTAATAAATGCATAATTTTAAGAGCTTTTTTTGAACTCATTACTGCTGAGATGTGTAAATGGTATTTTATCTGTTACTGCATGATATGATTACAACCATAGGAATTTACAAGTATTAAATTAGCCACAGTAAGACTCCCCTCTTGTTTCCTAATTTCCAAAGAAACATATTGAGAATTACAGTGAAAAATTAACTGTATAAAAGGCTGCCTGTTCAAAGAAAGTCTGTTCCCTACTTATCAAGATCTGTGCACATACCAAATTTCATGCAAATCAGACTTAATCTACTGTTTTTTTTTTTTTGCTGCTTTGAGAGAGAACAAGAATCCTCTTTCATTTTAGCTCTAAATCACTACTGCAAATAGAACTCTGATTTGGATAATGTTATTTGTATGCGATCAGGTCTTTGCACAAACACCAAAGTGAAATCCAGAGGTTGGTCAAAAGAATACCCCAGATTCCTCATCACATTTGGTCCTATGTGGATAGTTACTGTATCAGAGCTCTTTATATAAATATCTGTACACACAGGCACTTCAATAAATGCATCAACCTTCCCCAACTTCTACCACGCTGTGTTTTCTGACACACTGCAGGCATTTCCCTATGCATAAAAAAGGAAATAGGAATGGAAACGTATATAGTGTGATGTAGTAAATGTGGTTTAACAGTGACTTTTCTCTGTCTCTTGATGTGTATTTCTATAGCCCTTATAGCTATAGTATCTGAGTGCCTCAAACATATTAATGGAGTTTATCCTCCCTTCATACCTCTGATGCAAGAAGCTATTATCTGCATTCTACAGATTATGTCTACACTGCACTCAGGAAGTGTGATTCCAGCATGTTACTTGAGAATGTACCGAGGGTCCCTGGGTGGGCAGGGATAGCCTGTGCAGCCTCCAAGCTGTCACAGCGTCAATGCTATTGTTGCTTGAGCTAGCTTTGATCTCGCTAGATCAGTGCTAGCTCAAGTATGTTTACACATGCTCCAATCACACCTCCCAGTTGCAGTGTAGACATTCGCACAGCGACGAATAACTAGTCTAGGGTCACACAGAGCCTGTGGTTAGGTCAGGAATTAAAACAAAGATCATCCTTCCTCTCTGACACCCCGATCTCCATGCACTCTCATCGGTATCTGTCCCTCTAGTAAACACAAGGAAAAGCCTCTCGGTGTAGATATCCTCCAGTAGCAAGTGCCCAAATGTGTTTACATGATGATATAACTAATTGCTACACTGGTTAGAGTTGGTGAAACACAAAGCTTACATCAATCAGAATTACACAAACTGCATATGGCACCCACAGCATTATTGCCAATGAAGTAATCAAATACCTAAGCTAAGGCCATGATGTGTCTATTTTACAAATGTGCAAAAGTCAGAGGTGTGCCAAGCCATTTAACAGTAAATCAAAACATTGCAAACTCAGGATGCTTGTGTTCAACATAAGCAATATTAATTACTAATTCAGTTAATAGAAGATGCTTAATACAGGCTACTCTTGGGCCCTAAGAGATTATGTATTAGCAAATTAATTCATTGCAGCATAACACCACTCTTGATTAAAAAATTCAAACGGGCACAGTATTCCCTAGACATGTAGTATTTGTTTTGTATTTATACTTTAATGTATTGGTTTTAGGTTGCATGTAGGAAAATTTTAAAAGATGACAGCATCAAAAAGTAATCACTGTCAGCATAACTAAAATACACCTTCATCAGGCAACAACCCACAGAAACCAATGAGCGTTCTGCCAGGCCCTGAAGTTCAACAGCTTTATGTTTAGCAGAGGAAGTTCAGAATTGAGGTCTTCCACTAAGATCCTTGCCTGCTTTCTCAAGATCCTTAAATCTGATGACTGAGTATTTGAATGTTTCAACTGACTGACTTTAACTGTCATGGTGGAACACAAGTAGAGAGATGGCTTTTGATACAATTTTGTTACCCAGGTAACAGAGTGCTTTATGGATCAATGTCTACTCCCTGGATTGTATTCAGAAATGCAAAGAGCGCTAATGAAGTCTTTGGAGCACTGGTGTAATGTGCTGGCTGCAGCTAATGCCTCCAAGTAAGAAGCATGTTCTGTACAGCCATAACCTTGGAATCGTCTTCAAGCTTGGCCCCACACAAGATATAAGATAGCAACTGAGCCGGTGACAAGAGCAAGGAATAGAAGAATGGCCATACTGGGTCAGACCAAAGGTCCATCAAGCCCAGTATCCTGTCCTCTGACAGTGGCAGGTGCCCCAAAGGGAATGAACAGAGAGGTTATCATCAAATGATGCTGGGATCGGGTGACAGGGCATGCTTCTGGCAAACAGAGGCTAGGGACACCATTCCTGCCCATCCTGGCTAACAGCCATTGATGGACCTATCTTCCATGAATCTATCTAGCTCCCTTTTGAACCCCGTTATAGTATTGGCCTTCACAACACCCTCTGGCAAGGAGTTCCAGTGCGTTGCATGGAAAAAATGCATGACAGTGCGTTGCATGGAAAAAATACTTTCTTGTGTTTGTTTTAAACCTGCTACCTATTAATTTCATTTGGTGGCCCTTTGTTCTTGTATTATGAGGAGTATATAAGACTTCCTTATTTATCTCTATGCCACTCATGATTTTATAGACCTCTATCATATCCCCCCCTTAGTCACCTCTTCTCCAAGCTGAAAAGTCCCAGTCTTATTAATCTCTCCTCATACAGAAGCTGTTCTATACCCCTAATAATTTTTGTTGACCTTTTCTGAACCTTTTACCATTCCAATATATTTTTTTTTTTTTGAGATGGGGCAACCACATCTGCACGCAGTATTCAAGGTGTGGGTCTTATTTTCTGTCTTATTATCTATCCCTTTCTTGATTCCCAACATTCTGGTCACTTTTTTGACTGCCACTGAACATTGAGTGGATGATTTCAGAGAACTATCTACAATGACTCCAAGATCTGTTTCTTGAGTAGTAACAGCTAATTTAGAACCCATCATTGTATATGGATAGTTAGGATTATGTTTTCCAATGGCCAACTTTGCATTTATCAACATTAAATTTCATCTGCCATTTTGTTGCCCAGTCACCCAGTTTTGTGAGATCCTTTTGTAGTTCTTCGCAGTCTGCCTGGGACTTAACTATCTTGAGTAGTTTTGTATCACCTGCAAATTTTGCTACCTCACTGTTTACCCCCTTTTCCAGATTGTTTATGAATATGTTAAATGGGACTGGGCCAGTACAGACCTCTGGGGGACATCACGATTTACCTCTCTCCATTCCGAAAACTGACCATTTACTCCTACCCATTGTTTCCTATCTTTTAACCAGTTACCAATCCATGAGAGAACCTTCCCTCTTATCCCATGACTGCTTATTTTGCTTCAGAGCCTTTCGTGAGGGACCTTGTCAAAGGCTTTCTGAAAATCTAAGTACACTATGTCCACTGGATCTCCTTTGTCCGCATGGTTGTTGACCCCCTCAAAGAATTCTAGTAGATTGGTGAGGCATGATTTCCCTTTACAAAAACCATGTTGACTATTTCCCAACAAATTATGTTCATCTATGTGTCTGACAACTTTGTTCTTTACAATAGCTTCAACCAATTTCCACGGTACTGAAGTGAGGCTTACTGGCCTGTAGTTGCCAGGGTCACCTCTGGAGTCCTTTTTAAAAATTGGCGTCACATTAGCTATTCTCCAGTCATTTTGTTACAGAAGCTGATTTAAATGAGAGGTTACAGATGACAGACAGTAGTCCTGCAGTTTCACATTTGAGTTCCTTCAGAACTCTTGGGTGAATACCACTGGGTCCTGGAGACTTATTACTGTTTAGTTTATCAATTTGTTCCAAAGCCGCCTCCTAATGACACCTCAATTTGGAACAGTTCCTCAGATCTGTTACTCAAAAAAAGTGGCTCAGGTTTGGGAATCTCCCTCACATCCTCAACAGTGAAGACCGATGCAAATAATTCATTTAGTTTCTCCACAATGGCCTTATTGTCTTTGTGTGCTCCTTTAACATCTCGATTGTCCAGTGGCCCCACTGGTTGTTTAGTAGGATTTCTGCTTCTGATGTTTTTAATTTTTTTTTTTTTTTTTTTTGCTATTAGTTTTGGAGTCTTTGGCTAGCTGTTCTTCAAATTCTTTTTTTGATCTTTTAATTATATTTTTACACTTCATTTGCCAGAGTTTATGCTCTTTTCTATTTTCCTCATTAGGATTTATCTTCCACTTTTAAAGGATGCCTTTTTCCCTCTCACTACTTCTTTTACTTTGTTGGTTAACCACAGTGTCTCTTTTTTTGGTCCTCTTACTGTGTTAGGAGAACCACCTGCAAGAGAGAGGATAACACCAAGCTCTGGTTGAAAAGGTACATCTGGTCACGCAACTTGTTTTTGTATACTAAAGTGGTGAGATAATATAGGTTGGTAGATAAATACATAGAAATCACCTTCGATTCCACCGGCAAAGACATGATAATTCTCTACACTTGAAGTTGCCAGCAATTTTTTAAAAAGTCATCAAGAAACAGGGCGTCCCTGAAATGTACCCTGGCATAGGTATAGAATCTCAGCCATTCTCTCCCTTTTTTACTGTAGTTTTTCTATCATACTTTTTTCCCAGCACTTACCTAGGGAACAGCCCAAAAAAAGTGGAGCAGAAATGTTTCTGCTGGGGACAGTGTGTAAAGAATATGTCCTCCCCAAACACCATCAGCAGGAAAGTTGTAGACCTGCAGTTGTGATGATGGAAAGAGCATAATCAGCTGTACATATAGCAAAATCATACTTTGTTATGGGGCTTCTCTTTTGCAATTTCATTTTGTTCTTGTTCTGGGACGCTCGTGAAACATTAGATGCCGTGAAAATGGCCTTGCTTTGTCTTGAAGACCTGCGTGGTTTGTTCGTGTTTTTTTTGTTTTTGTTTTGTTTTTTTTTTAAAGCGGGAAAAGATCACTCCCTGCTGTGAATGAGTAATACGGGGCATCACTAAAACACTTTGCCACTGGTTATGGCTATACTTGTTGCTGATTTTTATGGAGTGACAAAGAAGTGAATTACTGAGATCATTTTGAAACAGTAATAAAGCCTTGAACAACAAGACTTTTGATTGGATGTGTGTGTGTGTGTCCTGCTCAAGGAACCCAGAACTGTGAGCCAATGTGTTACCCTTCTTCCTTGGCAAGAGTAAGAGCTTTACTGATGCTAAGCTGTGGGTCAGCTCACTCACACCCCTGTCTACCTGGCCAGGAAACTATTTAAGACTCTGCCAGTCTAAACCTTGCCTCGGAGGTAAGAATCAATTTACCCCAGTTCCCGAGTTCCTCAGAGACATCTTCCTGCAGTGTCTAGTCCCTCTCACTGGACGCTCCCAGAAATTATTAGGTTCACTACCTCCAAAGAGCACGACAGCCAGTTAGGTTAGCTGGAGACTCACGCTTCACTTGAACACACAGCACTGAGATGGTTTTGAAGTAAAACAAGAATAAGTCTGTTAACAAAGGATGGAAATTCATGTGATACTAAGCAACAGAAAAAGAGACAGGTGTGCTTACAAACAAAACAAAATAAAACACACTTTCTAGTGACTAAAACTTAATCTTTAGCAAGTTACAATCTTTGCCTGAGCAGTTTTCTTACATCAAGTTACCTGCATCTCTAGCTCTCCAGGCGGGGGGACCCAATGTTCATAGAATCAAAGGATGTTGTTCCCTTTGTTGCTGAAGGGATGGATAATTTAAAATGCCGCCTTTGCTCCCCTTATATTACCAAAAGTCCATTGTCTGTGCCTCAAGAGCCAAGAAGGATTCCTAGAGTGCAGACTCTAGCTCCTGGTGGACTCACTAAGCTGCTGCTTGTCAGCCTGTGACCTTTGCTTACTATATATGTAAATGTACTTTCATTGTCTTCTGCCAATAATCCAGATGGCGAGATGGATAAATACACATCCCTTTGTCCAGGGCAGGCTGGGTTTAGGCACTGCCTTCCAAACAGATTTTAAGAACCTATTTCCTCCACACATATATATATATATATATATATATATATATATATATATATAACTCTTTGTACACAACCTGTACATACATCATGCTGTGATTTTTGGGATCAGTGTGTCACCAGTTTACATATGATCCTTTACAGGACACCTGATAGATACAGGGGGCATGGATCAGTGTTCATGTCATGTTCCCCATCAGTACCCGTCCTGGCTGGGAAGCTAATCGTCCAACCAGCAGACCAAATTCAGTGATGTGTCCTGGTCATGTGCCATCTGAGGCATGTTGTGCATACACTAAGAATGTGTTGGGAGTGTATCAGGTCTGATGAGGTACAGTATGGTGGGCCCTCTCTCACTGGAGCTCCCAGAGTCACAGTGGCCACTTGTAGAAATGAATGTGTTTAAACCACAAAACAACAGCTACACTATTGGAGAGAGATCTTCTTAGTGCTGGAAACAGATACAGTGACAAGCCCTGTGAAGTGGAGCACAGTACCCTCTTCTGAGACATCAGTTTGCTATTGGCAGGCGTCTACCTGGAAAATATATAACATAGCTAGCCCAGAGGAGATTTGTGAACCTCCTGATCCATTTATCATAGGTGAAAATTCAAGTGTAAAGTCTGCCTTTGAGCTATCCCACGTGCAAAATTGTTTGCTACTAAATTATTCCAAGGGACTGAACACAGACCTTGCCCTGTCTGACTTTAGTTCAGATTTATAACCATTAATAGTGAAAAGTGTGAACAACAATAACTAGATCACAGGCTACAGTATCTGTTGGGTTTCCTCTCAGAGAGATCCCAGAGTGCTCATTTGCCCTGAAAGTTCTCTCTCTCCACTCCACAGGGTTCTACCCATCCTCTGAAACATCTGTGTGGAGGGAGTCATTGTGGGAGGGAGGTAGTTTTGGAGGCAAGATGCTAGCAATAAAGACAACTATACAGAACGGTAATGTAATTTAACAGCAAGGTGCTATGTGCTCAATGTAATAACATTCTGTAACTGAAAAAATTAACCAGAAAACTCTGCTGGCAGAAAGAATATTAGCTGTAACAGGTCACATTGCTCCTGAAGGTATAGTTCAGGCAAAAGCACTGCATTTGTCTGCTCTGTAACTACCTGTGTTTCCATATACCCTGAGGATCATTAAGGGAGCCTGTAAAAAGCAGAGGAGAATCAAAGCTCCTGTGCAGTACTCTCTCTCATTTTCTATTTTTAACACCTTCTTATAAGCTTGACAATAACTTTTCTGATCCCGATGCTTTTGTCCTTTTTCCATCAGGACAACCGTGATTTCCCTTCATCCTATCCCTGCTTCTCACTCTCTCTGCAGTTTTCAGGCTTTTTTACAAAGTAGAAAGCAATGTGGCTCAGCTTCATTTTTGCCTTTGCATCTGGACCAACATCACGGTTGCCCTTAACCTAGCTGTGAGCTAAGAGGGTTGAATTGACTCGTGCTGTGTGTTCAAGGTGCATCCCAGTGGAGCACACCAGCTTTGCTCCTGATGGCAGCCTTACGTTCCGTTGATTTGAAATAGAAGATATTGATGATGGCAGTACAGCAGGTAGGATATTGGAACAGTTTTGACAGAGTTAATTTGCATAATAGCTGGTGCTTGTCTTGTCGCTTGCAACAGAGGTGCAAAATTATTTTGAGGTCACGTGTAAACAAACAGTCAACTTTTTGGTCAAAACTGCTTGAGCCAGTAGTAACCCACTAGACTTTTATGTGTGTATTAGGAAGGTTCAGGCCCTCAAAACACTCAACATACTAAGTTTCAAAGAAGATTTGGAAATATTCTGTTCTTAGCTAAACCTGGAATAACTCCATTGTTTGCTTGAGCCCAAACTGCTTCAGATTGTGCAAATATAGATGATAACTTCTACAACTCCTTAAATTGGAGACAGGTTAGATGTCTTAGTTTGTTCATTCAGATTCTACCTGAGCTGCTCTGAGGCCCTGTCTAAGCAAAACAGGAAAAGAGAGGGCAGCACAAATCATCTGGGCCTCTGGGGAGAGCAGAGTATATTTCCAGTTAGTAGCTTGGTGGCAGATGTCCTGTTCTGTCCTGCCTGCTCCAGTTGCAACCCAAAGTATCTCAAAAGGTGGCTTACCCATACCCTTGAGGATCATCCTTGCATAAAGAGGGAGAAGTGTGGAGTCACCATAGTGACTCCTGCACCACAGCCTCCTGGTTCCTGGTGTAGGGAATTCCCAAGGAATGGGGAACCAGGTTGGCACTTTGCAAGAATTTTTGCTTTTCATTGTGGCTATGTCTCCTGTCTCTTCTACAGAGCTTGTGTGTGCTGTGTCAAGCCTCAACTCCAGAGGCTGATCTTGAGATGTGGCTTTTACCTGTGAATTAAGTAGGCTGCACTGGCATCACTTCCAGCAAGTGGGTGTGGACCAGAATTCAGCTCCAACTGATTGCTGGTATCGGTCTCTAGCACTTGGGGGTCTGAATTTTTTTCCTTCCTCAGACATTCTACACAGGTGTTATAGTGACTACTTTTCAGATATATGCAGTTCTAAATATTATGCAAATGACACACTGTTAAAATGAGCCAAGAGGATGTAGGTATCTTTATCAGTTTAAAAGGAAAGCAAATACAAAATAGAACAGGAAAAGCAGATAAAAACAAGAAAATAATAACGCAAAGAAAAATGTGATAGAATGTGTAAGATTATCTTACATTAAAGGACTGACTGACTGGACTAGAAGCAGGAGCTAGGCAAGATAATGTGGTGCATAAACCCATTAATCAGACTCCGTGTTGTATGTGTAACATTATACACCCTACATTCAGAGCAAGAAGATAATATAAGGTTTATAAATCTATCTGGAAGTATATGGAAAATTTGTGGGCTAATGTGAGCAGAGACACGAGCTGCAGGATCAAAGGGCATCTGAAAGTAAAATCGGTGATTAGCAAGCATGAAAACAAACACCTCTAGAATACTGGAAATGACAAATTTTGAAATGCTGGCAAAGGGGTCTCTTAAAGGCACACGATAATCAAAAGAAGGTGTTTTCCGCATCAAAACTTTATGGTTAAGCAGTTTTGCTGAATAAGGATGGCGAGTTATAGTTAAATCCCCAGGCCAGCTACTCATTGTTTAACATATAACTGCTTAGTTAATGTTTTTTCTTTAATTGTCCCATTTTAAAGAGTTATCTGGGTAATTAGTTGCGGTAAGTATGTTACTTTAGAGCATCACAGAAATAGAAGCCACTAAGCTGAGACAGAAAAACATATGGGATGCCTTTCTTAAAGACAATGAACATATCAATGTATTGATTTTTAAACTAAAGTAATAAATCTGTAACATAAAATATTTCTCAAGTTTTTTTTGTTACACTCAAAAATTAAGCTGTGTATTATACTGGATTTCATTTGAACTGGATTTCTTTTATGGCCTTATTGGTTGCAGGGTTTTACATGAGGGCAGTAAAGTGAATTATGGGGAGGTACTAACATTTTGAACAACTGGAGATTGGATTATTTGGTCTATCAGGTTTTGGATTTGGAGACTGGAGCCCTTAGACTCTTAAGCTACATAAAAGCTGCTATGAATAACAATAATGCTGTGATTTACGCTCACCAAAGCAAGGAAATTCTGACTAAGGTTGAAGCCCTTTGCTTAACTTGCTCTCTTATACATTTCCTTAGCAGCATGTGCAGAATATAAGATCACACACTCTTCTAAGGCACCAAAAATGTCTCTGGCAGGCAAAGCTTGAAAGGTGTTAATGTTCTAATAATTAGAGGTGGGCAAAGCTTATGCAAAAAAATTTTCACCAGAATTTGACATGATTTCGCATCTCCCTCACATTTTGATTTTAATTCAGTTTTAAGGGACTGAAAATTTATTTGCAAAAAATATCAGAAAACTCAATCTTTTTTTTTTTTTTTTTTTATGTGGAACTTCAGACCTGAATCCCAGTTTCACCGTTGTCACCGACTGGCCTAAATAATACTTTGATACATAATGCATGCCACAAGGATTTGGTTGCAGATATCTTCAGTACCATTTGAGAAATGGGGAAGTTGAAGATCTGAGTGGTTAGCTGGCTTGTCCATGGTTACACAGGTAAATTGGGACCAGAAGTCAGTGGCGGATTCTCCTCTTAGTTACTGGTTTTAAGGCCATGTAACTGCATTAACCTCAGTAAAGTTTCTTTTGATGTACATTGGGCAAGAGTTAGAGGAGAAATAAGCCCAGCTCCCTAAACAACTAGATGCAAGGAATTCTAGACAAGCTGCTCAATTTAGGAGTCCCCATTCCTTCTGCCTGTATAATGGAATAATTATAACTATCATTATTTGTATTACTATGGTGTCTAGAGGCCCTAAAGGAGATTGATTGCTCCCTTGTGCCAGGCACTGCACAAGCACATAATCACTGCCCCAAAAAGCTTATAATCTAAATAGACAAGCCAATCAAAAGATGGGAGGTGAAAGAGGCCCAGAGAGGTGAAGGGACTTGCCTGTGATCACACAATGGGACAATGACTGAGCCAACGTTTGTATTCAAGTGTCCTGGGTCCCAGTGCAGCGCCTTATCCCCTAGACCATGCTGCCTTCCCTATAATAGCTATTTATCGTGTGTGTGATGGTAAAAATTATTGCCCTCATTTATGTGAAAACTAAGTCTTCAAAAGGTTGAAACAACATGTCTGGGAGCCCTATTAATATGCATACAAGGATTCAGGATACCTGGGTTCTAGTCCAGAAACGATTGTAATGTGACCTTTTGCAAGCAACTTGGGTGCCTAAGTTACCACGGTTTGTACAGTGGGGATCCTACTGAATCTGCATTTGTAAAGTGAATATTTGTACAGCAGAAAATATTAAAGTCAGACTGTGGCATAGATGGACCTTGACTCCAAGCATGGTGATTGATTCACTAAACTCTGTAGTTTCTATGAAACACCATTTCCTCTTCTACAAGTACTTTTTCCAAAAACTGGCAGTGCAAATATTTGTTTGGAAGTGGTATTTCCACTGACTCTGTCCCTAGACAATCAGGGACAAAAGAAGTTGTATGAAATTTTACCCAGAAGTGTTTGTAACTTCATGAAATACTTTGATTTTACAGAAGTTTCACTAACTAAAAACAAAAAATGGCAAATATTGGGGGGAGGAGTAATCTTCATTTGAATGTTTTGGACTTCCATGCACCTCTGTCTGAGGCATACTGAACGCTTCATTAGTTTAATACCTTTCCTCAGTCCTATTATTAACCCCACTATAAAGATGGGGAAGTTGAGGCACAAAGAGGTTAAGTGATTTGCCCAAAGTCAGGACAGCCCTGCTCCTGTGCCTTAAGCGCAAGGGCTTCCTTCTGTGTGCTGTAACTGTAACGCATTTGAACATAGTTGTTCAAGGTTTAATTTCCTTACTTTTTTATAAGTAATCAAAAGAAATATAGAAAGCTAACATGCTGTTGACAAGTGCTATAGGGTCTAATGCTCCCCTGAATCCAGCATCCTATCATTGGGCCTATGGAGATTTTATTTTTTTGCAATGTGACTGGCAGCAAAGGAGTGGTACTAAATTAATACTAGGCCTTTCAGCACCCCTGGATGTGAATTCAGTTACGATCTCTAAATTCAAACCAGGCTTTCTGACATCCTTGAACTTTCAACAGACCTGAATAAAGTTTTGAACAAACCTCAGGTGATTTATGCTGTAAACAATACGAAATGTGATGGTTTCAGTTGGCTCTTATCTGAAACCAGGCAAACAATAAGGCCGAATTTCACATTCAGTTCACCTCAGTGTAGAGTCACTGCACAAAATCCTACGAATCATTTTGGTTAAGCCTTTAGAGGGAAATTCACGGCAGGCAGGCAGCTAAACAAAGCCTATTTGCCATCCAAGTTCCATTTAAGCCCTATTTTTGGAGGGCTTAAGTGGTTCATTGACCTTGTGCTATCCCTCTGGCCAGCAGCGAATTTCACCGTTAACGCAGGGTTTAAGTAGCTTTTCTGTAATTCTTAGGGCCGAAGATAAGTCTTCTGCACTGGGGTGAATTGCGCTGTGGGTCTTTTGCTTTGGTTGATCCCTTCCCTCAAAGCAAACCTTAGCTCCACTGATTCTCCCACTTGCATGACTTTCATTAAAATAGTTTGTTTTCCTGGAAGGAACAGGGGGAAAATCTTTTGAAAATTTCGTTTGGTATTATATATTAAACATCCTCAGCCTGAGAAAGTTGCTGCTCTGTGTAGTCAGTGAATTATTTTACTGGTGTATGGACAAGGATGTACACTCAGGTTGTTAGTTATAGGGATTGAGGTCCAGATTCATTTCAATGTGAGTTAGGTGCCTAAATACCCTTCAGGATCTGGGTCCGCATAGCTGGAAACCTGGCGTCTGTTCATTACTCTAACACGCTGTTTGGCTTTGGGAACATTGCTTACCTGCTGTGACTTTATCTGATTAAAATATGACTATAGAGATCGTTGTTGCACCACTATTCTATATTTGCAATAAATCTTGTACAAAATGTGGCATGTAAGATGTCTATGGAAAGGTTATGATTATGTGATCTGTATGCATGTATCATTTATGTATTTGAAGTTATGAGTACTGGCTCTAGACCTGTATTTCAAATGTTTGCTCCTGGGGTAACTAACAAGGTAGTTAGCTTTCAGAGTAGCAGCCATGTTAGTCTGTATCCGCAAAAAGAAAAGGAGGACTTGTGGCACCTTAGAGACTAACACATTTATTTGAGCATAAGCTTTCGTGAGCTACAGCTCACTTCATCGGGTGCATTCAGTGGAAAATACAGTGGGGAGATTAATATACACAGAGAACATGAAACAATGGGTGTTACCATACACACTGTAAGAAGAGTGATCACTTAAGGTGAGCTATTACCAGCAGGAGAGCGGGGGCGGGGAGAACCTTTTGTGGTGATAATCAAGGTGGGCCATTTCCAGCAGTTGACAAGAACCTCTGAGGAACGGTGGGGGGTAGTTAGCCAGCACATCATGGAGGGACTCTTTAAATTGAGTGGCCCATCAAAAGGACACTTAACTCACAATGGACCATGGGAGAAGCCCATCTACACTGAGTGGACTGTCATGTAAACATACTGTCTGGAGTATAAGTAATAGCTTCCTGCAATGACTAGGTTAGAGGTTCTCAAACTGTGGTCCGTGGACTACCAGTGGTTCGCAGACTCCATTCAGGTGGGCCATGGATAGTTCCCTCTAAGGTGCGTGCCTGAGCGGCTGCACACAAGAGAATGAAGGGTCACCCACTAATTAGTGGAGACCCCCTCTTTCCCAGCCCCAGCTCGGGGGCTGCCACGACAGGGGAGAGAGGGAGAGACACCCCCCCCCCTCTCAACCCAGCTTGGAGGCTGCTGCAGTGGGGGAGACCCTGCTCCTTCCCAGCTTGGGGGCTGCTGCAGCGGGGGTTTGAGAGAGCACATCCATAGCATTAGAAAGGTAAGACTACTGATATTAAAATTAGTTGTGTGCTTTTATTTGTAGAACAAAAAACATTAATTCTTTTTATTTATTTTATTTATTTATATATATAAAGAATTAATAACGTTTCTTATATATAGCACTATATATACATTTTTATATAACGTGTGTGTGTGTGTGTGTGTGTGTATATATATATATATATATATATATATAGCGCTTTTATCCACAGTGCTTTACAATAGTACACTAACGTTACAACAACATTTGGAAAGATCATTAAGTGGTCCACCAAAACCCTCAGCAATTTTCAAGTGGTCCATGGGGGGAAAAAAAGTTTGAGAACCAGTGGACTAGGTGAAATGCATGGACATGTCACTTGCCCATGTGACTCCAAACTCCATCATGTTGCTGTAATTTTCCACAGTAAGAACAATGGGTTTCCCTCCACATGGCAGAGGATATAAAAGCCCCTGGAAACCCCTCCATTTAGCCTCTTTCCTGCTCAGACCTCTGTAGCATGGGGCATGGGTCACTTGCTGGAGGATTCTCTGCTCCTTGAAGTATTTAAACCACGATTTGAGGACTTCAGTGTCTCAGACATAGGTGAGAGGTTTTTCGCAGGAGTGGGTGGGTGAGCTTCTGTGGCCTGCGTTGTGCAGGAGGTCAGACTAGATGATCATAATGGTCCCTTCTGACCTTAGTATCTATAAATCTGTATACTAATGGGAGCATTCTACCCAATGGACTGAGGACCTTACAGTGATTTGGATGCATCCAGAGACTTATTAAGCCAGCAGTTTATTCCATCACTGTTACAAACCTGAACCAAGAACTTTGCACTTACTGTATATATTTGATTCCTTTAACCAATTTTAACTCTCCCCTTTCTTTCTTTTTATGAATAAGCCTTTAGATTTTAGATATTAAAGGATTGGCATCAGCATGATTTTGGGGTAAGATCTAAGTTATATATTGACCTGGGTGTGTGGCTGGTCCTTTGGGATCAGAAGAACCTTTATTTGAAGAACCACCCATCTCTAAGCCCAGAGTTTTTGGTGGTAATACAAGGACTGGGATGCCCAAGGAAACGGCTTTTATGACTTCTTCTTAGCCAGGGTGGTGAAACAGAAGTTTACTTTTGATGTTGGTTTGGTATATTCTATGGGGGGATACACCCCAAGACTGGTGGCTATCTGCCCTATTTCTCAGCAGTTTGTGCTGAATTTGGCATTTTCAGTTATGACCCGCAAAGACATGGTTTCACCTGCTCTGGGCCCCAGTTTTCCCATTTTTTAAATGAGGAAAGTGATACTTATCCTCCTTTGTAAAGAGCTGGGAGAGAGCATTTTTAATTTTTAAAAAAGGTGTGAAGTATTACAGTATGACTAGAATGTAATTTTTTGTGTAAAGTTTTTTAAAGCTAAAAATTGTTGACCTTTTCATTTTTTTTCATGATTTTAAACAAAATGTATTGAATATTTTAGCAAACTTTATAAAACATCTGTGATGGAGTGTTCACCCCACACTTGCCCTAAGAGGTTTAAGGCAGACTGAGAAAGCAGCTAATTAACCCAAGAGGCCACAGCTAAGGGCAGTCTGGTGGCTAAGCAATCCCCTGATTGAATGAGGAAGCCGGGCTGGGCTGGGCTGGGACTATAAAGACAGGAAATTGGAAGCCAAAAGGGGCCCCTGGGAAAGTCAGCAGTCACTCCCTGGGAAGAGGAAGAAGGGTTTAGAACATGTCTCGTCTCTTCCCTTCTCCCCCATATCCACGGAGTGGTGGGAAGGAACAGTGAGGGCTAGAAGAGGAAAGTCCAGATCTGCTTAGGGTCCCTGGACTGGAACCTGGAGTGGAGACTGGAAAACCCTATGAGCCTAGGAGGGTATGGCACTGAGTCACTAAAAGGGCAGACTGCCTAGAAAGGACTTTGATACCTAGCAAGGGGGAAACCCTGGGTGACCTGGCCGGAGGGCTGAGTCAAGAAGCGGACGCTGTGGCTCCTGATGTGAGAGGGGGACTGTAGACCAGAGAGAGAAACAGCCTGTTGGCATTAAAAAAAACACAGAAGGGGGTTTTGACTTCAGGAACTAAACCCCAGAATGACCATTCACCACTGGTCTGGCATCTCCTGATGTGCTCCATGACGACATCTAAATGGTTATGGAAAAATTTTCATTTACCTGAAAAAACATTTTGCAGTAAATGACTGTTTTTGATGATCATTTAGCTAACCACTTCAACAACATTGTCATTAAACATTTTTGATTACATTATTTATTTATGAAAAATATTTTAAAAAGAAATTGGTCCATATCACACCTTGTGAAATGGAAATAATTTCAACCTTCTTCTTCAAGAAAATTTCTTTGACCAGCTCTGATTGTTTCAACATGCAATGTGCAGACCTCCATTGGAAGCATCTGTATTCTTGAAGGTGCTGATAGTACAAAGACCCAAATCTTGCAACCTTTATTCAGGCAAAATATCCTGATTTCAATCACAGTTTTCACAGATGGCAGGATTTAGCTCAAAGAGACTTGCAGATGTTCTCAGCACCTGTGATTTTCACGGCATTTGCATAAAAGTTTAGTTGATAGTTTTACAGCAGATTACTACTGTGACTGCTCCCAGATCATGTGGTCCTAAGTGCAATTTAATTTGAATGTTGCTGCAGCATTGCAGCAAGCTTGTATTACCAATGCTCTAAGACTCAAAGGTCTTGACAATTTTGAGTGAAATGGTTTGCTAAAGTCTTCCAAAATATTTTCTCCTATTTATTATTGTAGTGCTCTGAAGTCCCAGACAATGCCATGCATGTATAATAAGTTTTGCACTGAGGAGCATGGTGATTGATATGCAGCTATTCAGTTACTCTAGTGAGACCTGATGAACTTTGGATTTCACTGACTGGACTAACGGTGCAATCAGCTGCTGCGAAATGCATGTTTTTCGTGATTGCTGATTGCCAGCACAGCATTTCTTCCTAAGCATTTGGTAGGTACAGTCACTGATTCGGGAAGAATATTGCTCTTCCTGGAAGCAGACAGAGTTGCATCCTTATCACTGTCTGTACCACACAAGCAGAAAGAGTGTGTGCAGAAAGGCTATAGTTAAAACCAGAAGGAGCACTGGTATGGAAAGCAAAGAATTATGTGAGAGTGGATTTAATAATACCACTTGGGAGTGTAGCAGACATCAATGAATGAGATCGAAGCCAGGCCCCCAAGTCTGAGTACTGCCTAGTAAAAAGCTACTGAAGCTGCAGGGGGAAGAGGGCCTCTGCTTTTACATGAATAATAAGGACATATTCTGCTGTTATATTAGCTGAAAAGCATTTATAAGGGATGTTAAACCTTCATGTTCTAGGGTATAGGCTAACCTCTAACTACTTGAGATTAAGGAAAAACTTCCACCATAGGAGGATTATTGCAAAAGTGTCCATTTTATACCTGCATATGATACTGGCCACTGATGGAGACAGGATACCAGATGGACCGCTGATCTCATCCAATCAGGAAGTAGCTAATCTCCCATTGTGACAGTTTGGGGACGAGGTCTGTGTCAATTTACAACTTCCTTTTTGTCACTTATGGTAACAGTTGTGAATTAGATCATTCATTTGGTAGCAGGGATCTGACTGGTAGTGAACAGACTGTCTAGGGAGGTAAAGCAGGGCCATCAGCCAGTGAATAGCTCTGGTGGAGCAATGGGGTTTGTCAGGGTTACTTCCCCACTCTGAACTCTAGATACAGATGTGGGGACCCGCATGAAAGATCCCCTAAGCTTATTCTTACCAGCTTAGGTTAAAAACTTCCCCAAGGTACAAACTTTGCCTTGGCCTTGAACAGTATGCTGCCACCACCAAGCGTTTTAAACAAAGAACAGGGAAAGAGACCACTTGGCGATGCCTTTCCCCAAAATATCCCCCCAAGCCCTACACCCCCTTGCCTGGGGAGGCTTGAGAATAATATCCTAACCAATTTGTTACAAAATCATCAAAGACCCAAACCCCTGGATCTTGGAACAATGGAAAAATCAGTCAGGTTCTTAAAAGAAGGATTTTATTTTAAAAAAAAAAAAAGAGAGGTAAAAATCATCTCTAAAATCAGGATGGAAAATACTTTACAGGGTATTCAGATTCAAAACACAGAGGATCCCACTCTGGGCAAAACCTTAGAGTTACAGAAAACGGGAATAAACCTCCCTCTTAACACAGGGAAAATTCACATAAAACAAAAGAGAAACTAATCTGCCTTGCCTGGCTTACCTATACTGGTTGCAATATTGGAGACTTGGATTAGGATGGGTTGGAGAAGATGGATTTCTGTCTGGCATCTCTGTCCCAAGAGAGAACCACCATGTAAACAAAGAGCACAAAACAAAAGCCTTTTCCCCCTTCCCCCACCAAGATTTGAAAGTATCTTGTTCCCTTATTGGTCGTTTGGGTCAGGTGCCAGCCAGGTTAGCTGAGCTTCTTAACCCTTTACAGGTAACAGGATGTTGCTTCTGGCCAGGAGGGATTTTATAGCACTGTATACAGAAAGATGGTTACCCTTCCCTTTATGTTTATGAGAGGGTTGTGATTGGCAGAACCACTGAGGTTTTTAAACAACTATTTGCCTAGCAATAGCACAGAGAAGTTAGAGCATAGAAGAACAGAATGCTTTTAAAAGAAGACCTACGCTGTGAGCCAGTTGGTCGTGAGAAAGAGGACACAGCTGTACAAGTGGGGGCAGGAGGGACATGCCTTTCCCTAAAGACACCACCCCCAAGGGGTCTCAGGCATGGTGAGGACTTGGGGTGGGGGGGAAATAGTGTTCAAGCATTTGTTTTGCCTAGATCTGTAACTCCCCTGCGTTGTCTAGGAGTAAAGTGTATGTGGTTAAGCAGTTTTTTCACAGCCTGTGCTCCCTACTGTAACTGCCATGTGTCCCTGAAGTTATAAATAACACCCTTCATTTGGGGTTGTTTTGTTTTAAATTTCCCAGGAATTTCAGTGTTTAAAAAAATAAAATAAAACGTGAAAATCGGTACAAACAGAAAACAAAGGGTCAGTAGGCGAGGGCTGCCCAGCATGCATGGAAGCGGTGGTGGGGGGAGTGAGTGACTGCCCAGAAATCATTGGAGGCTGCAGGTGTGGGAGGATGAGGGGAGCCTTCTGTGCCTCGCAGGTCTGTTGGGCAGTCTCAGTTGCAGTGCATGGCTGGGGCTCTGTGAGGGGAGAGCTGGGTCCAGGGAGTTCCGGAACTTGCAAAATGTGGGTTACACTGGGGAAAACCCAAATACTTGCTTTTTCAAAACATGGGGCTTGGGGGGGAGAGAGTCAGTAAAACCCCAAAACCAAGGCCTTACCTATAAACTGAAGTGCCCATGACGGAGGAGCTCTGGGGAAAAGTGTGCATAGGGGTGTTGGGAAAGCACTGAGGAGGTCCAGCGTTGGTCTCGGGATTGAGGTCAACTGGACTGTAGGGCCCTATGCAGAGAGTCTGCACCACAGGAGTGTGTCCTAGAGGCTTAGAGTTAGAGACCATGACTGGACTCTACCCAGACCCAGCTGGCTGGAAAGTACATGGGATCCCAAGATTAGGTCTGACTGTAACAGCCTGGTACTGTCCTCTAGGGGTACTGAGCCAGAGCTGTAACTCCCATTGTCGCTATATTTAAGCATATGTTCCTGAGAAGGGTTGCTTTCAGGGGTTGGAACTGTCACTGCAATCTGGGAATAGCTACAGCTGCTGTATGTGCTAGCTAATGCCAAGGTGAATGAGTCTCAAGTTAGACAGCGATCTGTTTGTTTGCTTTCAAAACAGTTCTATTTCTTCCCCCTGTAATCAGTGCAGAAAATTAACAAAAAGCCTTTGTGTATCTACAATAATAATGACCTGTAATTTTGTGACCCAGCCAAGCTTTCACATAGGTTCCCAGTAGCCCATGGGAGGCAATCAAACTTTTCTATTGTAAATCATCTGGAGTGTGAAATGGGACTATGTTAAAGGCGAGATGCTTATCCATTGATTTTTTTTGTTTGTTTTTTTATTTTCTTTTTAATCAGATATAAGGATGCCCAGCTATTTGAAATTCCCTTTTATTGAGCAATTGATTTTTGGCATTTTGATTTTTCTTGGACTCTTTCACTGAATGAAAACTAGCTTGTTTTATATTTACAAAACTGAATTTTGAGAAGCTCAGCTTTTGTGTGTGAGGTCTTGTTCTCTGTTGTTCAATCATGGCTTGTAATTTATTCAGCACTTTGAGCCCCATAGTTTTACATATGCCCTCAAAGCACTTAAAAACAAACCCACACCTGCCTAGATTTTCAGACAGAGAGGTTTTATTCAATGCTGTTTGTAAGGCGTTCTCAGAAGCTTAACAGAGTTTTTGCCCGCACCACATTTTAGTGAATCTAATTTTTTCCAGACATTAAGCTATCATGGACTTTGTTTCCATATCCTCTTGGATGAAGCCTTCAAAGTAGCTCAGAGCTTTCTGGAGGAGACATGCTTAGTTGGCAATATCCATAGCAAAAGTATTAAAACCTAATCCATAAATAGTAGCTGTTGGAGTATATTTATTTGTAAATATCTTGGCAACAGATTGAATAAAAGAAAATACTGAGCACTTTCCACTTTGGTAGGTCAAATTTATGTTTTAAACTACCCAGCAAATGCAACTTTCAAACTAAGTTTTGGTACATCTATTTCTTTTACTAAAAAAGGTAAATATACAAGAGTCTGGTCTGTCTAATGGTTAGAGCAGGGACACGGAGCCAGAACTCCTGGACTCTATTCCTGGTTCTGCTGTGGACTTGCTGCATTACCATCTGTTTACTCATCTGTCTATGGTACTTCCCTGCTATAAGGATAGCATTTATGCTACAAATGTGAGAGTGTATTGTTAGTATGAGAATGTTTATGCTAATACTGTGTTAACCTCTGAGCATGCCCAGCATGAAATCGGACTACAGAAGCCTGACCAGTTTTGATTGGAGTTAGCTGCTCCTGCAGTTAATGAAAGTGCTGTGCCTTCTCGTACCTGCCTCCTGAGTGCTTGCTAAACATTACACCTACTTCACAGAGGATATGTGAAGCTTGATTAGTTGTTGGTAAAACCTTCTGAGCTCCAGACTGGAAGAAAAACAAATTCTGGAGTGTTAGAATTACCTGTGGAATGGAAAATTGAATTTCCAACCATCTCTAGTCTTGGGCTGTTCAGTTCTGGATTGTAGTCTAGGCCCACCTCTGCTAGGAAAGTTAATATCTGGGGCACTGCAGCTAAAAAGCCCTTCTTGCACATAAGACCCTGACCACCTGATCATGTGACCCTAAGAGAAATGAACACAGGGCTTGGAAATCAGGAGGTCCGTGGTTCTAATCCTAGCTCTGCTACTGACTCAGTGTGGCCTTTACCTTGTGACTTCAGCTTTCAATCCACTTCCCTGATTTTTAAAATTAGGTTTCTAGTACTTTATAGATGTGTTTGTGAAGTAGTTAGAACATGTATATGTCCAAAGCTCTGAACAGAAAGTGTTCTACAAATTCTAAATATTAATGTTTCTTGGCCTACATCCAGGCAGTCCTGAAAGGGTGTGGCTCATCCCGGGTGGTCAGGATTTCTGGTTCAAGAAGTATTTCGGGGTTGGCTTTTCATACATCCACCTTTTCTCTGAGAGTTAACAGCTGCAGCAGAAGCAGCACAGTCCGAGCTATTTGTGTACCATCTTCCAGCAATAAACAGAAGTGGTTCTTTGCTTTAAAGAACTCATACTTACCTTCTTTTTTTTTCGTTTCTTTCTGAGCATTGTACTTGGTTGTGCTAGCCCACCAATAAATAGATTGCAAGAGCATGTGACAGTAGTCACCTGGGGTGTTGTGCAAATTACATTTTCATATTGCTTACATTAGCAGTGAGTTGCACCAGTGTAATTGATCCTAGATCTCCTTAGCTGTGCAGACAGGAAATAGTGTGGGATCTGTGCAGAAGATGAGCATGTGTAAGTGTGATTAATCAAAGTCTCTAAATGAGAGCATTCCTTCTGCATTAGCTTCACTCAGGCTTAGTGCTGCCTTCAAGGCGTTGTTCCATGTATGAACTAGCTCAGACAACTCAGATTTACAGCTGGCTAAATTGTAACTCTGGTCTCAACAGCTATTACAGAAGTACAAAGCATTGTAGAGAGAAATTTCTTACAGTTGGGATTGGCAACTCAAAAGTACAAGCAGCTAAGGCATCACTGGGCTGGACAGACAAGTGGATTTCAGCTGTTCAGGTGGCAACCAGCAGCACACTGATGTGTATTGTGGTGTTACAACCTCTTTTCCCCACTGCTCCGGTCATTGACACTGCTCTGGCTCAGCTGCACAATAATTACTAGATTACAGGAAATAATGGTCTCTGGGTGGCCTTTGAATGGTCCTGTGTGGAGCAGTTATGAAAATCAGGCCCCAGGCACTTAGTCTTGCACTAATGCGCACCTTGCTTTATGGCAGCAACACAGAGACTGATATCACCCAGGAGTGTCTGATTACACAAGGAGGTGCGCTTTAGTCTTGGTTTCAAGCCAGGAGGCAGGACTGAACAGGTTCCATTATGTTGATTGTGCTTAGCAGGTTTACAAGAGGATGTTATTTTCAATACCATATTCTTAACATAATAAGCCCCTCAGTATGAAATTACCAATACTTGTACTGAAATGGTATTGTTTCCAGGGGGGCTGGAACAATTTGTATTGTTGGGGTTGCTGAGAGCCATTGAACCAAACTGTAAACCTTGTATATGACAAACCACTTCAAGTCAGAGGGTGCAGCAGCACCCCCGGCACCCTTAGTTCCAGCACCTATGATTGTCTCATCTAATCACAACACAGACAGGCTGTGCAGTTAGTGACCCCATTTGTTCAATTCTACAATCCCTGCATCTTGGGTAAAGGTGAGAGTTTGTTCTGCATGATGACTACAGCTATTTCTTAAGAATGGAGAAGGCATTACAAGATCTCTCACTTGGCCCTAATTAATATTTAATTATTTATACTAAGTGGAACAGCTCCAACAGGAGAGATTTAGTGTCTCGCAGAGAGACTGACGCTATAGTCCAGTTGTTAGGGCACTCACAGAGGATGTGGGAAATCCAGGTTTACGTCCCTGATCCAAAGCAGGCAGTGCATAGCCTTAAGTTTGGGTCTCCTACAACCTGTGAATGACCTAACCACGGGGCTGTGTAAGCCTCTCCCGCCGTGAAAAATTGAGAGGTCATACCTTTGTTCTGCATTGAAACAGATGTGGAAACCTTGAACATTTTTACAAAATGGAAATCTTGTTTTCTGGCCCGTTCTACAACCCAGTGATGTGGCTACTGGTATGGTATTAAATATGTGTGTGTGGGTACACACATACATACATATTGATTTATATATAAATAAAACCCACGGCCACACACAACCACATTACTAAAACAAGTCGCTCCACTGCTCACACTTCTCCATTGATGGAGAGGATGAGCGAACACACAGATGACAGATTTGTAATCACGTTGCTTAACACCCTACTGGAAGGTGCTCCGATTCTATGGTTATAAATGTGGTATATAGACCAGAATAGAAGTGACACAAGGTCCTGCTTCCTCATTAGTCACAGTGCAGCAGTGGAAGAAATGCACCTGTCAGCTCTGAAAAGCAGCGTGCAAAGAGCTATCTGTTCAAAATTGACCTCTAAACTTACACCCATATACTAAAAAAGGCTCCTTTGAATAATTTGTCTCAAAGAGCCAGTCTACACTTTCACCTTCCACTAGAGTTGAATCAAGGAGGTAGTGTGCAGATCTGTATTAGATTTACACTGGGGTTCAGAGTTGGGGATTGAGACCAAGTCAGTTCTAGGGTTCAGGCTCAAGGGTGATGAATTCTTGTTATGGGAAGTGTTCTGATGAAGCTTGTGCCATAACTCACTTGTGTTTTATAACCACTTTCTGAACGATCTAGAAAGGTGGCATCATTTTCATTGATTATTTCAGGGATACCATGTAGACCTAAGGTGAAATCCTGGCTCCATTGAAGTAAGTGGCAAAATTCCCATTGACTTCAGTGGGGCTAGGATTTCACCTCTGACTCTCTGAACCTTGATTGCTCTCTAGATCAGAAGGACCAGTTTCACAAGCAGTTTTCCCCTGCTTTGTGCTGCTTTGGTGATAACCTGCTTTAGCATATCCATGAAATTGGACCAATATGTCTCTATTGAAGTGGAAGCCACTTGAGGAAACACTGGGCCCTCACAGATCATTTAAAGGCCAATAACAGATGTTGGTTATCTGCAAACCTGCTCTCATAAGTTCCAACATTCACCAACAGGAAGCAGCTGCTAAAGGCAATTTCAAAGAAGCATGTGTGGACTAGGGAAGGATAGATTTTAGCAATATATGAGGAAAGAATGAGCTGAATAACAGAACATTAAAAAGCCATTGTGTTTTGTCATTCTAAATAAGGCTGACTTTTATAAAACTGGACCCCTCTCACTCCAATTTGCATAGAAATGATGCTATGTTGGTTTCAGTATTTTTTTTGGATCCTGAAAGCTTACTGTTTTCATTTCCAGCATTTATATTTCACACAGCTTTGTTAAAATTTCAAAACACTGCTGGAGTTACTGCTGCCTGTATTCTGAATAGCGATATTTTGTGGAACAATACTTTCCTAAAGTATGTTTCCCCAAAGTATGTCTTCCCCCCCCGCCCAAATACCTTTTTATAGTTGCCCCATTAAAGGGGGAGAGAGAGATGTCCATTCAGCATTTATAATAGCAATTCTTCTTTGAATAGGAAGCATTTGAGAATTGTCTCAATTGGTCAATCTCTTTTCAGTGCACTATAAACTATCTCTGTTTAATATATTGGTCCTTCAGGTTTCATGAACTTGAATAACTGGGGCTATCAGTGGACAGAGGGATCTGGCTAAGTTGGAGAAAAGTAATAAAATGTTTTTATATTAGGACACACAAGCCCAAAGAGACAGACATTCATTTCATTTCTTGATTTCATATAATGTTTGGCACAAATGAAACTTCACAGTAATTCTCATTTTAGAATCCTTCAGACAATAAGGATTATTAGCCTCTAAGTGTAGATCAGTGATACTCAGACATCAGGTTTCAGAGTAGCAGCCGTGTTAGCATCCGATGAAGTGAGCTGTAGTTCACGAAAGCTTATGCTCAAATAAATTGGTTAGTCTCTAAGGTGCCACTAGTACTCCTACTCGGACATCAGTGGTTCAGGAGCCAAGTTAGCATTACCCAGAAGAGCCAAAGTAGTGTGAATTCATTGTTTCATTTACTATAGCACTAGTCATATTTAAACAGATAGGGAAAAATTTAGTTTCTAGAATAAGCCCTCCAATCTCCCATTGAGAAAGGTGGACTAGTAACTGGAGATATAGGTTCTCAGTACATTTCTGATTCAAGACTTTTATTCCACTGGCTTCCACCACATATTGACATCAATAGGACTATTTGCATAGGTAAAGATTACTGGCATGAGTGGGATCGGTGTGTATATATATTATAAAGCTTTACATGTAGCTAGTGGCCTGTGAAAACACTAAATTTAGTTCTTAAAAATATTGCTGAAGGAAAAAATGCTAATAGAAGGTTCTTAAAAAATTGAACAGAGCAAAATTTCTCAAAAGGGTGCAGACTTAGCTCCTAAATTTCCACCTTCATAGGAACCTTAAGCTATTGCCCTGTGCTCCAACATGATTGTAGTGCCTTGGTGTGGTTTCTACTAAAACCGTGGTGCTGGTTCTAGTTTAGGATGTAGTGATGTAACCTCTCAACGTTTTCTAAAAAGTCTCTCAGGCGGTGCTTGTTCAAGCAAAAACTTTTTCAAGTGGGTTTGGCAGAAGCTATGTCCTGCATGTACAAAGGGATCTATTTCTTTGACTGAAATCCTCATTAACGTCAGATAAGTAAAGCTGGTTGGGAATACTTCAATGAAACATTTTTGCCAAAAATGCCAAGTCCCTTGAGACCAAGTGTTGCAAGACAAGGTCAGTTTTGATGAATTTTCCCAACTTGAAAAAAATGTGGAAAAGCATTTTGGAATTGTAGAAATGTCCCATTTCTAACTGTTTTTTTTCCAGGCAAGAAGTTTTGTTTTTTCTTGGTTCGAAACTACTATGTTTTGAAATTTAACTTTTTTTTTAAACCTTGTTTAGTCAATTAAAATCAAAACAATGTTTCAGAATTATCAAATGAGGATTTTTGGCTTGTCAGTGCACACATTTTTCAAGACTCCTATTTTTCATTCTGATTTGGGATAGAAAACCTTTTTTGAATCTCTAAAACTCTTCTCCCCCCCCCGACCTACTTAATAAATCCCTCCTCCTTATAAACTCCATTAATTTTGTATGTTTATGGTAGTGTTCACTATATGTGGGGATACCAAAAAAAGGGTTATCTTACATTTTCTTTCAACTTACTCTTACCCAAGGGGAAATCTACTATTATGCAGCAAAGTAAGAATGAATAAAATGGCAAAGTGTAAACCCTTTTCAAGATAAGAGTTTGTTTGACTTGGCCTATGGCCTTCTGAAGTTCGTCCTTATAAGATATCTGCATACATTGTCTGTCAGTAATGAGATGACACATTCTAGGATGGTCTAGATATCCCTGGCTCAAACACAGAAGTACACATTGTAAAGTTTTAGTAGAGAGAGTGGAAGAAACAAAACACAGAAATGTAAGTAGATTGGAGCAGGGATCATATCTCAGTTTAAAATCTAATATTTATAAAACCTCTTGGAAGCATAAGAGTCTTCGAAGAAGGACCTATTAAAGTAAAAGGAAAAATACATATATTTCAAATGGTTCATTCAAAGAGTACAAAGACCAAATCAGAATTCAAATAGACTTAGATAAAAGAAGATTTGGACATAATTTGAATAATCCAGAATGTTCAACACCAACCACTATACCCTCAGTAACCAGAAACATAGGTCTGCAAATGAAATAAACCAGGTGAGACTATAAATCATATAAAATCTTCTTTATATGGAATCAAAGTATATTTCTGCATGAAGAATGTACCCTTCTGAACAGCTCTCTGCTCAACCCTGTTGCTTCTGTCTACAGTGGATCGTGCAGCAGCCAGTTATGCTCTCTTCCAATCTCACTTCTAGCTCATAGCCTATTACTGGGAATTCTTGTCTAGTCAAGAAAGACTCAGTGCAAGTAATCTGAGCCAGAGGCCCATAGTATAGAAATAAACTCAGAAGAACTGAATGTTTGTGGTTTGTTTGTTTTTTTTTTTTCTTTTTTTTAAATTCACATAGATGATGGAAACCTGCTTTTGCATTGTTAGTGTGCTTTACGTTAACAAAGGGGACCTGTGCTGGTTACAAGTGACTGACTTAGACGTGAAAGGCTCTGCATCCATTAGCCAGTTCTTAAGCTAACTGAACTGCAAATACGAAACATTCCAAATTCTGGGCCGAGCCACTTAAGGCTGCAGACCCTTGAAGCACTGAATACAAGGTTCTGCCATTCATAAATGTATTTGTACATAGTGTGTATCTTTTAAATAAAAACTCAGTTTATTTTGTAAAATAAAAGGTTGCCCTGGGGTAGGTGGGTAAAGAGGCATGGCTGTACATCAGACATACGCCTTCCAGAGGTGGTAATTATCAGAAAAAATGATCTTGTGCACTCTTGAGTACCTCTAGGACTTTGCCATCAGTGGATATTGTTTAGAATCTTTTCATTTTCCCCCCACATTCGTGATATAAACAAATGGTGAATTAGTAATATGATCATGTCATGCATGCATTTTCATTTCCCTTTATTCCAAAGATTCTCCAAGCCTTGTCTCAACAGTAGACATGCCACAACATCTAGGGTAGAGGAGAGCAACCAACTAATTCTTGGCCAAAATTTGCCCTTGGCCAATAAGGACATTAGGGCAAACCCCTGTTTGTTACCAAATATGTGGTTTATTTTAATGCAGAGTAAACAGGGTCTCCAATATTTTAAGGTCAACTCCCCCCTTTAATAAATAATAATTAATAATAAGTGTTCCACGGTAACAGCCTCAAACCTTATAGCATAGCCATATGGTAAATTGCAGCATTTTGGATCATAACTGTAGAATACTATAGTGCTATAAAAGATCCATGTAGATTATTCTGCAACTTATCTGCCTCAAAAGGCTTTGCCAACTCTAATGGGGTATGCTGGTCCTTTAAGAGAAGAGGCCGGAAGACCCAGTTGAAATGTCCAAAGACTGAGGAAGTGACCTGATAATGGAAGAGAGGAAGTGGTCCCAGGGAATTGGGAGTTGGCTGTGGGGGGAGTCCCCAGGACAATGTTCTTCCAATAGCCTGGGATCAGGAACCCTGTACTGTAAACTGGGGCAGGGCTCCCATTTCTTCCAGCCAGTTGAGAGGAGCTCTCTGAAGGTGCGCAGTATATAGAACAGGACACACTGGCAAGAGAAGGAAGCCAGCAGGCTAAACCCAGGAAGAGACCACTAGGAGAGGCAACTCCATGAAGAGCAGGCTGTGGCAGGGGAAGAGGTCTGTGTGGATGGCAGAAGAGCCAGAGAAAAGTGTGAACCTTTGGAATGCAGTGATGGAGTTTACTGGTGAGACTGGTTGCTGTTAACTCAGCCCCAAGTAGAGAGTGGTAGGACTGATAAGACTTGGAGGGAGGGTCTGTAAGGGGCCCTGGAGAGGGAGAACAGAGGGAGGTTGCTGCAAAAGAAACTGTCCCCAAAGATCACTATGTCAAATAACTTAGATCCACTCTGAACATGAACAGAATATTTAATGCTACTGCATTTCCATTTCTGTTTCCTTCCCAGAGGGTGATACATGCTTATTGACCTGTAATATAGCTGGTATGTTTAAAAAGGAAGCAGGTCAAAATAATTGCTGGTGGAATAATTGCCAGAGTTCATACAGAACAGGGGACTAGATTAACCTTTAACTCCACCTTGATTATTTTCCTGTAATGTGGAGCCAAAGCAAACTCTGATCCAAGCACCCCAAAGCTATGGAATTCTGATCCAAGTGTGATTATTACCCAACAGGTTCTTATCTCTAAAATGGCCCAAACTCTAAATGTAGTACACCGAATTTAGTACATTTGACGATGTCTTTCTCTAGAGGCTGCTTCAGTGATTAGACCAGTATACTGTTTGGTTATTGCTAAATAAGGAGTTTGCCTTTAGTACAAACGGTACAACAGCCTATGTTTTTGGTGCTGAAGATCCCAAGTTTGCACCTCAGTGTCATCTATAGCACTGTAAGCATTCAGCCATAGGACCAAATTCTCTGCTGATATAAACTGGGGTAGCTTCACTGAAGTCAATAGAGTTCTGCCAATGGATGCCACCAGAGAATTTGGCCCACAGATAATCTTTGTGGAGTTTAGGCTCTCGATCTGACCTTTTGTGACCCAGATAATTGGGTTCTGGAAAGTGATATTGTCACATACCCTCTCCTCAGACAGTGTCCCCATTTTTCCAGGTCTCTGTCTGAGGAAGAGATGTAAACTGGTAGTGAATTTGATCCTTCAGATACGGTGATGGAATACTTGCTGAACAATCAGGTAAGTCTGTGACACTAACATTTTGGAAACCATTTTAACCCCTAGGTGACAAAACAAGTATAGCGAGGAGTCTTTGCAACAGTAAATACGTTCAGCCAATTTTTTTCTCTATAGTAGGAAAACTATATGACAAAAGCTTAATATTACTCTTTTGGCTCTCCTCCAAAACCAGAGTTCAAGATTGTTTAGGTTTCTGGCAAATGTTACTGAGACAATTCTCCATTTAAAAATCAAAGGTCTGATGCTTGGCTGGTGTACGCTGATGCAGTTCCATTGAGTTCTGTAGTAAGAGCTTTAGGCTTCAATGGAGCTACTTCGATTTACACTAGCTGAGGTTGTGGCTGAGATGGAAGTGGAAGTCAGTGCTCACTGTCTTGGCATTTATCCTATGTCCATCATGGATCTTGAGCCATTTATAAAGTTTTCAAAGTTGAGGTTGGGATTTTCAAAAGAACATAAAGGACCTAGGCAGCTAAATTCCACTGAAAACAGTGCTTACAACTCAGTCTAAAATAAGGTTCTCCATTTCTCCTCCTCTAACTTCCGAATGACAGGATTTCCTTTAAGAGCCTTCCTACTATTGTAGGCAGCCCCTCTGTCTCCTAATCATTCACATCCTTTGCAGCTCCTGAGCACACTTCGGTAACTTACCTTTCAATACAAATTCTTTTTTTCATCAGGCTAAAGATTGACAAGGTCACTTTGATTTAATAGGGGCTCTCCAGTGCATCTGGGAAACCGGGAGCGAGTATCAGTCCTACCGTTGCTTTCAAAATTAATTGAAAAAGCACTTTACCAGTGGCTCTACTTTACCTCGGAACATACACACTAGATTAAAATAGCCTGGATTCACTCTGGATAGTCTACTTTAATAGTTCTGTTAAAATTTATAGTTTCAAAAAAAGTAGTCTACCTGACGTGACATTCATTTGTCCCTCACCATAATTTTCACGTGTCTCTCCAAAGTATGTTTACAGTCAGTTGTTTGCAGTACACTGATGATGATCTCTCCCTATGCACACAGGCCTGTAATAGCTTTTGAGAAAGTATTATTGAAGGATATTTTAAAAATTGCTCACTGGCTAGACAGCAGTCGCCTTACTTTAAATCTCCATGAAACATAAACAGTCAGAGTCTTCAATATGATAGATTGTCTATTTGGACCATTTTTAAAGATTCACTGAGCAGTGGCGTCATAACATAAATGCTAACTGTGCTAAAATCCAAAATGTCATCTTAATAAAATATTGTATATGGCCCTCTAATTAGATTACACCATCCTTTTAAAGAAGCACCATACCTAATGGACATAATTGCTCAAGTAGCATGAGAATTCCATTTTTTCCCCCTAGAATGCATTAGATCTTGTTCAAGGAACAATAGTCTAGTGATTTATATTCCTTCACTTTAATTATGGAGATGAAATGTGAGTTGAGTATTCAAATGGTCCACTGAAATTGTAAATACTACTTGAGTGTGGGGAAAAGCTAGCAGGTTTGTGCTAAATGTTACTACTTAAAATATTACAAAAATGTTCTAGGCATAATTAGCTTTCATTAAAGAGGATCGGTACCTGGTAACAATGCTGAACAGATGTACAAGCACTGTAGAAGAATATCTTGATGGAAAAATGCCATTTAGCTCAGTCTGTATAAGCAGTATTCTGCTGGAGAATATAACAGAGTGTCTAAAGCTGAAACAAATGTCAATTTTACATCATATCACCCTATATACTCCTATGCAGGCTCTCTTGGAGGTCCAGAGAGGCCTGGGCCACTTGCAGCTTTTGAGGCCCCTGGCCATAATAAAAAATGACAAAACATGAAAACAAAATAAGGCACCAAAAAAAGAGTAAGACATAATGTGAATATTTATTTTTTATTTAACAAATGTTTTTCTAGCCTTTTTCTGTGCAAATGCACGAATTATTGAGGAAAAAATCTAGCTTTTGTGCACATAAAAACAAGTTGCGAAACTTATCAAATGCCAAAAAATTCACAAGTGTCTAAATTTGAGGCCGCCCTTTGAGCTTGAGGCCCAGGCCAAATGGCCCTCCTGGCCCCCTCTCTGATTGGCCCTGCTCCCACGTATCTGGTTGCTAGCATGTTCTGATGCTCATTCCACAGCATTCACACAAACCTAAGTAATACAGACACTTTTTTTTTTCCTCCCTCCAAAAATAGCCACTGATTTTTGGGATGCTTCAATATTTGGGCGTCGAACTTGAGGCACCATGGGCCTGATTTTCAAGAGGTTCTCCTTCCCATTGACTTTAGTTGGAAATCTGAGGGCTCAGAGCCTCTGAATCAGGCCCAGGTTGTCTCAGTTTGGGCACCCATTTGCAATGGTGGAAATTGTTGCCAAGTGTAATAATTGGTTTTGTATTTTTACCCTCATAATTTGAAATATGTATAAGGGCTAGGTTATGACCCTCATACACACATTAGTGAACAGTTACTCACATGAGCAACCCACTGTATATCTGTTCAGCACTATTGCCAGGCACCTCTCCTTTCTAATGGCAGTTTAGTTTATCTAGAACATGACCGTTCTAAAATATTACACAATATCTATTAGTACAATCTGCCAGCTGGCTTTCGTGCCCCCAGCCAAAGTGTTTATGATTTCAGGTTCAGCAGAATTTGGTAGCAACAGCTTATAGGAGTAACTGCTCACCAGTGTGCATAAGGAGTTCTCAATCAGGCCCCAAGTAAAGACTATGTGCTTGGAGAGGAACCAAAATAAACAAACTTAAATATGTCTCTGAAAAAGAAGCAAATTCATTGTAAAATATTCATGGCCTCCAGGGACTCCATGGTTGACACTGAATTGCACTCCATCGCCTTCTGCACCTCAGAGCTCCTGCTCAGAAGCCCTGACTCAGCAAACCACTTAAGGATCAGTCTTGCATAGAACTAGTTGATAAACTTTCGACAGAACAGCTGTCTGTCAGAAAATGCAGTTTCATTGAAATTGAAATATTTCGCAGGAAAGTGTCAATTTCAATAAAGTTTTTCTATGGTGGGGGGGAGGGGAGTCAAAACTTGCAATTTTACAGTGTCAAAGTGCTTCATTTTGAGAAGGTGAAATATTTTGACTTTATCATTTTGTTTTTGATGTTTCTACTGTAACATTGATTTTTATATAATAATTCAACATTCTCACAACAAAACATTTGGAACAATCCAAATGGTTTTTCAAATTTTCCTTACACAGGCAATTTCTAAATGTTGTCTTTTTGTTCTGATTCAGAATGAAAATAAATTTCAAAATGTCAATTTCCCACATGGTGGAAATTCCACTCTCAGACCAGCTCTAATCCTGCACCATATCAGTCATTAGGAGTTTTGTGATTGATTTTCAGTGGGAACAGGATTGGGGCCTTAAAGAATTCCTTTACTTCAAGCGCTTGACTAATCCAATTCATTTCAATGCAACACCTCAGATGTTTGAAATTAAGCACAGGTGTAAGTACTCTGCTGACCTGGGGCTTAAAACGCAGGCCCCTAGTATTTGGGCAAATGTCGAACCTTTTTTAACTGTGTCATTTTAGAGCCTCTGACACATAGTTGAGCAATTGTTTTTCATTAGGGGACAACAAGGTACACCCAGTATGTGTGTGTGGTATCTTGCTGTTTTCCAGAGGGCATAGTTCAACATTAGGGCTTTGTATGTATGTATTTCCCCTACAAGATTGAAAGAGAGGAAATTGCATGGCTCAAACATTTGAGTTTTCTGTGTGAGAGGAGGCTGTTTGTCCTGGATGAAGCAGCAATATCCATAACTTTCTTTTCTCCATTTACTGCATTCCCTTATTTTATCCCCATCTCACATTAATACTGCACCTTCTTCCCAAAGGACTCCTCTGCATCTGTCTGGGGAAAAAATCACTTACTTACATTAGCAACCTCAGGATCATGGACAACTGGAGCACAGCTTGCTCACAGTATTCACTCCTTGTGGTTTAATCATAATTTTACTCTTGCCTAATGGGGAAGGATACAGAGGTTGAATTCAGTAAAACCGCTGCCTGGCTTTTCCACAGCAGATTGTAGGAAAACTCCCAAAGCCCAGCCCTCCAGCAACAGAAGCCCAACAGAGTTTAGATTGAATATACAGCAAGAATCATAGCAGCAAATGCTTTTGACATGACATGACATTCTAGTATCCTGCACAGCATTTGCAAAGCTATAGGATGCGGCTGCTGAGTCTCCAGCAAGGCTGGTTTGTGTGTGTGGGTTTTTTGTTTTTCTTTTCTTTTTTTCTTCCCTTCCCCTTTGGAAGATGTACACTGTGTACTTTGTTTTAGTAAACTGGCTTGTCTTGCAGTCTTAATTTATACTTTTTTTTTTTTAATGCAGCCAAGAACTTCAGACAAATAGTTAAACCTTGAGGCCAAATACTCTTAAAAGTACAGTTAGAATTATGCCTGGCACGGAGTCCCTGACACTTCTGTAACAGGAAAGTCATTCTGAATGATGGAGGCCTCTGAGATAAAGTAGGAGTCTCAATACAGTTATACATGCTTATAGAATTTGCTGGAACACTGCAAGTAACAACTCCAGCACCGGAGGAACCACTTAATTTTGTACTACTCTCTTCTCCCCCCCCCCCCTTCAAATACAACAAAATAACATGCAAAACAATACTAAGATTAAGGTATAGCACCAACTATTGGCAGAGGTGCTATCTACACTGAGCATTACAATACCATTAGAACTGGTCAAATACAACACCAAAGAAGATCTTTGTCAACAATTCCAAACTGCTGTTTGGTTTTCCTAGGTTTGTGCTTCAACATATAGGTTTTGGTTCATACGGCTATTTGGGAAATTGTTGTTTGTACAAATACTCCTAGGAACACAAGTATTTTTGGGGTGATTAAGAGTTTGTCATCCAATGAGACCAAATACAATATCCCGTTACTTAATGTGACCAGTCATACAGCACAAAGAGCTAATAGGTTGTGAATATCCCCAAAGTTGAAATGATGGTCTGTGAATACTTGTAAATCAGAAATAGATTAACAGAATTCAAGACTGGTTCAAAATGATTTGAATTTTGCAAGCAGGAAAAAGGACTAATTTCATCTCACAGTTTATTTATTTATTTATTTATTAAATAAACTACTAATCTGACCAGTCCTGCTTCTCAGCATGAGAGCTCAAGTAAGGTGAAAGAGGTCGCTGTAGTTTTTGCTGCTGAATTATAACAATGTTTATAAGCCTGACTGAAACAAAAAGCAAATATGTAGATGATGTTTGACCAGCAATTGATGAATGCACTCTTTAGAATGTAAATAGTTCTGGTTGCTGGAGAAACCTATGTAAAATCTGGCTAGACTTTATTTGCAAATTGATTAGAGTTCCCATTTGGTCTCCTAGTGTATGAAGCATTGCAATTAAACTAATAAAGTAATTGGATTTATTTTTTTTTCTCCCACCACTTTCTCAGCCTTGTATGCAGCAGTACCTTCTGAAACTACAAAGATGAGAGAAAATCATATTTTCTTAAGTTGGTGCTGTTGATGTGAAAGAACAGACAGGCAGCAAAAAAAAGTCCCTCGGGTCTATGAGAAATGCAATCGTGTTTTCCCATGAAAGTAAACATTTTAAAAACTTTATTCCAGATTGTATTTGTGATTAAAAAGGTCAACTACATATCTCAAAGATTTAGATATTTGGCAGCTCTCTTCTGTGGCTTGCCAAACAAGCATTGATTGCAAGCATTGGCCAGAGATATACAAACACTTATAGATATTGTATGCAGAAGGCAAGCTGCACTTAAATTGATGATTAATAGATCTGCTGTTAGTAATCTATAGCATCTCTTTTGCATGGAGAAATAGTTTATAAGGGATTATAGTTTAGCTGTAACAGTTCATTCTGTGCTAAAACTTGGCATGTAATGATGCTGCCTTGGAGAATTTATCAATTATTCTTTTACAAAGGAGATGTAAATAATGGGAATGCAAAATAAATAAATAAAACTTGCCTGATTGCTGGTTTCGCTGTTCAGGTGATTACGGAGTAATGACTGGTTCTGGAGGTCATGTTACAACCACAATTTCGTATTAAGCCCTACTCTTGGATTCCCTTTTAATTGAAGAAGGAAAAAAAACTTCTCCCTTTGCCTGGGAATTTCTCATGCTGATTCTTCAATAAGAGGAGATGGACTTTTGGGGGGGGGGGGGGGAATGTGTAAAAATTTGATATAAAGAAACTGTATTTCTACATTTACAATCAGTGTGCTGTATATCAGTTGCATGTCTATACTTATTTTTGATATTATCAAAATACAGTGCACCTGGGAGCAAGCCTCCCCACCCGAGTCCACAGACTTGAGCTAGTGGGCCTTGTGCTAACGTTCTAAAAACAGCTGTGTGGACATTGCACCTTGGGCTGGAACTTGAGGGCTAAAGCCTGGGGTGATGGGCTTCAGAGCACAAACTGCCACATCAAAGCACCATCTACACAGCAATTTATAGCACATTGTGTGTTAGCAGGGCTCACGCGAAAGAAATTTTGAACGGAGAGCCTCTCTGTACTTTGTCATTTTAAAAAAAAAATCGACACTTCAGGTCCACTTTAACCCATATTCTTGATCTATTGTATGTACATTTTGAAAGGGTCACCAAAACAATTGGACACCTTTCATAGCTACACAAGGGACCAGAAGCCCACAATGCGTGCTGTAGGCACAGTATGATGATAGATACAGATAGAGGTTCAAACTTAACTCAGAATTTCCTCGCTATTGTGGTGCAAGGTCAGAACCTTAACATTATCTGAATAGAGTGTGTTTTGTGATGTAATACAGACATGTTAAGGGCTAAAAGTCTGCCTGCTGAGTAAGTGAGCTATTTTTTTTTTTAAAGTTGTTCAACTTTAGGAGACTCCTGAGTCCAGCATAACTTTTATGTAAGTAAAGTCACCAAGGAAGAACAGTCAAGAATTTAAAAGGGCTGATCAGGACTTAACTCTTTTTTTTTTTCTTTCTTTCTTTATTTTTTTTTTCCTTTTTAATATATTTTTCCAGCCTTTTCCTCCAATCAGAATACAGAGAAAATGAAACCACAGGAGAAAGAGAGATTCAGTTCTGGCTGGTGCATTTAATAGATTTATTAGCTAAATTCTGATTGCGGGCGCAAATTTTGCTCTCCGTTACATTTGGGCAAATTGAATACGGAGGGTGAAATCCACACGTCATTGAAGTCTATGGAAATTTTGCCTTTGGCATCAGAGGACAGGATTTCACCCTGAGAGTGGAAACTCGTCTATTGGCTTGAAGTACCTCTCTTACTGGTGGTGATACATGAGAAGGAAAAAGAAAAGGAGGACTTGTGGCAAATAAATTTGTTAGTCTCTAAGGTGCCACAAGTCCTCCTTTTCTTTTTGCGGATACAGACTAACAAGGCTGCTACTCTGAAACGTGTCATGAGAAGGAAAGAATTCATCTTAACACTCAGATCCAACAGTGTATTTTCTAAGTGTTTAGCCCTGCAAGTTTACCTTTTTACAAGGTAAACTGGGCAAGTTTGATCTGGAGTCACTCAGAGATATGCTGTTTTTATAGTTGCCTTTTCAGAGTAGAGCTGGACAGTGGATGATACAGCTCCTCTGAAGCAGTCCTGATAGTTTTCAGAGTAGCAGCCATGTTAGTCTGTATTCGCAAAAAGAAAAGGAGGACTTGTGGCACCTTAGAGACTAACAAATTTATTTGAGCATGAGCTTTCGTGAGCTACAGCTCACTTCATCAGATGTCCTCAACAAATCAATGCCTTATCCCATGGTATATAGAGTAAGCCCCATCCATCCCATTTTCCCTGGCCTTTGAAGGATAACTGGGAAGAAATAAAGAACCCAGTCTTGTCCCTGGTAATGGCAGAGTCGTGTTGCAGTAATCCTAAACACAACAGTAGCAGCATAAAACTTTTAGTTTAAGACAAAAGTTCAATGACGTTCTGAATTATTAGCATATCTCCTCTGAGTATAGTAGAACAGAAAAGTCAGCTCATCACATTCTGTAGATAAGGTTTAATAATGCATTACTCCTGATTCTCTAAAACCAGACTCTCACACTTGGAAGGCTTCATGCATGCAAGCTACAGGCAGTGGCAAGATTTACCAGCATGCCACTATCTGCACTGTTTTAGTTTCCCTAAAAAGCAATCATTGCAGAGTGAAGGCCTTCAGTCCTGAGATCAATTATGATTCAAGGCGAGAAATCCAAAGGGGACTCACTCAATTTGAAAAGGATTACAAACCCAAAACAATCAAATCTAAATTATATGTGGGCTTACAGAGATGACTTGGAAGGCCCGGTATGCAGAATGCTAGTGTAAATTCACACGACTCATATGCATTAAGTTCCACAAAAGCTCCAAGGATGTTTATTTCAAAAAGACTTGTGTTAACATGTCATCTCAATGTTTTAATGGAAATACTATGGTTTTTTTTTAACATAAAGAAAAGTCTCAGCAGGTGCTGGAGGAAGAAGCGAGCTTCTAAGAGTGCCTGTTCACTGAAGGGCATGTTTAATTTATTTGCAAAAAGAAAAGGAGTACTTGTGGCACCTTAGAAACCAACAAATTTATTTGAGCATAAGCTTTCGTGAGCTACAGCTCACTTCATCGGATGCATTCGGTGGAAGATACAGTGGGGAGATTTATATACAAAAAAACCATGAAACAATGGGTGTTACCATACACGCTATAAGGAGAGTGATCAGGTAAGGTGAGCTATTACCAGCAGGAGAGCGGGGCGAACCTTTTGTAGTGATAATCAAGGTGGGGTATTTCCAGCAGTTGACAAGAATGTCTGAGGAACAGCGGAAGGGTGAGGGGGGAATAAACAAGGGGAAATAGTTTTACTTTGTGTAATGACCCATCCACTCCCAGTCTTTATTCAAGCCTAAGTTAATTGTATTCAGTTTGCAAATTAATTCCAATTCAGCAGTCTCTCATTGGAGTCTGTTTTTGAAGTTTTTTTGTTGAAGAATTGCCACTTTGAGGTCTGTAATCGAGTGACCAAAGAGATTGAAGTGTTCTCCGACTGGTTTTTGAATGTTATAATTCTTGATGTCTGATTTGTGTCCATTTATTCTTTTACGTAGAGACTGTCCAGTTTGACTAATGTACATTGCAGGGGGGCATTGCTGGCACATGATGGCATACATCACATTTGTAGATGTGCAGGTGAACGAGCCTCTGATAGTGTGGCTGATGTGATTAGGCCCTATGATGGTGTCCCCTGAATAGATATGTGGACACAGTTGGCAACGGGCTTTGTTGCAAGGATAGGTTCCTGGGTTAGTGGTTCTGTTGTGTGGTGTGTGGTTGCTGGTGAGTATTTGCTTCAGGTTGGGGGGCTGTCTGTAAGCAAGGACTGGCCTGTCTCCCAAGATCTGTGAGAGTGATGGGTTGTCCTTCAGGATAGGTTGTAGATCCTTGATGCGTTGGAGAGGTTTTAGTTGGGGGCTGAAGGTGATGGCTAGTGGCGTTCTGTTTTCTTTGTTGGGCCTGTCCTGTAGTATGTAACCAAACACAACCGCATTTGCTCCAACCCCTCAGACAGACAAACACCTACAAGATCTCGCTCAAGCATTCTTACAACTACAATACCCACCTGCTGAAGTGAAGAAACAGATTGACAGAGCCAGAAGAATACCCAGAAGTTACCTACTACAGGACAGGGCCCCTGCCATTGGGCCAAAGGCTTGCTTTCTGCCATGGGTACCAACGCCATCACCCGATCCCCTGGTTGGAACTGTCGGACTTTCGCCTGGTGATTGTAATGGGTTCGCTGGGCCTCCTGCGCCTTTTCCAAATGTTCCCGTACAATAGGGGTGACCCGGGCTATCCGTTCTCGCGTGTGCAACACATGGTCAATTATATTTGTCCCCTCATTGGGTTCCTCTCCCCAGATTTCTTTTGCACTATCTAGTATGCCACGGGGGTGGCGTCCGTATAATAATTCAAAGGGGGAAAACCCATTTGAGGCCTGAGGTACCTCCCGGATTGCAGACATAAGGTAGGGTAGTAGGGTGTCCCAATCCTTCCCGTCTCGACTTACCACTTTCCTTATCATTGCCTTGAGAGTTCGGTTAAACCTTTCTACCAGCCCATCGGTCTGCAGATGATACCCTGAGAACTTCAGTCTATGTATATGGAGCAGCGTACAGAGGTCCTTCATTAGCTTTGACATAAATGGGGTACCTTGGTCTGTTAATATCTCCTTTGGTAGCCCCACTTGGGCAAAGATCCCCACCAACTCTTTAGCTATTGTTTTAGAAGCCGTGTTCTGCAGGGGGATGGCTTCTGGATAGCGTGTAGCATAATCCAGAACGACAGGTATATATTGGTGGCCCCGGGCTGTCTTCTCCAGGGGTCCCACTAGATCCATGGCTATTCGCTCGAAGGGGACCTCTATAATGGGAAGGGGTACGAAAGGTGCCCTCAAATGGGGATGGGGACTGTGCAGCTGACACGCCGGGCAGGACGCACAGTACCTCCGCACTTCTTCATGTACTCCGGGCCAGAAGAATCATTGCAGGACCCGTGCCAGGGTCTTCTCTACCCCCAAATGCCCCCCAAAAAGAGGACTATGGGCCAGACTTAAAACAGCATTCTGGTGTTTTTGAGGTACTAGGATCTGCTGTACCTTCTGCCCCTGTACTGGTGCACCCCGGTATAAGAGATTCTTCTACATTATGAAGTAGGGTCCTTGTCCCTGGGTTTTCCCTTCCATGGGGACCCCATCTATTTCGGTCACCTCCTTCCTAATGTTGTCGTACCTTGGGTCTTCAGCCTGGTCCTGTCCAAAATTTCCTCTCCCGGGGCTAATCTGCCTAGATCTAGGGGGCCAGTCTCTGTTGCCTCTACTGGTTCAGAGGCATTAGGGTGTGGGTCAGACTCAGGTGCTTCTCTCTCCTGGGTGGCCTCCTTTTCAGCTGCTCGGGTCCGTCTACTTATGAGAGCAACCTTCTGGCTTCGGGCCAGTATTCGGGTTCCCAAGGCCTTAGCTGCCCTTCTTTCCGTTTTCATCTTTCTACCCTGTCTGGGAGTGGAGAACAAATCTGGGGATATTTCAGAGAAGGTTGGGGGTTGCCAGTCTACTGTGGATGCCTCACTACTTTCAGGTAACACCCATTGTTTCATGTTCTCTGTGTATATAAATCTCCCCACTGTATCTTTCACTGAATACATCCAATGAAGTGAGCTGTAACTCACGAAAGCTTATGCTCAAATAAATTGGTTAGTCTCTAAGGTGCCACAAGTACTACTTTTCTTTTTTTGTGGATACAGACTAACACGGCTGCTACTCTGAAACCTTTAATTTATTTGTTTTCTATAGCCAATTTTATATCCCAGGTGCTTTACAAAGTTTTACTAATGGCAATACTCAGAACAAAAATTCAGACTTCACCAAATTGCCATATAGTCCCCCCTATATTCCAGTGTCCTGCGCACGTCCTTCTCTTCTCTCTCCCTCCACCCCCACGCCGCCACTTTATTGCCTACCATAAAAGATAGCCAAAAGGTTTACACAATCTGGTTGCTGCTAGAACAAGAAGGAAGCAAATTCGGAAGTTAGGAACCTCTCCTGGAGAACACTCACCAGGAGAGGTGCCTTGTTTAAGGGCCTGAGTCAGAGCCCATTTGAAGACGGTGGAAAAAGATGAAAGAAAATAGGGTAGTCAAATGGTTTGGGTGCTGGGCTGAGATTTAGGAGACTGGGTAAATTCCTGTGTGTTCTTGAGTAAGTCATTTAATTTCTCTGCCTCAGTTTCCCATCAGTAAAATGGGCTCCGTTATAGCATCCCTGTGAGGGAGAGAAGTATGAGGATAAAGATTGAGGCACTCGGATACTATGGAAGTGGGAGCCATGTAAATACCTAAGACAGATTCTGTTTAACTTCAGTGGACTTTGGATCAGGGCTTGAACAAGAGAGATCCAGCTTGAATTGCTTCTCTGATTATGAAACAAGGATAGAAGTGGTCTCTTTAGTAACCAGGGCTTAAGACCAATACCTTGAATTTCACCCAGAAACTTATTTGCAGCTAGCAGAGGCTGGAAAGCATGGTGTGTTGTGGTTTCTTTGCCAGCGAGTAGCTGCATTCTGAGCTGGTCTTGGTTTCCAAATAGTCTCCTGCAGGGGAGCAAAATCATGGAATCCACATGGAAAAGGGATTGGTAGGGTACACAGAGGGGAAATGTACCAGCAACGCGGTACAGGTAAGTACCCGTTTTCATGTTCTCTCCACAGGTACCTTTGCGGGGAGTGCACTGTCCTAAGGTTGGGGGGTTCCATGACCACCACTCCCAAGTGAAGGAGGCGGGTGGTGGTGGTCGGGGACTCTCTCCTCAGGGGGACTGAGTCATCTATCTGCCTCCCTGACCGGGAAAACAGAGAAGTCTGCTGCTTGCCAGGGGCTAAGATTCGCAATGCGATGGAGAGTCTGCCGAGACTCATCAAGCCCTCGGACCGCTACCCCTTCCTGCTTTTCTACGCGGGCACCAATGATACTGCCAAGAATGACCTTGAGCGGATCACTGCAGACTACGTGGCTCTGGGAAGGAGAATAAAGGAGTATGAGGTGTGTCATAAATATAAAGGGAAGGGTAAACCCCTTTAAAATCTCTCCTGGCCAGAGGAAAAATCCTCTCACCTGTAAAGGGTTAAGAAGCTAAAAGTAACCTCGCTGGCACCTGACCAAAATGACCAATGAGGAGACAAGATACTTTCAAAAGCTGGGGGGAGGGAGAGAAACAAAGGGTCTGTGTCTGTCTGTATGCTGCTTTTGCCGGGGATAGACCAGGAATGGAGTCTTAGAACTTTTAGTAAGTAATCTAGCTAGGTATGTGTTAGATTATGATTTCTTTACATGGCTGAGAAAGGAACTGTGCTGAACAGAATGACTATTCCTGTCTGTGTGTCTTTTTTGTAACTTAAGGTTTTGCCTAGAGGGATTCTCTATGTTTTGAATCTAATTACCCTGTAAGGTATCTACCATCCTGATTTTACAGAGGGGATTTCTTTACTTCTATTAAAAGTCTTCTTGTAAGAAAACTGAATGCTTTTTCATTGTTCTCAGATCCAAGGGTTTGGGTCTGTGGTCACCTATGCAAATTGGTGAGGATTTTTACCAAACCTTTCCCAGGAAGTGGGGTGCAAGGGTTGGGAGGATTTTGGGGGAAAGGACGTGTCCAAACTACGTTTCCCAGTAAACCCAGTTAGAGTTTGGTGGTGGCAGTGGAGATCCAGGGACAAAGGATAAAATTAATTTGTACCTTGGGGAAGTTTTAACCTAAGCTGGTGAAAATAAGCTTAGGAGGTTTTCATGCAGGTCCCCCCATCTGTACCCTAGAGTTCAGAGTGAGGGAGGAACCTTGACAAGGCGCAAGTGGTGTTCTCGTCCATCCTTCCCGTGGAAGGAAAAGGCCGGGGTAGGGATCATTGAATCGTGGAAGTCAATGAATGGCTACGCAGGTGGTGTCGGAGGGAAGGCTTTGGATTCTTCGACCATGGGATGGTGTTCCAAGAAGGAGGAGTGCTAGGCAGAGACGGGCTCCACATAACGAGGAGAGGGAAGAGCATCTTCGCGAGCAGGCTGGCTAACCTAGTGAGGAGGGCTTTAAACTAGGTTCACCGGGGGAAGGAGACCAAAGCCCTGAGGTAAGTGGGGAAGTGGGATACCAGGAGGAAGCACGAGCAGGAGCACGTGAGAGGGGAGGGCTCCTGCCTCATACTGAGAACAAGGGGCGATCAGCGGGTTATCTCAAGTGCCTATATACAAATGCACAAAGCCTGGGAAACAAGCAGGGAGAACTGGAGGTCCTGGCAAAGTCAGGGAATTATGATGTGATTGGAATAACAGAGACTTGGTGGGATAACTCGCATGATTGGAGTACTCTCATGGATGGGTATAAACTGTTCAGGAAGGACAGGGAGGCCAGAAAAGGTGGGGGAGTTGCACTGTATGTAAGAGAGCAGTATGACTGCTCAGAGCTCAAGTATGAAACTGCAGAAAAACCTGAGAGTCTCTGGATTAAGTTTAGAAGCCTGAGCAACAAGGGTGATGTTGTGGTGGGAGTCTGCTATAGACCACCGGACCAAGGGGATTAGGTGGACGAGGCTTTCTTCCGGCAAGTCGCAGAAGCTACTAGATCGCATGCCCTGGTTCTCATGGCCGACTTCAATCATCCTGATATCTGCTGGGAGAGCAATACAGCGGTGCACAGACAATCCAGGACGTTTTTGGAAACTGTAGGGGACAATTTCCTGGTGCAAGTGCTGGAGGAACCAGCTAGGGCGGAGCTCTTCTTGACCTGCTGCTCACAAACCGGGAAGAATTAGTAGGGGAAACAAAAGTGGATGGGAACCTGGGAGGCAGTGACCATGAGATGGTCGAGTTCAGGATCCTGACACAAGGAAGAAAGGAAAGCAGCAGAATACGGACCCTGGACTTCAGAAAAGCAGACTTTGACTCCCTCAGGGAACTGATGGGCAAGTTCCCCTGGGAGAATAACATGAGCGGGAAAGGAGTCCAGGAGAGCTGGCTGTATTTTAAAGAACCCTTATTGAGGTTACAGGGACAAACCATCCCGATGTGTAGAAAGAACAGTAAATATGGCAGGCGACCAGCTTGGCTTAACAGTGAAATCCTTGCTGATCTTAAACACAAAAAAGAGGCTTACAAGAAGTGGAAGATTGGACAAATGACCAGGGATGAGCATATAAATATTGCTCTGGCATGTAGGAATGAAATCAGGAAGGCTAAATAACACCTGGAGTTGCAGCTAGCAAGGGATGTTAAGAGTAACAAGAAGGGTTTCTTCAGGTATGTTGGCAATAAGAAGAAAGCCAAGGAAAGTGTGGGCCCCTTACTGAATGAGGGAGGCAACCTAGTGACAGAGGATGTGGAAAAAGCTAATGTACTCAATGCTTTTTTTGCCTCTGTCTTCACGAACAAGGTCAGCTCCCAGACTACTGCACTGGGCAGCACAGCATGGGGAGGAGGTGGCCAGCCCTCTGTGAAGGAAGAAGTGGTTCGGGACTATTTAGAAAAACTGGACGTGCACAAGTCCATGGGGCCGGACGAGTTGCATCCGAGAGTGCTAAAGGAATTGGCGGATGTGATTGCAGAGCCATTGGCCGTTATCTTTGAAAACTCATGGCGATCCTGGGAAGTCCCGGAAGACTGGAAAAAGGCTAATGTAGTGCCCATCTTTAAAAAAGGGAAGAAGGATGATCCTGGAAACTACAGGCTGGTCAGCCTCACCTCAGTCCCTGGAAAAATCATGGAGCATGTCCTCAAGGAATCAATTCTGAAGCACTTAGACGAGAGGAAAGTGATCAGGAACAGTCAGCATGGATTCACCAAGGGAAAGTCATGCCTGACTAATCTAATTGCCTTCTATGATGAGATAACTGGTTCTGTGGATGAAGGGAAAGCAGTGGACGTGTTATTCCTCTACTTTAGCAAAGCTTTTCACACGGTCTCCCACAGTATTCTTGTCAGCAAGTTTAAAGAAGTATGGACTGGATGGATGCATTACAAGGTGGGTAGAAAGTTGGCTAGATTGTTGGGCTCAACAGGTAGTGATCAATGGCTCCATGTCTAGTTGGCAGCCGGTATCTAGCGGAGTGCCCCAAGGGTCGGTCCTGGGACCGGTTTTGTTCAATATCTTCATTAATGATCTGGAGGATGGTGTGGATTGCACCCTCAGCAAGTTTGCGGATGACACTAAACTGGGAGGAGTGGTAGATACGCTGGAGGGTAGGGATAGGATACAGAGGGACCTAGAGAAATTAGAGGATTGGGCCAAAAGAAATCGGATGAGGTTCAACAGGGACAAGTGCAGAGTCCTGCACTTAGGACAGAAGAATCCAATGAACCGCTACAGACTAGGGACCGAATGGCTAGGCAGCAGTTCTGCAGAGAAGGACCTAGGGGTGACAGTGGACGAGAAGCTGGATATGAGTCAACAGTGTGCCCTTGTTGCCAAGAAGACCAATGGCATTTTGGGGTGTATAAGTAGGGGCATTGCCAGCAGATCGAGGGATGTGATCGTTCCCCTCTATTCGACATTGGTGAGGCCTCATCTGGAGTACTGTGTCCAGTTTTGGGCCCCACACTACAGGAAGGATGTGGAGAAATTGGAGAGAGTCCAGCGAAGGGCAACAAAAATGATTAGGGGTCTGGAACACATGACTTATGAGGAGAGGCTGAGGGAACTGGGATTGTTTAGTCTACGGAAGAGAAGAATGAGGGGGGATTTGATAGCTGCTTTTAACTACCTGAAAGGTGGATCCAAAGAGGATGGATCTAGACTATTCTCAGTGATAGCAGATGACAGGACAAGGAGTAATGGTCTGAAGTTGCAGTGGGGGAGGATAAGGTTGGATATTAGGAAAAACTTTTTGACTAGGAGGGTGGTGAAACACTGGAATGCGTTACCTAGGGAGGTGATGGAATCCCCTTCCTTAGAAGTTTTTAAGGTCAGGCTTGACAAAGCCCTGGCTGGGATGATTTAGTTGGGATTGGTCCTGCTCTGGGCGGGGGGTTGGACTAGATGGCCTCCAGAGGTCCCTTCCAACTCTGTTGTTCTATGATTCTATGAAATGTGAACACATGGTGGCATCCCCTACCCATGTAGATACCCTCATCCCATGTGTAATGCATGATCTGGGCTGCTCTTGGCTGGGGATGGGGGAGAGAACATAAGGAATAGGAGTTGAGGAACAGCAACTGTACTCAGCAGGTTCCTCACTCATTTCACCTTTAAACTACCATTTAATAGGCATCATAACTTACTGCTGCTCTGGACTGCATGTAGAGACCCTTCTTGGTCATTTAAATAGAATGGAAGGTAGTTTATTGGGTAACTAGCAGAGTCTCAGCCAACAGCAGCATAGCTGAGTAGATAACTCTGGCATTTGGGATAGTGTGTGAGCTGAGATTCTCTTCTTTGTGAAGCAGACTCATCCACTGAGTCTAAAATCACCACCAACTATATGCCTTATACATTCCTGCCACTACACTCTTACCCTGCTCTGTATTTATAAAAAATGTGTAGTAGCACTTTTTAAAATTTTACTCCACTTTCACAGTACTCTCATAAACCCCCATAGTATGTTCTGTCACCTTCAAGTATCTGGTCAATACATGTAAATTGTTATTCAAATCTCAATGACTAGTTAACAGTCTAAATATGAGCACTTCACTGATCCTGGTGTAACTTTGGAATAACACATTATTTTCTATTTTCGGGCATACTTCATAGAATCTTCCTCTTTTCTCCTTGGTCCAATTCTTGCCATTCCTTTTTAATCAAATTTTTAAAATCCTGCTTACTCAAAGGAATCTTTATATCAATTTCTCCATGTTTTAAAGCATTTTTGGCTGCTTTATCTGCCATTTCATTGCCAAGTATCCCAGCACGTGCTGGAATCCATGCTAGTACTGTGTTCATACCTGTGTGTCAGAAATAATACTTGATTAGATCACTTCTGCTTTCTGAGGTATCCCTTTTAATTGCCAGTATACCTGATAACGAGTCCAAAAAGATAAGTTGTGCAAGGCTGTATGTCTCTTATCCAGTTTAATGCTACCATTATTTTCCCCAATACAGCTGTCATAATGGCTACAAAATTGAATAATCTTTTAGATTTCTTAACTCCAGTCTCAGGGATTCAAAAGGCTGCTTTCACTCTACCTGTTCGTTCATCTTTTGATCCATCATTATATAGTCAGCTATGCTTACTCCATATACCACATATAAACTCAAACTATCTGGCATATAGGATGACTCTTTTCCTTTATTTTATTTTAGAATTCTAAATCCATATCCAGAGAGATGATTTTCTAGGTATAATTTACTGCCGCATGACTATAAATTTTAATCTCTTCTAATCCTTCCTTTTCACTTAACTCTTTTTTACCCACATTTTAACCCTAAGAGCATAAGGGAGTTTTCTGTGTTGAGCTACATTTCATCAGCTTAATTCCCAATATTCCACATATATTTGTCCACTATTCTTATCAGTGCGATTTCCCTTGACTTTAGCCCAAAATGTCACTGCATTACAGTGATGTTGTAAGAAACGCAGCACTTGCAATACGAAGCACTTGAGATTGAATTGACTGGAGCTTAAAAAGGTAGAACCTGGTTGCAGAACTAAAGGCTTGACATGCATAATCTATTACTGATTTTATTAATGCTCTGTATAGTATCATCAGAACTTGCTTATCTGTTCCCCAATTAGTCCCAGATTAATCCTCTTTTTACATTTGATTGTAATACTTTCTGTGGCCATTAAATTTTTATTGTCAAACACCAACCAGAAATTTAAAGCTTAACCACATGCCCCTGTTCTCCACAAAGATAAATTATACTCCTTTCATCTTTCTTCCAGTGAAAATCATTCCCTTTATTTTAGCGAGTGAAAATTTAAATCTATAGGCATGTCCTCGATCTGAGACCTCCCTGAGGACTTCATTGATTCCCTCTCCAGCCACTTTAATTCTAGTGTGTTTAACCCATATAGCACAATCATCAGCAAATCAGGTAACACCTACTCCTGCCCTTACACTTTTTGGGTGATCATTTATCGCAATGTCAAACAAGGTAGGGCTGATGATGCCACTGGCAATACTGTAGATATCTGGTAGGACTATATAGGTTAGAATAGGGGAAGTCTTATTACTCAAAAAATCTCTTATTTAACAGAAAATTATACATTGGATGAGGCCAAACAATGTTAGTGGTTTATTGAAGAAATGCACACAAGCATAAGGATTACCCCAGGAACTGTGTGCAATAGAAACCTCTCAGAGATCGCTCTATACAGTGGGAACTGTTTGACCCAGGTCACAGGAAAAAAGCTTTCCAGCAAGATATAAAAGAGGGACAATGACAACATGAAAGGTCCTCACTTTCACCACAACACATCTGAAAACACTTCTCACAGTTCAGTCTTTGTTCCTCAGGTGATGGTCCAAGGCTAAGATCTTTAGCCTGTGTATGAAAACCTGGGAAAGTCAAGGCAACTGGTGCCTTAAGAATCTGCCAGCCTGTTTATCACACAGGGTGAGAATTTGCTAATTTGTATCCTACCTATCTAGTGTGTTAAACTCAGTTTGCAGCTTGTGTTTATTTACTAAGGTAATCTGCATTGATCTGTTTGCTATCCCTTTAACCACTTAAAATCTACCTTTTGTAGTTAATAAACTTACTTTGTTTACATAAACTGGGTTTAATAATAATTTTTAGCTGAGGGGATGGGGGGGAAGAAGTCGTGCACCTCTCTCTTCAAGCAGGAGATGCTCAGTGAAATCCCAGTACATCAGGTGGCATCTCGGAGGGGGCGGGGGGTGTCCACCCCATCACAACCATTCTTGCCACAACTTTACCCTCACATCTTGTGTGGGTAAACTGGTTTCTAGGCATCAGTTCTCATAAGTAGTTTGCCTGGTTTCCCTATTGGAATTATCATGGCATGCTTCCATTCCACTAGTTACCATTCCACTATTACCTGCAGGAGAGTGGGGTGGGGGGAGAGAACCTTTTGTAGTGATAAACACCCTTTTTTTTCATGGTTTGTGTGTATAAAAACATCTTCTGTGTTTTCCACAGTATGCATCCGATGAAGTGAGCTGTAGCTCACGAAAGCTTATGCTCAAATAAATTGGTTAGTCTCTAAGGTGCCACAAGTACTCCTGTTCTTTTTGCGAATACAGACTAACATGGCTGTTACTCTGAAACATTCCACTAGTATTACTCCTTGTCCCAATACACTATTATATAATTTCCTTAAACGCCCTTCAAGTAAGTATTTAAGCAGCATCTTACATATACTATCTGTACCTGCTATTGATGTTTGCTATTATCTATAGCCTATTTTCATTTCCTGCATACTGAAGGTTTCATTCAGTGCATTATCTTCATTTTCCTTACCGTTTAGGCTCACAATTTTCTTCAGAAAAATCTCCTCCTCCTCTCCCCCAGCCCTGAAAATCTGTTTTATTCTCATTACTACTAGCATTCTGGAACACTTTTGCTAGGATTTCTGCTTTCCCTTTGTTTGAACTTATCCTCCTCAATAAGAACAGGGAAAAAATTATTATTGCTCCATGTTCCATTCATTCTCCTAACATGCTTGTAAACTCCTGAAACCTTGGTATCTTTATTTACCCAAAAACACCTCAACTCTCTCTTAGTCCTCTTAATAACTGTGTGCAACTGCCATAGTTCTTTTATATTTCATCAAATCTTCATTTTTCATTGTGATTTTAGCTTTTCTATTTGCCCCCCCCCCCCTTTTTTTTTTTTTTTTTTTTTGGTAATTGCAGCCTCACATTCTTCATTTCACCATGGAACCAGGTTTCTGATTTTAGGGCAATTAGATGTCTTATGAATAGCTACTTTGACTGCTGCCGTAATTCCCTTTATTACATTATCACTACATTCCTCTATAATATCTCTTACACACTTGTTGATCAAGCACTCATCACACTTATTCCTGAAGAGCTCACAATCAGCCTTTTTAAAATTCCAAGGAGAAGTTCCTCCAGTGTCTTCAGCATCACTCTTTCATTGATACTTGATGAGCTTAGGGAAACGATCACTTCCCACACCCTCTTCCTTGTCAATTTCCCAACTACATTTACTAGCTGTATTGTTTGTTGCAATTCCCAGATCCAAACAGGAAAAGGAACCAGCAATTGAGTTCAACCTAGTTGGTGTTCCATTATTTAGTATTACCAGATCGTGTTTATCAATAAACAGTTCCAAACATTTGCCATTACTATCAGATTTCATACTTCAGCATAACTCATTATGGCTACTCAACTTTCCATATATAATAGACGGGCCCTTTTTCATCTGTAATTAGCTCTTTTAATTCCAAGCTTGCCAAATCTTTACAGGGGTTATAAACATTATAGATCCTTAAAGAGGTATTTTCATTATGCATTGGAATCTCAATAGCAGCATATCCAAACTCACTTCTTTACATTCATTTCAACATAATTTTAGATTTTCCTTTATAAATGTACAGTGCCCCCCTCCCCTTTGTATTTCTGTCTTGTCTGACTGTACTTTATCCTTGCACTTTAAAAGACAGCTTTTCTAGTAACCACATTTCCTGTACACAGATAACATCAGGTTTGACCTCTATTTCAAGTATAGTCTCCTTCAGTTCTTGACCCATGTGCTGTTAGGCTTGTGTATGCCATCAAAGTTTTTAGCACCGTATTAGTTAAACTGCAGTATTATCTTCACTCAAACTTGCGTGTTGCTTTCTATTGCTACATTACTAACATACACATACTTTATCCACTGCTTTTATCGTAATCTTCATTCTTTGTTTTCTTTCCGGTTTGTGAAGTGCCATTTATTACTTCTACCCTAAATGCTATGGATTTCTTTCTCTGCAAAAAAAAGTCATCCCTTACTTCTCTTACATTACATACGTATCTTTTGTAAAACTTTTATAGCAATGGTACCTTCCCCTTACTGGTTTTCTCCTTTACCCACATGTCACTTTGAATGCCTTTTTTAGCAGCTTCCATATAAGATACCTTGTTAATTCTTGTTCTTCTCTCTAGCCTGTTTAGCTACCACATATCCTGCATAAGTACTATCCTTATCACAGTTGCCACATTTTAGCACAGCACCTTCTACACAGTTTTCATACAGATGCTCCCCTCCACATTTTGCCACACCTTGCTTTTCCTTTAACAAGTTTGGACGTGTGGCAAATGTGTGTAAACATCTGAAAAGGGGGCGGCCTACATAGCTTAGTCCAAGACCTCTGATATCCTAGTTTAACCCATCAGCTAAGGCTCTTCCACTAAATGTTATTTGCACAACTGAAGATGGTTTATTCTCTCCCTCTCCCCTACTAAGTTTTCATTTAATGAATAGCACCTGGTCCCAATTTTATTTATGTATTTTTAAATTTCATCCTCAGCCATTTCCAGTGGACCCTATATATATAATTACCCCCTATTGTTTCCATCATAAATTTGTGTAGTTGATCATCTACTTTTGTTTTTCCTAGAATTCTAGTGGTAAGCAGTTTTTCTGCCTTTTCTTTACTGGTACACTCGACCAACAAGTCTCTACCCTCTATAATCTTCTAGCTCTTGATATATCCCCAATATGTTTCCTGAACTATTCAGCTATTTTCAAGGAATTAATGTCTCCTATCTTTACTTCCTTACTCGGCAGTTTGACCATTACAATATTCTGGTTTTCCACCCTACACTTTAGGGTGCTGCTTCTTCTGTCTGTCTGCTTCTTCTCATTCTGATATTTCTGGTTTTTTTTTTTTTTTTTTTTTTGGTAATTTGCACCTGTTCTTAATTCCTAGCTTCTTCTCCCTCACTTTCTAGAGTGAATTCTGTGCTGTTCATTCTACTTTTTGCCTCTAAGCTGAGCACCAGCCAGAGTCTGACCTGAGAAACAGAAGTTTTTCCTTTCAGATCATGTAGTTCAGTGAGAAAAGGTGGCTGCTCTCGTGGCCTTTTCACTTAGCTGCTAGCCTTCAGCAGGAGTTAAGAAGGAGATCAGAAGTGGCTTTGCAGTTGCTGAACTTCTGAACTAACAACTACACCTGCTTGATGCACAAAGGTGACGGTATGGGTTACCTGAGTGAGTGCTAAATAAATGTATTAGAAATCATCAGTGGGTGCTCTTCAAAGCAACAAGCCTACCACAGAAACAGCATTAAGCAATCAAAGTGAGTAGGAATATTTTATATTGTGTGGAACTGTGGTTTTTAAAATTTAATATTACAAATCTGTCTTTTTTGGGGGGGGGACCTAGCCTTGTAAGATTAACATAATTCCCCAAGTGATCATGAGTTAACCAACAAATGTGAGAGAACCCTCCAGCTAACCTGAGGCATGAGAAATATATTGAGGTAGGATAGAATCTTCTCAAATAAGAGACAGAAAACACATTCAATTCAAAATCCATTAACGTGAGAGTCCGTCAACGACATTTCTAATGTAACCAAAGGAAGGTAGAAGTGCTGAGCTTAATAGCCTTTACTATAAGAATTATACTTTCAGAACCAGTTATTGCTGCATTTATATTTATAAAAAGTATACAGAAGTGTTTATAAATCATTTTGCATTGACAGCATTCAAGGGTACTTGAATACTTTTAAATGTGTTGTATACTCTGTGGCCCATTGTAATTTAATGAGGGTGAAATTCTCTCCTGTGCAGAAAGCCAGCACGAGGCCTAGGTGCCGCTTATGCTCCTGAAATAGGATTTATATAGTTCATAGGCCTCTGCACCATGAATTTCACCCTGAATAGTCCTTTCTGACTTCTTCTCTACGTGCAAACATTCACGTACCAGTATATTAAACGCTTCTAAATACAGGAACAAATACTCCTTTGTAAAAATATACAGTAATTCCCCCACCCCCACTTGTGATGTTACTGTACTGTTGTAATACTCTTGGTTTGGACCATTAACATACTAGATGTTTTTCAGGGGCTGCCCCACAAGTCAATCCAATCATCCCAGCTCCACAGTGAGTTCTGCAGGGGAGTGGTGGGGAAGAAATCCACGCTCAGGCTGTGTAAAGCTGTAGTGGCTCCAGTCTCCACAAGCTGCTGTGGTGTCTGCACCCTTGCTTTGTTGCAGCAGGTGGTCTGTGGACCTGGATAGGTGTGAACTCATTGCCTTTTTGCTAACCTTGCCCCCCTTCAACACTGGTGGTTACAGGAATGCTCTATAAGAGACAGATGTCTTTGTTCATGGTAAATAATTCACAGATAAAAGTGCCTCTAGATGGCACTCAAGCATATGCAAATCCACAGCTTTGTAGGGCCCATAAAGCTTCTTGTTGATGTGCAGTATAAAAGGCTTCATGTGTACAACTCTTACCAGTGGTGTTGGGTAAACTGGTGTTGAGCTAGGCTCTGATATGTAGGGTGCACACCCACATTATCTCCAGGCTGCTGAGACCTCTTCTCAGTCAGATCCTTTGTGCCCTCAGAGTAGGATTTGCTCCTAGGTGTGGATAGGTTTGTAAACTGTACTATATTCTGGTCTTCTGTAACTCTCAGCTCCTGGAGGAACTATATAGAAAACAGACACTATTATTGTCATGTATGGTTAGAACGGAGCATATAATTGAAAATGAACAATTTACTGAGTGAGTTTAGCTTTGTTTTCTGCTCCTAAAATGTCCAGAAGCAGCCTTCAATTTCCTTGAATTTACTACTTCGTGCAAAATTTACACAATTCTTTTCTATTTCTTTTAAAACTCGGATTGTCAACAGCTCGTTTTGACATTCAAAATTTGAGCTGTATGCCCCTATTGATCATTCATTTCAGGAGGGAACCTTTAATCATTCAGAGACTGGTAGCAGATAAACAGGACTAAAGAATTTTTAGAACATTTTTTTTTTACTATTATGTATGCTACTTGAAACTGCTGTACTTATGTGTATAAAACCTTTTAAGTTTCTGCTAAGACCACAGCCATTTTATTGCTGTAGCCTGATACAGAGGTGTCTTTTGTACACCACTGTGCTCGCTCCTGGAGACTTTACTTTTGTATTTTCATGGGGTTTTTTTGCCTTAAGCACAAAAGAAAAAAAGGAAAACATTTTAGATCCCCCCCCCCCACCGTTGTCCATGAAAACTTATTGTCAACCCTATTGATAAGTTCATGGAGGATAGGTCCATCAATGGCTATTAGACAGGATGGGCAGGGATTTTAAACCATGCTCTGAAGTGACCCTAGCCTCTGTTTGCCAGAAGCTGGGAATGGGTGACAGGAGATGAATCACTTGATGATTACCTGTGCTGTTCATTCCCTCTGGAGCACCTGGCATTGGCCACTGTTGGAAGACAGGCTACTGGGCTAGATGTACCATTAATCTGACCCAGTGTGGCTGTTCATATGTTCTCTCCTGAGCAATAGCAGCTGTCACAACTTCACACGTTGGCTTTCTATTGTAGGAGAAATCACTGACGTGGAGTTCAGATATATCACACCTATGCCCAGTTCCCAGGGAGCAAGCCTTCCTGAGGAATTGGATCTAAATTATAGAGATGAAGGCAACAGGCAAACTCTTCTGCTGTTTGACACATTATCCCCCAAGATTCTGCATCAGAAAAACATCACCACCACCAACAAAGCATTTCTTCCAAAACTGAAACCTTGCTGTCATGACAAGAAAGAACTTGAAAGACTCTGTGTAATAGCACTATACCAATAACTTCTCTTTTTTTTCTTTCTGGGTCACACAAGATTTATTAGAGTTATCATTTATAGAAAAAATTATGTCACTGAGATTTACTGGGTAGGCACAGAACTTAAAAATCACCTAATCACTTTCATATAAGATAATTGTGCAGACTAGCTGCAAATGGTGCAGGCAGAGAGGGCTCTGGCAAGGGGTTTTGGGAACACTCTCTCTACCGTGTCAAGCAGTCTCCTTTTCTACAAAACTAGCTATTTTGATGTGAAGATGCAAGCTTAAATTTTACTTTCTGATAGCATTTTGTGAATGACACTCAATCACTCAAATGTTTGTGGAAAACAGGAATTTGTTTTTAAATGTGTGTGAATACTTGTGGAACTCTCCACTTCAGAATAGTGCTGTTAATTATTTATAGGCCAGATTTGGATGGAGACTCTCTGGCATATTGCCCTCACAGTCCTAGTAACTGAAACTACATTTGATCTTTTGCACAGACTGTATCGCTCTAACATCACTTCCAAAAAATATTCACTGTATTGGGTGCTCCATTTATGCCTAAATTTATAGCTATGTTGCAGGGGAAAGAGCTTTTTTTTATTGAAGGAGCAAGGCACAGTAAGTTTCTCCGATTTGCATGAAATTATGAATGCAACCAGGTCTTGGTATGAACTAGGGAAAATCTTTTGTTTGAATGCTTTAGTCCTTATATTCAATTTTTTAATTAACTTTTCTCTGTAATTCTCAATATGTTTCTATGGCATTCAGGGAACAAAAGGAAACTTACTGTAGCTAATTTAACACCTGTAAATTCCCACAGATGATGAACAAATAAAGACCTTGTAGCGTGTTGGGAATGGTGGTGGGGAATATAAGCCTTATGCTGTAGAAGCAATGAGTTCAAATGCTTCCTAGATTCTTTAATTATAACCTGTATTTTTTCTTTTCTTGTATTGAGACAGACATTTTATTGCTTTAAAAACAGTAAGAATTAATATCTGATTCCAAACATTTCACATTTGGTTAAAATAATAAAAGCTTAAGTAGATTTAGGGTTAAAGTACCAGAGTGTGAGTTGAGGGGGGTCTGGATTATTTCCCAGTCTTTGCTATGGTCTTGTATGACTGTCAGCAGGTCACTTAGGGTACATCTACAGAGTAGCTGGAGGTATAAGTCCCAGCTCAGGCAGACATACCTGAGCTAGCTCTGATTTAGGTATTGTGCTAAAAATAGCAGTGACATCACGATGGCATGAGTGGAAAGATGAACTAGCTGCCCTGCATACAATACTATCTTAGGCAAATATGTGTGTCCTTGGGATGGCTAGCCCATCCTGCCACCAGGGCAACCCTGGCTACACTGCAATTTTTAGCATGATAGCTTGATCAATACTAGTGGGGATAGTGTCTGCCTGAGCTGACAATTACATCTGCATCTCCCATGTAGGCGTTACTCTTAGGTCAAATTTTCAGTAGTGGCTTGTAACTTTGGAGGTCCCAATATTTAGTTGCCTATCTAGAAGTATGTAAGGCCTGCTTTTTGGCACCTGTGAAAATCAGATTTAAGGCCCCTGTTCAGCAGGGTACATAAGGCCATGCCTAACTTTAAGCACATGAGTAGTCCAATTAAAGTAGTCATGTGGTTAAATATCTTGCTGAATAGGGTTGCAGGTGTCCCACGCTGGGCAACAAAAAATTGAGGCAACCTTAAAAATGGTGGACACCTTTGGCAAATCTGGCCTCTGCTGACACAGTTAAAAAAAAATCATTTCAGGTTTTTATGCGTCATTCTGGGATTTGAAAGAAGTTAGAACATAACTGCCTTGATAACTTGGCCTCCCAAACTAACTGCATTGTATATGGCTTTGGTATTTGAAATGAACCCTTTGCACAGCACTCTTTTACATCCTCCCTATGTAATCCTCGCCACTATTCGTCTCAATAATATGGAGGATTCCGCATTCCCTTATGATATATTGTCATGAAGAACTTAAAATGTAATGATTAATTGGTCTAAAAATAGAAGACTTGTCTGTGTGGTTTTTTTTGTTTGTTTGTTTTTGTTCTTTCCCCCTCAGTGTACATCTAGTTTGGTTCTCCTAACTAGATGGTACATTCGTTAGAAACATAAGAACGGCCATGCTGGGTCAGACCAATAGTCCATGAGCCCAGTATCCTGTCTTCCAACAGTAGTGAGGCTAGATGGTTCAACGGGAATGAACAGAACAGAGAAATTGCCAAGTAATCCATCCCCTGTTGTCCAATGCCAGCTTCTTACAGAGATTTAGGGCATGGGATTTCATCCTGAGCATTTGACTAATAGCCATTGATGGACCTATCCTCCATAAACTTATCTAATTCTTTTTCTAACCCGTTTATACTCTTGGCCTTCACAACATCCTCTGGCAATGAGTTGCATAGGTTCACTGTGTGTTGTGTGAAGAAATACTTCCTTATGTTTGTTTGAACCTGCTGCCTGTTAATTTCATTGGGTGACCCTGAATTCTTGTGGTATGTGAAGGAGTAAATTACACTTTCCTATTCACTTTCTCCATATGATTCATGATTATGTAGACCTCCAATATATTCCTCCTTAACTGTCTCTTTTCTAAGATGTACATTCCCAGTCGTTTTACTGGTTTCAGAGTAGCAGCCATGTTGGTCTGTATTTGCAAAAAGAAAAGGAGGACTTGTGGCACCTTAGAGACTAACACATTTACTGTCTCCTCATATGGAATCTATTTCATACTCCTAATTGTTTTTGTTGCCCTTCTCTGTACTTTTTTCCAATTATAATCTTTTCTGAGATGGGGTGATCAGAACTGCACACGATATTCAAGGTGTGGGCATACCATGGGTTTATCTAATGGCATTTTAATATTTTCTATCTTATCTATCCCTGTGCTGATGGTTCCAAACTTTGTTAGCTTTTTTGACTGCTGCTGCACATTGAGCAGATGGTTTTCAGAGAATTTTATTCTATGAACAGTGACCATTAACCACTTAGTTTGATCCTTTGTCTTCAGCTGAGATAATTCCAGAATGTAGTTCATATACCCTGAAAGCAAAATAATGTTAAGGGAGGAAGCAGTTGTTTTACAGTGCCACTGGATGTTTGGTTCAGAGAAACACTGAAGTTTGGCTGTGTATTCAAAGCTGATCTGAATTATTCCAACCTTTTACATCTGTGAAACTGGGCCAGGCATCTCCCAGGAATTCATTTTCTCATAAGATTGGTGCCCCTTACTTTTACATTTTTGAATAAAAGGCAAGTCTAGAGCCCAGCACACTCCCAGAGTAACAGATTTTGTGCTGGGGGCTATCTTAGAAGAATGTTTCATCCTCTGCAGATATTGTGAGAACAGGCCTCATTTTCATAGCGTACATTAAAGCCAGGAAGTTCAGAGGCACATGAAAGTGAAAAGGGGTAGAGATAGGTAGGGGTGTGTGTGTGTGTGTAACAAATTAGTTTTATGATCCTCCAGGTCATTCAGTGCTTGCTTTGAACAAAGATTTAGGAAAGTTCACATTTCTTCTGAATCAATTTATCCAACCTTTCTTAACTAACAAGAGGAGGGCTAACTAGTGATTAAATTGGAGGAGTGGTAGTCTGTACTTCTGGGTTCTGTTCTTGGTTCTGCCACTTACTGATGTGGTTTTGGGATACTGTATGTTTTAAATTTGATCTTTCTGTAATGCTGATTCCTCAATGCTGATTACTCCGTGGAAAATCAGCCCAATTACCTCTAAGTGCACTAATTAATGATCTCCCCTTGCTGTGTTTAACTTTGTGTAAAGTGAGTGAGAATGAAAGCAGTGCCAGTGTTATGTTCCAGAACATTAGAGAGGCTTTAAGATAGTGCCCTTTAAGATGGAAGGATGGATGAGCACCCTTTAAGTACTTTCACACTGTGTGATAAGTTAAATGTAAGTACAATAAAAAAGTGCTCAATGATGTACATTATGTAAATGAAATATATTGGAAAACCATATTTTCTGTCTTGCAAAGCAGTCATAGTGAATTACTTTTGTTTAATTATTGTAATAATCAAGTGTGGTTCAAGGTTATTTGGCAAGAATGTGAATGTAGGAAATATTAATGGTGTTTTTACTCCACAAGCTCTACATATTAAAATAAACAGTCTTTGTGGCTCCAAGCCTCCTGGGTTTTGCTGTAATGGATGCTATTGTGATTTTTTTAAGAGTAAGTGATGATTTCTTTTTCCCTCCCTTTCTGTCCCATTCCTCAGTAGCCCATTGTCTAACACAGAGAAGGTCACTCTGGGTATGTGGTAGGGCTTTCTAAATCTGACTGTGGAATGACCAAGGTAAGCCAGGGAAATCTTGTCCGTAAAACAGATATTTCATTTGAAAAATGCCAATCTTTCCCAGTGAAAAGTGGCCTCTTTTGACAAACATATTTCAAATAGTTTCTGACAGTATTGAAATTTACTTTTTTCTCAATTTTTTTTTAAATCAAAATAGTTAGGATCATTGAAATTTTCCAGTTACCAATAAAAAAAATAATCAGTAAACGAAAGATTTTGGTAATTGTTTCAATTTAATCATTATTTTTTGTGGGGGAGAGGAAATAGGAAAATGGGCCCTGTGGAACAAAACAATTTCAAAATAAAATATTTTTCATTTTTTGAGCAGCTCTACTTATCTTCCCATGGAAGATGGTCTTTCCTGGCCAATTTCTCCAGCAGACATATTGGACAGCCAGGGAGCCATTTAAAAGACCTATATAGCCCAAAACCAACAAAGAGAGGCTAGTGGGGTATGTAATGAACAATCCAAATCCTCTTCAGAACTATTTTTTTAAAAACCATTTGAAAATGGGGTCAACAAGCCCGTTCACTAATAAATGGCTCAGCAGAAGAGTAACTATATAGCATAAACCGATGTAAAAAACTGTGTTACATTTGTCAAACTGTCTGGAGTGGCTCTCAACCATGAGGGCCTACCACCTCAGGGCAAACTGTCAGAAAACGGGACAGACACCCCAACTTGGCGGTGTGTTCTGTAATTAGATTTCATCAAGCTAGTAACAAATGTGAGCTCCTGGATCACTATACCAGTCTTACCATGGAGTCACAGACAGTCCCCTTAGACGCTCCAGTCTATCTTGCCATCTAGGCAAACTGGATTTTTGTGATAAAAGGTCACTTAAACTCAAAAATCACATCACACCAGGTTGCTCCCAGTCCCAAAGGACAGCCACTTACCTCAGATCAATTGGTACTCCAGATCTTACACCAAAGACAATGCTGGCAGCCAATTCTCTGGTAAACTAACTAAAGGTTTATTAGCTAAGAAAAGGAAGTGAGAGTTACTGGGAGGTTAAAGCAGGTACAATATATCCACAGGTGAGTCACCGTTTGTAATTCCCAAATGCTGGCAGTGATGTAATAAACTGCCAGTTTCCTAAAAGTCTTTTCAAGGTTCCCAGATTCTCTGGGGAACTCTGCTATGCATCTGATTTGCTTCCCTGTAAGAGTCCAAAAAGTCCAGAGATAAAGGATCTTTCCCTGAATCCATACTTACAGCTTCTTATAGAAAACAGAGCTGACCGGGTCATTACCCACGTGGGCTTTTCCTTTGATGCCAGACAGTGAGGAATGAATTTTGAGTCTTTGTCAAGGCTAATTTCCCACTCTGGCACTTCGAGTGCAGAAGGTGGGGGCCCACTAGAATTCTAAAAATTAATATTGGCCATTCCAGGCTTGTATTAAACTCCCAAGGTTGCAGCTTTTCTCTGACCTTGGATTGCTAGATGCTGCCACCACCAAGTGCAGAACCCCTTTGAGAGCCCAAGAAGGTGCACTTGGGAATTCCTTCCTGTGGGATGCCATCAAGCCCTTTCTCACACACACCCCTCCGGGGAAGAGCTGAGAAAGAAAAAACAAGGAAATCCGCTGTTGCCACCAGCTAATTAAACAACATGTGCACAAACCTCTTAAGATGCTCAAATCCAATTCTGTTCTTAAAGTTAAATTTTTATTAATAAAAAAAAGAAAATACATCTGGGAACTCAGGCTATTGCCAGATTTAAAAAATAAAACCTACAAGAATTAAGCACCAAGAATAGCTTTCTTGAGGTCCAGCTTAAAGGTTACAATCAAAACAAAAGCACCTGGGGTTAGCACAGAGGAATCCACAAGCCACAACGAAATAAAAGGGATAAAACCTAATCGCGTCTTCCTAGACATTTCCTGATCTACTTACATATCTGGGGTTTTAAATGAGGAGTTTCAAGGTATGATACTGATGGATTTTTTCATACCTGGCCCAAGCTTCTTACAGCATAGCTGTTGCCATGTCTGCCTCTCCCCAGGAGAACAACAACGGACAGACAAAAGGGGGGTCTTTTTTTTTTCAATTTTAAAAGTTTCTATCCTTCCCATTGGCTCTTTTGGCCAGGTGCTCGCTCACTTCCTTTTACCTATGCATAGCAGTGCACAGGTACAGGTAGAGCAATTAGAGAATAGCTACTAAGGGATTTTATAGCTGCTGGCTGGCTGGGTGCCCATAAAAGGGAGCTATTCCCTCCCCCCCCATTTATCACAGTCTTTGACCTCTGATTATTACACACAATGACCCCTTGCTTTGAAATTAACTCCTTCCTTAGAGTTAGAGGAGTTCTTTTGCATTCTACAGAGCTTCTTTCTCCTTTTGATGGTTATTTAGTTACAGGGCTATATACAATGTAAATGTTTGTTTGCTACTATGTTATAATGAGATATGGATAAGTGAAAACAATGCAAGTAACATCCCACTCATTTTCATGAAGTTCAAACACCAACTTTACTCTTATACATTTAATAATAATTCTGATCTATACTAATACACAAGTGAATTGGCCTGGGTCTGCCAGCATCACACCCCAATGAAAAACTGGTGTATGAAGGGATGTTACTGAGTACACCTCATGGTTTTCCCCCATTCTCGATAAGGCATTAGCCACTACATGCTCCTTTCCCTTGATATGAATTATTTCCATGTCTGTAAACTGTAAACTATGTTTCTGTAAGCTAGATTCCAGTGAAGTAATCTAGAATTGGTTCCCTTCGCTCAGTGCAGCCATGACAAAGGGGAACGACTGTGTAAAACAATAAAAAAATTATTACACAAATAAGGTTTAACAGCCCAGACAATGGTATAGCACTCTTTTTCTCGATTACAGCATACTTTTCTTCAGTAGGGGTCAGGAATAAGGTAAGCAATAAGATGCATCTTATTCCCCACTGCATCTAGCATCAGTATTGTGCCTAATGCAATGCTTGAAGCTTTAATACACAGCACAAATGGTTTGCCGAAACCAGGGCTGACCAAAACAGGCTCTTTAGACAAAGCTTCTTTTAGGTTCTGGAAGCCTTTCTCACAGGCCACTCTGCCTACCACCTGATCTTGTTACCCCTTTTTTGTAAGGTCTGTTAGGGGGCCACAATGTCACTACACCCTTTACAAACCTTGTTTCCTGACAGCCTGTCCTGAGGTAGGCACTCACAGTCAAGAGCCACTCCAGACACAGTATGCCCTGGTAGGTCCCGTAGGCAAGAAGAGTTTAGATTACCTGGTCCCCCATTCCACACTAAATTCCCTAGTGGTCTATGCCATAAATGATGACAGAAGGAGATTGACTTCTCATGTCCAGGAGCTCAAGCTATTCTTTAAAAAGAAAAGGAGTACTTGTGGCACCTTAGAGACTAACAAATCTATTTGAGCATAAGCTTTCGTGAGCTACAGCTCACTTCATCGGATGCATCATGAAAGCTTATGCTCAAATAAATTTGTAAGTCTCTAAGGTGCTTCTTTTCTTTTTGTGGATACAGACTAACACGGCTGCTACTCTGAAAGCTATTCTTTGTTTGCTTTACAAGTTAGGGTAGCTAACTACCATACTCTAATGGCAAAGTATGAATACACAAATTACAGCACATTCTTTCATCTTACTAATTTGCCACCAGACCAGCAGGACCAGTTTCAGGCTGTCATCACCGTTGGTCATATGATTGCCAAAGCCTTTTTGCAAGACACTTTGGACATGGCCAACACAGCCTGTCATTTTATGACAAACACCATAGTTCTATGCTGTGCTTCGTGGCTACAGCCCTCTGGATTCCCCAGGGAAGATCCTGCACTGTGTTGTGAATTTCCATTCAAAGGCCCTAAGCTCTTCAGCAATGCCACATTTAAATCCCTTCATTTGTTAAAGGTTTCTAGAGGCCTCTCCAGTCCCTGAGCAATTACGCCTCTGCAACCAATGGAGAATTCAGCTGGTCACAAATAATCCTTGGATCGGAGCTGGGGGATGTATAGAGTGCAGGGGCAGACCCCACGGTTACTGTTACCAAAAATCTTTTGACCAAAAGCACAAGGGTATGCATGCAGCTAAAGTGGAGCACCCACAGGGACAAACCGTCTTGAAGAACACGTACAGGTAAATAACATCTCCTTTTGATGAATCAGGTTTTTCAGGTGAAAAAACACTTTGTAGAAAAATCCACCCCCCCCACCAATGTTAGGGGGTTTCCAGCAAGTTCTTTCACATGGATCTAATGGCATGCTTATGTAACTAAATGGTCAGTGTGTTACCTGTCCCCACTCTGGGCCTGAGCCACCAAAATTGTGACTCTGTTACAGCCCCCACCTTGACAGTCTGGTTCTTTAGTGTCCGGTTCTTTAGCTCAAGCAGTAGACTCTCTAGATTTTAGTTCTAGAGGTCCTCCATTCAATCCCTGGTGTGCTGGCTGTCACATGAGAGGGAACTTGTCTGTGGTCCACCTGAATCTAGTGGCCTGAGCCCAAATGCCTGGGAGTCAAGAACCTCTGAGCTCCAATCTTAGCTCTGTCAGGGTTCCTTCCCCACTCTGAACTCTAGAGTACAGATGTGGGGACTCACATGAAGACCCCCTAAGCTTATTCTTACCAGCTTAGGTTAAAAACTTCCCCAAGGTACAAACTTTGCCTTGGCCTTGAACAGTGTGCTGCCACCACCAAGCATTTTAAACAAAGAACAAGGAAAGAGACCACTTGGAGATGTCTTTCCCCAAAATATCCCCCCAAATCCTACACCCCCTTTCCTGGGGAAGGCTTGGTAAGAATTCTCACCAATTTGTACAGGTGAACACAGACCCAAACCCTTGGATCTTAAGAACAATGAAAAATCAATCATGTTCTTAAAAGAAGAATTTAATTAAAGAAAAGGTAAAAGAATCACCTCTGTAAAATCAGGATGGAAAATACTTTACAGGGTATTCAGATTCAAAACACAGAGGATCCCCCTCTGGGCAAAACCTTAGAGTTACAGAAAACAGGAATAAACCTCCCTCTTAACACAGGGAAAATTCACATAAAACAAAAGAGAAACTAATCCACCTTGCCTGGCTTACCTATACTGGTTGCAATATTGGAGACTTGGATTAGGATGGGTTGGAGAAGATTGATTTCTGTCTGGCCTCTCTGTCCCAAGAGAGAACAAACAGGTAAACTAAGAGCACAAAAATAGCCTTCCTCCCTCCCCCCACCAAGATTTGAAAGTATCCTGTTCCCTTATTGGTCCTTTGGGTCAGGTGCCAGCCAGGTTAGCTGAGCTTCTTAACCCTTTACAGCTAACAGGATGTTGCCTCTGGCCAGGAGGGATTTTATAGCACTGTATACAGAAAGGTGGTTACCCTTCCCTTTATATTTATGACAAGCTCTTACCCTGATTCTCAGTCCTCGTGCAACTCATGTACAACAACTTGGGAATTTGTCTGTACAAATGTATGCATTCTGGTGGATATTATGAAGTGTCCCTATGAAAACTGCCCTATCATGAATGACTCTCTGTATATCCGTGTCAGACTGCAAGCTCCATTTTGAATGTGAGTTGCCTTCTATGTTGTCCTTTTATGTCTGTTGGAAGGAAATTCCAACAGGGGTAGGGACAGAGGTCTAACAATAGAGTGTTGTTTAATTTAAGAGCTCAACCACTGAAATTTAATCTCTCTAGAAAAGAGACTGGCTTCCAACCCCGAAAACTGGTGTAGCGGGAAAGAAGTGCTCTCGGCAACCCTGATTTCTAGTCCTCTGGCAAAGCTGGCAACTGACAGATGAGACTGAAAGATTATCAAAAAGAAAGAGCTGATCATTTTGGAGTCTCTATCCATTTTGTCTCTAGGTCAAGAAGAATGAGAACAACCCAACATGTAGGGGCCTGCCTGCCTTCCTGAGTCCAGATGGTCTCCCAAAGGAAGGCGAGCTATTTCATTTAGAATATTTGTTGTGTTCTGTATGATCTGTACTGTCTTGTGCTTTGGATGACTAAGTTAAAAGGGCAATTGGGTTATACCCTGGGCAAAGTGTGGGAATTTATCTGCTTCACAATTACCACAAGCCTCCAGAGAGAGTTGAACAGTGAACCAGAGGGCTTGCATAGGCTGCTGAGACCCATGGGGTCTTAAACCACCTAGGGATCCAGGGACTTAGAACCTTGGATTTGCCTCACAGCTTTGCAGGGGATGGTGTGAGGGAGGCATGCCAACCAAATCTGGGACAATGGATTAACCTTTTTGCTTCAGATTCCCCATCTTTATAACGTGGGTAATAGTACTTAATTGCCTGCCTCAGAAGTGTGCAATGAGGGTTCATATTTACAAAGTGCCCACATGTAATTACAAGAACAACCACACTTATTACACAGTGGCAGTGATTTGTTTTGTTTTTACTTTTGGGGTGCCTTGACAGCAGAATAAATGATGCTTCCAATTCCTTACTGGGAGTTGGCTTCTGTCTGGTTGACTATTATAAATATTTATTTGAATGACCATAATACCAAATGCCACAATCAGGGCCCTATTATGCAAGGCACTGCACAAACAAGCACACACAGTAAGAGATGTGCTAGGTTCCATTTTTTGCATCTTAAATAAGAATTAGTGAGCCATCACAATATGCTCATACTCATTCATTAGCATCATAAAAATCTTGAGATTTATTTAGTACATGGTGATAGGCAGAATATTTTACTTTTATTTTACATGGTGTGATGTCCCGGCTTTTTTCAAATCGCATCAGTCTAAAACTTACTAGCTATCAGCTTTAGAACAGTTTTTAAAATAACTTAAAGCATATTTAACTTTTCACTGCTGCATTAAAACCCTTTTTTATTGTGTAATAAAGGGTATAGGCAGTATTTACATTGCTACATATTTAAAATATTTGGCAAAGTCCTTGCAAAAAGATGAGATATAGACATCCCTCACTTCAGTAAGATTTTGCTTTAATAACACAGCAGAGTGTTATTGCTTGATATTATGTAGAATGGTTCTTTGGAGTGCGTCTTATGTGAGTCAAATGTCAATCTATGGGCTGTTTTCAATAGTGTAGTTACCACATGTAGTCATTGCTGAGAGGCAGTGTTGGCCTAGTGAATAGGCTATGGAATTGGCAGCCACACGACCGGGGTTCTACTGACAATTCTGCCACTGTGGGTATGTCTACACTACAATAAAAAATACCCGTGGCACTGAGGGCAAGTCTACACTACAGTGCTACATCAGCGCTGCTGTAGGGTGTCTGGTGAAGATGAGCTATGATGACGGGAGAGCGTCTCCTGCTGACTTAGCACCGGTGTGGACAGCGCTTAGGTCGATGTAACTTGTGTTGCGCAAAGAGGGTGTCTTTTACACCCCCTGAATGACATAAGTTACATCCACTTAAGTGGTAGTGTAGACCAGTCCTTAGTCTCAGAGCTTATGGAAAACTGACTCAGGTTTGCTGACTCAGGCTGCGGGGCTAAAAGTAGCAGTGTAGATGTTTGGGCTTCGCTGGACCCACCCCTTTCACAGCATCTCAGAGCCCAGGCTGCAGCCCAAGCCAGAATGTCTGTGCTTCAATTTTATAGTACCACAGCTGGAGCCAGCTGTCCTAGGCCAGCTGCAGCTCTGCCACAGGTCTTTTATTGCAGTGTAAACATACCCTGTATGACCCTGTGTAAATTGTCACTTAACCCTTCTATCTTGGTCTCCTTTTATGTAAAAGCTGGGGTAAGGTATTTGAAATACCTACCTTTGTAAAAGTGCTTTTTTGACTGTGGAGGAAATGCACAACGTAAGTGTTTACTTTTATTCTACATAATCCATAGCATCCATTGCAATGGAGAAGGCATTTTTGCCCATTGCTTTCAGTAAGAATAAACAGGGGTATGTTACCTAACACTGCATAGAAATCTAATGCACTCTAAGAATGATGTGTTTGTTTTGCCTGAGCATCTGTGACTTGCTTTAGCAGTAGTGCAACTTCATCTTTAAAACATATTTATTCCATATTGCTCTATTAATATATCTTAGCTCTGCTCTTGAGGGACTTATGCTAGCACAGAAAGGATAGTTCAGTTTCCATGCTAGTTTAATCCTCTACGTTCCTGAGAGGGCCAAAAAAAGGTCCTATTTCTGCTGTGGGCACTTGTCTCCTAGGAACTGAACTCGGATCACTAACCCATTTCACAGGAACCTCTGAGCAGTCATTACATTGTAATAAGGATCAAATAGGTTGATATTAAGGTTTGCTCAGATGGTTTGTGGCAGCCTGTTTGCATGGGACCTGGATTGTGTAATGGAAATATTATAGAGGTTTGAATATCAAACCCTGTGTGTTTCCCTCTTGGTTTACCTGTCATTGCAGAGATCATCTTATCACCCCCACTGAGATGAGAGGAGGATAATATATACCATTTTTTTACTATCTCTGTCGTAAAGTGTCCTTTTATACCACGTATAACTGGAATTTCCATTCCCACAGGAAATTCTCTCACTTTTTTGGGGTGGGGAGAAGAATTGTTCCAAATCAGAATGAAAAGCCAAAGTTTCCTAAATCTTAAATTTTTATTCAAACTATCAAAACATTTCATTTCAATAACATTGAAATGTTTCATTTAGACATTTTTGTATTATATTAAAATAATACGTATTGTTTATTTGTCTTACCACAGCTAGAAGCCTTAGTCACGACCAGGATCCCATTGTGTTAGGTGCTGTATATAACAAAGATATAGATATTCTGTAGGTATTATAATTAACATTTTAATATACTGTCAAAGTCTATATGAAACATTTCAACTTTTCCTGTTAAATTTTATCCCAATCGATATTTCTGTTAAATGTTTAGATTTAGATGAAACTGCATGTCTTGACAAACAGCATCATAATGTTGTTGCTATTTAGAATCCATCCACAGTTCATGAACCAGCAACATCTCAGCTCAGCAGAACCAATGACCAGCAAGATAGGAAAGAAAAACTGTCTATCTTTGCAAGAAACAGGAAGTGACAACAATATTCTATCCTTTCAGGATCCTGATGCACAAACTGATTTGCTTCCAGACCTAGTATCCTGAAAGAGGAAATATACTTCAAAGGGCATATCACACTGTTAGTCACTAGAAATTCTCAAGGACTCTTAATTAACTTAGGGTCAATTCACTCTGTTCTCATAAAGCCTAGGAAATTGTATGGGTGAAATGTGCAGCTGTTAAGAGGGAGAGCTGCAGTGAGGAAGCTTGCACTGGAGAGCTGGGTGAAGGCTGCATTAATATGAATGTATATTGACATTTTGGTTCACTCTTTGTGACTACTCTAGTGTATGAGTTTATAACACCACCAAACTCTTATATGGCACTTTTCTCCAATACAGATGAGGAACCTGTGGCACAGAGAAGGAAGTGACTTGCCCAAAGTCACCCAGCTGGCCTGCGGTAGAGCCAGGAATATAACCTGAGTCCCGGCACAGTGCTCTATACGCTAGGCAACACTGTCTCCAATAACTGCACAAATGCTTGTGGAAACAGTGGGATTTACGGGAGTATTGCAGAAATTCACAGAAGGCAAATTTTAAATTCCTAATTGTGACTGTTCCTAGTGATTCAAAAAATTACTCTTATCCAGAAAAGAAATAGAAATATTCTCTGGGTGCTACATGACAATCAAAACAGCTGGAATTTGAAATAATGTATAACAGCAATTAACCCCTCCTGTACAAAGTAAAGACAAATTATTATTCACCAGATAATTTGGAAGAACCAAATCTATTCCAGAAAGTCGCGGTCTGTTCACAGACAGAAAAAGGGGGCAAAATATTGAATTACATTATGTATTAGGAGATATCCATAAAGGTCAACCTATGCTTATAAAACTTATGCCATATCTCTTCTATAGATGGAAGACTTCCTTCTCCAGAGCTGTGCATCCGGAAGCCTTCAAGACCACTTCATTTAATTAAAAAAAAAATTAAAAATCAGATGTACACCTGTGACCTCCTCCATTTCTTCAGTGTTCAGTAGGAAGTTTGCTTGCGTCAGTTTATTTTTTTAATAGCCTGTAAAATGTCATGACAAACTTTTTCATACAAAACCAAAATAGACTGGTATAGTAAATTATATATAAAGCCGAGCGTTATTAGGAGCAGTCTTAGTCAACTGCTTCAAATAGCATTTTTGCAACAATAGGCTCTGATTTTTGTTTCAGGAATGAATTAGTAATGACAGTTGCTGCTTGTCCTCCTGGAAATTGGATGTGCTGTGAAAAAGATGGGCTATGTCCCTAAAGAGAAGGGGTGGCAGCTGCAATGCTCCACAGCTGCTTGCTGCCCGTCCTAGGAATATCCTTGGCCTTTCTACAGCTACTATTGCACCTGGTCATAACCGGATCTAAGATGACTTCATGGAGTGCAAAGGTGGTTGGCAAGAAAAGAGAAAAATCAGATGTTCACACATGCATGTATAAACATCTCCTCCATTTAATTTTGGTCCCAATTGCCTTTCCAATCCACTAAGTCATGTGTGTGTAAAATTAACTCTACATGTACTTTGTGGCCTGGATTCGTCTCTGATATCTATCTAGCTATATAGTATTTATTTTTACTGCTGTGTAACACATGTACTGATCCAGCACATCACTAACACACATGCTTCAAGTTAAGCATGTAGGTATAACCACTGAAGTTAGACCTATCAGGGTATGTCTATGCTGCAATTAAACTCCTGTGGCTGGGTCAGCTGACTTGACCTTCCAGGTATCTGGCTGCAGAGCTGTAAAATGGAGGTGTAGAGGCTTGGGCTGGAGCCCGTGCTCTGGAACCCTGTGAGAGGGAGGGGACAGTCCTAGAGCCCATGCTTCAGTCAGAGCCTGAATGTCTACACCACGGTTTTAGAGCCCCGGAGCCTGAAACCCCTGGGGCTGAGTCAGCTGACATGGGCCATCCATGTGTTTAATTGCAGTTTAGACATATGCTTAATTATGATTTACCATTTGTGGCAAATTGCCGGCACTACTATGATGGGTCTTGGGCTTTCTCTTCTTGGGTGGGGTTCAGGGCACCGTTTCTTGCCCCTGAACTGGGGTATTAACTGCCCCACTAGTGTCCGAGGGGAGGGGAGGGGAGTGGAGAGGGAGGGACCCAGGCCCGCCCTCTACTCCAGGTCCCAGCCCAGGGGCCCTAGGGATAGCAGTAAACCACTTGAACTAGCAGTTCCTTCACTTGGGCCACTTCCTTCTCCTGCCCTTCAGCTTGTGGGGCTTCCTGCCCTCCCTCAGCACAAACCAGGTGTCCCTTTACTGAGGATCTTGGTGGTCTTAGCCCACCGCAGCACTTCTCCAAACTCTCCTCTGCTTCCCTCCAAACTGCTCTTTGCTCCAACACCAGTCCACTCTGCTTCAACTCCTCCTCCTGTCTGATTGAAGCAGGGGTTTTTTAATCATCTGACTGGCTTCAGGTGCTTTAATTAGTCTCTAGCAAACTTTCTTCCCTCTACAGGGAATAAGGTTCCCTTCTAACACTCTCCTACTGCCCTCTGGCCATGCTGTATCACATTGCATATTAGATTTTTTTTGTCAATAGCACTAATCGCTTGCTTAAAGTTTATGCACCTGCTTAAGCGTTCTGCTGGACTAAGGCCCAGATCTGGACCTGAACTCCCCAGAGAGTGGGAGTATTTGCATCTAGGGTGACCAGAGGTCCCAACTTTATAGGGACAGTCCCGATATTTGGGGCTTTAACTTATATAGGTGCCTATTACACCCAACCCCCGTCCCGATTTTTCTCACTTGCTGTCTGGTCACCCTATTTGCATCTTTGGGTTAATCCAAAATAGATATGTAGCGTACCATCATAACGCACCAGAAATCAAAACTATTGTGTATATAAAGCATAAACCAAAGTATATGAAACAGAAATGGTACTATTCAGAAAGCATATGGTAGAAGTTAGGGAAATGGGGGAATTTCTGGTGTTGACCCTAAAAGTCAGAACACTTGACTGCAATCACAACCTTGGGAAAAGAGTCAGAGCATAGGATTCTTCCGGGCTAGCAACATGACCTGAGACTGTTTGTACTGTGGTGCTAAGAAAAAGAACAGTTTGGGTTTGGTTGGGCAGGTTAGCCTAAAGCTTAGTTTTGGTGAATTTCAATGCTGGCTGAAGCCATTGGCATAGACCGAGTGCTGCAGCACTGCTCAACACCGCCAACGATGCTGTCCTTCAACACTTCTCCTTCTATCCTTTTCCTGCTGATGCCTGAGCATGCTCTCTTCGTCTACCTTCCATCTGGCTCTCCTGCAATGTATTGTATGTGCCCCACTTCTGATCATTAGAGCTTCTTTAGAACTTGGTCTAGATCTGGTTGAAGAGCAGTGGGAGGGGAGGGAATAATTTGTCATACGTTTGCCAATTGACAAAAAAATTGCAAGTAATTTAGCTGATTGATACTGCTCAGCCATCTATTTTCATCTCTATAAACATACTTATGGATACCTTTTACTTTATTGTAGATAAGACTTTTTTTTTCTTTCACTTCACCGCTGAAGCTAGGAAGATGACTTACTTTCCTGAAATGTAATCAATTTCTCTTGTACACTGCTTCTATTTCAAATCATTATCATGTAGAAGGATGGGTAAATCATAGAGAAACACAGGTGCTTTTCAGGGATTTACAGGGAACAGTTAAAATGCTAATATCAGAGAGGAAGGATGAGAGACCAGCTCTGACAGAAGCACTGGCCCCAAACTCTCCTTGATTTATTTTTAAACAGGGGACGAGTGATATGCCCCCTCCTAGAAAGGACTCATTTATTTTCTATGCTGATTTTCAGGGCTCAGAAGCGTCTCTCCAGGACCCAAGCTTCTCTGAATGGTAATCTCATTCACACTAGTAGATATAAATACATTCTGGATGATCTCTGCTGGGAATCCCCAGCTTGTGGAAAATTATGAATTCGGAGATCAAGAGCTCAGCAGAGAGGAATTCACTGCCTGAACCACTGAATTTCACAGCCTTCTTTTCATCAAAAATTGAACTGGGGGATGGAAGGAGCTTTCTGGGAAACTGCAGGCAGGGCAAGTCTGGAGGAGATTGGGAGTGTGAATGGCAGCTCGTGTAGACATACCTGTGCTAGGTGTATTCTAGCAATCTTGCTAAATATAGAACTGAGGACACTGGTGCCGGTGTCAGCACAGGCTCCATAAGACAGCCTGACCCCCTGGGGTATGTACTCATTTGTGCAGCTTCCACTGACACCCATGCCACTACGTTATCGCTGCTATTTTTAGAGAGCTAGCTACAACACAACCAGTGCAGGTATGGCTATGCAAGCTGCCGTTCACACTCCGTGATTGCAGTATAGACTGACCCTAGGACAGAACCTCCAAATGAGTCGAGGGGATGGAGATAGTATGGGAAGAATGGAACCTACCATGGGAGGAAAGGAGGGTAGTTGTGGGAGCCTAATATAGAGGGCAAGGATCATGGGCCACAGGTGTGTGGAATAGGAACACTAACAACTTTGGTTAGTTCAAATAAGCATCTACATTCTTTGGTATGTATCCAAACTGAGCCGAGACAAACCAACCCTTTGGGACACATCCAGTTAGAATATGCCTCTGATGATGACGATGCTCAATTTATTGATCCTACATGATACATGTATCAACACCGAAATCCATGTTGTAGCTCTGACGCAGGTAAAATGCCCAGTGAAGAGAAGGGGAATCTTTCCTTCAAAAAGACTCCAGGATCGGGCTTGGAGAAAACAGTCAACGGGACTGGATAGATACCTGTTAGGAAATGGCTACACGCGTGTTGGCTGTTCATAGCAATTTGTAAAAATCTGCCTTTACAGACTGGTAAGTAAGTACACAGCAATTGCACCTTGTACACCAGCTGAGAATGTGGCCCAGAACTGGTCTATAGCGCCATTGAAGAATCTGGTCCATTATTTGAAGTTTTACTTGTTTCAGTGAAATAGAGTAGGCAACTGCTCTGTTCCCAAGTTACTTACGCTTCTCACAAATCTTTATATATCATACATTAACTTTTCAAACATGGGTGCCTAATGTAATGCACTTACATATAGTCTGCTCAGCACCTCTTAAAGTCAATCCACTTCTAAATGCCTAAATATGGACATAAGTGCCTAACTTTAGGTGCGCATATCTGAAACATTTGGCCCATTTTTCTAACCTTTTAAAGCTCTGCTCCTTTTAGAGCCAACATCTATGCATCTTTTACATATAATAATGCAACACAGATATATTTTAAAATTTAGTTTTCACAGTGATCATTAGTGGGGCTCAGCAGCAGTTTTTGACAATCCTCTCAGCTCAAATCTCTCATCAGCAAGTGCACACACGTACTGAACAGAGCTAGGAATTTGCATGCCAGGTTCCTATGCAGCTGTTGCTGTTTTTGTGGCTGCACAGGATTATTTTAAAAACACAAGTTCTTTCATAAACTGATGGGAGGATGTTGGCTAGGAAAAGGCCACAAGTTGCCTGGAAAGTTAAATCAAGCCCACTTCTCTTCTTCGTGCCCCTTTATCTTCATAAAAATGTCCACATCTCTTAAACTCATTATAGTATTTGCTTCAACAGCCTTATTTTTCACCTTAATTCATATATTTGATTGAAATGTAACTAAAATAATTGACTGGACTAAAAATGGCTTGGACCAATCAATCACTGGTCTAGATATAGATCTCTTCTTGTTGAAATCACTTGTGCTTCCCACCTCAGTGAGCTTGTGGTTTATCAGCAGCTCCTGTTGTAAGTAACTCCCTTCTTTTATTGAGCTCTCTCAGAATTTGGGTCATTTGGCTGTTTCTGCTTCAGCAAGGGTGAGGGGGGTGCAGGAACACCCCTTAGCTTGAAGTGGTTTCCATCATATATACAGGTTTTACAGTTTTTCAATGGCTCTCAGCACCCCTAACAAAAAAATTGTTCCAATGCCACAGCTCCTCAGTTTCTATTATATGTAGCTTCCTGCAACAGCAGGCCAGACTTCTCATCAGAGTATATGGCTTGCGCTCTCTCCTCCCCTCCTTTTGGCCCATGGCCCTACTTTGAAGCAACAGTTCTCTCCAAAACTTGACCCTTTCTTTATAGGGTGAAATGCACTTTTAAGAGTCTTCAGTTGGACCTCCATTTCCTTAGCCTTTTCCAGTTAAAGGGATAAAAGCCCTAGGTATTTTTTTTTTAATAAAATCTGAATCAAGGGGCAATTGCTGACCCAAGAGGCAATCCAAGAGATGCCAGGTTGGACCTGAGTAGAGAGGAACTCAAACCAAAGCTCTGCAGCAGAATGATGCCAGACTTCAGAGAGAAGGTGCAGTTCAGATCTGAATTGTGAGGTTGGCCCCTATTTCTGATTCCAAATCCTACTCAGATCTCAACCCTCTGAGTCAGGGAGTTCAAAAATCTACCTGTGTAAGGTGCTCAAGGGGCCCCAATTTCTATAGGTACTGAGCACTCACAATTTTCAATGTATTTATCCTAATAACATCCCCGTGAGCTAGGGAAGTGCTACTATCCCCATTTAACAGAGGGGGAACTGAGGCACAGAGAGACTGAGTGACTTGTCCATGGTCACACAGCAAATCTGAATTGGGTCTTCTGAGTCCAAGGTTACCATCCTAGCCATTGGAGCATCTTTTTTCTGCTCTGAATGTGACTTCAAATATTGTGGTTCTGGCCCAATTCCAATTTTAATAATCTTTTTCATTCACAAGATGCTTTTGTATGTGTATGATGGTTAGGTAAGTCCTAAATACACTTCTGTGAGTCACAGTGCGGTGCTAAGGTTGAATAGTACGGTATTTCTTTTCAAGCCTTTGGTTTAATATGACTTGTGACTTGCTAGGTTTCTCTGGAAACATGAAATATTGCAATTCTGGCCCTTAGAGAAACTGGCCATTTAAAACTCTTGAATTTGTGTATTCCCTAATGTATCCACACAAACGTATGCTGGAGTAAACATTTGTACAGGGCCATAGTTGTGGAAAAACTCCCCTAGGAAAGAGCTTGCGGTGGCAAAAAGCAACCTCTCCCTCAGTAGCACTTGGGAAGGAGGGTGACCTGTTGTTGGCCAGTACCCTTCAAAAATGTGTTGCCAATATCTGGGAAAGGTATTATGGACAGGGCAGCTGGTGGAGGTGCTGATTCAGCTCATCCTCCTCTGTCACCTCTGCCAGCAGGGCTTCTGTGGAGCCCCCAACACAATCTAAAGCTACCCCATTGCAACCTGGCCTGCCAAGCAGAAACCCTTAGAGGGCTGGGAGGACCCTACGAGCAAAATGCTGAAAGGGAGGGACTATAGTGGTCTGATATCTTACACTAGAAAATTAGAGGCTAGAGTGGGCCTTGTCCCTCAAAAGGCAACTGGGATGTGGTTAAATATAGCCTATATGGAGATACTTGAGGCTTTCTGCCATTAGGAGGGAGAGCCTCAGAAAGTTCTGGTCATTTGTGTGGGCTTTGGATAAACATCCAACACAACATAAGCCAGTAGTGCTGTGATTGTCAAACTCCATTGCAGCCATACTCTAAAGGACTCATCCAACCTGGTTCTCAGCCAGATTTTTACTTCTGTGTTTGCTTGTGTGTATTTGTTTACCAGGGTAAGAGTGAGGTGGACAGGAGAAAAAAAAACAGGTTAGCCGTACTTGGCTGAGAGAGTTCATGTAGCAGTGCAGCAAGTTGCCTGAAAAATGTATGTGACCACCTGTTGGAATGGGCACAAGTAGCTTAACTGGGTCCAAAGCAGAGCTGGTAGATTGCTTTGTTATAAATATTTTTTGTGACCCAAAGCACCCCTGTACTCACACTGTACAGTTCAAACTTTAACTATGTGAGGATATATGGATACTTAATGATGATATGCTTTAAAGTCTGTGCCCAAACAGGGAGAAACAAGTTCCCTCCCAGATTGGAGACAGGTAGATATCTACCTTCTCTCCTATGTCAGTTAAGCATGGGGGAAGCAAGAGTGGGGCTGTAGGCAGGCTGCGGGGGTCAGAGTTGTTCAACCAGTATGCAGGCTGGCAGGGTATGATCTGCAGGCAGGCAGGGTATGATCTGCAGGCTGGCAGGGTATGATCTGCAGGCTGGCAGGGTATGATCTGCAGGCAGGCAGGGTATGATCTGCAGGCTGGCAGGGTATGATCTGCAGGCTGGCAGGGTATGATCTGCAGGCTGGCAGGCTTACTGTAAGCATCCCTGGCTGGCAGCTACTGGAGCAAAGCATTGTAAGGCACCCAGAGTGGCAGGGCAAGTGGTGACACAACCCCCCCCCCCCCCCCCCCGGGGTCTGGATTTGTGGATCCCATGACAGATCCACAAATCCCATGTCTGAATCCCATGACAGAGTTTAGCCCCTGTTGTGGTCCACAGGTCATTTGTGGACTGCACCTGGTTTCTTGTAGTGAGTTCATTATTTTTAAGCATTCATTGAAGAGTTTGGATGAATGTTTATCAGCCTATGGATTGTCTGCAAAGTATTTACTTCCATTATTTGTTGTTAGACTATGCACGCTTACAAATGGTGATCACTTTTCTCACACTAGTCCCATGGAAGTAAAAGGCATCCATTGTGAATAAGCATTAGCAGTCTAGCCCTAAATGAGTCATGTGATTGGTTACCTAAGCAGAATGGTATTGTTCAGGCACCCTCACTGGATAAATGAAATACCCCAAACCAAGAAAATGACTAAAAGTGACTAGCAAATAATATACTTTGGGGATACATTTTGGATGAATAATCCTTTTATCCTAAAGTTTTAATTAATTTTAGGACAAAGCTGGGTGAAACCTGGAAATTCCAGACCACTGAATATTTTGACACTTTGAAATTTCCAGCACTTACATCTTGTGTTCCAAAAATGAAATATGCTCCTTGGCATGGCAGTTTCACTCAGCAGCTGCTGGGGATTCTGGGATCTGTGGTAGCTCTACCATATGGAGTCCCCCAGGGTCAGGGACCCCTAGTCTTCCAAACTTCCATGCCAGTTGGCTTCTTGGCTACCCCACCCATGCAACTTGGGGAGCCAGCTGGCTTAGGAGTCTTGCAAGCTTCCAGCTCAGGGGCAGGGAGCCTGGAGAGCCTCATCTTGAGGTGCGGCTTCCAGTCTCCGAGCACTGCATCAAGGACCCTGGGAACCCAGTCACTAACTCTGAGCCAGTCCATATGACAAGTCCATCCCAGAGCTGTGATCCCTGGAAGTCCAGTTCTTCAGCAACTCATCAGGTGAGCTGGCAGGGAACCAGGCAGGTTTACTGGCAGGCAGGGTTCCATGGGAACCTTGCCTGTGATTTGACAAAAAAAGTCAAACCTCAACATTTTGGGTTCAACAAATCGACATTTTCCAGTGAAACCAACCAGCTCTATTTAGGATTCAGAAACACTTTTAAGAGTACCTGGTGGAAACCCAAACTCTCATGCATAACAAATAATATAATCCTCTGAATCACAGTGAACAGAACTTGGATTTTGTCCATGAAAATAGTCACTCTTGTTGTTTGCTGCTAAAACTCTAATTTTAAAGATGGAGTTTTGCTAAAATATGGAAAGGAAAAAATGCTATAAAAAGCAAGTTTGTGGGTCCTGGCTCTTCAATTGAATTGGGTGATTGTCCAGCTGTTGATAAATTGTAAAAATGTTCAAGTCACCTTGACCCTTCAAATAATTTTCAAGAGTAAAAGAAATAACTTGAAGTAACCATGCTGAAGAACTAAGCAAACAGGCTGGATATTGCTTGATTTGTTGTGGTTTGGGTTTTATTTTCCTTTGCCCATGTCTGTGTGGTATCTGGATATTATTAATCTGCAGTGGAATGGGAACCTGTAGGCGTACAGATCAATCCCCTTCTGTTTCAATTTGTCTCTTTAATTTCATTTCCTAAACTCAGTTTTTTTAATAGAGAACTCATTGGTAATATGGACAGGACACCCTCAGCGCTAGAGAATTAAGAGAAAATCTACAGAACTCAAGGTGCAGCTGTAGAGTTTTGCCTGATGGCAAGTGAAGAGATGGGAACAAGAAGAGAATCAGCAGCTGGATTACAGCAACCAAGTAATTAATGCAAATGATCCATTCGGAACTGGCATAGGAATGACAGTTACTAGAAAAGTCTGCCTAAATATGTCTTTTTCTCCCAAGGTAAGGATCATGTTAATCCTTACCTTGTACATTATGTATTTCAGATGTAGAATGATTTTGCAGCTAGAACAACTTGGGTACACAAAATTTTAAAGTATTTTCAGTGCTGGTTTGTAAAACTAGTTTTCAGCAAAATTTCTATTTTTTTTTCTTTTTACACACATTCTGGAATTCTACCCACCTCTGGGGTTATTTACAGAGCATCTGTTAATACATGGCTTCCTACCTAGCTGTCTTGCCATTAGTCAGTGTGTGGTGTTTAGTTGTTGCTTGTAATTATTAGAATTGGGAGCACTGGCTGTTGGGAGTCTGAAAGGACAGGAAACAGGAAGGACGGGGGAGGAGTTGAGAGGCTGGGAGAAAGCTACAGACGGTGCAGCAGCAGCTTGGTAAAGTGGTTTCCACTTTGAAAATAAAGTCCTGTTGAAGCTTGTTGGTACCTTGCCTGGTTGATACAGCATTTTGGTGACGAGGATGGATCTTCTGCCTCTGAACTCACCTGCACCCTTTCTGCAAAGCCCAGATGAGCCTCCAATTGCTTGTACTACCTGGATCCATAACATTTGAGACTTATCTGCTTGCAATCAGTGCTACAGAGATTTCTGAAGTAAGAAAGCGTGCTCTGCTAATCCACTGCCTTGGAGCAGAAGGGCAGCATATATTTTACACTTTTCCCCTTGCAGATGATAAATATGGGACTGCACTCACTGCATTAAAGAATTTTTGTGTGCCAAAAGTGAATGTAGTAGCTAATTGCTACAGATTTCGCCAGTGTGAGCAGAAACCAGGGGAAACGCACTATTTTGCTTCCCTGCGGAGTCTGATTGTAATTAGTGACTTGGGGAATATGGCAGATGAGGAGATTAGAGACCAGCTCATTGAGAAAACAACCATGCTTCGTGTAAGAGAATGCTTACTTCTAGAACCACAACGTACACTAGAAAAAGCAATAACCATTGCTACTCAGATTGAGTTAGCTACAGCTGAAGCCAAAATAATGAGCATGGATACAGGAGGCACAGTCCAGGCTGTGACTCCTTTGCAGAAAAGTTCGCTACCACTGCAGACACACAATTGCAAGAGGAAAACGAATGAAAAACCACCGAATCAGCAAATTCAAAACACAGTAAAAGCATGTTTTTGCTGTGGATCCCCAAAACACCTTGCAAGCTACACAGGATGTCCGGCAAAAGTAGCTCAGTGCAATCATTGCAAAAAGATTGGACATTCTGCTAAAGTAGGTCGCAGTAGCCAGTTCAATCAACAGGTGCATGCAGTTACAATACCAGATGTTATTGTGCTGAGCGTGGACAAAATCACTACTGCACATATTCCAGAATAGATAAAGTGCACTGTAAATGTTTCTGCCATGCCCTCAGGCAAACCACACTCTCTTCAGCTAATGTTGGACACTGCCTCAGCAGTATCTATACTACCTGATTCCATCTATCTGCATTACTTTAAAGATGTGCCTCTTACTGAACCCAAGCTTCACTTGGTGTGCTATTTGAAAAACCATATTCCAGTACGTGGCTGCCTGCCAGCAATAGTTACTTTTGGTGATTGCTGTGTAACTGCAGAGTTCTACATTGTCCACAAAGGCACTCCTATTCTTGGCAGAGATTTATTGGCTGCTTTAAATCTCAGGGTAGTTAATGGACGAATTGATCTTCCTCAGCAAAGCACTCTTGTGGTACACACACCAGTTTCAGCTGGGACCCAACACCAGGTGGAGGAGAAACTCAGCTGTGCTTATGGGTTTCTGCATAAAGTTAAAATGTGGAATAATGTGATGCCTGTATGACAGAAATTACGGTGCTTACCATTTTCAGTCAGGGAAGCTGTTTCAGAGGAACTGAGAAAACTTGTTCAAGAGGACATTTATTGAAGAGATCGACTCCTCGGAATGGGTTTCACCCTATAGTAGTGACGCAGAAGAAGGGTGGAGGCAGTCGCCTTTGTGTGGACTTAAGGGAGCCAAATAAAGCTATTGTGATTGACAGCCATCCTCTTCCTCACATAGAAGAAATATTTGCAGAACTCCGTGGAGCAAAGGTGCTTTCTACTCTTGATTTGCAGAGTGCATACCACCAGGTTATGTTAGATGAAGATAGCAGAGACCTCACAGCATTTATTACATGTGAGGGACTGTTTCGTTTTAAACGTGTTCCATACGGTCTCACATCTGCCCCAAGTGCCTTTCAAAAATGATGTCATTGATTTTGAAGAATCAACATGGAGTTCAGTGCTATCTGGATGATATTATTGTGTTTGGAAATACTTCTGAGGAGCATGACAATAACCTGCAGTCTGTACTAAACTGCATCAGCACAGCAGGCCTCCAGCTCAATAGGTCCAAATGCAAATTTAAACAAACTGAACTCACCTTTCTGGGGCATACAATTTCACAGGCTGGACTAAAACCTGATCCTGCTCATATCCTGGCAATTTCAAATGCTCCTCCTCCAACAGATTTGCAAACCTTACGTTCCTTCTTGGGTCTTGCCTCCTGGTATGCAAAATTCATTCCCAATTATGCTTCTGTCATTGAACCGTTACAGGAATTACTACAGAGAAGTTCAACCTCAGTGTGGACGATGGATGCACAAGCTAGTTTCGAAACAGTAAAAGACTTGATTGTACATAGTCCAATACTTGCACTATTCAGTCCTGCATTGCCCACAATTGTAACTACTGATGCTTCTGATTATGGACTTGGGGCTGCTCTCACTCAACTTCATGAGGACAACACAGAGAGGACTGTTGCATTTGCTTCAAGGGCACTAAGTAATGATGAGAGAAAATATTCTACAGTCAAAAAAGAAGCACTTGCTTGTGTCTGGGCTACTGAAAAATGGAGAACTTACCTGTGGGGCTGCACGTTCAAGTTGCGCACAGACCACAGCCCTTTGACAACGTTGCTTACCATGAAAGGACTGGGAAGAGCAGGATACCGTATTGCTCGATGGTCTGCAAGGCTACTCTCTTTCTTTCAATTATGAACTGGAATATAAGCCTGGAAACCAAAATGTGGTCACTGATTGCCTTTCTCGCCTGCCTTTGCCTTCACCAGATGGTCCACCGGAGGATGAGGATGTAGTAGTTGTGCTTATTACAAGCACTCTCACTGCAGTTACAGGAGAACAATTTCAAGCTGCTTGTTCAGCGTGTCCAATTCAAGAAAAACTATGGGAATTTCTGACAAAGAGATGGCCCAGTCACCCTAAAAACCTTGACCCAGTTTTGCTGCCTTATTTTAGAGTTCGGGATGAACTTCCTTTGTTTGATGGCTGTGTGTTGCGAGGTACACACCAGCTCCTTGTGCCAGAAGATTTACAGTCAAAACTCATACACCTGGGGCACACGATACTCCTCAAGGAATTGTCCAAACCAAACAATGACTACGGGATCTATATTGGTGGCCAGGGATGGATTCTCAAACTGAAGCACTCATAAACTCCTGTGTCACTTGCCAAATGCATGATAAGACAGCAGTGACATGTACCCCTCCATTACAGCCTGTTCCTCTTCCTGAATCTGCATGGGGAAAAAGTCTTGATTGACATTGTGGGATCCTTTGATACTGCTCCAATTGACGCCATTATGCCATCACTTTAATAGACTATTACAATAAATGGCCTGAGGTAGCATTTACATCGCAAATCTCCTCTGCTACAGTAATTAAGTTCCTCTCTTCAGTTTTTAGCAAGGAAGGTAACCCCAAAGCACTGGTTTCAGATAATGGTAGTCCAGTTTACTTCCCTGGAGTTTAAAACTTTTCTAGCACAGAGGAAGATTTTACACAGAAGGTCATCCCTATACTACCCTCAAGCCAATGGGGAAATCAAACGGTTTTAACAGAAGTTTGAAAGAGTTTGCAAATGGCTAAACTGGAAGGGCGATTGTGGATAACCTTCACTACTGATTTCTTGCAAGCATACCGGGCTACACGACATGCCACAACGCAAAGATCACCCACAGAGTTACTGCATGGGAAACAGATGAATACTAAACTGAACATTGCTGGATTGTTAAAGGCACGACCTGATGCCCCAACTGAGGATGATGTGAGAAAAACAGTTGAACAGAGCCAAGCAAAGTATAAGGCTTTCACAGACAAGTAGCGGGGTGCTAAGGAACCAAAGTTTCAGTGTGGTTCCTTCGTTAGAATACGAAAACCTGGAATTTTACGCAAAGGGGACGATAAATTCACAGCTCCTCTTAAAATCATGGAGAAGAAGGGACCTTATACCTATTGACTTTCTGATGGGCGGGTATGGAATGCTTCTTATCTTGCACCTGCCTATGCACCAAGAGGAGATTATGCCAACACCCAGTCTGCCTTGGATGACTTCACAGTAGTACCAACACAACAAGACATTGCACTGGAACTGGGGCTTGAGAGACGGCCTGTCAGACCCAGACGACCACCTGTCTGGACTAGAGACTATGTTATGTAGTATCTACAGTGTTTTCAGTGTAATATTTCTGCCAACAGTATAGTGTCTTGTTTCATATTTGTTCCTGTGCTTAGAATAATGTTTGTTTTAATTGGGAGAGTTTCTTAAGAGGAGGGAATGTGGTGTTTAGATGTTGCTTGTAATTATTAGAATTGGAAGCACTGGCTTTTGAGAGTCTGAAAGGACAGGAAACAGGAAGGAGGGGAGAAGAGTTGAGAGGCTGGGAGAAAGCTACACAGGGTGCAGCAGCAGCTTGGTAAAGAGGTTTCCATTTTGAAAATAAAGTCCTGTTGAAGCTTGTTAGTACCTTGCCTGGTTGATACAATACAGTGATGGATCCAAAGCATGCTTTTTGGATCCTTGAGATATCAATGCATTTAGATAGGGAGGAGTCCCTAGGCAGAGGATTGAGTGAGAGACAGAATAGCAGGTGGCTGACAGCCCATCTCACCCCAGCAAGCAACTATCTCTAACAGAAGGAAAATTATGGAATCAAGAAATAGGGAGAAGACAGGAGTCCATCTTTGTATATAGGAAGGAGATTTCCTCTAGCAGGAAGGTTGAGTCTATTCTGGGTGAAGGCTGGAGAGAATATCTGAAATTTTGGGACTACTCAAAATGGTGGTGGTTGCAGACCATATTTAATCTTAATCTAGCCGAGTTGAAACAGCTCTTGATATTCTTCATTCAGGCCATGATTTCAGCAAAGCATTTAAATCTGTGGGTAACATCAAGCAAATGCTTAAATCTATTCTTTATTCAGCAAAACATTTAGGCACGGGCTTCACATTAAGTCTTACTCAAATTCTTTGAATCAGGACCTTAGTCTGGAAGATAAGAGGCTCCATTCCGGTACACACATCTGAGGAGCTGTGATTTGGTAACAAAAGGGAGTATTTTAGCTTTTATTATTTGGAATCTCAGTACATTTTGGTTTGGATAATGGAAAGAAAACAGATCCATAAAAAGTATCTATATACTTATTTATACCATGTTTCGGGAGTCTTTTTGTCACCATATACAGGCAGCAGATGCTGAGCCTGGGGCTTGAAAAAAGTGTACAGGGATCACTATTTGTAGCCATTAGGGCTTCAGAGCCGTGAACCACTCATTACTTGGCAAGAAAATCATGTAAGTAATCAGTGGGGTCTCAGAAGGTCACTCTCCTTCAAGTATTGCCTAAAAGCCGTTTTTTTCCTTTCCTCTATTTGAATCAATCCTATTTCAATTGATACATGGCCCAGCTTGGTGTATAAATCCTTGCAAAGTTTTCTACCTTCACTCTAGACATTTTAAATTCACTTTGTACGTTCTTGGTATGCAAAATTCCTCAGAATTTGCAAGGATTTCCAGTTTGAGCATGAAAATTATGTATTAAAAACACACACTGAAAGCGAATCGATCAAATACAATTTCAGTCAATGTTTTCCTGAAAGCAGTTTAAACCTAATTTCACTTGCATTTTGGGGCCAGATTTTCAAATGTGCCTAAGTGCTGCTTTATCCACGAGTGCTGAAGCCACAGCTGGGTAATAGAGGTTTTCCCAAACACATGCCATCTAACTATATGTACAGCACCCACCACAACATATTCTGCATATGTCACACGTTATTATTTTTAAAGTATCTTGGTCATATATGAGAGCTTTTTAAAAATTACTGATACAATTTTTATTACTCTATTTTCCATGTGGTGGGATATCTTGATTGCCATGAACCCAACTCTGTGGACTTCAAAAGAAGAAAAAAAATTACCCAGACTTCCCTTTCCATACAGAACAATGTTGTGATATTACGGCCCAGTATCTTACAATCTACTGGGGCTAGAAACAAGTGTCTTGTATCATTGAGGAAAGGGAATTCATAGTGTGGTAATAGTATTAAGCTCCTTTTTATATCTCTGATGGGTCATGAGCTATTGATCACTGATCTAGGTCTGAATATTGTCCACTGACCAACATATGATGGGAAGGGGAAAGATGGAAACACTTTTATTGCAGGATGATTTTATTTTTTTAAAGTGGCAGCCATTTGAAGCTACTTATAAATTTGGAATGTAAGATGTGGGCCTGATGGAGATGGCTTAATGGGCAGAGTGCAGGTGATGTGGTCAGATATGCATGATAAATACAGTTCATCACATAAGACTCTGCACCACATATGTGGTGTGCATGATGGTGTGTGCTTTTATATATGTATATATGTTTCAAAAAGGAATAATGATCTCTAAGATTTCAAGGAATAATAATATATTTTAAATAAGACCTTTTAGCCTAAAGTGATTTTACAAATAATAAGCATACTGGTTTCCTGGAGCCATATTGGGGATGCTGTGGATGTAGGCATATGGATAAGTGGAGCACAAGGAGATGAGATTCTGGCCTAAGAACATTGGGCCAAGTCTCTACTTACTTGAAAGCAATATAATAATTTATTATGAACATAGAGTTCACAGGACCTTTTATTTCAAGTCATATCAGAAAGACATACTCCGATATATATGGCAAGTCCCTGCAATATCCGTGGAGATCTTACTGAATTAAGTTTAAGTATCTTTGGTGTCAATTGTATTAAATGCAAAGGACTATTTTGAACAGTGTGGTAAACAAGACATTACTTTCAGGATAACACACATGAAGTGGATTTCCTGGGAAATAGTTAGGGGGAGGTGAAGGCAAATTCCTCCCCCTGCCTCTGGTTATGCAAAAACCAGCCCATTGAAGCTACTTTCTGAGGAGAGGGTAATTGTCTGTCTGCTGATTACCTGATCCCAGGATCCCAAGATCAAAGGCCCAAACTGTATAAAGGAGGGACTCACTCTGATTCATGGGTATGCTTGTTCTGAGCTAACAGCTGTTATGAAAAACTCCTTGGTGGGGTTTGAAGGACTGGTCACCTGTCAGAGCCCTGGTTGGAGTTGGGGTGATCTCTGGTAAGTTTATCAGTGTGTGTGTAGGTTCTTTTAATGTTTCAATATGTTTTCTCTATAATGCTTTCTCATTAAATGTGCTTGCTTAGAAAGGACTATGTGGTAACTTCTAACTGTGGGCAATTACACTGTTTATATCCTTTGAGGAGAAAGCAAAGCAGGCCTGCTGAGTAAGTCTGATTTGACAGGGAGCTCATAGTGTAGGCAGGGAACAGTGCAGCTTGGAAATACCCTCATCAGGAGGAAAAGAGACCTGGGTCTCTTCCCAAGAGAGGTGATGGCCGAGGAGCCAGGAGGCTAAAATGGGTGCCCTTCCTGTACTGCAAAGGGGGAATATTGATGCAGTTGCCTTGAACTGAGGCAGACGTGACCTTTTCTTTCAAGGTCACATCCGAAAGACGAACTGAGAGTAAACTGCATGTTGTTCAATTCATATGTCAGAAGGATTGAAGAGGGAGCTGCCCCTGTTAGAATTTGAACCTTGCTTGCTTCCAAGTCTCAGTATTTCCAACCTAATAGTGAGACCACTTTGCCACTAGGTAGAACAGGTGTAAGTAAGATTCTGAGTTGCCTATACAGAAAAGAATGTAAAGAGATAGGGAGGTGTAAGTGTGTGACTGGGACTAGGAACCACTGATTTCTAATCCTCACTCTGTGTGTGGCTGTGGGTGAATCACTTATCCACTTAGTGGCTCAGTTGCCTCTTCTCTGAAATGGGGATTAAATATTTACCTCAAAGGGCTGCAGTGACGGTTAATTAGCTAATGGATCTAAAGCACTCTGAAGACAAAAAGCACTCTATAAATGCTTCATCCTAGTAGTGTTGTTGGGGGAAAAAATAGCAAATAGATTTTTGAGCACCCAGCATCTGAATTAGTGGGATAACACGGGTGATAAATGGTGCATCTCCATAAGTCTTTCACAGTTATAGCATAACATTAAGCGAACTATTGCAAAATATGTGCAGTAGCATTATGGCAATTCTTTTTTCAACACCTACTTAAAAAACATTTGTAAATGTTTCTTTGTTAGCATTCATGAATCTGAATGCTCCATAAACTCTAATTATGAGTTTAGACTCTATGTGAGACAATCAAAATGTCTTTAGTCCACTGGTATTTCAAAACCAGTAACCCTCCCCAAATCTCACCAAATGTGGCGATACCAATTATAGAAAGAACCATATGCAACTTTTTAACAGTATAGATCCTGTTCAGATGCCATCATTTCTCATCTGGGATTGAAAAATATATCTGAACGTGGAAAGAAGAAACACCTCAGTTCTCTTTGGACTTGGGTTGCCTCTAGCTGCTTGCTGTTCGAATGTACATACTTTCTATCTTTGTGAATGAAAGCTGAAATACTTACCCAGTTCCAGAAAGGAGTCCTTCTGTTACATTAAAAAAAAGAAGACTGATGGAGTCATAAATAATTTATGAACTTGGTATATTGATTTTCTTTAAGCACTTATAGGAAATTATACATTTGTGGCTTCAAGAAATAATTGGACCAATTTAAGCACATAAAATTATGCTCCTTTATAATTCTTTTGAAATGGAACATTAATGACCATTGGGTCATATAGTGGGGTTGGGATGGAGAGGGGTAACTCTACAGATTGAAGAGAGATAGAGGGGTCAAAAAACTAGGTTTTCAGTCTCATAAAGATGACCCTCTCATGGCAAAGGTTTCAGATGAAATCGAGTTGACATCTGTGTGATTACAAGCCAGCCTTTCTTTAAGGAATTGATAGAGACTCTAATAACAATATTAAATAGCATAATGCAGACCAGAGCCACAGAGGATTATCAGCACTTTAGAAAGACTTTTGCTTCATTGTAAATGTCAATATGTAGAAGGTGTTTGCTTCAGCGCAACTCAACCCCCAAATCCAGTAAAAATATCTTGTTCTGGGTAATATATATATATAAAGCAAAATAGGGGCCAGATATTCAGCTGGTGTAGATCAATCTAGACCCATTGACTTCAATGGAGAGATGCCACTTTACAGCAGCTGAAGATCTGGCTCAACGTTGGTTGGTTTTTTTTTAAACTTTACATTATGTAGGATGAAGTAAAACGAGCTTGCTCCCGGTCTCATGGAGGACAGTGTTAAACGGCTCATTATGGCCAGTGGTGCAGGATTAGGGAAGGCAACATTGCCTCTTCTTTGGAATTTCTGCCAAGAGGGATCAGCTTTAAGTGGCAGTTGCAGAGGTCTGTAGGAGTAGTGCAGCAAGCTCCCAGGACAGAACTGCAGTGGCTGCACTGGGTATAAGGTGTCGATTTCTTGGTGTGACCCACAGATTACTGACTTGGGAACAATGATAACAGCTGAGCCATAATGGCCTTTTCATTTGAACATTATATTCAAAATCTACAGTACTTACTGAGAATTAATGCTGTAAATATAGAATGCATATATATGCTACACTTCAAACACACTTTTTAATACCACCCAGCATTTATTTTATGATCATGCAGTAACAATTTTATTAAATATAAATGTAGGGGTCTGTTTTTCTGTTTGATGCACATTTATGCTAATACCTTACATTAGCATTTTTATGAGTGAGATTTCAATGACAAACATATTAATATATCCCTAGGCAGTGTTCAGTCTGATGGCATAAGTTCCTGTACCATTTTATTTGAGGAGCTAATATATTTTCCCACTTGTCAAATCTGAAATGATAAAAAGTTTAGGAACAAACTGAGCCATTCAGTCCCTGTGACCTAGGAGTGGTAATGGCAGATAGAGCCTTTGACCTTTTAAGTTGCTTGTTCAATGTCAGTCCATGTCAGTTGTGAGTAGTGACTGACCGTCATTACAGCTGTAGTGACAGACTGGTGGCTTATGGAAAAGAAGTAGGTGGCCTCAGTCTAGTTCCCAGTGGAAAAGTGCCACTGAATAAAATCACCACTTTAGTTGACCTCTTACTGCCAGGCTTACAGGGGAGGCTAAGGTCTGACTAGGCACAGAGAGTGGATTATCTATTGGAGTGTGGGGGAAATGTGTTGTCCAATGGGACTTCAGTTTCAAGGACTGTCAGTCTGGCATATTTCACAGTGGTGTCCACTGACAACCTCGACATCATCTCAGAGGAGTGGGCACTAGAGCTTTCTGCTTGGTGTCCCCTTCTGGTTCCCTTTTGATTGTGACTGTGACGCTGGCAAACCAAGTGCCAGCTCTTGCCAAGGCTTTAGGCCTCAGCCTAGTACTGACCAAATCATTGCTGGAAACAAGTCGCTTTGCCTTAAGATGGGTATTGAACTTATGACAATGCATTGAGTGTTTAAACTTTATGAAATGCTTGCAAGCTGCTGCATACATTAATCTCATTTATAATACCTTTATCGCATGTTATAAGGTAATATTTAAGTTTTTGCTTTGTAACTGTAAAAAATGTTTGCCCTGAAACTGTTGGCCTGTCACAAAGGATCGTCTTCTGCTCATTCAGAAGACTATCAAATCTAAATGGACCAATGTGGGAATCACAATACAAAGCCTTCACAACTATGAAGACAATATGTGCAAAAGGGTTCGTCCCATCAGGTTGAATTCTGGAAGAAGGAAATAAAGACAGTAAACAAGAACATTTTTCACCTGTTTTGCTGTTTGGACTCTCACAGGGCTGGAGTTATGAAACAAAAGCAGAGATACCCAAGGTCAACCAGGTTAGCCCTAAAATTCAGTGCTGACAGATTGCTACAATTCTATGGTTCCAAAAGGTGGCAGACTGTAATTTGTGTGTGCATGTTTACCTGCTCTTACCTACTTTAACCTTCCTAATTAGTAAATCCTTGGTTTACTGTAGGATTGGCTACAAGTGTTGTCTTTTGTTGTGAGATCTGAGATACAAACTGGCCTGGGGTAAGTGACTGGTCTCTTGGGACTGGAAGCAACTTGAATCTTTTGTGATTTTTGGTATATAGCAACCAACTATCACTAAGTCCAGTTTGCCTGGGTGGCAAGATAGACTGGAACGCCCAATGACTCCATGGTAAGACTGTTATAGTGCTTGAGGAGTTCACATTTGTTAATAGGGTGTTGAAATCTAATTATAGGATATACAGCCAGCTTGGGATGTCTGCCCTGCTTCTTGATAGTCTGACCTGAGGCTGGCACTCATGGTTGTGAACCACTCCAGACAGCGTGGCAGTGACCTTGGCCTCACTCCTGTCCCTATGTTTTTTCCTTTGAATCCCAAATGTAGCAGACATTTGGTTTTGGTGGCCCTTCCCTGCTGTGGAGAGGGAGACCATTGTTGGTTTGGTGTGAATCTCTCTTGGGTGCTCCACCTCCTTCCCAGCGATCAAATAGACACCTGTCACCAGCACCATGCTGAGTAACAATGCTGTTGGCTGCCAATGTGCTCACCAACTCATTGAAAAATGATTAATTTACTAGGCCTTGGTTGGACCACATCTCCCACAATGCACCATGGCTAGATACTCCCATGATGAACTGCCTACCTTCTCCAAGAGGGGAGACTGTGGTGTATCATGGGGATCTTGTCCAGTCAAGGCCTCTGATTTATAGAGGAGAACAGGAGCTAGAGGCACCCAAATAGCTCCCTTGAGGCAAAGCAGGAGCTTTGCCAAATCAAACTATTCTGTTTGGCTGAAATATTTTGGTATTAAAATTTTTGCCAAAAGTCAACACTTTCCCTGGGGTAAACACATTTTTGTTGACCAGGTCTAGAAAATATCCTTGCAATACTGGACTTCCATAAATAAATTCAGATCGCAGTGAACACAGTGGCTTTGATGTTTCCACAGTGTGGAGTGCTAGAGCTCAAAGTGAACTCAGTGGGAACTGCATTGGTTTGAACAATCAACAATCTTTAGGGAGACAGCTCATGAATCACAAATGGGGCTATTCAGTGGAATAATTTGCTCACGGCAAACTAACACTGTGTGGACACTACCCTCAGATCCGTACATGGTGTGAAATAAAATAAATGTGAAATACTTACTGGTTTTGTGTTTGTGGGAAGATTCTATTTGGGAATATGTAGAGGTGAAGGGAATATGGTAGACCCTCTAACTACGTAAAAGGAATATCTAATTATAGGGGATATCCTAAATCTGATGCTGGGTGGCTAAGACCCTGATTCCACAAAGCACTTGAGTAAGTGAATAACCCCAGCCCTATTCAGCACATGCTAACGTCCCATCAGAATCAATAGGATTTAAGCACTTTGCTGAATCAGGGTCTTTGCAGATTTTGCAGCTTGTATTTGTCATGTTTCAGTTATGCCCCAATGTGTATCTATCTGCCATGCTAGTTCTCTTTAAGGGTGCATTAAAGTAAGGGATCCTAGCCTTTGGAGAGAAATTAATGTTTACAGCTCAATTAGAAAAATTCTTCTCTTGGCGATAGCATTGTTCTCTGGGAGTGTTATGTTATCAGTCACTGTCTAATCACAGACAAAGCAATCTGTTACTCAGATACAGTAAGGATAGTGTGGATACTGATTGTGACTCAGGACTGTAGTGGAGGAGTGTGCATACTTGTGGGAGAGGTTAGCAAGGGGGAACTGGGGGTTTAAGCTTTGAACAAGAGTATGAGAAAAGCATTATGATCAGCATCTAGTAGGAGGAAGAGGGAAGACTAGTGACAAAGGGCATATGCTGATCATATCTTAGCACAGATAATTGAACCAGATTTGATTACAAATAAAAGAAATGATGGACAGCTGTGAATTACAAGGTTCTGTAATGCTGCTGAGCAGCTTCTGGTGACATCTTGAACAGCAAAGCAATAAAGAGGATTAATGGGGCTGCTTTTTCAATCTCTCTGCAGAGCAAATCACCGAACAATGTCTGGCCATTGCTTGCTAAAAAACAGATCAAAGAGCTGTATGCCAGATATGCACAGCTGAATGGCTGCTATGCTAATACCTGCTGCTTATGTTCTGCCTAGCAGTTAAGAGTGTGTCCAGAACAGTCACAGACAGAGACCCTGTTTATAGCTCATTTTGAAAGATTTTCCTTTCTACCCATTGCTCACTTCCAATTTCGGTCTTGTTAATTCCTGCTGTGGCCGCGCTGCTGTATGTTTATGAGTCGGAGCTTAGTCCAACAACAGGGTGACATTTTCCAGATGATATATTTGGGTATCAAGCTCCCAGTGCATATTGTACCTTTTTTTTTTTTTTTTTTTTGGAAACTGGCGAGCTGTGGGGATGAGGAGGAGAAATGGCTGCTTTGACTGCCCTCTTGCCTGCTTCTTGCTCAACTCTGAATGCCACAGGGAGTCTGCAGGGGGAGCATTGGCTCTGTCTGTACTGAGGAGAGAGCCTCAAACAGGATGACTCCCCAGCCACAGCCAGACTAGCTGTGGACGGGAAGTAAAAGGGAGCCAGGAACCTGGAAAGAAGCCTGCAGATATGCAGCAGGCCTGCGGCGGCAGAAAGAGGATGAAGTGACTAAGATGGAGGATCGATTGGACAAGGAGAGGCGGAAGATTAATGGTCTAGGGATGGCTGAGGGAAGTGGTAAGTTAATTAGATGTGGTGAGTCCATGGGCCAAGGCTAAACTAACTGGGAGCAGAGGAATGACTCTTGGGTTAGAGGACTAGATGATTGGTTGAGGGTACCAAAAGGGCAGAGATTGATTGATTAGTTGGTCTTCCAGAGAATGGCTGGGGTGGGAAGGAGGCAGAGATTGCATTGAATGGAGTTCTAAGAATGGATTTGATTGGGACTCTTGGGGGCCAGGTTAAGAATCAGTTCGTTAAGGAGACTTGGGGAGAGAAGATTGATAGGGTGGATTGGTGGTCAGAAGAGGAATTGAAGGGTCCTGGGGGGAAGGGGTTAAAGAAGATGACTGATGGTGGTAAGGATGGATTGACAGTCTGAGTGGGGCAGAGGGTGTGGAAGGAGCTGAGCAGAAGAGTGAGAACAAACTATGGAACTGATAAGAGCCTGGGGAAGGAGAAAATCATTCCTGAATCTTGGGATGGGAGAGAAAATTGATTGGGGTGTCTGGGTTAAGAGGTTGGATTAGGGTAGAGAATTGATTTAGGAACAATATACCAGCAGGCAATGGCTCAATCAGAGTGCTGCTGGCTGTGTTGAATTACCCACTTGCTTTGTGCATGTTCTGGCTGGAAGTAATTTGAGGTAGCATCACAAGTTGTGTACACTATTTTCATCTTCTCTATCTCTGAACTACCATAGGCTCCCTCTCCGGTGGAAGGAAACTTCAGTGTAAATGTTTCTTCATTAACAAAATTAGTTATTTTTATAAAGCAGTGACATGCAAGGCCACGGGCACCATGGGAAAGTGTTTTTTGAATTAATAGTACTTGGTTCATTTCTTTAACAAATTTATTGTTATCCTTAAGTCCCTGTGCCTGCTGCTTAGCTCGGCTTCCAGCTGCAGTGTTCAGTTCAAAATAAATAATTATAAAATGAAAGATGAAAACATGTGGGTTTCATTTCAAAGTCAGCTGGTGTTTTAACATTGCCCTCTTCCATACAGCACTGGTGAGTTACAACAGTGTACACAGGAAGAGTCATTCCGATGTTACAAAGTGATTTTAAATAATTTACATGAATATTCATGTCATCTACAGCTGCTGTCATGATTCCGTCAAGTATCAAGGGATGGTAATGTGGTGCTATTTTGATGACCTTCTGTCTTGTTACTCCTCCCAACAATCTCCATCAATCCCTTTGGGTCCAATCAAGGTGGCATAGACTCTACTGCATCTGATTACATTAATGTTAAACAAAATGGAAGGAGATACAACTTAGTGACATTTAAAAAAATCTGGGCATCATAATGTTTTATTATGTTTCCCGCATTTAAAAATCCCAAACCTATTGCAGTTATATTTCTGTGCAGCAATGTCCTTGCTATAAACCAAGGTGATATAATAACTTCAGGGGCAATATTTCAGTTTAGTTGGAGTCACTTTCATTCAGCTTGGCTTTGTGGGAACCCGAATCATTTGGCTATGTTTTGCTAACTTTAATTTGAGCAGACTGTTGTCAGATTGCGAGGGTCACCATTGTCCCCAGAGGAGCAATCCCAGAATCCATTCTTCAGTAAACTGAAGGAGAATGAAAGAACAACTTTTATCAAAGTGAAAAGTACTAGGAACAGATCGACCCCTAGCAGTGGAGTTTGGGCTGTTTGTTCCTAATTACAAGGATCAGGAGAGGGGAATTAGTTATAAATGAGAATAAACACGATTCATTTATTTAGGCTACGGGATACAGATTGACTCTATAGTTCTCACTCTAACGCAACCTATGCTGTTTGGTGTCACCCTGTTGGGTGCCTCTTGGCCTTGATTAACCAGTCAGGTAAACAAATGAATGTAACGATCTGAAAGAGGGAAGAGGGTGGTAGTAGGTAAAGTGGGATGCAACATGCGTTTTTCAAAATGGAAACTGGGTTGGAGTGGACTCTCTCACAGGATTTCCGGCTTGTCTGGAGTCAGGAATAGTTTCGAAAACAACAGGCCTCATGATATTTTGGCATTTTCCCTCTGGTACTGTCTGATTTATTAGGAACTGGGGAACCTTTTGGAAAAGGAGGACTAGTACAGGAAGAATGGGGCTCCACCTAAACCAAAAGGGAGCCAGATTGCTGGCATGTAAAATTAAAAAGGTTGTAGGGGAGTTTTTAAACTAAAGGTTGGAGAAAAGCTGACTGGTGTGGAGAAGCACATAGTTCGGACAGACACATCCCTTAGGGGATACTCCTATATCCTAAAGAGGAGAGGATGACTGGGCAAGAAAATGGCAGATGAAATTCAATGTTGGTAAATGCAAAGGAATGTACATTGGAAAACATCATCCCAGCTATACATGCAAAATGATGGGGTCAAAATGAGCCATTACCACACAAGAAACAGATCTTGTTTTCCGAGAACTAGCCACAATGACTCCGTGTGCTCAATGGGCAGCAGCAGTGGGAAAAAAGTGAATAGCATGTTAGAAACCATTAGGAAAGGAATAAAAAATAAGACTGAAAATATCATAATGCCACTGTATAAATCCATGGTACATCCACACCTTGAATATGCTATACAGTGCTGGTCACCCCATTTCAAAAAAGATATATTAGAATTAGAAAAGAATACAGAGAAGGGCAACAAAAATGATTAGGGGTATGGAATAGTTTCTGTGTGAGGAGAGATTAAAAAGACTGGAACCATTCATTTTAGAAAAGGGACAACTATGGGGGTGATATGATAGAGGTCTATAAAATCATGAATGGTGTGGAGAAAGTGAATAAGGACGTGTTGTCTACTCCTTCACTTTCCACAAGAACTAGGGGTCACCCAATAAAATTAATGGGCAGCAGGTTTCAAACAAACAAAAAAAGGAAGTATTTCTTCACACGACACACAGTTAACCTGTGGAACTCATTGCCAGATGATGTAGTGAAGGCCAAGAGTATGAGTGGGTTCAAATGAGAATGAGTTAAGTTCCTGGAGGATCGGTCCATCAATTGTTATTCTCCAAGGTGATGAGGGATGCAACCCCATGCTCTGACTGCCGGAAGCTGGAACTGGGTGACAGGGGATAGATCACTTGATAATTGCTCTGTTCTGTTTATTCCCTGTGAAGCAGCTGGTACTGGCAACTGTTGGAAGGCAAGATACTGTGCTAGGACCCAGTCTGGCCATTCTTATGGTCTTATCTGAGATGCGTCTTAATTTAGTCAAACCTCTTCATACACTTTAAATATCACTTTCTGTCACTGCTTTGAACTTCTACAGGCCTATCTAGGAAGAGAATAAATGAAAGGGTCACTTTCTGTTAGCAGTTAACACACACACATAGAAACCATAATGTGTCCCATTTCTAAAACCCAAATAATTGTATTTGAAGCTTCTTCACACTATTAATGCTGGTGAGGCTGGCAGGCTAGTTAGTCATGTTCTGGAAATACAAGGGACTGCATGCCCTTATAAGATAACTGAGGAGTCGTCATTTTGAATTTGGCTCTGATAGAGAGGGGCATATTCCTGGGATATTCAGCATTTCATTCCATCTCTGATGGAAATCTGAAATGGATGCAAAACCTGTGAAGCTGGAGTATTTGTCAGTGGCTGGAAACGTGTTGAAGGACATGGACAATAAAAACATTGCTCCGAAACGTTGTGCTGCACAAAGAGACGCAAAGGGATATAAAATAGCTTCCCTCTCATCTGTGGCAGTTCATGCTCAAGTCAGTGAATTTCTCTTAATCAGGTCAAACCTCCTTCTTTGGTACTAGACAGATGGAATTGTGCATTTTTATGGTGGTGTAGAAAAAAACCTCTACTTCTGTGATGCTACATGTTTGGAACATGACCATAGATATAATTAATATTGCCACTATTAGACTATTGCAACAAATCTTATACAAAGTATATCACGTAAGGTGTCAATGGAAAAGTCATGATTTGCTAAATAAGATAATCCTGTTTGTCTGCATGTATCATTTTCATCTTTGTATCTAAAGTTATGAATGTTGACTATATACCTGTATTTCAAATGTGCTTGCTCCTATGATGACACCCACAAGATAATTTACAGCCAGTTTGGCCAGCACATTGTGAATGAACTATTTGAGTTGTTGGCGCATTAAGAAACATGTAACTCTTACAGTGTATCCTCTTACATAGAAGATGCTCATCCCTGCCTAGTGAGCCTTCCTGTGGACGGTTTAGCCAGGATATGGGTAATGGCTACTCCTACGAATCATCAAACCCGGTAAGGGCATGTGACTTGCTCATGTGACCCTGGACTCCTCTTGTGCCTGTAATTTTCCACAAACTAAGACTGAGGGCATCCCCTCCACATGGGAGAAGGTATAAATACCCTGGAAGCATCTCCATTTTGTCTCTTTCCTTCTGGACTATGGACTGACACTAAAAGGAGCATTCCAACCAATGGACTGAGGACCTTCCAACCTTTTGGAAGTTACTAGAGACTTTACAAGACAGCAATCTGTAACATCACTGCTTCAAACCTGATACACGAATTCTGCAATTATTGTATGTATATGATTCCTTCAACCATTTAAGCTCTCTCTTTCTTTTCTCTTGTAAATAAACCTTTAGATATTAGATACTAAAGGATTGGCAACTGCCTGGTTATTGGGTAAGATCTGCGTTGTATATTGACCTGGCTATGTGGCTGATCTCTTGGGATTAGAAGCACCCTTTGTTTTGATACAACTGGGTTTAAATAACCACTCATCATTAAATCTAGTGTCTGGGTGGTGAGACAAGGTCTGGAATGCCTAAGGAGACTGCAGTTTGGACTTCAGTGTAGTGAGACCGACATTTGTTACTGGCTTGATATATCTTATGGAAGAACAACCACCAATCTTGGGTGAGTCTACCCTATTTCTCAGCACTTTGTCCTGAACCTGGCATCCTCAGCTATGACCCACTGAAGCTCAGTAACAGCTTCATTCCATGCACTGATGTGATTGCCCAATTCTTTCTTTTTTGATATTTGATGTACCTAATGCCAGGAGCGGTGTTGAGTTCAACTGGCCAAATTCAACCATACAGTCCTATTGAATTCAGTAGAATTACATCCATTTACACCAGCATTGATTCTGCTTCAAAGATACTTTGAGGAGCTTCATGCCTTTCACTTCTCTAGCCACATCATGGCACAGTTCTGTTCTCTATAGGCTCATATACCATGCTAATCACCATAGTATCTGAGTGTTGGGCCATATATCAAGTTGCCATTGCCCCTAAATTTTGATTTAGGAGTCAAAGTTATGGAGAAAGACTGATGAGTGTTAAAGATTAACGGTGTTAATAGCAAATGAATGTACCCCTCACCCCCCAAAAAGCTGATTCCCCAAGTCTGCAAATCCCTTAAACATGTGTGTAACCTGAAGCACATGACTAGTTCCATTAATTTCAGTAGTACTGCTCACGTGCTTAGTTAGACGTGCTTAGGTGCCTTGTTGAATAGGGACTATGATGGCGGGGATTCTGTCTACATTTACCCATATAAATATGAAGTAACATTGAAATCCAGGGGGCAGAGGTTACTCTAGATTGATGTGGGTGTAACTGAGAGCAGAATTGGCCCCCGTTTCTAGGAATGAATACATACTCTACTGCTGAACTTAAAGAGAAGTATTGACCAGGGACGCTGGAACAATTTGTATAGTGGGGGTGAGGAGAGCCACTGAACCAAACTATAAACTCCGTATACAATGGAAACCACTTCAAGCCAGGGGGTGAGACAACACTAGCAGCACCCCTAGTTCCAGCACCTATGGTATTTACTCTCACCTGAGCTAAATACAATCAGTAGTACAAAGCATCAAACATTCTGTCTGGCTGATGTTTCAAAACCCAGGAAATCGTAAAGCTTGACAAGGGATCAAACACAAGCCTTGATTCTTGATACTGCTGGCTAAAAGGATTAAATAACATTTAAACCAATATCCCAGTACTTCCTGCTGTATTTATAAATGAATGCCTCTAGATCTTTTAAACTGAATTTTAAATAAACCTTTTCTTTTCACTGTAAAAGACGCCAAGCACAGTGTTCATAGCATAATGTGATTTACAGAGGTCATAGAATTCTCATTTCAGCCTATTGCACAGAATCAAATGGCAGATGGAGACGTATTCTCACCTTGATAGCTGGCTATTTTTGTATCTGTTTTTTTTTTAAGGGTAAATAAAATAGCAGATTTGGTAGGTGTGCAAGCAGCAAAGTTGGCTGTACATACACTTAATATGAGGTTTCTTTTCTTGCTGGGTGAAATTTTACAAATGTTCTGCTAATCAGAATCTTGACATTACCCTCAAGAAAATGAACCAGAGGAGACGTAACCTTTGCAGTATTCCCTCTAAGCGTAAAATGGAATATGTCGGTCTGCCCACAGATTTTTTTTGTTTTTGAGATGAAGATAGTTATTTATATTGAAAAAAATACCACTACCACTTTGCACATCTGTATTCGGGCTTGCCACCTGAGGATCTCGGCATAGCACTGACATTTGAGCTAGTTTGCACAAAAGGAGGGGGCAATACGAGCCAAGAAGCCTTTTCTACTGTCGTGATCAGTCGTAGCTCATATGCTCCCCCAAGCTCCAGGACTGTTCTCTGTTGGTCACTAGCCATCTCAAAGGGAATGGAGAGGGAAGAAGAGGAGGTAGGGCCCAGGTCCTAGCCCCACCTCTTCACCTGTACACACAGAGGGACACACTGCATCTCATGGCCTCCCTGAAAGCCAAAAGTAGAACTGTGTTTAAAAAAAAAAAAGAATGATGTAAGTGTGTGGAGGCTAAGCCGATCCATGGCCATTAGCCAAGTTGGTCAGGGATACAACCCCATTCTGTGTGTCCCCCTAAACCTCTGTCAGAAGCTGGGACTGGACGATGGGATGGATCACTTGATATTTGCTGTGTCCTGTTGCTTCCCTCTGAAGCATCTGACACTAGCCACTGTTGTATGACCGGATACTGGGCTAGATGGAGCATTGGTCTGACCCAGTGTGGCCATTCTTACTTTAATAGCAGAGGAAATGCTCCTGCCAAAGGCTTGGGAAATTCAGGAGTGATTATGCCTCCCAATGCTCAGATGGGGCAATTCTGCGCAGCCACTTACTTGTGGCTGTGCCTCTCAGGCACATCTGAGCCCTGACTGATTGAGATTCACAACTCCCTTGTGATGCAGGTATTAATATACCCATTTTATGGAAAGGCAGGCTAACACCAAGTTCAGTCTTAGAATAGACAGTTTCTTGACTAAACATTCTACTGTCTTCAATGGGAGCTGCTGTTCTCAATTTGAAACCTGAATTTAAACCAGTGAGTCAAGAACAGATTTGGGATAGAACCCAATGGTCCTGGCTCCGAGTCCCTTGCTTTCATGTTCCATTCTTGCAAGTGGTGATATGTTACACCAAGCCCATGAGAATAGACTAGGATGTTACATTTTGTATGTGCACATCCGCAAGCTCAGAAAATCCACATCCTGGATTTAAACAGTCCTGTTGCAACTCCTGTTCTGAAGATATGGGGCAACTGTGAAAGTAGGTTAAATTTAAAATCTAAGAACCCTGACACTGTAGCTTTAAAGAAACATAAAAAATGCCCTTGAGCAATCTGGACTGTATTGTTGGGGAGCAGATCTGTATGTAAGGAAAATACAGGTTATGGACACTAGCTGAGGCTGTAGTAGGAATGGATAGAGCACTGGATTCTGGTCAGGGGCCAAAATCTGGCTCAGCTTCAGGAAAGTCTGTTGAAATATTTGAAGTCAATTTCTGCTACGTGAACTTCTAGTCAGAGAGGGTTCAAATGTCTGATCAATGAAGATTCAAAATAAAAGAGGGGTTGTCCTTCTGTGTCATGGGGTGGATGTTCTCAGAGCCATGGTGGAGAGGAAATGACTCGCAAGTACAGCTGGTTGAAATTCTTTTCACAAAAATTAAAAAATATATAAATATTTCCCATTTTAAGTGTTCAAAACAGTAATTTTTCATTTTACAAATTTCTTTATGGCTTCTAAAAACTGTCCAAACCTCAAAGAGACCCTTGAGTGAGTAAAAACTGGAGTGAGTGCATCCAATCAAGGAGTGAGGAAAATGCACCATGTCAAAACCTGTACCCAGTCAAAAGCTACACAGTGGTAAACAGAAAAAAACAAAATAATAATAAAAAAAAATCCCTGACATTTTGATGCAAAAAATTATGCAGAGAATTTTAAGAACTCGTTCAGCAAAAAATGTCATACAACTGAAAAATTTTGTTGGAGCTGAAAAGTTTTCATGATTTTTTAATACATGCTATTTTTCAGTGACAATGTTTAAGTAACTCTACTCTTAAGTTATTGGTAAAGTGTGTGTGTGTCTAGTTTAAATCTTTTTTTAAAAGTTTCAAGTTACTGGCTGCTGCCTTCACAGAATGATTTTTGGATTCGCAATCCCCATAGGTAGCTTTTGAAATCTCAGCCTTTGGTTTCCTGAAAGTATATGTTGTGCAGAGTTTGCCTGTGACCCTCCAAGGGCAAGGGAGGGCCTGGGCTGAGAATGAGCCACTCAAGGAAAGATATCTCAAGAGGACACTATTTGGACATAGAAAGGGAAGAAAGGAGAGTGGCAGGGTAAAACATATCACTGCTACCTGTTAGTAATGTTACATGTTACTAGAGCTAGGCAAAAATTTTCTGTTGAAACTATTTTTTTCCAAATCATAAAATGCCTCTTTGCTTTTTGACAAACAATTCTGAAACAAACTTTTTTTGCGGGGGAGGGTGGGGGGGTGGTTTGGATTGTTTTGCTTTTAGGGAAACACCCCCAAACTTACTTATTTCCTATCTCCCACTTTTTCCAGTGAAGGCAGTGGAAGTTTTTCCAAGAAACAAAATGAAATTTAGTTGAAGATTTTTTTTTTGGTCAAAAGAATGAAAAATGACACGGAAAAACTTCGACTGGAAATGGAAATGTTTCCTTTCCATTCACATGTTTATGAAACATATTTACTTTTTTAAAAAAATATCATTCTGCATGTTAACTAAGGTGACAAGGCATGGACAACACATAAGACACCTGGCTTCTATTTCTGGTCCTTCCATTGACTGATTGTGTGGCCGTCATTGCTCTGTGCCTCAGTTTCCCTACCTATACAATAAGGATAATAAAACTCAATCACCTTTGTAAAGCACTTGGAGTCCTACACACAAGTAGTTCTATGTAAGGTCTGGTAATTACTGTTAATAAAAATTGGGGATGGGGCCTAAGTTGTGTCCCAGAGCTCAGATATTAGAAACCTAACACCTTGGCCTGCACTGGGCTCCTTTGCATCCATTTCTAATGAAAGCAACACCAATAACAAAAGCAGTTAACCTGATGTTCAGTCTAAAATGACTTGAAATCAGCATTTGTTTAAAGGATAGAACTATCTCTGCTAGACATGGAACATGCGGAGAGTCTCCCGGGGTGAGAGAGATTTTTAAATAATAAATTCTGCCTGGTATCAGTTCTAATTAGCAAATTGGATATTCTCCTCCTGTCACATGTATGCTTCTGTTCTTCGCAGGCTTACTTTTCTCTAAAGTGGCATGCCTGAGGCAACCACACACCTGCAGTGAGAAGGGCATGGGGGGGCGGGGGTTGTTTGTTTATTTTCTTTAAGCAGCTAAAGGCATCTGGGACTGGATGCTGTAGTGATAGACAGGAAAGAAAACTCTGATGTCTTTGCTAAGACAGAGACGGCTCTAGCTTCAAGGGCATTTCTGAAAATGTAGCCTTTTAAGAAAGGAACTGGTGGCACTGGGACTTAGCACTTTTGGGCAACAGGGATAAGAATGCGATCTAGAAAAAGCAGCTGGAGGCAAGCCACATGATGTAAAGTTTAAAGTTTGATTCCCCCTTCCCCCAACCCCACCCCGTCAGGAAAGAGTGACTATGAAAATGACTTCTGTGTTTATTCATTCTCTGTGGCTTACAACTCATTATGGTTTTTCTTGCCACCAGCCCTGCAGACTCAGCCTGGTTCCTGAAAAATGAAGGTGTGGCCTCGCTGCCTTTTACGTCACCAATACAAATGATTCTCTGGTTACCATGTACCACGCTTTTGCTGATTCTAGAGGCAGAATAGAATCCATCTTTTTCTCCCATAACTGTAATGGCTCTGCTGGGATAATAAAACCTTGGTTTTGTTGGTGAAGTATGCCAAAGTGACTTGCAGATACATAAGGAACAGCTTTGTTGAATGAGACTGCGCCATCTTTGCATTCAGCAGTTTCTTTCCTGATTGCAATGCTTTATATTCTCTCTCCCACAACCAAAGGTGAAGCTGATTGGAAACTTGCACCACAGCCTGCCACCTAATGATAAGTCAGTGACAAAGATCTTGATTATAATGATTTATAGCAGAGGGGAGGGCAACAGAATACATCACAAAAACCTGAAATAGATTCAGCTCTCAGCTGTTCCTGTGCTCATTCAAGTGGCCGAACATAAAACTCTGGCTACAACCAAGAATTCCTCATCTACCCTCAGATAAAATTAAATTTTTATCATGAAAGCCTCTGCAGCTTTTATTGAAAGATACCTAAAATATAATGTAGGGATCAATCCTGAATGGACAGGGATGGGATAGATGACCTAACAGGGACTTGCCATTTCTAACTTATGTGATTGCATTATAGTCCTCTCTTATTGAACTACATTAGAATATCTATAAAATTAGCATCGCCCCAGAAATCTGTAATGGACATTAAGCACTAAGGAGCCAGGTTTGGCAGCAGAGACCGCAAAGAACTGTTATTAATTGCACCAGGTCACAGCTTACACCAAGTCAGCTCAGGCATTTGGGAACATCAAGTTCACAATGATTATTTCACAGACATTAGAATAATTTCATTCATAGAAATATGAGGCCTATCTCTATAATATCTGGCTGCTGAATCTGAATCTGCCTTTTTCCTAATAGTGTCATTTATCATATGCTGCCGAATTTCAGCTCAATTAGAAAGTCAACAAGAAAAACACATGAAATCTTGAAATCTCAAAACTAAACATCAAACTAAAAGTAATTGTGTTTTAGTCACTGGAATGGGTTCTTTCTCTCATCACCACAGAGAAAAGCTGGGTGGGAAAATCTTTGTCCCATACCTTAAGAATTTGAGATTTAAACATTTTTTCCAATCCTAAATTATAACAAAATGTCGAAATATCAACAGTATCAGAATGGGTAAATCAAAACATTTTGTTTCAATAATTTTCAAATGTTTAGTTTCCATTTTGACTTTTTTAATTTTTGCATGGTTTTTACTATAAATTAATTAAAATCCCAAAAGAAAAAAGTCATTTTGACCCAAAACCCAGAAAATTTTAATTAAGAAAAAGTTGAAACAATTCCAAAACTTTTCAAATTTTTGTTGAAATGGGAAATTTGACAAAACGGACTTTTCCACAAACGTTTTCAGTTGAATGAATCTGCATTTCCCAACAAAACAAAACAAATTTTAGTCAAATTCCTGAGCAAGTATATTAGTTGACATTGTCTGTTACAACTAGTCTGTTGTAACTGACACTTGGGGATGGACAGTGGTCTCTCCAGCCCTAGAACAGGGGTTGCGCAGTGGTGGATTACAGTCATCTTGGTTCCCTCCCCAACCTCTGCCCAAAGCACAGGAACAGAATACCTATGAATCAGGCCTTCTAAGTACTGCACTAACTTTCTCTCACTATGCGCACACTTTTAATGGTAGAAATATAGAATCTTCCACCTATAACCCCTTGCCTCATCCTCATCCATTCACATCTCTCTAAAAGTGGGTATGTTGCATATTAACCTCCATAATTATCCACATACAAACCTACAGGAACAGTCTACGCAACTTAGGCAAGTTTGTGTAAGACCCTGCAGGGCTAGAAGCTGGGACTATAGGGGTTCTGAGTTACCAACACTTCCACAAAGCCATCAGAAGCTTAAGTCAGGTTTCTGCTGAAGGATGAGGTGAAGCTAGCAACTGCAGGACATGCTACCCAGGAGGGCCTGAGCGGTAGCTCCCCCCGGCAGTCCGCTGATTGGCTTGTGCTGGTACATAAACCAGGAAGCTGGCATGGGGAGGTATCTTAGCAAGTATGCAGACTGCCTGCTTCTGCTTCAGACCTTGGCTGGCTATGGATCCTAGACCCTGACTTCTGACCCTGCTTCCTTCCCAGCTATGTTAGTTGCCTGGTGCCTGACCTTGACTTCCTGGTATCCTGATGTGACTTGACCCTGATCTTGCTACGTGTCTCCTGACTGCAACCTCATAATTGACTGGTGCACATATCCCAGCCCTGACAGTGTGTTTGTATATGTGTGCTTCACTCCACACCATCCTTCAATATTTTCAGTGGTTTCCTGTTCATCCCTGAATCCAAATCAAGGCTGTCCTCCTAGGATTTCTAGACTTTATGGATTCTCTTCACCTTACCTCTTTGACCTCATTCTCCTGTTCCATCACCTACTCACTTCAGTCCTCAAGTTGTTGCGTTCTTCATGCTTACTCTCTAGGACTCTTTACTATTGGAGGTAATTGAGCTGTGGTAACTAATTTAAGGAATCTACATCCAATGTGTTAGCTTTGTGCCTTCTTCATGCCAACTATTTAAATATTTAACCCTCCCCCCCCCAAAAAAGTGATCTTTATGTGGATGAATTGTTTTTTCCTGCTCCATGAAATGTGTTGCAACAGATCAATTCCATTGTAGTGTATTTTGTGCTAGTCTAGATTCAACATAGGGAACCTAGAAGTGAAAAGCTCTGTATCCTATTATCTGTCCCCTAAGGCACCTGCAAGCCACAGTATATTTTTTTCCATTGCTTGCTTACAGACCTTTCTGTCTGACATCAGTGCTGAAAATCTGAACTCTAGAAATAGGATTATTTTATTTAAAACTTGTCTTAAAAGTCATTTATGTCTAAGCAAGACTTTTAGAAGTTCCTATGTACTGTAGATTTAGTTAAAATGATAGTTACTTGTATTCTATATTTTAAGACAAAATTTAAGAAAAAAATTTGGAAGAAGAGAACTTTCCTGATTCCTGTATTTTCCCCAAAGCAAGAAACTATCTATGACAGTGAAAATATAAAATTAATCTTTCTTACATTTTGTAATTTCACAAGCAGCAGAATATTAATGGAAGCTTGGGAGATCCTATATTTGAAGGGGGGGGGAATAATAAATTCAGTCACTTTTCTTCTTTCTCACGGAATGTCAGTGCAACGCCGCATTATGATTCAGCACACACCATCCACACCAAGAAGCTCATATTCTGGGGTTCAGAGCGTTTCATCAAAGTCCCACATAGTGCATCATAACCCTTTGAAAACGTACAGTTGGTAGCCTGGTGGTGTTCCAAATGCTGGCAGATGTACTCACACAAATATGAGATGCTAACTCTTTTCTTTTCTCTATTTTCAGCCAGGCACAAGTCAACAGCATTCCAACTTACACACCTTCTGTTAACGAAGGGAAAGGAGTGATGAAACACTGCCAGAAGTGAGTCTGAAAAGGAAAGTGAGTTTTAATGGGATTAATCAGCATGGGCTCTTCTGGCTCATTTTTGTCCACCTAATCCTCTTGAGCAGCATGTTTTGGATGGTTAAAGGTGACTATCCCAATCCCGCCTGCTCACAGAAAGAGGGACTCAAAGTGAATCCAAAGGGACTGTACTGATTTGAGAATGTAAAAATGCAGGGGGAAATGAAGGGAAAAGGACAAACTGTTGATGCTACAGCTGAAATTAAAGGTGAAGCGCTAATAAAAATGCCCTCCTCTTCCTTTTCTGTCTAAAGGAAGTTTGCACAAGAGGAAATTTCTGAGAAAACTGTGATTATTAAAAATACAGTGGGTCTGTGTTAACAGTGTTGGCTTTTATTTTCATTATCACAAGAGGAGGGTCTAGTTGGCAAAAGATAACACCTCAGAAGCAGTAGTAGGGTTTCTTTGCCCCTGGCAGATGTGGGGAGAAGGATGAAAGTCTCTGAAAGGCCACATATACATTCCTAATAGGAAATGGATATCTGAAGACCAGCTCCTCTTCCCTCCCCAGTGCAATTAGCTGTGGCAAGATTGGGAGCCAAGGATTCCTCTTTACCCATCTCTCCGTGAAACATTGGGGAACATTTTCAGAAGTACTCAAGTCTCATTTTCAAAAGCACTGAAATAATTTAGGTGCTTTTGAAAATTTTACCTATTGGCAACTTCTCCCCCCCGCCCCTTCTCTTCAGCAAGAGCGAGGGGGAGGAGGTCATGGTGCCCATGGACGACAGCACTTCTCTCCCTGAAAGCGAATGCCATGAGACCTCCTTATGACACTGAATTTCAGTATAAGTTGAGTGAAGCTTCACTACAAGGAATATTGAAAGTCTGTGGAAATACACTTAAGCTACTCAGGACTTTCACTGTACTCCAAGGACTTGTCTGCAAACACATGTTAACTGTACTGATGCAGTGAAAATGGTACAACTGACCTAGTGTGGCTGCAGTTATATCAGTATAGAAGGGCTTATACTGATATATATTATTGCTGTCAGGGAAGGGGAATACGCTATAGTCATATAAAGCACCATTATGCCAATGGAGACATATTAACACTTGTGGTTGTACAGATTTAAAATATTTTGGTGGCAAAATGATACCCCCTAACTGAAAGAGTTAAATTGGTACAAAAACTGTATTAGACCAAGGGTTTCACTGTGACCTGACCTATGCTATACGGCCGTGATCCTGCACCATTACAAGTCAATGGAAGCTTTGCCATTGACTTCAGTAATCATGGGATCAAACCCTAGAATTGCTATTTATTCCTTAGCAGCTGTGCGCCCCTGCCCCCACCCACTTACGACTCCCTCTAGTTTGGACCTGGCACAAGTACTGTTTGCACTGTGGCATCTGATCCAGCTTAGAACAGGGTTAGGTGACACAGTGGTGTAAAATTGCCTGGACCTAGTCAACACTAGAGCTTGCACTGCAGGCAACATCATTGCTCAACATGGCCACAAAATTTCCTAGTGGAGAAATATCTTGTATATGGATTCCACTCTCTTTGGAAACAAGAAACTAACATTTCAGATCTCTGACACAATATACTCCAGGAAAACCCTAAGTAATAGACATAGAACAATATCATTAATAATAAAGTAATACTGTATGGAAATGTGCTGCCAGTTTTCACCTGCATGTAATAAAACATGTCAGGTTAGTTCAACCAGTTACTTGGTAGCTGACCTGGTCAAAACATAGAGAACAACTTTTGCAGAGACTTTTTTATTTTTTTAAGGAAATTTCAAAGTTTCCAAAAACGTTGACGACCCTATAGACGGAGTTTAAATAAAATCAGAATTTTTTTGGTCAAAATTTCTGGAATTAAAAGTTTTGAGTAGCTCTAGCGGAGGTGGCAGCATCATGTACTTAGGAGAATCTCTCTCCAGGGGGCCACAGAGTTTGGATAGTGATGAAGTGGTGACAAGCTACAGCTCTGAAAAGAAACGTTGACCTTCATTGTTTCCACTTAGTAAATCCCAGCCAACTGATGCATGTAATTGCATGAACAGGATGTCTAACGTTAGCTACAGTGATCCTAAATCCAAAGCACATTGGAGTCCCTAGACTCCCACTGATCTCAGTGAGCTTTGGACGAGACACTAAAATTCATATTTAAACACCAAAGCATATATTTAGCTGGATAAATCTGGATTTTAGTGGCTAACTTTTGGCTCCCAAATTTTCAGAATTGTAGCCTATGCATTTGGTACCCAAATTTGTCGCACAAGATCTAGTAGCAGGAAACAAGATCTAGTAACAGGTTGGGAAATGGTGTTTTGGCATCAGACTTTGAAAGGAAAAGGTTAAAAGGGCTGTAGAAAACCATATTTTTGTAGTTGTGATTTACAACAGTAATCTGTCTTATCTGTATCACTCTGATGAAAGAGAAAAATGAGAAAAGCAGCAGGAATAGATCATTGTAATAACAACAACAATGTTCTCTATCATTTTGGACTTGTCATTCTAAAAATGATTAGATCCTTGCCATGTTTCCAGAATGAATTAGTAACAATCATACGTAGCCTGGATTTTTCTGTGTTGTACAGAGTTTGCCAGACCCATGGTTGTTTTTTTTAGGGGCCAACTATAAGCTTAGTATTTGATCTACAATCCGTTGGAGACTCTGTCTATTGGCTTCAACAAGCTTTGGCTCTGGCTCTTAGTTCACATGTGATTTCCATATCGTAATATTGACTGGGACATGCTCCTTTTTTCCACTTGTGCGGATTGGGGACAAGAAGAGTTTAATAGGAGTAAAAGCTTCTCCTTTTCTTTCTTGTTTTCTAATCCCTCATCAGTTTGTGCCTTCACACTACTTGGGAGAATGCTAATGACTGAAATGGATGAAAACCTGTTTAAAAATTGATAGTCCAGCTCTCAAATTTGCTGAACCTCGCTGAAACCAGTGTGGGTGTTTATCTTTTAATATCTGGCCTCTACCAACATTGGCTCTTCTCTATTGGTCTGAGATCCATATGCTCTTGTGAGCAAGTGCCTATCCCAATGTATTTTAAAACATGGTCCACGTGCTAAATAAAGTCCATAATCAAGCCCCCTTCCTGGTCTTTGGCTTTATTAGCACATTTTGAATTAGCAATTTAACAATATTCAGCTCAAACCTGTTCCCAGGCTTGGCTACTCTTAAGATTTTTCCCTGAGGTCTGCTCGGTCCACAGCCTAGATCCTCTCTTCCCACCTCCCTTATTTCTGGATAGAGAGTAACAGGCCACCTGCCTCAATGAGTTAGCAAAACTGAGTTGATCATTTTCCAGAAGGACCAACACCTGCAAACAGGGTGAATTGTTTTAGGTAAGTACAGCCAGGTTCAGTTCAACTAGCAATTTCCATGTTTTAAAACCTGTGTTAATATCATTCTTTGGAGTTATATAGCAGGAAGCCAACAATGCCATTCTGTCAGAGTTAGGTGCCTTTAGCTGGTAGAAAGAAAAGGAGTACTTGTGGCACCTTAGAGACTAACAAATTTATTTGAGCGTAAGCTTTCGTGAGCTACAGCTGCATCCGATGAAGTGAGCTGTAGTTCACGAAAGCTTATGCTCAAATAAATTTGTTAGTCTCTAAGGTGCCACAAGTCCTCCTTTTCTTTTTGCGAATACAGACTAACACGGCTGCTACTCTGAAACCTGTCATTTAGCTGGTAGAATTCTCATTCTGCCTTCCTAGAGTTTTATGGCCTGATTTTCAGAGCTCTTGAGCATCCATAATTTCCACTAAAGCCAATGGGGGCTCAACACTTCTGAAAATCAGGCTGTTAATATCTGGTCACTAGAGGTCATGAAGTTTGTTTTTTAATCAAACTTTTCTCTCACAGCTCTCTGCTTCTCTGAGGTGTGTAACCTGGAGGCACAGATGCACTTCTCAGTCTGGAGCATCTTCCAGATTGACAATGGAGGGAAACGAAGCTCGCTTTGGCTGCAAAATCCCATCACCTCTACATGGCAGTCCTGAATACCAGGGATTTATATAGGAAAAAAACCCACCCCTGCTAGAGTTGGCTATACTTTCCTGTGAAATAAAATGTATTCCTATGGACTGATCAATACTGATAATTGTGCAAATATACTCCCCTGAGACAGAGGCAGATTAAGTTGATAGGCCTTTCCAATCGAGTTTGATACACAAAGGCTCATGAAATGCTTTCCCTGAATTGCTCCTACCAGTGTTCCATTAAGAACACTATGAAGGTTCTGAACTGTTTATTTAGTCACTTTTCCACGCCGTCATGTTACCCTGGGAACTTGGCTAGATGTACAAGCTCTGCATTAGGAGAAGGAGGATAATTGGCCTGCTTCCTGCAGCACTGTATTTATAAGAATACCTTTCAATGATCTATGTTTGTATTGTCTGGGAGTATGCTTTCCATTCTGCCCTTGAAACACACATCCAGCAATGCTGCCAATCCATATTATTCCCTGTCAAACATTTCACTGACTCAGAAGTCTGTGCACGGCTTAAAAAGCTACCTCCTCTGCCAGGGTTATTGTAGCACTGTCGTCTTCAGCAGCAAATTCGGTTAACCTTTTGGGAAGGAAGGGCTGCAGTTCAGACCCCTACCTGTCTGTTTCTATAGAACATGATTTTCACCTTTTAGTCACTATTCTGAAAGGGCCCGATTTACATCTCATTGCTGTGTTGTCACTGGTGGGTATTCAGTGGTCAACAAATTGAGTTGTCTTGGTGTGGGAGGTGTTGGGGGACAGACAGTCCATCCCCACAGACCATGTTCAGATTCCTTTTATATATACCTAGCTTCTCAGCCAGTCATCCTCTGCTTTTCCTTCATGGCCCTTTTTCATGTAAATTGTTCTTTACTCTCTAAGTGATAGTTCAACAACAAAGCTCTGGGCATCTCTGCTCAAAACTGATATGTATATCACTGAGTGAAAATATATATATCTCACACATACATACTGTATTTTAATGTAAACAATAGCTGCCACTTTCCTTATAGCCGAGGATTTCTTTCTTCTTCTAACTGGTGAAACCTTTGGAGATGTGACAATATTTAACAGCACATTTCCATGTCTATAGCTTGAGAGCAATCCAAGATTTTGGTAGCTTTTGCATATGGATTGTCCTCAGTAGCACTAGTTGTCCTCCTTCCCCAAATATACTCTTGAAAGGTTACTCCTTCCTCTCTCCACCCCACCTCTTTTTCTTTACTGCATTTCAAAACATACTAGCAGACCCCTCAAGCCCTCTAAAGGTTGAGCATTTACTTTTGCATCTACCCTCTGGCTCTGAGTGTTTGAGTCTGGAGTGGAAATAAATTTAGGTAAAATGTAGGTAAAAATACCATACTGTTCAGTGTTTTTACACTCGTGTGTGTGCACACTGCCTGCATGTTCCCCGGTTTGTTTTTATTTTATACAGTTTTGTATAGGCCCAGATCCATGGCTGTGTCTCACAAAAACAGACTGTAGCTTGGGGAAGGGCTTTGCAAATAGACTAGAGCCAGTGAGCAATTGGTCTATCTCCAGGCATAGCTTGGAGCAGCCACCATCTGCCTCTGACCCTAGGGGGGAGTTTTGGTAGCCAGGAATTGTTACAGAGAAGCCCTGGCCACATCCCTTTTCCCCATTATACCTCTTATGTTGGTGGCTGAGGTGGTGTGCACTTTAGAAATTGCTACAGCAATTCTACATGGCTAGAGAATCCCCTTATGCACAGGGAATCTTGAATGGGGTAAATTCATAGGGTTTGTCTGCTTTTAGTGCAAACACATCACTGAATTGCAGCCACGTTTTAATGTTCACTCTGAATCTTGTGCAGTAGTCCCAGAAGAATAGAGAATCTCAAGTAGCAGAATTTGAAATAACAGCCAGAGCATAGCAGTGGTACTGGCAAAATTACTGTGTGGTACTCTTACAACTCAATAATGGGAATTCTGAGCAGCGGTGAGAAGTGTGACAATGTGGAATTCTCACAGAAATTGCCAGCTTTTAACATCCAGGCCTAGATTTCCAAAAGTGATTAGTGACTTCAGTTTTTCGGTGCCAAATTTAAGACCCCTTTAAAGGGGCCTGGTTTTCAGAAGCAGAACTTTGGCACTTTGTAAACATCATGCATCTTCAAGTTATCTCAAGTTGGGCTCCCAAAAATTGAGGCACTGAACATCACTAGTGGCTTCTGAAAAGTTAAGCCCAGAAAGGCAAAAAAACCTGACAGGTCACACCTGAGGGAGAGTTAGTCTTGATAGGCAATCCTTGATTGGGGACACAGCCCAGCTAAGCAGGAACAGGCAGGGCTGAGATAAGGCCAAACAGTGAAGGCAGAAGAAGATTGAAGTGTGGAAGCCAAGGAGGAAAGGAGAAGCCCTGGAATTGCAGCCTAGAGAGGTGGTAGAGAAGGAAGTTTGATAGAGGTAGAGAAGGAAAAGGCTCAGGGAAATATCAGTGAGGTTTGGGATGGTACAGGTCTTGGCTTCTGGTTTGAAGGTTCCTGAGCTGGAACCCAGAGTAGTAGCTGGGCCCAGGTTCTCCTACAAGGCACTGGGGAAGTGGTGCAGTCAGTATGGGTAGTGAATTAGAAGAGTGCTTCAGGCAGGTCATAGGCAAAGACTCTGATATCCTATGTGTTTTCCCCCTTTTGTGATATGTTTAGAATTAAACACCCAAGGGTAGCCCATGTCAGCTGACTTAGGCTTGTGGGTCTCAAGCTATGGGACTGTTTAACTGTGGTATAGACGTTTGGGCCTGGCCTGAAGCCTGGATGCTGGGACTGTCCTGCATCTCAGTGTAGATGTACCCATAGTGATCAAGCTGGAGGGGCCAAGCATTGAAGAGCGAGCACCCTGACTCACAAAGAGAAAGCACTGTAACTCCTGGAGTGTGAGAGGAGCTGCAGCATAAGCAAGAGAAAGAAGGGAGTGTCAGACCAGGCAGAGTTCTTCCCCAGCTGCAGCCATAACGGGGGGCTCCAGTGGCAGGCCCTTCTTCTTCTTCCCCCTTTTTTTTTTTTTAAGAAATCATGTATCTTATTCAGATACACTTTATACAACACCTAAAATAGTTTTACTTGAGAGAGAAGACATTTACAGCAAGAGGGAGTAGGATTTTTCCCTCCACAAGCTTAAATCAGTACTAAATGAACAAACTCTCTCTCTTTTGCAAGACAAAAGGAAATTGGGATGTATATCATATCTGTTCTTGCTACTTGGTCATAAAGAAGTATTCTCCTTGTATGTGCATACTTATAGCCACTTTGTCAATCCCTGCAATAAAGACTCAGGCAACATCTGCCACATTCACTTAGCTAGTAAAAACACTCATTTAAAAAGGTGATGGGGAGGGAAGAAAATGGAAAACAATGATATATGATTTTTTTTTCCTGTTGTTTTTTTTTTTTTTTTCCATTTGGTATCAAGGAGGTTGCTTGAGTTGCACAGATATCCTGTTTCTTAACACTAACTTGCTGTGTTGTACCTTAAAGCCATCCCAATGAATCTGGACTGAGGGCCATGCCCTTCTCATCAGCAGTCAAAGCAATAGCACAATTGGCTGAACTTGCCTTAACGCCTGTTTGGAGCAAGAGAACCTGGCATGTGGGCTGGCTGTTCAGGATTCCAGAGCTACAGATTAGAGAATAGCTTGCACAAACAGGTGTGTTTTGTAATACTTTCTAAGGATATGTCCACACTGCAATAAAAACCCTGCAGCACCTAGTCTCAGAGCCTGGGTGAATTGACATAGCCTTGCAGGGCTCAGGCTGGGGGGCAAAAATTGCAGCGTAGAGTTGAGACTCAGGCTCCAGCCTGGGCCAGCTGCAACCATATCACAGGTCTTTTATTGCAGTGTAGACATACCCTAGGGCTCAGTGACAGTCTGACCCTTATGTGGCTATGAATGGTAGTAATTGGTGGGAGCGGAAGGGTTAATTCACTCCTCCCTGTGTAATTATGTGGCGCTTACCAGACAGGAAGCCCAGGCCCAGGGTGAAAGCAGGCTCCACACAGCAGCTACACCCCACCATGAGCAAGTAGGTTGGGGTATTAGCAGAGGCGTGCCTCAGCTCCACACCACATCCTGGCTGGCAAAGCAGACAGTGAGTGGAGAGGTCAGCTATGTTCTGTATAGCACAGAAGGAAACCACTTTCCTCCTGGAGGGAAGGAATTGTGCATCTGAGTTACTATGCATTCCAGGGCTCTGCCAGCAGATCGAGGGACGTGATCGTTCCCCTCTATTCGACATTGGTGAGGCCTCATCTGCAGTACTGTGTCCAGTTTTGGGCCGCACTCTAGAAGAAGGATGTAAAAAAATTGGAAAATGGCCAGCGGAGGGCAACAAAAATGATTAGGGGACTGGAACACATGAGTTATGAGGAGAGGCTGAGGAAACTGGGGATTGTTGAGTCTGCGGAAGAGAAGAATAAAGGGGGATTTGATAGCTGCTTTCAACTACCTGAAAGGGGGTTCCAAAGAGGATGGATCTAGACTGTTCTCAGTGGTAGCAGATGACGGAACGAGGAGTAATGGTCTCAAGTTGCAGTGGGGGGGAGGTTTAGGTTGGATATTAGGAAAAACTTTTTCACTAGGAGGGTGGTGAAGCACTGGAATGCGTTACCTAGGGAGGTGGTAGAATCTCCTTCCTTTGAAGTTTTTAAGATCAGGCTTGACAAAGCCCTGGCTGGAATGATTTAGTTGGGGATTGGTCCTGCTTTGATCAGGGGGTTGGACGAGATGACCTCCTGAGGTCCCTTCCAACCCTGATATTCTATGACTGAGGTGGCACTGCTATGCATTGCCCCAAAAGCATGGTTTAGAGCCAAGACTCAGCCTAGCCCTGGCCGGGTTTAAACATATTGATAGCGGAAGCAAATTTCAATAGTGGGGGCCCTCTTCTTGGCATGCCTTACCCCTGGTAAACCCAAACCAAGAGATACAAGCAAAACTCTATATTAGCGCTAGGATTTAGTTCATGTCCAATTCCAGTGCAATTCAAATCAATGAGGTAAATCCATTGATTTTAAGTGTAGCTACTTCAGATTTGTACTGATGTAAGGCCTGGTGTGATGGGGTGGACTAGGGGCTGGAAGTCTTGATGCTCTGCCACACCCCACTGCAGAAAAGGGCAGTAAAGAGTTCCTCCAAGCTGCCTAGAGTGGCTGTGTGGGAAGCAGACAATCAGAGAGGCTGCAGGGAGCAGACAATTGGGGTCCAGCAGGCTAGTATAAGAAGAGCTGTGGGATAGCGTGAAATCAGTTTTCTGCTGGAGTTGAAGGAGGGTGGGTGGTGTGCTTGGCTGGCTGAGAGAGCGATGGGACCCTGTATAGAGCAGTGGTGGCAGGGGCTAGGAGGAATGCTGGGACTCAACTGGGACAAGGCACCGAGGTAAGGACAAAGAATGAGCTGGAGCTGTGCAGAAGTGGCCCAGGGAATCATAGCAGCACCACAGTTTATTCAAAGGGATGTGGTGGATGGCTGCTACCTATAGGGCTCCTCAGCTCAGGTCTGGAGTAGAGGATGGGCCTGGGTCCCCACCCTACCAGCCACTGGGAACGTGGCCTGGACTTTGATGTATCCTAGAAGGGGAACTGAACTCTTTTAGTGGCCCACCTGAAGAGCTAGAGCCAGAAAGGCCCAGACAGGTTAGAGCCTTCAGGGAGGGAGCCCTGGGGAACATGGCCCCACACTAGGGCTGGGACTGCTTGAAGAGGAGGGGCAATTTGAGGGAGCCCAGAAGGGGTTGAGACAGTTCGAACCAGTATACTACGATAGGCCCTGCTGGGATGATTGAGGAATGAGCCCAGAGATAGGGCTGCAGATCAAGGGATCTTACAGATGAGGCTGAGAGAGGCCCCCTGTTGGATGTATATTCCAGAAGGGAGTTGTGTTTTGTCTCACATACAGACTGTGACATGGCTGGAGGGCTGAGTTACTAAAGACCCAACACAACCAGCGAGAGTGTGTAGGCACCACACACTGAGATGGAGTGGGGGTGCTTGCAAGAGGTCAGTACACCCCATTACACCTGGTCTAAACTTAAACTTTTGTGTGTATAGTTGTGTCAATTAAGAATATGATTTTTTTTTTCTCTTCCCTTACCCCTTGACCGACATAGCTCTGCCAGCAGAAACCCTCGTGTAGATGCAGTTGTCATGCTGTCTGGAGTGGCTCATGACTAAGTGCCTATTTCAGGGCAGGCTGTCAAAAACAGAGCAGACACCCCAAACTGGTGGTGTGTTCTATAAGAACCCTTCAGTCACGAGAACCATCTTACCCTGGAGTCACAGACTGTCCCCTTAGACCCTCCTTGCCACTGGACTTAGTGATAAATGGTCATTTACACCAAAAATCACACCACATTCAGGCTCCTTCCAGTCCCAAGAGACCAGTCACTTACCCCAGATCAACTGGTACCTTAAAGACCACAACTGTAGCCAGTCCTGTAATAAGCTATCTAAAGGTTTTTTAACTAGGAAAAAGAAATGAGTTATTTACAGGTTAAAGCAAGCAAACATATAAACACAAATGACTTACCATCTGGATCCTAAGTGTGACAGAGTTGTAATGATCTCTCAACTCAAAGCATCTTTCAGGGTGAACCCAGGAGGCAGCCCCTGGGGATCTCTGGCTTCAGTTTGGTAACTCTGGCCCTGTGAGAGTTCGAACAGCAAAGAGATGGAAGATTTTCCTGTGACTTTGTTTTATTTTCTTCATTCAACTTCCATGTCCACAGGACAAGCTTCCTTGCATGTAGCATTTCCAAGGTGGGATGGGGCGATTAACTGATCCTTTGTATTGTGGCATTCCTTGATGGCCTATCTGATTTTATAACCCTTCTGGGTGGGTGGAGACAGGGGAATGATTCCCATGCCCAGGTTCACAAGTTCAGAGCAAACATTCTCAAAGTTATAAAGCAAACCTTACATATCTACGTACAGCTTGGACTATAGACATTACAAGTGAAATTGATACATGCAGCAACTTACAACTATTTCATAGAATCTAAACACTAAATACATTCTTTTTCCACCTAAGATGTCTGCTGGAACTACCAAGGACTAACAAGAACTGTACCAGGGGAAAGGATTAGGCCCAAACTAGGAAGGAGTCTAGTCTCTGAAAGAAGCTTATTGGAACATCTCTGAGGTATGCATCCGATGAAATGAGCTGTAGCTCACGAAAGCTTATGCTCAAATAAATTGGTTAGTCTCTAAGGTGCCACAAGTACTCCTGTTCTTTCTAAGACTAATGCCTATCTTGAGAAAAACTAACATATAGGGGGATTGGTCTGGTTTCCAGCTGAAAGTTTCAGTTCTTACCTAAGCCTGTAAGCTGGGCAAGAGCTGGCATGTGGCTTACCAGCATCACAGTAGTTACACCAGCAAAACATAAGGATGGCTCTCTTGTAAGGTTGGCTTATTTTGTTTGGGGAACTGGTATAAAGTATACTGGCAAAAGCACTCTTTGCTGCATGTGCTTTAGGAGATCTTCCTGATAGCTATACTGGCAAATTCTTTCTAGTATAGACAAGGTCTTCATGAGAGAGTGTCCTGAATTTCACAGCACTACATGGAATTAATCCTGGCTACCTGGGAGACCATCTCTCTCCTTCCACAGGAGTGACAGAAGCCCTGTAAAAGTGGGGGATGGGGGGGCCCATGGGCACCTGAACCAGGACCCTATACCTCATGCCACCCTTTTCCTTAGAGCCCCTGCCCTCATGCTGCCTCTTCCCCCAACCCCCAAGGCCCTGCCTCCCACTCCCTTCTCTCCACCCACTCCCTGCTATCACTTGTCCTTATTGCTGGTAAAAAGTGGGAGGCCTCCCACTTTTGAAGGTGATGGGGCCCTGGTCCCCTGCCCCGCCCCCAGTTCCGGTGCCCTGACCATGACCCCTCATCATAGCTTCCCTCCATTGGAGTGATGTAACTGTTGATCGTTAGGGTGTGAGCTTGTGGCCCTGGAAGACAGAACCATCACAGGACTCCGTAGGGTTGCCGGGCATCTGGTTTTTGACTGTAACGCCCGGTCGACAAGGGACCCTGGAGGCTTCAGTCAGTGCTGCCAACCGGGCCATTAAAAGTCCAGTTGGTAGCACAGCTAGGCTAAGGCAGGTTCCCTGTGGCTCCCGGAAATGGTGACATAGCCTCTGGCTCTTGGGCACTGGTACAGGCAGGGGGCTCCGTGCATTGCCCCCTCCCTGAACGCCAGCTCCACAGCTCCCATTGGCTGGAAACTGTGGCCAATGGAATCAGTGGGGGTGGCACCTGTGGCACTAGGGCAGTGTGTGGAGCCTCCCTGGCTGCCCCTGTGCCTAGGAGCCAGAGGACATGTTGCTGTTTCTGGGCACTGCCCAGAGCCTGCCCCAAACCCCCAGTCCTGAGCCCCTTCCCACACCCAAACTCCATCCAGAGCCTACACCCCCTCCAGCACCCCAACCCCCTGCTGGGTGAAAATGAGCGAAGGTGGGGGAGAGCAAGCAATGGAAGGAGGGGGATGGAGTGAGTGGGGTGGGGCCTCAGAGAAGGGGCAAGGTAGGGGGCAGAACAAGGATGTTCCATTTTTCTGCCATTAGAAAGTTGGCAACCTTACACAGGAGCTGGATCAAGGATATGGAATTCACAGGCAGAAGAAATAAGAACAGCCACATACAGAGCCAAGTGTCAGACCCACATGTTTACCTATGCTTTCCCCCCCCAGTAGATCCTTTTATTCTCCCAGATTAAATCAAACCCCCCTTAAACCTGATTTTTGGGGCACAAGGGGGGACAGGGAAGGAATTAAAAAGAAAACATTGCCATTTTTCATGTAATGGGTTAAGGGCCTAATAAACAGGCTAAATAAGCTTGGGGAAACCTGGGTCTTGCTTTTCACCTAAGCAGTGAAGTAATTGTTCATCCAGTGTGTACTTAGCTCTCCTTCCCATTGGATTTGTTGCAGGATCAAGTGGAGAGGTTACATTTATTAATACAAAATTAGTTTCTAAACGTTTTTGAAAGTGCTCTTCCAGAAAGGAGATGAACACTGCTCATCTTATTTCACAGCATTAAAGGCATGGCCATTGCTTCTTTGTTTACAGTATTTCTTGTATCTGTTGCTTCACCTGAATTGCAATGGTAACACAAACAGTATATTATGCTAAAAAGTGCTAATGGCTGCCAGTAGAAGGATCTCTTATCTAAAGCCTCTTTCAGGCTTGACAGAAAGATCAATCAAAACTGTTTATGTAGTAAAAACAGTCTCAGGCTACTGCCCAGGCAATGGGCAGCAGGGCAGAGAGCTAAGCTGTGTAGACTGAGGGGTTTCCCTGGATGCAATAGCTGGGGTAGGATATTTGTTACAGCTAGCAGGCTGTGTGGAGTTTGAGAAATCCAGGAGAATGGGTAATGAGTGTGACCATGAGAGAAAATGGAGGGACAACTTCTTGAGTACAGAGCTTGCTGGAACAAAATACAAAGTAATGCACATGGGAAAACATAATCCCAACTATACATATAAAATGATGGGGTCTAAATTAGCTGTTACCACTCAGAAAGGGATCTTGGAGTCATTGTGGACAGTTCTCTGAAAACATCCATGCAATGTGCAGCGGCAGTCAAAAAAGCTAACAATGTTGGCAAAGGGAAAGATAACAAGACAGAAAATATCACATTGCCTCTATATAAATCCATGGAATGCCCACATCTTGAATACTGCATGCAGATCTGGTCACCCCATCTCAAAAAAGATATACGGGAATTGGAAACGGTACAGAAAAGGGCAACAAAAATGATTAGGGGCTTCAAGGCTGATTCCCCACTCTGGCACTTCGAGTGCAGAAAGATTTTTAAAAATTAATACTTGCCATTCCAGGCTTGTATTAAACTCCCACGGTTACAGCTTTTCTGACCATGGCTTGGTAAACGCTGCCACCACCCAAATGCAAAACTCCTTTTTGTAACCCAGGAAGGTGCACTTGGGTACCCTCAATGGAGCCTTGGGATTGGACCAAATAGTAGCAGAAGTTTTATCCCTGTGTACTTCTGGAATATATAGTACCTTTTGCCTAAGGATTTTTACCATGTGGTTGCGTTTTAGGGATTCTGAATGCATCTACCTGACGGGCATGTTCCTGTGTAGAGGAAGCCATCTGGGAAAATCTCTGGCATATTTAGCTCACCATATGTCTTCAGAAACTTCTGCTTCTGGAACGAACATTCTTAAAAAACAGCCACAGTAAAAGACTGTCATTTTTTCACTGTGACGTTGAGACCTATGATGCACTCTGATGAAAGGCAGTAAGCCGGGGGGGGGGGGTCAGAAGGAGAGAACTTGACTGAAAGAAAAAAAAACAAAAGTTTCACCATTTTCATATTACTATGTGCCTTTCCTATTTGTTACATACACATACTCTTACAGAAAACACTTGTGTGCAAACAAATGTATATGTATATATTCTAGGCAGGCAGGTAGAATCATGTGTAAGGTTGCTCATTACTTCCCATTATCAGGCCCTGTTTTTCATGTGCTGATAATCAAACTTTGCAAAGATTTAACTGTTTGGGTGAACTTTTCCATGCCAGGTGGCTGTTTCATACTACTGCCAAGAATGAGGCTGTGGAAGAATGAGGCTGTGGAAGAATAAGGTTTTTATTGTTTGTTTTTAAATCCATGTTAAAAAAAATTCTTGAGGCTACTTTATTTTTAACTTTGGAGCAGGGATTTGAAATTTGTCAGGGGTTGCCTTTATACCAGGGATGTGCCTTTTCCTGTCCTGGTGAAAATCCACCCAGATTTGGCCAAGTTATGAGCTTTCAAAAAATCGCAGTTCACACTTGCTCAGTAGAGACTTCTTAGAGTTGAATAAGAGATTTTAATCTTTAAAGAGTCCATCCACATGGAGCATGATCCATTCCTTTTCAGATCCTAATGATGACCAGACTGCATTTGCACTCACCCCACAGTGTGACTGAGCATACTCCAGCCCAGCCTATGAGGGTGAAGCTGGGCTCTCCCTGTAACTGCTGCCCGGAGCTGGGCACTGGAATTGAGACCAGGGAGCCTGTCTGTATGTGTGTGTGTGTCTCTCTCTCTCTTTCCTGTGCTCTCAATGTCCTCCCCTGGGACAGTCTGGGAAAGGAAACTGGGCCTGGAACGAGATGCCTGAGTAATGGAGACTGGGACTGGGAGGCCAGGAGTTTCCAGGGAGCATGAGCCAGACATCAGGGTTTCTGCAGCAGCAGCAGTAGATTTCCCTCTCTGCAGAGCTATATACCAGACTGACATCGATAATTTGGGGTACAGAGCCAGGCATCGGGATCTTAATAGCATCAGCAGAGCATCGCTCGCTGCAGGGCTAGATAGCAGTCTGGCATTGATAATCTGGGGGAAGGAGCTAGGCCTCAGGATTTCTGCTGGAGTGGTACCAGAAAGAGAGCAGCAGTGTCTCCCTCTCATGTTGTCCCTTAGCCCCTGGCAATGACAGTTTCCTGGGCTGGCACTCACACCCTGCTTTTTAGTGGCCTGGTGTTAGCAGCAGCAGTGGGGAAGAAATGGTATGAGATACATGGCAGGAGAAGACTTACAGAGGGGTTGATGTTCCGGCACATGGAGGTGTTAGAGAACCTGAGAAATTAGCGGTAGAAGTGAATCACTACAACTACTCTGAGGACCTAGACCGGCAATGCAGCATGTGAAAATCTGAAACTCCAGGGTGTCAGTTCACTCTGGGAGGGCGTGAACTAATTTTTGAGCATTTAGTTCACTTAAAGACACCAAAGAGCATTAACTCTATGCTTGGTGCATGGCCTCACTATACAATTAAGACCTATGTATAGCAATGTTTGTGAACCCTGATTAGATTAAATTGATTTTTAAAGACTTTCTTTTGTTCATTTTTTTCCCCTATGGTATAACTCTCTGCAGGGCAGAGTTAAGGTTTTCTGGGAGCTCCAGTTGTGCATTTTCAGACCTTACCATGTTTGTGCTTTTTTTTTTTTTTTTTAAGTTTACAAACCCTGCAAGGACATAGTTAATGCTTGTTTTGGAGAGAATAACAGCATCTCTGTAATGTTTGTTTTTCTTCCTAAAATGCTGATCTGTTCCCTTGACCTTTAGTGGTTCTCTAATAAACATAAACTAGAGACGATGTCTCAACCCCAGTTTCTTCACAGACCCTATAATAGAAAATGCAGTAACAATTCACTGAAATCAGGGCAAAGATTTCTAGAGATACAAACAAGTAGCTTGTTGGTGTCCCACTGGCTGAATGGTGAGGAGCAGCCCTAAATGTGGCTTTCCCAGTGGGTGCAGGGTGCTCGTTTGGGGAGGCAGGGGAACACCATTCTCGTCTCCTACCCTGAAGCTCTGCACGCAGCAGGGGCAAGTGGGCAGTTCCAGCAGCAACTGGTCAGTGTCCAAAAGCAGGAAATGGGATAATTAGCAGCAACGGTACAGCCTGCTCAGTAGCCATAAATCGCTTCCAGGGATAGGACCAGGCTGCTGCTCTGGGGTCTCTAGAATAGAATTGGCAGCAGCAGACTGCTTCCCTCCCTGCAAGTGTAGGAGCCCAGCAATTAGATCCATTCCACCAGTAGAGCCAGATCTCAAGGAATTCCCAGCAGAAGAATATGCCGCCGTGTAGGGCGATAGAAGTGTCGGGCTGTAATGTTAATACTGGGGTGGAACCAGGCCTCAGGGTCTCCATGATAGAGCTGGGAGTGCTACAGCAGAGCGTCCTTCCCGGCAGGGCTATATTGCATCGTGGAGCGACTGAAGTCTGGATTTGGATGCCAGACGTGCTGCCTGGCTATAGAACATGAGAAGGGGTGGAGCCAAGCCTCCTGTTCTCCTCCAGCAACAGCCGTTTATCCTTCCGTACAAGCCTATATAGGAGCCTGGCACCAGTGTCAACAGAGGCTGGAGCCAGGCCCTAGTGTTTCCCAAGCAGTAGCCAGAGTGTTCTCTCCTTCCCCACCCACTTCCCCCTTCTCCCACCCCAATTCAGTGCTATACAGGAGCCTAGCCATTAGGTCAATTCCTTATGTAGGGTCAGGCCTGAAAAGCTCAACCACAGGTGAACATCCTTCCAGGGCTCTACAGGAGTGCGGGTAATGTTCATATTTGGGTTGGAAGCAGGCCTCGAGCTCTTCCTAGCAGCGGCACCTCTACCTGCAGAGCTCTAGTGCTGAATAGCAAGGAACTCTAGGGGAGGAATCTCAGACTCTCCCTACCAGCAAAGCATCCCTCCGACTGCATATCTAGCACTAGGACAGTTATAGCCCGCATCAGGTTCTCCACAACCATGGCATGCAGTCTCCCTCCAGGGCTATATAGAGCTCGCTAACAATGTCCAGGTCAGGGCTGAAACCAGAGTCTCTTGGTACCTGGTGGTAGGAGGCCTTGAACTCCACCTCCACTGCAGTTGTACAGGGGCAGGTCTTCCTGCTGCCTCTGCACAAGTGGCAGGGACCCAGCCAGTGCTGGCTCCCCAGGAGCTGGTGGGATCTCTGCACCGGCAAGGGGAGACAAAACACAAATGGGGACTGTAGGGAACCAGGGGAAGTTGATTAACATGCTTCACTTTTGTGTCAGCAATTGTCATGTCATGTAGGCAATAAAAGTACCTGATGCTTGTGGCCTTGTGGGTAGTTCCAGTGCCCTATTTGTAGCCCCACCCTGCGGCCTTGTGGGTAGCTGTGATTTTTTCCCCCCCAAAGTCCCGCCTTTGTTCCTTGGCATTGTGGGTGGCTGTGATCACTCCTAACAGTGCAGATGAAATGACTTTTATTAATCCCCCTGAAAAGGGGGCAAATAGGATCAACTGTTTAACTCACACAGGTCAGCTCTGCACTCCAGCTCTCCCACTGCCCTTCATGTCTTTAACAACTCATCCTTCTTACCTAACTGGGACAGGCTTCCCCATTTCAGAAATGTCTAAATGATTCCTTTTGAAAATAGCGCAAAAAAACCCAACCAAACAAACAAAAACAAAAAACAACCAAGCCAAATATTTGGACACTTTAGTTTTGAATTAATGTTTTCTCAATATAAAACAAAAACAACATTTTTCTAAACAATGTAGAATTGAATCAACACTTTATTTTCTACCCAAATTAATTTTTTGATTTCTTTATTTTGGTGGGGGGAAAAACCCTAAAAAATTCAATTTGGTTTTAAAGAAACTGATTCCCCCCTGCCCTCCAGATTTTTTGCTTTGACGACCAAACAGAAAAATCAATTATGCACTCAGCTCTACTATAGACCAAGAACTATTTCTATAAATTATTGAGGAAGAACTAATTTTGGAATTACTAATATATAAAAAATTGGAAGAACTAATTCTGTCAAGAGAATCATAAACTGTTCACAATTAATGGAGAAACGGCAGCAAAACTGATCAGATCAGTGATTTGTTATGAATTAATTGCTTGGTCTTAAAGGAGAACAATTACCAGAGTCTCCTCCCTGTTACCTCAATAATACCCCCATTCTTGGCCAGCCAGAGTGGAGAATTTCAGGGACCAGAGGCCGAGCATTCTCACCAGAGGTAAGGAGGGCTCTTGTCATTGGAGGGGATGATTGTCTGAGTACAATTTCAGCCCCTCCCCTTTGTGAGGGCCTCTCAAAATAAGAGCTGAAGAGCAGCCCCACCCTCCTCATGGCGGAAGGGAAGCCAAGAGAAAGAGGAGGAGGGAAAAGCAAATAAGAGAAAGGAAGGATGCGGGAGAGTGAAGGAAAAGCATCCCCTCCATAGCTGATGGCCAGTCCCCCGTGGAAGTTTGAGTTGTTTCCAATGGATCACCCCATGCGCACATGGTCCATTCAGAGATTAAACAGGCTATACAGTAAAATAGCAGAACCTGCTTGTCTTGCCACAGTGAGTTTGTCCTGAAGTTGTTCATTCTAAGACTGAAAGGATTATTAGATCATCTGGTCTAACCTCCTCTGTATCACAACCATTATATTTCAGCCAGTTATGCGTGTGTTGAGCACAATAACTTCTCTGACTGAATCACGCCTTCCAGAAAGGCATCCAATCGTGATTTGAAGATAGCAAGAGATGAAGAATCCAGCACTTCCATTGGGAGTGTGCTCCAGGCATTAGTCACCCTTGCTGTTAATAAAAAATTGTGCCTTATTTCTCATTTGAATTTGTCTGGCTCAAGCTCTATCTATTGATTTTTTTGTTGTTGTTGCTAAGCCTTTCTCTGCTAGATTACAGAGCCTTTTACTACCATGGTATTTTCTCCCCATGAAGGTACTTCTACATCATAATCAAGTCACCTCTCAATTTGATTTTTTTTTAAAAAGATAAACATATTGAGCTCTTTAAATTCCTCACTATAAGGCATTTTCTCCAGCCCTCAAATCATTTTTATGGCTCTTTTCTTCATGCCCGTTTTTCAGCATCCTTTTTGGAATAGGGAAGGCAGAGGTGGACATAGTATTCCAGCTCTCACTAATGCCCTATAAAAATGTAAGGTCACCTACTCACTACTTCCCTCTCTGTAGTTAAGGATGACATTAGATGCCTTTTCTGCAGCAGCATAGTAGGAGGTCATGTCGAGTTGCTCATCTACTATGACCCTGAAATCCTTCTGAGTCACTGCTTTCCAGGGCACCGGCCCTGTTCTATAGGTCTGATCTGTATTCTTTGGTCCTAGACTTAGGACCTTGCATTTGGCTGTATTAAAATGTATTTTGCTTGGTAAACTTAGGCCCATTCAGATGATCCAGATTACTTTGCATGACAGGCTTGGCCTCATGATTTACTGCTCCACCAGTCTTTGTCCTCCATGTGATCAGCAGTGACTTTGTATTTAATTCCAGATGAATGATGGAAAAAGTGAGCTGTTGAGAGTTTGTTCAGCCCTCAGCATGGCCAGGAAAGGGATTCCAGCCTTGCTGTGACATGTGGTCAAAATACAGGACATACATGCTTAGGAATCGTTAGCCATGGGGTGTTAAACTATGTATGGGGGTGTGATAGGGTGCCTACCCCACACAGGCCTAGAAGGGGTTAATCATACCCTGACCTAGAAGGAGCAATGGAGGTGAGTCCGCCAAGTGGGCCATAGAGGCTATGTAAAGTACAGCCAATCAGGGAAGAGTTGCAGGGAGCAACCAATCCAGGCCCGGCAGGCTCAGATAAAAGGGAGCTGCAGAGCAGAGTAGATCAGTTGCTTCTGGGAGCAGAGGGAGTAAGGACTGTGTCCCTGGAGGACTGAGAGAACTAAGTACCTTAGATGGAGCAGATGCTAGCAGGGACCAGTGGAGCAAGAGTTCCTGGATAGCTGCAGGACTGAGCAGCCGAGGGCTGTGAGGTGAGGGCAAAGAAAGTGCTGGTGCCAAGGGGAAGTGGCCTAGGGAATTATAGCAGCATTGACAGCAGTTACCGAGGAGCAGTAGGGGGCTGCTATATACAGGGTCCCTGAGTCAGGCCCAGAGTAGTGGGCAGGCCTGGGTCTCCCCACCGCTTACCACTGGGGAAGTGGCTGGACTGTTGTACAGAGAGATCCCCTCCCCCACAGAATGGGGAAACACTGATGATGATTAAGCTAGAGAGCTGAGTCACGGAGTACACTGGAATTCTGGGAGCTGAGAGAGGAGCCATAGGGGGGAGCAGAGACAGAGTGCTGGTGTGCAGACCGTGCACGTGGGCATCAGCCTTGAGCTAATCCCCGGTATGACCATAAAGTGCAAGTCTGGCGATGAGGGCTGCACCACATGACAGGGTATCACCTGCTTCCAAACATACTACAGATCTGTAATGTAAACAGCCCCCAAAGCTGTCTGTTTCTCACCCCGCAAAATGGGGGATCATAAACTCACCCTTAGTGATCTCCATTATATAGATGGGGGGGAAACCAAGGTACAGAGAGTGAATGACTTGCTCGTGGTCACTCAGTGGCAAAGCCAGGAATAGAAAAATGCAGGTCTTCAGTTTCCTGGTTCTGTGCTATATCTCTTCTTAGTCAGTCACAGCTCAACTAGAAGTTTTCCCCTTTGTCCAGTTGGCTCTAAGGCATGTGGATGTGCGTCCAAAAGATGTGCTTTTGCACAATCAGAAGTTATGGGCTTGACGGAGGAAGTACTTTGTGAAATTTCACAGACTCTGTGCTGCAGGAGCTCAGACTAATATCACAGTGGTTTCTTCTACCCTTGGTATCTCGGAAATTTTCTTCTCCTATTGAGAGATATCTGGGGTGGGAGGCAGGGTGCGTGTGTGTAGATAATCCTTTCATTTCAGTTGGAATTATTTAATCATAGTAAAAACGGTTTATTCCTCAATTATGTCTTCAGCACCTTTAATAGCCAATAAGGAACTGAAATTTCACCACTTTTGGAGGGGCATGTTAAAGGCACACAAAGGAAAGATTCACATGACCCCCCACCACCACCCCCCAGTTTTCTTGGAACACCTCTGATGGGGATGCCCAGCAGCGAGGAGGCAGTGGCACTGTCCATGTCCCTGCAGCTCCTTCCCCCCCCACCCTGCACTCCTATAGCTGCTGCTTCTCCGCCCTGCTGCTGGAGTCCCCAGCCTGCTGTGCAAACCGCCCACTGAGGTGAGTCGGGGGTGGAGGCAGAGGCAATGCATGAGACTCCAGCTGCAGGGAAGGAGGGGTGGGGGGAGGAGGAGCTCAGCCAGCCACCCTGCTGCTTCCTCCCTCTCAAGGCTGCAGGGACACATGGAGATTTTGGACAGGGGAGGGTGCTTCTGCTTGTCCCCCCGCCCCCTTGTGCAGACCCCTGCACATATTGGACAATCCAGCCCCTTTCAGCCTTCTCATGTGCTTGATTAGACTGCAGAATATTCTCCCCAAGGGAAGGCATCAAAGCCTCTTTGCTTGAACACATCTACTAGACCTGACCATGCCCCTCAGAATAGATTCTAGGGATCATTAGAGCTCCTCAAAGAAGAGGTTGCCAGAATTATTTAGCAGGGGCAAAACAATGTATTTCCCTTGTCTCATTTTAAGAAAAAATAAATACCCAGCATGGAAAGCTTCAGCCCAAACAGTTAAATTCTGACAAATGTATAAACAACTGAAAGCAAGGTCTCATAACTGGACATACTGGACAATCTTAAAAATAGATGATGCTACCAGCTCTGCCTATAATAACATATAACTGTGACAACAGGTGCTAATGCCCTGCATATTTTGAATCATTGACGTATAAGGACTCAGGATGGAACTATTCCTGGAAAAAGTAACTGTGTGGTAGTTGCATCCATATTATCATTAAGGGGATTGTATAGATTAAAGGACTCTTTTGTCTGAGGGCCAGTGAAATCTTTTCTGAGGTTCCTTTGTGTTGCAGAGCAAGGAGCCCATCCGGCTGCCCACACTGCTGCGGCTACACTTCTGTTTTTAGCATACTACCTCATTCACAACTAGTATGAGCTGGAAATTGCACCTTCCAACTCTAGGGTAGACATGTCCTCCCGCTTCCTCCTGCCCCCTGCAGGCCAACATGCCTCAGATATGCCTGGATATGAATACTTAAGAGTTCTAGTCTGATCCCTACTGACATACGCTCCTCCAGCATTCACTCCTACCCCATCCAACTGACACAACTTTCAGCTTGTCCCCTTCAGGTTTGCAAAACTGCACAAAGATCAAAATAATAAATAAGTGGAAGATGGCTGGCAATAATCTTTTCTAGAGATGGTTGAAATTATTCAACAACATAAAAGGGACATGTTTGTTGCAAAAGCTCTTACAAAAAAATCCATTCCATATTTTGACCAGGTGTCGAGGAGGTATAACCTCCCTCTTGCCCCCCAGTAAGTTTCAAAATTTTTGATGCGGAGGATAATTTTTTTGGCTGGAAAACATTCCTATTTCCCCATCAGCTGTAATCTCTTAAAAATAAAAGAGACATCACATGCTCCTATTCATTTGTAATTTTAATCTTTATTTTAACAAAATCAGGCCATAATCCTGCAAAAATTGATGCACATGATTAATTTTAAGTATGTAAGTAGTTCCTTGAACTTCAAGTTAAGCACGTGCGTAAGTCTCTGTGGAATTGGAATCTTAAGGTGGCAAAGTGAAGGTTGGGGGGGCAGAGTAGAGTAGGGGGGGAGGGAATGAGTGATAAAAGACTACATGGCAGTGTGGAGCAGGCTGTTTCTCAGAAGTGTTCATTTTCAAAAAAGATCTGAAATATATATTTAGGTGTAGAATGCTCATAAAGAAAGTAAATAATATAAAACAATTATTAGCTGGAATCCAGTAAAACCCACTTTTAACCTTAACATTTAATCAAAGTTTTTTGTATGTGAATTTCCCAGTTTTTGAAAAGATCTTCAACATTTTATACCATATGATGATATTTCAGGAAGACTGGATTAATTTTATCATGTACACCAGTGTGACTGAAGGTAGAATAAAACTCTACTTCTAGAAAGATGGAATTGTTGGAAATTCAGTTAATAACAGAAAGCTACTTTCAACTTTAACTATGCAATGGCTCCTGCCATTCTATTATTATAATAAACCTGTCAGGGATCCTCTCTTCTTGTAGTTAGAAATGTTTGCAGACTTTTTAGTAGAGGGAAAATTTCTAAGAAAGAAAGTTTATATGATGTATTTGCTCTTTTATGTGTAAGCAGAGTATGATGTTATGTGTAGGTTTTGTAATTTCAAGTCTGTGGGGATTTGGAAGCGAACACATTTTTTATGTTTTTTGACAATGCTAGTTGACAGGATAAGAAATAAAATTCTCAAGTAATCTTGCATTTGAAAACAAAGATGGAAACAGCAGATGTCATTTTGCAAATGGAGAGTAAAAAGGTTTTTGTTTGTCAGCACGCACAGTTTAGAATAATTTCATTGCATCAGGAGTCAAACATTAAATTATTCTAAAGTGGCTGGTAAGTGGGAGCAATACAATTACATTTATTAAAGCTTTTTTTGGGGGGGCGGGGGGGAAGGGTAAATGATTGATATAAAGTTACAACAGAGACACTGCAGTACAGTATGTATGATAAAGCAGACATTTTTTTTTCCTGCCAGGTGGAACTAGATTCCGCATTCGGTCAAAAAAATCAGTCATATTTTTCAAAGTGCATAGGTATTTGCTCTGTAGAAGACTGGCAGATGCAAATATTATTTAAATTAGTATTTCCAGCTCAGTGCAGTTTTAGGCTTGACATAATAGGGCTAAAAAATGAAGCCGTAGAACATAAGGTGTGGTTATTTTGTCTACTAGATTATGTAGTTTTAATCACCGCTATTCCACCTAAATGTCAGGGGCATTCAGAGTCTAATCCACAGGTCCAAACCACTCTGACTTTGCATTTTAGCTGGATCCCAAACAGGTAGACAAAATGTTTCTCAATTTTTTTTTTCAGTTGTGACCCAAGGGAGCAGAAATATTTCAAGATTGGATGATTTGGGGCTGAAATATTTGGAGACCAGCTGGGGAGAATTTGGTGCCATTGAACCTAAATTTCAAATCACAGTTTAAATTTAATCAGGCCCTGGTGTGAACACTGCCTTTTTGCGTCATTTCTGTAAACTGTAATTTTTGATTAAAGGCATGATATAATTAGCAGTCAAACAGACACATTTATTTTCAGATTTAACCGTGTTTAGCTTTGAGCAGCTGTCACACCTTGGGATCCCTTTAATACAACAGATTCTTTTCCCACCGTGTGTACTGGATGTCTACCTATATGGTGGATGGAGCACATATTTCTTGCTACCTCATTTAGCCTTAAAAGTACTTTTAAGTGACCTATTCTCTGTGACTTCTCAGTTGGTGTCAATCAACTGCAGAGAGATCTTCTCTTATACTGCTGCCAGTAGGGCTCATGTTGTCTTGAGTCCAAGGAACGCTTGGTCACACCGTATATTAAGATTGCAAGTATAAATGGTTGGTAAAATGATGAACAGATGTTATGATCATGTTGCAGATATGAGTAGTATATGTTATATATAATTGTAAGTGCATTAGAGTTACAAATGGGTATTAACCTATGGTAATAAGTGACTAGACCTGGCCAGAAAACAAGAATTCTGATATGTGGAAAAATGTTGACGTTTCGGCATTGTTCCACATTGGGACAAAACCAAAATAATCTGAATTTTGTTTAAAAAAAAAAAAAAAGCAAGGCATCTCAGTGGTTAGGACACTCACCTCAGATGTGGGAGACCCAGATTTGAGGTGTATGTTGCCTGCTTTGGTGCCCTCACTACCTGGCTGTTGAGTCACTCTCTCTCTCTGGCCCGCTGTATATTTAATTAGTTATGCAAAGTGGAACAGCTCCAGCAGGAGAGATTGAGAGCTGTAAATCAGGCAGAACACCAGCTTGAACCTGTGTCTTCCACAGTGCACATAAGGGCCTTTAGCCAAAGGCTACCGCCTATTCTGGGGTGGGACTTGCATGTTGTCGCAATTTCAGCAAATCATTATCACAGGGAGAAACCATTTCATCAAAAAAATTCATAACCAGCTCTATAAGCAACCTGTCCATCTGTTGGACTCTATAACAATTGATTCGCTATGTATTAAGATATATTATTAATCATTAATGAACTATATACGTAAATGGAACCTTCATATAAAGTGTGTCCAAATGTAATGGATTACACACTGTATATGCTGGGGACTAGGCTTTGTGCTGCTTACTGATGGAATTCTACCAGGGTCTTAGTAGAAGCTTCAAATCTCCCATCTGCCTCAAACTGATTGTCTTGCACCTTAGCGGGGGTGGGGGGAGATTATCCTCAGAGAGGAAGAGGATATAAAATAAGACACAATGGTTTTCCCCATTACCTCTCCACCCTTATCTCTACACATGCTAGTAAGGTAATTTGAAAGACACAGAACCTTCACTGAACTGGGAGGATGAGTCCTAACTGGAAGGCTTTGGGGTGAGAGATATCTTTTTGCTTTCAAATCTTATTTAGCTTGGTAAAGTTTAGGAATTAGATTGCAGTTATGTCTTTTATTTCTTTGGTAACCAATTCTGACTTTTTTATGCCTTAATCACTTAGTCTTTCACTAGTTTAATAAACTTGTTTAATTGTTTATTGAAACCAGTGTGCTTTTGTTTGAAGTGTCTGGGAAATCTCTACTCAGGTTAACAAAGGCTGTTGCATATTCGTTACCTTTGAATGGAATGACAAATTTTAATAAGCCTACACTGTTTGGGGAAGGGGCCTTGAACGACATAATGGGGAAGGGGCCTTGAACGACATAAGACACGCATCTCTGGAGTACAAGTCTGGGACTAGAGAACTGGCTAAGGTCACCCTGTGTGGAGTTCATGAACGAATGGTCAGAGCATTCACGTGATCAAGCTGGGAGTGATTTTGCATGCTGATGGCTGTGAGTGAATGAGCCGGGCACGGTCTGTTCCCACAGTAAAGCAGCACCTTGAGCTGGAGAGTTTAAGGGACACAGCACTTCAACAGTCTGGATTATGCTCTGGGGGATGTCATAAACCCATGTTTCCTTTCCACGGCATTGCCAACAATAGTGAAACATTACATGGAAGGGAGAATGTGAGCACCACTCTCTGTTAATCTGTAGTAACACCATACAAGCTAGCATCACTGAGAGGAGAACAGGAACATGTATTTACAGAAATTTGGCATGTAGCTATCAGAAACATTGCCCTTTTTGAATGGGATGGGATTCTGGAGGTGACTCATGTGAACAGCAGAAATATCAGCATAGGGGATAAGGGCTAATAGTCATCTACTGAAATAGCAGTCGCCCCTATAATTGTAACATTTCTAGACTTGGCCCCATCACACTTACTGACTCAATTTGGCTTGTGGATATACTGGTGTGAGCCCCAAAAAAACAGCATTTGAAGTCAGTGACTTTTCCACCAAGATTTTTCTCACAACATTTATCCTAGATCTGATGAAGAAGAAAACAAATACTTGTGCAGATATAACATGAAAAAATTGCTGCAATTTTCCTAAGTGTGTTCAATTTAAATATAAAAATCTATTCAAAAGTTGACTCTGTGCATAGCGGCATTGGGGTAGGAATTTAAACAACCATCAAGATTTATATGTAAACACTGGAAATTTCTATTTTCCCTCACGCTTTCTTTCCCTCTCTTCTCTCCATAGGTAGGGCTCCTTCTTAGAGGCTGTGACAGCCATGATATCATTTTACTAGTGTCTGCTCAGCTTAAATTGATACAAAGAATTAATGCAAATTGCATTCCTTTTGTAACCACAGTTTGATTTTTTTACCACGGGTTATACCTTTGGGCATATGGCATCTGAACAATTACTTCTCACTGTCAGAGTCCTTCTCTAACATCGACAGCTCTGAGCCCAATTACCATGCAACCTCTTTTTTACTACTCTGCTTCCTACCTGTTCTCCTTCCCTCCCCCTCCTCTGAGGCACAGTGCAGTATATTCTCATGTCGTAACTCTGTGACACGTTCAGTAGATGGGGTATAAATATAACAGTTACTTAGTATAAAATTAGCTTTAAAGGGGAAGCACCCTGATTGGTGAAATGTAGCTATCTGAGTTTTCCAAAACTGTCATAACAGAACCTACAAGTAAAACTCTCAAGGTGTCGGGCTCTGTTACAAACCCAGATCATGTGGTCAGGTTGGTTGAAGGGTGTGAACATTTCATCTCTCCATCAGCTTGGGCTTATTTGTGGATTCAGTTTATGGGATGTTCAGATCTGAACCAGGTAAAATTTGATGGTTTTTGCTGAGTTTATTTGGGATTCATTCCACCATGAAAGTCAGGAACGTGAGTCCATCCAAAATTACTGAGTTCCGTACAGTGCCACTCCTGACTCCTCTGTGGAAGGGGCTACCTACACAAGCTACCCATTAAAAGACAAATGAGTTAATAAAGAAAAACTAGAGAAAATATAAATCGGTATTTTGCCATTTCCACTTCCATGGGAGCCTGTGAGTCCACATTTCTGTCACTGTGTGGTGTTGCATAAGGCTATAAATGAGTAGCCGTTGCAGGCCTAGTCGCATGATTCAAGATGGCATCATCCTCCAGCAAACGCTTCCGGGCTTTTCCTGGATCCTGAGGAAACCCAAAACAGTAAGGAAATATTCCTCTTAGGTGAATCCAAGTTTTCAAAATAGCAGGCACAAGACTGGAGAACACTCACAATGCACTGTGAAATTTCAGTTGTTTCTTTCTCTATTTTCTCCTGTGGGATTTTGTAGCTATGGTGACTAGATTTGAAAACTGAAAAGTCTGGACATCTTCTCTTTTGGGGTGAGGGTCAGGCAGCAGGTATGCATAAAATAGCTTGGGCAGCAGTGTAGTAGAAGACTAAAGGTGCCAACTCTCATTTCCCATCCATCCCAACTCAGCCAGGGCCCCTCCTCCCTATTCTCCAAATAAAAGCTGAGATTTTACTTTCTAGGGCAGAATGGTAGACAGCATAGCATTCCTTTTACTACTAATTTCCCCCAGTCTTGGCCCATTTAGTATATGTCCTTTGCATCTCCATCTAACCCTACTCTGAATCCTATCTTATAATTTGCTTTTCACCGTCTCTGTTTCTGCTTTCACTCCTGCACCTTTACAGTAGAGTTTGTTGTATTTTAAATGCCTTTATCTTTTTTACCCCCTTTCTCTTCTGCTTATTCTCTGACCACATGTGACTGGGGTCCTAGCGTGGAGCCAGCTATGGTCACTCAATTAGGGTGAACTGCAAAGAATGGGACAGACAATCCCCATAAAGCTGGTGGATATTCCAATACTTAGATTCACCAAGCCAGCATTAAAACAGATTCTTTATTACCTTACTGGCTACTCAAAAGTCCAAACAACACAGTTATCTTTAAGTGATCCAGTCTCAGGCCTCCATCCAGGTACTAATGTCAAATATGATGAAAAATTCTGTAAATCTTATTTCATCATATAAAAGAAAAGGTTCTGCTAATTCCAAAGGATCAGACACATTACCTGCCAGGTTAATGAATGTTTCAGATCTTACCCAAATACATGCTACAGCCAATTCTTATTAACTAAACTAAACTTTATTAAACAACAAAAGAGAGAGTATGGTTAAAAGATCAATATACCTACAGACATGAGTTCAGTTCATTGAGGTGCAGATTCATAGCAGAGATGGTGAGCTTTGTAGTTGCAAAGAGTTCTTTAAGAAATAGTTCATAGTTTATAGTCCAATATCCAAATATCATATTCAAGGCATACCAGCATAACTGGGACCTCAGTCTTGCGACTTGAACTTCCCCGATGAAACCTAAGCACATCTGAGATGATAGAATTGGGACCCAAGGATCGTTTATACAATTTCATGTCTTTTGACAAGTTGGGAGTTCAAAAAGTAATTCGCATGACTTTGAAGGAGGTCCATCACTGGTACTTAGCTTTAGAATTAACATAAGGCAATTTGTTTGTTCCTCCACCGTTCACAGATTATTTGCTATACATTTCAAAGAGAGATGAATACAGAGATATCCCTTGTTTATGATTCATTTAAATGATAGGATTTTCTCTTGACCTCTGAATTATTAGAATACAGCATAGGTGGGGACTGTTGATTACATTGTCGACCCTACTCATGCATATGTAAATACATAAAAATACAAACATTATCTCCCCTCATGTCTTTTGAGGGTTATTTATTTTGCAGGATGTTTAACCCTTTCTGGCCATGCGTCATACCCCATATGGCCCTGATTCTGCATGATGGGAGGTGGAGGAAGGCTTTGTGTGGCGAGGAATAAGGGCAGCATGTAAAAGGCCCACTGGGGGAAAGGGGCAAGGAGTGATACCTGAACCTCTCTTCCAACACTGTCAATGGCTTCTTCAGATGGCCACGTCAGTGAGGGCTTACAAGACCAGGAGAAAAAAGTTATGTTGTCCAGTACCAATCATTCCTTCTTTGTCAGTGAAAACATCCATCAACCTTTGTGCTAGTTTAATCCATTCTGTAACAAGTGAGCTATATTACTTGACTTCCAAATGAGACATTTTCATTTGTCTAAAAGCTGCATGTAAAACATATCAGGTAAGGTGTGTGTAGGAAGGTGGTCTTTTGCTTGGATGACCATCTGTAGGTAAGGGATGGGCTGATGTCCATGAAACTTAATCTGATTTAGGACAGGGGAAAGGTCCTTGAGGAAAGTGTGTATGTGTGAGAAAAAGAGAGAGAGGTGGGAGCAAGTTTGTGAGAGGATTAATATAGGAGATGGAGTAGGAGGACAAAAATCCTGGAGCAACTCTGATATTTTTTTTTATGTGGTCCCTCAGAGAATTAACAGCAAGTTAAACGACTCTAAATACAAGTATAAAACAAGATACATAAGGAGCAATGTGGAGAGCACTTCTCTGAAATATTGACAATAATCATATGGCATTTCTGTTTCCCCTCCTCTTTCTCCCTGTTAGCCTGACACAGTAAAATGGCTTGCATTAATGACTGCAGGAGCCGTAAGCTATGGACATTCATTGTTGCCAGCAGTGTTGGAATTCTACCAAGGCAGAGCCACGCAGGTCATTCAACAAAGGAGCCTTTGGAATTCTAGGAAGTTAAGCTAAATGAAAGTTTGGTCCCCTACTTCCACTTCTGGTAGCTGATTTCCGACACTTGGCTGAAGCATTAGCTGTGTAGTACAATTATCTTAATTGATTCTTGGTTCTTCAGTTTCTTTCTGGTACTGAGTTACCCAGAACTGAACATTGTATTCTGGATGCATTTTCATGAGGCCTACTGAGAAGAACAAATAGTAGGAAACAGCTAGTATATGAGCTCAGATAAGGCAGCCAGATTTAAGTGGGGTAGATCTGGCTTAGTAACTGGATGTCAAGGTTTTTATTCCTGTTCTTTGTGATGCTCTGTGGTTTTTAGGAAAATTTCCTGTCAGCCCCTCTTAAGCTACATTAAAGTGTGGTGAGGTTGCAAAGTCAAGCACTTTTCACATTATGAAATACTCAAATTAAGTTTTCCTCTTCCGCTATAATTTGGGCTACAAATACCACCCATAATAATGTTCTTCTAGTCATTTTCTTATTGATTACTATACAGGCAGTCTTCGGACTTATGACACAATTGGTTCCTTACAATTGCATCGTAAGTCAGAACATTGTGACTCAGAACCGCAATCTACTCCATTGCAGGACTGAGTGTCATAAACTCGAAACCTGTAGTCATAAGTTGAATCAGGGTGTCAACGTAGAAGCGTCGTAAGTGCCGTTTGTCATAACTCAAACATCGCAAAGCCTGTAGTCACAACATTGTATCTTCATTAGTTACGGTACCATATAAGGTCTAAAATACTAGTCTTTTTGTCAATCCATGTACAATGCTTAGTGATAGGTAATGATCTCATCTTCACCTTGGACTCCTATCATTCTACCATTCCATATGGAGCTAATATCAGAACAGTACAGGAGGCAGTATCACTATTATATTTATTTATGATATTCCCCTTCAAAGGGTCTCTGTGCTCTGTGGCGAGGTTGTACTGAAAAGCTGAAGAATTCAGAGGTGTTTCCACCATGCATGGATTGGAAACTATCTCCCTTATGCACCTCAGCAAGGCCAGTGGCCACAGTAGCCTGGAAAAGACAATCTTAGGAGAGGCTGTTGGATTCAGCTGAGAAAGGTAGAGCCTTTCGACATGTCTTGTGACTTTTCTGTCTCAGCTGGTGAATGTGTATTAGGAGACCTATTGCTAGGCTGGTGTTATCAGACATAATCACTTACAGGGCAAAAGCTTGGCTCCATTGATGTCAGTGGCAAAACTCCCATTTATTTCAGCGAGAACAGGATTTGACAAACGGTCCTTATCTAGTCAACTCTGGGATTTAGTTTTTCATTGTTAGTACCACCTTCATCCCGCACCCCCATAGAGCTTATTAAGGGCAGATTAAATAAACTGTTCCGTAGCTCAGCCATTTAATAATCGTTGTTTCCCTCAGTTTATTTATCAGGCCTCATATATTTGTAAAATCCCTTTTTATTCCCCTATGACTAGCATTAACATATTTTGCTGCTATACTCCCTTATCTTCAACCTGTAACCATGAACAAACTATATATTCTTGTTTCCATCTTCTCCACTTACAGTACATGTCCATTTTTACCCTCAGAGTTTTGACCGTTCTCTCATGAAACTGCATTCACCACATCTTGTGCCAGGCATTTTTTTCTCTGTTGATTTGCAGACTGTTATAGTGGTTTACAGCACACAAAAGCCCTTTTCATACTAGTAAGCACTGTACTTTATATTGTACTTTGCCTTGCTGTTTCATGTGTGTATATAAGATTTGTATCTCTATATAATATAGTAAAATATAGAACATGGTGAACATTTGTCAGGAGAGCCTTCAACTAAGTTGTTAAATATCCTTCCCTGAGACCCTGGCTGGAACATATTCATTACACTGGTTTGGCTGCATGCTGTAGATACCACTATCAGTATCCGATAGCTGCTATTTCTGTACCCAGGTTGGTTCTCTAGGGAGAGGAGATTTGGAAGTTGAATAGACCTTTATGAAATTTGCCAAGCTGTATATAAATGATGATAATGCAGTAAATAAATAAAGCTGGCTGATTATTGAAATAGGTACTGGTGAGTATTTTATTAATACCCTCCCAAATAACTGAATAACATATTAGACTAATTACACTTGACCAGCTGTAGAAGCAAATACATGGGTAAAGTATACATTGCCAAGTCTTTATTTCTAACAAGTAAAAATTCCTACAACAGGTTGGATTAGCCTAGAGGATATTTTCATAGTACTGTACTCCATGCTCAGTGATACATTCTAAGTCCTAAAATCAACAGTGGACAACTGAGACTCCTAAAATGCTATTTTGACAGTGTCTAGAAGTGTGGGGAACTCTTCTTTTATAACCATTGATTTTTGCCTAAAATAGAGGCTTATACTTCAAAAGTGAACATTTGTTTGTTCATTAAGGCCAACTGGAACTCATTGTCGCAGGATGTCACTGAGGCCCAGAACTCGGCAAGATACAAGGAAGGATTGGACATTTGTATAGATAGCAAGAATATCAAAATTATAATTGTAAGGCTAACAACATTTTTGGAAGGCCTATTAAACCTTATGCTTCAGTATTTAACCCAATTTCCAACTGGTAAAAGTTTGGATGGGACCTTTGTAGGGGTTTCTTTCACTATCTTATGAAGACACTGGCCACCCTTGGAAAGAGGATACCAGACCAGGTGGCCCATTGGTCCAACACCTGCATTCATAATTATCATATATTTCATATTTATATTTTGGGTACATAATGATATTGCAAACAATCTTTATGATTGTCCTATTATAAGTATGCTACAAAAGTTGAATAAGCATCCTTAGTTACAAGGCTAGATTTCACTGGAACTAGGACTTGCTCTTCAGTGCACATGAATTTGACTGTTATGAAACCTCTTTCTTCTAGGTGCTCTGTGACCCTCTCCTTGCATTCATTGCTGTTCCCTTGAGCCTTCCAAGCATCACTGCTGAGCTTGGCTTTCTCATTTTCCTGGTGTCTTTTGGGGTTTTCAGATTTTTCATATTGAAATGTCCAAGGGGCATGCCATCTGTCTGGAATGCATACAACTGTACAGAGCAAAAAAGGACCTAGCAGAGCAAGGGCATAATACATTATAATCAAAGCCTGTTTTTCTGTGACACAAGAAAAAGGATTCTGAATATAACCGAGGAATCAACATCTTTCCTTTATGTGAAGAAAAGGACTAATTATGAGCTGTGTCTTAAGCGATATATGCCAGCCCATGCCCTTGGGCCAGCTCAGAGAATGTTCCAAGAATGTCTTTCCGAGAAATTTGACTATGATGACATTGAAGGCTCAAGGCCTTCAACATAATCAAATTCTCGGTTTTACAAAACTGCTTGCTGCGTTAGATGTGTTTTAAATGATTACCCTTGCCATATACTAGAGTGATTTACAGTCTTTAAGATCCCTTTTTATTCAATAGCTATTTCTTATCCATTTTGTGAGTGTGGCAGTCACTGAAGTGATATTGTAGTGCTGAGCTGACAAAATGGGGATTACAAAGAAGCATTTACCAGCTTAAGGAAGACGGGGGAAAATATTGACATCATTTTGTCTGTTGATCACCCACCTAAACCTATCAGTGTTTTGTTTTTATCTAATGGCCTCGTTCAAAATGCTTTAGAAAAACATAGGAAAAAAAACCTTGAAAGTTGCCAAGGATAGGAATGTACTCCATGCCAGGCAATTTAATGATATAATATTCCAGTGTATGCTGCTGCTGATGGAATGAAGTGTTGGAGCATTAGACATCCCCATAGTGTGAATTCCAATAAGTTCCTGTAAAAAGACATTCCCTTCCTAGGACAGGTGGAAATATATGACGTTAGGTCAGTTGCTATGTTATTCAAAGGGGAAACATGCCTATGAAGCTAGAACTGTGGAAAAATGGAACTGCGTTAATTGAAGAATACAGAAGGGCTGAATAGTGGCCTAAGAGCTAAAGAGTCTTAGCTCATTATTTAAAAAAAAAATTGTACTGGCTTTTACTGCTTCTTAAGTGATCGTAATCCTTTAGTTTTGCTATTTGTACTGTATTCGGCTCAGTGCAAAGCAGCCTTTTGAGGATTCCCTCCCATGGAACAACGGTGCTGTGTGATTTAACACCCGTCTGCAGAAATACCCAAGTCAATTAAACCGAACAGCATTTATATCTCCCTCCGGGTTAACTAATTATTATTTCCCAGAAGTCTCCCGGTCATCAAGCTACTTAAGCAGTTCTAACATCATAGCAACAATACAAGCAAGTCAAAGCTTTGGTTATAGCATTGTACTCTCCAGTATTTGTACAATGTAAGTGGTATTGTATGTCTGAACTAGAGCTATTCGAAGCAAACTATTTACTCAGTATATTTAGTTCTTTATTCTGTTCACAAATTATTTGTGAAAAGATCTTTTGTCCGTGAGTATACTCGTTACTTGAAAATTATTCTGAGTGGTTTATTGTGAATTGGGCAGGAGCTAATCCCTGTGACTATTCCTTTGAGTATCCGCTATTCCTAACTTGCTGTTTGTGCTGTGTGACTGGTCACCTTGATCATGGGGTAGTGTTTCTGCTCCCTGATTGCATGACTTCCAAACCCACAAAAGAGCTATCAAGTATTTGACATATTTCCCTCCTGTGACTGCTCTTGCAAACAAGAATGGAACTGTACCATTGTTGGTTATAATTAGGGGAGGCCTTTTTATTTAAATGGGGAACATGAATAGATTCCTTTGTCCATGAGCCCTCCCCATTGTAGCACATTCATGCCTGGGATATAGAAAACTAAGGAAGCACATTGTTTGGAGCACTTTATTAAAATATTGGCTTTCCATCACTGGCTGTATTTGACTGTGAAACACAACACATTTTTACTGTAGTGTTCTGAGGCTTTGATTTTAATGTGTGTACATTTTCCAGAAAAAGTTGGCAAAACTTACATGCAGGTGAAGCAGAGGAAATAGGGATCTGTTTAATCAGTGTCCATGAATATTAGTGTCTTTGTCTTCTATATTTCTTATAGCCATGTACTACCTCATTTCTGCTTTTAGTGGCTTTTCTCTCAGTTGCTGTGGTTGTTGCATGCTGGTAACATCTTTTCGCATGGAGCAGCCCTTCTGCGCAGTATGTAACTGAATCTCGCACAGTGTTACAGCCGTCCTTGTTTTCACCTTTAATGCCTGTCTACTTGCTCTTCCAAAACTGCGATCAAACCTGTCATCCAATTATTTCTCATGCATCTAGCACTATAGGGTCTGGTTACTTTACCTCTCCCTGATCCCCCACACACTCTTACAATTATTGAATTGGTTGTAATGAGACAAGACATGAGACTGGCAGCACTGTACACATTGAAATGTAATGTGTAATGACCTCAGATGTAAGAAACACAGAAGCTGTTTCTGAGAATCCTGCATTTCCCTAATATTAGCACATAGGGTGAATCTGTTGGCAGGTAATGTGACCAATTATAAAATCTCTTATATTCCCAGTACTAAAATTATCACTCCAAACACTGCAGTACCACGGTTTTGTCAGCTGTAGTGTTTTGAACAATTGCTGTACAATTAGTAAACAAAACTGTTTCTAGGTAACCTCCCTTATTACACCTTCATCTTAACTGTTTCTTAACACTCAGAAAATGGATCATTTTCCATAGAACATGTCTTGTACTTGACGATAACTCAAAAAAATGAAAGCCAGGAAATGAACAACTATAATTTGCAGCCACTTCTTTCATTCCAAATGTTCCTTTCTGACTTAAAATCACACCATGCACATTTTATTAGAAGGCAAGGTTACATTTGGGTGGATACTGTGTGTCAGGTGGGGTGAGAGTGAATGACAGCAGGTTATATAGCAGCAGTGAAAGCAGACTAGATCCTTGAACTGTTCATTTCCAAACATTTGGTTTTTTAAAACTGGATCCACATTTGGGGGATCCTTGCTCTGATAGATCTTGTGAGGCCCACCAAAGAAGGGCTTCCTTCCTGTAGCAGTTAGTATGTCCATAGGAGATATGTGGGGGTATCTGGAGATAATCGGGGTCATGGACAGTGAAGGTGAATGGTACAGGAGATGGGGAAGCTTTGATCCAGATGGGAAAACTTTGAGCACTCTACCTTCCCCTTTCTTCTTATGGCACATGCACTTACTCACTTGGTGCCCTGCACCCACCTTCCATGTCCTCTATATCTATTGCTCCTTGTCCACTTTACTCCCATTGTCCTGGCACTGCAATATTCTGGTACTTTATAACAGTGGTTGTTTTTGCATATTTAAAGAGTACTGTTTACATGCATGCAGCGTGGAAAAGCCATCAGCACTCTGCAGTTTCCCAGGGATCGTTACATACAGAACTTTGGAAATAAAATACCTGCCTAATTTTTAAATGAATTTGACTGTAATTTATAAAACAATTGCTTAAGCTCTTCTCAGTAGAAAACAAATTGCTAAAGTTTTATATTTTCTTATGTCCCTTAACCAATATAAAACCACTGGTTAGGAGGTAATTTAAGTGGTACTAACATTTAATAGCAGGCCTCCCATAAAGATGAAAAATGGGCATTGTAACAGGCAGGAGAGAGTCATTGTAACATTAGCCTTAATCAACAGGATGACTAGGAAACCATAAATAGAAAGGGTCAAAGAGACCACAGAAGCAAATTAAAAGCCAGACTAAGATTATCAGTTAACATTTCCATTGTGTTAACTAAGGATGGTCATATCTTAATAGATGTCAGTTTAGTAAGCAATAGCACCTAAAGTTCCTGTCTCTCATACTGCCCTGGTTTATAAATGTTTCGTTGTGGGGGTGAGTCAGGGCAGAATGGTCCCTGGTAAATCTATCTGAAGTTTATTCAAACACCTTAATTTGCAAAATCAATCTGGAAATCTTGCAAGAATCGCTCTTTTCTGAGTTCCAGTATTTCCTGCTTCCAATAAATGCTGTGGAAACAGCCTTTCTTGTGGTACTGTATTTCTATTCCCATCTGATCTACTTCTGTTGTTGATCCAGTCTGGAACCTAGAAGTGTAGAGGTGCATGGAAATGAAAAATTATGTAGATTTGAAAAATTATATCAGATTCAAGTTTTGGACAAACCTGTGGGTCAGTTCTTACTCTACCTAAATTGGTTTGCCCTTTCCTAAATGTAACTGCAGTAGTAATTTGCTACAATTTTTAGCAGAATTATTTTGATATTGTGGTATTACATTTCTGAAACAGATGTTTGGATATTGTTTTCTATTAATGCAGTTTTACATTGGGAGTATTTGCTTGGTATGGTAATGAAAGGAAAAATGATTGTTTTAGTAGTAGTCTTTTTAAAGGCATACAGTATATGTGTGTGTGTATGTATAATTCTTAAAGTTCTTAATAGATTCAAAAGGCCAAAAGAGACCAACTGATGATCTAGGTTGACCTCCTGCCTATAATGCAAACCACAGAATTTCACCTGGTAATTTCCGCATCGCACCTTGTCACAGAGTCACGTTCTGGAACTACTCCATACAAAGACAGTCAGGACTCTGGGGAAGCCTCCTCTCCCCAGGGCAAGAAGCTTACACAACTTCGACCTTCCTGGGGCTGACCTTGGAGCATTCAGCATCCCCGTCCACACCGTGTGCTTCCCACAGCTAGCCCGCACAGGCAGGGCTGGGTCCCGCACCTCAATTCCATAGTCAGACGTGACTCTCAGCCAGCCAGTAAAACAGAAGGATTATTAGATGACAGGAACATGGTCTAAAACAGAGCTCGTAGGTACAGAGAACAGGACCCCTCAGTCAGGTCCGTCTTGGGGGGCAGGGAGACCAGAGCTCCATCTGGGCCTCCCTCCATTTTCCCAGCCAGCTCCAAACTGAAACTCTCCAGCCCCTCCTCTCCTTTGTCTCTTTCCCAGGCCAGGAGGCCACCTGATCTCTTTGTTCTCCAACACCTTCAGTTGGCATCTTTGCAGAGGAGGGGCCCAGGCCATTAGGAGACAGGGTGTCGGCCATTCTTTGTGCAGACACCATCATACTGCCCCCCCCAGGGCTCTGCCACAATCACGCACCCTTATCCCACCACTTAGATACTTAAGAACTGCATAGGGGAAATTGAGGAAATTAAGAACATTCCCACTTCATCACACACCCATAACTTCTGGTTGAGATAGAGCAATATTATAAAGAGTCAGGCTCTCTAGCCATCCATTCTCCTGTCTAACTGATTGGTTCATATGGAACCCAGGTTAGAAGTAACTGAAAATCATCTTCTCTAGATGGCTGTTTATCCTGGATGAAATTAGTTGCTGGCTTCGGACCAGGTTTTAATAGAATTCAGGTAGCAAAAGGCAGCATCAAAATTGACCTTGTTTATTATTTACCTGTTGCTGGGGTGTGCTCAACAATGCATAAAATGCAGAGGAATGCATGGTCCCTACCCCAAGGAGTGTGGACCAGAGCCTTTCTATTGGAAGACTCAGAAGAGATGCCAAGGGTCTCAATTGGCTTTGAAGCTGAATTAGCCTTTCAGTCCCCTGAACAGGTTTGAGGCACGTGAATAGGGTGATGCAGAGAAGCTTTCACTACCAAAACTGTGTCTAATCTGGGGATAAATAGCGGCCTACAACCTACAGCATTTTTCAATACACTAAATTCTCTACAAAATTAAAATCTGGAAAAGAAACAAATCTATGTGAAAAAAGGCCATTAAGTTAACTATATATCTAAATCCACAAAAGCATTAGAATGCAGAATTAAGGGTATACAAACCCTGGCTGACACAGCATTCTTTATCTTACATGGCTGTGCCTGGGTATGTCACCTGGGGCTGAGTGAGAACTCTGTAGTGCAGCACAAACACGTGCTACAAAACCTAGTAACAGCAAAACTAGTGGAGGCCAAAGTTTGGCTTAAATTAATGTCTTTCATTCCAAATACAGCCATTTTGATATAAACAAAATGTTTGTTCCCTGTTAGCTCAGCCTTGCAGAAGGAAGGGTGTGTCCAGCTCAGAGCAGCATTAAAGTGGCGAACTCTTGCTTTTCTTCATGTAATGTTGTTTTATTGTCATTTTTAAAAAAAATATTGTATTGCCAAGCCCAAATATTCAAAAATTGAGTCAAGACATCCCACGTCCATGAGGTTGGCTTAAAAATGATGACATTGAAAAAATGTTGGTATTTGCTTTAGTTTTCGAGTGTGTATGGCTTATGCTTTCAAGTTTTTCTCTCCAATCACGAGGGCTAGAAACTTAGGGCTGGTCGACACAATTAGTCTGCTGCAAGCTGGGGTGTGACTCTATCTTGCACTAGGCTGCCACCATCTGTCTGTCTGTCCATCCTGCTGACATGTGGTTAGAGCAGTCTAGTTAGAACACTTTGATCTACTCCTCTTTGAAAGGGGCTAGCTCAGTGTGCATTGGTGGACATCAAAGTGCTGTTTGAGAACAGGACCCCGGCCTTTCACGATGCCCGAGCCAAAAAGGTAGAGATATGCCCCTCTGGCTGAAACCTTGAGAGCTAAGGGTTACCAGGTCCAGACACACACACTGATCGTCGGAGGCTTAGGCGCATGGGACCCCAGTAACGAGCGAGTGCTGAAAGAATGTTGAATCGGTCAACGCCATGTTGGGATGATGCAGCAACTCATGGTGTCGGATGCCATCAGGTGGTCAAGGCATATCTACACAGAACGCATCACTGGACATCGGCAAAACCAGAAGGGATGACCTGGAGTGCCGATGAGCGCAGTCAGGAAAGTAATAAATACTTTCCTCGTGGATTATATTTTCTAAATGGACAACCAACCTAAATCTCAATTACTGAGGGACAATCTCGACCCCTTGATATATTTTTGCTTTCCACAACCAAATCTCCGTACAACTTCTCATGAGTAATGTACCTGAGTATTCGGATTCTAATATCTAAACTGTATTGTTAAATCTAGTTACCTAAATTTGGGTTATTGCTGATTATGTACTCTATGTATCATATGACTTTTTAAAACGAACTTTGTATTTGTGGATAATCTAAGCACTATACCCACATGTACAGATACTCTTCTCCCAACCTATGTATTATATCATTTTTTTAAACATTAGCTTTAATAAAAATTTTAAATCTGAACTGTTACCACGTGTCAGCTGCATGTACACAAACAATTAGACTACAGTGGGCGAGTGTGAGGTGGATTTAAAGCCCAGCTTGTGGTGGTCTGATTGTTTGTATAGACAAGCCCTTACTGTATTTCTAATAAAACCTGTGATTTTCCAATAAGAAGATGACTCCAAGGTCTGGGGTTTTGAAATAAAACACCAAATATTGCAAGAGTTATGATAAAATAATGAGAGTTGACAACACCTTAACAGAAGTGAATTTTAGGTATGAAAAAAATAATGTTTTGTGTTTTTAGGGGCTCTCCATAACTTTTGCTTCTTTCTGTATATATTCTGGGAATTTAAGCCTTTATTTGAAGATTATTGGCCAGCTCTTAGACTTTAAGGCCAAAAGGGACCATCATGATCATCTAGTCTGACCTTCTGCACGTTGCAGGCCACAGAACCTCACCCACCCACTATATTATGTTATGGGTAGCAGGCCCATAACCTCTGGTCGAGTTACTGAAGTCTTCAAATCTTGCTTTATAGACTTAAAGTTACAGAGAATTCACCATTTACTGTAGTTTAAACCAGCAAGTGACCCAGACCCCATGCTGCAGAGGAAGATGAAACCCCCCCATGGTCTCTACCAAACTGACCTGGTGAAAACTTCCTTCCCAACCCCAAATATAGCGATCAGTTATATCCCTCTGCTCCACCATCTACAAGCTATATGCCAGCTGCCTCGCGGCAAGGATCACGGACTGGTCAGTGTGCGGGGGCGCTGTCAGCTGAGCGCAAAAGGGCTTCCTGTCCTGCGAGGGATGTTACGAGCACAACTTCTTTCTCCAGACAGCCATCCAGGTGGCCGGGAGGTCCAGGAGACAATGCGCTGTAGCATGGCTTGACCTGGCCAATGCCTTTGGGTCCATACCCTACCATCACATCTTCATCACCGTTGGAAAGTTCGGAATGCCAGAAACCTTCCTTCAGATTCTCCAGGACCTCTACAAGGACTGCACCACCACCATCCGCACCACGGACGGAGAGACGGATGCCATCCTCATCTGCTGCGGCGTGAAACAGGGCTGCCCCCTCAGCCCCATCATCTTCAACCTGGCCATGGAACGCTCATCTGAGCCATCTCTGGCAGCCCGGCCATCTTCGACCTTCAAGGCAAGAGAATCAACATCCTGGCCTACGCGGACAATCTGGTCCTGGTTGCCAACAACTCTGAAAGCCTCCAGCAGATGCTCAACGTTGCCAACCGAGCCGCCAAGCGGATGGGCCTGCACTTCAACCCCCAAAAGTGCGCCTCCCTCCACGTCGAAGACAGCGCCAGGGCTCTGGTCTGGGCATCACGGTTTCTGATCCAGGGCGAGCCCATGGCGTCCCTCGAAGAGCAAGAGGTATTCCAGCGCCTGGGCACACCCACAGGAGTCTGCGTCTGACAGACCCCCCGAAGACACCATCGCAGAGATACTGCGGGATGTGGCCCAAATCGACTCCTCCCTGCTTGGCCCCTGGCAAAAGATCAACACCCTCAAAACCTTCCTGATCCCCCGCATCTCCTTTGTGCTCAGGGGATTGGCCAGGGCCAAAGTGCCCCTGAACAAGGCGAACAGCACCATCAGGCAGCTGGTAAGGAAATGGCTCTACCTTCCCCAGATGGCCAGCACCGATATCACCCATATTTCTCACATGTGAGTGAGATCCGCCTGGGAAAGAATTGTATGCAGAATCTCAGAACCCCTCCTAGCTTTCAAATTCTTATTACTGTAACAAATCACACTGGGAGACAACCCACTTGCTCCTAAGCCAGCAAACTCCTATACGTGAGTAACTTTACTCAAAATCTCTCTGTTGCCCATGCGCACTAAACAATTGTGCTACTGCTACTCTGCTAACTCAGCCTTGCACAAGTTTGTCTCCAGCTAACATCAGCTTCCACGCTGTGAACTCTTGCCTCTCGTGCCACATTCACTTCAATAAGATGTGAACTCCAAAGCCTAATTTGGTGGCTTGAAATACTGAGGATTGGATTTGGTGCATAGCCCTGCATAGGAGGTTTTGTGGAGCTGCATTCTACACAGGAGGAACACTAGCAAAAATTTTGCCTAAGAAAATACAGTATCCCCCCAGTGCTTTTTGGTGCCCATAAGGGGTGCACAGTCTTCCTGTAGAATGAAAGCAGATTGTTCCTTCTAGTGCGTTGCCCCCAGGCTCCCTAGGCTGATGCTGAGGGAATGACCCAGCCATAACTATGATTGGATGATATGTTTTGTGCAGCTTCCACTGTGAGCCTGAAAAGAGCTGCACACAATCTAACCATAATAGTAATACATATGTTTAATTTTTATTGTGTTGGAAGAAAAAATATTATTAAATCTCTCTCTCTCTCTCTCTCTCTCTCTCTCTCTATATATATATATATATATAAATTGTGTGTATATGTGTTATAGATTATATTGCACTATTAGGGTCACACAGTTAAAACCACTAGAAGTCAGAAAAAGCAAAAGTTTAAAAGGAGGCAGTGCGGCCTGGTGCAGTGGGTTTCAACATATGGTCCATGGACCCCTGGGGTCTGCAGACTACACTGAAGATTTTCAAAGGGGTCTGCACCTCCATCCAACATTTTTTAGGGGTCCACAAATGGAAAAAGATTGACAACCACTGGCCTAGTGCATAGGGCACCTGGAATGGAATTCAGGAAAGTTTTTATTCCCCCCCCCCCCCCGCCCCTGCTGCTTACCTGCTGTGGGACTTTGGGCAAGTCACTTCACTTCTCTGTGCCTGTTTTCCCTTCCAACCCCTGGTCTGTGATGTGTATTTAGACATTAAGCTTTTCAGGGTAAGGGGCTGTTTCTTACTCTGTATAAAGCCAAGCATTACAGGTTCCTGATCTCACTTGGGAGCTCTAGGTGGTACTGTAATACAAATAATATAGCTCCTACAGCAAAATTTATTTGCCTTTAATCCACATAACTCTGTGCATCATGGATCTTTTATGGTATAAAGTTAATAGCATAAACAGAAATATGCTAAATGAAACAAAAATACAAAATACTAGATATGTGCTGCATGTCTAGGTTAACATGCCTTTAATGCTTTCTTCTGTTATTTCAATGTTGCAACCTTAACACTGCATTTGTATTCATATAACAAGTATTAGTGGCAGATCTTTATAGACTTTTTGTTTTCATTCTGAGCTTTTCCCACCTGTCAGGTCGTTTATTTAATTAGAACGCATGCAGTCCAGAGTTTTGGGGGAAGGAAGAATCTAAGTCCCAGATTTTTAAAGGTATTGGGACATTGCTCTGCTCAGCTTTGCAATGCCTAACTGACTTAGGCGCCTAAGACTTAGTGAAAGTCAGTGAGACTTAGGCTCCTAAATAGAGCTGGGTGAAAGATTTCATTGCAGCTTTGGTCACCCTGAAACTATTCATGAATTTGACCCGATAGTTTTCAGGGCCAGCAAAGTAAGAGTGTGTGTGTGTGTTTGCATGTGCTCGCGTGGACGTGTGCGCATCCATCCTCCTTTAATAGTAGTTAGTGCACTTACCAGGGTTGTGGGGAAGCCTAGGTTTGAATCCTCACTCTGGTGCGGGGGCATGAACTCAGATCTCCCCTGCCGGTGAGTGTGCTGCCGATCAGGTTATAGGCTATTCTGGGGTGTGTCACCCTCAATCTCTCCTGTTGAAGCTGTTACATTCTGTATAAGTACTTAAATATTCATTGTGCCAAAGAAAGAATGATACTACAGCCTGGTGATTCAGGCACTCAACCTTGGAGGTAGGAGATCTTAATTCAAATCTTGTGTGATTCAAAGTAGGGATTTGAATTCACATCTGCAACTTTCCAGGTGAAGGCCTTAATCACCAGGCTGTAGAGAGACATTCTCTCTGTCTCTCTCTCTGGAATAATGAATATATATTTATTTATACAACATGGAACAGCTTCAACAGGTGAGAGACTGTGAGCTACCCATCCCAGAACTTGCTGGCCTGAAATGGACTTTTTCAGTTTGTCAGCAAAATCTGAAAATGTTTTGAACCCAGCCAAATAGTCTCCTAGTTTTTTGGTTCGCTGGCTGAACTGAAAAATCAATTATTCACCCAATTCTACTTCTAAATCGCTTCTAAAAACGAGATCCCAAGACAGGCCTTGAAATGTTGAGCAGAGCAATGCCTAACTACCTTTTACAATCTGGGCTTAAGTTCCCTACAAAAGTTAACAATGCTTATGTTCTAGTGATATTAGAGACAATATGTGACCATGTTAGACCCCATATAAAATGATGGGGTCTAAATTAGCTGTTACCACTCAAGAAAGAGATCTTGGAGTCATTGTGGATAGTTCTCTGAAAACATCTACTCGATGTGCAGTGGCAGTAAAAAAAGCAAACAGAATGCTGGGAATAATTAAGAAAGGGATAGATAATAGGACAGAAAATGTTGCCTCTCTATAAATCCATGGTACGCCCACATCTTGAATACTGTGTGCAGATATGGTCACCCCATCTCAAAAAGGATATATTGGAATTGGAAAAGGTCCAGAAAAGGGCAACAAAAATTAGGCGTATGGAATGGCTTCCATATGAGGAGAGATTAGTAAGACTGGGACTTTTCAGCTTGGAAAAGAGATATGATTGAGGTCTGTAAAATCATGACTGGTGTAGAGAAAGTAGATAAGGAAGTGTTGTTTACTACTTCTCATAACACAAGAACTAGAGGTCACCAAATGACATTAATAGGCAGCAGGTTTACAACAAATAAAAGGAAGTATTTCTTCACACAATGCACAGTCAGCCTGTGGAACTCCTTGCCAGAGGATGTTGTGAAGGCCAAGACCATAACCGGTCATGAGGTTATTACATGGGGTGTTGTGAGTTGTCAGCCTTCACCCCAAACCCTGCTTTGCCTCCAGCATTTATCAGGGTGTTAAATATATTTTAAAGTGTTAATTTACAAGGGGGGTTACGCTCAGAGGCTTGCTTTATGAAAGGGGTCACCAGTACAAAAGTTTGAGAATCACTAGTCTTGACCATGTCACAAAAGCCAGTGTTTGCAAGCATGGATGCATACTCTAGACTGTGAAATCCATATTTAGCCACTAAAATAGAAGTGGCCTGACTTTCAGAGGTACTGACCACTTCCAACTCTCATTGACTTCAGTAGGAGTTCTGTGCTCAGCAGCTCGTAAAAGTCAGGCCACTTTAATTAAGGTGCTTAAAACTGGATTAAGAGCCTAACTTTAGGCTCTCACGCTTGAAAACATTGACCTTGACCTGTGTGTGTCTCAGTTTTCACACCTTTATAAGGATGATACTTCCCTAGAATGCCGGTGCAGTGTCATGTTTGTATATTTCTTTGGAAATCTCAAATGGCAGGCACTATGCCAGAGAAAAGTAATATAATTATTTAGTATCTGGTGATATGCCTACTTTGCACTGATGTAAAATGACTACACAAGACAGAAGGCAGTGGTGAATCTGGCCCTAAAAGCATTACTGTGCAGTTATTACATGAAATCAGTAAAATCTACTCGTTTGCATATTCTGTAACTTAAAAATGTCTTGGATTTTGTGAGCCAGATCTTCAGCTGTTGTGAATTAAAGAAAAAGGAGCTATATCAGTTTAATTCTAGACAGACTTAAAAATAAATATTTAACCCTTGAAAGCAAGGTTTTATCATTCTTAATTAGAGTGGCATAATCATTGCTGCTATATAAGGTTTTTGCCATTGTTTGAAACATATGGTGGATATTTTTTTCTTTTATTGTAGTGAATTGTGCATCATTTCTTCCATTAGCTAAGCTCTCCCAACTTCACCTTTCCGAATTAATGCAAACTTAACTGTTCATTGTCAACTAATTCATTAATGTAGAGCCAAACTCCACAGAAACATATGGCCTGAAGTTAATAAATTTAAATACATGAAGTAAAGTAAATTAGAACTAGGGTTTTAATATTGATATAGCTTTTACTACAAAACGATTGATGATTGGGAGAATGGGTTGACAGCAATGGAGTGTGCCTTGCACCTGGAAAAGAATGTGAACCAGTCACTCCTTGACCTGCACAAGCTGGCAACTGAGAAGAATGACCCTCATTTGTGTGACTTCATTGAAACTGTCCAGAGATTGATTTTTTCAGTTCTTCACATGCATCATTTTGTACACTAGACCACAATAGGATCATAGAAGATTCGGGTTGGAAGAGACCTCAGGAGGTCATCTAGGTCATTGGTCAAAGCAGGACCAACCCCAACTAAATCATCCAAGCCAGGCCTTTGTCAAGCCAGGCCTTAAACCTCTAAGGATGGAGATTCCACCACCTCCCTAGGTAACCCATTCCAGTGCTTCACTACCCTCCTATTGAAATAGTTTTTCCTAATATCCAACCTAGACCTCCCCCACCCCAATTTGAGACCATTGCTCCTTGTTCTGTCATCTGCCACCACTTTGAACAGCCTAGCTCCGTCCTCTCTGGAACCCCCTTTCAGGAAGTTGAAGGCTGCTATCAAATCCCCCCTCACTCTTCTCTTCTGCAGACTAAATAAGACCAGCTCCTGCAGCCTCTCCTCATAAGTCATGTGTCCCAGCCCCCTAATCATTTTTGTTCCCTCTGCTGGACTCTCTAATTTGTCCTTATCCTTTCTGTAGTGGGGAGCCCAAAACTGGACACAGTACTCCAGATGTGACCTCCCCAGTGCCAAATAGAGGAGAATAATCACTTCCCTTGATCTGCTGGCAATGCTCCTACTAATGTAGTCCAATATGCTGTTAGCCTTCTTGGCAACAAGGGCACACTGCTGACTTATATCCAGCTTCTCATCCACTAATCCCCAGGTCCTTTTCTGCAGAGCTGCCGCTTAGCTGTTCGGTCCCCAGCCTGTAGCAGTGCATGGGATTATTCCGTCCTAAGTGTAGGACTCTGCACTTGTCCTTGTTGAACTTCAGATTTTTTTTTGGCCCGATCCTCCAATTTGTCTAGGTCACTATTCCTATCCTCCAGCATATCTACCGGCTGCCAACTAGACATTGAGCCATTTATCACTACCCATTGAGCCCAACGATCTAGCCAGCTTTCTGTCTACCTGATAGACCATTCATCTAACCCATACTTTTTTAACTTGCTGGCAAGAATACGGTGGGAGACTGTATCAAAAGCTTTGCTAAAGTTAAGATATATCATGTCCACCACTTTCCCCATATCCACAGAGCCAGTTATCTCATCATAGAAGGCAATCAAGTTGGTCAGGTGAATCCCTTGGTGAATCCATGTTGACTGTTCCTGATCACCTTCCTCTCCTCCAAGTGCTTCAAAATGGATTCCTTGAGGACCTGCTCCATGATGATTTTTCCAGGGACTGAGGTGAGGCTGACAGATCTGTAGTTCTGCAGATTCTCGGTCTTCCTGTTTTTAAAGATGGGCACTATATTTGCCTTTTTCCAATAGTCCAGGACCTCTCCGATCGCCATGAGTTTTCAAAGATAATGGCAATGGCTTTGCAATCACATCAGCCACCTCCCTCAGATTCATTAGATCCGGACCCATGGACTTGTGCACGTCCAGCTTTTCTAAATAGTCCTTAACCTGTTCTTTCACCACTGAGGGCTGTTCACCTCCTCCCCATACTGTGCTGCCCAGTGCAGCAGTCTGGGAGCTGACCTTGTCTGTGAAGACCGAGGAGAAAAAAAAAAGCATTGAGTAGATCTGTCACTAGTTTGCCTCCCCCATTCAGTAAGGGTCCCACACTTTCCCTGAACTTCTTGTTGCTAACATACCTGTAGAAACCCATCTTGTAACCCTTCCCATCCCTTGCTAGCTGCAACTCCAATTGTGCTTTGGCCTTCCTGATTACACCTCTGCATGCTCAAGCAATATTTTTTAATACTCCTCTCTAGTCATCTGTTTAAGTTTCCACTTCTTGTAAACTTCCTTTTTGTGTTTAAGCTCAAAGATTTCTCTGTTAAGCCAAGCTGGTCACCTGCCATATGTGCTATTCTTTCTGCACATCAGGATGGTTTGTTCCTGCACCCTCAATAAGGCTTCTTTAAAATACAGCCAGCTCTCCTGGACTCCTTTCCCCCTCATATTAACCTCCCAGGGGATCCTGCCCATCCTCCAGGGAGTCAAAGTCTGCTTTTCTGAAGTCCAGAGTCCGTATTCTGCTGCTCTCCTTTCTTCCTTTTGTCAGGATCCTGAACACGACCATATCATGGTCACTACTGCCCAGGTTGCCACTCACTTCTACTTCCCCTACCAATTCTTCCCTGTTTGTGAGCAGCAGGTCAAGAGGAGCATGACCCCTAGTTGGTTCCTCCAGCACTTGCACCAGGAAGGTGTCCTCCAAAACTTTCTGGATTATCAATGCACTGCTGCTTTTTAGATCTACTTTTTTACAGGAGTCTAATGGGAAAACATACATTTTCTTACAAATAAAAGGCTTGTCTGCACTGAAATGAAAATGACACTGTTTCTATTTCCTTCACTGAAGGACCCTCTCTGCAGTCTGACAACCACAAAGAGGGAAAAAACTGAAGTGCATTGGGATGTAGGTGAATGAAAACCTTATCTGCATTCAAAAGCAAAAAATTCTTTGTCTCAGTAATTCTGGGGAAAGAAACATTTCAAAATATCCAGACAATATTATTAATTTTGGGCAAATTTCCCAAGTTTCAAGATCAATTTGGGTATGCATCCAAAAGTTCAGAGGCCTGATTCAGTATTCATTGCATTGCCAAAACTCTCATTGAAGTCAGTGGGAACTTGCAAGATCTAGACCCCAGATGCTTATCAAAACTTTGTGAATTATCCAAATCTCTCTATGGCAGGTTTGCTAAGCATGCCATGCTGCCTCTATTGGCTGGTCAACTTAGGAGACTAGCCTTTTACTAACTAGGACTAATGACAACTGAGGAAGTTTATCCTTTTGCTCTCAAGGGTCTGTGCTTTGTTGCTGAAAGTCCCATGTTCAAATTAAAATAAGCACTTTTGGATCAAAACTCTCAAGCTTTAGTATTTTTTCTTTCAGTATTCGCAGCATCAATTGGTTGGATTTGGTAGAAAACTAATGAGCGTCTAGGATATCGCTTCTATAGTCAATCTTAAAATTTTGCTTTCCTTGCTGAAGACTAAGATATAGCTGTTGTAGCCGCTCATTGATTGTGATTTTGTTGAAGCCAATTCCCAGTGTTGTTGACTTCAAATGGAGCAGGATCAGAGTTTTAACTGATGCGATCTCCCTCGCCCCCTCAAAATCTGCAGAGTTAGGACATAAATATTTTAGTTTATTTTGAAAGGGCTGAATACTCCGAAGAGACAATTTGTAGGATTCCAACCAATAGAGAGAACGGTAAGATTATTGATCAAGGAGCCAGAGATCTTGAGTAAAGTCCAAAACTGACTGAAGAGTTACAAAGGGATCTCGCTAAATTAGGTGACTAGGCAAGAAAAGAGCAAATGAAATTCAAAGTTGATAAATGCAAAGTAGAGCACATTATAAAACATAATCCAAGCTATCAATGTTCCCTCTAATTTTTAACAGGCCATGTGCGCAAAAAATTTCTTCTGTGCAGCCACCGAAGCAACAACAACAAAAAAGCCACTGCTGAAGCCAGAGTGCAGGCGGTATTTCGCTGTGTGGGGGGGTTTAAGATCTGTGTGCGTGTGCACAGCTTAGAGGGAACAGTGCAACCTATCCATACAAAATGATGGGGTCTAAATTAGCTGTTACCAAGATCTCTTTCTTGAGTGGAGTCACTGTGGATAATTCTCTGAAAAGATCTGCTCAAAGTGCAGCAGCAGGAAAAAAAGATAACAGGAATAGGAACCATGAGGAGAGGGATAGATAATAAAGCAGGAAATATAATGCCACTATATAAATCTATGGTATGCCCACACCTTGAATACTGAGTGCAGTTGTGGTTGCTCCATCTCAAAAACAGATATATTAGAATTGGAAAAAGTATAGAGAAGGGCAACACACATGGGTATGGAACAGCTTCCGTATGAGGAGAGATTAAAAAGACTGGGACTGATCCATTTAGAAAAGAGACAACTGGGGGCGGGGGGGGGGTTGGAACATGATAGATGTCTATAAAATCATGAATGGTGTGGAGAAAGTGAATAGGGAAGTGTTATTTACCCTCATCAGGAATCACAGGTCACCCAATAAAATTAATAGGCAGCAGGTTTAAAACAAACAGAAGGAATTACTTCACACAACGCAGTCAACCTGTGAAACTCGTTTTCAGGGGATGTTGTGAAGGCCAAAAATATATATGGGTTCAAAAAAGAATGAGAAGTTCCTGGAGGATAGGTCCATTAATGGCTATTAGCCAAGATGGTCAGTAATGCAACCCCATGCTCTGGGTGTCCCTAAACCTCTGATTGCCAGAAACTGATGCTGGACAACTTGGGGTGGATCACGCAAATTGCCCTGTTCTGTTCATTCCCTCTGAAGCACCTGGCACCAGCCACTGTCTGCAGACAGGATACTGGGCTAGATGGACCACTGGTCTGACCCAGCATGGCCGTTCTTATCTCTGCCCAGGATTGAGGACTGATTGCCTTAGAATTGTGAGATGAAAGAGTAAGATGCTGACCTCGGGGCCTCACCAGTAAGGCTGCGTAGTGCGTATGTTTCTGATGTTCGGAGAGGAAAGTCCCACCCCTGGTTGTGGGTGATATAAGAACTACTCCACAGCCTCTACCCCAGCTTAAGGGCTGAGGTGGCTTTTGCAACCCTGGCTCCTGTCTCCTAGCCCTGCACACATACTTTGAAAATCTGACACTAAGGGCTCAAGACCACATTTTCGCTCAACTTGTTGAGGGTTTTTTCAAAATCTTTCGACTTATTTTGGCATCTAAATGGGAGCTGAGCACTTACAAAAATGTGGCCCTAACTGTGGGAGCTAAACCCTTTTGAAAACCTAGCCCACAGCCAGGATCCATCCACATCCTGGCCCCAAAGAACCTCTTAATGTAGCTACGCATAGTCCCCACAACTCTGAACATGCCACAGAAAATCCTGCCTCACTCCCATTGCCTGAGCTTGATGGCAAAGTGGAGGTAGTGTGGGCTGGCGATGGGTTTTGTAGCATGATATGGTCCTATAGAAAACTCCTTATGCTCTGTAGCAACTTCATGTTTTGTCTCTCCAGTTAGATGGCTGGATGGGATGTGGCCCTCACATATGGCATTCTGCATGATTTCTGAGGATTGCTTGATGGTTCAAATCATGAATGAAAAGATCAGGCAAAAGGATTGTTATGTGCAAAGTGTCTCATTACCCTAGATCAGTGGTTCCCAAACTTGTTCCGCCGCTTGTGCAGGGAAAGCCCCTGGCGGGCCGGGCCAGTTTGTTTACCTGCCGCGTCCGCAGGTTCGGCCGATCGCGGCTCCCAGTGGCCGCGGTTCGCTGCTCCAGGCCAATGGGAGCTGCTGGAAGCGGCGCAGGCCGAGGGACGTACTGGCCGCCGCTTCCAGCAGCCGCCATTGGCCTGGAGCAGCGAACCGTGGCCACTGGGAGCCGCGATCGGCCGAACCTGCGGACGCGGCAGGTAAACAAACCGGCCCGGCCCGCCAGGGGCTTTCCCTGCACAAGTGGTGGAACAAGTTTGGGAACCACTGCCCTAGATGTTGGACAGTGATTAAATATGGGTACACAAACATGTCTGAAATAGCATCAGATAAAAATCTGTATTCAAGAAGACAGAATTGATGTACTAGTCATTATATTTGTATCAACTATGTGTGTGACCTTGGGCTACTGGTGTGGTAGGGGTATGTGGTTATCCCCATTTTAGAGATGGGTAGTTGTGGGCACCAAGAGATTAAGTGGCTTGTACAATGTCACATTGCTCGTTGTAGAAATGGGAACAGATCCCATATCTCCTGGCTCCCCTTATTGTACCTTACTTGCAAAGCCATATTTGTCCTACTGTAATTTGCTGTTACCTCAATATGATGATGGAAATGTGTGTTTACAGTGCTTCTTTCATTATATAAATAGTAAAATTATTATGTTGACACAATCATTTAGATATCTAAATTCTCAGAGGCCTCATTACTGTAGCATCTGAGCCTGTCGCAGTCATTGAAGGATTTTATCCTCACAACACCCTTGTGAATTAGTGATGTATTATCCCCATTTTATAGGTTAGCTTAAGTGACTAGCCCAAGGTCACATGAGAAGTTTGTTGCTGAGCTGGGAACTGAATGCAAGTCTCTGGGTTTCAAAACCAGCACCCCAACCACTCCTCCAATAATATATTATTCCAAAATTATATGTGGAATATAAGATGGTGCGGCGTGGGGTATTTCCCTTACATGGGATTGGGTAGTCCCATTACTTACAAGGGGCACAGCCTCAAGAAGCTTGACATAGTTGTCACTTTATTTAAAAAAAACCTAGAACTTGCCAAAGAAGTTTCTTCCTTCTCTGGAAGAATGTAGAATTTACCTTCCTAAAATGACCTTGGGGTCTAGGGTGTGTAAGACTGAATCCTTGGCCAGTGTAATGTTTTCTGTTTTATTTGTATATATTAATGTTTATATCCATTTATTTACATTTGTATGTCCAGTCTTTATATACATAATTATATAAAATTAATATTGAATAAAACATAAGGAATTTTAAAGTACAGTATCTATAGCTTGAGGTTTGAGTGTATTTAGATTTTTAAATATTTTCTGTTACAATGAATGTTGTACCCAACTTTCACCATAAAATGAATGTATATGAATGAAGTAATAACTGCTTCCTTTTAACATGAGCTGAGCCTAGCTTCAAAATGCAGTAATTTCAGAAGTTTGATAGAAACTCACATTTGTTGTCAGGGGCGAGGGGAAATGCCTTTGGCAGTCACCGTTGCATCTCATTTCTAGCTTTACCATTATCACCCTTCTACTGTCATCCTTCTCTGTGTTTAAAAAAAAATCTACATTAAAATGTTACAAAATACCTGCTCAGGTTGATTTGGTTAAATAAAACTAAGTGAACTTGTTTTATCAATGCAATCAGGAATGCCAGCACTAGGGAATCAGCACTGGCTAATTAGGGAGTCAGGAATGATTTAGCCAGTGGTAATGATTTTGGCCACTCCAAATTGGGGGTGTGACAGGGTTGGGACTCACCACCGCAGCGCCTCCTGCTGTTCACTCTAGGAATTAGCTCAGTTCATGCAGCACACCCTCTACCAGTGGTGTCCCATCCATCTCTCACCCTAGATTGGCACCTCAACCCACATTGCTCCCAGCATGCTCTTCAGGACAGTGCCCTCCAGCAGTGCCCACTGCTCCAGTTTCACCCCCTTCCAGGGGGTTTGGTGTTAGCCGCAGTCCTTCTCTTCACCCCAGCCACAATGGCCAACCACACCCCAAAGTCTAACCCCTTTTTTGATAGGGATCTGGTGCAGTCTGTGATAGCCACTCCAAACAGCCAGGTGGAAGTGCAAGGGGGGGGGACGCAGGCCCACCCTCTACTCTGGGTCCCAACCCAGGGACCCAAGGGCAGCAGCCTTCCTACCTGCCCTCCTTCTCTACCTTTGTCCATCCCTCTCCCTGGGCCGTTTCCCCTTTGCGCCAGCTAGGCCCTTTTTTTCAGGGCCCGCAGCCCAGCAGGTACAGGGTGGGAGTGCCGTGCCGTGCCGTGCCGTGCCGTGCCGTGCCGTGCCGTGCCGTGCCGTGCCGTGCCGTGCCGTGCCGTGCCGTGCCGTGCCGTGCCTTCTCACACAGGAGACAGACCTTCACCCTCCAAACACCTGGGAGAGACTACCTGCTCCCTTCCTTGGCTGCCTTGATATAGGGCCTACCCTAGCCCTGATTGGCTGGCTATAATACTGGCCCTGATTGGCTCTCTAACTGGCCCTCCCTGATTGGCTGCCGCCTTGCGCAGCCGCTCTGGCCTGTTGAAGCACAATCTGGCATGGGGGTGGGGCACTGCCCCACCACAGGGGGTATGTGTGTTATGGTCCCAATTCATCGAAGCACTTAAACACATGCTTAATTTAAGCATGCGCTTCAGTGCCAATTACTTCACTGGGGCCATTTACATGTTTAAAGTTCAACTCATGCTCATGTGGTTTGCTGAATAGGGATAGAATCAGTCAGGGGTGTGTAAAGTTAAGCATCTATGTAAATGCGGTGCGGAATTAGGGCCTAAGGCCCTTAGCCTGTAGATGACATGCATCAGGTATTGGAATCTGTGGGCTCACTTCCCAGATTGCCCCAGGTGGGGATCTAAACAGGCACAGGCCCATCTTTGCACTGGCTTCGGGCTCAGTTTTGCACTTGTCATCTCCTGCACCCCTTCCCAGGGGTCCCAGAACCTCCATTGCCCGTGTAAAGGGGTTCCATAGCATGGATTGGTGAAGTCTCTGTGCAAATGCTTCCTCAGAGAGGATTAACATATGCTAATTATCTCAACAAGAGCAGGGAGGAAAGGGGACACAATGCTGCAAGAGAATGGCCATCTGGCCTGCCCTCCCACCCTACTGAGGATCATGATGCTCAAGCAGCTCCTGTTCAGGGGCTTTTCTGGGGCTCCTAGGATTGAAGGGATGATGCAGCAGAGGCTGTGCTTCTCCCAGGTCAGAACTCAGAAAGCCTTTCATTCTTTCTACTCAGAGTTTTATGGGATGATTTGGCCCTTAAGTCCTTATTCTGTATTGCCTTTTATCTACACTCAAATCCATGGATGTCAATGGGAGTTGCAAGCGTGGATTAAGACCAGTGTATAGTAATTTTTTTGTCGGGGGGATAAAGGGAAGGAATTAGAAAAGTGGTCTAGGAAGTGCTGCCTTTAGTTTTGGTGGGCTGGAGAGAATGAAAATAGAACAGTTGCAGTTCTCAGCAAATTGCACAATAGAAGTGATTCTGATGATGCCTCTTTCCTGGTTAAAACTATTTTGAGATTTTACAAACTAGACATCCATAAATAAATGAAAACACAAATGCATAAAAGGTAGTGTGTAGGCCCATCCACTAAAGAGGTGTTTGTAAATGAAGTTTCCACAAACCTACAGAAGCAATCACTCTGCATTCCATAATTTGCAGAGACTCTTGGGATGCCTCTTTCTTACTGAAATCAGATCACGTAAGTTTGTGCTGCCAAGAGCCTGAGGAGAGGATGAATGCTTTTTTGTCTTGACAGAACTGAGAATTCTCCCTCTACCCCAATCTCATTCTACAGGAACATGGGACATTCCATGACCTTTCCATGTGGCTCAGGGATTGCCTCTGTGTTAAAAAGTGTTGCAATGTTTGCCTCATCAAACAAATTTCTTGTATGATCATCTCTAGGTGCGTTATGGGGAACAGCGATATTAACAATAATACAAAATATTTCATTTCCTTGGAATTTTCCTTTACTTAATTTTTCAAATGTTTCTCCTGCCACATGCCATAGAAATCAAGAGTCTGGACAGACAATTTTCTTGGTTACAAGTGCGGTAATGTTTTTCGTAACAAAAATTTTAAACACAGCAGGGCATAACTGGCCAAGCAAGGGAAAGTATTTAAATACAACCACAGTGAAATCTGAGTTGAAGGAGAGAAATAGCTTTTCCTCTCTCCTCACCTCAGAGCTCTTATTCTCTTCCTCTTTGTCCTGTTCCTCTTCTTCCTTTCTTTGAGGTGGGAGTAGGCAGAGTTTTTTCATTTCTTCCTAGTTATTCCATAATTGCCCACCTTTAGTGTTTCTTGTACCTTCCTTTGAAGCAAATATGGATACTATGCCTCTATGTCTTACATCTAGCCTCTGATTTCTTCTCTGCTGCTCTAGTGGAGGACCTAAGACTTTCAATGGGAGTTAGGCACCTACCTGCTTAGGCACTTTTGAAAATCCCCCTAGATGTCTGTCTGCCGTTAGGTGCCTAAATACCGTTCTAAATCAGGCCCTAAGTGGAATCTCTGTGGGAGCCAAAATCGGGGTGTAAAATGTTTGTCCCATCTTCCTCTCTCTGCTGGCATCTTCTCTGTTGTGCGCCATGGAGCATCATGCTGCCAAAATGTGACCCATAATGCAAGTCTCTGCCCAATCACCCCAATTGATCTCTCAGATCAATCATTAGTTTGCAGGCTGATATAATCATTGAACACAAATTGAGAAAGCTTTTGTGATTTGCTGTACAGCTTTAATGGAGCTCTAGTTTTACTGGTTCAAATAGCTGTACAGTAGGTGGTGCCCATGTCCCTCACATCTCACTTCAGTTCTCAAGGATAGTAAGAGTTAAAATTATGTCTAATTTGAGAAATCTGTTTAGGGCTAATTATAAACCAAGTTAAAAGCAGATTGATGAGGACCCTGCCAGATGGAAACAGCTTTCACATTTCTTCCGAGGGGTTGTGGGTGTAGTTAAAAGGAATATCCTCCCCCGACTAGTCTATCTCCATCAGCTATTACCTCTCATAACAGTCCTTTTTTTTCTCCCTAAACCATGGGGGGAAAAGTGTAAACTTTCAATTTTCAAAATAAGATGGCCAAGTTCAAAGCCTGCTTGCTGATGAATCTAAAGATCGATGCATTGTGCAATTTAAAATTTCATTTTTTGGTGGCACAGTGTACTGAACATTTATTCCTGGCTAGTTGAGAGACAGGGATTCTCATATTTCATCCCTCTTACTTCAATGCAGAACTTGTCTCCTGGACTTGAGGGCAAAGTGTTCCAATTATAGTACTGCACAATGTTGTTTTTGCTTATCTTCTGCTAGGCTGAAGGACCGTATATCTAAGAAGTAGGGCTGTCCAGTCTTGAAGTAAAACATGCCAATATCTGGCAGTCTAGCACTCTCTTAGATGCTGGGCTAGTCTTCCAAAGTAGGGGAAAAGCTCCATTTTTTGCACATTTAAAAATTAGTGCAGTGGTTCTCAAACTGTGGGTCGGGACCCCATTTTAATGGGGTCGCCAGGGCTGGCTTAGATTTGCTGGGGCCCAAGGCAGAAGCCCGAGCCCGAGCCCCATCTCCTAGGGCAGAAGCAGAAGCCTGAGGACTTCAGCCCTGGGTAGCGGTGCTCAGGTTACAGGCCCCCTGCTAGGGGCTGAAGCCCTTTGGCTTCAGTCCTCCCACCTGGAGCAGTGGGGTTTGAGCTTTGGCCCTTCCCCATCCAGGGTGGCAGGGCTCAGGCAGGCTCAGGCATTGGTCTCCCCTCCTGTGGTCATGTAGTAGTTTTTGTTTTCAGAAGAGGGTTGCAGTGCAATGAAATTTGAGAACCCCTGAATTAGTGTAAATAAAGCACCCAAGAATACAGCAGAAGGAAAAATCTTGCACCTGGCAAAGGAATGGACTTAGATGACCTGATGTTGATATTTGTCTATAATCATAGAATATCAGGGTTGGAAGGGAGGTCATCTAGTCTAACCCCCTGATCAAACCAGGACCAATCCCCAACTAAATCATCCCAGCCAGGGCTTTGACAAACCTGACCTTAAAAACTTCAAAGGAAGGCGATTCCACCACCTCCCTAGGTAACGCATTCCAGTGTTTCACCACCCTCCTAGTGAAAAAGTTTTTCCTAATATCCAACCTAAACCTCCCCCACTGCAACTTGAGACCATTACTCCTTGTTCTGTCATCTGCTACCACTGAGAACAGTCTAGATCCATCCTCTTTGGAACCCCTTTCAGGTAGTTGAAAGCAGCTATCAAATCCCCCCTCATTCTTCTCTTCTGCAGACTCAATAATCCCAGTTCCCTCAGCCTCTCCTCATAACTCATGTGTTCCAGTCCCCTAATCATTTTTGTTGCCCTCCACTGGACTCTTTCCAATTTTTCCACATCCTTCTTGTAGTGTGGGGCCCAAAACTGGACACAGTACTCCAGATGAGGCCTCACCAATTTCGAATAGAGGGGAACGATCACGTCCCTCGATCTGCTGGCAATGCCCCTACTTAGACATCCCAAAATGCCATTGGCCTTCTTGGCAACAAGGGCACACTGTTGACTCATATCCAGCTTCTCGTCCACTGTAACCCCTAGATCCTTTTCTGCAGAACTGCTGCCTAGCCATTCGGTCCCTAGTCTGTAGCGGTGCATGGGATTCTTCCGTCCTAAGTGCAGGACTCTGCACTTGTCCTTGTTGAACCTCAGATTTCTTTTGGCCCAATCCTCTAATTTGTCTAGGTCCCTCTGTATCCTATCCCTTCCCTCCAGTGTATCTATCTCTCCTCCCAGTTTAGTGTCATCTGCAAACTTGCTGAGGGTGCAGTCCACACCATTCTCCAGATCATTTATGAAGATATTGAACAAAACCGGCCCGAGGACTGACCCTTGGGGCACTCCACTTGATACCGGCTGCCAACTAGACATAGAGCCATTGATCACTACCCGTTGAGCCCTACAATCTAGCCAACTTTCTATCCACCTTATAGTCCATTCATCCAGCCCATACTTCTTTAACTTGCTGGCAAGAATACTGCGGGAGACCATGTCAAAAGCTTTGCTAAAGTCAAGGAACAACACGTCCACTGCTTTCCCCTCATCCACAGTGTCAGTTATCTCGTCATAGAAGGCAATTAGATTAGTCAGGCATGAGTTGCCCTTGGTGAATCCATGCTGATTGTTCCTGATCACTTTCCTCTCCTCTAAGTGCTTCAGAATTTATTCCTTGAGAACCTGCTCCATGATTTTTCCAGGGACTGAGGTGAGGCTGACTGGCCTGTAGTTCCCAGGATCTTGCTTCTTCCCTTTTTTAAGGATGGGCACTACATTAGCCTTTTTCCAGTCGTCCGGGACTTCCCCTGATCGCCATGAGTTTTCAAAGATAATGGCCAATGGCTCTGCAATCACATCTGCCAACTCCTTTAGCAGTCTCGGATGCAGCCCATCCAGCCCCATGGACTTGTGCTCGTCCAGCTTTTCTAAATAGTCCCTAACCACTTCTTTCTCCACAGAGGGCAGGTCACCTCTGTAATGTCTGTATTTCTTTAAGTGAGGGATTTCCTGCCTCAATGGAATAAGGGACACCCTTCTCAGCACCTTTTCTGGCTGCTTTGTGCCGCCATGCAAAGAAGCCTGAAAGCTTTCCTCATGGGGCAGTCAAGGATTCCTTCTGACACAGGGGCATTGCCAAGACAGGGTAACTAGCTCTACACTACCCATCCTTCACCTCTGCCTAGAGGAATGTTGGGGCCCAAGAGAGCTAGGAATAGGGCATGCCCGGGGTGGGGCAGAGTGCCTGTCTCTTCACCAGATTGTCAGATGGCGCAGCAGCTGGCTGCAGCCAGTTTCACTTAGCACAGACCTGAAGCTAAGATATGCCTGCGGCAGTTTCAACGTCTCACTGACCTAAAATTGGGGGAGTGGAAAGATGGCTTTGGTCCACCTTCCCCCTTTTTTCTTCAGCTGCACCAAGTGCAGTATACCTCAGGATAGAGCCCAACGGCTACAGTATGAAGGTCTATCTATTCTACTGCTTACTGTTTTCAAATCCTGTCACCAAAAGGCAACCATGATACAGTACTGGGAAAGGGTATTTTTGAGTGCTTCTAGATCAAGAATTTGCATCTAACAGGGACTGTCTAGCCTGTCCTGGTCTGACTTAGTGATTCCTGTTACCTCCCTGGAAACACGTTCCCTTTTTAATGTAAGATTGGGAAAGAGTTTGGGTCTAAGTTTGATCAATATTAAAACAAAACAAAACATGTCTGGCTGCTGGCTAAGTAGCACAAAGTGAAAGATTGGTGCCAATAAGCTTATATTTTTATAAGGTTCAAAGATACTGGTGTAATTACACCAAATGTTTGAAAATTACCTGAACTACCTAGACCTTTTGGGTCTAAAAAGACTAACTTGAAAATATCACGTGAACAGGCTTGCCCGGGATTTTCAGTACTTCCTAGTTCTAGTCAGATCAGATATTTAGGGATGGACCCGAACCAAAATCTTTGATCTCCCCTGATTCCATTGAATGTAGTGGAATTAAGAGGATGAAATCAGGATGAGAGCAGAATTGAGCCCAAAATGTTTACAGCAGCTTAATTAGCATTTTGTTCTTATCTGACTGTTCTAGTGACGGGTTAAAAATAAGATTACTACAGGCAAATACAATGCAATTAACACAACTGTGGAACAGGAGAGACTTGTGGGATATGGTTTACATATCTGATGATGGGAAAGCGTGTGCAGAAAAGAGTTTCTCTTGCCTATATATTTAATTAGAGACTCAGGATACAAACAGAATGTCTCTCCTGCCATTTTACCTAGGCAGGTAAATGTCTCTCCTGCCATTTCCCTTTTGTTTCATGATAGTCTGCCCAAAGGGAGTAGAAAATGAGCCAAGCCTCTGCTACTTTGTAAGTTTAACTATGTGACCCATTAAAAATAGAAATGCTTATTTAGGAAGCATAAAGAATGCCATTAGTAACTAGGTTGTGGGGGAGGGTTGGTTGCTTCCCAAAGTCTTTTTTCTTCACCCTTCTACTTTGTTTTACTCATTTATTTTTTCTCAGCATCTTCTATTCATCTGGTATCAGCCTGGATGTTTCCTTGTCTCCAGCCAGGAGATGGATCTGTGAATAATCCATACAGAATTATCTGTAGATGAGGTGGCGAAGGCGCCACAGAGGAAGCAGGATGGCCACCCCCATACACTCAGACTGTCAGTTCAGTGCCTAGCAGAGCTGTGCTCAGCTGGAACTCTCAAAGCAACATGGCCCAAAGCCCTGAGAAATCACATTTTCCTAGGCAATTAAGGGAAGCTACGATGACAAGCCCAAGTGTGGGGATTACGGCAGCTCTGTTGTACGGTATCCTCCGCTTTGTGCTTCTGAAACTTTAAAACCTGCTCAAAGCTGCTTTCAAGAAGTTTAGCCTCATAATTAAACATCCTCCATCCCCTGCTCTGTTCAATGTTTTGATGAAGAGACATACACTGTGGGAGCCAGTACGAAGAACTATGTGCACCAATCCCACTAATGAAGAAGGACACCAGAAGTACATTTACAAGGGATGCTGCACGTAGATTCCCCATCCAGTAAAGCATGGCAATGCAGTAAAACTGCATGTGTACAAAAAGTACATTTTTTTGGCCATTACCTAATTTGAATTTTAATAGATAAACTCTTACAACAGTGGCAGGCTGGAGAGAAAAAATGATTGAAAAAAGCCAAAGATGATATTACCAGATAATTATTGCTCAATTTAAAATGCATTCTCTCTTACTCCTGTATAGTATTTTATTAGCTTATCATAGCATGTTGGAAGGTTATGGCTGAAAGCCATGGTAAGAAGCAGATCCCCATTAATAGTGGTGTTTTCCCCCCTCCAGCAGGTGCAATGAGGCATTGGGTTGTAAATGGAAAGGTACCCTGGATGACTATCTCATATCAGCAAAACAAAATTCATTTGCACATCAAGGAAGCAAACATCAGAGCTTTGGGAAACTACAGCCTTACAAACACTGGCATTGCACGGGGACTGAGAGACCAAGAGAGATGAAATAGTTTTTAAAAAAATTGTGACTACTATGGCTTCAGTAAATACCCCCAGCTTCACAAAGCTGATGATATAACATTTAGAAAGCTTTTAAGTGCTTTGTGTAAATGGTGGGCACGTTCCCACTGGAAAAACCTCTCAGCGCTGAGGCAGCAGTGCCAAAGCAATTTGAAAAGCACAAACAAAGATTGATTTTCAAATTTTTTTTTTGTGGTTAGTGTCTCTCCCCCTCCTCTCCCTCGCCCCTTAACTTTTTGGTAGCTATTTGCAGCTGCTCAGCAGGTACAATAACATTTCATGTGTCACACTGAACACCGGATGAGGCAAAGCTGATGGCATCTACTTGATAAAAGGAAAGGGGAAAACGTCCTTTCCCTTTTCTGAAAGAAACACAGTGTATAATCACCACCGAAGCTGTGATTAAAAACACCTGTTGAATATAGAATTGATTTTAGCAGGGTATTTGTTCTCTGTCTTACAGGACTCACTACATGAGAAAAGCATTTCAGGCTTCTCTTGAGAGAAGGGGCTAGCTTACCTATATCTTTAATATCTCTGGCTAGGCGCTCTTTTGCTGCCCTTCTAGCAGATGTCTGGCTTGATTGCTTCTCAGATCCTTTGGTAGAAACCTGCAGAAAAGGATATTTTGCAAGTCTTTGTTGCATTGTTAAAGCTGAATTGATGTACTATTTTTAAGGAGCTCTGAAGAGGAGGTGCCAATAATGCAGTGGTATACATGGTTCAATGCTTCCTTTTAGCTTTCACCTATCTATTGTCAAAGGAAAAATAGATGAAAAGAGATCCTGAAGATGTATCTGCAATGTTTGGGGGGATGCCATTTTTCTTATTGCTCTTAAAGTAATGCTGGACCATTCTTGTAGATGGAAAAAAGCCACACGTTTCATATCATAGGTCTTGATTATTGTATATATTCACCAAAGCCATCCCTTGTCAGTAGTGAACTGGAGAGCATCTACTGTGCACAGAGAGTTGGAGCTGATGGCTTATGGGTTATATTGAAAACTGAATCACATTGGCTGTTTGGCCTTTGTGAAATGAGTTTGGTCTCAGTTCAGTTCCTAATGCACATGATGTTCAAACCACACAAACCATCACCTTGCTATACCTGCCTACAATGGGAAATAGAAGAGCTGGAGACTTTAATCTTATTCTGCAATGAATTCAGGCAATGGTGAATTTCTTGACTCAAGAACTGTCTTCTTAACAGCCTTTCTGGACAGGGCTCAGCTTTCTATATCATCCTGGAAATTGTTGAGATTACAGAGGCCCTGTGACTAGTGGCCACCCTAAATAGTGGCTCAGAAAGTTCAGAATACTATAGAAACCAGCCCTTGCCACTAATGAAAATCTTAAAGTTATGGAAGCTGAGCTGGGGGCATGAGAATTTCTACCTCTTCTTCTGCCCACAAAGCCTGAGTCCATAGGCTAAACGCCAGAGGAGACAGGTATGTTACCATCATTAAGAGTGTGTCTTCACTGAGAAAAAAAAAAGCAAAAAGGCAGGGAAGACACAACAACTCTGCTTGAACTATTGGCTCTATAGAGGAGATTGGGGTTGAACATGAGCTGCTAACCCAACTTTAAAGCCAATTTGCTGTGTTTTCACTGCTTTTTCAACTCAAGATAACTAATGTGGGTTAGCTAAACCGAGTTAAGAATATTCTCCCCCCCCCCCCGAAGACATATCCTCAGTTCTGATTGGCAGACTTAGTAAAGAGGCCCAGGACTAAATGGAGACTAAGGCCTAGTCTACATACAGGTTTGGTTTTTTTTGTTTTTTTTATAGTGTAAATATTTTGGTTAGGGGTGTAATTGTTTTACTGATATAGCTACATTGGAACTCCCCTAGCGTGCACAGAGTTATATGGGTGGAAAGGTCCATTATATCTTGTCACAGGGTGCTTAGTCCCTTTTAGAGAGAGCAGAGTCAAGTCCCCTGTGACAAGCAGCCTGCTCATGTCAAGGGGTTAATTGAGCCTGGTGAGAGATACCAGCAGGTAGTTAGGTGATACCAGTCCTGGCTGGGGTGGATGGGGAGCATGGGTTAAAAGGAGGAGGATTGTATAGGAGGAGGAGTTCTGCAGGTGCTTTGGTTGAGAGAGGAAGGTTGCTTGGGAATGGAGTCCAAGCAGTACCAATTAAAGGGGGGCAGGGTTGTGAGCCATACTCTGGAAAGGGTTGCAGGCAAGGGGTTACTGAAACAAATTGCAAGGAAACTATTTGCTTATGACATACTTGTATTGCTTGTTCCCCTTCCCATACAGGAATAAACTCTATTGCTATTGTAGTACAGGGTCGTACCGCTTTATCAATGCCGGGATAGTTCAGGTGGTACAAATTTCTAGCAAAGACAATGAGGTGGTCTCATTGCTATAAGCAGCCTCTCCAGAGCTAGTTTAAGAGTGGTGAGTCAGTGCTAGGAAGCTTGAACTGCTGTTCCCTATGCTACATCTGTTCAAGGGGATAAACATACTTCTTTGATATCCAGAGCTGTCAATCTGCATCCTCTAGCAAGCAGGAAATTCCCTTCATTTTATTTTGAATTAAATTTCCTTTACATTTGAAACCACATGCAAGAGAAGTATTATTGGCATTTATGTATTGTGACAAAGCTCTGTCCTTGCCTCCATGGGTCCCACATTTCCTGGCAGATTTCACTAGCCTCAGAGGCTCACTGTGACCCTCCACATAACCCTTCTTTCTCTAGAGACAAGGGTCATAGTCTACTGAGCCATTTTCATCATAAGCCAGCAAGGGAGGAGAGGAGAAGTTATCCTTCCTTGCACAGTCTCTGTTGTCCCCCAGTCCCAGTGATTAATCAGGGGGCAAAGGTGGGGGGAGGAACCCAGGCTCACCCTCTACTCCGGGCTCCAGCCCAGGGACCCCCTAATAGTATCAGCTATGGTAGCTGACCTTTTAGAAACATGACATGTACAATTCCCTGGGCTACTTCCCCCACAGCAGCCCTCACTTCCTCAAGCTCCACTTCACCCTTACCTCAGGGCCTCCTTCCTTGTGCCTGATATGGTGTGTTCTACTCAGCCTCTCCAATAGCACAACTTCCTCCCACAGCTCCTGACATGCACACCCACCTGACTAACTGGGAGGCTTTTAACTAGTTTCAGCCAGCCCCTGATTGGCTTCAGGTGTCCCAATCAACCTAGCCTTCTCCCTGCCTTCTGGAAAGTTCTTAATTGGCACCAGGTGTCTTAATTGACCTGGAGCAGTTGCCATTTCACTTATCCTGGTATCAGGGATTTGTTTAGCCTGGGGCTAATATATCTATCTCCCACTACTTTTCTAAAGCCATCTGGCCTTGCCCCGTCACAGTATATACACACACGCGCGCGCACACACACACACACACACACTGACTCTTAATGAATTCATATCAGATTCATTCAGTTTAAAAAAAAAAAGTAGTAGAAGCTTTTATAGCTGCACCTAGATTAGGGCTTTTGATGGCATAGAAATGTCACCAAAAAATCACATGCAAGCATTGCGACACCGAAAAAAGTTTCTAGTTTAGACCCAGCCTAAGCACTCCTGGCTGATAATTTGCTTGTGAAACTTTTTTCCCGTGGGAAATTGGGTTTTTTTGACGAAACACACACACATTTTAACAGAAAATGTCTGTTTTTTTAAACATATTTTTTCTATTAGGAAACCAATCCCCCCTCCCTCCCAATATTGAAAAATTTTAGGCTCAACTGAAAATTTCAGTTTCCAACCGTCTCCCACCCCCACCCCCTCCCCAAATAATCCAGCTTTTGGCCAAAAAAATAATTTTTTTTCTCAGGGGGAGAAAAAGAATTCCTACTTGCTCAAGAAATAAATCCAAAGAAGCTAGCCCTAAGTCCTTTCCTTGGTCTTATTTGTTAAAATGACATTTTGCTTTTTCCTCTTTCAAAGGGGGAAGCTTTTCTTTGAATCTGCAGTTGCTGAATTTGCTAAAAGGAAACAAAGATGTAAAATACCAAAGAAATAAGCAGTTCCTGCGTTGGGCATTGGTATATGCTAGTGTGGACTCCTTGTGTCTATGCAGATTCCTACTGAAGTCAGTGGAAACCTGTATAATGCCAGGATCTGTCCCAGTGGATCCCAGCACAAGGTCAGGACCTAACCGTATATCCACTGTGTCATGTTGCTCTTCTCTGTTAACTTACCTGGCAAAAGTATTTGAATGTTTGGTCTCTGTTACATTTAGTGGTTTGAAACTTGTGCTGCTTTGTACTTTTTAATGGGGTGTAATGGTAAAACATGAATGACTTTTATATTTTCTGATGGCAGAAACTACGCAGCCCCTTGTTTCATGAGTTTAAAAGCCTCTGCATTAGGAGTCCTTAAGTTTCCTTGTATTGGCAAGATTCCTTGTGGCAAGTCTGTGAACAATGTGAATTCAGAACCATTTTTTCAAAGCCATACATACTCCACAGAAGTTACATGTAAAAGCAAAATATTTGCTGCCAGATGCACTGGAACTGTGCTCAAACTGTGCAGCTTTTAGTTTTATTGGGATTTAGCATCAGTCAGTTTAAGCAAAGATTTACCAAATATTTGCAAACTTTTTCTATTGTTTTAGTTTGAAAAATCTGAAAATGTGTTGCCTTGTTTCACCTATTTCTCTGTTAAAACAAACAAATACATGGCCCAGAAAATTTAAAAGAATGGGGAAACAATGAACAGTCTGCTCAGGAACAGAGAATTGGCCATAGCTGTTTTAATCAATTGATGATGAAATTATCTGTGAATGTTTTTTTCATTATTTGACCAGTTTTATATATGGCTTGCTAATATTCATCATATAAAGTTTTTGTTGTCTTCCCCATCAATTGCTAAATAAATTACCTGTGAATATATTTTTTTTGTCATCCAACCAGATCTATGCAGCGCAGGGATGTTCAGATCCAGCTGTTGCCATATGGCCCATTTTATGACTGATGGATCCAAATCAGAATGTTCTCAGGTTTTGGTTCAGCCTTATCTTTACTAATATATAGCTAGGCTTGGGGGAAGAAGATTTTTATTTTCATAATTTTGGCAGATTGGTTTATTTTTAAGCACTTTTTTTAATTTAAATTTTCACATTTGTGCAAAATTATGGGTTTTAAGCATTTTGTTTTAGAATTTTATCAATTTAAAATTTCACAGCTGTGGGAAATTGACTTGGGAGAGGTCAGACAAGAATTATTTAATGACAGCTGATGTTGAGACTGAAAAAGTTAAAGCTTCATAACACATTCTCAGCATCACATGGCAAAGTATACAAAGTAAATAGTTGTAAATCAAACTCTAGTAAGTTCTCAAAGTTGCATTTTTCTTACTTGATATTTACAGGTAGGTAAAGTATTATCAACAGAAATATTTTTTCATCAGTACATTGAATGTTTATCAGCATTTACTGATAAACACAGAATCCTTCCAAGCCTATTTATAAAAGTCAAACTCTCTTTCCCCCCACTTGCTTCTCTCCTTCACTTCCCCAGCTCCCTGCAAACATTGAATTCAGGCGTACTTAGTACCTCAAATGTACAGAGACTCAGGTTTGGGCTCTAGAGCCATATATAATTCTGTGGGGTCCTGAGTGTAGCTTTTCACAGGGTTGCTCTGTGTTTAGAGTTGCTCTGCCTCATGTCAGAGTGGCTGGAATTGTAGTAGAACTTATCAGAAAGCAGTTCTGGGAGTGAATCGGAGACCCAGCTGTGTCAGAACTCTATTGGGATGTGCTGGTATGAAAAGCTGTGCTCCCAAATCCCATTCTGACTAGTGATGTTCAGTGGTTGCAGCCTTCTACCTCTTAGTTCCTCCCTCCTTCACAGTTTCCTTGTGGCAGCTGGCAGGAAACTCCAGATGCCTCAGTATGGGTGGGACATCAAGGCTAGTTGCTTCTTCCAGGCCTGCTCACCCAGTTGGTGGGCCTCTCTAAATTGATGTCTCCATTCTGATGCACAAGGCAACAGAAAAATATAGTGTTATTAACAGATCGGTCATTAGAGGAAAAAGAACAGGCTGGGGAGGGAGCCTCAGAGAGCTGTGGAACTGTTGAGGAAATTCCCCTGGCTCCAGCAGTAGGGGGAGGAGGATGGCTGCTCTTCATCACCTCCGGCCTCAACAAGAGAAGTAACTGGTGGATGGGGCTGGAAGCAGAAAGCCTCTCAACAACTGCTCCTTAGACCTAGTGAGGATACAGGGGAGTAGAAAGAAACCCCTTCTCCATCTTCCTGCCACTGATAAGGGCTATAAACTTAATGGCACAAGCCAACCTGTATTTAATGGTGGTTAGGAAGAATCTTCCCCTATGGGCAAATTATTCCATAAATGTCCTTTTGGGGGTTTCTTGCACTGACCTCAGAAGCACTGGTGCTAGCCACCATCTGAGACAAGATGGACCACTACTGGAATTCTGTATGGTAATTCTTGTGTTCCTAATGGTCACAGGCATTATTTGGTGAGTAATTTTGAATAGTATATACGCTGTCTGTGGACAATCAACGAATGGGAAGAGAAGTGATATTCCATTAATAAACTGTTTATTATGAATTATTTGTCCAGTTCTACTTTCTAAGCCTGAGCCAAATATAACCAATAAAGATTATTCTCAGCTACGTTGGTTCTGGAGTTTGATTGTAAGGTGACTATTATTTCTAATAATTTTCCCAGTTCAATTTCTATGACAATGCTCAAATTTGATTTTTCTTTCATTTCTGACTTTGGATAGACCTGAGTTAGAATTCAGCTTGCATGTTTTTTTTTTCCAGCTAAGTGCTAAATTTTAATCATGAACTATAAAGGGGAAAAATATCAGTGTCTTTTTAGAAAATCCTATTGTAAAGGGATACAAATTCAAAAACCTAAACAATGAGAACTCCCAACATCTTCTAAAACAGTATACTTGAAAACAATATTTGGTTTCTGAGTGCAAGAATACGAAAACTTATAGTGGGGAACTGATGAAAGTACTTTCAAAGAAATATCACTTAACAAAAGAAATACATTAACCGTAGCTTTTGTGAAACCTGCATTATAACATTTGACAAAATGGGCTTTGAGGCATAACACATTAAACTCTGTCAGTGGTCAGGAGTCTGAATAAACTAAAGAATTAGGAAGCCCCGGTGAATGAATATATAAAACAAGTTTTTAGCCTTTCAATATTCCAGTATGTGATATTCAGAAATTACTCCCTTATATCTAATAAAAAAATCCCTCCTGAAATGTTATAGAATTGCACAGGGGAGGGTATGTATGGCTAACTAGATATTTGCATCTTCTACACCTGTCTATAAATATCTTCTCCAGCCCATATTAATAATTTCTATCTTAAAGGGCTTTGGGTATTGTACCAAAAACCTGAGTGATGGCTGTATTTCTGGGTAATATGGCAGCATATTATTTATATCTTCAAAACAACTATTTTTATTTTGTAAAGCAAACATTTTATGTGATGTATTTAGGATACTGTATATTCCATCACAATATGCCAGCAGTCCGTATCCCATTCAAGGTCAAAAGGAGGAGGTCTTCTTGGGCTGTTAATTTAGACCCAGTTCATCTATCCTTAGGAAGCCTATATCTTTATCTAAGTGGAATATAGTGACCTTAAAAACCCTCAGGAGTAAAGCTCAGATGGTTTGTTCATGTCATCAGAATTCCAAGATAAATGTCATAACAGAGCTCAGACATCATGCATTATATATCCACAGGCAGTGCACAGTTTTTCTCCCACTCTGCTTCAGGACTGAAGCTTCTTTAGATGACAGTTATGGAAAATCTGAAGTGCCTAGTTTGGGCAAAAATAGAAAGTTCTGAATGCGGTTATTAAAAGTTTAATGTGTGAGTTACGTCAGCATAGAAATAACTAGTGATGGGTGAAACCCATAGCTGCAGCAGTTCAGGTAAAGTTCTATATCTGAACTTTTAAAAGATCTCTTTCCCTGTCTGCATATGGACTTCCCATCATTTTCCCATGCTTCCGCAACACAGTCATATTCTTCTACCTGACTGAATCTTTCCAGTCTCCTGACTCACAAATGAATCTGCTCATCCTCAGCTAGGGTTGCCAACTCTTCAGGATTGTCCCAGTATGTCATGTGATGAAACCTCCAGAATACATCCAACCAAAATTGGCAACCCTAACTTCAGCAGGTCCCCTGAACCCCAACTTTCACTGCGGGTGCGCGCGCTGTTAACTCTGATCTAATTTTGGAGATGTCATCAGAGTGGTGGAAGATCTGCAAAGAGACAGGTGGACAGAATCAAGCCTTGGATTGGTTAGAGAAGTGAGGGTTGAAATGTCAATGAGAGAAGAATGATTACTAATAAATAAACCCAGGGAAAAAAACTAAACAAGCAGTACAGGTAAAAATAGAGTGGAGTGGGGTGCTAGAGCAAAGAACCCAAGCAGCCATAATGTTAAAACACGCTTATTTTATTTTTTTTCTCCTTAAGACGCAGCCTTCATATTGCTGTTTCATGTAACCAAATGTTGTTGCTGCAAGGGAGGGGATTGTGTCTAAGATGATGATCTCAGGCTTGCAAGTAAAAGCTGATGTACTTTATTTTTAAGCTTAACAGGAAGCAACCTCGTATTTCTTCGAGGTGTGATTGAAGAGCAATGGAGAGAGCTGCCATTTGCTAAAAGACCATTGAATTAGCTGTGGTGACAGCAGCAAATTTCAAGCCAGAGGCAATTTCTTTTCACTTTGGACCTGGTTTTGATCTTGCTTGCACTGATATAAATCAGGAGTAACCCCACAGAAATCAATCTGTTTACACCAGTATAAAACCAGAGCAAGTGAGCTCAGAGCCAGATTTGTTGTCTTTGGGGAGGTACACCTGCAGTGCTCGGAGGAATTATTATAATTTAATATGATCAGTCCAGATAAATACTGTTACAATAAATTATTGCATATTCATGATCGTTGATGGTTGATTTAGTGTTAATCAGCTTATTGTCAGCATGGCTCTTGAAGTTCTTCACCAGCTCTGCTAATATATCGTAAGGAACATGGGATTAACTCTCATTCTTTTGAAATTTGTTGGGCAGGGGAAAAAATTCCTCTAAAGAGGAGTTGAGGTCCATGTGCTGGCATCACACCCAGCCCAGAAGTGAATTTAGTGCTGTTGAAACATGATAAGTAGATTAATGTTGGAGGGTGGAGTAGTCTGTTTTTCCCACAGAATAGGCACCGGCAGTACAAGTGCCTCTCTAACCGGAGCAACCCACCTCCATGTTCATTCAAATCCCAGTCCCCAGAACCTTGCCCTCTCCACCAGAGCTACAAAACTGGCCATATGTGATGGCAGATTTTATGATGTGCCCACCAGCAATTGGATGCTGACATCTAACTCATTTCAACAAAGGCCACTGAACAGCTGTCGCATGGTAATGGTTTTTCATTTCTAATGACTTAGGCCAGATATGAACTAGTAATTTAGAAATAAAGGACACCATGTCCAATTATCAGTCCCCTCTGCCATTCAGGCACCTCCTTCCCTCACTGTCTCTTAAGGAACTCTCAGGGTCAGCTGCTATGGGAAGGAAGGAAGGAAGGAAGCAAGTAAGCATGCATACATACATACATACACAGTATATGAGAGAGAGAGAGAAAGAGAAGGCAGAGAATCTCTTTGTAAATCAAGAGGAGAGAAATACATTAGAGGAAAATATACTGACTAAATAAAGCTGCAATGCATTCATGATGTATCATGCCAAGGGCCAATACCTAATTAAAGTCAAACCTTTTCATGGCTGGAAGAGGGTTGAATCCACAGCTGCTGAAAAGTGCAAAAGAATTAGAGTACTATTTGTGTGTATACAACTAGGGAAATAAGTAGACAAGGAAAGGACTGTTTAGAAGGGCACCTGGCTTCTTTTAAGGCCTTGAGGTATTACTTGATTTCCAAAGCGTGCTCCAAATTATCTTGAGAGACTTTTTAGGCCACAGCCGATCCAGGATTGGGAGATTGCAAATGTCTTTGCATCCACACTCCTTTGTGATCCCTGATCTACTGTGTGTGAATGTGAGCCACATGGCCTCTGGCCTCTGAAAAGGCAGCAAGGTACATGCTGCTGATCTGGACCTAAGTTTGTGTGCGAGAAAAAGTTGGCTTGTTCCCAGTTTTTTTAACCCACCCATATTAAATGTTAAATTCTGTAATCTGTGCTAGTTTGATCACTCACTAGGGATTCTTGGGTAAGAAGGAAAATGATAGAACTGGACAATGGAGGTATTTTGAAGCTTGGACTTTCAAGTAGGGTTTCTTTGAACAGGAAAGGAGAGTGTGTGTGTATTTGGGGATTGTTAGGTGCAACCTGAGTGGAATGCAAAAAAATGAAGCAAAGAGCATAAATAGTGAAAAAGTCAGAAAGCATTTTGAAGATCTGCCCTGGAATTGAAGGTGTTACTGGTTGGGAAAACTAACCTTTGTCGAGTGACATTTGAAGTTACAAATGTGAAGGCTGAATGATTTATGTATATCTCAAGGTAAGAGTTTCAAGTGTTACTATCTTTCTTTGTTTCTCAGTGGGGCAGGAAACCTTATTCCTGAAACTAGTGTGTGAGAGTGACTTGGGATAAAAGCAAACACAAAGACTAAATATTGTGTAATTCCTTCACATTTATATCCCCACAGAGTGGAATGAGCTGTCCACCAATAAGGACGTTATCCCACAGAATTCCTCAGATAGTCCATGGGCCATATCCCAACGGCTTTACTGAGGTTTTTATTTCTTCAGGCAAAACTCCCCTTCTAATCAGTGAAGCCGATAGGAATTTTGCTTGAGAAAAGATTAAGAACCTCAGGAATTGGTCCTACCTCTTTTGACACCACAGCTGCTGAAATGATAGCAAGGTCCACACATGTAAAAAGTCTTCATCTCCTAGCCAGAGTAAAAAAGGTCTTCCTAAAAACTGCTGCTGCATTTCTACTGAGTGATTATCCAACCCAAACTTTAAGTCTGAACCTTTTGGCGTTCCCCTCAATGCCTACTTTATACTGTTGACATGATTTGAAAAAGCAAGCACAAGTGTAATATGCCTGGGTGCTCTACTAACATGTGTGGGCTGTTTTTTTAAATCACTGGTTTTCATTTCGAGTATGTTTTTTTCCCCCCATGGATGCAATAAAGAAGCTTAGTAAGTAGAGCTGCACACTAAAATTGAACAGATGTTTTTAATGGCAGTACCTTAACCAGCTCAGCCCAACCCCTTTTCCTTTAATAGAGAGGGAAGGGCAAGAAAGGAGTCAGGACTCTTGCCCATGGGCCAGTGGTCGCAAAGCACAACACCAGCCTTTATAACAGTATGCTCCCTATAAATAATGAACAGATCTGGCTTTATGAAAAATACCTATATTCAAAAAACATTTTTTTAAAGGACAGAATAACCCCCCTTCATGGGAATCTGCCAGCCAAGAAAGCAAGAAGACAGGCGCATAATATAAAGTCCTATTCACTGACGATTAAATCAGAAACATGTTATCCCACTGTGCCCACAAACATACACACTTTGGATGAGAATATACCACTGAGGTCTGTATAGTATATCCCTTTCTTTCCCCAAAAGAGATCTGAATATACTTAGGGTTCTTGTCTTTATGAATTACTAGCGTTACCGGTAGAACTGGTCAAATGATGCAAAGTTCTGTTTACAAACTGCATCTACATTCTAAACAACTGTTAGCTTCTGCAGCTAGGCTGGTTAGCTGGGCTGCTTTGTATGGTATTGCTTCTGTTCCTTGACTGGCTGGATACAAGCACTTCCAGAACAAATTCTCATTTGTTTGAATTTAAAAATCCTTCTTGCAAATATTCACACAGGCAGCTTTAGACTTTGCTTTCTAAAGAGCTGCTGGCTATTGTGACTGCATTGGTTAGTTGTGATTAGTTACATGGTATTGCTTCTGTTCCTTGACTGGGGGTACTTGAAAGATGCCCCAGGTTGGATCGTCTGTGAAGAGTGAACCTGAAACCTCGGTGTCTAAAAGCATGAACGTGTGCTGCTTCAGCTAGAGAACCCGGTGCATAAACTAGTAGACTCCTCACCCTCTAAATGTGATCTAGCCACTATTGGGTGGTCGAGCCACATTGCATTAGCTTGGTTTACAAGTGCACAAGCATTTTGGCTCAAACACTCCCACATATGAATTTTAAAATTCAAGTTTTGCAAATACGCATGCATGCAACTTGTATCCATGCTTTCCGTGAACATTTAAGCCAGTACAATTCAACCACCTGCAATTAAATGGAGAGCAGAGCTGGCTGAGTTTTTTGCACCCAAAAATGCGAGTAGGTCAACCTGCATATTCATGTTGAGTTCACCAAACAGTTCAACTGAACTCCCCCCCCAGCCCCAATCAAAATGTTTTGGAAATGTTGACATGTTTTGTTCGAACCTGAATTGAAATGTTTTGACTTTTCAGTCTGGCAAACATTTCTGTTTCAGTTTGACCTGAAGCAAAACTCTTATCATTTTTTTTTAATTGCAAGCCAACCAAAAAAGATCTATTATTTGGCCAGCTCTAATGGAGAGCGAACACTAAGGACAAAATTTTCAAATGTGATCACGGATTTTGGAAGCCGGAGGGTTTGGGTGATCAAAGTCAAACATCTTGAGCATGATTTTCATACACGTTGGCCCTTTCTTATTGCCTTCAGTTGGAGTTGTGTGTACTCAGTTTATCTGAAAATCAGGTCCACAGTTTATCAGTCTGGGTACTCAAACACTGAGACAAGTAACTGCTCTTGAACATGTTGACTTAAAGGGGCACAATCATGGCCAAGGTGAATTCATTTTTAAAATTCCATTGATTATTCACACAGAATGTTTCTCAGCTTCAGATAAAATCTAAATTAAGAGCCAGAAGCTTTCAGGGATTTTTCACTATTTATGATTTTATAACTCCAATTCCTTGCATGACTACTCCATGTTACAAGTTATGGCTAAAATAGTTATTTTCTTAATAATTTCTGCTGGACGCCTTGTGGCCCTGTTATGCCCTGCCCCAGAAAAGGGCAATGGAGAGGGTCCTCCAAGCTGCCTAGAGAGGTTGTGTGGAACACAGCCAGTGAGAAAGGGGCTGCAGGGAGCAGCCAATCACTAGCCCAGAAGGCTAGTATAAGAAGAGCTGGAGGGCCAGCCTGACTTCAGTTCCTTGCTGGATCTGGAGTAGTGTGGATGGCTGAGGGAGCTGCAGGGACGGGACGGGACGGGACGGGACGGGACGGGACGGGACGGGACGGGACGGGACGAAACGAAACGAAATGGAATGAAACGAAACGAAACGAAACGAAGCTGGGGAGAGTGAGAAGGTGCTCTGGGCTGGCTTTGTTGGGACTCCATCAGGACAAGCCCCTGAGGTAAGGATGAAGATGGTATCAGGCTGCAGGGAATTAGAACAGTGGTGTAGCTTAGATAAAGGGATGCAGCAGATGGCTGCTATCTACAGGGTCTCAGATCTAGGACCCAGGGTAGTGGATGTGCTCAGGTCCCCACAACATCTATTAACCACTGGGAGAAGTGGCCTGGACTTTGAGGCACTCCAGAGGGTGCTTTAGTGGCCCTGCAGGAGAGCTAGGGCCTGAAATGCCCAGAGGGGTGAGGGCCCTGCCTCTGGGGGAAGCCCTGGAATACAGTGCAATACCAAGTCTGAGATGATTGGGATTAGGTCCTTAATTTCTCCCCTGATCAAGGAGGGCTACAGGGAGAGAAGGTGCAGGCCTGTATACACCCAAATAGAAGGAGGCACTCATGAGATGGGTGCACTCCATTATGTTTCTTTATATCTGCTTTTTAAATTCCAATTACAAAAATGGACAGTGATGAAGTGTAAACCACTAGTTATTTAACTTCAGTGGTTTGCACAACTTTATGGCAACAAATGAAGTTTTTTTTAAAGTAGAATTTCATGACTGTGTGGAAGCTTTAACCAATGGGAAAGAGTAAATACTTAACGAGTCAGAGCTTGTGGTACAGAATGTTAAACTTGCTTCTGCTTATGTTTAATAAATAAAAGGAGGCCCTTTAAAAAGCCAGTGTATTTATGCAGATGTTGATGCACAGCCTTTCATATGTCAATGGAATCATGGTAGTGGCCACAGTGAGTAAAATAAAGACCATGGAAGAATGTCTGCAGTGCTTTGAAGCACGGTTCACTTAAATTGGCAGTTCAATCCACATATTAGTGCAGACTAATGTGTCATATCGTACTAGAATGATGCTGGTTTGTGTGAGATTTACTTATGTGAGTAATCCTTACTCATGTATGTCATCCCACGGAAGCTGATGGGACCACTCATGTGAGTCAAACTTTGCAGAATTGGGTCCTTGGATTTGATGTCCTAGTTTTCTTTCACCTTTCCCAGTCCTGATGTAACTAAGGTCTTGAACCTGCAATTAGCACTCTTCATTTGTGGATCTCTCGACTTCAGTGGGGCTCCATACCATAGATATATGGTGTGTATCTATACTATTGTGCATGTAGGTTGTGTGTGCTCTGTGTTTCACAGAAGAAAACAAGCACACGGACAGCTCATTCCTTTCCTTAAATGTTATTTTTGGGAGGTGTCCTGCAGATGTGTTCAAACCTATTTCGCCCTCCCGCCCCAATTCAGAACACACTGTGCTTCTCAACAAGCACCTCAGATTGCTTTTCATCAGAAGAAAGTTTCTGATAATGTGTCCCTCAAAGCATCTAGCTGGACACAATTATTCTGGATAGGAAAATATAGAAGCAAGGAATTATTGTGCAGTGGATGGGATGACTTCTTACACTATTGCTAGTGGTGCATGACTGATTCGTAAGCTTGCTGAACAAATTCAAAGAATGATACCAACATCAGTTGGTCAAGTGTCAAAACCAACTGGTAATAACCAAGACACAGAACCAAGACACACGGTATAGAAACATAGTACAACTCGACAGAAACTGTTCTGGGCAATCTCCACCCACAGCTTGCAGTCCACATGAAGTTATAAGAAAGAGAAGCGTTCATTCTGGATGGCTACTGTCTTGTGTTACAGATTGTTTTGTTTTTTAAAAAAGGCCAGAAAATTTCTACCTAGCTCTTAAATGTAACAATGATCCCCCAGAAAATTTCCGTTCAGTTTGAAAACAGACCATTTTGTGTGTTCATAGTTCTGATTTACCCTCCTTTCCTTTTTTCCACTGGAAAAAAGAGGGGGAAGAAGAGAAACTGAAAAGAAGAGAATTCTTTTTTTCCCTTAGGAAACACCAACAAAATATGGTAAAGTTAGAAATTTTAAGGGGATAAAAACTCCCACAAAAATACTACTGGTATTTTTCAACGGCTCTCAGTATGATAGTTATAGTGGCTGTAAATATTCATTTTCTCCATCCTTGAAGAAAAAAATCAACCAGGAAGAATTGTAGTAATGTAATTATATACAAAAAATATATGTTAAAAGAATGTTGTTTAGGTTGCAAGACAACCACTTGGAAGTTAGGAAATGCCAGATGGATAGCTGCCTGTACACCCTTCATTTGTCCCCCAGATGTGTCCATCCTGTGCACTGAATGAGGCAGGAATATCATGCAGATAATAGAAAAAATAGTATGTGATCATGTAATTAAAGATTGTGTAGTATGTATGAAAAGGGGGCAGAATTAAGATGATACACCCTGATTGCTCCCTTGTAGCTCCCTCAAGGGAGCTACATGGGCCACTGGGCCCAGGTGCTGACTTTGGGGATGAAGAGCCCAGCTTGATTCTGTTTCCCCTGCCCCACCAACTTGTTATAGCTGCACTGGCAGCTCCCAGGCATCCTCTAGTACAGTGTCCTAGTGCTGCTTTGGGAGCAGTACAGATCCAGCCTTGTTTAGTCATTCTTTTCAGCAAACTGCAATAAGCAAGAGCAGATAAATTGAATGTTTTAACTGTTTGGTGTCTGGAAAAACTGAATGGAATTTCATGGGACAAGTCACTTCCACAGCCTTGGGTGCTTTCCCCAGTTGAATATTGAAGGCCTGCTGAAAATAATAGACATATGAGAGCTTCTCAGAAAAAGACTGCAAGAATGTTTTTATTGGGGAAAGTGTTAGGCAACCTAAATATATAGGGGTTGCTCTCCCTATAATACTAACACGTGGTTCTGCAGCTCCAGTACTTTGTACTCTCTACTCAGACCCAGGACATTGCAGCCTGAAATCTGAGTAGAACAGAGTCCATGTTGCAACATCTCTGGTGTAGTCTCCATTTCTGAATTCTTCCCACCCTTCCTAATCAGGCATTATTACTCACATACACTGAAATCTCTTTACAGGTCTGGGGCCTAAACAGACTAATTGCAGTGTTTAGATGTTGCTTGTAATTATTAGAATTGGGAGCACTGGCTGTTGGGAGTCTGAAAGGACAGGAAGGAGGGGGAGGAGCTGAGAGGCTGGGAGAAAGCTACAGAGGGTGCAGCAGCAGCTTGGGAAAAGAGGTTTCCACTTTAAAAAAAGTCCTGTTGAAGTCTGTTAGTACCTTGCCTGGCTACTACAACACTAATAAGAAAAGGAGTACTTGTGGCACCTTAGCGAGGGACTGAAGTATGCATCTGATGAAGGGAGCTGTAGCTCACGAAAGCTTATGCTCAAATAAATTGGTTAGTCTCTAAGGTGCCAGAAGTCCTCCTGTTCTTTTTGCGGATACAGACTAACACGGCTGCTACTCTGCAACACTAATGTAACTCTCAAACTTCCTACATTCATCTTCTTTGTGTCATCCCCAATCTTCTATGACTAGTCTCCTCTTTGGTTGACTACCCTGTTGGTTGTTATAAGTAATTATCTTGGGGCAGGTTAGTACTTTTGCCCCTGCATTAATAAATACGGACTTCTAGGGTCTCACTGCATTCATTTCTCCAAACTTTTAGAGATCTCATGGAACGGGGAGAAAAAAGGTTGTCTTCATTGTACAGCTGTTTAGCTTTGGTGGGGTGGAACTTTTCATTCTTGCCAGCATCCTGAGGGAGGGAAAAGAGGTCGAGGAGGGGGTAATCTGCAGAATGTTTTTATCGTGGGGGTTGCAGGATGAGAAGCGAGGATTCCTTTCAAGACTAAGTAGAACACAATAAAATATCTGCTCCCTATATTTTACTATTGCCATGCAGCTGAGGAATGGTCTTGCCCCAGAACCAGTAAAGAGGGGTCAGAACAGTAAGCGCTATGGGGCAGGGAACCAAACGCACGGAACAGAAGAATTAATGCATGTGAGCCCTGGAATTCCCTACAATGCCCTTGGCAAGTGTTTTGAATAAACTAAATTGGTTTCCTGATTTTTTGGAGGGATGGGTTTTGGTGCTTTTTATTTTCTTCATACCTTGTTTTGAATCTCCTAATTCATTGACGTAGTGAGTCGCTTTTAAGAGTGAAAGAGCTACTAGGGTAGAGCAGAAACCATGCTGCTTAAAAACAGCTGTAAAACGCAAGTTTACCTCTTTTTGTATTAGTTGCAATGAAGTTTACATCACGCTTCTGCACAGAGAACTTGTGCATATATCCTTACAAATGCTCAGATAATTGTAGCTTTTGTGGGAGGAAAAAGCAAGTTTTTTAAACAATTTGAAAATGTCATGTACTAGTGTGCTAAGTGGTTGAACTTTAGTTTGGTTTACACTAGTATTACGCAGGATTAATTTTCTTTATGAAAATAAAGGACCAATTTAAAAAATCAGTCTGGGTACATTTCTCAAGCTAGTCTCCATGTAAACCATGTGTTTTTTGTAAAATAAATCACTTCATTTCATAAAAACCATTAATCTTCTCTAAAACACACAGCACTCTTATGAAGCAGCTGTGCATCACACACTTTGGAAATGAATTTCTACAGGGAGCAGGAGTAACTATACAAACCTTTGAAGATTAAATAAAAATGGATCAACCTAGGTTACCTGAAAGTAATTCACAAAGGCCCCAGTTCTGCAAAGTTAGGTATGTGCTTACCTTTAGACATGTTAACTTCAGTGGGGCTAATCACAAAACTACTTGTGTGGAATTAAGCACATATTGGGACCAAAGTGTGTCATTCTCTTCTTACTAAGCAACTGGAGAATTATTAATAATAATAATAAATTGTGCTTGATACAGAGCTCATTTCTGTAAAGGCTCATGTACATGCTTACCTTCATGGATGTGAGTAATGCCATTAACTTCAATGGGAGTACATGTGCATAGAGGGAAGCCCATGCATAAGTCTTTGCAGGATTGCACAGATAATATCTAAGGCGTTATCTGCATGGGGGGGAGGGGTGTGGCTAGTGATTTGACTCACATTTGTTCAGCGCCATATGTAGGCCCAACTAACAGTGTACAATGGATGCCTATGTCCTCTTCTAATTTGAACTCTGTGGACTCATAGCAAGCGTTTGGCGCATACTAAGTGCGTGGCAGTTTGGGAGGGTATCCCATGGTCCTCTGCTTCACTGCTGAGCTGTGCACATTCTGGCATTTTTCTTGCTGCGCATTGTGGGATGCATAGCAGAAGCTGAGCAGAAGTCAGTGGGATTCTGGGACTTAGGTTCAGATTTTACAAATCCCATGATTCTATGCTCTCAGTCCCATGATTCCTCTCTTCCTGGTTGGGCTAGCACCATTCTTGAATTGCTGTCAGGCTTCATGGACGCAACAATGCGCCACGCTACTATGCTGGCAACTGCAAGCACGCAAAGGCTGCTTGGGCTTTCTTTTAGCTTTTGATGTTGGGTGGCTTTGGTTTTTGGACTTCGTCAGCCACGCTGCTGAGCCGTTGATGTGGCTATCGCAGTGGCAGAAGAGGAAGGAGAATGAGGAAGGCTAGGAGAAGACTGGGCGGCTACTACTACAGGAGCTGTTCCTGCAGCAGTTTCATACGATGCGGTGTTTCTGGGCCTAGAAAAGCAGCATGGGTTGGTGGGAAAGGATCGTTCTGCAGACCTGGGATGAACGCAAGCGTGAGGTGGCAAAAGTGACTCTTCTTGAGATTTGTGCTGAAGTAGCACTGGTGCGGCAGCTAGCAATATGCGGTGCCTTAGACCCGTGGAGAAGTGGGTCGCCATTGCCATCTACAAGTTGGCCAGCTGTGAATGTTACTGGTCCACAGCTGAGCAATTTGGTGTAAGGAGACTGACTGACTGGTGCCATTGTCACGCCGGTATGTAAGGCCATGGAAAAGGTACTGTTGCACAGCGTTATAAACATTGATAATCTCCTGAGCATTATTCATAGTTTTGCATGCATGGGGTTCCCAAACTGTAATGGGGCAATTGATGGGATCCATATACCTATCATTTTCCCCTGCCCCCAAGGGTCAGAATACATAAACAGGAAGGGGTATTTCTCCAGGATGCTCCCATGGCTGGTTTACCATCACAGCAGGGTTACAGGTATAAATGCTGGGTGGTCTGGAAGGGTCCTGGGGTGGGGCGGGGGGTACTGATGTATTACTGTGGCTCTTTTGCAATGTACACTGGTAAATTTTTTGGCTCCTTCTCAGGCTCAGGTTGGCCACCCCTGACCTAGTGGGTGGGGAGGCAGAGACGGATTGTGAGCAGTGCCATTTCTTTCATGGGTAGAAGTGGCTAGTAATCCCCTCTACAGCCTCCTTAGGCTGTCCTGACTTTCTTCAATAAGGTAAAGGGCAGAGCAGCAAGATACACCATGAAGTTATTCATCAACATGGTTCCCCCAAGACTGAAGGAAATTACAAATTATGCCGGGGACAGTGACCGTGCCGCTATCCCACATTGTCTAGACCAAAAGCAAGCAATTTCTCAGTTTGAGTCTGGTTTCTCTCTCCTGCAGTGCTGAAAGGTGTGAAGAAAAATGGATCAGGTTCTGCACTGACTGTTCAAAGCCTTAACTGCTCCCAGTCTCTAGTGTGGGGGAAGTGTTGGGGGGGCCTGTGACATATTTAGAAGGTCAGACTTAGTGGTCCCTTCTGGCCTTAAACACTATGACTGTATTTGAGCCTGTTAAAAACCATTCAGAGCCCTCTGTATGGTAAATTTATTTTCCTGTATGTTACAGAGCATGTACACCTTAGCAGTAAGCTGTGGTCTTAGTACCTTTGTGGGCATACAGTGCCCACACCTACTTCATGTAAACTGGGAATACTAACCAAACTATTTTTCCTGTAATCACTGTCTCAATAAACCACTGAATTCCACATGACTGTTTTCATCATTTGAATATGCTGTGGGAAGGGAGGTGGGGGCTTTGGGGTTGAGGTTATGGCTGCCATTTTGAGCAGGTGAACTGGGCTGGGGGTGTTCACTGGGGAAGGAAAACAGGAAATGGGCATGCACCCTCCATGGCATAGGCTTGGAAAGAGTTGATACTTAGTTCTTCTGTCACGCTAAACCTCTGCCATTTTGAAGGGGTGGGGTGGGGCAGAAGAGATTGCATTGGCTGAAGGAGGGATGCTGGAGACTAGGGCTCCTAGTTCACATCTACCTAAAATGACTGGCTGTGAGGTACCCGCAACAGAAGCTAGCACAGTGGTAGAGTATAATAATGAATTATACTGAGCTGTAGCCTGATCTCTAGATTATGTCTAAGATTCACAGGTATCACTTTGAGAGTAGACAGGTTCTTGTCCCAAGATCAGGCCCACTATTATTATATTATGTTATATTATATTATAAAAATTACTGTATAGTTGGGAACCCTGATGTGCAAAACTCACACTATAGGAACTTTTTATATTTATTTGTACATTTAGCAAAGTCTCACACACTCTAACTCAGTAAGGTAGATCAAGATAATACAGAAAATACATCTGAACATCCAAACTCGCACCATCCCTTGCAGAACAACCTGAAATGTTAGCCACCCTCTTCCACATCACCATCACCTTCCTAATCTTCACCAGTGGCCATCATTCTGGCCCTTCCCTAGGTTACATCTCTCTTTCCTACTGCCCACAGGCTGGGGTGCCACTTTTATAATACATTACACTGACCTTACCATGTCTAATGGTATATACAGTAAGGGTTTCTCTCCTCTTCCTTATCTGTATTTCCTCCCCTTACCAATGTTGAGGTAACCTTCTTCTATAGGTTAGTATATTTATCATGTCACCCCATTATCATATGTCACTTCATTGCCATGGCACTCTTGCAGTTGGGTGTCCTATCCAAAACCTTCCAGAAGCTGGTGTTAGTTAATTATGGACAAAATTCCCATTCTGACATTCTACTTCCAGTTCCCCAAAACTTATGGGTTACCTAAGTTTATCTGTGCCAAAGTTCGTAGGCCAGAGCGGTGGAGAGCATGCAGATAGACACACAGGTCAGTAATGGACACCTGTAAAGCAGTGTGGGATAATAGTTGGAAGACTGCCAAAGTAGTGTATAGCAGCATTGCATGCACATGAACAGACCAAACTAACTCAATTCACATCAATTTAGTGCACTTTGAAAGAGGACTCTAGAGTTTGTGGTAAATGCTGAGTCAGTGTGATCTAATAAATTGTGTTATGTGTTTGCAGGCATTTCCACACTAGCCTAACTTGAGTCAAAGTGGACTAACCCCCTCCATATACATAAACCAACATGTACATTAGGGCTTATCTATGAGAACCTCATTATTCTAGTCAGGGCAGGCTCCAGCATTTTTTGCCACCCCAAGCGGCAAAAAAAACCCAAACAAAACCTTGCCACTGAACACAGAGGCAGAGTGATGGTGTGGCCACCAAATTGCCACCAGTGACGCAAGAATTGCATCCCTGCTGCCGAATTGCCACCAAGCGTGAAACACGCTGTGACTGAGGAACCACCTCAGAGCCCGACATCCTGCTGCCCCTTTACATTTGCCACCAGCATCCTATTCATTTTAATTGTGGAACACCTCTCAATTCAAATGAACCAAACTCATCACTGCTGTAACTCAACAGAGGTTCATATTTTTGCTCATGTTTTTTCTTTAACACCTCATTTGAATCTTTGTATATTGCAAATAACACCTTTTTCCATTCAGTACTGCGTTTACATGTCTTAAGTCTGTAAACTAGCAATTTGATTTAAATCTCCAACTTGTCTATGTCTTGAAAGGCTACCATTTAAGGGCACATATGATGCACGTAGCAATTTAAATTACAGACTTCTCTGCAAGCCAAGTTGTGTAAATTGTCATTTGGCATTAACACTCAAGGAAGATTCAAAGCTGTCAAAAGTTATATGCTGAGGGCCCAGAGGAGAGAGTAGTGTAACAAGCAAATCGACTCATAGAAGAAATTTGCCCTGCAGGAAATCCCAACAGAGCTGGTAAAATGTTAACAGTTGTGGAAAATCACTGCAGTGAAAGTAGATACTGACCCAGACAGTTGGCGTCTAACTCACTTAGTCATTACAATTGGAAATTCCACGAATATCTTAATTCACAGCAGGACCATAAATGCCATGCTCTTGCCCTGAAATAAGTGCTGCTGGGAGGAGCACTGGAGAAATTGTGCCTTAGATGCACACAATCCTACCCACATCTTCTCCATGCTTGAAGTGGGTGATCATGCTAGACACACTGAATGGATGAGCTAGTAATAGCCATTTTATCTAGAGGGGACTTTTAACCCTATTGATCATGAGTTTCTGTTGTCTTACCAAGCCTCTTATCCTTAGAGGTGTGCTCTCCAGGTAAGGGGACATGGGCAGGATAATGTGTGGGAAGCTTGCACCTGATGCCTGCTCTACTGCCCCCACTCCCTGGATCAGCAGCATCCCCATTTTTTAGCCTGGCCATTAAACTCACTCTAAAGGAACAGAAAAGTAAGAGGGGGAAAATAGCCCCTGGATTTTAATTGTAGAGAGAATTTTTCTTGCACCGGCTTATTCTAGCACAGAGGTGGGCAAACTACAGCCTACGGGCCACATCCAGCCTGTGGGACCGTCCTACCTGGCCCTTGAGCTCCCAGCCGGGGAGGCTAGGAAAACATTTTCTTACAACTATAACCACAGCAGAGGCAAAATTGCTCTAAGGGCTCCATCCACCAGGTTGCTGAGCACTCTGGTCCCAACCCAGCAAAGCATTTTAGCCCATGCTAACTTTAAACAGGGAAGTGATCCCACTGAATTCACTCACATGCTTGAATGCGTTGCTCTGTCAGCGTCGGAGTGCTCAGCTCCTTGCCAGATCGAGACTTCTGGCACCAATTTAGCAAAGCACTTCAGCATGTGCTCAAGTAATTTGCTGAATAGGGTCTTTAGCACAGAAATTGACATTAAGACTCTTCTCTGGAAACATGCATTTTGTTCTTGGATACTCTAAGATCCGATCCTGTCTCTTTTGAAGTCAGTGGAATTTTGCAACAATTTAAATCAGCAGGATTAAGCCCATTGTGAGTCGGGCATATTGAAAGTATAGTACAGGGTTCAACTTGGGTAATTTGAAAAGGGGTAGCCACCTTTTATGGACTCTGAGGCTGTCATCCCCCACATTTTAATACTTGATAAATATGCAGTGGTGCAACCTGGTTCATTTAAAAGACTAAATCGTTTCTCTTCAGAGTATTTTTAAGAGTCAGAAGGAGTAAATCAGCTGGCAGGGATGATTTCGCACATCTAGAGAAGGGGTGTTTCCAACAGAAGCAGAGAAATCCACCCAACCATCCCTTCTGTTAGGTTGCAGAATTTCATTAAGAGGCTCTTGAAAACCTGTGAGCGTCCACTCCACCATGCCAGTGGTTTTGTCTTACGTTTCTCTTGACTTTCACAATATGTCATGATGACAGTTTTCACTCAGTGCCTCCTTATCCACTCAGACAAGTCTGGCATGCTGTTAGTTCATCAACCGTAAAATATATCGCTTTCCAATCAATGTGACTCTTAGTGAACAGTGTCAGATGTTTTCAGAAGCAGTGAAAATGATGATGGCCAGAAGCATGTAGAAGCTGATAATTACTCAATTTTAGAACAGGGAGAATGGTGCTGAAAATCTTCCATGAATATTCATTCAAATTTTGAAATGAATTTGCTTCGGCTTTGTTCATGCCCCTATTATGCTGGCCTTCTGTGGACATTTGTGCCATCAGATTTGACCAGCATAGAAACCTAATTTCAAAGTCAAGCACGTATTGGTGGGAAGGTCATAGGCAGGGCCCTTTTTTTGGTTGGCTTCCCACAAATAGTCAAAAGCCAGATTTACAAAGTCAACTTCTAGTGGGAGTTGAGCACTTTCCAAAATCCTACCAGGTACCTATCTGCATCTTTACTTTTTGTAAATCCTGGAAAGTGAATTTGAACATCATGTGCAGTCAGGGAACAAACAATACTATGACTTATCCCACCAATCACCACTAACACTCACAGCTGAAATAGCAAATATCTAATACTCATACTCGTGATCAAATCAGAGAGGATTTTTTTAAATGATGTGAATAAGTAAATGAAATGATCTCAGTTCACTCATGGATAACAACAAAGGTTGTCAAGTGATTAAAAAAATTAATCATGATTAATTGTGCGATTAAAAATCATGCTGTTAATAGAATACCATTTATTAAATATCTTTGGATCTTTTCTACATTTTCAAATGTATTGATTTCAATTACAGCAGAATATGAAGTGTACCATGCTCACTTCATATTTATTTTTTATTACTAATATTTGCATTGTAAAAACAAAAATATTTTTCAGTTCACCTAATACAAGGACTGTAGTGCAATCTCTTTATCATGAATGCTGAATTTACAAATGTAGAATTATGTACAAAAAATAAGTGTTTTATTTTTGAATGCAATGTCAAACTTTAGAGCCTACAAGTCCACTCAGTCCTACTTCTTGTTCAGCCAGTTGCTCAGACAAACACGTTTGTTTACATTTTGCAGGAGATAATGCTGCCTGCTTCTTGTGTACAATGTCACCTGAAAGTGAGAACAGGCGTTCGCATAGCACTGTTGTTGCTGGCTTTGCAAGACATTTACATGCCAAATGTGCTAGAGATTCATATCTCCCTTCATGCTTCAATCACCATTCCACAGGACATGTGTCCATACTGATGACGGGTTCTGCTTGGTAATGATCCAAAGCAGTACAGACCAACGCATGTTTTTTTTTTCATCATTTGAGTCAGATGCCACCAGCAGAACGTTGATTTTGTTTTTTGGTGGTTTGGGTTCTGTAGTTTCTGCACTGGAGTATTGTTCTTTTAAGATTTCTGAAAGCATGTTCCACACCTCGTCCCTCTCAGATTTTGGAAGGCACTTCAGATTCTTAAACCTTGGGTCAAGTGCTGTAGCTATCTTTAGAAATCTCACATTGGTACCTTCTTTGCGTTTTGTCATATCTGCAGAGAAAGTATTCTTAAAACGAACAACATATGCTGGGTCATCTGAGACTGCTATAACATGAAATATATGGCAGAATGTGAGTAAAAGAGAGAAGGAAACATATAATTCTCCCCCAAGGAGTGCAGTCACAAATTTAATTAACACTTTTTTTTTTAACAAGCATCATCAGCATGGACGCATGTCCTTTGGAATGGTGTCTGAAGCATGAAGGGGCATACAAATGTTTAGCATATCTGGCACGTAAATACCTTGCAATGCCGGCTACAAAAGTGCCATGCGAACACCTGTTCTCACTTTCAGGTGACACTGTAAATAAGTGGGCAGCATTGTCTGCTGTAAATGTAAACAGACTTCTTTGTCTTAGCGATTGGCTGAACAAGAAGTAGGACTGAGTGGACTTGTAGGTTCTACAGTTTTACATTGTTTTATTTTTGAGTGCATTTATGTAACAAAAAAATCTACATTTGTAAGTTGCACTTGTACGACAAGGAGATCATTATGGTACTTGTATGAGGTGAAATGAAAAATACTGTTTATCATTTTTACAGTGCAAATATTTGTAATAAAATAATATATAGTGAGTACTGTACACTTTGTATTCTGTATTATAATTGAAATCAATATATTTGAAAATGTAGAAAAACATCCAAAAATATTTAATTTCAATTGGCATTCTATTGTTTAACAGTGTGATTAACTCAAAAAAATTAATCATGGTTAATCACAGTTTTAATCATGTGAGTAACTGCGATTAATCAACAGCCCTAATGACATTTAAAGTCTAAGGGTATGGCTACACTACGAAATTAGGTCGAATTTATAGAAGTTGGTTTTTTAGAAATCGTTTTTATATATTCGATTGTGTGTGTCCCCACAGAAAATGCTCTAAGTGCATTAACTCGGCGGAGTGCTTCCACAGTACCGAGGCAAGCGTCGACTTCCGGAGTGTTGTACTGTGGGTAGCTATCCCACAGTTCCCGCAGTCTCCACTGCCCATTGGAATTCTGGGTTGAGATCCCAATGCCTGATGGGGCTAAAACATTGTCGCGGGTGGTTCTGGGTACATATCGTCAGGCCCCCGTTCCCTCCCTCCGTGAAAGCAGCAGCAGACAATCGTTTCGCGCCTTTTTTCTTGAGGAAATGAGATTCAAAAGTTTGCGGTTCTTTTCCTGTCTACCTGGCCAGTGCATCTGAGTTGAGAGTGCTGTCCAGAGCGGTCACAATGGAGCACTCTGGGATAGCTCCCGGAGGCCAATACCGTTGAATTGTGTCCACAGTACCCCAAATTCGACCCGGCAAGGCCGATTTAAGCGCTAATCCACTTGTCAGGGGTGGAGTAAGGAAATCGATTTTAAGAGCCCTTAAGCCGAAGAAAAGGGCTTCATCGTGTGGACGGGTGCAGGTTTACATCGATTTAACGCTGCTAAATTCTACCTAAAGTCCTAGTGTAGACCAGGGCTAAATGTAAAAAGAGTATTAGGGACTAGGGATCAGCCAACCTTGTTTGCATGGCCTACCCTGTAAGGGTTCAGGAATTTTGTAGTACCCAAGGACCTGGCAGACATGGCAGAGGCAGCTACTGGGAGAGAGGAAGAAGTCCTAGAGGAAAAGCTGCACTACTGTTTCTTTTAGGCCTGGGATCAGAAGTCTTGAAGTGGAAGGTGGCCCTTTCTCCTAACCAACTGGGGCAAGCCCTGGGAAGGAGGGCACCATACTCATAACAAGACTTTAGACTGAGGAGGGTTGATGTCTGCTGCCCTCTCAAAGCCTAGGGGTGAAAGGACTGATTGGAAAAGGGACAAGTGTGAGAAGCTGGCAGAGGGCTGCAGTTGGCCTGGATTATAATGTGCTCCAGAAGAAGGACTGTGGGAATCCTGTTCTCTACTTGAACTATTGCTCAGGCCTCTAGAAGGAGTGCTGTCAGACTCCTGAACTTATAAGAGCAAGCCTACCTGAATTAGTACCTGGGCCCCACAAGAAGAGTTGGACTTGAGAGGCTAAAGAAGAGTTTTGTACTCTGTAAAAGCGTTAATAAATAAGACCTCAACAATGCGGGATCTTGTTCTCAGTAGTCAGGTCTATGAGTCAATTATTGTAAGAACCAAGCAGGAGCTGGGGCAGCTTGCCGGACGGGTGCGCTGTGCCTCAAGGAGGCATGCGTGGGGATAGCACTCTGCTGCACTAGGCTTGTTGAATAAATTATTTGTTGGGGAATAACTTGCTCTTCTCTACACCACATAGTATATACTGGGCTTTAAAAATATTTCTTTCACGTAGGCATGAGGTGGTCTGAAATGATGCTTCTTGTTTTTAAAGTTTCTCATCAATTCTGCCTCTCATTCACTCCTAAAATGAAAAGCTTAGCGCTATCTCAGATGAGCCACAATATGGATCCATGCCACGTAAAGCCATAAGGTCATTTTCTTTTCTGTAGCTTAAATATGAGGGTGAATTGATCGATTCTCTTCCTTCATGCTAGATTTCTATTGCAAAAAAATGTGAAGTCACTTCACTATCTCCTTAGCCTGGCCCAGATGATTCCTTCTGTCTTGTGTCTGAGATACTGTACCGTGTGCCTTTTTTTCTTTGTATTGCATTATCCCAACTTTAACATCAATGCTCTCCATTATCTTTTCCAGATTGAATTTAGTTGGATTCTTAAAAGGGAGAGAAATTGATAAGTCTCTTGAAAAGCTCTGCTTTTGTGTGGATCATATCATCTTCTCTTGTAATGAGGATTCAGTCTAATCTTAACTGAAAGATATTGCTTAGGCTTTTCCATTCAGTGTCTTTATTATTGCAGACATTGTACAGCTTCTATAGAACCATAGCCCTCTACTAATTCACTAAGTATAGTTTCAACCAGCCTGATTTGCTCTTGCATTTCAGTGAAATTCAATCCCTAGAGGAATCTTTTTCAAAGTAAATTCTACCAGTATTAAAAGATTTCCTGGTAGAACAAACTCGCCACACACAGACACACAAACCACCAAGTCTTCCTACTTAACTATACTATATTATATTATAAGCCCAACTCATTGTAACTCTACATTTAAAAAGAACAAAACAGACAAACAAAAAACACACACTTTGAATCCTGGACTCCAAAAGTAAAAATGCCTGTCACAATGAGGTTCGTGTTACTTTCTTCTCTCTTACACATCTATCCTTGTTTTGAATCATGATCATGTTTCTATTCTTACTTGTCTATTTTCCCACTCACCCTCTGTTCTGCCAGTTGAATCTCGTTAGTTTTCAAACTTTTCTTTGGCTCCTTCATCTCAACTGTTTTTGGCTTCATAATCTGCATTAAAGTCGTGAAAAGCAAACACTCTGGATTAACCCTTTGGTGCTGACAGCCTGGCACTTCTGCAGTTTAAGCCTTGATTGAATTCATTCCTCCTCTTGAAGAGTTAATAGCTGTTCTATCTCAGTCAAGTGTACTTTAGTTATGTCATTTTTAAGAAATGCTATCTATAGACTGTTCTCTGTAATTTCGACCTTGTGGTAGCTATATGGTGGATACTTGCAATGCCATTGAATAATTTGAAGGGATTCAACAGTTTTGGATATTTTTCATCTGTAAGAAAAAATTATCTGGGGACTGAACTGGTGATCATTGAAGTCAATAGAAAGATAATTTTCTCTGGATTTTGGATCCGGCCCTTAGACTCCCAAGAATTTCAAAGTAATGTATTTGTATTTCTTTTCCGTTAAATTGTTTCTTCAATAGGATCATTTTCCATATACACCTGGGAAATGCTTCAACGATTAACACTTATAAATTCTATATTTCCTGGTCTTCTCTCTAATTCACTGTGATTACTTTGGCGCATAAGGGTATTTAAATTTCAGTTTAAGATTCTGTACTTCCTGACCAGGTATTCAATTATTCAATTTACTATAATTTGTTATCTTACAAAAGAACTCCTTCACATTCTTCTCGTCTGGCAAAGTCATTCTTAAGAATGGAATGATATCTTTGAAGCTTCTGTGAAACTTTAAAATTGATTATAACAAAATCAGGACTGTTAAACCAACTTTAACTACATGTGGGCCTAAAGGGAAAATAATAGAGTGAGTGTGTGTATGTATGTATATAAGTAAAAGCTGGGTGCATGCTATGGAATTGATCTTGCAGTAGAGGACTTCATGTGAGGTGAATGATATTGAAAAAAATTGGGTTTGTTTAGTCTGGAAAAGAGAAGACTGAGAGGGGACATAAGTTTTCAAGTAGATAAAAGATTGTTACAAGGAGGAGGGAGAAACATTGTTCTCTTTAACCTCTGAGGATAATAGAAGAAGCAATGGGCTTAAATTGCAGCAAGGGAGGTTTAGGTTGGACATTAGGAAAAACTTCCTAACTGTCAGGGTGGTTAGCACTAGAACAAATTGTCTAGGGAGGTTGTGGAATCTCCATCATTGGAGATTTTTTTAAGGGCAGGTTAGACAAACACCTGTCAGGGATGGTCTAGATCAGGCCTGCACAACTTGTAAAGCGGTGAGGGCCATATTATTCCAAAGAAAACAACTGAGGGCCGAACCCCCCCTCTCCCAGCGCTGCCCGCCCTGCGGAAACAAACCCTCCTTCCCCAGTGCCGCCCTGCTGAAACAGCTGTGAGCCGAAAAGGAAGGTCGTGGGGGGTGGTGGTGGTGGTGGTGATACTTCATTAAGAATTTTTCAATTAAAGCAAACAATTTTTTTAATTTTATTTTTTTTATGAATCATGGAAAAATAAAAAATACCTGTTCTGTTGAAAGAAAACATTTGTACTTTTCATAATTACCTTGCAAATTTAAGGAGAGATAGTACATCTCTTTTCGGCAACAAGCTTGTCGTATTTGGGGGTCATATTTGAAGTGGATATTTTCATAATGTCTTCCAGATGGTCGTCAGTCAAAGAAGAACGTTGCTTGTTTTTATTCATGTTCATAATGGAAAATGTTTGTTCACATATGTAAGTGCTTCCAAAAATGTTGAATGTTTTCAGTGCAACTTCGATAAGGTTCTTGTATTTTTCATTGTCCAGACTTTTGTAGAAGTCCCGCAGGCTGCTCTCTCTGTGCTTATTTCGGTAAACTGCCGAACATTGAAGTTCAATAACCTCCAACTGCAAATCTAGTGGCAGTTCCTCTGGATTCACAGAAAAGGGATATTCAATCAGCTTCAACTGGGCATCTTCTTCTTTAGACAAAGTAAGTCTTCTGTCAAATTCTTCAGTCAAAAGATTAATGTGCTTTGCGTATTTTTCTTCTAACTCGGCGTGTTTGTGCTGAGGGATATGCTGTGCACAAATGGGAAAGTGACATATTTTGCCTTTTGACAGCTGACTTCTGGAAAGTTTCAATTTCATTTTGAAAGCTTTCACTGCTGCACACGTTTGAAATATAAGCTGATTTTTTTACCTGAAGTTGAATTTGTTTTGTGATATTACAGCACACATAAAGAGCTCTCATCTAATCCCTAAATGGCTAGGGTTCTCCTCACCTCAGGCAAGTCTACACTACAAAATTAATATCAGGTGTGCTGTAATATCACAAAACAAAAAGAGATCTTGATTCCAGGACTCATTTTCAAGCTCTGGGAATTTTATTGGCCCATTTTCTAGAAATTTTGCTACCTCCTCTTTCAAAGCAACGAAACGCTGGAGCACTCGTCCTCGACTCACCCACCTCACTTCCTTATGGTAGATTAGGTCGCTGCACTTGGCATCTATCCCGTCAAGAAAGGCTCGAAATGTCCTATGTTTTAGTCCTCTAGAACGAATGTAGTTTACAATGGAAACTACCACTGACATTACATGCTCAAATTTTAAGACTTCGCTACACAAAACCTGCTGATGTATAATGCAGTGATGTTTGGTTATTTGTCTCCCGATAAATTCTTCAAGAAGAGTAACTGCTCCAACATTTTTTTCCGCACATAGCTGCAGCACCATCAGGACAAATGGCCACCAAGTTTGTGAAATCTAATCCCGACTTATCATTCATGCACTTTATCACTTCACTGGAGATTTCTTTTCGGTTGTGCGACCTGTCATGGAGCACATGTTCTTCAATAATTACAAAGTTTTTATCAATACCTATAATAAAAATAAGAAGTTGGGCTGTGTCTTTTAAACCGGTGCTTTCATCCATAGCTAGGGAGTAAAAGCAGAATTCACTGACTCTCTGCTTTAACTCATCACTTAGATTGGTAGAAAAGTCAGCTATTCTTCTCTGTACAGTCATGCGTGATAGACTGACATTCTCAAATATTCCCCTCTTTTCTGGACGTAACTCAGATACAGCAATCAACATACACTTTTTAAAAAACTCGCCTTCTGTGAAGCATTTCCCAGCAGCAGCAATTTCCTTAGAAATTTGAAATCTTACTTTACTAACCTTATCGTTCTCAGTGCTCACTTTCTTGAAAATTTGCCGACATACTGAAATTTGGCCTCGGGTTAGAAGCAAGCACCTTCCTTTGGGAACACCCTCTTTGCAGCATTGAGACAACCCCCAGCCCAGAGAAAAGCAGCAAAAAAGACCAACGGACACAGTCTCAGATTTTGAATCTGGGAGATTTGCATAAGAGGGAAGCTGCTATAAAAGTGAGGTGTCTTGCAGAGAACCCTAGGTTTCGTCTTGTCAACATCGGAGCATCAATCCAGATCTGCAGAAGCCCGGCTCCACCCCTCCCCCATCTAACTCACTTGGCCAGTGAAGTTAAGGGGATCAACTCGTTGATAACAACAGCAAGATGGGGTGTGTGTGTGTGTATGTGAGTGCATCAGTGTGATATATCATATGCATATGATAGCGTTGGTTATTACATGTAGTACTAATAAATGTGGCGTTTTGTCTTATTCCCCCTGAAAAGATCCTGTACAGTACTTTAAGTACAATACAGTAACATAAATTAAAATTACTGAAAATGGATGCCCCCCTCCAGCCACTGACTCGCTGCTCACCTCCTCAGCCCCCCACCCCCACCGCCAGCTCACCTGCTCCCCAGCCACTGGCCTCTTCACCACCCCACCTGCTCGCTGGCTGGGTGTGGAGCACTTACCTGGGGAAGCTCCTGTTTGGTGCTCAGGATTGGGGTGAGAATGTGGGGGGGTGCAGGGGTGAGGGCAGGGGGCTGGGGAGGTGCGAGGGGGGTCAGGGGTGAGGGCAGGGGGCTGGAGGTGCACGAGTCAGGGTGGGCAGAGGGCTGGGGGTGTGGGCTGGGGTTGTGGGGGTGCTCACGGCAGGGGCTGGAAGGGGTATGCCCCGATTCCAGCCCCTCCTCCAAGGCCACGCTCCCTCCTCTTCTCCTCCTCCTCCTCCTCCCCAGAGCAGCGAGCGTGCTGAGGCTCCGCTCTTCCCCTTCCCTCCCTCCCTCCTTCCTGCCGGCAAGCAGGGGAGGGGAGGGAATGTGGCATGCTGGGGGAAGAGGCAGGGGAGGAGCCTCAGGAGACAGCAGGGTGACGGAGAAGGCCGGGCCGGGGCCCCTTTGGGCCCAGCACCAGTGGTGCCATGATAAATCCGGTATTGCCACCACTGCCTGCCCGCCCACCTGCTCGGCTCGCCGTCCCCCCCTCGCAGCTGGCCGGCTTGCCTCCTCAACCCCCCCTTCCCCTGCCGCCAGCTCACCTATCCCCCAGCCACTGGCGTCTTCACCACCCCGCCAGCCAGCCATTGGCTTGCCCCACCCCGCCGCTTGCCTACACCCCCCGCGGGCCTCACAGGGGCCGCATGTTGTGCAAACCTGGTCAAGATAATACTTAGCCCTGCCCTGCGTACAGGGGACTGGACTAGATGACCTCTCGAGGGCCCTTCCAGTCCTACGATTCTATGATATTTAGGAGCTATTAATTGGAATCTCATTGCACGGGAGAGTTACACAAAGAGAAACATAAGCAGTTCCAGCCAATTTTGAGTCTTAAATATTATGAGTATATTCTTGAAATATACAAAACTGTCTTCATTAGTGAAGGTGTTCCAGCATGGGAGGAAATTAGAGTGACCCAATGCCAACTGAAGGACGTCCATTGCCTTCCATGAAAATGAGATCAGGCATTTGTCGAGTAAAATCTAGCAGAGTTTGTTACATAACAGACGCAATTTTGCTAATTTCATCTCAGAAAAATATTAGGGATTTACTGGGAGCACAGTCCAAAAAGCTTTAAGTGGATTACGAGTACTCATGCTAACAAACTGACATAGGATATGTGTGCTCAAGCAAAATGAGAATGGATATAGATGGGGAAAATACTGGAATTATAGAACAATGTGAATTCTGCAGGAGTCTGTGTGTCCACTCTACAAATTAAGGTGTAAATGTAGCACAGGTAAGCATCCCAGAACAAGCTTTAATCTAGCTAGCATGTGCACCAATAGCAGTGAAGACATGGCAGCACTGGCTTCAGCACAGGCTAGCCGCCCCACTACTGGCCCACTTGAGACCCTGAGTATGTACTTGGGTTGCTAGCTCACACTGGGGTCCATGCCACCGCATCTTCTCTGCTTTTGTTATTTGTGCTAGGTAGATTAAAACTATGATGGTATGCTTCCCTGCACTGCAGCTACACATTTAATTTGCGGTGTGACCATATCCTTAGGTGTCTAAGTCCCATTGAAAGGCAATGATACTTGGGTCCAGATTGCCTAAATCCACTTTTGAAAATGGAACTTAGGTTTCAAAGTCTCTTAAGAGGCTTTGAAAATTTGACCCCAGATATCCACATATGTGGAATCAGTTTCCCTATGCATATTTTTGGCATACATGTAGTTCAATCTGGTTTTGGTGTGGAACTTTAGGACTTTTTTTTTGTGGTGGTGATGTGCTGATCTCGCTCTCTTTTAAATTTTATTTTCAAAGTTATTTTTTTGAAGGATTCACTTATGTTTGCTCTTTTCTTTCTTGTATGTCAGATGGCATTCCTGAGCCCACGGCTGTAATGTTTTGGTAAGTTTAAAGTGAATGAATTAATGACAATTATGCATTTGATTTTGTGTTTTTGTGTGCGATACATGGCATCCTTAATTAATTTTTGCTGCTTCTTCCTTCTTCCAGATCTCTTGATAATGTTATTTTCAAGTTGGAAGTTGCTAATTCCTTTTTGAGATCAGCCATATGTTCTTTTTTCCTCTCATAATTACTTTCCTTTTCTAAATTGATATGGTATTGAATGTGCATTTGGGAAGGAGTTTGTGCTTGGGTTTGGTAAGGAAACTTTATATATATGAACTCTGAAATATAATAGTCTACATTAGAGCTTGTTGAAAGCTCTTTTTTTTTAAATGAAACAATTTTTTGTCAAACGCAGTTTCAGGTACGAACATGATTTTTGATTAAATTTGATGGGAAGAAGTTGAAACATTTCTCTTTAACAATGTCTAAATGTTTTGATTCATTTTGTTTTCATTTCCGTGTTATACTAAAGTATTAGGTATAATATATTATATGCACATTGCACACACATTACAGGTATTTAATATAAAAGTAAAAACAAAATGAATTAAAAGGGCAATATCAAAATGAATTTTTTTTTGAATTTTTGTTCAGAAGGAAAATTCAAATTTTGGGGGAGGAGAGTGTTTTGATTGGGAATGAAAAATATTTTTGAAATGTCGGAATTTCCAGTGACCCAGAAATTCCATTTCCTGACCAGGTCTAGTATACAATCCTGTCATCTTTGGCAGAGATATCTTCAAACTGCACAGACCAAATAGGGCCAGATCATCAGGCAGGAGACCTCCAAGGAAAATCAAAAAGGCTGCAGAAAGTAGTGGTGAATATTCAGTTTGTGAAATTTTGTCTTCTTTTCAGAATTAAACCACTATTCTAGCTTGGTATCTACCAATGTTTCAGCCTAGGCTATCTGAGGTGTCATCTTTTCGATCAGCACTGGATCAGGCTGCAGTTTACTCTAAAGAGATATAAGTCTACTGACCATTTCTAAGCATTACAGGTCCCATGGGACTCTCTGGCATCTCCCGTGGTGTCAGGGGTAGTTTCCAATATAGGTAATTAAATTTTGCCTACATAAACTTGCTTTCATACAACATGGTATTCTTCATTTACTCTCCTTAAGATGCTGTGTAGCTTTTTTGGTACTTCTGCAGCCTTGTCTTCTGTTTTCTGCGGCCCACCCACTGGTGGCTGCATTTGGATTGTCGGTGAAGTTATATAACTTATGTGCATAATTTTTAATTAGAGTCTCTATCAAAACCCTGGATCTGCACAATCCTGAACTTTGAGGAATCAGTCTCTGAATCCAAGTCTTGCTTCGGCATCACCTCTGCTTCTAGTTCTGTAAAGCTGTTCTGAGACTTGTTCTAGGAATTATATAAATAAGTGAGTTAGCACTAAATCCTGCCCACCTGATGGTGTTACTCACTGTGGGGTAGATTGCAACATTGTAATCTGCTCTGCCCTAGGAGCAGACCAGGCAATGAATTATGACTCAGACATCATTCTTCTCCCCTGTCCCTACCACTTGAGCAAAGAAGGGGAAGGGAGTTTGCCTGTCTTCGTGGAGCAGTTTATTTCCCCTGCATGTTAGGTCAGCTCCTTTAATTTAATAAGTAAGGAGGCAGAGACAGAGACCTAGCCAAGGCACGTCCCACTTTCTGGTCCTCTCCATCTTTCTCCTCCTATGTGCCCACAGTAGGGAATATTGTGTGAGCAGCCTCTGCAGCTGGATTTGCAATCTGAGCATGGTATCAGAAGCCTGCTGAGGTGGGCAAGCGGTTGTGACTGGAATGCTGCTGTTATCTAGCAGTCCTCAAGTGGTGTGTGGCTCCAAACTGAAAAATCCATTATTTGCTCAACTCTAGTCAGGAGCTGTTTGAGTAGATCCCTGTGACTGACGCAACAGCAGATTTGTTGGGATCTTCTAGTCTACTACAGCTAGAGGTAGAAATCAGAGTTCCAATGAGAGTGAAGAAAAAAGGATAGACTGGTAGGAACCCTAAACAGAATTGTAATTATTGGGGCTGCTCAGTGCCAGAGTACACCAAACCTGTAAGGTTATGTCTACACTGCAGCTGGCAGGTGTGATTCCCAGAGTAGACCCATGGAATTAAGTGGGTTTGGACTTGAGTAGCTAGCCTGTCCTCAGTGCTATTTTTAGCATACTGGCTTGAGCTGAACTACTGAAAATCTGTCTACCTGCTCTGGGAAATGCATCTCCTAGATGCAATTTGGACATACCATAAGGTACCAGTAACATGCCAGGTGCACCACTACTTAAAAGCAAGCACTGTAGGTGCTTCAGCAGCTAGGCCTTGTAGGATTTAGTTCTGGTGTGTCCCATTAACCACTCAGACACATGGGCGAAGGGGTAGGGTTGCCACCTTTCTAATTGCTGATAAACAGATGATCCCGAAGCCCCGCCCTGCCTTTCCTCCAGGGTCCAACCCTCTTTTCTGCCTCTTCCCCTGAGGCTCCGCCCCTGTCGCTCACTCCAGTCCCCCCTTCCCTCTGTCGCTTGCTGGATCATCTCCACATCCCTCTTCCCCCCAGCTGGGCTCCCTCTGCTCCGGGGCTGGAACAGGAGCCGGTGCAGCCTGACACGGAGCCTGCCTACAAGTGGGAGGCAGCCCCAGGTGAGCAGGGGTGGCATGGGTTAATTACCCAGTGCCTAACCCCACCCCACGGTAACCGGACTTTTGCCAGGTCCCCTTTTCAATCACTTTCTGGTCAAAAACTGGGCACCTGGTAACCCTATGAAGGGAAAGGGCATTTTAGTAGGCTGCAGGAAAGGGAAAAGTTGCAAATACCCTAGGTACAGAGGCTTAAGTAGTTCCAATTCCAAGTGAGCAATAGCAGTCCTTGTTTGGGCCCTGAGGCAGTCCATTTGAGTGTTTGGGTTGCCTACGCAGCTGTGCGCTTTGCGTATGGGTAAGGACGGCTCTGGCTCTGAATACAATTCCTGTGGGATTTCTCTCTGTATCTGGCTTCTCTGCAGCTTCTGGTTAACCATGTTGCTGCTTCCCAAAAGTACTCTATCGCTTCCTGGTTCAAGGCATTTCTTCTTATCTGGCCGGGGGCTTCTGGGAGTTGTAGTCCTCTGCTTAGCAGGTTCCTCATGGAATGAAGCACTCAATCAAATCAGCTATGTTGGGAGTGGGTTCTCACAAATGTCCTGGATCACTCTCCTTCCTTTCAGACTTGGAAGTTAAACATGTTGTCTTATGCTTGGTACTTTGAGGATCACTGCTTCTTTGCACAGAACTAAAATATTTGCTTTTAAATTCACATTACAGCTGTTAAAAAATATCGACACATTGTCAACCGTATGGCATTTGTTCCCAGAGCCTATAAAACCTGCAAAAATCGCATTACCAAAGCAAAGCATCAGGCTAATCATTTGCACAGCCTACTAGGTACTTCTTTCTGAGGCATGATATTTAGCTTAGTACAAACATTTTGTTGTTAGTTGTCTGAACCGTTAATTTTATATCCATTGCACACTGTATGATGATTAAATCCAGATTGGCTAATCCTGCTCTTATTATATACGATGCATACACAGATGTAATTTTAAACAAAGCAAATACTGATTACATCTAATGAGTTAGAAAACATTAGTTGAATTAAATGATGGTGCATGGAAGATCAGGTTTGTTTAGCAAAAGATATTTGCTTGAGTCTTTAAAGTTCCAGTGAGTGGAAAATATTTCTCTTTACTAAATATGTTTGAATAAAGAGGTTGCATGCATATGGAGGGAAAGTATAACCTTATGAAAATCAAATATGTAGCTGTAGTGTTTTTTTTCCCCTTAAGGAGAATAGGTGAGATTTTCAAAGCTGCTTAGGGGATTTAGATACATGCACCCCATTAAAATTAATAGTAAATGTGTCTGAATTCCCTAGACTGCTCTTAAAATCTCAAACTATGTTATAACCAAGAGAGAGAAAATAACCAGTTGCATTTATGGTTTCAAAGGTACAATCAAGGTAATCAAACTGGGAAAAGAAAAGTTTGGCCATCGGAGAGAGAGGAAACAGCTACATTTTTGGTGGTTTCAGGCCAACTAGGGCTGATCAAAATGTTTTTGATGTAATAGTTTTCCTTCAGAAATGATGACTGGACAACATTGAAATGTTCTGTGGGAACACAGATTTCTTTGAAATTTGTGATGCAAAATTATCAAAATGATTGATTTTTAATAAAGACAAAATGTTTTGTTTTGATAAGGTCAAACATTTAGTTTCAGCTTTATTGCTTTAAATTGTAGGCTCTTATACTACAGTGTATAATAAAATATAACAGGTCAAAACATCTTTATTTTCTATTCTAAAATATCATTATAAATTATAAGTCAAAATGAAATATTTTCATTTTTTCCAAAATTAAATTTTGCATTTCCCATTCTGTAGGACTTGAATTTTCTTTCTGATTCAGAATGAAAAAAAATTACATTTCAGAAATTCCCCTAAAATGGGGATTTTGCATTTGAACTAGGTCTGAGGCCAACTTCTAGTGGCCAGATGTCTATATAAAAGTATAGCAATTGACTACTTTGTTGGCAGTCTCAGCAGAAACCCAAAGACTTCAATGCGAAATGGTAACGGTAATTTTAATGTAACTACAATACCAAAATGATATGTGGGGGCGGGGGAGTAAAACTAAAATCAGGCACCAAACAGAGTTAGTTTAGTACCATGAAAGCAAGGGGTGTCTCTCCCTATTGCTTAAAAAGAATTAAATCTATTACAGAGTTCAAATATGCAGAGAATGTTCAATGTGCACAATATGGATTGCAGAAACAAGTTGTTCCTATACATAATTTCTTAGAAAACATTTACATCTCTGGATGCTGCAAACAAAGCCTCATTCTCCATGGCTATATACCTTGCGTGGCCATTTACCCAAAAAACACTTATGCACTCCCAGTATGACTGCTCATGAGTAAAGTAATGCATGTGTGTAAGTGTTGCAGGAGCCAGGGCTTACATGTTATCATCCGTTTCATTCTTTACCCTGGTAAAAAATGCCTACACAAGGTGCAAGGCAGCAGAGAATCAGATCCACGTTATCCTCTCCTAAGTGGCTTTTTTGGTTGATGGTATGGAAAGTGATAGAACTTCAAGGGTCCGCATTAGAAAGAGTCAAAAATGATTTTGTTTTTCTGTGAAAATGTTGTATTTTTGGTGGAAATTCAAAAACTGAATAATTTCAAGTGAAAACCAAAAAAATTACAACTGAAAACTTAAATACTTTATGTAAGCGGGGGAATAGTCCCGCTCTTGTGGGGAACTTTCCTGGCTTCTGCACTACCCCGGTGAAGTGGGCTAGCGAAAGGATCTGAGTCCCCGCTCCCACCTCCTTTACCCAGTGGCCTCCCTGCCCTTGATGACTCCCCTTCCACTCTCTTGTCTGGTAGAGTCCTCGTAACCCCAACAAGGCTGGGCCCAGGATTCCTGGGGGGCTCGACCCCCAACCTTGCTGTGGTCACCTAGGACGGGCTACGGTGTCCCCAGTCCGGGGTGTACTCTCTGCACTGGGCACTTCTCTGACCCACCGACCATTACATACAAGTTAAAGCAAATGCAAGTTATTTAATCAACAATTAATTTTAAAAAGAATAAGGAAAAATGGGAAAGGTTAAAGAAAACACATCAACCTGTTCTGTAGCAGGGAACATCACAAACAATGTCTCTGGAATGTCAAGGCAGTTCAGTCTGTTCCTTGTAAGTCCCAGGCCGCCTTCACAGGCCCTGGCTGTGCTGTAGGGATGCTGTGGTGGGACACTCGCTCTGGTGGTGGCCACACGCTCTCAGGCTCTAAGTGGCAGGACCCTTCTTCCCAGCGTCACCCCCGCCCAGTCGGGGTTATGATCCATGCCTGGACTGCAGAGCCCCTTGGCTGAGGAGTCTCCCTGTGCTGGGCCCACTGCCTAGGGTCCCCTTCAGTTTCCCCATCTCCAGACTGCTCCAGCCCCAGCTGCACCACTCTGTCTCAGCGCTGCTGCTGCTCTACCTCCAGCTCCCTGGGCTGCTTCTTTGGCCCCTCTGGCTCTGGTTGCTGCAGCTCTGCTCCCAGGACAGGTCTGCTCTGCAGGCTGCTTCTGTGACTGCTCCCAGCACTGACCTGCTTCCTGGGCTGTTTTTCTGGCCCCTCTGACTCTGGTTGCTGCAGCTCTCCTCCCAGGACAAGTCTGCTCTCTCTGGGCTGTGCCTCTGGCTTTGGGGCTGCAGCTCTGCTCCCAGGACAGGGTCTGCTCTGTCTGGGCGGCTTTTCTGGTCCCTCTGGATCTGGCACAGCTCTGCTCCCCAGCTTAGCTTGGGCCCCTGCTTTCTCCTTAGCTCGGTCCCACTCTGTCTGACCCAGGTAATTCCAGCTCACAGGGGGGACGGGACCTCCCTGGCCTCCTGACTCTCTGATTAGCCTGCCCGCCCTGTCATTCAGGCTGACCTGGAGTATTGGCCTCTCCCCATTGTTCCTGGGGACTGTCAGTCTCAGGGTTCTGATTTCCCATAGACCCTTCCCCCTTTTAGTACTGGGAGCTAGCCAACCAAAACACCCCCACTGACTGTTAGTAAGGAGGCAACAGTCCCCTTACACTTTAGATTTGAAAATTTTGCTGAAGTGCCTCATAGGAGTTGTAGTTTGGGTGTCTCATTCTCCCATTCTCCTTTGTTGGTTGGGCTCACTTTCCTCCCATGCTTAGCTGGCTGCTTCTTGCTCACGTGCTCAGGGTCTAACTGATCACCATATGAGGGTTTGAGAAGGAATTTTCTTCCAAGTCAGATTAGCAGTGACCATAGTGGGAAGGGAGTTCACATTCTTCTGCAGTGTATGGGTTTGGGTCATGTGAAGGCATTATCTGGTTTCAGAGTAACAGCCGTGTTAGTCTGTATTCGCAAAAAGAACAGGAGTACTTGTGGCACCTTAGAGACTAACCAATTTATTTGAGCATGAGCTTTCGTGAGCTACAGCTCACTTCATTGGATGCATACTGTGGAAACTGCAGAAGACATTATATACACAGAGAGCATGAAACAATACCTCCTCCCTCCCCACTCTCCTGCTGGTAATAGCTTATCTAAAGTGATCATCAAGTTGGGTCATTTCCAGCACAAATCCAGGTTTTCTCACCCTCTGCCCCCCCCCCCCCCCACAAACTCACTCTCCTGCTGGTAATAGCCCATCCAAAGTGACCACTCTCTTCACAATGTGTATGATAATCAAGGTGGGCCATTTCCTGCACAAATCCAGGTTCTCTCACCCCCCTCCAAAAACCACACATTCATTTATATATTTCCTGCCATTGCAGAAGCCTCAGGCATAGGTGCACCCCAGTCCCTTCAAATCTCTGCCATAATCTAGACTCCTGAGGGCTTTAAAACTTTGGTCTAATTTCAGTTGTTGGATTTAGTGTGCAGGTGGTGGATGGTGTTGGTGGCTTGTGATATACAGGAAGTCAAACTGATTATCTGGTGGTCTCTTCTGGCCTTAAGCTCTGTGCCTGCATGATTACATCTCCCATGGGACACCACAGTCTCTCCTCTTGAAGAGAGGATGCAGTACATCATGGGAGTCCCTGGATGTAGTGCATTATGGGAGATGTAGTCTAGCCAGGAAGTGCAGCCTGTAGAGGATATTTGGGTGCCTCCTGCTGCTATGCTCAACTTCCATGAGGCACCATGGTGGCATTTCTGAAAACCAAAATAATTAGATTCTGGACTTCGTTTTGTTGTGAAAAATCACACACTTCTAAAAAAATGGTTTTGGAAAAACCCAGTTTTCCATTGGAAAACATTGTGAATGGAAGTTTTTTTGATCAGTGCTAGTCAACATATGTTTTGTTTCCTTTACAAAGGACCCCAACCTTCAGAGCGGAAGTCAGTGGAAGTCATTAGAACTGCAATGTGAAGCCCACAAAGGTATGAAAAATTTGTTGAAAATATTTCATATTGTTCAAGATGATCAAATGCTAGAAATGTAGGGACATGCTTTCCGGTGAATAGGAAATGTCAAGTATTTTAAATAAGAACAAAGGCAATAAGTTTAAACACTTCTTTAAAATGTAACACAAATGTTTTATTCACTTGGAAACTCACTTGGATTAAAATCGAAATATTGTTATCTCTACCAGAGGGAGCCCATATTGTTCCATGAAGAACAAGAAAAAAAATGTGAATATATATACTATAGTGGTTAAACAAAGTGTGTTCTCCTAGACCCTGACTTAGCAAAGGACTTAAGCTTGTGTCTGAACTGAATATCCCACTGATCTTGGAACTTAATAGGGCCCAATTCAACAAGGTACTTCAGCACGTGAGTAATCTTATTAATTTCAGTGGGACTACTCACACTTATGTACTTTGCTGAGTAAAAGCCCAAGTTAGTATCAAGATCTACAGAACAAGATATGCATGTAAAAATATTAACATCAGACTTACTGTATACTTTTAGTGCTAAAAAAGAGAAACAATTTTAACAACGTAATAAGAATGTACTCTTCTCCATAAATAGGTAATTTTCTTTTTTTAAAAACAACCATATTTTGCATGTGATGTTCAGTGGGTTAGATCTGTGGGGACAGAATAAATGAAAATAAACCTCCAAGACGATGAAGTACAAAGCTTCAGTTTTTGATGTTGTCAGTCTGTGTATAATAGCAATTGTGCTGTTTTCCCCTTAATGACTCTCAGCAGTGATTCAGAGCTGGAATAATTGAAAATAAGCCAGGCTAAAGGCAAACTAAAACATCTCCTGTTCTACCTGTCAGCGGTGGTTGCTAGTACTCAGTATTGCTCAGTGGTATGTTGACTTTTGGCATAAATACGTTTTAGAAAAAGCAGCTGTGCCCATCAATGGTGTGAAGAGAAATGTAACAGAAGAGTTTAATTTTAATTAGTTTTCTCTTCCTGAAAAACATCTTATAACTACCATCACCACCAAAATAAAACCTACTAGAGATATCAAATTATTCACCCAGAATATGTGTCGGCTTAAACATTACAATTATTATCAATTAAATACTATTTTAAAAACCAGTTTTCTCCTTCACGTACATAACCAGAACTAAAATCAAGGGCTGGTATTTTTCCTTGCAACAATCTGTAATTACATTAGCTCAGGTGCATAGTATAGACAGTTGGAAATTTCCATATGGAATGTTTTTTTCATCGGAGACTGCCTGATTCATCAAACTGAGTGTTTCGCAGAGATGGTTCAATTGTATCGAAGCTGCAAGGGAACACAGACACAGTTCCAATTGAAATTTGCCTGATTTCTTGCCAGCTCACCTGCTCATCTATTTAATGTGTAGACAAACCCTTAGACTGTGAGATCTTCAGACAGGGATTGCCTTTCATTCTGTGTTTGAACAGCACCTAGCACAATGGAGCCCTGATCCATAATTAGGTCCCTTAGGTGCTACTACGATACACATAATAAAAAAGAGAAAATAAAAAACTGTAAGATCAAATCTTGGCAGGTAAATAAAGGTAACTTTGATACTATTTTTAAAATTTAAATGCCTTTACTTATCCTTCCAAGTGTCTTGTTACAGAGTAGTCAATCCAGTAGACTTGGATATTAATGTAGGAGTCAGGAAGAATTGCACTGGTGTAAAGTACAGATGGCTGCTGGTAATGGGGAGTTTACACTTGTTCGTCATGTCTTTGCCAACTATGTATGTATTTTGAATTTTATTTTTAATAAAAGGAGAATAAAGTGTGAAAACAGAATGCTTATTTTTATCAATAATCATTCACAGTGGAGCAAGGAAATGGTGCAGAGAGAAAACCCTCTCTGCTTTACATTTGCACAAGAATTAAGAATTTCAATGTCATGTTCACTCTTGAATTTCATTTATGAGATGTCGGCCCTTCCAAAGCCTTGGCACATGACATAGTAGAAATATTATCATCATGATCACATGATAAAATTCACATTATAATAAGCAAAAAAAAAAAAGCCAACAAGTTGTATTGCTATTTTATTGCCTTAATATTATTTATATAGCATGAAAACTGGGTTGGATGCTTTGTGATTGCAAACACCCATAAGAGAATAAGGTCCCTGCCTTCGGATATTGCAATCTAAATAAAACCGTAGTATATACATTATCTGCCAGAGGAATTCTGAGTTCTCTTGTGAATATCTTATTTCATAAGAATAATTGTAACTTGTTGCAGTTTGCCAATATAATTGTTTTCGTAATCTGACTTCTATCTGTCAGGACTAAGAAGCACAAGCAGTGATACTGGCATGTTAATGTTTTTAATGGAATATAAGCTATTTGGACATGGTTGCTTTACCATGGCAACACATTGCCATTGAACTGTGATATTGACTGCTGTCCGTAACGTACTGCTAGCCATTGTTCTTATAACCATATTGCTCTTCTTGTAACATGGAAGATGAAAGGGTGTGGCAGAAATTACCGTGATGGTGTTAAGTAAGAGTTGCGGGTGAATTTCTTAAGAGACCGGTAGACATCGTCTTCGGCTGGTGTCAATTGGCATAGCTATAGTGGAGCTAGGCTGATTTATCTCAGCTGAGTGTCTGGTCCATTGTTTCAAGTAGTCAGAAGTTTGCTTTTCAAGGACACAATGAATTTAAGCATCCCTAAATTAAAGAGAATTAACAAATTGGTCACACAGCTGAGCCAATATAGTCTGAAACTAGTGACACATCCAGCATCTGCAGACATGTTCTTGAAGGTGTGCCCAGCCAGATAGTAAGTGATCTAAGACAGTGCTGTTGCCAAGCAATGTTATTGGCACTGAAGGAGAAAACTGCAGACTCCTTTTGCCAAAATAGGGTACAATGAGCTTCACGATACTGTCAGTTGTTCCAGCTATAGCGCAGCTGTGGAAACTCTGTTTCTGTGCATAGAAGTTTGTTTAATGTTTTCTTCAATGTTGATTCAGAGGGGTTGGCACCTTACTAAGTTGTCTTTGACATGAACCCCAAAACCCAATTAAACCACTAAACTATGTCTGGTTCCCCAGTATGTAACTCTTATTTTTTCATCCAATTAAGTATGAGCCAAAACCAGAACTCTGGATCCTTCCATCCTTGGATAATGGGAAAATTCACACTTAAATTCTGATAAATCTTTGCTATTGGTTCCAATGTCAACCAAAAATACAGATCTAGATATTACTGGACCTTGAGAAATCTGGATTCAAATATCAGTTTTGCAGCTGTAATCTCTCCATCATTTTTTATGCTGGGAAACCACAAATCATTCAGCACTCATTCCAATTTGGACCCAGGTTCCCTCAGTGACCCTTTAGTGACCTTATGATCAGTTTTAAAACTATAACAAAACCCCCAAAATGGACAACGTGTGTCAGGTTTTTGCTTTCATTGTGGACAGTTTGCACAGCTCTGTTCATAGTGGTTAATTGTTTGCAAGAAGTCAAACACAAAGGAGCAGCCAAAGAACACTTCTTGGGCCTGTCGTAATTCTGTCCAAAACTTTCAAACCTAGATGCCTAAGGTAAGGCTCCTAAATCCATGTTTAGGCCCTTAAATATAAATGACCTGAGTTCTAGTGGTGCCCAGATGCCACTGAACTCAGTCAGAACTGCAGGTGGTCTGTACCTCTGAAACACAGGCCACTTCTGTTTAGATGCATAATCTTGGATTTAGGAGCCTAACTTTAGGCCCCAGGTTTGGAAAGGTTGGTTGGTTTGTTTACTTTTTTAAGAAACAAACCTAGACAGGGAATATTGTGATCATAATGCTGGACATGAATATTTTCCAACTATGTGCAGGAAGATTTGCTACACATACTACTTAGATGGTATCACCTCATTTATTTTATTTATTTTATTTATTTACCTATATGCAACAAGAGCCCAGTTTACAGACTTTCTGCCTAAAATTAGGTGCCTAACACGTGTACTTTAGCCATCTGGATGCTGATTTAGGAGCCAAAAATTGATATTTAGGTGACAAATTACAGATTTCAGTGACTTATTTTTCAGTATTTTGAGAATGGGGCCTATTATTTCCCTGGTTGGTATGCAGTTTTCTCTAGATTGGCAAAGTGACTGAGGGCCTGATCCCTGCTCCTATTGAAAACAATTGGAGTTTTGCCATTTACTTTAATAGGATCAGGATCAGGAGCAGAGCCTGAAACCTGTGCGTGCATCCTGCAATGTAAAGGTCATGTACAGATTTCCATTTCTGACTAATGTTTTGGCAATTGGAAGAATGTTGTAATTTATAAATGTATGGTATGAGATTAAAATCTGCTAAATAAAGAGGTTTTGGCTCACTGGGAATATCAATGTCCAAGTTTATATATGTTCTCCTTATTATCCCTTTCCCAAAAGGAGTTCACCACAGGGACAACTCCACAACATATGTACAGCATTAAGTCCCCATTCTCATTTCTTCAGTCGCTGCACTTACTCTAAATTAGGGCTGCTTTCTTCATTCAAGTTTGGGTCAAGTATATAATTTTTTTTTTTGTTTCATAAACCTTTGGAGGAATTATTGAAGTTCCTGCAGGTTCGGCTTCCAAGTTTTTCTGTCATACAGCATTACATTGTTCAATTTGCATTTAGTGAAAGAAAGGAGAAAGTTACAAATTATGGAGGTTGTGGTTTTGGGACTTGGCCAACATTTCAATAAATATTAGTAATGATTGTGGTTCAGAGAGAGTTCCAGGTTTTATTTTACTTCACATATTTTATATGGTATTTTCTTAAAAAAAGCTTCGACAGAAAAGAGAATAATAGATTTTACAAATTGAGCATTGACATGGACACAGACGACTGTAGCCATTATGCAAAGCTGTGACATTAAGGGTATTAACTGTGGAAAGATGGAATATAAAAAAATACATTAGATTGGTAATACCTTGTGTTCATACAGAGCCTGAGTTCACAGTGCTGTAATTTATTTTATAAACGACTTGGAAAATCTCAAGCAAGGAAGATAACTGGGAAAATATGACACTATACTTTTCTTGGGATGTTTTAGATACCTGGTACAATTTTCAAAAGTCTTTAGTGGCCAGATTTTCAAAGGTATTTAGGTGCCTAAAATGCAGATATGTGCCTAGTGGGATTTTCAGAAGTGTCTATGATGGTTTATACAGGGTTAATGGGACCCAGTGAGCCCAGTTAGGCCATTCAGTGGCACCTAGAGGGGAGATAGATAATTAAGGATTAGACCCAGCTGGGGAGAACCAGACTGGGTGGCTCCTACAAAGAAAGGACTACAGAGCACTAGGGAAAGGAGACCCAGGAAAGAGAGGTAGTTAGAAGTTTCCTGCCTCTGGAAAAGCAACCAAAAAAGGGGCCTGTTGGAAGGTGCTTATACCCTAGGAATGTTCCTGAAGGGAGATGGCAGCTGAGGAGAAGGAAACTCTTAAACTAGGCCTGGGAGAAGAGTCTCCAGGGAAGAATCCCGGAGAGGGAGTGGCTTTGGAGGTGCCAGACCATCGTGGAGAAAGCCTTTTGAGGCAGCACTCTGTAGAACCAGGGAGATGTGTGAGCAGTCTGTGGAGGATTCAGCCCAGGAAGGGTGGAAGAGTTTTGTTCCTTTTCACTTTTGAGTTGGGCCATTGTTACCCCAGAGGGCTGGGGCTCTTAGTGAGACCTGGCCACAGGGCCAAATCACCATTCAGACCCTCTGGAGGAGGCAGGTGAGGCAGAGGGGCTGCAATGCTGCATCCTGCCACAAGGAAGTGCTCCAGGATGGTGAGTTTATGACCGTTCCTAAGTGAGTTAGGTGCTTAAACCCCATTGAAATTAATAAGAAGCTGTATAGATGTTCTTTGGTAAAGTGTTCTGAGATCTACGGATGAAGAGGGTTTATTGTTGTTGTTTTTCCACAAAACTATATCTTTGATTGTGTAACGGATTCTGTTTTTAATAACGTTCCATGATAATGGAACAATCTAGGATCATCTTATAAAATGGAGAATATCTTATTGCCCTTATATAAATCCATGGTAGGCCCACATCTTGAATACTACGTACAGATGTGGTCCCCTCATCTCAAAAAAGATATATGGCATTAGAAAAGGTTCAGAAAAGGGTAACTAAAATGATTAGGGGTTGGGAACGTGTTCCATGTGAGGAGAGATTAAAGAGGCTAGGACTCTTCAGCTTGGAAAAGAGGAGAATAAGGGGGGATATGATAGAGGTATACAAAATCATGAGTGGTGTGGAGAAAGTGAATAAGGAAAAGTTATTTGTTCCCATAATGTAAGAACTAGGGGCCACCAAATGAAATTAATGGGCAGCAGGTTTAAAACAAATAAAAGGAAGTTCTTCTTCACACAGCGCACAGTCAACCTGTGGAAGTCCTTGCCTGATGAGATTGTGAAGGCTAGGACTATAACAGGGCTTAAAAAAGAACTGGATAAATTCATGGAGGTTAAGTCCATTAATGGCTATTAGCCAGGATGGGCAAGGAATGGTGTCCCTAGCCTCTGTTTGTCAGAGGGTGGAAATGGATGGCAGAAGAGAGATCACTTGATCATTACCTGTTAGGTTCACTCCCTCTGGGGCACCTGGCATTGGCCACTGTCGGTAAACAGGATACTGGGCTAGATGGACCTTTGGTCTGACCTAGTATGGCCATTCTTATGTTCTTATCTGAGATTCGGTACACACTGTCTTAAAGGTTTCCATGTTTGAAAATTAATCCCAGTGCTGTATTTTGACATTCAAGCCAGCACTTCGGCACATCCAGGATGAAATCCTCGCTCCACTGAAGTCACTGGGAGTCTTGCCATTGACTTCCGTGGGGCTAGCATGTCACCAAAATGTCTGCTTTTACCCATTTAAGTCCACATTTGGACATCCAAAGGTGGGTGTTTTAAGGTCACCAGGTTATAAAATTGTCTGCCTTTCCCCATCAACAGAAGAAGAGCATTCCCTTCCATTTGTGGGAGGGAGTGTCTTTTTTTTTTTTTTTTTGGTTAACTTATTGTACAATTGGATATACAAATGGGGCCTCTAAAGTATTTATAATAATATGGATGAAGGTATGTATCCATGCTATAAATCAACTGCTCGTCTGATGTATTTTCCGCCTACTCTCTGATCTCTGGGATTTATACAAGTTAGGCTGAGGACACCATTGCCAGGACCTGCTGCTCAAATTGCTAATTAAATAGCACACTGAGGTCATATGGAATCTTTGCCCTGATGAATTGCCCTACTGTCCCTTCTGAATATTCTTGCCAAAACTAAGTGCACTTAGTTTCTCTTATCTTCTTCCAAAACCAAACTGAACAAATGGAGATATATTGGGAGTTCTGACCCAAATAACAGTATGTACAACGTCTGAAGTAGAGATCAGTATATGGGTATGTTGGGAGATCCACTATACAGACTGAAAACACTTTATAAGACACAGTAGACTCCAGCCAAAACATACAAGCTCAGGGTTTGCTCCTGCTCTCCTTCCAATCAACACACTCAATAGTTGTAATAGCATATTCTGTAGTCTTGTTTGGCCCCATGTCATGTGTTGTGGAAGCCACAACATGGAACCAGATCTTCAGCTGGTGTAAATTGACCATAGCACCATTGACTGGAGAGGAGTTATCCTGATTTTATACCTGCTGCAGATTTGGCCCAAGGTATCTCAAACTCATTTTTAGATGCTGATCTCATACTTGATAGTCCCAGATCTTCCTCTGGGGCATGGCAGGCTTATGCCAACTTCCTCATAACAGCTTTTTGGGATTGACCTTATTGATCTCCTGTCTTGATTGGCAGCCCAAGCCAAACAAATCTGGGAGCTACAGCAGAGCTGCTTGGTTAGGGTCCCTGCAGCAAGCTCTATGAAGGGAGTTAGGAGAAACAACTTCAACTTCCTAGAAATTAGGATATCACCACAAAGTTCTCAGGCAGCATAAAACCACTCCTACCTCATACCAGACAGTAATGGACCATGTCCCTTTGGGGTTAGAGCCCCCCCCCCCGGCCCCAAAGCATCCAGAGGTTTGGCAGCATTGTCTTAACCGCCCCTAGGTATCTCATTCGTGACTCCGCCTCCTGTCAGGTCAGAGATCAGTTTTTTTCTGGGGAGCATGCAGCAGGGCGTGTCCACACACAAAATAAGCCTTTAGTCCACCTTTGTCAGCTTTCTGAAAGGATGCAGGGCTTATTTGGCATATAACTAGGAATGAAGGGAGTGTGCAAGGGAAACATTAGGCTGAATATAAATGTAGTGAGCCTAGATACAAATATATTGTAGTTGGTAAATAGAAGTGGGTCAAATGACAAGCCTTGCAATGTAGACAGTCTTTGTGCCTCAACTCCTGCGCTGTTTGTACTGTATGGGAAGTTGGTTTCTCTTCTTCAGAGCGACCTTGCTCAGCTGTTCGTCTCCTCCCATGGTTAGTGTTCTCTGTGGTTTTGTCCCTCTGGCACTTTGTACTCAAGGCATTAGTCTTCATTAGCATATTGTAGATTACCTCTGCCATTAGTGCTCATGTATCCGTACACAATAAAGCAATCCCCTGAGCACTTCTGGAGGCATTGGACACACTTTTCATAAGTGACTAGTGGATTTTGGTTGCCTCAATTGTTGGGTGCCCAACTTGAGACACCTTAAAAGAGCCTGATATTCAGATATGCTCAACACCAGTCCTCTTCAAATCAAGTCACTGGAAGGTATCTCCAGCTAGGCACCCCAAATCACTAATCACTCTGTAAATCTTGGCCGTTGTGACTCTGTGCTGGGGTATACAATCTCCACACTGGAGAGCAGGGGTTAAGGAACAGCACTGGATCCAGGCAGCGACACCCAGGCACACCTGTAAAGCCTGCACAAGCTGGAGACAGGGCTCTAAAAAAGGGAGCAGAGCAGTTGAAGGGGGGCAGTGGAAGGGAGCAGGTGGCTTCCCTGAGGGGGGAAGTACTGTCCAGGAGCTTATTGCCCAGGACCTGACAATACAGACCTGTGCGCAAACACAAAGGAGAAGCGGGTGACAGAATGGAGGCCAGAGACTTGACTGGAGTAATCTACCCTGGTAAGCTGAAGGAGACTGGGATAGGAAGTGGTCTGGGGGGAGGTGTCTTAAAACCCCAAAGAGTTGAGTGTAGCTGCCCCCCAGAGGGCCTTGGACCAGATTCCTGTGTAGAGGGCAGGCCCGGGCTCCCCTACCCCCTCCAAGAGGACAATATAACAATGAGACACTTCACTTAGGAGGAGAAGCCAGCTGGAAAAGTCTTTGACTGTTCAAGGTCACAGTCCACAAAATCCCGCTGTGAAAGAGGAAGACTGGAAAACACTGGGGTGGAGGCAGTAAAGGACAGGACTGTTTCAAAGGGGAGATGACCTGCCAACTCCTTTCTGACCATTAGGCAGCACTGTTGGTGGGCATGCCCCTTCAACAGACTTACAAAGACAAATGTCTCCAGGAACAGCTGCTCAGGTCTCGTCTCCTCCTACCAGTCTTTGACTCAACTTCTTAAGGGGCATATAACCGTGGCCCTTTCCATTTTTTACTTTCTGCAGGTGATGATAATACTAATGGCAAATCTCTGTGATTTGTGCTGCATTTTTGGGGAGAGCAGATGGTTTTAGAATTATCAAATGGCTGACTGGCCCATGAGATGTCTAGTGAAGATAGATGTCTATGATCAGAGTTCTGTGTATTATCAAGGTTGTGTTGATGTGTGCTCATTACTAGAGCCTGTTGGAAATTTTCCATCAGAATGATTTTCTGTTGGAAAACAAAGTTTTGATTTCCTGCCCCCTCCACCCTCCCCAAAAAATCAGCTGTTCATTGGGAAAATCTAAATGAAATAGTTCAGTACAAATTGGAATATTTGCGGTTTCTTAACTGACCCCCAAACCTTTGTGTTTTGAATCAGTTCAGGAAAACATGAAAATGCATCTTCCTACTGTGGTGCGTTGCTTTATGGGAATAGTTATGGCTCCTATTCTCTCCTGTGGGCCAGGTTCTGTGGAGGACTACATCTCCCATGAAGCAATGTAGTGATTTCACTTTGAGCTGTATGGTGCATCATGAGACACACACGACTCTGGATGCATTATGGGAGATGTAGTCTGGCCAAGGAGCCTGGCTCATCAGTGAGAATGGGAGTATCAGGCTCCCTATCTCCAACTCCTATAAGTGACTATGCTACCCCATAAGAAAAACTCAGTTTAATATTGACTTGGCTTCAAACAAAGGGTTTCAGGTCACTTGAACAAATCAAAATGGAATATTTTGATTTTGGGAGTTTCAAGACATTTAGTTTTTGTTTGAAATGGTCCAGATAAAATATTTTTACACTTTTTTAAATAGAAATCTTTCAGAGTTTCTGTTCCATGGAAATAATTAACATGTCTACTTTTTGTCCCATTTTGGGGTGAAAAGAAATGTTGGCATTTCTTGTGGGATGGAAATTCCAAATTTAGCAGAACTCTACTTGATATGAACAAAATATTTGTAAACTGTTTAAAATAATATGGAGAAAAGATTTGGGAAACATATACAGAAACTCAATTGAATAAATTGAGTATTATTTACAAAACTGTGGAAGATGCAAAACTAAAATAACTAAAGGGTGCCACATACTCTGAAGTCTGTCAAAACATTAGAGGCTACAGTTGTGTTCCATGAGGTCATGGTGTAGGTGTAATCTGAATTGGACAAGTTTTGTAATGTGCTTGTATCATAGAGGAAGTCCAGAACTGGACAGCAATTCTGAAGAAAAACAGCAGATTATGTACCCAACTCCAGGTTATTCTAGCTTTGTGTGTACTGAACGCTTTCTCGCACATCACATACTGAATATTTCTTGTAGCAATAAAAAAAAAGAATATGTATGGTGTGAACAACAGCAAAACATGCTACTTCAAGGAAACCACCCCATCAAATGACAGGATCTACTCTTTTGTGGAGACCCAGATTCAGCACAGCATTTAAGCATGTGCTCAACTTTTTAGGCATGTGTTTCAGTCTCCTTGAAATCAATTGGACTTTAGTATGTTCCTAAAGTTAAGCACCAGTTTAAGTGCTGTCTTGAATAGGGATGTTTTCCCAGAATCAGGTTCTGAGACAGCAGGCTATGAAAGAGTGTTATACAGACTGCTGTAATATCTTCATTTGGTAAAAGCTTATTGTCTATTTAATGAGACTTAAGAACTGAAATGGCTTGTTAAAAACAATGATGGTTCAAACACTTCTATAAACTCATGAAATAACATTGTCTGTTACTCCAAAGATAGAGATAATGATACCTTCCTGAGAACTGCATGAAATGTAGTGCTTCTTTTTGTTCATTTGTATATTTTGCTTTTTTCCTTTTTTTAAAATGTGTTCATATATTCTTAAGGTTTTTATAATCAAAATACTGGTCTCTCAAACAAATACTACGTTTTTCTTAACACATCTAAATTATATTTTAATTTTTTTTGGCCTAGGAGGACAGTAAGATAAATGATGCTAGTAAAGTTGTTATTTTGACCAATGCACTTACTATGCCATTAGATTTACCTGCGTGTGAACAATTTAGATTAAAAATCTAAGTTATCTGGAATTGTTATGTCAGAAGATCCATTATGATGATCTACTCTGACCTGCTTTACAACACAAAAATCTCACCCAATAACATCTGCATCAAGCCTACAGCTTCTGTTTGTGTTACAGCATTTTTAAAAAAATCTTGTCTTGATTTAAAGACTTTAAGTGATAATTGTCCAACACATTAGTAGACATTCCACTGGTTAATTGTCTTCATTGTTAAAAATTTGCACATGATTTCTAATCTGAATTTGTCTAGCTTCAAGTTCCAGCCATTGGATCTCCTTATTCTTTTTTTGGATAGATTAAAGAGCTGCCTATTAACTCTTCCCCATTTAGGTACTTGTGATCAAGTTGCCTCTTAAATTTCTGCAATAAAGTAGATTGAGCTTCTTTAGTAACTCTCTGTAAGGCACATTTCCTAGACCTGTTTCCAGGAAAATCATAGCTCTCTTCTCTTCCCTTTCCAATTTGTCAACATCCTTTTTGAAGTGTGAACACAAGAACTGCATTGAGCTGTAAGGTATTTGACTTGGTACCATGTGATATTTTGATTGAAAAACTAGAATGATATAAAATTAACATGGCACTCATTAAATGGATTGAAGCTGGCTAACTGACAGGTCTCAATGTAAGTGTAAACAAGGAATCATCATAAAGCAGATGTGTTTCTAGTGGGGTCCCACAGAGTGATTCTTGGCCCTAAGCTATTTGACAATTTGATCAATGATCTGGAAGAAAACATAAAATAATCACTGATAAATTTTGTAGATCACCCAGATTGGGGTAGTAATAAACATTGAAGACAGGTTGCTGATACAGAGCAATCTGGATCTCTTGGTAAGGTGTGCGCAAGCAAACAATATTCATTTTGTGGCAAATTGCCCGTACGATGATGATGGGTCCCACGCTTCCTCTTCTGGGGTGGAGGGGTGTTCAGGGCACAGTTTCCTGCCCCTGAACTAGGGTATTTACTGTTCCACTAGTAACCCAGAGAAGGGTAGTGGAGAGGGAGGGACACGGGCCCGCCTTCTACTCTGGGTCCCAGCTCAGGGGCCCTAGGGATAGTGGTAAACCACTTGAACTAGTGCTTCCTTCCCCTGGGCTACTTCCCTCTCCTGCTCTTCAGCTTGTGGGGCTTCCTGCCCTCTCTCTGCACAAGCTGGGTGTCTCTTTACCTATGGTCTTGGTCTTCTAGCCAGCCATGGCACTTCTCCAAACTCTCCTCTACTTCAATTCCAAGCTGCTCTCTGCTCCAACTCCTTCCCCTGGCTGATTGAAGCAGGGGATTTTTATCAGGTGACTAGCTTCAGGTGCTCTAATTGGCTTCAGGTGCTTTTAATTAATCTATAGAAACCTTTCTTCCCTCTACAGGGAATAAGGCTTCTCCTCATCCTGGGACTTACATATCTCTCCTATATTACTCTTCTGCCTTCTGGCCATGCTGTATCACATATCCTCCCCTCCCCTGCACAACACCATGGGGTTGGCTACTTGGGACGAGAGGCAATGCTTTCATGACAAGCCATCTGCGTTGCCGTGTTGGCTTCCGCCCTATGCTGTACTCGGAAATAAAAGGGTTGCAGAGATAGGAACCATCTAGTCACTCTTGCATTCTTCTCCTTGTTTCTGTGCATCCACTGGAGCAGGTCGTAGTCTGTCACCAGGGTAAATCGCTGCCCCACTAGGTTGTAGCAGAGCGTTTCCATGGCCCATTTTATCGCCAGACATTCCTTTTCAACAATGGCATACTTTTGTTCCCTGGGGAGGAGCTTCTGGCTGAGGTACAGGATCAGGTTTTCCTTCTCCCCAACATCTGCAAAAGGATGGTTCCTAGCCCAACTTCCGAGGTATCTGTTTGTAGGACAAATTCTTTCTTGAACACTGGGGCTATGAAGACAGGTTTCTGGATGGCAGCAAAGGGCTGTCCTTAAATCTGCAAATGTTCCTTCTGCTGCATCAAACCATTTTTCTATCTCGGGGCCCTGTGCCTTTATCAGGTCCGTCAATGGCCCTGCTCTTGTGGTGAAATGAGGGATGGATCTCCAATAGTACCCTACTAACCCAAGAAATGCTCTGACCTGCTTTTTATGGACTGGCAGAGGCCAATCTTGTATTGCCTCCACTTTATTCCATTGGGGTTTTACCAAGCCTCTCCCTACTACGTACCCGAGGTATCTGGCCTCAGCTAGTCCTATCACGCACTTGAGAGGGTTGGCAGTGAGGCCGGCCTTCCGCAGGGCATCTAGTACCGCTTCTACTTTCCCTATGTGCGTTTCACAGGCAGGGATATGGATGACTATATCGTCTAGATAGGGGGCGGCATACGTGGCATGGGGTCGCAGCGATTTATCCATAAGTCATTGGAATGTTATAGGGGCCCCATGGAGTCTGAAAGGGAGGACAGTGTATTGGAATGGGCCATCAGGTGTAGAGAAAGCAGCAGTCTTCTCCTTGGTGTTCTTGGACAGGGGAATTTGCCAATATCCTTTGGTCAGGTCCAGAGTGATTAGGTATCAGGCCTTGCCTAACTGATCAATTAGCTCGTCGATACGTGGTATCAGATAGGCATCGAATTGGGATACTTCATTCAACTTCCGGAAGTCGTTACAAAACCTCAGGGTGCCGTCAGGCTTGGGGATTAGAACAGTAGGGCTGGACCACTGGCTGTGGGATTCTTCAATAACCCCAAGTTCCAACATCATCTTCAATTCTGTCCTAATTTCCTCTCTTTTAGCTTCTGGTATGGTCTTATCGTCACCCTTATTCCTGGCCTGGTGATGATATGATGTTGGACCAGTGTCGTATGGCCCGGCTCTGTACAGAACACATCTTGGTTCCGTTGGATCATATCAATGACTTCTGTTCGTTTGTTCTGGGGCTAACTCGGTGGATAGCCTCACCTGCTCCTGTGGGTCGTCCGTCTGAGGTGGAGCTCTCCGAATGACCAGGCATGTCTCTCGGTCACGCCAGGGCTTCAGTAAGTTTACGTGGTAGATCTGCTCTGGTCTTCAGCGGTCTGGTTGTCTGACCTTATAGTCCACTTCCCCAATGGCTTCCACTATCTCATATGGCCCATGCCAGCTGGCCAGGAGTTTGCTTTCCGTTGTCGGCACTAGCACCATCACCCGTTCTCCCGGCTGAAATTTCTGTACTTTTGCCCGGCGGTTATAATATGTCCGCTGGGTCTCTTGTGCTTTTTCCAAACGTGCTCTTACTATAGGGGTTACTCAAGCTCTTCACTCTCTCATCTGTGTCACGTGCTCAAGTATGCCAACATTTTTATGGCTGACTTAGAACAACGGTTCCTCAGCTCTCGTCCCCTAATGCCCCTACTCTGCTTGCGCTATATTGATGACATCTTCATCTGGACCCATGGAAAAGAAGCCCTTGAGGAATTCCACCATGATTTCAACAATTTCCATCCTACCATCAACCTAAGCCTGGACCAGTCCACACAAGAGATCCACTTCCTGGACACTGGTGCTAATAAGCGATGGTCACATAAACACCACACTATACCGGAAACCTACTGACCGCTATTCCTACCTACATGCCTCCAGCTTTCACCCACACCACACCACACGGTCCATTGTCTACAGCCAAGCTCTACGATACAGCTGCATTTGCTCCATCCCCTCAGACAGAGACAAACACCTGCCTGAGGACAGACAGACCCTTGACCAAAAATTATACAAGATCTCTATTAAGCATTCTTACAACTACAATACCCACCTGCTGAAGTGAAGAAACAGCTTGACAGAGCCAGAAGACTACCCAGAAGTCACCTAATACAGGACAGGCCCAACAAAGAAAATAACAGAACGCCACTAGCTGTCACCTTCAGCCCCCAACTAAAACCTCTCCAACACATTATCAAGGATCTACAACCTATCCTGAAGGTCGACCCATCACTCTCACAGATCTTGGGAGACAGGCCAGTCCTTGCCTACAGACAGCCCCCCAACCTGAAGCAAATACTCACTCACCAGCAACCACACACCACACAACAGAACCACTAACCCAGGAACCTATCCCTGCAACAAAGCCTGTTGCCAACAGTGTCCACAGATCTATTCAGGGGACACCATCATAGGGCCTAATCAGATCAGCCACACTATCAGAGGCTCATTCACCTGCACATCTACCAATGTGATACATGCCATCCTGTGCCAGCAATGCCCCTCTGCCATGTACATTAATCAAACTGGACAGTCTCTATGTAAAAGAATAAATGGACACAAATCAGATGTCAAGAATTATAACATTCAAAAACCAGTCAGAGAACACTTCAATCTCTCCGGTCACTTGATTTCTGACCTAAAAGTGACTATTCTTCAACAAAAAAACTTCAGAAACAGACTCCAACGAGAGTCTGCTGAATTGGAATTAATTTGCAAACTGGATACAATTAACTTAGGCTTGAATAGAGACTGGGAGTGGTTGAGTCATTATACAAAGTAAAACTATTTCCCCTTGTTTATTCCCTCCCGCCCACTGTTCCTCAGATGTTCTTGTTAACTCCTGGATATGTGCTGGAAATGGCCCACCTTGATTATCACTACAAAAGGTTTTCTCTCCCCCCACCCCACTCTTCTGCTGATAATAGCTCATCTTAAGTGATCACTCTCCTTACAATGTGTATGATAAACACCCATTTTTTCATGGTCTGTGTGTATATAAATCTCCTCACTGTATTTTCCACTTTATGCATCCGATGAAGTGAGCTGTAGCTCACGAAAGCTTATGCCAGATAAATTGGTTAGTCTCTAAGGTGCCACAAGTACTCCTTTTCTTTTTGCGAATACAGACTAATGCGGCTGCTACTCTGAAACCTTTCCTGGGCTGGGTTGTTCTTCCCAGTCCGCCTTGGCGATATCTAATATTCTGCATGGGTGGCATCCGTATAGTAGCTCAAAGGGAGAGAAAGCAGTGGACTCCTGGGGGACTTCCCGTATTGCAAACACTAGGTATGGTAGAAGGGTATCCCAGTCTTTTCCGTCCTGTGCTACCACCTTCCGGATCATACCTTTTAAGGGTACAGTTAAACCGCTCTACCAGTCCATCTGTTTGTGGATGGTAGACTGAGGTCCTTATGGCATGGATGCGGAGCAGGGTACATAATTCCTTCATTAATTTCGACATAAAGGGGTTCCTTGGTCAGTCAGGATCTCCTTAGGGATGCCCACTCTGGCAAAAACCTGAAGTAGTTCTTTTGCTATTGCCTTGGATGTGGGGTTTCTTAAAGGAATGGCTTCTGGATACTGTGTGGCATAGTCAAGGATGACTAATACGTTTCGTTGGCCCCGTGCTGATCTTTCCAGCAGGTCAACTAGGTCCATGGCTATCCTTTCGAAAGGGACTTCAATAATAGGCAAAGGTACTAATGGGGCCCGCAAGTGAGGTCAGGGGCTATGCAACTGGCATTCCAGGCAAGAGGTACAATAGCGTTGGACCTCCGTGCGTATTCCTGGCCAATAAAATCTTCTTAGGACTCTATCAAGTGTCTTGTCTACGCCTAGATATCCCCCAAATAAATGACTGTGAGCTAACTCTAGTAGTGCCCTTGTGTGTTTCTGTGGGACTAAGAGCTGCTCTACTTCTTCCCCTCAAATTTGCACTATTTGGTACAACAGATCACATAATACGGCCTTGGGTCTTTGCTCTTTCCTTCCACGGGTACGCCATTTACTTCCACTACCTCCTCCCTCACATTCACATATTGGTCATTGGCTTGGTCCTGCCCGAAATTCTCACGTGCGGTACTGATTTGACCTAAGTCTATGGGACCTATTTCTTCTCCGTCCCTTGGGTTGCCCCTACTTGGGCTAGAAACCGCCTCTGAGTCCTCACTGGCCTGAATTATCTCCTGGCCTCCTGAATGGGTTCGCTTTCTGGTTCTCTGCTAGAATCCTCGTCCCTAGCCTTTTATCTGCCCTCTCTTCCCGCCTAGACTTTCGGGGTTTCCCAGGGGATGAAAATAGCTCTGGGGAAAATTCGGCAAACATTGGGGTGAGCCTATCTGTAGGTGCCTCCATCTCAGCCCCGGGGGTTGCTACCCTCCCTTGGCTCTAGTGTGGGGAGTAAGTTCTCAAACCTGGGGAAGTCCCTACCAATTAAGACCGGGTAGGGGAGCCTATGGACCACTCCTGCAGTTACCCTGGTAGTGTTTCCCTGGATCTCAATCCATACTGGGATTGTGGGGGAGAAATTTACGGTGCCATGAATGCCTGTTACCCCTGTGGTTTTGGCCCGGGTTAGTTGGTCTTGCCCCACCAACTTCCCCGAGACCAGTGTGACAGCACTCCCAGAATCTACTAATGCTATGGTCACAATACCATTCATCTTTAGTGACCTTGTATACCCGTGTGAGGTCATTGCGACCACTACCAGGCCAATTAGGCCACATTGTTCCCCAGGATCCCCCAGATTGCACTGCATAGGCTCTTCCCTGTTGGGGCATATAGCAGCCCATTCCCCACACTCGTAACACCGACCCCTTATCCCAGTTGCCACCCTCTGCCTGGGGCTATTTGGTTGTGCCCCCGCCCCCACCCCCCAGCCCTCTCTTCCCAAACATCCAGGTCCCTTCTTGGCCTCGGGCCATTCCTTCAGTGTCTTTCCTCCCAGTTATGGTTCTTCTGTAGTTCTCGACAATCCGGGGCCTTGGGTTTGGGGCTGTCTTCCTGGTTTGCCATGTCTCACCCCCTGGGATCTGGAACAGGTCACGGGCTGCCAGCTGTCTTTCCACGAGGGCGACCAACTCATCATAGGTGGAGGGGTCATTCTGGCCAACCCAAGCCCGGAGGCCTGGTGGTAGCCCCCTCATATACTGGTCCAGTACCAGGAGCTCCATCATTTTTTTTCAGAGCTGAGGGCCTCAGGGCGCAGCCATTTCTGGGTCAGGTGGATCAGGTCAAACAGTTGCGATCGGGGTGTCTTGTCCTCTGTATACTGCCATTCATGAAACCTCTGGGCTCGCAACGCCGTGGTTACTCCGGATCTGGCCAGGATCTCTGCCTTCAGCTGGGGGTAATCTGCTGCAGTCTCTGTGGCCATATCATAGCAGACCTTCTGGGCCCCTCCACACAGGAACGGGACGAGGATACCAGACCACTGATCTCGGAGCCAGGCCTCCCTCAGGGCTGTTCTCTCAAATGCCAGGAGGTATGCCTCTAAATCATCCTCCTGTGTCATTTTCTGTAGGCAGAGGCTGGCCCATATAATCCGGGTTCCGTCGCAGTTGTGGTCCTTCTCCATAAGGGCCTTCATCTGGTTTGCCAGCTTCTGTAGCAGAGCTTGGTCCTGGGCAGCCTGATTCATCAACAGCCGTTTAGTCTCCTGCTGCACCCGAGTTGCCTCCTGTTGGGCGGTTGCTTGGATTCGGGTAGCCTGCTGCCGGGCCGCAGTGGCTTGTATTAGAGCCTTGACCACGTCGTCCATCTTGGGGATGGGATGATTTTGGTTAACCCTGCTTTAAGTCCCCAGCGCAGAGATCCCACTTCTAAAACCACGTGTGGCAAATTGCCCGTACAATGATGATGGGTCCCGCGCTTCCTCTTCTTGGGGAGGGTGTTCAGGGCACCGCTTCCTGCCCTTGAACTAGGGTATTTACTGTCCCACTACTAACCCAGAGAAGGGTAGTGGAGAGGGAGGGACACGGGCCCGCCTTCTACTCTGGGTCCCAGCTCAGGGGCCCTAGGGATAGTGGTAAACCACTTGAACTAGTGCTTCCTTCCCCTGGGCTACTTCCCTCTCCTGCTCTTCAGCTTGTGGGGCTTCCTGCCCTCTCTCTGCACAAGCTGGGTGTCTCTTTACCTATGGTCTTGGTCTTCTAGCCAGCCATGGCACTTCTCCAAACTCTCCTCTACTTCAATTCCAAGCTGCTCTCTGCTCCAACTCCTTCCCCTGGCTGATTGAAGCAGGGGATTTTTATCAGGTGACTAGCTTCAGGTGCTCTAATTGGCTTCAGGTGCTTTTAATTAATCTATAGAAACCTTTCTTCCCTCTACAGGGAATAAGGCTTCTCCTCATCCTGGGACTTACATATCTCTCCTATATTACTCTCCTGCTGCCTTCTGGCCATGCTGTATCACAATTTTAATATGGTTAAATGTAAATCTATTCATCTAGGAATAAAGAATGTAAACCAAATTTACAGGATGGGGGACTGTATCCTGGGAAGCAGTAACTCTGAAAAAGACTTAAGGTTTGTGGTGGATAATCAGCTGAACGTGAGCTCCCAGTGTGCTGCTGTGGCCAAAGGGCCAATGCAATCCTTCGATGCATAGACAAAGCAATCTCGAGTAGGTGTAGATATTTTATCTTGTATTTGGCACTGGTGCAACAGCTGCTGGAACGCAGTGTCCGGTTCTGGTGTCGACAATTCAAGAAATAAATTGGAGAAAATGATAAATTGGAGAAGGTTCCAAAAAGATCCATGAGAGTGATTAAAGGATCAGCCTTTGTCCATGGTTTCATAAAAACAGAATAATTGGGGGATAATCCTGGTTTCAAAATTGATGGTAAAATGATATCTTGGAAATTGCAAATATTTCTATCTGTGTAAGTCAGTTATTTGACATAGGACAAATGTTCAGTAAGGAGGGGAGGTGGAAATTGATGCTAGCAATATCTGCAGCTAATTAATGTGACTAAAAATGATGGAATAGAATTAGAAGGATGAGCTCTAAAAGCCTGGAATGCTGTGTCTTCTTGGGCTACTTTATTAACCCCAACAAAAGCAGGGCTTCATTAACTTACGGTATAAAGCCCTGACCTTACAATAAGCTTCTTGCAGGTAGAACCTTGTACTCTATCTCCTTCTAGTGGGCCACACAGAGTTGAGCCTGCCTCAGCCTAATAATGCTGTGTCTCTTAGGTCAGAGAGTAGAGGCTCATACATTTAAGATCTAAAGGTCCAGGTTCAATATCTAACAATAGAAAGTCACTCAGGGTCACTGGTGTTACAAGTGAAAGAGACAAGTCTCTGTAGCACATATCCTTTTCAGCAAAGGAATGAAAACCAAGCTAATGCTCTCATGGAGAGGAGCTTGAACTATATAATATGAGACATGGAACCAAATACATAGGGCCATAAATTAATCACTCCTTAACTTGAGACTGAAATGAATCCTGCAGAAGTTATTATTTAGGATTTATTGGATTCAAAATCACAAGATGAAAACTTGTATTAATAAGTGCTTGAGCTGGGGAAAGAAAAAGCAGACCTCAGTCATAGGATATGACTCTGGCTGCACAAGTACCCGAAAGAAATAACCAGAAGGTTAAACATGAAATTGGAAATGGATTTACCGACAGAGCCTAAGATCTTTATCCTTTGAGTCTTTGCTTCCATAACAAGTACTAATGAAGAAAAAGATGATTTTTGACTGAGGGTAATTCTAGCTGGGAAAAATTAGTTTTACAAACCTGGAAGTCTACTAGAAAAAAATGGAGTGGCATTGTAAGTAGGCCTGAGTGGTCAACCTTGGAAAGAATTAAATTTCAACAAAATGGACCAAAGGAGCAATTTAAGCAGTCTGGGCTTGTTTTCTAATGGCCAAACTGCACTGTTTGAATAATTGTTGCAGGATTGTGGAAATTAATTGGTAAAATCTAAGGCTAGAGCCGAATGAACTAGCAAATGGTTTGATCTATTTTGTCCTCTTTTCTGTGTATGAATTATCCATAAACATGTTGACTTTCTCATTTGTCCATTACTCAGAATGGCTCAGCAAACATTTTATGTGAACCTTCTTTTGGGTGTCTCATTGTATTTGAGACAGGATGGTCCTGTGGATAGGCCACTCATCAGGGCATCTAAGCTTTCTACCATTCATCTGCAGGTGATCTTGTGCAAGTCACCTCACCTCTGTGACTTTGTTTCCCCATCTGTAAATGGGAAAAATGATACTGCTATTTTAAAAATCGATTTTAAGGCCAGAAGGACCATTAGATTATCTAGTCTGATCTGCTGTGTATCACAGCCATAACATTTCATCCAGTTACCCATATTGAGCCCAATAACTTCTTTGACTAAAGTACCCGAGAGCTTCATTACAGGGTATTTTGAGAAAAATAGTTAAGTGCTAGTTAGGAGATGATTATATTTAAACCTACAAGCTTGACTGCAAACTATTCATTTTGACTGTTCACTTGTCTCAGATCAATTAAGCCACAGGTGATGATGACCAAAATTTTTATAAGTAGGTGGTGAGAGAGTTCACAGCCATGTGAAGACTTCTTCTAGCCCAAATATTCCATGCATAGCTTTCCTGAAAACATCCTTGCAAGCAAAAAGTTAAATGAATATTCATGGAAAGCAAATAACACTTGTGAATGCTGTCAAAGCAAATGTATTCTTTTAGTCAAATTAATGCTCATGAATACTTCTTGCAGTATTTTCCGGCTAAGAAAGGCACTATATAAATGTAAGTTGCTGTGGCAGTAGTTCTATAAAATTGGAATAAGCCGCCTTATTCAGAAGTGCAAGAAAAGCATTTTTGTCAAGCAGTATTGAGGTGAAAAATGCTGTGATATGCCTCCTGCTGTTGGACTTTGGTTGGGGCTCTTACGTGGGGCATCAGAACAGACAAAACAGACTGACACAACCTAGGCTTCCAATAAGCCCTGGCAGACGCCTTGGCCACACAGGCTGGGTTGGGATTTCTGATGAAGAATCAGAAAAATCCAAGATTAAAAAAAAGTCTCTGTAGTCAAAAAAGTTGCTCCTTTCAGTAGATCAAAAGAAGAAATGCTACTTCCTCTCACTGATGTTCACAGAATCATGGAATATCAGGGTTGGAAGGGACCTCAGGAGGTCATCTAGTCCAACCCCCTGCTCAAAGCAGGACCAGTCCCAACTAAATCATCCCTGCCAGGGCTTTGTCAAGCCTGATCTTAAAAACTTCAAAGGAAGGAGATTCCACCACCTCCCTAGGTAACGCATTCCAGTGTTTCACCACCCTCCTAGTGAAAAAGTTTTTCCTAATATCCAATCTAAACCTCCCCCACTGCAACTTGAGACCATTACTCCTTGTTCTGTCATCTGCTACCACTGAGAACAGTCTAGATCCATCCACCCTCTTTGGAACTTTGGAACTACCCCTTTCAGGTAGTTGAAAGCAGCTATCAAATCCCCCCTCATTCTTCTCTTCTGCAGACTAAACAATCCCAGTTCCCTCAGCCTCTCCTCATAACTCATGTGTTCCAGTCCCCTAATCATTTTTGTGGCCCTCCGCTGGACGCTTTCCAATTTTTTCACATCCCTCTTGTAGTTTGGGGCCCAAAACTGGACACACTGTTCCAGATGAGGTTACACCAATGCTGAATAGAGGGGAACGATCATGTCCCTCGATCTGCTGGCAATGCCCCTACTTATACACCCCAAAATGCCATTAGCCTTCTTGGCAACAAGGGCACACTATTGACTCATATCCAGCTTCTTATCCACTGTAACCCCTAGGTCCTTTTCTGCAGAACTGCTGTCTAGCCATTCGGTCCCTAGTCTGTAGTGGTGCATGGGATTCTTCCATCCAAAGTGCAGGACTCTGCACTTGTCCTTGTTGAACCTCATCAGATTTCTTTTGGCCCAATCCTCTAATTTGTCTAGGGCCCTCTGTATCCTATCCCTACCCTCCAGCGTATCTACCACGCCTCCCAGTTTAGTGTCATCTGCAAACTTGCTGAGGGTGCAGTCCAAATCATTAATGAAGATATTGAACAAAACCGGCCCCAGGACCGACCCTTGGGGCACTCCGCTTGATACCAGCTGCCAACTAGACATAGAGCCATTGATCACTACCCCTTGAGCCCGACAATCTAGCCAACTTTCTATCCACCTTATAGTCCATTCATCCAGCCCATACTACTTTAACTTGCTGGAAAGAATACTGTGGGAGACCGTATCAAAAGCTTTGGTAAAGTCAAGGAACAACACATCCACTACTTTCCCCTCATCCACAGTGCCAGTTATCTCGTCATAGAAGGCAATTGGGTTAGTCAGGCATGACTTGCCCCTGGTGAATCCATGCTGACTGTTCCTGATCACTTTCCTCTCCAAGTGCTTCAGAATGGAAGTTAGAATGTTAGTGTCAGTGACATGGATACAGCTCAGAGCCATGATAAGGCAGTGTTGCTGTATACAAGGAAGTGTACACGTGAAACCAAACTTTGGATAACTGAAAGTGGAATTCTATCTTAGGTACTTAAATGGCCCCAGCACCTGAGTCCTTAATGTATTCAGCCTCGCAACATTCCTGTGAGAGAAGGTGGGACTATACCCGTTTTACAGATGGGGAACTGAGGTCCAGAGATAGTAAGTGATTCCCTAAAGTTACATAGGAAGTCTGTGACAGCACAGATAACTGAACCAGGGAGTCCTGATTCTCAGGGAAGGGCCCTAACTACTGGTCCTTCTTTAGTAGTTAAAGAATTATTAATCCCATAGCTCTTTTTTGGAAGAACAGGAAAGTCTATGTCCTAGCCATATATATATCAATAATTAGGTGCTTATCATTTTAAGGATCTGCTTGTTTATTACAGTATGTCACTTGAGACAGTAAAGGTACAGTGGTACATGGCATAATGAATGCATAATGGCTTTTGCTTATAATCACAACAGTGGGAATACCTTGTGATGAAAGATGCTGTCTAAAACTAAAGTCTATTCTACACAGCATATAACTGTCTGTTTGGGGGCACGGAGTGTTATTGATAGGATAAAACTTCTTTTTCCCTGCAGAAATCAAGCCAAAGTGGTGTCATTCTCAAAAGGTTTTAGCCTGGTGAAGGAGGCAAGGGTGATACAATGCCTTGTACTGGAATCTCTCCATTTTATTCAATAGAAAGATGTGGATCATTGTTTAACCTTTTTAAAATTCCTCTTTTTCCTTCTCTTTACTCTTATAAGAGACACATTTGGGATGTTTCCACCTTCAATGGAATGGGATGGAACTACCAGATTCCAGTGTGACAGGCCTTCAGCTGGCAAGCCACATATAGTACTTCACAGAACACAATCCTGGGACTATTTTACAATGCTCATGGGTTTCACTGATTATAGTTCTTGGACCTCCAGCTAAATTATGATCTTGATTAGAAATTAAATTGCTCTTACTTTTCTTGTTCTGCATGTGCATTTGGCAGAATGACAACCCTGTATTTTCAGTTTCTCCATCTATATGGTGACTTGAAAAGCATCTATACAATCAGAGGGAAATGTATTAATGGTAATGAGGTTGCCTAATGCAGTGTTTTGCTGCTCTTTTCTGACTTGATTGTATACAGTGAGCTTTAAATATTTTATATAGTTTTTTAGAACAATTTTTTTTTCATTTTAAATGAGCAATTTTTAACCTAGGGGGAGCAATTTTGCTCAGCACAAGAATTCCACAGGTCTTTGGATGTTTCCCTCCCTTTACTCTCGTATGCAGATGGATAGCCTATAACAATCCCACTAAAGGAGAGGCAATACATTTTCTACTGTAGAAGAAAAGAAGGGATGTCACGTTGCCAAGCACCAGCAGGACTCTTCAGGAGTTCTCTTAGAAGATAAAAGCAAAAAACCCTAAAATCAATACCACAGAATGATGATCCAACTGCTGTTTTAACCCCTCAGTGTAATCAGTTTTGGAGTTTTAATCCATGCAGCTGAAAAATCCAGAATCCTTATAGAATCATAGAATATCAGGGTTGGAAGGGACCTCAGGAGGATCAATGGCTCCATGTCTAGTTGGCAGCCGGTATCTAGCGGAGTGCCCCAAGGGTCGGTCCTGGGGCCGGTTTTGTTCAATATCTTCATTAATGATCTGGAGGATGGTGTGGATTGCACCCTCAGCAAGTTTGCGGATGACACTAAACTGGGAGGAGTGGTAGATATGCTGGAGGGTAGGGATAGGATACAGAGGGACCTAGACAAATTGGAGGATTGGGCCAAAAGAAATCTGATGAGGTTCAACAAGGACAAGTGCAGAGTCCTGCACTTAAGACGGAAGAATCCAACGCACCGCTACAGACTAGGGACTGAATGGCTAGACAGCAGTTCTGCAGAGAAGGACCTAGGGGTGACAGTGGACGAGAAGCTGGATATGAGTCAACAGTGTGCCCTTGTTGCCAAGAAGGCCAATGGCATTTTGGGGTGTATAAGTAGGGGCATTGCCAGCAGATCGAGGGACGTGATCATTCCCCTCTATTCGACATTGGTGAGACCTCATCTGGAGTACTGTGTCCAGTTTTGGACCCCACACTACGAGAAGGATGTGGAGAAATTGGAGAGTGTCCAGCGAAGGGCAACAAAAATGATTAGGGGTCTGGAACACATGAGTTATGAGGAGAGGCTGAGGGAACTGGGATTGTTTAGTCTATGGAAGAGAAGAATGAGGGGGGATTTGATAGCTGCTTTCAACTACCTGAAAGGTGGATCCAAAGAGGATGGATCTAGACTATTCTCAGTGATAGCAGATGACAGGACAAGGAGTAATGGTCTCAAGTTGCAGTGGGGGAGGTTTAGGTTGGATATTAGGAAAAACTTTTTCACTAGGAGGGTGGTGAAACACTGGAATGCGTTACCTAGGGAGGTGGTGGAATCCCCTTCCTTAGAAATTTTTAAGATCAGGCTTGACAAAGCCCTGGCAGGGATGATTTAGTTGGGATTGGTCCTGCTCTGGGTAGGGGGTTGGTCTAGATGGCCTCCAGAGGTCCTTTCCAACTCTGTTATTCTATGATTCTATGATCTAGTCCAACTCCCTGCTCAAAGCAGGACCAATCCCTAACTTTTGCCCCAGATCCCTAAATGGCCCCCTCAAGGATTGAGCTCACAACCCTGGGTTTAGCAGGCCAATGCTCAAACCACTGAGCTATCTCTCCCCCAGAGGAGTTAAAAAGAATCAATATTATGTGATGGTGCTGTGTGTAAGAAAACGTTGTTAGCCTATTGATCAGGGGTAAGGCATTGGCAGTATCACCTTATAGGCAGAGGTGAGCAGGTATCTTACTTCTCAGGTATCTTTACCGTATATTCCAAGATAAACATTATTAGGGCCAGTTGTGCCTTGCTGCTTGGATAACTGAGGACAGTGAGCAATTGAATGGAAGGTCAGGTGTACTATAGACTGCATTCAGATATCAACAGCATCCGTGAAAACGGGCTTGAGGTCTCATGTAGTCATTCCGAACCCCAGCATCGTGGCAGCCTTCCCTTCCTTTTGGGTTTTGCCTAGGAGTGGTGCTTTACATCTTTTTTTTTTTTTCGGAGCCATGATAATACTTTCTCCCTTTACACATCTGCCCGTCTTGGACTAGGGAGGAAATAACCAGGATAGTGATCAAATTTGGATCTCCTCTAGGGCAGTACAGAGCTTACCACAAGATAACTGAGCAAGCACAGCCTGTTCATCTAGTCTCCTTTTATTCTAAGTCATCTGTGTTATTTGTTTGGGGGGGGAAGGGCTACTTTTTTCTTCTTCTGGGTTTCCTATGTTAGTTTTGGGTAATTTGATCCCACCTGACACATCTCCTGCTTCCTGAGCCTAAACTGGCTTTTCTCAGAGCAGTGCTTCCCCTTTTGTGACTGACAGGCAGATCTGTTGCTGTCAAGATGGATTGTCTGTGTCTGCACTTCTCTACCCTGTTCTGACTCGTATGTTTTTCTACTTCCTGCATTTCGCCTTTTCTCCCCCAAGAGGATCTCCTTCCACCTCCTTTATCTGCCTTCCTTCTTTCCCCAAGCTGGGTCTTTTCTTTCAGTCTCCCATTCTCATTTCATTTTTTTAATCTTACAAACTGTCCTCATCTTCATCCTCCTCCTGAAGGCATTATACACCATCCTGTTGTGCACTTTCACATTCCGTGCCAGATCCTCTTTGGAATGTCTTTGACAACTTTGTCTAATGCCAGGGTAGACCTTGGAAAAGTTTTACACTTTTAAAAATATACTTTGTTTTCATTCTGTGTTGGAATAAAAATGAGACTCTTTGAAATTTTTTACTTTAAAAAAAAAAAGAGGGAACTCCCAGTATAACCTGGTAGTTAGGGCGCAGTTGCATTAATTTAGGTGGAATAAATGGGCCAACAGTGTTAACATAACCTAGTCACTGTCCAACATTAAACAGTCCAGAGTTTGGTATACAGAGACCTGAGCCTCTTAGTAACATGGGTCACAAACCATTAAAAATCCTTTGCATCTTTTATTAAAGATACAGAAAAGAAAAACCCGCAGAAGCATTTGAAATGTAAAGTATTAAGGATTTCATTTAAACATTTTTTGTTCCCTTTCCCTTTTGCTGGAGAGAGTTCTTCGAAGAAAAAAACCCCTTGTCTTGACAGTCTCTTAGCTGGAATTTAAAATGGTAGTAATTGTCCTTTTGGATAAAAGAGAAGAAGTAAGTTGAGATATGCTGGAGCAGTTGCTGCTGCTGCTATTAAAGTCTGATCCCATATTACCTCAGGGGGTGGTTAGGATTGAACTGGCAGGGGTGGTGATGTTGTCCAGGTCTCTGTTTTTAGCCTGCTCTGGTCAGGACATCTCAGGATCGGGTGACCAAAGGCCTCCAAGTCCTAGGGAAATGGTGGGGGTGGCAGCCATGACGGTGATGCTCGGTCCAGTAGCCTGTCTATTCTTCTCAATTCCTCCTGCCCCCCCCCCCAATCTTTCTTTCAGGACCCAGAAAGGGAGGGGTGGGAGCAACAGCCCATCCTTTCATTATTTTGTCCACCAGTTAGGCATAGTATCTGACATAACCATTTGGATTCCATTGATTTCTGGTTCTACATCTTCTGTCTGTTTCCGAGCATGACTGTAACACAATCTATGAACGATATCAGTAGGCCTTCTTGTTTACACTAATTCAGTTTTTCCGTCTCCTTTCCAAACCTTTTTCCATCAGCATTTGTTGTGTTATTGTAACATCTCATGAACTTCCACATACTTTTATAGTTGAGCTCACAATTAGAATACATTTTTGGGCCCACTTATCACAACAGCACTTATCTGGAATGTGGAAGAGCCAGACTCGTGTCCCTGCTCTGTCTGATGGAAAAACTCCTGATCAGCTCTAGTTCCTAATCTAGTTAAGATGGGGGTGGGGCAGGAGATGTCTGCATGGAGTAGGCATCTTGTTTGGGTTGGTATTGCCAGCTCCATAATTGGTGTTTTTCTTAAATCCCTTGCTTCAGGAGTCATGTGATTAGCTGGGATTCTCAGCTGTGTATTTTTTTTTTTTAAGTTTCCATCTCTGATTGTTGAGGAGAAAAGCTTTAAAACATGAGCTCTGAAGAATCAAAAATCAGCTAATGGAGTCTCCAACATGGATTATTCTTAAATCAATCTCATGGTTTTATGGGGCCTGACTCATGATTTTTTAACACTTCAACTGTTCCATGGAGAAGATCTGGGAGCAGAAAAGAAAGTAACTTCACAGAGAGTTGAGGAGGGGAGTGATCAAGACCTTTGGACCCAAGGAAATCTAAACTGTATTGAATTGTGTTTGTGGTGCGTGCAGGTGCACAACCAGAATTTTCCTAAGGATGGGGGCCAGAGCTCTCCATCTGCTGCTCTGCACCCAGACTCCACACTCCCTGCTCCCTCATAGCCAGTCTCAAACACACTCTGGCTGCTTCTGCACCGTATGCTCTCTCCCCTCCCTGCATCCATTTCCACACACTCCCCTCATGCTACCCCACACCCAGCTCTGAGCTCTCCCCACTGCATCCAGCCCTGTGCTCTTACCTAGTGAGGAGGTCAGGTTGCTGAGCACCACCTCCACCAGGGTTTCCAGGCCATTCTGGGAACCCCAGACCACATAGTTTATCTCTACTTTCCCAGAAAGCACCAAAAGCCTGGATCCAATCTTCCCACCCTCCTGGGAACTGAGGTTTGCTGATGCCCCCTGCTCTTCTTCTAACTGGGCTACCCAGAGCCTTGCACACTGGAAGGACTCCAGAGGGTGGCGGGGAGTGTGAAGCAGGGTGCAATGCCACTCAAATTTGGTCTGTTCACCACTCTGTCATACTCCGCCTTTAAACTACCAGCTCCAGTCAGAGGCCAAGGCATCCTCCCGCTCTTGTACCCCTGACTATTATGCTATGCCTTGCTAAACTAGTGTTAATTATTGTAAGAGAAATACATTCAGCCAGAAACTTGTGTGTATGTTATATGGTTGTTTGCTGATCTTATGTTTCACATGGCAATTCCTATGAACGTTGAAGCTATGAGAATATGCTTAAGGGAGATTATTTAAAGGAATTAGTTGGTATGAGCTGCATTATTTTATTTAAAATATATGTAATGGGAACTGACAACTTTGAAAGAAAAATTGAAATCGTATTAAGGGAAATGGAGCTGAAAAAAATGTTAAGGCCTTGTGTGCTGTGCATTATTCCAATAGCTGGAGGTCAGATGTAAAGGGAGTCAGAGTAGTTGGTATAAATACAATGATGGATTAGATTATAAATGTTTACAAATTAGGGCTGAGATTTTCAAATGCACTTAAGGGGTTCTGATGCCTAACTCTCATTAACTCCTTAGACTTACTGGAACTCTGATCCTTATTCCTCCCTTGACATCTCTGATTAAGACTGGGATTGTTATAATACCAGAGTAGGAGAAAATAATTGTCCCCAAAGACTAGATCTCCTATTGCTTCTATCCATAAGAACTGGCACTATGTAAGAATCAGCAACTTAACCATCCCAAGAAGATAGACTGATATATTTCAGAGGCATTTGTTAGACAATCCATTGTCCCAGCCCTGATTTTGTGTGAGGATTTGTTGGGGGAATATATGGAACCTTGATTTGTGGGGGGAAGGGTTGGGCTGGGGCTCGGTTGTTTTTTTTTCTTCCCCAAATACACTGACCTCTGTAAAGGGAAACTCACAGAATGGGATAAATTTTGTAACTTTGTGAACTTGTTAATGTTCGTCACCATTTGGCCAGATGATCACCCATGTTGCTTGCTTGCTTGTTTGTTTGTTAATGTACATTCATTTATTGCTGACCTTAGGTTGCCCCTCCAGAAGTGAGGCTGGCAACCAAGAAAGAACCACCTATTTTTGTAACCTTCTAGGGACTATAGAACAGGGTCAGAAAGAGTAAGGTGTAGAGTTACACTGACAAAGAGGTCTGCTTTGTATGAAGCAGAATGTTTGTAGTCCTCCTCCTACAGATTGAAGATGTGGGAGCAGATCTTTCAATACTGGGAGAGTGGAAGAACATGGCATGTGGGTTTCTTTGCAACCTTGGATAGCCTGACCTAAGATGCTGAACTGGAAGTCAAGAGACTGGGGTTCTTTCCTGGCTCTTCCATTGATTTGCTTTGCTACCGTGGGAAAGCCAAAGCACAGAGTGGTGAAGTGATATTCTCTCCCACACTTTGTCTGTCTTGTCTGTCTAGATCGGGGTGGGCAAACTTTTTGGCCCGAGGGCCACATCTGGTTATTGAAATTGTATGGTGGGCCATGAACGCTCATGAAATTGGGGGTTGGGGTGCAGAAGGGGGTGAGGGCTCCAGCTGGGGGTGTAGGCTCTGGGGTGGGGCCAGAAATTAGGAGTTCAGGGTGCAGGAGGGGGCTCTGGGCTGATGCAGGGGGTTGGGGTGTGTGGGGAAGGTGGGGGCTCTGGCTGGGGGTGTGGGCTCTAGGGTGGAGCTGGGGATGATGGGTTGGGGGTGCCGGAGGGTGCTCTGCACTGAGACCAAGGGGTTCAGAGAATGGGAGGGGGATCAGGGCTGGGGGTTTGGGCACAGGAGGGGTTCACGGGTGCAGGCTCCGGGTGGCGCTTACCTCAAGCAGCTCCAAGAAGCAACGGCATGTCACCCCTCTGGCTCCTACGTGGAGGCATGGCCGGGGGGCTCTGCATGCTGCCCCATCCACAGGCACTGCTCCTGCAGCTCCCATTGACCATGGTTCCTGGCCAATGGGAGCTGCGGGGGCAATGTACGGAGCTCTTGGCTGCCCCTATGCTTAGGAGCTGGAGAGGGGACATGCCTCTGTTTCCGGGAGCCATGCGGAGCCATGGCACATGTGGAGCTGGGCAAGCCCTGGACCCCACTCCCCAGTGGGAGCTCGAGGGTCAGATTAAAACGTTTGAAGGGCCGGATGTGGCCGTAGTTTGCCCACTCCTGGTCTAGATTGTGAGCTCTTTGGGAGAAGAAGACTATCTCTTGCTGTACTGCTGCCCTGAACTTGCTTGGATCTCTATGTGCTACTGTGATATAAATAATAATTGGAGATGGTTTTGTTTTTAAAAAACAAAATGGTCATAAATGGGTTTATTCCACTTTTTTTTTGGTTGTAAAATTTCCTGAATAAGCCGCAACTTTTTTTGTATTTTTGAATTTTTTTCACAGTTGTGGGGAAAATGCCAATCTTGTCTCAAATTTTACCTGCCCCTCCCCTCCTTTTTTTTTCAGCAGTATTAAAATGGTGGTGGGGATATTAAAAAGAGAAAGTATCAACTTTAAAAGGCAAAAGCTAACTAAGACTTAAATTCACTTTTAGCACTTCCATTTTAACTGTTACTTGTAAGAGTTACTTTCAGAGACAGAGTAACACGTCTATTTTAAATGAGAGAAAGTAAAGCCTTGACTTATTTGGCAGTGTAACTTTTAATTTTTTTAACACCATTTTCATTTCATTTTTTTCACTCTCCTCCCGACCTTATCCCCAATAGAAATAAAAGGGGGGAAATAAAGTGAGAGTGATGAGATCTTTTCCACTAAAACGGGGGGAAAACAAATCCAAAAATAAAATCTTTTAATTTTTTGAAGATTTTCATGGGAGGAAAAAGAACCCCCAGTTTCTAAATGCTCTAACAGAAAATCAAATGCTCATAGTTATAAAAAGCAAAGAAGAGAAGACAATACAGAGACTTTTTTGGAAGTTTTCCCATAGGTATTATAGATCTTTAAATTGCCTTTCCCCTTTATCTTGTGGATGAGCCCCTCTCAAATCAGCAGTTGCTATAAGTTATTGAATGGCAGCACTGCCATCAGAAGTCCTGGCAATACAGAAAGGAATTAGGACTTGCCATGAAAATGGGAGACTTGTTATAATAACAGTACTTACAAAACAGCTTTTATCCAAGGATCTGGAAGGGTATCACTAACTTAATGCAGGGGACTTTACACAACATGAAAAGACAAGGAGAAAATGAGTGCTATAGAAGAATAAGGAAAGAGTAAAGGAGAATCATTAGTGTTGAAAGGGAATTAGAATGTATCCTTATTCATCCCTCTGCTTGGAGAGTAGGAGTGACTTTATTATACCTGAAACATCCCTGAGAGATGTTTCTAACCTTGATTGTCTCCCATTGATGATGATTTTATAACCTCCCTTGACAGTTGGTTCATTTGCCTAACTCCTGTTCTTACTGTGTGAAACTTCCCACATTAACTGTTGGACCTAAATTTCCCCTGATGCAGCTTAAGTTCATTACTTCCTGTTCTGTCCTCATTAATTAATGGGAACAATTGATTCCTGTTCTCTTTATAACATCGCTATATACTTGAAGACAGCTAGAACGCGCACACACACACTCGCTCTCTCTCCTATATATAAAGGAAAAAAAGGGAAATATTTCTCTGCCAGGTCGATTTAAACAAAATGGCAGCTGTTTGAAACTGCTTCAGGGTTTGCAATGTTGGAATGAGTCAGGGGAAGGTGGATTAGTAGAAAGAGTGCACTGAAATGGTGAAAGGGTCATGATCAATCTTTCATAATTTTGGATAGCCCTGAGAACAATTTCTTGTCCCTCCTCTTCCTGTCCAATATAACAGGTTGCTGTCTACCATTATAAATTATAATACTATTATCATATCTACCATCATTGGACACAGGAGACCAGATCCTCAGTTAGTGTCAGTGGAACTACCCATCATGTAACCAGCTTGAGGATCTGACCCTTGGATTTTTAAATAGTTTTGTTAGTGACGTGTGTGTTAGAGAGAGAGAGAGAGGGCAATTTCCTGCAATATCTTTGAGAAACCTTATTTTATTAAGTTTATGCATTATTATGGGCCAGGATGGTATGGGGCCAGGATGGGGGAATGGGGGGGGGGGAAGAAATGGTGTGAGGTCTGAGAATTGAAAGGGCTCTATTGCAAATGTGCCAGACAAGAATTGACTTTTGGGACAATAAGTGCTAAATAGATTTCCTGGGAAATACCTAGGGTGAGGTTAATGTAAATTCCCCACCTCCAGTTATGCAAAAACCTGTCTTTTGAAGCTATACCCTTAGGGGTGGGTCACTGTTTGCTGATCCAAGAGATGAGAGAAAAGGCCTGACCCATATAAAGGAACAGCTGAACTGCCCAGCCTGGGTTCTGGTTCTATATCGGAGACAGTTATGAACTTGTAACCATGGGGAAAACCCAGATGTGGGTTTTGAAGGCCTGACATCTACCGGAGTCTGAGGTTGAAGTTGGGGTGACCGCTGATGAGCTTTTTAGCATGTGTGTAGGTTTTTATTCGTTTTCAATGTTGTCTCTGTAATGTTTTCACCTTAAAAATAAATGTGCTTGCTTATAAAGAGCTGTGTGGTAACTCATAACTGTGGGCATAGCCTCTGGAGGGGAAGCCCGTCTTAGGCAGCTTGGCCTCCTGGGAATATCATAGTGAAAATCAGGGGACTGAGCAGCCTTAACATCCGGAGAAGAGAAGGGTTGGGAGAGTTACATCTCTCTGCCCAAGAGAGGTGATGGCTGAGGAGCCTTGAGTGGGTGCCCTTGAGAGACCACAAAGGGAGAATACAGGTGCAGCTGCTTTGAAGTGTGTGGAGGAGGCAGGAGGGGGAGAGAGTTCAAATATAATTGACTTACACAAACACACTTTTTGTATATCTTTAGGCACCTCGCTCCCAGCCTTCTGATGAAGTTGAGCACAGCTGCTTGTTCCATTCAGCCCTAGCAATCTGCTTCTCACTTTATATCAGTTTACGTTTTCAACGTTATCTCTGCGAGGAAAAGGGCTAGAAACTTTTTTTAAAAAATGAAATCTGTGATTATCTTTTACACACACAGTTCCTGCAAGCCACACTTCACGAGTCCCAGAGGATGGCTCTGGATACATGCAGTTTATTCTGCACTGTACCACATAGATGTCACCCTCACATATGTGGTGTCTGTATCTGTCTAATGTAAAATGTATTTTCATTGTGTTATTTCTCTGATGGATAATAACAGGAGTGTAGATGTATCTTATATATATCTTAAACTTTCCTGAAAGTGGAAAAGAGTAACGTTTTTGATTACAGGGATTATTTTGTCTGGAAACATAAGGTTGTTTATAATGCCATAATAATAAACAGAGTGAGTGTGCCTGTTCTCTTGATACAGGGATTATGATGTTATTCCAGAATGAGCTGCCAATGACTTAGTGTTTTAACATCTCAAAGCTATCAGTAAGTGTTAGTAATTTTAGGAAATTGTTCATTTATAGCCTAGTAGCGCGTCCCCCCCCCAATCTATCTAGCTAGTGACATCACTAAAGTACAGTCCCTGAACATGGTGGATGCTCCATGAATAATATTATTTCAATTTATTTTGGTGGTGGAGAGGAACCACTGATTATGGCTCTCTTCCTAAGCAGTTCAGATACCATAAAACCTTTCTGCATATTTCTTTTATGGCTGTGTTTTTCATCTCTACTTACTGAATTCAATGTATTTTAATGCCTTGTTGATGGGGGAGCAAGGCTTTCATTGCAATAAGTAATACTATTTAGAAATTATGTTGGGCTTTTTCCCCATAGATTTCAGTGTTTAACAAACCGGGGAAGTATCAGTTATCAACACTTTGCAGATGGGGAAGCTGAGTGTCAGAAGTTGAGTGATTTGCAGAAGGTAATCAATGGCGCAGCTAGGAACAGAACCCAGATATCCTGGTACCCACTCTGATGTCCTCTCCAAGGTATCATGCTTCCTCTGAGTCCTGGCAGCTAACCATATTGTACACAAAGATAATTTCCAAAGATTTCATAAAACTACTAGCTCATATGGGAGCCTCTCCCAGCTGCAGTGAATGTGTAAACCAACACAAATGGAACCTCTGCTGTGCTTTGACTGGACGGTTGCCTCATGCTGTTCACAGATTGAATAGGAGTGCAGACACTGGGAGGTTAATCTACTGTAATTCCAATTAATATTTATGGCTCTTTCTGTAAATCTGTGAGGTGCTGGAGTGAGAGTTTGGCACATCACAGATAGAAGAAAAGCTTTTTGAAATTCATGGGAAGACGAACAACAGGATTCTATTTATGTAGCAAATACTTGGTTTTCGTGCGATTTTGGTAGACTTTTTTTCCATAAAAACAAAGTGCTTAAGAAAAACGAATGCTTTTCCTTTCTGTAAAATCCTCTGTCACTGGCTAACCTTCCACTGGGATAGTAAATAGGAGTGTTTTAACCTGGCCTTTTGTTATAAGTGGGAATAAAATTGTCCTTCAACTTTAAAAAAGCAGGCCTTTACTATTTGAATTAAAGGAGATTTCCTGTAGCAGGGATTGGTGATATGTCCAGTATCCTCTCTGTAAGCCTGGCGCTGGTGGTGCCGTAATTACATACACAGACACTACAATCAATCATGGTCTCTGTGTGTATATAATGTCTTCTGCAGTTTCCACAATATGCTATGCATCCGATGAAGTGAGCTGTAGCTCACGAAAGCTCATGCTCAAATAAACTGGTTAGTCTCTAAGGTGCCACAAGTACTCCTTTTCTTTTTTCTTACTACAATCAATGTTCACCTTCACAGTGTAGAACTATAAATTCATAACTTGAAAATGAAGGACTGGATACTGGGAAGTGTGGAACACCTCTGACACTCACGGTGCTCAGTAGAAGTTGAGCGCTCAGCAGATGTGCCATATCTCTCAGCATTTGGCCCACATTTAAACAGTAGCAAGACTGTATTAGTAAGCGGTACTGTTTCATGCCAACAAAAATAGGTAATGACACCTGCAAATGGGCACTGGAGAGCACAGCCCTCCTCCCCCACATCTGCAGATGCAAATCCATGCATGTATTTGGCAGACACTACTTATGTTTTCTCATAAATATACCTAAGAGATGCTTTAGACATTTCTTTTGGAGCAGTAACATTCAGCTTTTTCCATACTGGGACACTCTCCCCATTTAGCAATATGGAATGGGCAGGGTGGCAGTGATCCATTGTCAGCTATTTGCAATCTTCCTCCAGATCCCGTGTTGACTGTTTTGGGGCAGGATGGGCCTGAACTTGTGTGGTGCTGCTCAGTGGGAGCTGAGTGCTGAGCACCACCCAGCATTGGGCCCTGTCTGACCTACCTAACTACAGCACAGAGATGGTCACAGCTTCAGCTGTGTAAAACTTCTCCAGGCTTCAGGTTTAGATACTTGCGTCAAGTGTGCAGAAAAGTTTAGAGCTTTGGGTACCCTTGTTTGAACCCAGGCAGAATTCTGAGCAAGACGGGTATGTATAAAATGAAAAACAGAGCATTGTTTTATGTGAGTTCTACCTAAGACCAGTCCAGATCATACAATTTTTCATCTAACTTTGTTTCTTAGATCTGGACTTTTTGAAGTCAGAGACGCAAAACAAAATTTAGAGGATTCCATTTTCACACTCTATTGTGTAGAAATCCATTGGATGGAAGAATATAGCTGTAGCTGGGTGACCTTCGTTCAGTCACTTCTGTGTCTTTTTTTCTCATAATTAAAGGAGATGTTAATACCAACAACCTTCACTGAGTTACTAATACCTAAACAATTCAGTTGGGTGTTGATGCTCCTACAATGTTTTTAAATAATTTTTGAGATCCTCAGATTGGTGCAGTGTAAGTGAAAAGTTCTATTTTTATCATTTTCGCTGAGGGGGAAAAAAGAGAGACTATTAATGTGACTTTGCAAAGTGCTCAGATATCACAATGGTGAGCACTATATGAATACCTACACCAGGAGTTCTCAAACTGGAGCTCACAAGTGCCCTTCCTTTCCCTTCTTGTTAAATGGCAGGAGAATCTCAGCTATATCCTGGCTAGATGGGAAAGGAGCCTCAACATGGAAAATGGGGCCATGATAAGCAAAATATTGAGAACCACTGACTTGGAGAGACTTCTAAGCAATGATAATCTATCAGGCTTCAATTCATGAAAGCATGGAAGTCTGCCATAGCTAATGTGATAGATGTTCCTTTGACTTGCTGCAAGTGTGTGTGGTATTTCAATAATGACTAAGGGGTGGGGATTTAGGATATCATATGTAACAACAAGGAATTATTTATGAAGTAAACTTAGCTCTGATGGTGCTGTAATCCAGCCTAGCTGTATTCCGTGTTTTAATCTTGGCTATTGGCTCTTGTCTCTGTGTGGAAGGAAGTCAGTCAGCAGGAAATGTGGCACTGCATTATCATGCAGGATGAGTGGCAATCCAATACTTCCTGATGCAGCTTAACCCTTTAATAGCATAATATATTTGTTTCTTACTTGGAGACAGAATGGTCTAGTGCAATGTTTCTCAATCTTTTTGATACCAGGGACTAGCTTGCTGCCTTCCTAAACTGTGTCAGGGAGATCTCAGGAACCGGTGTCGGTCCACGGACTGGTCATTGAGAAACAGTGGTCTAGTGCAGGGGCAGCCAAACTTTTTGGCCTGAGGGCCACACTGGGTTTCGGAAATTGTATGGAGGGCTGGATACGGGAGGCTGCGCCTCCCCAAACAGCGAGGCGTAGCTCGGCCCCCGCCCCTTCCTGTTTCTTGCCCCCTGATGCCCCCCGGGACTCCTGCCCCATCCACCACCCCCCGCTCCCTGTCCCCTGACTGTCCCCGGAACCCCCACCCCTGACTGCCCCCCGCCACCACATCCAACCACCCCTTCTCCCTGACTGCCCCCTGCCGCCCCATCCAACCCCTGCTCCTTCCTGACTGCCCCCATTCAACCCCCCTGTTCCCCACCCTCTGACTGCCCTGACCCCTATCCACACCCCAGCCCCCCAATCAACCCCCTGGCTGGAGCCAGCTATACCACCGCGCAGCACAGAGTACCAGGTCAGGCCGGGCTCTCCAGCTGCACTGCCCCAGGAGCTTACAGCCCCGCCGCCCAGAGCATTGCACCAGCGGCGCAGTGAGCTGAGGCTGTAGGGAGGGCCTGGGGGTGAGCTTCCCGGGCCAGGAGCTCAGGGGCTGGGCAGGAGGGTCCCGCAGGCTGGATGTGGCCCGTGGGCCGTAGTTTGCCCACCTCTGGTCTAGTGGATATTGACCTAAAGAGAGACTCAGGAGACCTGGGTTTTTTTCCTGGTTTGGCCAATACCCTTAGCAAATCACTTCACTTGTATATGCCTCACTTTCATGTCCTGCCTTTTTTTTGTCTTCTGGGTTTAGATTGTAAGATCTCTGAGGCTGGGACCATCTCTCACTATAGTGTTTGTACAGTGCCTAGCACACCGGGGCCTTATTTTCAGTTGGGGCTGGTGGGTACTACATATAGAACTGGTCAGGAATTTCCTCAGAATATAGGACTGGGTGGGACCTCCTGAGTCACTGAGTCCAGTTCCCTGATATCACAGGCAACCCTTATGATGAGATAACTGGCTCTATGGATTAGGGGAAAGAAGTGGACATGTAATTCCTTGACTTTAGCAAAGTTTTGATACGGTCTCCCACAGTAGTCTTGCCAGCAAGTTAAAGTAGTATGGGTTGGTGAATGGACTAGAAGGTGAATAGAAAGCTGGCTAGATCTTCGGGCTCAGCGGGTAGTGATTAATGGCTCCATGTCTAGTTGGCAGCCGGTATCAAGCAGAGTGCCCCAAGTGTCGGTCCTGGGGCCGGTTTTGTTCAATATCTTCATTAATGATTTGGACTGCACCCTCAGCAAGTTTGCAGATGACACTAAACTGGGAGGAGTGATAGATATGCTGGAGGGTAGGGATAGGATACAGAGGGCCCTAGACAAATTAGCGGATTGGGCCAAAAGAAATCTGATGAGGTTCAACAAGGACAAGTGCAGAGTCCTGCACTTTGGATGGAAGAATCCCATGCACCACTACAGACTAGGGACTGAGTGGCTAAGCAGCAGTTCTGCAGAAAAGGAACTAGGGGTTACAGTGGATGAGAAGCTGGATATGAGTCAATAGTTATGCCCTTTTTGCCAAGAAGGCTAACGGCATTTTGGACTGTATAAGTAGGAACATTGCCAGCAGATCGAGGGACGTGATCGTTCCCCTCTATTCAGCATTGGTGTATCCTCATCTGGAATAGTGTGTCCAGTTTTGGGCCCCACATTACAAGAAGGATATGGAAAAATTTGGATAGAGTCCAGCGGAGGGCAACAAAAATGATGAGGGGACTGGAGCACATGATTTGAGGAGAGGCTGAGGGAACTGGGATTATGTAGTCTGCAGAAGAGAAGAATAAGGGGGGATTTGATAGCTGCTTTCAACTACCTGAGAGGGAGTTCCAAAGAGGATGGATCTAGACTGTTCTCAGTGGTAGCAGATGACAGAACAAGGAGTAATGGTCTCAAGTTGCAGTGGGGGAGGTTTAGGTTGGATATTAGGAAAAACTTTCACTAGGAGGGTGGTGAAGCACTGGAATGTGTTACCTAGAGAGGTGGAATCTCCTTCCTTAGAGGTTTTTAAGGCCCGGCTTGACAAAGCGCTGGCTGAGATGATTTATTTGGGGATTAGTCCTGCTTTGAGCAGGGATTTGGACTAGATGACCTCCTGAGGTCCCTTCCAACCCTGATATTCTATGATTCTAACCCTGTCATATAATCTCTTTTTAATAAACATATTAAGCCCCATCTTAAAACCAGTTAGGTTTCTTACCCCCAATATTACTACTGGGAGGTTGTTCCACAACTTCACTTTTCTGGTAATTAGAAGCCTTCTGCCTTCCAGCTTAAATTTATTTATGGCCAGTTCATACTCTTTGCGCTTGTGCCAAAATTTCCATTAGCTCTTCTACCTCCCTGTTATAATCATTTCTCCTCTTAGCTCTTTTAGTCTCCTCTTGTAAGATAGGATCTCCATTCCCCCAATCCTCTTAGTCACCTGGGATGTGGGAGATCAAGGATCAAGTCTCTGGCCTGATTCAAGCAGAGGAGGGACTTGAAACTGAATTTCCCACATCCCACGCGAGTGCCTTAAGCACTGGACATTAAAGATGTGCTTTCAGTCTCTCCTGTTGCAGTTGTTCCACTTTGTATAAATAAATAGAATTGGAGCAGGGACTTTGTGATAAATGAAGGGGGTGGCAGCTCCCTTTTATGGACACCCAGCCAGCCAGTTAGCTACAAAATCCCTGTTAGTAGCTGTTCTCTACTTGCTTTACCTGTAAAGGGTTAAAAAAAGCCCATAGGTAAAAGGAAAGGAGTGGGCACCTGATCAAAACAGCCAATGGAAAGGCTAGAACTTTTTAAAATTGTGGGAAAAAAATTCCTCTGTCTGTCTTGCTCTCCTGAGAGAGGAGACACAGAGCAGCAATGCTATAAGAAGCTTTAAACCAGGTATGAAAAATCATCAAATCATACCTCGAAACTACTTATCTGAAACCCCAGATAAGTAAGTATATTGGGGAATGTCTAGGAAGACGCGATTAGGTTTATCTCTTTATGGCTTTTGGCTCCTCTCTGCTAACCCCAGGTGCTTTTGCTTTGCTTGTAACCTTTAAGTTGGACCTCAAGAAAACCATTCTTGATGCTTAATTATTATATTTTCTCTTTTTTCTAACCTAGCAATAGCCTACGTTCCAGATGTATTTTTTTTTGTTTTTGTTTTTTTAACAAAATTTACCTTTTTTAAGAACGGGATTGGGTTTTTATGTCCGAAGAGGTTTGTGCATATGTTTAATTAGCTGGTGGCAACAGCTGGTTTTCTTTCTCAGCTCTTCCCCAGAGCGGAGGTGAAAGGGCTTGAGGGTACCCCACAGGGAGGAATTCCCAAGGATACCTTTCTGGGTTCAAAGAGGTTTTTTTGCATTTGAGCGGTGGCAGCATCTACCCATCCAAGATCAGAGAGAAGCTGTAACCTTGGGAGTTTAATACCAGCCTGGAGTGGCCACTATTAATTTTTAGAATTCTTGCGGGCCCCATTCTTCTGCATTCGAAGTGCCAGAGTGGGGAATCAGCCTTGACAGACTTGGACTTGGTTCTCCCACAGCCAAAGTAAATGGCCCCATTTCTGGGCTGTAGAGTCAGTCTTTCTTGCTCTCCCTGTTTAAAAAAAATATTTTTTAAAAAGGTCTTGGTTTCATCTTGATGCAGAACAGGAAACGTTTTGAAATCTTTTTTTTTCTTGGGACAAACTGTTTCCCACCAGGCTACAAATAATGAATTGAAAACTGTGCGTGCATAACTGTTCTGAAATTTTACCTGTATGAAAAATATTTAATTCCTTTAAGTCAATTAATACTACAAGTCAGTTTTGTTGCTAGTAGCTGATGTCAGGTAGGACAGAGTTGTTGCAGCAATGTCTTGAGGGCCACTTGATTTGAAGTAAGCCTGAAATGAAACCGAGCAACTAATCGGTATGTCAGGTAAAGATGCTACAATTCAAACTATCAGCCAATCACTTGGCACTTGTGAACAGAGGAATGATTGACTTTACATGAGCAACATTTCACAGCAGTGAAGCTGGTACAGGTAGCAGCGGTTAATTGCTCCAGTCACCCAAGGGTAGAAATAGGGAGCAGGTGTCATGCTGACAGCACATCTTCAGTTTCAACAAGCTTCAGATATGAATGTAGCTAGTAGGGATGAGCCAAAAATATGTGGGTCAGTTGAGATTTTGCCATCTCAATTTTGAAGATTATAATTGAATATTTGCCTCTCTGACTTGATTCTTTCTAATGCCTTTTGTATTGTTCTAACTTTTATTTTTTGTAAGCCTCTTCCCATTCCTTGTAGAATCACTGCCTATAAAGCTCTTAGAGGCAAGGTGGGGGAGGTAATATCTTTTATTCGATCAACTTCTCTTGGTGAGAGAGAGAGAGAAGCTTTTCGAGCTTACACAGAGCTCTTCGTCATGTCACTTATGCTGGTACAGAGTCTTATTACTTATGCTGTTCAGGTCTGTTATGCTGCTACAGAGTCGACTGACAAATCCATCCACTTAAATGATTTATTACTCCAATTTGCTGGGCAGTAGCACTGATCACTGAAAGGACAAATTTGTCAGTTTGTTTCACAGAGATCTTTATGATCTGCAACAAGTGTAGAGGCATCAGGGTTAGTGGAAGAGCTTCTGTGTTTGCAAGAAAAATGATGGAGAAAAACAGTGACAGAGTAGGAGAAGGTAGAGATTGGGCATGGGAAGAAAAAGAGTTTAATTTTCATTTGCTATGAAATGTATACACTACTGGGATGAACTTAGTTGCCATCTCACAAGGTTGCCTTGTAGCTGGTGGATTACTGGTTCAACATGCTGCTCCAGCTAGCAATCTTTTCCCACTCTCTCAGAAAAAAGGAAAGGAGGATCCTGGAAGGGGTTTTCTCTGTGAAGAGTCCTCAGCTTTGGAGCCTCTTCCTCCTCCTGCCCTCTTCATCTGAAATAGTCCAACTTTGTTGACTTTCTGTGTGCATGGCAAAGCCTATGGCTGAGATTTTCAATGTAGCCTCAGGTAACACTCAACTCCATTAAAAGCCAGTGGGACTTGAGAATCCCACTCCATTAGGCCCCTTCAGAAATCCCAGCCTCCACACTGACCAAAGCTTTTGGAAAGGAAGTGGTATTAGAGGGCTTGTGGTTTGTGTGGGGATGATGGGTAGCATCGTTTTTTTTAGCATGTGCGTTATTGTGGGCGTAAAGTAGCTGCTGGCTTACTTTTAATGATTGTAAGTGGTAATTTCAGTAAAGGTGCCTAGAGTCAGTGAATAAATCTATTTATCTGATTGATAAAAACAATCTTAATGAACTGCTACTTATAATGTCCCCAGACCACCTCCACTTCTCCTGTTTTTTTGTCTCTCAGTCCTCCTCTTGGGACTTATCTGCTTTTGTTTTGCAGAGTGGACTCTTCTGGCCCTTTTGACTGGGATGAGTGGGGTGTCTAGGTTCCAGAACTCTTCACCCCTTAGCCCCTCACTACAAGGTTGCTTGGGTGCTAGTCTCTGAACTTTTTGAATTTTCTTCAGCCTTTCACTGTATCTTTCACTTGGCAAAACCTGGATTTTCATTGATTCTGTGTCCATAGATAATTATCAGGTTTTCAATCAGTCTCTCTCTCTCAAAAATTCTGCTTTGTGGAAAAGCCAATTTTTGTCAAAGTTGTCATTCCCCGGGTCATTTGAAGATGAGCTGTGGAAAAACCACAGCAGCGCACTCCTCCTTGTAAAAATAAATGTATACCCTAGCTTCTCCAGGGAGCAACTTATCAGATGAAACCACATTTTGAAACCACATGTGTTTAGTGTTGATTTTCAAAGTACTGAGTAGCCACAGCTGCCATTGCCTTCCCCCAGCTTACATTGATCTCAGCAGCTCTGAATATCAGACAAGCATTCCTTCAGTCAGATTTGAATTGATGTAAAATTGCCATGCTTACAAAAAAGAGCACGGTGCAACTGGATGTGGAAGGACTTAGTGGTTTGGATTTGGACCTGCAGCAGACCTTTCTGTGTCCCCTTTTTTATGTATGTTGTGACAGAAGTGCACGATAAGTGGAGGGGAAAGGTCCCTTAGCACGTTAACTGAAATCTCCCTTGGAGTATCTTCCCCAAGCAGTGTTTCTGGACCCTGCCTTTTCCAGTCGGGCTCCGGTACATTCTCAGGCATGTACTCCAGCTCTTAAATAATTAATTTTCTAAATATTCCCCCACTCTCCAACTCACCCCACTACCACCACCACCATTTGTCCAATCTGCAGGCAGTCCAGTTGGTGACTAAAAGCTCTTTGAGTCTCATGCAGTGGAAATGGTTTTTTAAAGATCAGAAATAAATCTTTATTTTGTATAAAGGTTAGAGAGAACAAGCGATGGAACCTCGACCTACACAGATCTCTTCATGAATATGACAATGTGTACACAGCATTCTTTTTCTTTAACAACACTGAGCACACAAATTCCGAGAAGATCTTTATAAATTACATCTCTTCAAGGTATCATTTGAGAAAACTTAAGGTAGTCAGAACAGTAGAAGAGGAAGAGAGGGAGCACAAAGATTTACAAGGGGAAAGAAAAAACAAGGGTAAAAGAGAAGAGGGTGACTAGTGCTCCTGCTATCCTCCCAACTGAGTCTCAGTAGTAGATTTGCATCTAGTCTAACATGATGCCAGGCACCTGTTTATGCAGTTTAGTACTAATCTATTCTCACTCTGAACCCATTTACTTTTTCTGAAAGTAGTTGACCATGGCCACAGTATTGCGTATCTGTCTGCATGATTACTGTTCACATACATAGAATGCTTTTGGATACCACTGTCATGAAAGCATTATAAATATCTACACCATGGGTTCCCAACTTTGGGGTTGCCATCAGATTTCAGAGGAATATAACTGTGACACTGGTGGAGCAGGTGCCAGCTCTTGCTGGTGCCCCAGGCCAATTCACTTGTGTTTTAGTATAGATCAAAGGGATTGTTAAATGTATGAGTGTATTTGGTGTTTAAATGTCATGAAAGCTAATGGGATGTCACATGCATTGTTTTTACTTATCTGTATCCCATTATAATGTATTGGCAAACATTTACATTGTGTATACCCCTGTAACTAAATAACCCATCAAAGGAGGGAGAAGCCTTATGGAATGCAAATGAAGAACTTTAAGAGAAACGTGCTAATTTTAAAGCAAGTGGTCATTGTGTGTGATGATTGGAGGTCAAAGACTCAAAATGCATTCCTCACTTTCCGTCATTAAAGGAAAAGCTCACAGGGTAGTGACCCTGTCAGCTTGTTTTCTGTGAGGAGAAGCTATAAGTATGGATTCAGGGAAAGATCCTGGATCTCTGGGCTGTTTGGACTCTTACAGAGAAGTGTACCAGATGCAAAGCAGAGATCCCCAGAGACAATCTGGGAACCCTGAAAAGGCTTATGGGAAACTGACAGTTTATTACATCATTGCTGCCATTTGGAATTATAAACTGTGACTCACCTGTGCATATATTTTATCTGCTTTAACCTCTCAATAACTCACTTCCTTTTCTTAGCTAATAAACCTTTAGTTAGTTTACTATAGAATTGGCTGCCAGTATTTTCTTTGGTGTAAGATCTAGAGTACCAGTTGATCTGGGGTTAGTGACTAGTCTCTTGGGACTGGGAGCAACCTGATGTGATTTTTGGTTTAAGTGACCTTTTATCACAAAGATCAATTTGTCTGGGTGGTAAGATAGACTGGTGAGTCCAAGGGGACTATCTGTGACTCCATGATAAGACTGTTCTAGTGATCCAGGAGTTCACATTGATTACTGACGTGGTGAAATCTAATTGTAGCACATGCCACCTGTTTGGGGTGTCTGCCCTGTTTTCTGACAGTCTGCCTGGAGGTAGGCCTCTCATGGTTGAGAGCTACTCCAGATAGCATGACAATGACCACCCTCCCTTTCTTTATGGCTAGATGGGAGGAATGTGACCTAACGTGGGTGTGTGGGTGTGTATTCGCCACATCACAGTTAAAAGAACATTACTATTGTTGCAAAGTCAAGCCCTCAAAAGTCAGGAAATTCCAGAGTTAAGATTGCCTGTGCAACCTTAATTCAGTCCCTTGTGTATGTGTGTGTGTATAGATTATGATAGTCTTTAGTTACATGATCTTTTCCACAGGCCCTGCACCTCATACAGAGCCCAGGGTGGAAGGTGCTCACTGAATGAGCAACTATTTGGTATTTTGTTTACTTCTCACTGTTCAGTGTGTGGCCCCAGGCTTATTTATTGCATGCTACTCAAACTCTGCTCTGAATACACAACTATTTAATCTTCTCAAGGTCTTTTCTCTGGCATTTGTCACTATAACATGAGGGCTTCACAAACATTTAATTAATCATCACCACTCCTCTGTCAGATGAGGGGGTGATATTATCACCATTTTTAGATAGGGAACTGAGGCCAAGTATCTGCTAACTTTGGGTGCCCAGTTTGAGACACCTAGGACCTGATTTCTTCAGAGTACTTAGCTTTACAGAGCATTTGATATGTTCAAAACACAGCTCCTAGTGACTTCAGTTACAGATATTACTGCTCTGTACTTCCGCAGATTGGCTCCAGGATCCCAAATTAGGCACCAAGAAATTGTGGAACACGTAATTACTGACCACCTGGGAGAAGTCTGGTTTAAGTGACTTGCCCAGCATCACACAGGAACTCTGGGGCAGAGGCAGGGGCAGAATCCAGTTCTCCAGGGCAGCATTCAGCTCCTTTAGCTATGAGACTATCCTTTCTTTTCCTGCAATCCCCAGCCTCATTCACTGCACATCTCCCAACTTCTGCAACAAATGAAGCAAGGATCCTGTGGAAAAATAGTATGTGATTGTGTAACTAAAGACTGTATCATAATGCATACACATTAACTTGGGTGCTTTAACATTGCAACCTTAATGTTTTAATGAAGTATTTGTTTTTGTAATTTCTTAGTTATTTAAAAAAGCAAACTGAAAAACCAATTCTACAATGTGGAGTCATATTGACACCCACATGGATAATCAACAGGACTGGAATCTTCATACCCTCTGCCACTTGAGCTAATGGTGTAACTGATAGCAGTTGTAAGTTGTCATGCTTTATGTGGACCAGAGCTAGAGGGGAATGAGATACTTTTCCCAGTGGGCTTCACAGATATTTGGTGACAGCAGAGGAATGGTGAGACTCAAGGATGTTGAATTTCATTTCAGACCCTGGCGGGGAGTGTGGGCACAAACTCTTCTGCCTGTTTTCCCTAAACGTAACCCTTTCTGTCCCATCGCCTCCATCCTGCCCTGTCCTGTCTCTTCCTAACCTCTGGTTCAGTGTCCCATTCCCATTCTCTTCACCTAGCCATAAACAGTTTACATTCCTGTCTTTCCATTCTCATCCCATCTGTTTTCTTGCCCAGCAACTCCTCAGGACTCCCTGTCTCCGCCCTTGTTTTTCCCCCCTCATTCCCAGTCTCAGTCTTCTTGCCCAACCATTCCCATTTGCCACCACATCGCCCAGCTTCTTGTCCCCAGCCAGTCCCAGTTCTTCCCCTTCTTGCTTCTCATCAGATCGTTTTCTTTCCCACTCTCTTCCCCACACGCTGACCTACAGTAGTCCCCATCACCTTTGGCTCCCAGTCCCAATTTCCCTTGCTGTGCATCTCCTCCAATTTATGCGTGCCCACAGTGCTCCTTGTACCAGTTCTCCCTCTCCTTTCTCTTTCCCCCTTTCCCTCCCAGCTCCTCATCCAGTCTTGGTCTCCTTCCCCACAACTCACAGTCCTAGTTTCCCACTCCTCCCTGCAGGTCTGGCTTTGAGTTATTTGCATTTGAATCAGATTGGTTCCTCCTTTGTGCTGCCTGGCTGTCAATGTGGGGGATATTGGGAGTGTAGGTCTTCCTGCTCTCTTCTCTGGGAAACCCAGAGCAATCCAGAACTGCAACTGCAGAAAAAGTCCTGCTCAGGCCTGTGCACCACCATAATTGCTCCACAACTTGTGAGATCAAGCCTTAAATGCTGAACAGAGATCTTTGTGCTCCTCATTGGGGTGAAGTAAGGTTTACTTGTGTTTTCAGAACACCCAAAGAGAATGAGCTCAAATAAATTAGTAAAAATGTGTTTCATTCCACTGCCTGATACACTATAGGAAATGAACCAAAGCTTGTTCATAGGGTTAGGAAGGAAGGATTGTACAGTGGGTACTAGTCTAGGACTTGAGTTCGAGTCCCTGATCTGCCAGAGACTTCCAGTGTGACCTTCAGCAAGTCACTGAGCCTCTCTGAGTCTCAGTGCCTCATCTGTAAAATGGAGCCAATAGCACTTCTCTACCTTGGAGGCATGTTGTGAGGATATATACATTAAAGATTATGAGGTGCCATATGAGAGCCTTGCATAGATAGGTGGGAATATCATCTTTCATTTAAAAAAGATGTTTGTAAAGGTGCACCCCCTACATACTGAAATAACCAAAGGCAAATTTTAAAAAAATACACCCCCTTTTTTAAAATCTCATGAATTTTTTGGGGGGGGCCTGACTCGTGATTTTGAAGGCTTCTTAGTATCAGCAACATTGGACGATCCACACCCCTGAGATCCTAGGATCTGACCCAGTGTTACCCCAGAAGTCTCTAGCCAGTTTCAGGAGATCCAAGAATAGGAACAGCCAATTTACAGCTCTTGCTCTAGCTACTGGGGGTGGGCTTTCTGGCAGGAGCCCACATGCATACTTGCCAGATTTTAACTGTACATATGTTCATTATCAGTTTCTTTACTGAGCTACATGCAGAGAACACAGGGTACAGGGCAGGTGGCGTAGATTGGAATACACTTGACAGCCCTGACTGCCAAAGCTGTTCTCTGAGATGAAAACAAAAGGAAATCAGCATGATAGTAGCAAGCCTTCCCTAGTATTTGGAAGCGCAAACAAAAAAATAACGACTCCTTCTATTTAAGCTGGTGGTTTACAGCCTCCTTGCTTAAGGTCTTGATCCTCTTGTCCCTTTGGAAATCTTGCCAACTGTTTTCTTCTCAGGATAACCTACCACCACCCGGTAGCTGCTCAGAGGTATTGCACGTGCAGCCACCAGCATTTCATTTGTAACCTTGGAAATCTCAGAAGCTGAGAACAGCAGCGTTTACACAGTAAAATGAATTAAAAATACAGGTACAAGAACTGACCTTACCTCGGTGAGAGGAGATCACTGAGATACACCCGGGCTAGCAGGGGCAGACTGGCAATGGGAGAGATCCCTGGGAGTGAATGAAAGGTGAGACTCTCAGGAAGGATGTGTATGTCACACACACACACGTGCCTATAGAAATGCTGGTTGGGAAACCAGGCCTGTGATCTGCCCCCTGGAGATGCTGGAAAGAGGTGAACTTATGGGTTGCTGCAGAGGGTGTTAGTTAGTTACCAGGCCTTCCTCAAGAAAGCAACAAGAAGGGAGGTGAGCTCATGACCTGATAGGCTAGGGAAAAGGGTAGCAGGGCCTGTTGGGGGCTTCACAGACTTGTGTATGGTTTTAGTAGTGTTGAAAGGTGCCTGGCTGACTGTGTTGACAAATGAAGACTTGTTCAGGCATAAGAGCTGTGAAGTGCATAGAAATATGAAAACTAGGTGGGAGAGGTGAGATTTAAACTCTTTGTTGGCTGGGTTTTTTTGTTTTTTTCTGCTCTCAGTTCACTGTACTTTTCCCCCCTACACAAAAGGGTAGCTTGTGGGAGATAGAGAGAGGTCAGTCTCTCTTCTGCTCCATTCCAAACAATGAGATATGTGACTGTCTTCGTTAGGGGCTGTCTCTCTTCCATATGAAAAGGCTTTAGGAAAATGGTGATCATTGAAACTACGGGCAAGCTCTGGCTTATTTTCTTTTGAGAAATAATGAGGTTTGGACATTTTGAATAAGGGCAAAAACTGTGTTTAATGCCAGCAATCCTGAAATCATGAGAAACTTTAATAATAAACATCACAAGTCCTATGATAAAACAATAAAATGGCAAGAGTTGACAACTGTGCAAATGTGCAAAATATATGTAAGAATTGGTTGGTTGATTGGTCAGAGCTACCTGAAAACTCTGTTTAGAAGATTTGATGAGAGATTGTCTTATAACACCTTCCCCCCCCCCCCCCGTGCGTGTGTGCGTGTGCGCGCGCACACACACACACACACACAGAGCTTTCTTTCTCTAACTGGGTGACTGCTGGTCTTAGACCTGAAGCTAATTTAGAATCTTATCCCCATCAACTATGGGCAACTATGCAAACAAATGTTTATTTAAAAAATGGTTTCCACTGAAATGAACAAAACAAAATGGAAAAAAAAAATTTTCGTTTGGATGAGGTTACGTAATAGTTTATTTATACAACCTAAATCTGGGATTAAATGTTAACTGTCATTTTAATAAATAGCTTTTACATATTAAATCAACACACAAACTATTTACAAGGTGTGGGGTAGTCTGTAACTAATCTATGTGGCCTAGATCCTCCTGTGACAATTGCTGTAGAAATTCCAGTGTATGAATATCTACCCTTGCTAGACAGACAATAGGTTTTTAATTGTAAATAGAGCCTACAACTTTGTTTTATTGAGAAGTAGCAGGGATCTATATTTCTACGCCTGTCTCTTTAAATCTGGAACTCTGGTGCCCTTCTGGAATTCAGCTCTGAGGGAATAGGAAGTACTTTGCTGCAGAGCAAGTCTACTCTTGAGATGTATTCACCTTCCTTTCTGCAAATAATTTAGCTCTGTATCTGCTAAAATTTACGTCTTCTGATGATTTTTTTTTTAACTGAGACACAAAACCTGAAAACTGGATATATAGAAGTGAGTTCACAAATTATGACTTTGTAAAACTCTAGGTTTCTAGCCTTTGGCAGCAGAAGAGAAAGGAAGCTGCAGCAGTTCCTGCAAACTCTCTCTGAGGCATGTACTTGCAGACTGTAAACAGGGAAACATTGAGGGGTGCAGTAGATCTCTGTAGACTTCAGTGAGTGGCACAGAATAAATTGATTTCAAAGGGGCTAGGATTTCATCCTGAGAGTGAACCAAGAGAACACCAGGATAATGTTTCACATTCTATACTTCTTTATAGAACTGTTTGCCAGCTGTTAGATTATATCACAAGCATTTATCTTCTAAAAGCAGCAAAATATTAACTTTCTTTGGTGTGATTGCTTAAGTAACTTTTTATTAATATTATTTATTTTAACAGACTGCAAAAGTGTGCTATGCACTTTACCTACCTATTAGAAAAATGGCAGGTCCTTTTCCTAAAGAGGGCCAGGGCAAGCAATAAAAACCAGAGACATGGGCAAGAGTGGGGTGGGGAGCAGGGAAAGAATATGACACAGCTTAAAATCGATGTAAAATATATATCTAGCCCTATGTAGGTACTTCATCTGCGCTCCGATTACTGACACATCTGAGCCCCTCCCAGTGAAACATCAAGGGCAATAAACCAACAAAAATCTCTCTCCCCTTTTTTCTGCAGGAGCAGCTTTAAACATAGATGTTTCTTCTTTCCTCTTTTCCATCCCTCCACTATCTAACTGTAACAAGCAGTGCTGTGATACAACAGTTTGAGCTCCCTATTATTAGGATGCCATATTGATCATTCACTTTGTTTTTTGCAGATGCAACAATCAGGTGCATGAACTGCAGTTGTGATTAGTCTATGAACTAAACCTATTGTAATGTCCTCTCATTTGTAAAGTGGGGAAACGTAAAAACTAGAAGAAACTGAAATCGGACGCTGGATACCTCAAAATGCATCGGGCCAAGCTCTTACTGGAGTAAATGGCAGCTCCATTGACTTCAGTTTACACCAGGAAAGCATTTGGCACCCAGAGTCAGATTCAGCTATGGCATGACTCCAAGATTTTGGCCTAGCTGGTCAGTATTTCCTATAATGCATGGCACTCTGTGGCTGAGTAACATTGCTTTTCTAGGAGGTGCCACAGAAGGGATAGTTTCACTTTGGGGCCGTACTCCTTTCCTGACATAGTCACTCTTATTCCCAAGAGTAACTTCCCCAGTCTCAGCTATTCTTCCTGGAGCCTTATAGCCTCCTTAATAAAATAAGTCTGTGGAGAAGCCTCCCCCGAAATTTTATTCGATATATTTATAGTACTGAAAGTAAACAAATCTAGAATTTGTGGTTTTGCTGTTCAGAGTTTTCTTACAGAGAAAAGAGGAAAAAGCTGTATACAGCAAACTTAAATTTAAAACTCCTCTGTCACCTGGCCTAATGTAGGTCAATTTGTCTCTAGTCTGTGTGAACTAGGTTACTGATTTTAGCTGAGGGCAGTGTTTCTGCTGTTCGTTGTTATGGATTTCTTTTAATCCCTCCAGTGAGTTAGAATGGTGAGAATGAGAGTGTTGGGCTGCCTGGAGATCAAAGATTTTGTCAGTAGTGAAAAAAAAGGTATAGCAAGCTAACTAGGGGTCTGTCTACACTACAGTGCTGCAGCTATGCCACTGTAGTGCCACAGTGTAGACTTTTCGTACAGTCATGGAAAGGGGTTTTCTGTTGATGTACTTAAATCTACCTCTCTGAGGATGATTCCATTGACCTAGCTACATCTACTTGGGAAGTGGGGGTGGGGGGAGGAGGAGGATTAGGTTGACCTAACAATGTCACACAAGGAGAGAGATTTTTCACAGCCCTGGGCGATGAAGTTAGGTCAACCTAATTTTTACATGTAGACCAGGCCTGATTAAATGTTAATCTAATCTCTATTAGATTAGATTACAAATCAAAATGCTCATCCTTTTGGTATCTGCATGTGGCCTCTGCCCCGATGAATTTAGGCCAGAGACTCAAATGTATCTCTCTCTCTCATGAGAGTTAGGGCAGGTCTACTCTTAAAACGCTGTATTGTTGCAGCTGCCCCATTTTAATGAAGGCGCTCTCTGCCCTAAGAACATAACATAAGAATGGCCACACTGGGTCAGACCAAAGATCCATCTAGCCCAGTATCCTGTCTTCCGACAGTGGCCAATGCCAGATGTCCCAGAGGGAACGAACAGAACATCATCAAGTGATCCACGCCTGTCTCCCATTCCCAGCTTCTGTCAAACAGAGGCTAGGGACACCATTGCTATATCCCATTGGTGTAGTTAATCCATGTCCACGAGAGGCAGTAGATATGTCAACAGGTGAAGCTCTCCTGCCAACGTAGCAGTGTTAGCACCGGCGCTTAGGTCGGTATAACTACGTTGCTCAGGGGTCTGGATTATTTACACCCCTGGGTGACATAATAATACCAAAGTAATTCTGTAGTGTAGTGTAGACACACAATGCAAATGGACAGTGGAAGACCCCCAGCAATGATACTTATTAGAACAACTTTTTGAAACACTAGAGGCAGAGGTGGTAATGCTGCCTGGAGCTGAAGTTGCCCAATACCTTGCATGATAAGATTGTGTTTTCACTTGCTTATAACTTTGACAGATGTTAACTAGTTAGGCTGAGATTTATCACACTGGGTGTCTGCCTTAGGTTGAACTTGTTTGTAAAGTACAGCTAAATTGATTTAGTTGGGGATTGGATGATTTAGTTGGGGACTGGTCCTGCTTTGAGCAGGGGGTTGGACTAGACGACCTCCTGAGGTCCCTTCCAACCCTGATATTCTATGATTCTATCATTCTAAAATGGTTCATCCATTTCAAAGAATAAGATGAGGAGGAAAATACATTGTCCATGTTAAACATATTCTTAGAGGCATTTTGCAAAAATACTCTCGCACCTGCATGCATTAACAGAGTAGGGACTTGGAATTTAGCAGGGGGAGTCAACCTGGTGCAAGGAAAGTGCCTTTTGCTGTCCCCATGAAAATCCATCCAAATTTGGACATATTATATTGGCTTCTGAAAAACACACATCGCGCGTGTGTCTGTGTGTGTGTGTGTGTGTATTGTGTATGATCATGCAATTAAACAGTAGCATAATGTGTATGCACAAGGGGGCTGAAGGAAGGCTGCACTGGCAACCTTAACTCTGGAATTCCCTAGCTCTTGAGTTCTGAAGACATCAATTCTGTAATTGTGTTGTTTTTTTACAAGGATTAGTGTGTGTGCTCTGTGGAAGAGGTGAGATGTAAGAAGTTGAAATGCTTTATACATAGTATTCTTATTTATTTTATAGCTGTATTATTCCCTTCCCCCTAGCATGGGGCAAGAAGAATAGGCAATCAGGCATATAATTATTTATAGTACTAAAAGATGCAGATGAACTTTGATGATTAATTGCAAAAGAGTGGGTATTGTAATGGCATGTAACTGTTAAATGCAGTAGTACATTGTCCTTAAAATATTTATCCTTTCCTTCACTCTTACTGGTTCCTACTTTTTCTTCCTCCTCTGCTGGCTTCCTATTATTTGCCCTTCTCTGTGCCACTTTCCTCACTACATTGTCCCTCCTCTTCCCTGCCATATTCAAGGATTGCTCATGCTGTTTCCAGGTTTCCACCAGGTTAGGTTCCTCTGACCGGCTCACTCTGCTCTGTTGTGTGAGATCAGGGTGTAGCATGTAGTGAATGGGTGAGAAAACAAATGCTGGCTATGTCTGCACTGGAGCTGGAAGGTATAAATTCTGATTAAGGTAGCATGCTTAAAAGGAAGTGTAGAGGGTAGCTAGCACATTGTGCCACAGCTACTCTTCTATTTTTAGCTTGCTAGCTTGATCAGAGCTAGCACCAGGTATATCTCCTCAAGCTGGAATATAAACTTTCCAGCTCCAGTGTAGACATACTCTCTGAGCACTATGTTGGGAACCTTTGAGAGGCAGGCGCTAACCTTGGTGTAATCTGAGACAGTTGAAAAATACCTTAGGCAACAGGATGAGAATGGGATAACTATGTATGTATTTAATGTGGCCCCATTTCCATACAGCATGTTAAGAATCCTCTTAGAGGAGACAACTGTGTTGCTGCAATAGTAGCAATGCAGAATAAAGCAGTTTTTGTTGGAGAAAATCAAAAGGAGGAAGGGAGACTACCTTGAACATCTAACATGAAGACACTGGAATGTGCCTGATTAAAAAACTATGGAGGATACAACAGGCTGAATAACATCAGAGAGGGTTAATGATATAGCACAATGAACATCGTAAACAGAGGGTAATCGTGACCACTAATCAATCACGGCATAAGCTAAAGGTCCACCTGCCCTCTCAGACACTACTGGCACTTGATAAGAATTTTGATTACTCTTCTGTATGTTGCCAGAAGCCTGTAGACATATTAGCAGGCACATTGTACTCTAGCTAAGGGATTTTCTTGTAATGGGGTCCTGAAATCTTGTTTGTCGCATTGAAAAGGAGGTCATTGTGAAAGTTATATTCTGATATTAACAAGAATAATGTGCATTGCAGAGTAGAATAATCATATTTAATTAGCATGGGAGGTTCTTTGAATCCATCAGCCAGCTGTCTGCTTGTTTCTCCAATGTAAAGAGCTGAGGTGAGGTGCCAAATATGACACAAGATGTGCTTGGATGACATAAAAAGGACCCCAAAAGCCATAGGTAAGAAGAGGTAGCAGAAGTTTATGGGGAGGTTACAGATCTGATTGTATTCCACATTACTGTGGTGACGACTTGCACTAAATACTTGTAGAAATGTTGCTAGTTTCACAAGGCCTTTTTGAGGGCAGGTTTTTTTTGGCAGGGGCTTTGCCTGTCGAGAAAATAAATGTAAGATTTATAAAACACCGTACACAACTCCTAGCCATTCATCATCATACTTTGCCAGTCAATCATACCTATCAGCGTGCTTCGCTACGTGTTAATTAGACCTTAACAATGACTTGCAAACTTAAAATGGGGAGGGAAAGTGCACTTTTTGCTTTTCATGATGTAGTAAAAATTCTTTACCCTGGAAATATCAGGAATATCAATATTTTTTCTTTCCTACTGGTCTCATTGGAGGATCAGGGAATTAGAATGGGAACATTCCAAATTCTTCATTGAAGAGGTGTTTTTTAATCTTATCTCAGATATTTCCTCCCAAATGTTGTTGGGAGTTTTTGTTTAACACCTAGTTCACTCAGCGTTTTAAACAGTCTATTTAAAAATCCCTATCACCCTGAATTGCTTAGGTGGCACTTCTTGGTGCTTGTGATGTCACAATTCTACTAGTCTGCCAAAATAGTGGGGTTGATGAGACCTGAATTTTTAATGTAAAATAAGCCAAAAATGAAGGTAACAAAATATATTTCCAATCATTTCCCTTTTTTTGCTTTATGATAAAAATCCAATTATTTTGCTTCTTGAGGTCACCTTTCAAAAAAAGATTAAAAAACCACCTATTGCAAGTAAATAAAAAATTAACCATGAAAGAAAACTAAATTATTTAAGGTTCTATGGCAATGCACATTAAATCTATCTAGATAACCTTGCATGCCTTTTATCCTCATTATAAAACTATCCTTAGGAGCTAGCTATTCTGGAGCATCTTAAAAAGGAGCATTCTAGTAATAACTTTTCTTATCTTGAATTATAATCACTCTGCAATTCGTTGTGTTAATTTGGCAAAAAGGATTGGGGGGGGGAAGCATTTATTTTATATCCTTGCTTGGGAGTTACCTGAGTGCAGCTCTCAAGAGTTCATGAAGTTAGGAACCTAGAGTCTCCTCAGACTCTTAACAGAAGGGTGTGTTGTAATAAAGAACCTCAGAATCAGAGTGGCGCGAACCATTAATTTTCTCAGCGCTCTGTTCCCTCTAACCTTGTTCGTTCTTTTGTCTGTCTCCAGCAGATGGCTAGATGATTGGCATCCTCTAACAATGTTCAGTGCTTATTATCACCATGTCATTTCAAGCAGTGTTTCCATCTTTCTTGCTCTTTTTTTCCTCCTCCATTAATCAACCTGTACTTTCATGTGTTTAGCAAGCCGTTGACAGAGTTGTAGATTTTAACACTTGACTTTATTTTTTCCTCCATAAATACTACTTGATATTTGGGGGGAGGCGGGGAGTTTGGTGCACCAAGTGACCAATGAATTATTTAGCTAAGCAACTATTTTCTGAAAACTTTTAGAAGCATGACTTATTTGTTTTTACTCATCAGTTGCTGTTCAGACCAGTGCAAATGCTTTAAAAACTATAATCTTCAGGGCAGCCTTTTTTTTTTTTTGGTAATGTTTAAAGAAATGCTGATTAAAATGTAGAGATTGTCATAATGTTAAATGGATGCTGAATCAAAGCTATGTAGTAAATGAAAATTACTTGTTTGTGGATCCTCTTCTAGGTATCAAATCTGCAGTTAAAGGGCAGTATTTGGTACTGAACAGTACATTCTGGTATTTTTGTTGTTGTTGTTTCAATCCCCATATTGGCAAACCTGATGAGTGATATATTTACAAGTTCCATCGCTGGCACAGTGTTCCTTTCTAGATACAATCTCCTCACAGATTTCAGAAGTCACCAGTAGAGTTGCTGAATGATGGATATTTCAATGTGCTGGCAATAATAAAATAGTTCTGGGTTGAACTGAAAACATTTTTTTTTCTTTTTAAAATTTCTAGTGTGTTGTAAAGTTGAGGAAAAAAAATAGTTGGGGTTAAATGAAATGTCTCATTCGGTCCAAAACACAGCATTTCATTTCTATTTTCGGCATTTTGAATGTTTAAATTACAAAAAAATTAAAGGAAACTTTAATATGAATGGTTTCAAATAAAAAAAACTTTATTTTTTTTTGTGGTGGCGGGGTGGGACTTTTTAGGGTGTCTTTTGACCAAAACAACTCAGCAAAATTGACACAAGTTTGTGAAAGAGCTTTGGTGTTCCGACAATTACATTTTTTTCACTGAAAGTCTTCGTTGTAAAATTTCACCCAGTGTTACTTGCCTGTCAGCTTTACTGGAAATAATTAATCATCAGTTTGATAATTAGACATTAAGGACCTGATTCTTCACTCACTCATGCCAATGTAAGTTGGAAGAAGCTCCACTAAAGTCACCAGAGTCACACCATTATTGAAACTTCATTAATTCAAGTGGAGGCATTGCTGACTTACACTGATGTGAATCAGAGTAGCAGCCGTGTTAGTCTGTATCCACAAAAAGAAAAGGAGGACTTGTGGCACCTTAGAGAGTAACAGATTTATTTGAGCATAAGCTTTTGTGAGCTATAGCTCACTTCATCCGGATGCATGCAGTGGAAAATACAGTGGGGAGATTTATATACACAGAGAATATGAAACAATGGGTGTTACTATACCCACTGTAAAGAGAGAGATCAGGTAAGGTGAGCTATTACCAGCAAGGGGGGGGGACCTTTTGTAGTGATAATCAAGGTGGGCCATTACCAGCAGTTGACAAGAACTTCTGAGGAACAGCGGGGGTGGAGGGAGGGGAATAAACGTGGGGAAATAGTTTTACTTTGTGTAATGACCATCCACTCCCAGTCTTTATTCAAGCCTAAGTTAATTGTATCCAGTTTGCAGATTAATTCCAATTCAGCAGTTTCTTGTTGGAGTCTGTTTTTGAAGTTTTTTTTGTTGAAGAATTGCCACTTTTAGGTCTGTAATCGAGTGACCAAAGAGATTGAAGTGTTCTCTGACTGGTTTTTGAATGTTATAATTCTTGACATCTGATTTGTGTCCATTTATTCTTTTACATAGAGACTGTCCAGTTTGGCCAATGTACATGGCAGAGGGGCATTGCTGGCACATGATGGCATATATCACATTGGTAAATGTGCAGGTGAGCGAGTCTCTGATAGAATACCCCTAATCACATCAGACACACTATCTGCTACCCAAGAACCATAAACCTGGAAATCCTGGACACCCCATCATCTCAGGCATTGGCACCCTGACAGAAGGATTGTCTGGCTATGTGGACTCCCTCCTCAGGCCCAATGCTACCAGCACTCCCAGCTATCTTCGACACACCACTGACTTCCTGAGGAAACTACAATCCATCGGTGAGCTTCCTGAAAACACCCTCCTGGCCACTATGGATGTAGAAGCCCTCTACACCAACGTTCCACACAAAGATGGACAACAAGCCGTCAGGAACACTATCCCCGATAATGTCACGGCAAACCTGGTGGCTGAACTTTGTGACTTTGTTCTCACCCATAACTATTTCACATTTGGGGACAATCTATACCTTCAAATCAGCGGCACTGCCATGGGTACCCGCATGGCCCCACAGTATGCCAACATTTTTATGGCTGACTTAGAACAATGCTTCCTCAGCTCTCGTCCCCTAATGCCCGTACTCTACTTGCGCTATGTTGATGACATCTTCATCATCTGGACCCATGGAAAAGAAGCCCTTGAGGAATTCCACCTTGATTTCAACAATTTCCATCCCACCATCAACCTCAGCCTGGACCAGTCCACACCCACTTCCTGGACACTATGGTGCTAATAAGCGATGGTCACATAAACACCACCCTATACCGGAAACCTACTGACCGCTATTCCTACCTACATGCCTCCAGCTTTCACCCTGACCACACCACACGATCCATTGTCTACAGCCAAGCTCTGCAATTCAACCGCATTTGCTCCAACCCCTCAGACAGAGACAAGCACCTACAAGATCTCTATCAAGCATTCTTACAACTACAATACCCACCTGCTGAAGTGAGGAAACAGCTTGACAGAGCCAGAAGAGGAGCCAGAAGTTACCTATTACAGGACAGGCCCAACAAAGAAAATAACAGAACACCACTAGCTGTCACCTTCAGCCCCCAACTAAAACCTCTCCAACACATCATCAAGGATCTACAACCTATCCTGAAGGATGACCCATCACTCTCACAGATCTTGGGAGACAGGCCAGTCCTTGCTTACAGACAGCCCCCCACCTGAAGCAAATACTCACCAGCAACCACACACCACACAACAGAACCACTAACCCAGGAACCTATCCCTGCAACAAAGCCCATTGCCAACAGTGTCCACAGATCTATTCAGGAGACACCCTCATAGAGCCTAATCACATCAGACACACTATCAGAGACTCGCTCACCTGCACATTTACCAATGTGATATATGCCATCATGTGCCAGCAATGCCCCTCTTCCATGTACATTGGCCAAACTGGACAGTCTCTACGTAAAAGAATAAATGGACACAAATAAGACGTCAAGAATTATAACATTCAAAAACGAGTCGGAGAACACTTCAATCTCTTTGGTCACTCGATTACAGACCTAAAAGTGGCAATTCTTCAACAAAGAAAACTTCAAAAACAGACTCCAACAAGAGACTGCTGAATTGGAATTAATTTGCAAACTGGATACAATTAACTTAGGCTTGAATAAAGTCTGGGAGAGGATGGGTCATTACACAAAGTAAAACTATTTCCCCATGTTTATTCCCCTCCCCCCACCCCCGCTGTTCCTCAGACGTTCTTGTCAACTGCTGGTAATGGCCCACCTTGATTATCACTACAAAAGGTCCCCCCCGCTTGCTGGTAATAGCTCACCTTACCTGATCACTCTCTTTACAGTGGGTATGGTAACACCCATTTTTTCATGTTCTCTGTGTATATAAATCTCCCCACTGTATTTTCCACTGCATGCATCCGATGAAGTGAGCTGTAGCTCACGAAAGCTTATGCTCAAATAAATTTGTTACTCTCTAAGGTGCCACAAGTCCTCCTTTTCTTTTTATTGATGTGAATGAAATCAAAATCAAGCCCCATGTGTATTCATAGCTTTTCAAAGTAGTGCTCTGTGAGGGAAATATTTCAGGTGACTGTCAAAAACACTCTCAGCATTATCTTAACTGTGCTCCCATGGACTCCATGGGAACACAGTTAAACCAACGTTGAGTGTGTTTGAAAATCCCACCCTATAGCATGGATCTTTGACAGGTGGGGACAAAAAGTGAGCTATGAAATGCAGGGCAACACAAGTACGATAGAACCTCAGAGTTATGAACACGTTGGGAGTGGAGGTTGTTCATAACTCTGAACAAAACGTTGATCTTTCAAAAGTTTACAACTCAACATTGAGTTAATGCAGCTTTGAAACTTTATTATGCAGAAGAAAAATGCTGCTTTTCTTTAATGTTTTAGTAGTTTAACATAGTACTGTGCTTGCTTCTTTTTTTTTTTAATCTCTTTTGCTGCCTGATTGTGTACTTCCGATTCCAAAAGAGGTGCGTGGTGGACTGGTCAGTTCATGACTCTGGTGTTCATAACTCTGAGGTTCTACTGTAGTTGGTGTCTATATGAACTTTACCCTATGTGCTGTGAACCAAAGCAAAAGGAACCCATTTCCCCACACACACCATCACATTTACCACAAGAATATATGCTAAAATAGCTTCTGCAGTTAATTCTCTTAAAATCTGTGCTTTCTTAAATTATTGGCAAAAAGTCTCTGCCTATGAACCTTCTGAGTTCATTTGCATTTTTCACATTATCATGTAAGTAGGAAAAGTGTGACTACAAATCTTTTATTAATCATGGGAAATTCTACACCTGCGTGAAACCTGATTCATGCCTGCTTCTTGACTAGTAGCTACAGCATTCTAGATGTGAATTTTCATAAATTGAGTATGCCACCATAGTGGTGTGAATGGATGTAATCATCAGTACAAATCAGTAACATCTAATGAGAACAGTGTGTATGGAAGGAATTCTAGTCACAAACTTCATGTTATTTAGTGCAGTGAATTTTAAAGAAAGGGTTTATTCTTAAAATAAAAAAACTATAATTCCCTCTCAAAGGAGATGGTTGAAGGACTCGGTGCTACACTGTGATTCCTTGAACTACAGGAATATTTAGTAGAAACTGATTGTAATGAACACTACTTGGTAAAGAACACATCAGAAACCAAAAAATTATAAAGAAGTAAACTGTTTAAGTGTATAGTCCATTACATTTAATAACCAAAGGAAATAGGAACTTTGCAAGAGTTCAGAGATGATATTCAAATCATCTGGGATGTTGACTCTCTTACTGAATAAATTAATTTAGTAGAACCAATAATTAGTGAAGGCAAGTATTGAGTAATAGGAGGAAAAGTTGTATTTGACAATCACTGCGTCAGTTGTAGTTAATACAGACTGCATTTCGCACAATGAAATGAAATGAAATGAATAAATATAATAACAATCAATAAAATTATATATATATATAAATCAATAAAAATAAACATTGGTTTGAGCCTAGCTAAACCCTTCTTCCTGAGGCATATTTCAAAACAGCATTTCCATATAAATAGAAGCACTTCATTTTGTGATCAAATTTGTAATGGACTGAGCTAGGCGTCTGTCACCTAAGAGACCTGGGTTCAATTTATGGTTTAATCATAACTGAGAACTAATCTAATTGTTTCCTCTGAACCCCCATATATAGAGCCCCACGCAGATACAAAATTTGTATATGCATCGGGTCCACGATCCTCAAACATGGTCCACGATTATCCGTGGGATGCAGATATCCACAGATATAAAGCGGATATCCGCAGATTTGCAGGGCTCTACCCATATGTCCAAAACAGTAAATTGATCTTCTGCTGGGCAGCTAACATGTTTGCTGAAGAAAAGCCTTTATATGGAATAGCCTAGGCTGATGAGTCCTGGGGATGCTTGAGAAATGTCTTTGTAACCCACTGGTCAGCATGTGGTGTCTGACACACGTGATCTGAATTTGTTAAAGGTATCTTTAGCTTGGTAATAGAGGCTTTTAGCTCTGGAAGTTCAATTCCCATTGTTGGCTAGGATGGTGGCTGTCATATGTGCCTGTGATATACAGTGGCCCAGGTCCTGATCCTGCAATGAGCTCCATGTGGCTGGATCATGTACTCATGCCGAGCTCTGCTAAAGTTAAGTAGGCTCTACCAGTTTGTCTCACTGCAGCATTGGAGCCCTAGTGCTTCTACATACTCAGAACAACAGCAGCAAGCCTCTCAAGATACAAAATGGCAGCACTGCAGAGGTTGGGAAAGGACCGGGTGGCAATTATTTCAGAAGTAGGTAAGCGAAGCAGTGTTTTTATAACCATTTTAAATATGATTACAAGCCCAGATGTGGACAGAGATTTCAGACCAATGTAGACATACACACTTGCATCTTTTGAAGTGGAGCAGACAAAGTCGGGCATTAGTAAGAAGGCATGGGCTGAGTTGTTGTCAATGGGCTGGTGATACCCAGCTGTATGTCTCCATTTCCTCTGACCTGGAGAGTGTAGTGGAATGGATGGCTGAGATTCTGTTGGAAATTTAGGGCCTGAGTGAGAACACGCTGGATGAGGATTAATCTCAGTAAAGACTGAGATAATGTCTTTAGTCTGGGGCATACAACCTAAAGACTTGTGTGTGTATTCTGTCCAGGCTACCAGCTGCTAGGAGAGGGCTTGTAGGTCTTTTCCCTGGTCAGCACTGAAATAATAACTACCTGCCTTTTAGACAGTGAGCGTGGGTGTGAGTTTTAAAACCAAAATTTTAGGTATCCCGTGTGTATGGAATTCTAAACTAAGACTTCAGTGACGACCTATACTCTAATCCAGGGATGCCGTCAAATTAAAAATCACACTTCTGTCTGCACATTTGTTAGTATCCCAGAATGGAGTTATTGTTTAGATTCAATATCAGTAATTTAGAGTAATGCATTACACGGATGTTGCAGTTATCCCACAAGCAAGTGTTAAACCGAGCAAGTTCAGAGTTAAGTCTTAAAAGAAACCCCAAAATGTGGGACATACAGAATGCACGGAAAGGAATGCAAACAACCGTAACTCTGCCCTGTAGTGAAGCCATGAGATGATGGCATGATTATAATTAAGGCGTTTTAGTTTGTGTGGTCCCAGATTAGATTAAATTGATTTTTAAAGATATGTTGTTTTTCTTTTCCCCTTTTGTTGTGCCATAGCCCTGATTCAGGGTGGCTCTTAAGCAGGTGCTTAGGTCCAATTGACTTTCCTGGGACTTACACATGTGCTTAAGTGGTGTCCTGAATAAGAACGCTTTCCTAAACCTGAGCCTACATGCATAGTGAGATGGGTGATTGTTGGCATGCCAAAAATATCCCTGTTCTAGCCTTAGAGCAGCTCAGGACTCTGGTGTAGGTTCGTGAGACCCTTTTCTCGGTTCCTCTGTATTCAGACTCAAAATTCAGGGGAGGCAATGCCCTGTGAACTCAAATTCGTTAGTCAGAAATGTGAGTTTGGGCCTTGTTTTACCTCAATATCCAGGCAGCCAATCCAAAATTATTAAGCCCAGCCTGATGAATATTTCAGCAAACCTAATTTGATTTTCCAGTTTAAAATGAAACCTAAAATCAGTATGGCAACATTTTCCTAATTTCAGATTTCAACACAGAATTTCACTCTGCTCTAGTAAATCATGATCTATGCAGAGATGGCTACATACCCTTTCTGTTACGTGTCTACTCATCTCAGTTAGAAGCTGACAAATGCATGCATTCACTTTCTCCTCTTAACTGTATTGCAGACAGCTATCAATCTCAGTCTAATGCTTTCTTGGCTTCGACAATACCAAATGAAAAACAGTTGTGTCTATGGATATGACGGAGTGCATCAGCATGAGTGCTGTTGCCTGTGCAGAACTTTCTGAGGTCTTTAAGTTGTGATTTGATCAGTTTTGTGTCTGACTTTCTCACTCAGCGTCTATCTATTGTCATGTAAAGTTGTCTGTCTAACCCTCAGGATTACTAGTTCGCAATTATTACTTTCTTTACTTCACATATGTACGTGATCTAACTTTTCAGATAACATTTGCTTGATTTTTAAGCAGCACTGATACACATGTCTTGGATTTTCTTTTTAAGCCAAAGCTGCAGTTTCCTTATCAAGTTAGCTTTCAGTGGACATTGTGTGCCTGAGCCACTCAAAAAAAAAAAAAAAAAAAAAAAAGGGTTCAAACCTAAGTTGCCAGTGTCATTGGGGTAATCCAGCCCTGTACTCATCACTGGTCAAACTTTTTGACTGAACACTTTTCTGTCACAAAATACTGTTTTGTTGAAATGGAAACATTTGACCGGAACACGTCAATGTTTGATGGAAAAATTTCAGCATGCTTCAGACTCCAAATGGAAATTTCATTCTGTCTTTCTTGTTTCATTTAGACTCTCACATTGTCTTGTTTTGACTTAAATTTTTAACTGTTAAATTTAAAATTTCTGTAATTATATTAATAGCGGATATTATGTTTTTACCTTATTAGAAGCCTTTAGTTGAGATAATGTCATTTCACTGTTTCCAAATCATAATATTTTGGAATTTCCATTCTGATTCTTTGTACCAGTTCTGGATATTTTTTCCCTAAAATGTAGATTTTCCAAGGGGTGGAAATTCCTTTTTTTTCTGACCAGTTCTGTTCTACAGCAGCAGAAGTCACCTGTGCAAAAGGGCTGGTGTGGCTCTGCTCTGCAAGATGAGGCGGAGTTGTTCAGGGGCTGTATGAATCTGCATCGTAACACTAACCCTCTGTGGGGCATTGGGGAGTGGTACAGGAAAGGATGGTGCTTAAACCTGAAGATCTTGCAACTTTTCAGATCTCTCTATTTTCTCTTCTGCCTGCAGGGAGGAGTGTGCTTTTGAGTCTTGTAGGCACTTAGTTTGAAGTAGCCTTGGCAGACCAGCCTGCAGTGGGAGGATTTATCCCATCTGTGCACCTTCTCAGTGCCGTGCCTGGCCTGCCTGCTCAGTGGTAGGCTCTTGAATTTAACCATAATGAATATAATGGCACACATTCTTCAGTGGTTCAACTGCTTAGCCTTATCAGGGATTAATTTAGTCCCTTTAGAATAAGGGGAGGTGAGAGTGTCTGTGTCTGTCTGCTACATAAACTTAATAAAGAAGTCTCACCACCTTCAAGGCCACTCTCAAGGATGTCCTGCTGAAAATGTAACCCGCTTAGTAGATGCCATTCCTTTCTCATTACCTCCTGACTGCAGGAAAGCTACCATCTTCCCAATGAAAAGGATTTAAGCTTGATAACCCTGAAATTTCTCTGCTGGGCTCCCAATCAACGAACAATAACACTGGGCATTACTGGGCTGGTTTGTTTGCTTATTTGTTTGTTTATATTTGCCTATCATGCTGACCCTCCATATCAGATGGTGAGTTATGTTCTTGTGAACAGGAGCCAGGGGAGCTTGAATCCTGCTTATTTCAAACTGTCTGCCCACCAGGATAAAGCAGACAGGGAGAGGAGGGGCAGTGCACTGTGCCTGTGTCAAGGCTGTACTGTGCATGAATAGGAATGCTAATACCAGGACTGTCCATAATGTATTCATTCCACAGTGCTCTGGTTCTGAATTTCCATTTTTTAGGTTAGTTAGCTTTAAATATAGGTGAGTATCTTTACCTAAAAGTCAGGTGACCAGATATCCTGATTTTGTAGGGACAGTCCTGATATTTGGGGCTTTGTCTTATATAGGTGCTGATTACCCCCCACCCTGTACTGATTTTTCACCCTTGCTTTCTGGTCAACCTCCCTAAAAGACCACTTTACAATTAAAAAAGAATTGTGGGCTGGGACAAGGGTGAGGTGGCATGAGGAAAAGGTTGTCAAAACATGTGGATCCCAGGTTGTAAAAGGTTTTGATGGGGTATTTTAGTTAGTCGTGTGGGGAAAAAAAAACTCACTTGGAAAGACTCTCGCTCTCCTGTGCCAGAGCTTTTCTGCGGCTGGCATCAGAGCTGGTTACGGTCCCCTGATTCTGCCAGCTGGCCCCAGCACCACTTAGAGCTGCAATAGGACAGCTCTGGGTTGTGCCACTGCTATAGGGTCCTTAATTAATCCCAGGCCAGGGCAGAGGATTGGTATAGCAAAGCAGAGTTCTGCAATGCACCCCTCCTCCCCCAGCATAGCCCCTTGCCAGGAATGGACCCCAGGGGCAACAGACTAAGGTCTGTTAGTTACATGTGGCAGCAGTTTCTTCTACACCAGGGAATTCTCTGCTGGGAATCTGTGTTCGGCTGACTACCCCTTACACCACGTGAGTAACACAGTGTGGCTTGATCTCATTCGAGAATCCGTCTGTATTTTCTTTCCATCCTGTCCCTCTATCGCACAGTGATTTTTTTCTCTCACTTGCATGTAACAGGACTTCAGCTAAAGATCGACACTTAAAAAAATAAATAAACAAAAATCACAAGGGAATAACCAGTTAGAAACCCTCTAAACAAAGCGAAGAAACAAACAAAAAACTGAATGCTACTTCACGTATTACACTAAAGGGAGTGATATGGCTGCATTAAAAATAAATAGTCAATTAAGTGTGATTAATTATGCTGCTGTACATTAGTCCTGCTTGTCTCTTTCCTCAACATAGTCCAGGAAAGGATTCAAAATTAATACTTAGTTAGCCGTGCGGTTCCTGGCAGAGTAAACAGCCTGTATCTTTTTTTTTTTTAAGCCAGACCAATGTTTTTGCATCTCTGATCTGCAGAGCTCTGTTTGCAAGTAATGACACAATGACACAGAAAATTAGAGCTATAAGTATTTCAAGCAACACATCTTCTCTGTATAGCATCCTATATGTCTGATATTAGTTAAAAGTCATTATGACGAGCGTCCAAGAGCATTTCCTTTGGATGAGAGCAACCGATCTCCGCTCCTGAGGGTGTGATGGGGCGGGGGAGGCAGCAGCAGGGGAAGGAATCTATTCAGTAGTGGTCTGCCAGTTGGATTTAAGTGTAGAGTTGAAGGGCTATGCAGATGAGTGGCCACCCCACAGCACCTCCTGATGGCCTCAGGGCAGCCCTGCACACAGCTCCTCACCTCACTTTCCCTTCTTAGATCCCCCAAATAAACTACACACAGAGGTTTTTCCAGTCCATTCACAACAGCCTTCCTGAAGGTTTGATTAACTTAAAGGTCAGAACTAAATGCAAGTCTTCCGTCCAGCCTGGAGCTGAGTACAGCCCAAACTCCTCTGACCTGGTCAGAGTCCTTCCTGCCTTATCAGGCTATTCCCAGCCCTTTCAAACTGGAGCAATTCCACAGCTCTCAGGGTCTTCCCTACAGGAACCTCTCACTCACTATGGCTTCCTGAGATTCTCCCTTACTGTGGCCACCTTCTGCTCTTTGTAGGAAATAGCAGATCCTGAAGAAGAGCTCTTTGTAAGCATGAAGGCATGTGTCTGTCTGTCTCTCTCTTTCTTTCTCTCTCTCTCTCTCTCCAACAGAAGTTGGTCCAATAATAGATATTACCTCACCCACCTTGTCTCTTTAATATCCTGGGACCAGCATGGCTGCCACAACACTGCATATAAAGAATAGAGATGCTTTCTTGGATGAGGGTCTATATCAATGGTGGGCAACCTGCTGCCCCTCAGGGTAAGCGAGCCGCGAGACATTTTGCTGACGTTGACCGTCCACAGGCATGGCCCCCTGCAGCTCCCATTGGCCGTGGTTCACTGTTCCCGGCCAATGGGAGCTGCCGGAAGGGCCTGCCAGGATGTCCCTGTGGCCCGCAGCTCCCATTGGACGGGAACGGTGAACTGAGGCCACTGGGAGCTGTGGGAGGCCGTGCCTGTGGATGGTCAACGTCAGCTGTCATAAATATAAAGGGAAGGGTAACCACCTTTCTGTATACAGTGCTATAAAATCCCTCCTGGCCAGAGGCAAAATCCTTTCACCTGTAAAGGGTTAAGAAGCTAAGGTAACCTCCCTGGCACCTGACCCAAAATGACCAATGAGGGGACAAGATACTTTCAAATCTGGAGAGGGGGAAAAAAGGCTTTTGTCTGTCTGTCTGTGATACCTTTGCTGGGAACAGATCAAGGATGCAAGCCCTTCAACTCCTGTAAATTTAGTAAGTAATCTAGCTAGAAAATGCGTTAGGTTTTCTTTGTTTTTGCTTGTAAATTTGCTGTGCTGGAGGGAATGTGTATTCCTGTTTTTGTGTCTTTTTGTAACTTAAGGTTTTGCCTAGAGGGATTCTCTGTGTTTTGAATCTGATTACCCTGTAAAGTATTTACCATCCTGATTTAAAGAGGTGATTCTTTTATCTTTTCTTTAAATAAAATTCTTCTTTTAAGAACCTGATTGATTTTTTCATTGTTCTTAAGATCCAAGGGTTTGGGTCTGTGTTCACCTGTACGAATTGGTGAGGATATTATCCAGCCCTCCCCAGGAAAGGGGGTGTAGGGCTTGGGGGCATATTTGGGGGGAATAGGACTGCAAGTGGTCCTTTCCCTGTTCTTTGTCTAAATCACTTGGTGGTGGCAGCATACTGTTCAAGGACAAGGCAAAGTTTGTACCTTGGGGAAATTTTTAACCTAAGCTGGTAAAAATAAGCTTAGGGGGTCTTTCATGCGGGTCCCCACATCTGTACCCTAGAGTTCAGAGTGGGGAGGGAACCCTGACATCAGCAAAACGTCTTGAGGTCCACAATCAGCTTACCCTGATCTGCTGCAGCTTGCCCACCACTGGTCTATATTCTTTGTGGGGCTCTCCATTGTTTTTTATCACTCTGTGACTCTGTGTGAGAAATCAGCCAAATGTTGGTAAGCCAATAGAGTCTCATACTTCAGAAAAGAGCTTTGAGACTGATACAGAAAACAAACAAACAGAGGATTGTTTATATGAAAGCAAATTGTTCCATTTTCTAGCCTGATCATTTTGAAGGATTGGGTTGTCTCGAGTGTCCCTCTGCACATTAATATGGTAAAGAAACATAAAATTCTGTGTTTGTCTTTTTCCATTTGAGATACTGATGTGTAAAATAACTGTCCTGCTTTGTAATAGGCTGTTGTAATATTGCATAATTAACAGTTTGTGAATGACTCCACTTATAATTGATCCAGAATGCAACTCTTCAAATACAAGTTAATACTTCATATCTTGAGCTAAATTATTTACATGCAGCTTGATGATGTGTTTTCAATTCAATTTAAAATGCCACCTATGTCTTGGATAGGCAGTCTGCATCCGATGAAGTGAGCTGTAGCTCATGAAAGCTTATGCTCAAATAAATTGGTTAGTCTCTAAGGTGCCACAAGTACTCCTTTTCTTTTTGTCCCTGTCTTAGCACTCAATGGTAGGAGAGAGACAAAGTGAAATAATACATGCTCATTGCACTTTAGAGGGGGGAAAAAGGAAGAGTGGATATTGGATGGTTTAGGGGATTTGGTAGATGGATATTGCTCTACCAGATTTTAACTTACACCAGATAACTTAGAGAAAAAAATGGTACCATCTGTTGGTTGTTCATTTGCATATGTGAAACGAGTTGCTGGTCTCAGTCTAATATCCCACCCCTTTTAATGACTAGCATCCTTGTAGGTATCTTAGAGCTTGTCTACAGGGTGCGGTTATGCACTCTACGTTAGTGTGCTTTACAGATCACTCCCCTGTGTTGTGCATTAATTGGACTCTGGTGACCCTGCTGGTGCACTTTAACATCGTGCTATTTCAAACACTATATTAAAGTGCACTAGGGAACCTTCAGTGAGGACTAGCATTGTCTACACAGACCAATTAATGCACAACATATTAGTGCATTTCCTCAGAGAGCATTACCCCATCACGTAGAAAAGCCCTTAAAAGAGGGGCTGGTGATTGTTTAAGCTATGGAGATTTTTATTATCCTCTAGGCTCACCCATAGTTATGGCTACTTAAGGTTTCTGGCCCATTGATAGGGCCTTGCACTTTTTCTGCTTCCCTGGTGAAGCATCAAGCTCTAGATGAACAAAGGACTACAGTCTCTAGGACTGTCAATCTGGCACTTTTCACCAGTGCTAGATTTATTCTGAAAGAAAAGGGCTAGGAGGAATTATAAAGCAAAGAATGTTGTGCCCTTCCCCTTCCTAAAAAATGTAAGCGGATTTATGTCAACATCTGAAAAGACAAAAAGGAAAAGAATTATTCTCCTTATTTGTACTCTGTCAACCAAAGATGCATATTTACAGAGAGGTAAAATGTCGTGTTTCAAGCAAGATATTGATGACATGATGCAGTGCGCTTTGCACCACACCATCTGGCAATGAGGAGGAAATATCAAATGCTAATAAGAACATTAATAATCGGTTGTGGAGAAATTGCTACATTTGTCTGGATTAGTGTTTGCTTTTATTACTGTTACATGATACTAAGGCCAATGTTTTGAAAATTGGGTGCCTAAAGTTAGGCAGCCAAATCCATATTTAAGTATCTAAATAAATGACCAGATTTTCAGAGAGGCTAAATCAGATCATTTCCTCCTGGTGCCTCAGTATGGTTTTAAGAGCTTAATGTTAGTCATCGACTTGAATATTTTAGCCATCATATTTTGTTTATATTTTACATATGGAATGACAGCTTTTATCTACTTTTTAACTATTTTGAGATGTACAGTACATATTCCAACAACACTGTTGGTATCATTTTAGTAACAGTCGAAATGATCCCTTTCTAGGACACAGGTTGTAGCAAATATTTAATTGTTGCAAGGAACTGCCACTAGTTAATAATAATGTTTTCTCTGAATCCAAGGAAGGGAGACTATGCCCATTGCACTGGAGGATTGGGAATGTTGGGCAATTTATGGACACTGGGCCATGTGTTGTGTTGATTATCGATCTTTAGGAGAACACCATAGTAATGAAATTGGATCCTCTCTGCTTCATGTCGCTAAAACAGAAATGCAACAGATCGGTGTTAATGCTAGCAGAAAAACAAAATTAACTTCAATTTACTAAAACAGTATACTACAAGCTGGCCAAAATTCACACTATGTATATAAATCTCTAGTATATTGGTTTATTTTGCATTTTTGTAGTTCAAATACTATATACTTGTGATTTAAGGTATAATTTAAGGAACTCCATTTACTTCCTAATACTAATTAGTGCATAGACTTTATTCCATATTAGAGTGTCTGGGGGAAAAGTGCTGCTCATTACACTGTCTGTGAGGATTTTTTTCTGGGGGAAAAATACCCTTGCCTGAATCCGGTCTGATTTAGAGAATACTAGTCTGAAAGGTGTAATGCATTAATGTCAAGCGTAATATTTTAATAGCAGCAACTGCAGTGCAACAGAGTAATCGGTCTTGCAGTGCTAGCCATCCTGCATTATCACATCTCTAATTTTTGTTAGGCATCCTTCATCCATGTTTGACTGGCAAAGGAGGAAAATGATAAACCAGGGTAATGTTATATGGCAACACAGTAGCATGTGTGCCTGAAGCTGTTAAAGGGCAGAAGGCTAGATTCTGGGTCAGATCCTCAGGAAAGTGTGAATCAGGACAACTCCATTGTTCTCATTTACACCAACTGAGGAGCCTGTTAATCAGCATGGCTCCACTGACTTCAGTGAAGTTCACCAGTCTACACCAGCTGAGAATCTGGCCCTCTGCCTTTAAGACCTGTAGCTCTATCTTTAGGTATTCCAAAGCACTTAGTTTCTATCATCCTTTCTGTAGAGTGCAGCATGGATTCTGCTCACATGTAACAGAAGCCTCTGTAGTCAGTGAATATTGGCCCCATGTGAGAGGTGTATTGGCCTTAGATTCCCTGATCACGAGACTGTGACCTGGAATAGAATCTACTTTCGTATCAGGACTCATCTGTTACTCTAATCACACTCGTCAACACAACACCTTGGCAACTCTGCGGGCTGGTGCAGTGAGAGGGAGCCTGGCTCCCCACACCCATTGCAGAGGCTAGCACCCCAGGCAATTCCTGCCTAGACCACTCCCTGATCCCCTACGTAGGGTTGTAACAGGATAACTCCTGTTACTAATATACAAATGGACCAAACTTCCCCAAACCCGGTACATTTAAATGGAGGATTAGTTGCAGAACTTAGCAATTATCAAAACATTGTTTTAAAGAAGGGCATGTTTGATATTTGCTAGTAGCCAGTGACTAAGATGGGTCATGCTGATATGAGGCAAGAAGCCGACTCAGAATATTATACTGCCATTATCAAAAATTTAGCATTTTCCGGACAGATACCATCAACTTACCATCCATGTTCCCTAGTCTAAATACAGTATAGGAAAAACTGACCGCTGATAGTATCGTGTGGTAATTGTTACCAAAAAGAAACTCTTTGATGGTGACCTCTGTTGGTTATAGCGTTTATGAGAGTGAAAATATAAAGAGGAGGCAGAGTTCTTGAACACAGTGTAGGCACGGCTGAGCCCAGTATTTGTGAGGATGAAACATGAGAAATGCCAAAGGTTCTTGAGAGGAACAGTGAGTACTACTATTAGTAACCACTTGCTGACCAATAGGAGGCAAAGGTTCAGACTGAGAGGCCGAAGGGTATTAAGTGACCATGGTGGAGTTTGGGGATGAAGTTCTGCCTCCATTCAGGTTAATGATAAAATTCCCCTTGATTGGAGTGGAGCAAGGATTTTACCCTTCATCATTTAGGGTATGTTGAAAATTTGATTGCAGCTTCTTTAATCTAACTTACATGGCTAATAATAGCAGTCAAGATGCAGCAGCGTGGAACCTTCCCCTACTGTTACTCACATCTTCTTGTCAACTGTTTGAAATGGGCCATCCTGATTATCAATACAAAAGTTTCTTTTTCTCCTGCTGGTAATAGCCCACCTTAATTGATTAGTCTCATTAGAGTTGGTATGGCAACACTCATTTTTTCATGTTCTCTGTGTATATATATCTTCCTACTGTATTTTCCACTGCATGCATCCAATGAAGTGGGTTTTAGCCCACAAAAGCTTATGCCCAAATAAATTTGTTAGTCTCTAAAGTGCCACAAGTACTCCTTGTTTTTTTTTTTCCTACAAATTCAAGTATTCACCCAGATTTCCAGTTGGTCTTATTCAGCCCATGCTGAAGTCTCAGGCAGCTGTCTTCTCTACTATTATTAACCATGCTATCTAGATTGAAGCTAGTGCAGGTCTGTCTGTCTGAGCTGCAGTTGCACATTTGACCACAGAGAAGGCGTCCACTAGGGTCGGATCCAATGCCTCTTTCCATTGACTTGAATGGGAATTAGATAAGGCCTTTCTTTTGCACACACAACACACCAATCTCAGCCAGGAATAATCAGCTGGCAAGTAAAGTCTACTTCACAGCTACTCCCTTTGAGGACTTTTGAAAGGCAGATAAGGATTTCACTTATAAATCTACCCTCCTATATCATAACTCTTTAAACCCCTGGATTGCAAAAGGGAATGAAGAAATTAAAACTTAAGGCGGGAAAATCCTTCCTCACATTAAGTTTTCACTCCAACATAAAGCACTGGTAAAATCAGTGCAGATAATTTTTGAAGAACAATGACTGAGGACTTGAATGCATTAGGAAGACAGAGCGATTTCATGCTCATTAATTTGAAAGAATTAATGTTAATGAAGAATTGCATTTACTTTTTTCTGAAATGCTCAGATTTGGTTGAATTAAATCTAGTGAGTGGGAGACAATGTACTGATTGTCAATTGTTAGTCCCAGAGCTAGTTTAAGATATGAATTTGTCTATCAAATGTATGAATCTTATGAAAAACAAAACAAGTAGATGTTTTCCATGTGTTTAATGGAATGGGACTTGCAAATGGTTTTGCTGTATAATAAACGATTGACTAAAAATTGAATTCCATGAAATTTTTAAGAAATAAGGAGCATTTATGGTAACAAGTATTGTAAGCTGTCATTTTGGCTGAGTGAATAAACAATTTCTTTGTTCCTAGAATAAAGTCAGTCATAACTGTTAATATGATGTGTGATTGGATACTTTCTGAAGAGGCTTTAAAACCTCCACAGGCAATAGATAATCTGCAGCTCAGAATAAAAAGGCTGGAGAGGCAGTATAGTTAAGCTATGCTGATCAGGTAGCTATTGGTAACTGAAATTTCAGAAGTTTCCTGGTAACTAGCTTCGAATAATTATACGGTTGGTAACTTTCCTATTAAAATTACCTGGCACGCTAACTAGTAACCAATTTTGATACCTGAAGGTGAATGTTCCAACTTGTCCCATAAGAACTGTATTGAGACCATCAACTCATTCCTCTTAGGGATCAGATGGGCAATGACTTTCTGTGCCTACCAAGCTGGTCTAGATTGAAACCTGTCACCTGTTGGTCAATTACCTGTGCTCAGAGCCATTCCCTCTCTCCATCACTGACCTTATTTGCATGATTGATTACTTTGTAAGTCACTATGTTGTGGATAATGTAGTAAGGCATGTGATGTTTAGGGGGTATATGGAACATGGGTATGTCAGAACTGTGTACTTGGAAGAACATAATCGTCACTTTGTCACAAGTTCTCAAAGCTGCATTGGGCTCAAACTTACTAGTTTTGGAAATGAAATATGGACAATAAGCAGCAAGAGAATAGCAATTACTTGAATTACAGTGTCTTGTCAGAGTTGATTTACAACATTCTTTTTATGTTTGACCTAAATGACTTCTACCAAGTTTAATAAAAGCTGCAATCTAATGAGTTATTGTGTGTGGGTTTTTTTTGCTTTGGAATAGCACATTTTTTAAAAGAAGGCTTCTCTATGGATGGAAATGGTCTGTTATGGTGATTCAGACTGTACTTGAACATTCAAAGCACTTTCCTTTTATTGTTTATGCAGGATGTTTATCAGATTTTTACACACTTCTAAAGAGAGTATCGTGCATGGCCATTCACACCTACTTTATGAAAAATAGGTCCAGTACAACTCCATATGGCCAAAATATTTTTGGGATCTTCAAGGATGTGTGGAGGATTGGAGGGAGAGACTGATGCATACAGTCATTTTCCAGGGGACATACCTGTGGCTAAAGGGTTGGGTTGTATCGTATTCTCTGCCAACAACATTGATTGCTGCTCAACTAGAGCTGATCAAACTGATTTATTCAGAGTGAAAACCCAGCAAGTCCTTAATACAATGAAAATCTTTGAGACTCAGGAAAGAAAAGTTTCTTGCACATCCAGGCCTTCTTATATCCTTTTTTTGGGTAAAATTGCAAGGGTCAGCAGCTGTGGTCCCTCTGCTCGGCACCAAAATCTTTTCTGAGTGGAAATATTGCATGTTCTGGGGTACGGCTGGCAGAACATTTGCTATCAAAACTGTTTTTTCCATGGTAAATTAGGCTTTTGACTGGACACGATTGTTCATGAAAGCATCTGCTTTCTATGGAAAATTGAGTTTTTAATAATAATAATAATAATAATATAACAAAAAAGGTCCAAGAACCAAAAACTTTCCATTGCAAGCCAAAAACTGAACTTTCAGTTTTCAGCAGAAAACTGTTTTTGTTTTTTCTTTCTCTTTATGGAAAAGTTGAAACTTTCCATAGTGGGGGGGAGGGAACGGACCAAATCCCATTTTCTGAACAGCTCTACTCCAAGGTACTCACAAGAGAGAGGGCAAACCTTGGGGTTAGAGCTGCCTGGGTTTTAGCAGGCCTTCATTCACAAAAATGGAGACCCTTAGTAAAATGAAGAAAAAGCTCTTAACAGGATTCCCTGGTAGCCTACAGCCTGTTTTGAGGGGAAGGAACCCAAACCACTCCACCACCACACTAATTTGAGGTTCAAACCCACCTTTTTACTTCTTGCCACCCTTCTCCCTCTCCATTGTTTTTCTCTCCTATCCCACCCTATTACAGTGGGTTCATTTATGAACACAAAAGCATCATTTGTGTAACTCAGTTCAATGCTCAGCTCATCCAAAGGTAGGCAAACTGCTGACATTTTAAAATGTTCTTTTAGACAAGTCCAGGGGCATTATTCTCAACCTTCCTGACAGCACCAGAGACGCTTTGTTTTTCTAGCTTCTTGTGACAGCCACATCAAAAGATCATTGTCAGTGCTGCGGAGAACTAATAGAGAGATGCAGTTTTGAGACACACATTCTTACCCCAGGGCTGCTTGCTTCCCTTCTCTTTCTTTTCATAATTGACTGGAATCCATTTGTTTTCATATGAAACTAAGGAAAAGTGGCAAATACATTTGCTTATTGTCTTTTGTCTGTCTCCCTTCTGTGACGCGTCAGTCTTACTGCTGTGCTGCTTTATTTATTATGCTGTGAAATATGCTTAGGTTTTCCCAGGACTACAAAGTGCCGGCCATTTGTTCTGGCATTTACTTAGTGTAGCCATTTGCTGCAGAAACCTGAACGTTCTGTTATTCGCAGATGATATGGAAATGTATTGGGCTCTCTTCAAGGAGACCTGGCTGGTGTCCACTTTGGGCTGTTTTAATGTTCAGGCCAGAGCAACATTGGTGATCTCAAAACTTCGGGTAAGTCAATACTGCAGTCACAGGGTGCGATTGCTGCTTGAGAAGACATACCTGAGCTAACTTTAATCTAGCTAGCCTGAGTACTTGAGCAATGAAGCCAAGGCAGCATGGGTTCAGTGCTGACTGTACAGGCCCTCCTGGAACTCCGAGTAATAACTGTGCTGCAGCTTTGCTGCTTTTGGTACCCTAACTAGCTCGATGACAGCTAAGGAGCTGTGATTGTCTTGTAGACACACCCTCAGACCACTTTGGAATCAGGTGGTAAGTAAAACAGTGCAAACACTTTCCCATTCAAATTGAAATCAACATGTGTTGGTATTACTGAGGAGTTTAGGACAGATCCGTCATTGTGGCATTGGTGATCTGTGGGATGTGAAACATTCTGGCTTGTTGCTTCTCAAAGCTGCAAATTGCCATTTCTACTTAGGGAAAAGGGGAAGTAAGTTTCTGTCCTGTAGCACTCAACAGGTAAGTTGGAAGAAACTAAAAAAAGCCAACAAACCCTTTATATGGACCTTGATCCTAGAACGAAAACCTGTGACTGCCAGGATGGTGCATAATATACATATGTTTTAGTCAAACAAGTTATTGGGCTCGATTCAGCCTGAGATATACAAGAGGTCAGACTAGATGATCTAATGGTCTCTTCTGGCCTTAAAATGTACAAATCTATAATATCCTTTCCAACAATGCTGTGTCTGTGTAGGACTGCAGGACCAAGACTCTTTTTTGTTCATACTCCTCATAGTTTGAGCCTCACACAGTTTTCCCATACACTAGAGGAGATTGAGTGCAAAAACTGTGCTTTTGCATGTACACACCCAAATTCTCCAAAGGAACAGAGCAGAGCGTGGTGTGTGTGAGAGCTGCCAGCTAATGATTACACTATTAGAGTAGACAAGAAACTGCCTGCAGGTTACTGGCATCCGGTTCTTCCTTCTCCTTGATTCATAGCTCAACAATCAGGGCTTCAGAATTCTAGACTTTTTCCTGGATATGGGGCCAAAGATGCTCTCTGGGAAGCAGTGCCACAGTGAAATAAGGAAAGGGCAAACTAAATATTGCTGTTAGCCTTCACCTTATATGTAAACCAAACCTGATCCAGGAAAGTTTGGCCAAGTTCCTCTGACTTGTTTTCCTTGCTTCTTTTTGTTCCCCAGCTCTGTGTAAAAGTGGAAGTGTCAGCGTGCCAAAAACAAGGCTGTTAGAGTATTTCTGACCCAGTTTTGCAGATCCAGGACATTCAGATCTATTTGGAGAAGGCTCAAAGAAACAATCACATGACTGGCCACGTGTCTGAATTGAGCTGTCTCAAGTCTCAGAGGATCATTCATTAACTGAAACCTGCTCTCTTGCTGAAATCACATTTTTCCCTTGGTTCCCTTTCTGTATAGACAAACTATTGGAATATTTATTGGAACCAGCAAATTCCCCATTCAGGTTTTAAAGTCAGAGCAGAATACCCTGTTTCTTCTCCCAAATGCTTCAATCATCCTGAGTGAACTCAGTGAAAGTGACAGTTGACATATCTTTAAAGAAGCCTTTGTATAAAATGCATTCTGCTCCCAATCACATGCTGAAGGGTATAGCAACATAACAAACTGCAAAGGAAACCATATGAGGTGCTAGAGAGGCTCTAACAGGCTGGATGCAAAAAATAAATAAATAAAATAAAATAAAAAACAACGCCCTCTGAGGATGAAGATCAGGTTACGGCGGCGGTGATGGGGTAAGGGAGCAAAGATCAAGTGTGAAATCCTGACCTTTCTTATGGGAGACTTCAGGAGCTTCTAAGCCCCTTCCTTCTGTGCATGAGGACATTGTACCAACCCGACTGACCCTTGAGGATGGTGCTGCTTGCATGGAAAGAGATGTAGAGAGAGACTGAGAACAAGAGCTGATTTTTGAGTTAATGAAGTCAGTTCATAGCTGCTGAAGGGAGGTGGAGAGTTTATGTAAATGAGTTCTCCTGCTGCCCCCCTCCCTCAATGACTAGCTCTTACTCTTGTCTCTCTCTCCTTCACAGAAGAGTTGTAGGAGACTGCAGTAGACAGTAGATGTGAAAAATTGGGACAGGGGTTGGGGGGGTAACAGGTGCCTATATAAGATAAAATCCCAAATGTTGGAACTGTCCCTATAAAATCGGAACATCTGGTGACCCTAGACTACAGCCTTGGGCCTACATTAACTCTCCATAATGCTGCTGTGGGGATGGAACCAGAGGAGACTGTGAATGAGTGTGTGGGGAAGAAATGATTGCCTGTAAATTGGGAGCTTCAGGGAATCTAAGAACTGTGCAGTTGACTGATTGTCCTGGGGGATTCCTTAACCTCCAACAGGCTTTGTCCTCCTGGGCAGAGGAGCTTTGTTATGGAGTCCCTCAGCTGCCCTCTCCTCTGCTTCCCCCATGCTGTCAGGGAGAGGGAAGAGCTATAGATTCCATCGTGTGGATTAGAAGCAGGGCTCAACAGCTGTCTGGCTGTTGCTGTGGAGATCATTCTTCCTTTCAGACTTAACTTCCAGTGACTGCAAAGCTCAGTTGCACCATGGAAATCATGGCAGCTCAGTACAGCAGAGAGAGGCTGGCTCAGGGGTTGGCCCGCAAATGCAATTTCAAGAGAGCCCACTGCAGTCACTTGGGGTGCTGTGGATCAAGAAGTTGGAAAATAAGAATACCCATCTTAAAATATTGCAGGTATATGATAAACCACCAAAAACTGTTCTACCTGGGGAAACCCCCAAAGTGTAAGGAGGAAATGACACAAATATGGGGACAACAGTAATCATGCTAGCAATACCCTGTGGTTTGGGTTATGGTGGAAATAAGGGCAAATATAAGGTGTCCTTTATAGATAGAAAGAGGGAGGTAGGGACCTAATCTATAGGCTTGAGCGGTGGATCTCTATCCCCAAATTCCTCTTAGATTTGACTTTTATATTGTTTGTATTTCAGTAGCACCTAGGAACTGCAGTCAGGGACCCCACCCCAGCACTGAAAAACCAGTGCCAATTTCCATCACTGTAGCATCTAAGTCTGTGAGAGGCACTGTGGCCTCGTAGGCTTGGGGAAGGTAGTTACATAATCCTTATTTAATTAGAACTCCTCAGCCCACCTTCCTGGGGGTTGCACTTGCTCACTAGACTGACACAACTGGAGATATGCAGAGGCCACCTCCGAGAAAAAGAGGTTACTCACCAGTAGCTATATGTCTTCAGGAGTGTTGCTAATCCTTATTCATGCTAGCCCCTCCTTTCATTATGTCTGCTCCAAATATTTAGTGCAACTTCAGGGCATTCCTGCAGCCCCAAAGACCCTGCTTTTCAAATATTTCTCAGAGATCTGTGGTCTTTGGGAGGCATCACACAAGTATACATACAGTGAGGTAACACCTTCAAAGAACTGCAGTTACTGAGGAGCAACCTTTGTTTGCTGAACCTTTGACGCACATTTTGAACCCAGAACATTTCTTTTTACCTGTTGAAAAAGTTCTAGAGCCTTTTATATTAATACAAAAGCAGAGTTTTCTGCACACCTGTCCTTCCTGACGAAATGTAATTAGCACAATACTACAAGAAAGGTTAGTCTCATGCTATTTCTAACCCAACCCAATATGTGCTGGGATCTCTCAATGAAATCAGTTCTCATGAGATTTCGAGCAGAATTTCCACACCAAAGGGACTCAGATGAATCCATAGAAAAGTTGAACCTTGTGAGGTTCTTCCATCACTGGTTGGTATCTGAATCTGGAGCAGAGTAATTGAGTTACTAGAGCACACACCGTTAACGAACAGGATTTCTGATTAGAAACCTCCCCTCACCCCCCGCCATGCAAATGTATCTGGAATATCTGATTTGCATGAACTTTCAAACATAGATAATAAGTGGTGGAATAAAGTTGTTTAGAAACACATTCAGACGTCTAATGCCAGTGTATAATATTTGGTTGTTCCCATACTGCAGTTAAATTTGGATTTTTTTTTAAGCTTGACATAAAACACAAGGCTCTACATTTAGAGAAGCTAAAATTAAGGCATGTGTAACCTTGTGGTCTTGAGAATCAAGATATTCTGTTTGCAAACTCTTCATGCTACAGAGCTAGGAGTCTGCCTGAGCAAAAAAACAAAACTAAAAGAGTAACTCCTGACATTTTCCCAAGTTAAAGGTCAAATAAACTTGGCTCAATACTATTAAGAATAAATGTGTATTAAAAATCAAAAACTTGCCATGAAGCTGAAATGGTAACATTTTACCTGAGCAGAAACAAATCCTAATTTATTTTTAATAACATGATATGGATATAATTAAATGATCTTAGTGTGTTTTATTAAAAATAGATCAGATCAGAGATGGATATGGAGACATTTATCTATCTATCTAAATAGATAATTCCCTGCAAGTGGATGTATTTCCAAGAAGGAGAGAAGGTGAAAACTGAAGTGGAGTGAAACTAAAAATATTAGATCCACTCTGGGATTATATATTGGGTAACATAAACCGTCTGGACTCCGTCTCTAATCAAAATACATCTTTGCTGTCGGGTGAATCTGGTACATAAACACAGAATTCAGACATTAATTCTCCAGTTAAAGTAGTAGAAAAAAATTAATAAAACTTAACAATTGAATAAAACAGCTATAAATCCTCTTTTTCTGCATATTGGTTTCTGCATATTGGTACTGCTGGCCATTTGGTGGCTTCCTGTTTTCCTCTGTTGCATATAGTAATACAATATATAGTCACGGATATTATAGTGATTTACTGAAAGGGTACTTCAGGGGAACAGGAAACTTGGATGGCCAGTGTTGCACTTCCATAACAGGCATTACTGCCTGATAATTAACATAGCTGTTTGTTTAGCATCCTCAAAATATTTCATTACTGATGCAGTCAATTATCTTCTGGTAATAGCTGCTACAGAAGGTAGAATTGCTTAATTAAAATTATTTAGACCAAGGAGGCAATCTGATTGGGTAACCAATAGTGGAAAGGAGTAGATTAATCTCTGAGCTACATGCCTCATCTGAAGATAATATTTAGCATTTCAAAATGCCAAATTCAGCTTTTTTCCCCCCAACAAAAATAACACTGGTAATTATACAATAAATACTCACCTACACACCTCCTTACATTTCCATCCACAATAACATCTTTGTGCAAGACATCTGCAGTGGAAGGAGGAGGAAGTCATATGTGGAGGCTTGAACGCTGAGTAGAAATGGGTCCACTGCATAGAAGAAAATATATTGAAAAGAAAGGGAAGATTATTTCTAGAGAGATGCACTCACACTTAGACAGGTGCACGTTAAGTATCTGCTCAAAAGATTGTTGACTTTCCCTGAGAGAATGAATTCCATTCCCTACTTGATAAATTTTCATCACACAGCCTTCCTTTTAGTTGTAGTTAGGTCATCAGAGAAATAGAGATGGACCTCAGTTTGAAAATTTGGTCTAGATCTGACTTTCTTCAAAGTTTGGGGCCATTTGGATTGGGGTTTTGTGGGGCTCCTCTCATGTTACGGTAATGTTCATAGATGAAGGGTAACATTTTCAAAAATGCATATGTGTGATTTAGGAGCTTCAGTCCCATTTTCAAAAGTGGCTTAGGCTCCTAAGTCTCATTGACAGTCAATGGACAACTACGTGCCAGATTTTCAAAGTTATTTAGGTATCTTAAGTGTAGATAAAAGCCTATGGGATTTTCAAAAGCACCTAAGTGGGTTAGGTGCTTAACTCCCTAACCTGCTCTAGGTACTTTTGAAAGTCTCACTAGGGCCTTGTCTATACTACGGGGGTAAGTTGACCTAAGTTAAGCAACTCCAGCTACATGAATAACATAGCTTAGGTCAACTTTCTACCATGTCTACATCACGTTGGGTCAACAGGAGTCACTCTCCCATCGACTTACCTTACGCTTCTTGTTCTGATGGTGTACCGGAGTTGACAGGAGAGCGATCTGCGGTCGATTTAGCAGGTCTTCACTAGACCCACTAAATCAAGCCCTGGTGCATCGATCGCTGCAGCATCGATCCCTGGTAAGAGAAGCCTAGGGCATGTCTACAATCTACATCTTAAGGTGCCTAAATACTTTTGAAAATCTGCCCCTATTTTACTCTTGAAAAGGATGCTAAGTCACATAAGCCTTTTTGAAAAGTTTACCTAAACTGAATAAGATGCTCTCAAGAGAAAGAAAATTGATTTCTTGAGTGAGAGGGTCTGGTAGTTTGAGCACAGAACCAGAAACTAATGGAGTGAAATCCTGCTGCTAACAAAATCAGTATTGATGCTCCCATTGATTACAATGGAGGCCAGGACTACACCCATGATTTCTAATACTGTCCTTGATGCGCTAGGGCCTTGGACAAGTCACTAAGGTCCAAATTCTTGCCCTGCCTTTCATTCCCTCTAAACCATATAAGGTACAGGAGACTTTAGCCTGAAACATCTTTGTTTCTGTTTCCTCAAATAGTATATCAGAGTATTTACAACTGTTTTCACTTCTGGTAACCTCTATTTCTTGGAGGATAGGTCCATCAATGGCTATTAGCCAAGAAGGTCAGAGATGCATGCAACGCTATGCTCTGAGTGTCCCTAGCCTCTGTTTGCCAGCAGCTGGGAGAGGATAACAGGGGATAGATCATTTGATGATTGCCTGTTCTGGTCATTCCCTCTGAAGCACCTGGCATTGGCCACAGTAAGAAGACAGAATACTGGGCTAGATGGATCATTGGTCTGAGCCAGTATGGCCGTTCTTATGTCAAACAGAATACAACAGGAATAGTATTGACGTCAGTCAGGTGCTCTTATTGTACTGTTTCACATAATAGAAGCACAAGTGAACAGCTAATTAAACTAAAAGACAACACTGCTTTACTCAACATGTAGTTCACCCGTGAAACTCGCATCCCCAAGATATTAGCAAGACAAAGAGCTTAGGAGGGTTCAATAAAAAACTAAGTATTTATAGATTTCAGAGGGGTAGCCATGTTAGTCTGTATCAGTAAAAACAATGAGGAGTCCTTGTGGCACCTTAGAAACTAACAAATTTATTTTGGCATAAGCTTTTGTGGGATATAACCCACTTCATCAGATAAGTATTTATATAAATAGTAAGAATAATCCAGTTATAGTAGCTAGGATAAATTATAATAGATAGAAAAAGTCATTTCTAGAGACAAGACATGTTGCTAACTGTCATGATTTTATTGTGGGACTTGTAACATGGGATGTTTTAAATCAAGCCCCAGCTGCTAGAATCATGTGAGGATCTCTGCGTTCATTTTTCAGAAAAAGTAGCTTCTAGCCCTCATGGTTGCAAAGCTTGAAAATGTAACATGAGTGCATGCATAAAGCTCAGAAAACAGAATATTAAAATATATTTTTTTAAAATGTTATGGTTTTTAAGCCAGTCTTATGACATTTTGAATGTTAGGGGAGATGCCAATACCGCCCAAGCCAAACACTAACTGCATGGGGTTAGGGGAAAAAATCCTGTCAGCTTATTTGTGGAATTGCCAATTGGCCTTGATTCGGTTTTGTATCAACTTCAAGGTTCAGGTAGTCACCTACAAACTACTAAATGGGACTGGCACAAGTGCAAGATCTCCATCCTTCATTGCAGCTAGCAGAGCCTGAGGAAGGTGAAGGAAGGGTCTTTCCAACTGCAGACCCAAAGCCTCCTGCAGTGATCTGGCAAAAGCATATCCTACCCATCTTCAAGTCATGTTGAATACTGCATGAAAGCATTTCCAAATTAGTGGAGCATAAGAAAAATTTGCTCAAGGTTAGATGATGACAGGATACTTGCTCCAGGTTAGATGATGACAATTAAACCAAAAGACTAGGATGGAAAACGGCCTGTCTGTTCTAGGTAGACCTCTTTTACTTTTTCTTTTACTCCATGTGCAATATCTAGAAACTACAGAGAGAGGGACTTTAGAAATGCTGATTGACAAATGTGATTACATTAGACTACGGCAAGGCAGCGTTTGTTCGAAGCAGTAAAATAACACTACTTTTAAAAAAAATCTACCTAAAACTTTAGCACTTTTATGGCTAGGCTCCAAGTTTGCTCCTGCCTTGATGTATACCAGCGGTAGGCAACCTATGGCATGCAGGCCAAAGGCGGCACACGTGGTGATTTTCAGTGGCACTCACACTGTCCGGGTCCTGGCCACCAGTCCGGGGGTCTCTACATTTTAATTTAATTTTAAATGAAGCTTTTTAAACATTTTAAAAACCTTATTTACTTTACATACAGCAATAGTTTAGTTATATTTTATAGACTTATAGAAAGAGACCTTCTAAAAACGTTAAAATGTATTACTGGCACGCGAAACCTTAAATTAGAGTGAATAAATGAAGACTCAGCTCACCACTTCTGAAAGGTTGCCAACCCCTGGTATATACAGTACATTGGCAACCCCCAAGAGCACTATCAGCCTCCAAGAGCAGATAGATGCTAGTACCACGTTAAATAGGCTCTTGTCTTTCAGTGAATGATTTGCAATCAAGTGTCCTTAAATGTTTCCCGTCCCCCAATACAATCAACTCAAAATAGAAGCTCAAAAGGTGGAAAGTACAAATGGATTCAAGTATGTGTCAAATCCACAATTACTGTATGGGAAACAATAAAGGGAGAAAAAATAGAAGGCACTTCAAATCTTATTTCCTCCCAAAAGAGAATGTAATCAAGGTATAATGAGCATTGAAATTAATAAATTAAAAATAAATGTCCATAAGAGAGAGGGAAAAATGTGTTAATCAGTGGGTAATTATATTTTCAGCATTGTAAATTAATTTCCAAAATGAATCCATTTCCAGCCTATTCATGCCATTATCTATTTTCTTCCTAATTTTTTAATCTAATGATTAGTGTTTCTGAATTCAATATGTAATAATAATTTTTTTAAACCCTGTGTATTTATTAAAAGATAAAAAGGGGAGTGTCAAGTGCATGTTGATGATATTTTGTCCTCTTCTATCCAGGAAGAAAGGAGCAGAAATGTCCTTTTGTAATGAAGCTGTCTTTTTAGTTTGTATATTTATTTTTTTGCTTGAGCTTTGTGGCATTAGTCATCTTTTCGCTTATGGAAGTAATCCTCAGTTGTCTTCCTAAATGCCACTAAACTGCATTCTTCGGCAAAACTAATCTCTTCCAATTGCTCCATTTCCCCCCTAAATCCCAAATATTGTGAGGATTGGAGGATGCTCAAAAAATTTTTTTTTCATATCCAATCTGGTCTCATCCTGTCTCATGTTGCTTGTGGCTTCAGCACCTGCTCCTCCTCCCCTGAAGTAAATGACAACTTTGCCACTAATTTTGGGAGTAGGATTGTACCTTAGGGCCTGATCCTTTAAAGACATAAGTAACTTTGTGCATGTGAATTAGAGTAATTGAATTTCACTTCCACAAAATTGTGCATGGTGCTTAATCTTTGTGGGCTAGAGGCATAAGCTTGTAAGCCATTTTAGCCTGGGAACTATCAATATCTTGGCACTATTTGCCTACTATAGAGTGCTGTGTGCATTTGTGGCTTTGTATAAATAATTGATAAGAAGAAGCAGTCTTAGATAATGTTTCAGACCCTTGTAAATTGGGATCTCTACTTGCCAGGACTGCTAGAGAGCCTCTCTCAGGCCTTCCTTAGTTTCTATTCTATTTTCTGCCTAAAAGGCAACGTGTGGCACTCACCTGTGGGCAGATGTTCGATTTCCTGGATGTGAGGGGGGAGAAAAAACAGCCAGTGATGGCAGTGAGGCTCTTCTGTTCCTGCCCTAGCCTGGTACTAGATTGATTCTATGTTGCCTCGAGGGATATTTATATTTCTAGTTATAAGCCTTTTACAGCTCAAAACCTTTCCCTATTAAGTCCATACGAACAGGACATATTTTAACCCTGTGCTTCCCAGATTTTCTCCAGGTGGCTAGGAATAAAATCTTACAGTTATGAGGAAAGTCTGATCTCTCCCCTATCCTGTCCTCACAGTTGGCAAAATCAGTTTCATGTAGCAGTGTTCATTGCGGCCAATAGTCATGTAATGAATGAGGAAGGAAGCACAAGCACCACTGAATGGTGAAACAGCTGGGGATTTGTAACCAATAATGAAATATCACAGGCAAAGGATCTTTTCAGTGAGGCAGACTGACATCAGTGTCTTTGAAGAAGCCAATTTGGATCTCATGGATGGTTCAACTGGGTTTATGGGAGAGAAGGGAAGGCAAACAACTTTTACTGGACCTCTCTCATCTGTCTAATTGGTATTCAGAGAGCCACCCATGCAGCTTGTGCATATTGCTGTTGCCTTTGGAGAAAGGAATCCTTGTTTCAGCTTAGGGGTTGCAGAGAAGGGGGAATAAATATGGTAGATAAAGGCAGGGCCAGACTAATGCATAGGCAACCTCGGTACGTGCCTAGAGCCCAAATATTGGGGGAGGAGGGGTATTTGTTGTTGGAGGTTTTTTGTTTGTTTGTCTTTACCAATGCGGATTTACATGCAAACTGAAAGATGTTCGCTTGAGTGAGCTGCGTTGCGATCTGGCACATGGGTTGCAACACCACTCAAGTAAGTGAACTTTTTTTCTGTTCGCACACCGATCCACACCAGTGGAAGAGTGGGCAGAGATAATCCTCACACATAACTGAGACTTATTTTTGCCATTTCCAACAGAGCCAAAGAGAGTAAAGGACAGTGGATAAAGAAATTGCTTCCTTCTCCAACAAGGCAGGGGCCCAGAAATGTAGGTTTGCCCAATATGTTAATCCGGTCCTGGTTAAAAAAGGGAATTAGGGAAATTACTGCTTAACCAGAAAGCCATGTAAAGAGGAACCCATATTTTGAAGCCAGTGATCTCTCCTTCTGCTGAGTTATAAATATGTCCAATCTAACTGCAAAATCACGTTTACCCTTTGAAATTAGAAACATAGTTATATATTTCTTGTACACTTCTCTCTGTGTAGGTAATATGCTAAACCTTAGTGAAAATCTACATTTTAAAAATATTTTTAAAATAAATACAGAGTAAAGGCTTGTTTTAGGTGTTGGACATGCCAGCTCTCCGGGGCTTAGCCGAGAACACAAGTAATGGGAGCCATTTTTCTGCTAAGATCTGCTAATGATACATGTGCACAATTTACTCCCAGGTGTTTCTCAGTTCTGTTTGAATTGAGGACTAAACTGGATTGCAAAAGATGTCCAGCTGTAGCATAGCAAATCTTGTAACGTGCTGGTGGTGTGTGCAGGGTAACAATAAAGGAAAATTGAGACAGAGAGAACTTTATAATTTCCCTATAATTGACCTGCTGTCGGCTTGCAGCACTGCAAATCGAGTTGCTGCCTATAAGGAAAGAGTGTTCAGACAATCCCTGTAGAAAGACAACTGATAAACTGCCTGACTCAAGGCTGAGTAACCACAGTCCCATTGATTACAGGCAGCAAGCTGGTTTATAGCCTAAAAGTAGGCATGTGTTCCTTGTTCTCCAAATTTCCAGAGGATTAAGATCCTGGGTTCCAATATGAGGCTGTCTTTAATTTTTGGTTGCTCTTCAGTCTACTCTTTGTTTTATATCTTTTAATGACAGTTTCAAGGTTTATAAAGCTTCAACTATTTAATACTCCAATTTTCAGCTACGTTATTTGAAAGAGTTACAAATTTGGGGAAGAATAATGAAAGACGACTTACCAAATTCTGAACTTACATCTGAGTTACATGACTATTCTCACTGGCAGTCATGGGTCCTAGGCAAGTCGTTTCCCAAAATTAATCTTTTAAATGATAAAGTGGATTAGAGTCTAATGGTAATTCAAGCTTTCAGAGACTGATTCTGAAGAGATTATAATTCGTCTCAGTAGATATAGTACTATATTTGATACTGATCATATTTTTATGGCAGAGGTCACCAAAAGGCACTGTTACACGTAGTCTTATAAGTTCTTTTTCTTATCATGTGAGAAAGTTTTTAGTTCTGGAAGAAATGCTGTGGTGGTGTTTTTCTAATACAGTTTCTTTGAGGGTACTGTTGCAAGTGGCAAGGGAGTTTGCTATCTGCTTTATTCTCTCTAACTAGAGTCAATTCTTGAGTTATTCCCTGGGAACTGGACTTTGTTGAATGGGCTGAGATCCCTGAAAGAGGGGCTTGCCTGCTTGCTGTTTGTGACCACCTCTGTTACAGGCCCAGTGGATGTGTGTAAATAAGCAGGTTACATTAAAAACATACCAGACTCTGTAGTCACGACTTCTGCTTTAATGGGAGCCTATCTGCTACCTCTTGGCAAAGGGGTGGTGGTATTATGTGTCATTTCAGTCAGTGAAGTAAATATTATGATATCGGACTGAAATCGCATTGACTCAAAATTGTCATATCTGCCTCTAAAGAGACAAGGTAGGTGAGGTAATATCTTTTATTGGGCCAACTTCTGTCTGTGAGAGAGACCACCATAAGTTGGTCCAATAAAATATATTACCTCACCCACATTGTCTCTCCAATATCCTGGGAGTGACATGGCTACAAGAACACTGAATATTTACTTCTGTTTGAGTATAGCTTGCCTCTTGCTTTGCTTTGTAAAAAGTCTTTGCAAAAAGCTATTTTGAGGGGCATGGGGTGGGGTAGGTAATCATGCTGACTGATGTGTGTTCCGTTCAGGGCATGTCCTAGACTCACTTTATTTAAAAGCATTCATTGGCATTGACGCCCTGAAGCCTCTTCGTTTTTGAATTCAGAGACATGACATTAAAGTATCTTACTTTAAAATATTGATATAGGAAGTAATAATAACCCATTTAAATTGTATCTCGCTTCATCAAAGCTCCCTGTTGACCAGTGGAAAAGGAATGTATTCACATAAGGTTTTTTTTAATAACTACAAAGATATTCACATTACAAATTGCTTAATCTATAAAAAAGCAGTTAATTTTTAATGGGTTGATAAAAGCCCTTCAGAGTTGACCCATATTTCCATGTTGGAGGCAAATTTAAAGAGAAACAATTGTTTTATTAAGTAGTTGCTGTTATGACTCCATAGTAGTGACTGAAAGGATAGTTGCAGTGTAAGCTGGATCTTGACCCCATTTTTCCACTTACACTTTCTGAAAATATTTCTTTGTCTGAAATTCGTTAGAGTCAGAAAAGTCATCCAAGTTGTTGTTTACTGCTGCTTACTATAGTAGCACGTGGGTCCATTTGTAGTAGGCCAGAGGTGGGTAATTTGCAGCCCGCAGGCCACATGCAGCCCATCAGGGTAAACTGATTGCGGGCCATGAGACATTTTGCTCATGATGACTGTCCGCAGGCACGGCCCCCGGAAGCTCTCAGTGGCCGGGAATGCAGAAGAGATCAGTGAGGGGGATGATTTAGTTGGTGTTGGTCCTGCTTTGGGCAGGGGGTTGGATTAGATGACCTCCTGAGGTCTCTTCCAACCCTAATCTTCTATGATTCTATTATTCTATGAATAGAAGTCAGGATTTTTTATTGGGAAAATTCAAAGAAAATACTTCATTTTGGGTTGGTTCAACCCAGATAAAAATATTTTGATTTTTGAACTGATCCAAAACATTTTCAAATCAGTTCAACAAAACTTTAAATTGCATTTCGTTTTCAGTGCAGTGCCTTATGGGTCTTGCAGTTCAGGCCCGCATTCTCTCTTATGGGTGGGTTCTGTGAAGGACTACATCTTCCATAATGTAATTTGGCTTGCCCTGTGAGTGAGCTGTATGGTGCATCATGGAAGTCCTATGATTCTTGGGATTATTATGGGAAACTGGCGGCGTCAGGCTTCTGAACGACAACTCCAACAATATTCAGCTGCAGAATATACCAAGACAAATGTTGCAGTTCTTAAGGTCCGTGGACCAGAGCCCTGTGATGTTCCAGCCAGTTTTCTGATAAGCGCAACACAAAACCTGACCTTATCACAGGTGTTTTCTCAAGGTGTTGTCGAAAGGTCAAACTCTGGTCCAGTGTAACGCCAAGATACTTTGGATTAGCCTCGTGGCTGACACTCTCACCATGGAATTGCACATCAAGTTTGGTATTAGCTGTTTTATTGTTCAGATGGAAAGCGGTTACCGTGTGGGGTGGGGGGTGTGTGTGTGAGATAGGCCTAAATTTCCAGCATTGGAAATAATCAGCAATTGTGCTAAGATCTTGGATTAGGGTGCAACTGGTGTATGAAGGCTTGTACGCTGCAATGTCATCTTTTTAGATGAATTTCCTTGACTCCATCGCTGGTATATCCGCGGTGTATAGATTTAAAAGTATTGGGGCCAGGAAGGAGCCCTGAGGGATGCCCGAGTTAAGAGTTCTTGGTTTACTGATCTGGCCATTAAGTGTACCTTAAAGTGTACCCCAGTCATTGCTGCCAAGAGGCAGATCGTTCGCCGACAGTGAATGGCGCGGGAGAACTTGAGGAAGAGGCCTTGTCTCCAGATAGTGTCATATGCCAAGGACAGATCAACAAGGGTGATCTCTGTCTTCAACTTACATTGGAATCCTGCCTCAATGCGGCCGGTAAGTGAAGCTACTTGGTCACAGCAGTTCCTCTTCGGGCGAAATCCTACCTATTTGCATCCCAGAGCAATGAAATCCTCTGAGGAACTCTTAATGCTTAGGCAGCAATCTTCCCTGCATTACCCTGTAAATGAGTATTAATGTTGTCCTGAAGGGATCTTTAAGGATAGTTCATAATTTGCATTAAATGATAGAATATATCATGTTGTACTTGCCTTCTGGAGAGTTTGATGGAGTCTTTCCATTCTCCCTATATTTTGCTGTCTGATTCTTCCTGTATTTTATTATTATTATTGTTTCATTAATACTGATGTAGGATTTTGTGCTCTGTTATCCTTTTACTCTGATTTGTGGAGGTAACCTCTCAACATAATTAAAGCAACTGTAAATCAACATTATTAGCCTCCTCAAATTCGCTTGGCACATTCACTCTTTGATGAAGTGCTGTAGTACTTATAATAGCCTGGCTTCGTATGCTGGAAGGTCATTTTAATGTTTTCTCACAACAGATGAACTACTTATTGAACTCCTACTTACTCTGAGATTGTGAGTATTTCTGATGTTTGCCTCTGTGTTACCTAATTAAAAGAAGGTAAACGCTCAGTCCTGGGCCTCTCAACTCAGCTGCCAAACACACGTCCAGTTAATAAAAATTTGTGTGACATGGACACTTATCCCATGAGAAGTGGACTGAGATCACTAAAATCCTATGCTGGATTTGAACCTAAGGGGGGAAGGATCTGTGTAATCAATTACCAGTCTCTTGTTCCACCCCATTCTTTTCTCATTGTATTAAATGTTCTAAAATATCATTGCACCATTAGTAATGGATTGGTTTTCAGAGATGCAGGTGCAGGGAACTCACTAAGGCCCTGATTCAGGAAAGCATCTCTTCAGGACAGCACTTGGACACATGCATAAATCCCACTGAAGCATGTGCTTAAAGTTAATGTTTAATTTTAACATTTAACAATAATGATGTTTTGGAAGATTGAATGAAATGAGGAAAAATATGGGGTGGATCGGAAGACTGGTAATTGATTATACAGATCCTTCCACTCTCTAAGTCAGTTCAGCTGCATTCTGAATCTGAATTCTGGGCAAAGACACCTGTTCAACTGAGTTTTTGAAGGTTGAATATGTGCTTCCTAGATGATGGGGTGGAAAGGAATTTTTGTAGGTGGCTGGCTGGTGGTGCTTCTGTTGACTTAATCATTTAATGCTGCTGAGATATAATTTTATTGTTAGTGGTGTGCTGAGGCACCAAGAGCCTTTTTATCTAGTACTTAAATCTAAAAATAAATATAGTCAGTCCTGAATTGAGATGGACTCAAGATACTGCTTTACGTTTTTACGTGGAGGCCACAGTCACTGGGAGTTAGATGGTTAAGTACATGCATAGCACATTGAAAATGCACCTCTGAAGGATATGGAGCAGGGAACTAGCAATGTCCTTACTCACTTAAGGTTGTCACCTTCTGGACAAGAATATTCCCATCTGACCAGAGACTAATAAAACCTGAAAGCAAAATCAATTTTATACTCCCTGTTATTGTGTTAGACAGAGGATTGAAAATTTGCTTTTGCAATTGATTTGTTTTCCATTGCAAAACTAATTACTTCCAATGCAGTTCTTTCTCCACCTGCCTCCAGAGGGGAAACTGTATTGGCTGTGGTAACTTTTGTTCATTGTTCTGGCAGCCGCATCAATACTACTGTTTCTTCCTTGTTTGTGCTGGGTCTAAGAGATTCAAAGCGTTAGCAGAGAGTACTCCAGTATTAGCAATGCCCCTGAATGCCTTACTACTCCCAGGCACACAGTGTTCAGCAAAGCCACACACAGTGACGCTGTTGTAGGCAAAACGAGCCCATTGCTGTACGGCTGAACAACTTGTGCCTTGAAGTGTAGTTGTTAGTGCATTCTGACTTCATCAAGACTTTTCACAGATGCTGATTCAAGGAGTTGAATTTCCTAGAGATTTTGAATCTTAAATGCAGTGACATGTAAAGGGGCTTTTTTTTAAAAAAAATATCAAAATGCAGAATATTTTCCCTCTTTTATTAATTTCCTTAGCCAAAAAATAAAATAAAAAATCATGTCATGGGAACTGGGCGGATGTGCCGGGAAACCTTATTACCTAGGTCTGTCAAGTTGGACTACCTCTACACAATGCTTGTTAACCTCCTCTGTGGGGAAGAGAACCAGAAGATCAGTGAAGTAGTGAATCTTATGGCCCACCTCATCCTGAGACGTATACTTGTCTGCTCATTTACACTGCTGCATGGGAGCCTCCATAGAAAAGGGCTTCGTGCACATGTAACCCACTGTTGAGTGCATCTTACAGGTCCCCTTCAGTGCCTGGTCTGCAGAGGATATGAATCGTTTGCAGCCCTAGCTGGAGAGCCTTGGTTCTTTAGCTCAGGCTGTGGCAGCTCCTGGTTTTTAAGCTCTGGGGTGGCCCCTGTTCAGTTACTGGTGTTTTGGCTAGGATGCTAGTGGTTACACATGCATGCTGCGTCTTCCCAAAGTCTGCAGTCACCCCCCATGCATTATGCAAGTACACCAGATCTTCCGCCAGAGAACTCTCCGCAGGAGCAAGACCTGTGCCTTACTGAATATGAAAGATGCAAGATTGACAGATCTGGAGAATAAAATTTGATTTCCCACGCAATTAAGAGTAGCAGGGGCAGTACAAGTTTTCCTTTTCATTGCCCTGAGAGTATTTAAGCCTCCATATACTCCACAGCAAGCTGATCCTTGATTTATGCCGCTAGGCTCCTGGATTCTGCAACAGACTGGGAATGCTGGAGCAGTTTCCTTTACAATAAAAAGTATTGGGTTTTAATACATTAAATTTGAAACTCCATAACACAGTCAAAAAGAAAAGGAGTACTTGTGGCACCTTAGAGACTAACCAATTTATTTAAGCATAAGCTTTCGTGAGCTACAGCTCACATCCGATGAAGTGTGCTGTAGCTCATGAAAGCTTACGCTCAAATAAATTGGTTAGTCTCTAAGGTGCCACAAGTACTCCTTTTTCTTTTTGCGAATACAGACTAACATGGCTGTTACTCTGAAACATAGCACAGTCAGTGCATGTGCTGCCCTGTGTTACTTATTTTGTTGTTAAATTCAGTTTATTTTGCAGTATCCTCTATTTTCAGCTTGCAAGATGCCAAAAATGTTTGTACTGTCAACAAGTAACTGCTTCACGAAAGCTCTCGGGGGCGAAATTGAAAGCATTCCGGCACCTGGGGAGGCATAATAGGCTGTTTTTCCTGAAAAAGAGAGAATATAGAACAGGGATGAAGTAACAGGTAAGGAAGGGGATAAACAGGAATGTTAAATCTTGCAGAGGTTGTGACATCCTATACCTTGGGGAGCATGCTGTCACCCCCATATTCCTCATTTTCATATAATCGTGATCTTACCTTACAAGGCATGCTTTATATGTATCAGGGGAAAGATTATGATCTGCTGAAAGTCATTCCTCTATCATAGAATATCAGGGTTGGAAGGGACCTCAGGAGGTCATCTAGTCCAACCCCCTGCTCAAAGCAGGACCAATCCCCAATTTTTGCCCCAGTTCCCTAAATGGCCCCCTCAAGGATTGAACTCACAACCCTGGGTTTAGCAGGCCAATGCTCAAACCACTGAGCTATCCCTCCCCCCAATTATGAGAATTGTGGAGTATGATTGTCAGTAAAACATGCTGTAATTTGGGGGAATCAGTCAGATATTAGGTCCCCAGAGGCAACAGCAAGGAAAGTAACCAATGCCTGGGCAGGGTGTGAAACAGCCTATCAACAGCCATTGTCCAGCAAGGGAGCTACAATGCAATGACTCACCTGCATGAGGCCCCACAGGGGAATTGCTCAGCCTTGCTGGAAGAGACTCAGCAATGCCTCACAGACATGCCTGGACTTGTGTTCTACAACCACATGGACTGAGAGTATAAAACAGACAGAGTGGACACATACTGTGCCCTTCTCCTGCCCCCGACCTATGCTGCAAGCAACTAAGACACTGAGAAGATGACAAGACTCCAACAGAGGAGATTGGCCCAGGTTTAAGGAACAAACCTGTATACTAAGGACTGCAATATCCAGTGGAGTGAGAAAAACTGCTTAATCTAGTTGCTGCCCAGTCTAATAGGGTTGAGAGTTTAGACTGTGTGCTTACAGTTTATTTTCTTTCGGTAACCACTCTGACTTGTCATGCTTTGATTTATAATCACTGAAAATCTATCTTTATAGTTAATAAATCGTTTGTTTATTCTACCTGAAGCAGTGCGTTTGGTTTGAAGTGTGTCAGAGACTCCCTTTGGGATAACAAGCCTGGTACATAGCAATTTCTTTGTTAAATTGACAAACTTATACAAGCTTGCAGCATCCAGTGGGCATAACTGGACACTGCAAGACGGAGGTTCCTAGGGTTGTGTCTGGGACCGGAGATATTGTCTAGTGTCATTCGCTTGCAAGTAGCTGGGAGCAGCTTACATGCCAGAGGCTGTGCATGAACAGCCCAGGAGCGGGGGTTCTCACAGCAGAGCAGGGTAAGGCTGGTTCCCAGAGTCAAGGATTGGAGAGGCCTAGCAGATCACCGGTCCAGATAACACCAGAGGGGAACGTCACAGAGGTTGCTTAAGATTCACCAATGGGGATGGTGTTAGCTGATCCAGTAGTAATGGCCCTTGACATCCTTATTGGTCTGTTTGTGGCCTACATATATTTAGAGAATCCACTTATAGTCCACAGATGGTTTCTTCTGGAGGATATGAAGCCATCCATTATTCTCATAGACTATAATATCCTAAGGATCTCCCAGTGCTTCTCTCTCTCTGCAATGTTCAGAATTGACTTGGACAACCATCACTGGTCCCTTCAGCCTGATAAATTTAAAAAAAGTTCCCTATTCCCAAGCTGAGGCAGTTCTTTCCATTTCAGAGAAATGTTTATGTATCCTGAGTCAACTGGAGACCTCACCATCACATTTTAGCTTAAACTCAGGATCAATCAATGCCTTCTAATCCAGCTTTCTTTTTAACCAACAGCTTTAAATAGCAATTTACAGGTAAAGATGCCTTTTTGTCACTTCTACCAACTTTGGTTCTTCACAACTTTTACAAATGTAGCACCATTTAAAAATACTTTAGAACTACGGGGCACGACATAACAGCATCTCTTGGAATTCCTTGGCTTTTCCTCTAAGTATCTGAGTATCCTCTAAGACAGAGGTGGGCAAACTACGGTCCTTGGCCACATCCAGCCTGTGGGACCGTCCTGCCCGGCCCTTGAGCTCCCAGCTGGGGAGGCTAGCCCCCGGCCCCTCCCCTGCCTTCCCCCCCTCCCCTGCAGCTTCCAGTCCTGCTGCTCTGAGCGGCATGGTAAGGGGGTGGGGCGGGGGGGTTGGATAAGGGGCAAGGGATCCTGGGGGGCTGTCAGGGGACAAGGAGTGGGGGGGTTGGATGGGTTGGGGTTCTGAGGGGGATGGGAAATGGAAGTGGGTGGATAGGGGGCGGGGGCCAGGCTGTTGGGGAGGCACAGCCTTCCCTACCCGGCCCTCCATACAGTTTCATACCCCAGTGTGGCCCTCAGGCCAAAAATTTTGCCCATCCCAGCTCTAAGAGATACCAAGCACCCACCACTCCCACTGCAGTCAAGGTTTAATTGAGAGCCATCAGAACCTCTCATAAAATGTTCAGTAACTCATAAGATTGGGCCTTAAATTAAATCAGCATCAGATTAGCTGGGAGATCTTTTTTTGTTTCCTTGGTTTGTGAGACTATTTCAGTGTTTCACAGTCTCCTCACTCAATGTGTTAATCAGGAAACCAGAATATGGAATTATCTCTAAATTCATATCTGGATAAATGACTTACATGACGACCATTTTATTTATCTCTAGCGATAAGCTTGCTTAACACAGTGTTGTTTTGGTCATAGGTGCAGCTGGAGGATATAAGACTTCATTTGTCTCTTGGCTAAATGTTATAAAATTTGCATGGATCCTGACTAATGACCCAAGCATTCTGTGTTTCCATACCTATGGAATTTATCATATAATTGCGCTCTAGAACCTAAGCCTTCATTTTTAAAAATCTAGCCCTTACTGTTCTGAAGAAATCATGAAAATGTGAATTGTGATATAGCATTACCTTCCTTAGTCTACAGACAGCTGGAAACAAAAATCTTGGAGAGGTGTACACTATCCCTTTAATCTCAACCAGTTGTTAGTCTGAAACATGGCAAAAACAGAACTCTAATGTTTCTTCCTCCCACTACAATGTTTCTCAATCCTTCTGAATGACAACACTATTATCCTGCCTGGAATTTAGGCTCATGACCTAGGTATAGTTCTCGATTTGGACTTTTTGCTAGGTCCTTACATCCAGGCCATAACTAAGCGTATGTCTACACTATGAAATTAGGTCGATATTATAGAAGTCAATTTTTAGAAATCAATTTTATACAGTCAATTGCATATGTCCACACTAAGCACATTAAGTCAGCAGAGTGCGTCCTCACTACCGTGACGAGCATCAACTTACTGAGCGGTGCACTGTGGGTAGCTATCCCACAGTTCCCGCAGTCTCTGCCATCCATTGGAATTCTGGTTAAGCACCCGATGCCTGATGGGGCAAAAACATTGTCACGGATGGTTTTGGGTACATGTCGCCAGTTGCCCTTCCCTCCGTGAAAGCAACGGCAAACAATCGTTTCACACCTTTTTTCCGTGGAGACGCCATACCACGGCAAGTGTGCAGCCCTTTCAGCTCAGCTCACCAACACCGCCGCTGTTGTGTCCTGGGTGCTGCTGGCAGCAGATGGTACAGTAGGACTGCTAATCGTCGTCATACACCGCTTCCGCTACAACTCTGCTCTGCTGCTATTGTCTCAATAGCAAATTTCTCCGGGTTGTCTGTCATGGGCTCCCAGGTACGCGTGTTCTTCCTCGGGAAAGGTGCACGGTGCTAACCGTCGTCCTCCACCGCTTCCGCTGCAACTCTGCTCTCCTGTTCTCATGAATCCACCTCGCAGATCCTCTCGTCGTTCTCTATAAATATCTATTCTCGTGGCATCCGTCGTCAGCCACCGCTTCTGCTGCAACTCTGCTGTCCTGCAGACGCCATACCATGGCAAGCATGGAGCCCACTCAGATCAGTGTGGCAGTTATGACCATTGTAAACACCTTGCGCATTATCCTGCAGTATGTGCAGAACCAGAACCTGCAAAAGTAGGCGAGGAGGCGACAACAGCGCGGTGATGAGAGTGATGAGGACATGGACACAGACTTCTCTCAAAGCACGGGCCCCGGCAATTTGGATATCCTGGTGGCAATGGGGCAGGCTCATGCCGTGGAATGCTGATTCTGGGCCCGAGAAACAAGCACAGACTGGTGGGACTGCATACTGTTGCAGGGCTGGGATGATTCCCAGTGGCTGCGAAACTTTCACATGTGTAAGGGCACTTTCATGGAACTTTGTGACTTGCTTTCCTCTGCCCTGAAGCGCAAGAATACCAAGATGAGAGCAGCCCTCACAGTTCACAAGCGAGTGGTGATAGCCCTCTGGAAGCTTGCAACGCCAGACAGCTACCGGTCAGTGAGGAATCAATTTGGAGTTGGCAAATCTACTGTGGGGGCTGCTGTGATCCAAGCAGACAACGCAATCACTGAGCTGCTGCTCTCAAGGGTAGCGACTCTGGGAAATGTGCAGGTCACAGTGGATGGCTTTGCTGCAATGGGATTCCCTAACTGTGGTGGGGCGATAGACGGAACACATATTCCTATCTTGGGACCGGACCACCTTGGCAGCCAGTACATAAACCGCACGGGGTACTTTTCAATGGTGCTGCAAACACTGGTGGATCACAAGGGGTGTTTCAGCGACATCAATGTGGGATGGCCGGGAAAGGTACATGACGCTCGCATCTTCAGGAACTCTGGTCTGTCTGAACAGCTGCAGGAAGGGACTTACTTCCCAGACCAGAAAATAACTGTTGGGGATGTTTGAAATGCCTATAGTTATCCTTGGGGACCCAGCCTACCACTTAATGCCATGGCTCATGAAGCCATACACAGGCAGCCTGGACAGTAGTAAGGAGCTGTTCAACTATAGGTTGAACAAGTGCAGAATGGTGGTAGAATGTGCATTTGGATGTTTAAAAGCATGCTGGTGCAGTTTACTGACTCAGTTACAGCTCAACGAAACCCATATTCCCATTGTTATTGCTGCTTGCTGTGTGCTCCACAATATCTGTGAGAGTAAGGGGGAGGCAAATCACCTGGCCACTGATTATGCACAGCCAGACACCAGGGCGATTAGAAGAGCACAGCAGGGCATGCTGCGCATCAGAGACTGGCCAGGCTATGGTGTGACAGTTCTGTTTGTTTCTCCTTGATGAAGACCCGCCCCCTTGGTTCACTCTACTTTCCGGTAAGCCAACCACCCTCCCCGCTTTGATCACCGCTTGCAGAGGCAATAAAGTCATTGTTGTTTCAAAATCATGCATTCTTTATTAATTCATCACACAAATAGGGGGATAACTGCCAAGGTAGCCCGGGAGGGGTGGGGGAGGAGGGAAGCACCGGATGGGTGATGGATGAGGGGAGGAGGGAAGGACAAGGCCACACTGCACTTCAAAACTTATTGAATGCCAGCCTTCTGTTGCTTGGGCAGACCTCTGGGGTGGAGTGGTTGGGTGCCTGGAGGTGCCCCCCCCCCCCGTGTTCTTGGGCGTCTGGGTGAGGAGGCTATGGAACTTGGGGAAGAGGGCGGGCAGTTACACAGTGGCTTCAGTGGTGGTCTGTGCTCCTGCTGCCTTTCCTGCAGCTCTACCATACGCCAGAGCATATCAGTTTGATCCTCCAGTAGCCTTAGCATTGCATCCTGCCTCCTCTCATCATGCTGCCACCACCTCTCCTCTTGTTCATCCCTCCTGTCCTCGCATTCATTTTCCGCTTTCCTGGACTCTGCCATTGTCTACCTCCATGCATTCTGCTGAGCTCTTTCAGTGTGGGAGGACTGCATGAGCTCAGAGAACATTTTCATCGTGAGTGCGTTTTTTTCACCTTCTTATCTGCATTAGCCTCTGAGACGATGATAGGGGGAGCATTGAATCATTTGCAGCTGCAGGAGGAAAAAAAGAGAGAGTAGTATTTAAAAAGACACATTTTAGAGAACAATGGGTAGACTAGGTTCACGGTGAACCAAGCTGTTAACATTACATAGCACATGTGCTTTCGGTACAAGGTCACATTTTGCCTCTTATATTGAGGGCCTGCTGGTTTAGTTTGAGAGATCACACATGCAGGGCCGGGCAACAGAATTCAGCTTGCAGGCAGCCATGGTAAGCCACAGTCTTTCGGCTTCTTCAACCTTCGTAACATGTGGGAATGGTTTAAAACAGCAGCACCCTCCTTTCCCGTACCAAGCACCTGTTGGGTTGGCCATTTAAAAGGAGGGGCTGCGGTTTTCGGGTTAACGTGCAGCACAAACCCAACTACACTCCCTCCCCCCCTCCCAATTCTCTGGGATGATCACTCTCCTGAGGCTAACACAGAGAGTTGAAGAACGGATGTTGCTTGAATGCCAGCAAACACCGGGACCATATGCTGCCATGCTTTGTTATGCAGTGATTCTAGACTACGTGCTACGGGCCTGGCATGGTAAAGTGTCCTACCATGGAGGACAGAATAAGGCTGCCGTCTCCAGAAACCTTTTGCAAAGTCTTTGGGAGTACCTCCAGGAGAGCTTCATGGAGATGTCCCTGGAGGATTCCCGCTCCATCCCCAGACACATTAACAGACTTTTCCAGTTGCTGTACTGGCCGTGAATGCATCCCAAGTCTTCAGGGAAAATTAATCATTAAACACGCTTACTTTTGAACCATGTGTTATATTTACAAAAGTACACTCCCCAGAGGTGCCTTATCTGGCTTCATGGTCTGGGAGCCCGCCTTGGGAGGGTTGGGAGGGTACTGGCTCCAGGGTGATAAACAGTTCCTGGCTGTCGGGGAGAACGGTTTCTCCGCTTGCCTGTTGTGCGCTATCCTCCTCCTCATCATCATCTTCCTTATTCCCAAAATCCTCATCCCTGTTGCATGAGACTCCCCCCCCCACCCCGCATAGGTGTCCATGGACAGGGGTGGGATAGTGGTAGGGGGGCCCCCCTAGAATTGCATGCAGCTCATCATAGAAGCGGCATGTCTGGGGCTCTGACCCAGACTGGCCGTTTGCCTCTTTGGTTTTTTGGTAGGCTTGCCTGAGCTACTTAATTTTCATGCGGCACTGCTGCAGGTCCCTGTTGTCGCCTCTGTCCTCCATGCCCTTGGAGATTTTTGCAAACATTTTGGCATTTTGTCTTTTGGAATGGAGTTCTGATAGCATGGATTTGTCTCCCCATACAGTGATCAGATGCAATACCTCCCATTTGGTCCATGCTGGAGCTCTTTTGCAATTCTGGGACTGCATGGTCACCTATGCTGATGAGCTCACCACGCTGGCCAAACAGGAAATGAAATTCAAAAGTTCCCAGGGCTTTTCCTGTGTACCTGGCTAGTGCATCTGAGTTGAAAGTGCTGTCCAGAGTGGTCACACTGGAGCACTCTGGGATAGCTCTTGGAGGCCAATACCATTGAATTGCATCCACACTACCCCAAATTCGACCCAGCGATGTTGATTTCAGTGCTTATCCCCTCGTCGGGGAGGAGTGCAGAAATTGATTTTAAGAGCCCTGTAAGTCGACAAAAATGGCTTTGTCGTGTGGACGGGTGCAGGGTTAAATGGATCTAACGCTGCTAAATTCAACCTAAACTCATAGTGTAGACCAGGGCTAAGTCTTGCAGATTCTTTCTACAGAACATCTCTAAGACCTGTTTTTTCCTATCCATCCATACAGATAAAACTTTGTCTGCCATAAAGTCTACAGCAGTTAGTGCAGAGACTGCTGCCTATTATGCTGACCAGTGCTGTCTCATTGTTCCCTTGTATCCCTCCCATCTATCTACATCCATCTGTTGTCTCTTGTCTTATACATAGGTTGTAAACCCTTTGGTGCAGACCCTTTGTTCTGCCTTTGTACAGCACCTGGCACAATGGGGGCCTGTTTCATGACCTAGGCTCCCAGATGCTATGATAATACAAATTATTAATAATAATGAATATGTAAATTTCATAGGTCACTGCTGATCCTTTTAGCTGGAAGATTGAGGAAGCATACTTATCCCCACAATCTCAAATGTCTCCCCAGGTCCAAATGCTACAACTGTTCCCTACCCAGCTGCGAAAACCTCCGGCTTCCCCTTGGTAATGTCCATGCAGTTATGCCTTGCCAATACAAAAATCTCTGGCATATCAAAAACTGAAAAAGTTGAGCCAGCATAAAATAAATTGGACTTAATATCAAAATAAATAACACAGGGGTTACTGTAGTGGTTTTATTATTCAATTGCATATTTAATTCACTGAGCGCCTACCCTTTTTTATTTACATTAAGCTACCATTGAATTTCTGATGTGCTGCACTTTGAATGTAACATATCCAGGAATTTTGCACGTGGTTTTTAGTTCAGTTTGTTGTGGAGTACACAGGATCTTGTTTATAATCATGCATTTACATTTCCTCGTTGTCATGCATAAGATTTGTCATGTGACACACCTAAAAAGCAAGTTGGTTTCTGCATCAGGTAAAAGTATGTGGATTTATAGCCAAACACTTTTACTGTCAGTTAAAGCACATGTGGGTAAGTCCCAGAACACACAGGGTATGTCTAAACAGTCTGTGACAGTGAGACTGTCTGCCCAAGTCAACAGACTTGGACTCACCCTTGCACTCTAAAAGTATCTGTGTAGGCATATCTTTGAAGTTGTGGCTTGGATTGGAACTTGGGAGCTTGAAGCCTAGGGGGGTTGGGCTTCAGAGCCTGAGCCACATCTTCATAAGAGCTCTCTACACAGCTATTTTTAGAATGCTAGGGCGAGCCCGGCAAGCCCAAGTCTGTTGACTAACTCTGGGGGTTAGACTAGATGACCCTTATGGTCCCTTCTAACACTCTGATTCTATGACCAGGTCAGGGAGGCATGTCTATAGAGTCATGGAGTTTAAGGCCACAAGGGACCACCAGATCATCAGATCTGACCTTCTGTATATCATAGGCCACCAATGCCATCCAACAACCGCATGCTAAACCCAACAACAGAAATTAGACCAAAATATTACAGCTCTTGGGGAGACTAGACTACTATGTGCCATGGGCAGAGAATAGGAGGAACTGAGATGACACAAGTGCCAGAGGCTCCTGCAATGGCAGGGGAATGATTAAGGGAGAGACACCCGGATGATTCAGGCAAGGAACCCATACCCCATGTTGCAGAGGAAGGCAAAACACCATCACCACTACCACCCCCACCACCCTCCAGGGTCACTGACATCTGATCTGGGGGGAAATTCCTTCCCAATGCCATGTGCATTTCTATCTGAAGTGAACTAGGTGATTATAAGGTGATATAAATTACTTGACAGGTAGAGCAAACCCCTTGTGACACTAGGAAAAAATGCTGCTGTACCACTGGAGGCAGAGAAGGAAGAAAAGAAGCAGCTTTAGATGGGTTTATCTTCTAACAGGATTTATAGAGCTGGGCACTTTTTTTTCATAGAGGAACAGATTTTTCCAAAGATACAGATTCAACAAATCAGCTTTATTTCATCTCTGTGAGGAGCTCTTCTGCCAATTTGAGCAAAAATTGTGCTTTTTTTATAGCTTCACTTTCATAGAAAGAGCAATATGAAAACTCGGCAGATTTAAAGACTGTCGATTAGACCATCAAGCCCTTAAAACTGAAACATGATTTTCTTTTACTGACTTCTTATCCCGTCCTTCTTCTTAGAGGTGCAGTAAGGAGGTTGGGGACTTCATGTCGTCTGAATATGATGGGATGGAATATACGGACACTTCAGTGTTAGTTGGAGAGCCCTCATCTAGCCAGTGACAACATACCTCCCTTTCTCCACTAAGGAATACAACCATGAGCCCTTTGGGTCATCAGTGCTGGTCTAGGAAGCCACCTACTTCTCCCCAGGAACTGGGTTTTTGTTCCAGTTCAGATTCCATCTGTGTCTGGTCGGTTCTAAGGCGGACTGTAGAGTCTAGCGGAAGACCTAGGTGAAAGTGCTTCTCTCACTAGCTTTGACGGGCTAAGGCAAGGCAGATGTCAGTCTTATTTTTGGACTGACCTCATGATTGAGAGCAAATGGGCTTCATCACTCTAAAAACTTGTTAAGAAGGAAGAGGAGGCTGGAGGAACTGTAAGTATCTGAAGAGTAGCAAATGCAGGTAGAAGCAATAGACATAGCTAAGTTATTTCCCGTGTTAGTCTTTATTTCTTTTTGTTTTGCTTGAGTTCAAAATGTTGGGTCAAAACCCTGGATCTATTTGTCTTTTGGATTTTGCAAGGAGCAAGGGGAGATGGGTCACAATCTCCCTTATGGGGACCTATCTTTGTAACAGGCTGAGCCAAAACTTTGGGTCCAGACATACTGAGTGGCTGCTTTATTTCAGAGTCAGTCAGACACAAACCACTAAAGGGTTTTTTTTTCTTTCACTGAAGAACTCTGACATGTGTCTCTCTGGAGGTGTAAACTCAGTGACACACTTCTTTTGTAGAAGGGTAGCTTTGGGCCTCCCCTATATGGCTAACCATGAACAGCTAATTATGTGTTAAAATGATTTACTTGATTTTCAGGTGACCTCCTCTGTTTGGGTGGTGCAGCTTATTCTGCCCTTTTTGTGTACGACCCCTGTGAGTAAAATCCATCCCTGTGCGGAAGGCCCTGTATGAGGTCTATCCACGCTGAGGTGCCACCTCAGCCCCCAGAATAAGGAACAGAACGGTGCATAGCCTTTGTGCAGGCCCTCTGAACAGGGATGAATTTCATTCTTTCTGGGTGACAGAATATAATTGTGCAAACCATGCGTACCAACCCATTTTATCATTTTTTGAGCAAGTAGAGCCTATGCTGAGGCCTCAGTTTTTCCAAATGAATCTGAAACATCTGTGGAAGATTTTGCTTCTGCCATCATCAGAAAATGCACTTACGTTTTTAATAGTGCTGGTTACTTGTACAGAAACCAGGGTGCACTTAGAGCAGTGGTTCTCAACTTACTTATCATTGTGTGCCCGTGCCAGATCCCCAACCTAATGGGGCTGGCCCGGAGCTCGCGGGACCAGGTGGCAACCCCGGATCCCCATCCCTGCAGGGCCGGCTGGGTGACCGGAAGCCTCAACCCCTGGACTCCCACCATATGGCAGCCCTGACTTCGCCTCACTGGGCAGCTGGGAACCCGGACCCCACCTCGTGAGCTGGGCTGCAGCTGTTCGCTAATTGGGCCGCTTGCGGGCCACAGGATTGAGAACCGCTAACTTTTGAAAATATTGTTTCTACAGATACATCCAAGAATAACTTTGGTAACAATATACTAAATGTTAATGCTTTGGGTTTTCTTTTCTAAAGCTGCAGATATTTAGAAAATTGAGAGGAATGAACAGGGACATTTTTGGTGAGGTCACTTTATTAATAAGATCTTAGGGACATTCACCTCCAGTATCTACCACTGATTCTTGTAGTTGTTTAATACTACAGTGAAATAAAAAGTTATTTTCTCAGTTTTGATTTTAGCTTAGCCATGATGACTGGTCTCACCTGTTTCTCAAGGACAATGTTGCTTGGTGTTTGTTTGCTTTAAAGCGTGCAAGCATAGTGATTTCAAATGCATGTACATATTACCATGGCAAAGCCAGCAGTTTCAAATAGGGTTGCCAATTCTGGTTGGATGTATTCCTAGAGGTTTCATCACATGACATAATTTTTAATTAAACATTGATCTTTAATTCCTGGAGACTCCAAGCCAATCCTATAGGGTTGGCACCCCTAGTGTCCAACAAAACCTACAACTGTTTTCCAGAGTGCAAGTCAAGCTTCTTCCCACTTTGCCACATGGATTAATACTCACACTTATGGGTTAACGTCTCCAAAGCATTGGAAATCTTGTTCAATGTGAACAGGATTGTAGCAGAGGATGGAAAAAACCTAGTACAACACTGAGTCTCATCCTCATGCTAGTACAGGCTATGATCCTCCTGCATCAAGTGTCACACTGATGCTGCGACATTCAACGGGTGCTTAATCATGTGTTTGATTACTGCCACCTTCTCAGCCTTGGTGGATCTAAAACTTTCAAATCACACACAGTGGGGTGGACCCGATTCTGGGCCCTATCCACTGTTTGAAGCTCTCCAATTCCATTTTTGTGCTTTAGAAGGAGCTTTCATGGATTATGGTCCTCTAGAAAGAGAAAGGGATAGGAGTCAAATATATGGCTGCAGCTGTTCTCTGAAGAAAGGAGGGAGGCAGGACCTCCAGCTGAATGCAGAGATAAAGGGATATTGCATGAATGGCTTTTTTCCCCCTCCTTCCCTGGGAAAAAGAGAGGCTGCTCTGAGTTACCATAGTTTCTGGTTTCTTTAGTAACCATTCCATGTATCTTTGAAGTAGCTGTCCTAAAATAGCGTGTGGCCAAGGAAAGGCCTGTGGAAAACTGCTGTCTGACACAGCATTAGTTTTATTTATTTATTTATTTTTCTTCCTTCTCCTTTTTGAGAGTGAATCAGGAGTAAAAGCGTCCGTGTGTAAGAGAGAGAGAATTCCTGTATGAGATTCTGTTCCTGTATTGCTGATGAATAGTACATGCTTGATACAATATCCATTAGCACCTCTTTCTCCCAAAGCAGTATATTCTGGAACTTCCGCATCCCTGCAGAACTGCACTGCATAACAAAGTTAGGTTAGAACCAAGAAACCACAAGTTTTATGTTCTCTTTCACAAGCCAAGGAATGAAAGATTCATTTGGTGCGCTTTGTTTTGTGATATTTGTGGAGAGTGCGTTTTTCTCAAGATCAGCTCCTGTTTTCATTGAGAGGAAGGGAAAACAACTCCTGGTTGGTAGATTCAATTTTTGCAAGTGCACAGCATGTGTTAGACTGTAGTTTTGCTTAAACTGATTAAAGCTGTTGAGTCTGGCAAAGTGATTTTTGAAAACACACACACACACACACAAACACACACACACACACACACACACACACTCCTGCTGTCAAGAGCTGAACTGCTTCTACATTTAAAATAGAGGAGTCCACACAGCACTTCTTTGCTGAGTGTTGATACAGACTGACTTTAAATACCCTATTTGGTAAGAGAAAATAAATAAATAAATAAATAACTTGGCTGCATTCATTGTTCTATTTAGAACTTTTAATAACTATAATTTCCCACATCTATTTCTGAATCCCCCAAAGGAGTCTTTCAGTTAAATTCCTGTTCCCCTATTTACAGCCTTCTACTCCTATGTAGATTAAAAAATGTGCTACTTTTCAGAGGAATTTAGTGGTGGTAACCTGCAAGGGATGTGCCGTGTTCTCTTTACTGCCTGAGGACAGAAGGGATTTCATGTGCATGAAGTGCAAGATGGTGGCTGTGCTGGAGGAGAACATTCTTGGCTTGGAGGGGCAAGTAGAGATGCTACTGAGAATCAGAGACTCTGAGGAGTTCTTAGATAGTCAGGTTCAGGAAACACCAGTACCTCAGGTTCAAGGAAGAATGGAGCTGGCCACCAAGAAATCGGAAGTCAGAGAGGAGGACTGGTAGTTTGTAACCTAGAGGCAGGAGGTCATGGTGTCGTTCTACATGGTTGGTGATAAATGAGAATGGGAAGACTGTGGCATCAGAGAGAAGATGACTGGAAGGAATTCCACACAGCTGGAAGTTTCAAATCAATACCAGGTCCTCAATGTGGAAACTTTGAAAGATACCTCTCAAGATCCAGCAGGTCCAAGGGAAGGGAGAGATGTACAGAACATGACTGTGGATGGCAGCTTGGCCCAACCTGTAGGAAAATCATGCTTGCCCACAAAGAGGTCTCCAGTCATCCAAGGAAGACAGATTATTCTTGTTGGAGATTCAATACTCAGAAGAACCTTGAGGACATTTTACAAGGGACAGGCAGACAACTGGACAGTGGGCTGCTTTCCTGGAGCCGAGGCACCAGATGTCACTCTAAGATTGGAAGCTGACAGGCAAAGATCCATTGGTGATGGTTCATGTTGGCACTAATGACACTGTGTCACAGGATATCTCTCAGACAGCACATGACTTCAGGGAACTCGGAAGCATGCTGAAGAAGAAGAATGTCCAAGTCATCTATGGTCCTTCCTGTCCCACAATTAAAGGAAGACAGAAGGTAGAAGATTCTGGAAGTGAACCACTGGCTAGATGAGTGGTGTAGGGTGAAGGGTTTGGGTTTTCTGGAACACTGGTCTACCTTCCATGGGGAGAGGGACTGTATAGTTTGGATGGCCTCCAACCTTGGTGGAAGGTGGACAAATCTTCTCAGGGACAGACTCTCTAGAAGGATTGGGGTAAGTTAAATGAATAACAAAAAGGGAGGGTAAGAATAGGGAAGATATGAGCGCTCAGCAGTAAATCAAGATGTTGAGAACAAAATCAAGGAACAAAAGGACACAAAGAGAAGACATTCTTGAATTTCCTATGCACTAATGCTAGGAGCCTGGGTAACAAGCAAGAGGAATTGGAATTACTCATTTTATGAAATACCTTTGATCTAGTTGGTATTCCTGAAGTTTGGTGGGATGATTCCCATGACTGGAATGTTTAAAATCAATGGTTATAACATATCTAGAAAGGATTGAGAGGGGAGAAGGAGTAGCATTCTATGTCAAAAATTGTATCACCTGTTTCTGGAACTTGGAAGAAAATGATCCTGAAAATTTATGGATCAACGTCCTAACAGATAAAGCACAAGATGGGCTATTAGTTGGTGTCTGCTACAGACCACCAGATCACACTAGGGAACAGGATGACTGACTTCTTAGGCATCTGTCTATAATGTGGAGGGGGTGCGGGGAGGGGGTGAAAATGGTGCGATGCTGGAAGTTTCATGCTGCTAGTATTAAAACATCCTTGGAATTTCTAAACCTAATGGATGACAATTTCTAACTTAAAAAGTGTTGCAGCCAACATGGAGAAATTTATTAGACCTTGTCTTCACAGATAAAGAGGTACTGATCACACAACTAAAAATCAATGGTAGCTTAGGTACAAACAATCATGTCTTGATCAAATTTATAATGTGCAAACAGAATAAAGTCCAGAGCAGTACACACTTCGTGCTTTGATAGGACCAATTGCACAAAGCTGAAAACAATCAAATCAGCTGGGAGGATTAATTTAATTGGAAAAATGTAAATCACAATTGGGAATAATTTAAGAACACCTTACTAGGTGCCCCAACAGCTAGAATCCCATAACTGAGGAAGAAGGTCATGCTGGTTAAAAAAAACCAACCTGCTTTGGAGGGGAAGTGATGGCAGCTACAAAAATAAATGATATATATGTATATCATTTATATTCATTACTATTAACTTTCCCTTTATTGCATTTGTGCACTCTAGTGGCCATAGATTTCTCTTGTGTTCCTTTCCTTCCCTTATCAATTTTTTACAATTTCTAACTTCTGATTTATATTCATTACTATTAACTTCCCCTTTCTTGCATTTGTTAAAATCTCAGCCTTCATTTTATGCATTTAACTGTTACTACCAATGCTGGCTGAAATTATTTGGGATTGAGAGATGGATTTTTAAAAGGACCTTAGTGATTTAGGAGCACAAGCCCCATTGAGAATCGACGGGACACATGGCCAAGATTTTCAAAAGTGACTAGTGAATTTAGCAGCTTCAGGTTTTTTGGTTGTTCAATCTGAGACAATTTAAAGGCACCAGATTTTTAGAAGGAAATGCTTAAATAAAATAAATAAAATGTTAAAAATGCTCATTATCATCACTTCCAGTTGAAGACCCAGAGCCAGAACACCCAGATCATTTCCAGGTGCTACTTTAACTGGCTCAGCATAAGGTTTCTTCAAGTATGTTTCTATGCTTTTCATTAAGCTATCCCCATTGTCTGAGCTTAACCATTCACGTGACCAGGATTCAGTCTGGACACAGAAACCATGCTAGCTTCCTGCTAGCAAGAACCAAGCTTAAATATACTTTTTGCTAAGACTTTTAGGGCCTGATTCTCACATGCACTAAACCTGCTTTACACTGCTCTGTTCTCATATTCTTTCATAGTGTGGACCATAGTTTAACACAAAGGTTGTGTCATGGACGACCATGCGTACCATCTTTTACTTTCCCCTCATTCACAATCCCACACCTTCTTTATGACATCTGTATCAATTGCTTAAACGGACAAGTAATATTGGAACAGTATTTATGTATTTTAGCTATCTATACTATGATGTTTTGTCCTTTTGGGGAAAAAAAGAAAATAACACCATCTGCTTTTGTTCTTCATTGCATCTTCCCCCACTTGTTGGTTCTGTTTGTATGATCTGGAAACAAGGAGGTGAGCCAACCAAGACAAGTTCAGGGGACCATTAGTGGTCCACACACTCCAGTTGTGGAATCTCTGCTCTGCTGCAGGAAGGCAATAGGCTTTTTAGGGCAGGACTAGCGTCGTTCTTCTCTCTCTAAAACACCATGTATGTCTATGGCACTAGGTAGAAATGTGTGATGATGAATTTATATTGCCCTAGGGCTTCATCTTCCCCTAATCTTGTATGTTTGTGTTTGATCACATTGAGATAATCAGGTTTTTCATTATATAGAACCATCCCACCATGTAACTATTTTCCTGTTTATCCAGGGTTTTCCTTCTCTGCTCCCATCTCTTCCCACCATTTTACGTCTCTTTTACAGTATTATGTCTGATACTATATCTCGGCGCTCTGACTACAATACATTAAAGTCACTATAATTACTTTCTTACTGACAAGTTTGGCATGAAGACATATTTGATAGGTAGGAGACGTTGCTAGTGAATGCCCAGTTCAATTTTTACAGGTAATTATTAGGTCATATTTCCTACTAGCAAAAGAAAGAAAAAATCTTTCACTGCCATTTCAGTCATTTCCACCATTAATGTCTTGGTGCTTGCATAGTGTGTCACATCAGGAAATCCCAGTTCTTGGCTTCAAAGGATTAAGTTCACAATTACCATTGACACTCATCTTATAGACTGTTAGGTGAGACAGATAAAACTGTAAGGCAAGGCAGTGTTTTATTTGCTCCTTCACAGTATTGCATTTTACCTCTTCTCCAAGCTAAGTGTTAATCTGTTATTTCTTGCCTGTGCAGCCAAGTAACTTTTTTATTAAACTGCATGCAAATAATTTTTTTCCCCGTTTTAGTTGTATGTTAGCAATTTCTTGATGAGAAAAGCATGCAGTGTTAATATTACTTGTCACTTCTTCCTTAGGGCTGCTTACCAGTTTTCCTTCTGAAAGTTGTTTTATTCATTGAAAACACTCTAGCAGTTCCAGATCTGAAAGTGCATTCGTTAATGTTGCATAGAAAGGAGTAGGACACCAATTATAAAATCACTCAGCATTGCATCACATATAGAACAAAAGAAGGAAAGTTAACTGATTTAAAGCCAAAACTACATGTCCGCTGCCTATGAGTCAGCTTTACTTGTCTATTTTTATAATTTCTGGATTACTAAAGACAAAATTCTAAGTACAACAAGATACACATGAGATGTCATGTTCCATCATGCTCTGCCAAAACAGGAATATTCAGAAGAAGACAGTGTCCTAGTCTAGCCCTTCTAGAAACAACAGGATAATGGCCAGATGTGGAGGTCCTTAATCAGGTCGATAAGAACGTCAAGATATGTCTATATATTGGAGACCTCCACTCCTTGGGCCTAGTCCTGGTACATATGTTGTCTCCTATACCACCCACAGATTGGGTTTCCACCATCATACCTGAGGTTTTGCTATGGTAACCCCTGTGATGAGGTTCTCTCTGTCTATGAACATCTATCCCAGCATCTTCCTCACGGCTTTTTTTTGGGAGGGGAGGGGGGAGAAAGAGGAAGGGGATCCAGACCGCTATTTTATTTAGGTTTAAAAATGTAAAAAGATGCCTATCCAAGGCTGTAGGTGCCCTAACATCATTAGTTACACAATGCAATCTCAGCAACATTAGTCATTTCACAGGGACTGAGACAGCCACCTACAGAAACTCTGACAAACTTTATTTTTTCAGAGCTGTGTTTTGTCATGGTCACCATCCCCACACTGTGCATTATGGCTCCTCCTCCTTTTCAATCATGGAGCTTTGAAGGGCTTTCCAATGTTTTGGTTATCTTGAGCTGCAGAATTTGGACCTGGATTTTGAGCACTTCAGACTTTTGAGTGGTGGGAGGGAGTTTGGTACAGAATATTATAGCAGCGAGGGACCAGCTGCCAAATTCTTAAACATGGTTAGATGCTGCTTCCTCAACTCCTAAAGATTTTTTTCTTCATATTTGAGATTTTTTTATTTTAGCCCAGTCTCTATTTTTTAAATTATTTTTATGATATTTAATTAAGACCTCACCCCGACCCCAGAGTAAACTGCATAGTACTTAATTTATGTACCTTGGAGTGGCGAAAGAATGAATCCATCCTGCTGGGATTTGGACCTATTGTTCCAGGGTGAGTAGGCACTTTCAAACTGATTATTAGACCACTAACTCAAACCAATTAATTCTCCCCTCCACATCAGTTGGTTCTACTACACCAACAAATCATTTTATTCTCCCCCCTCAATCAATTAATTCTACTTACAAATCAACAAGTCAGTCCTTTCCCAAAATCATATCTCCCCCAATTAGCCAATCATTTCTTTTCCTCACAAACCAATTCTTCTGTGCCATTCCTCCATGTTTTTGCAGGACTCATCTACTTTTACGGCCACTGCTAACACCCTGTTATTCTCCGGGGCTCACAGGGGACTTCTGGCTTCCCAGCTTCTCCACCTGTAACTAAGCCCTCTTTTTCTCATGCCCTCTCCACTACTCTTAAGGAAGCCCCAGCACACAGGCCAGTCCCTCATTCTCCCCTTCCTGTGGAAATATGTAGCAGCTCCAGACACTCTGCTCCCTTTCTCTTCCTGCAAAGCAGCTAGTAGTGCTTGGATTGCTCTAGCATCTGCCTTCACTTCTTTTCTAGTTAAAAGAGCAGTGGTATTGGGTGAAGATAAAAACCAAATTCAGCTGTGATGCACCACTACAGCTGCGGGTGGTGGTGGACTAGAACCACCTGATGTAGAAATGAGGAACTTGCTGTCATAGTCCTGGGATTGCTGTTCAGAGCCTAAAACAGTTCTAGCCCTGCTGTATCTGTTGCAGCTGTGCAGAACCCTGTTGCATGTATGGATTTACATCTTTCTGGCCCTTGCCTATAAGATTGTGCAGGAGAAAACCAGACAGATCTCTCTCCCCAAGTTTAGCCTAGCTTTAAAGTAAAATTAAGTAAATTATAAATTACTTGTGAACATTTGACAACTTTTATTCTATTTTCTGTTTCAAAATTCCAGATTTTAATAATGTTTAGAAAACTTAAAAAAAAATAAATAGGGACTATTTTTTCCATAACAGTAGGTGGAAGAACACATACATTCACTCTGAATCTGAGTCTAAGTCAAGTCTCTCATGACGTATAAGTAGATTAGATGAAAGCGTACTAAACTCTGTGTTTTTCTGTTGCAGAGCAAAACCGACAACTAATAAGAAATGTGCTGCTCATCATGAAGCAGGTTTTTGGACTATAAAAGCTTTGATCGTTGTAGATGTTGAGCCCACATATTATAAAGTTTTCCAATTAAAGCATTATTCAGGGAACTTCAGGGGGAAAAATAGAACTTTCCTTCTCTTGTCTAGCTTCCTCAATTTTTCCTATACAAAATAAATTAAGCTTTCAAGAAGTTCATTACTGATGAGCAGATATGCTATACCCAGCCTAACTATTAGCAACCAAACTTCTTTATATGCATTTCAAATAAATTCACTTGGTCTTTGTAAAAAAAAATTATCTTCATTTATATAAATTTTACACTCTTTACACAAAGCTATTGATGATATTTTAATTTTAGCATGAAGAAAAAGACAACATTATAATAATAAAGTTGCATTGTCATGCCAATTCATTAATGTGATAAATAGATACTGAAGAACTAATTTGGTAGATGTGTAATGCATAATTCACAAAACAAGTTTATGTATGCCTGGGTGAATCACTTTATTGATTCTGCTATGCAAGAGCAAGCAAAGTATTTTTGTTTTGCTGTTAGTAGGGTGTAACTGTTCAAGGCCCAATCTTGCACAGTCTCCTCAACTTGTGTTGAAATCATTGGCAATGGAGGGCAATGTTCCCTCTAATTTTGACACTCCGTGTGTGCAAAAAATTTCTTCTGTGCAAATTGTGCTTCTGTGCAAATTTTTGTGCGCACGGTGTTTCGCCGTGTGCGTGGGGTTTAGGATCTGTGTGCGCGCGCACATGCGCACAGCTTAGAAGGAACAGTGATGGAGGGTGCTCAGTGGCTGTCAGTACTTGGGCCTTGAACAGATTTGTTTCTATGCAGAAATTGAATGGGGCCACAGCACTGATTTCTGTGTTGCTATTTCATAGACTTTAAGACCAGAAAGGACTATTATGATCACCTAGTCTAACCCTCTGCAGAAAACAGGCCATAGAACCTCTCCCAGTAATCCCTGCATCAAGACCATAACTTCTGGTTCAGCTACCGAATATCTTAGAAAGACATCCAGTCTTGATGTTCTTCCACCATCACCAAAGAGGGAGTCCTTAAAATGCCCATTTTTATTCGCTCTATGTATGGTACTCATGATGTCACTCAGAATAGCAAAAAAACCCCAATGATTCCACAGTGCTCGTTTTATTTTAATGAATATAGTGAGGTAACTTCATTAAAATGCAGCACTGGCTGCCCAGTGCCCCACTCCACTACCACTAACCCTCCCCTAAACAGACTAACTTGTGCAGGTGATAGAAGTGAAGGGGAAGACTCACAAATTCTTTGATCCTGACATTGCAGGGGTTAACTGTCTGCTAGCTTGCTTGCTTCCTTTTTGATTATTTTATTTCTTCTTTGACAAAAGGCTGCTATAATGTCAGTGAGGGTCCTCAGATGCACATGTGTTTTTCTCATTGACTTCATTGGGATCCTTTCACATGCACATCTAATGGCAGAAGCTGGTTAACAGTTTATCTGTTACACATTCCAATGCCTTGACACAGTATCTAACAGTTTGGAAACTATACTTTAAAAGCTCTCTTTTAAAACCACATCTGGGACAGTGACTGGTCAATCTTCAAAGCCTCTGAAATGATGATGCTTTGTTTATGGTAGTGACTAGAGACTCTAATCAGGAATCAGGGTCTCATTGTTATCAGCCCTGTTGTATTAATTTAGATGGAATATACAGGCTAAAAGTGCTAACATAAATTAGCTACTGTTTAATATTAAATAGTTTTAAACAAGTTCTGGGGATTGGTATACAAAGATTTCAGCTTGCTTTGTACTATGACACATACTTTTTTTTTAAAAAAAAAGGAGTACTAGTGGCAGCTTAGAGACTAACCAATTTATTTGAGCATAAGCTTTCGTGAGCTACAGCTCACTTCATCGGATGCAGTGAGCTGTAGCTCACGAAAGCTTATGCTCAAATAAATTGGTTAGTCTCTAAGGTGCCACTAGTACACCTTTTCTTTTTGCGAATATAGACTAACACGGCTGCTACTCTGAAACCTGTCACTTTTTTAAAAATAACCTTTGTAGTAAAGATACAGAAAAGAAGAAAAAACAAAGCATTTGAAATGTAAAGCATAGAATAAGATTTTTATTTTAACAACTTCTTCCCCTCCCCCCCCTTTTTTGGCTGATGAGAGATTTTTTTGAAGTAAAAACTACCTTGTTTGACAGTCTCTTTTGAGATAGTATTAAAGAAGATCATAACTTTGCTTTTGAGGAAAAGAGGAGAAGTGAGTAGCAATAGGTTGGAACTGTTGGTACTGTTGTTGAAGTCTGATCCTGTTTCCTAGAAGACAAAACAAGACAAATACATACACAAGGAGAGAAAAAATACCTACAAAATAGAAGATGCAGGTTCTGTCTCTGGTGTTTCTTTCATCTGCAAACTTACTGCTGGACACAGCACAGGGTGTGATCAGCCACTTCGAAACCTGGCAAACTTCAAAACCTGGTACCAGCATTGGGCTGTTTCGGGCATTGCTTTTAGTTGCCTCTTTCTTCAAGCCTTACAACAGTGTTGCAAAATATGCAGCTTTGGCTGGCTAAGTCAGATGCTTATTAAACAAAAGGAAAAAAGAGGAGGGATAGAAAAGAGAAGAAATAAGGTGGGGAAGGAAAAGGACACATGGGGGGAGCAGAGAGAGAGAGAGTCCCATCTCTCAGGTGGTAGTCGGGTTTTACCCAGTGGAGGTGGTGACGTCGTTTGGGTCCTTCTCTTTTTCATCCTGACATCTCTCAGGATCAGGACAATGAAGGCCTTGGGTCCCAGAAGATGATGAGGGAGGTAACCAAGATGGCAAACCTTGCTCTAGTAGCCAATTTTCACCCTTAAAATATCTGTCTTTGAGGACTCCAAAAGGGAGCAGTGGATGGAATAGCCCAGCCCCTTATTATTTTGTCTACCAGTTAGGCCTAGTTTTTGACACACAAATTTTGGTTCACTGTTTTTTGGTTTTGCACTTTTCCTGTTTACCGGGCAAGATTTCAATACAGTTCTTGAATTATATCATAGGTCTCTCTTGTTGGACTAATTTAGGGTGGGTTTTTTTTGTTTTTTTCCACCATCAGAATTTGTTATGATAAGTTATTGTGACATTTTATTAATTATGTGCTTTTTACAGTTGAGCTCACAATTATAGTAAATTGGTTGGCCCAGTTATTACAACAGCATTCCCTGGCCCCAGTGAGCTTACAGCCAATGTACATGATAAGACAATAGGTGGATAAAACAAAGACATGGGAGGAAAGGTAAGGAGAAGAATGAAACAATCCTGACTGTCTAAATAATTAGCAGTGTCCACTGTCTGTGCAACCACAGCAATATAAAATTTAATTCAGTTATGCACCAAAAAGTGTTGATACTTATTCACAGTTTTGGAGGTATTTTTCCCTTTCTTTCTCCCTCCCATTCTTTTCCTTCTCTCGTCTCAATCCAGCCAGATGCCTCCCCTGTATTCCTTTCTCTAGCACATTCCCTCCTTCTGACTGACCTCTCCTCTTCCCTAGCTACATAGTCATGCTCCTGTTGCGCAGAAGCCTGTACTCTCAGTTATCCAACTTTAAAAAGTCTAACTCAGTCTGTCACATAAAATTATTTATGAAAGTCAGAAAAAAGTTGGAAACAAATAGACTGGCACAAACTGGATTGTTTAAGTTAAAAGAACTGTGCAAAAGTGTCTTCAAGGCTTCTGGTAAGGTCACAGGTTGGCATATAAATAAGCTCAAAGATGAGAGAAAATGTGCATAGTTAAAATCATCAAAATGAGTTTTGATTGGTTAATGTCAATGGATGAGGTTGTCACCCTGTCTTGGATATATCTCATCTTGGGGGCACTTTGTGGGAGTGGGTGAGGACACAGAGGCTGAAAGGAGTAAACTTTACCATCATGACTGCCACCCACATCGTGTCCTGACAATTCGGAACCTATCATAACACCATTTGGCCTGCACCACCTTGAGTATGAAGGGTGTCCTGATAAGACTGAGCAAGTCTGTATCTTTAATAAAAGGTTGAAAGGATTATTAATGATGGTTCTTACAAGGGGAGTAAGCCAGCAATACCTAGACATGAAACCCCAGAGGGCACCTAACTGTTTCGTGATGTAAAAGTGACCAAGGATTTTCACTTGCTGGGCCTGAGACACCTATCAACACAACAATCCCCAGTCTCCTCTTTCTGATCTCCATGGGGCCTGTAGTATTTTTGATTATGGGGAACTGACATCTTGACATGGCACTTTTTCTGCTGGGCAAATGCTCTATTCAACTCAGTTTTCCTGGAGGGTTTCCCCAGTTCAGAGCCTTTTGTAGGAGGGAGGCCACAGAACTCATGAGATCTAAAGACACCACTTGCTAATGAAGAAATTGGTAAACCTACCAAGACCCCCAAAGTGGATTAGGATAATAATGAGTCTGGTTATAGATGAAGGAAAGAGAGAGACTGGGTTAGGAAGGGGCACTTATCTAACATTTTTCAGACCTAAAAGATTGATCTTCAGCTTGGTGCTAGCTGCGGGTTCATCTTTTTCCCCAACCAGTTCAGGCATATTTAATTTCAGAGAGGTTGTGTAAGTTTCTGCATGAGCATTTCAGTACTTTGATAGCAACAAATCATCTTGTGTTAGTGACTGAGAGCTCTGATCATTTCTTTATTCATATTTCATGATTCATCCGGCCCCACTTCAAAGTGAAAAGACAAAGACAAAGAAATATCTTATTGCCAACTAAATTTGCTTCACAAGGTTCAACCATATTGCATTAAAGGAATTATATATATTAAGCATGATTATGGTATGCCAGGTGTATAATTAGTACTATCTGAGCCTATTCATATGAGCCAGCTTCCTAGTGTTCTAATTTATATCTGATCTGCCAGGCAGGAAATTTGCATGCTGTAAATGGCAACGCTTTACAAAAGGTGGCTAATCATTAAAAAAAAATCCTTTGGCATTTATTGTTCGAGAACTCGGTTGGTATTAATATGGCTATAATTTGCAATTCTGAAGAATGTTCTTTGCAATTTAACACAGATAAATGACCATTTGTTGTTAAGTGCTACTCAACTTTTCTTTTAGCAGGATGGGTTGCTATTGTACAAACTGATGAATCTTTCTTGGGTGAGAAGATAGGTCAGGTAGCACTTTAAGGCTGAAACCAGCAATTGACAATTTAGAATCTCTATGTTGCAGAGTAATGTGAGGTACTATTCTATTCCTAACTGGCCACCAGATAAAAACTTTAATGTCAACCTAGCAGGAGTATCCCCAGCTACTTGTTATCCCTGAAGATTTGGGATACAAATAGATGACTTTATCTTTATGGACAAAGCAAGGTATAATTGTGAAGTTTCACAATTAGGGTTTCACAAACAATAGATTCCACAACTCCACATTTAAGAAAACTGCCAGAGAGGACACATTGCTACCAGATGATATGTGGTATCACACTGAACTGCATCAATGTAACTTTCATGGTATCTGAAAAAGTTCAATAATCACCAAAAAATAGGCAGTAAATAGCCTGTTGTCTTTTACAATGGAATTTGTTTAAAAAATCAGAGCAATAAAGGACACTATACTTGGATTGGAAACAACAATTTCCTCTATAATTGATTTCTGATTCTAAAAAGTCTAATCCAGTGATGTCCCCAGGTAATAATTGCAAAGCACAGATCGTGCCAAACTGAAAGATAAGTGACTGAAAATGTTGACATGGTGGATTAATAATCCATCTAAGAAATATTCAGACTTTTTCTGTGTGATGATACTCTGTCTCCTCTCCAGTCTTCTAGGCCTGTTTGTCAGTGCTTAGCCTTAGCCAGCATGCCGTAGCCCAATCATGTTACAGATAAACTGTGATGTTATTGGTTAAATATTTGATATGCTTTTTGGGGGAGTGGGATGAGTAGAGTGTTGACTGTATCTTGCTCTGGCAGGGTGATAAATAGCACTCACTGAATAGCTCTTTTCCGTCTCTTGGTGAATTTGTGACTTATGTTGTTCATTTAAACGGTTGAGTGAGAGAGCCATTTTTGGAATTTTGGACATTGAGGAAAACCCACCAAGCCAAATAAACATACATTGTATGATGTCCTGTAAACCAGAGATCTGCTTACGTTGTTGTGATGAGGCTCTCTCATAAAAGTTCTCCTTCTGCCTGAGCCTTAAGCTTGTGTGCCAGGAGCTCATCCGCAGAACTAGGGATAAATGAGAGATGGAGTAAACCTCCCGCCCCCAACACACACTTTTTCATAACCCTGGAGGGAAGGCAAGGCTGCACCTTTTGGTAAACAAATGTATATTAAGTAAATGTGGCTGGAAATGCTGACATTGCACCTCTTTCCTTAATAGGAAGTTGAGTATTAGTACTGCCAAATCCCAAATGTTTAAAAATAATGAATCAGGGCCCCAAAGCCCACGAGATTGGCTTAAAAATTAGATTTTTTAAAAAATACTTTTTGGGGTTCTTTTAATTTGCTTTCTTGTTTCTGAAGCTTTAGAGTGCACTTTGTTCATGTTTTCAAACTTTTGTCTACAACCACGAGGGCTATAAACTTAAGAAAAAAAACCCCTCTCTCATTAAATGTTATTTGAGCAGTTGGGGCTTTAAGAAAAACATCAAATACTGTGAGACTTGTGAGAATTGGCAACACTGGAGTATACAAATAGTAGGAATGGTTAAAAATTTTCCATCAAAACTATTTTTTTTTGAGGTTTTGAGTAAACACTTGGGGGTGGGGATGGAGAGGAAAAAAATGAGTACTTTCCACAGAAAAGTTTGGATTTTTGTTAAGAAAAATTTACCAAAAAGTAAAAACTTGGTTTTCAGAAAAAGAAAAAGAAAGAGAGCCTGTAGTTTTTTGGCTGAAATGGTACAGTTTTTGAATAAAAAGTCAATTTTTCCCACAGAAATCCTCTCTACTCCCACTTTCTACCCAGCAGTATTTAACAGTGTAATGCAATGTTTAGTTTGAATGGTGAGTATATATGAGAAGACACGAAGGATGTCTGAGAGCGTCTTCCTCCAGTAAATCTCTTGAACCTACCTGCCAATGGTGCATTTTAAAGGTAAAAACAATTCTCTATATGTATTTTTATAGGTCCTGTGATAAGCATTTGTTTGTTCAAATAGAACTGAATGCACTTCACTGTTGTTTATGACCCCTTTAACTCACTCCTTTTGATCCTTCCAATGTGCTGAGGCTGAATAAGAAGAGTTGCATAGTTTGGGGTTTGTTGTGGCCATTCAAAAGGTTCAGATAAGCTTTGAATGCATATCTGAACAGCATCCAATGCTGGAAGTTTTGAGGGTTGCAAGTGTCTAGTACATCTGTCCTAAAGTCTAAAATGTTACTGGGAGGGATTTAGTGCAAAAAAGTCTTATCATTTCTTTTCGTGCAATTTCACTCTCCTTTGCCCCCACCACAAATGTTGCTTCATGCAACATTTGATGTCCGTGCAATAACAGCCATACTAACATATGAAATGTTGATTCCCACCCATCCATACCTCATGTTTATGGTTTAATGAACATATCCACACGGTTTTGTTCAAAATATGTATCATTTAGTAACATTTTTCACAGAAATGAGCCCATTTTCAAGCTTGAACAAAATGCAGAAGTGTGATAATAGTTTTGCATTTCATCATGAATGTTTCAAACATCTGATTACTACACATGTTACAATTGTTAATGTGTTAATGAGTCTTTCAGTGAAGAATTGTAAATAGCCTTTCTTGTCACCAAGAGAGGGGTTGAGCATCCCCCTCGAATCAAAATAAAATTATGCCAGAGTCTGCATCCATATCCACTGTCATCTTAAAAAGTAAAAAAAAAAAATCCATGATTTGCTGATTCATATTCTCCCTCCTTTGTCTTAAATGAAAGGCATTTTTTATCCAGTGATGAAGACTGTGTATTTCTCAGCAGAGTGTAGGCGTGAAGGTCAAAGATAAATTCTGCCTGCTGTGATGTTTTCCAGTGTCAGAAATCACATATAATAGTCATTTTTGTTTGCATTATTTTGTGAGTGTTATTTTGCTTGAAGTAAAGATTGATTTGTTGTGTAGCTTCCTTTTGTTTTGGGGCAAGTGGAGAGGTGGGGAAAGGAAGGTTCTTTTGTCTGTATCTGGAGAAGCTTGCAAGGTTGGCCTGGTTTTCCTTTTACTACTACAGCACTTTCAAAAAAGGCATAGAAGACTATGTATGTGGGGTTATTGTGATCTGGCCAAAGGACTAATGGAAGAGAATACTGGTAAGAATAAACACTGTTGTCTAACCCCCCGTAGAGGCAATGTCTCTCCAGCTATCACTTTATAGGAGAACTTGAATCATCATCAGCACCACCCTAAAAGTCTGATTTCCATTGACTTCAGTGACTGTGGATCAGGCCTGTGATAGTTTCTTCTGTATTTAATGATTGCCATAGAACAGGTATTCAAAGCCTGTAACTATAAAATCTATGCCACTGCCACAGAAACAGCAGTAGTGTAATCCTGGTTGTGTCTATGACACAGCTGACCCAACGAACATTAGAATGCTACTGACCTGCCATTTCAAGTGACTTCAGGGTTTCGTTCAAGATCTCTAATGAGGAGAATGAGTCAAGGGGCACCTGCTGTACCTCTTATGACTTTCCTTTTTAGGTGGCTTTGGAGGCATTACTGTTCCCTCCCACATACATGGAAATAGCAAAATTAGTGATAGTGGTGCTATTTCCACAAGCCGTGGTAAAGATCCAGATAGCATAATGTATTAGATTATGTTGGGTCTTGGTAAATTCCAGACACATCCAGGAAAGGCCAGTGAAACCTGTCTTTCCTTGACCTTGTCTAGTCAGTGGGTTCACAGAGGGCCAGATTGTGTGACTCTAGCTTGGTCTACACTAGGAGTTTATGTCGGTATAACTATGATGCTCAGGGGAGTGGAAAATCCACGTCCCCGAGTGACACAGTGATACTGACCTAAACCCTGGTGTAGACAGTGCTATGTCGATGGGAGGGCTTTTCTCATCCGACACAGCTACTACCTCTTGGGGAGCTGTATTACCGACACCAACGGGAGAAACTATCCCATCGGTGTAGGTAGTGTCTTCACTAAGTGCCACAGCAGCGCCGATGCACTGCTGCTGTGCTGTAAATGTAGACAAGCCCTGTGTGAGGATGTGGACAAGGGGCTATGAGGTGACTTCTTCTCTCCTTCCTTCTTTGTGCCCCTGCATAGTGACTAGGTGCAGTCATACTCAGGCCACTCAGGAAATTCAAGGACTGCTTCAGGCTACTCCTAACAGCAGCATTAGCTTCGCCAGATAGCCAGAGTCTGGTCTCACTATCCCCTGCAATGGCCAGCACACCATGGTTATGAGAATGCATACTGCAAACGTTCTCCTGCTCCTCCCAAAGCAATTGTGCTTGTCTCTGGCACAAGGGGTAAAATTCTCCCCTCCGCCCCCTTTACTTTCAAGCACAAAAAGCCCTCCATCTGGGTGGAGAAGGATTCCCCAGAGCAGGTGCTATGGTAGAAAGCCATAAGTTTGCCCTCATAGGACCTCTTTACAAGCCCTAATGTAGGGATGTACCGGGGTGGAGCTAGGACTTGGAAAGGCATGTCAGGTGGAGCCAAAGCATGTAGCACTATAAAGATTTTGGGCAGAGCTTCTACCCAAGGGCAGCCTGGGGAGACTGCCATAACATAAACTGCCCCCCAGGGCTGTGCAAGTTATGCCAGGAGCCTCTTTAGCCACTGAGCCACCTTAGCCCCTGCCTCCTATTGGATTTCAAGTTCTATACTGTACTGCACCTGTTAGAGGCACAGTGCAGAATCTCATCCAAGTTGTTTGGAATTTCCTGCTGTGATGGTGCTGATGTGTTACCACCACCACAACCACCTATGGAAACATGCTACATAATTTAGTACAGGAATAAACCTTTTCCAAAGTTGTTTTTAACAATGCTTTATAATTTAATGGAAAGTTATATCCCTGTTATAGAATTCTACAGCATGGTTAAAAAAACTTATGGAAAAGATCTCATACTCTATTAAATTCTGTATGTATTGTAGTGATTTCTCTACAACCCTCTTGGTTTAAATAAGTTAGGGGCTTGTCATATTAGAATTCAGTGGGACTTAGGCACTTTTGAAAATTTTGCATGCTATTCCTATAGGACTTTCTCTATACTATTTAAAGACACAAATCATTGTGCATATACATGATGTATTCAATTGGTGAAAAGTTTGCGTCTGTTCTGACTCGAGTGTCTAAACTAGCTTGCTCATTCCTAATTTGCATCCCATTCTGATGGTTCGGTTTTGTATCATTGTTAAACTTACAGTGAGTAGCCTATTTGTGACGGTAAGTGTGACAGCTTTTTTAGTTTAGAAGTATTCATAAATCCCTTCTATAGAGTACCATTTCTCTGAATACAATGACAATTTGTTAGGCTAAGTGGGCTTTTGGATAAATGGATAATTTTTCAATGCAAGGGATGTGTATTAGACACATAGCCCAGTTATGGATAATAGGGAGTTTTCAACAAAGGAATTGCAGATAAACCAGGTTCTATTGTAGATATTTATTAAGTTGGAGCCTCACAGCTGCATGGTATCTGTATTACAAGCCCCCAGTAATTTGTTTATTAAGGTTAGTAAACAGAAGACGCTTGGCATTTTGGTTCCCTTCAAATACAGTGCTAATTTTGTAAGCAGTTGTCTTTGTTGTCCTCTTTGAGGGTACAGGAAGAACACAAGTCTGCTTAACCCCTTCACAATTATAGGAGGACAACTCTGTTTTCTTCCTTTACTTCAGCGATTTGTCTCATTCCTGTATAATAAATAAATCCCACGTTCAGCTACAGGACCTTTTAAATGCCAACTGATGTACTCATTGTCCTCAATCAAGAAAAGACCTCACACCTCCCCTGACTTCCTATGTAATTGTCATTCCCTTCTTGTTTTCTTAGCTCTGACTTTCTTTCAATTTATTCATAAGTAATTTCTTATAATAGATTGTATTCTTGTTACTTTCCTTCCATCTAGAATATTACATTCCGTTCCTTTTTTTTTTAAGTGACATTGAATTTCGGGTAGCAACAGAATAGCAGTCAGTTTTACACTATTGGTATGTTTAAACTGCAGCTAGGAGTGAGCCCCCCAACCCAAGTAGACAAACTTGTGCTAGCTTCGCATGAGCTACACACTAAAAATAGCAGTGTGGATGTTGCGGCTTGGGCTCTTAAACCCAGCTGACCCTCCTGGGTCTGAACTCAGGTGGCTAACCTGAATCTCCCCCCGAGGTGCAACATCCATGCAGGTATTTTTAGCTAGACCACTAGACCATCCTAGAGTGGACACTATTTCATTAGGAACTAGTCTGAGACCATCAACTCACTTCACATACAACTACTGCTCACGTGGTAATAGCTTTTGTCCAGGATAGAAAAGTAACCAGGATATGCAAATTACCAGTCTCCTGAACTACCCAATTAGATGCTTTAAAATAATAAAACCCAGATGAATATTGATTTATTCAGTTTTTCTCAGATATTGACAATCTGTAATGCACAAAAGACAAATGTGCTGATATGTTACATTGCTGAACACTGTGATATGCTCATTTATATTACACCAATTAAAGCACACAAGTGTCTATACATTTTAATAGCAACACTCCTAGCAACTCTACATCTTATTTTTCAAAGAATAACTGTGCAGAAATTGCTTGGTTTGTGGACAGTATCTGACTTCCCCCAATTCCATGCTTTTCTGTACATGTTCTTTGGTGCTCCATGAGGACCGCAATATAAGTGAAAAAAGGATGTTTTCCCATGAGCTTATTGGGACATTCTTAAACAATATGGGGGAATCAAACCACATCTAGAATCCAGTATATGGTCACTAATTTTTTCATCTGAACTGGGCAGAGTATACAATGTAGAATCTAGCCAAGGGGCTGTAGTAGAGAGCTCTGGGATATACGAAAGCCTGAGCAAAAGAGATCAGACTGGGCCTTTCAGTAGGCTTGATGTAATTGGCCTTGTGTTTGCACACACTATGTCCCCTTTATGTTGTGCTAGCAGCAAAAGGGAATTTAAAGCTGCTTTAAATAGCGGGGCGGGGGGGATCCTGGCATGGGGGAATGCTTGGCTAGTTGAGAGCTGGCTATACTTGTTCTACACCACTCTTGCTCAATCCCTTTCTCTCCCAGTGTTAGGAGTCAGCGAGGCCCAGCCACAATGTGGAGTGCTGTAGCAATCCCTGGCTAGTGTACAAGGGATTTTTACAAGCTGGCACAATTTAGTGAAGTTCCAAAGCTGCTCTAAATGATGCTGGGGTTGGTGGAAAACTGCCCCCAGGCTTGGGGGGGCTTCAGATGGCTCTACAGTGTCTCCTGACCTAAGATGCACCCAGCACTTAATTCCATGCAGCTGAGGGTTCTGCCCATATCGTATTCTTGGCTTTTCTTCTCCTGGAACCCCACATTCGGTATATCTCCTGATGCCTCAAAGAAACAGAGGTACAGAAACAGAGGTACAGTACAATGGCTTCTGGGTGCTACTGGGATATCTGCTTTTCCCTTTCCCCACCATTATCATCATCATCCGTTTATGGCAGCGCCCCCTATGTGTTAGACCTTCTTGAAACACTCAAGAAGGACAGTCCCTGCTCCAAGGAGCATGTAATTTGAAGAAAGAAGTTAAGGGAAGAAGAACAGCAAGTAGAGTTGGGCAGGAAATTATTTTCCCATCTCATGAGATTCTTTGAGATGTCAAACATCTTTCCTCTCCCAAATTGGGACAACAAGTTGAAATCTAAAAAATGTTCATGAACTAATAATGTGGGGGGAGGAGGAAAATCAGGTCAGTTGAAATGTTTCATTTTGATTATTTCAAAAAGTTTAGATTTTAACCTTTTAAACATTTACCTTTTTTGGTATAAATTAACTTAATTTTGAAACAAAAAATAATTTTGAACCAAACCCAAAAACTTTTCCTTTCCAAAATGTTTTGATGTCCTGTTTTGACAATTTCAAATTCTTTTTAAATTGGGAGATTTGTTGAAACCAACTCTTTACTGTGAACAGTTTTGATTTTGACTAATTAGCTTTTCAAAAAAAAAAAGTTTTTGTTCAAAAATCCCAAAGTGGTTCTAATAACAAATAGGCACTTTTCCATTTTCTATAATTGCTGGAGTCTCTCTTGAGGTTTTTCATCTAAAGCTGTGAGGCTTCATGCAAGCTATGTTTGTTTTTGGTTTGCCTGCCTTTATTACCTACACCAAGTTTCACGTTCATTTTGGACTCAAGCAAGCTACAAAACTCAATGTGAAACTAAGCTGAGCCCCTACATTGCTCATGGTTTTTAATTGAAATCATAGTCATTCTACATTTTCTCATAGACTATGATGAACCAAAACAAGATTCCGATTTTTGTCATAAAAGCCACACAAAAGAAATCAAGTTTTTCATTTTGGGTTTTGTTAATTAGTTTGAGTAATTGTAGTGCTGACTCAGGTTTACACTAAAGAAAGGTCTGACCTGTAAAATTCAGATATGGATCCAAAGGTCTCCAGAGTTTGGCAGTGTTCAGATCCTAGTTTTGTTTGCTTTTATCTTGGTTTAGCACTACATTTTGTATAATCTTACAGTTTGAAAAAGGATATTTTACCTGCTACTTTTCATTGAAAGTAGAAAATTAAAATAATTTTAACTTTTTTTGTGTGTGCATGTGTCATCAAGTTATCCATTCCTATAGGGTAAGGTATAATAAAACATGTAAAATAAATTAGTTTACTGAATACTTCCCCAGGGTTTTTATTGAACTGAACAATTTTCTGTGTGTGGGTCAAAACGTTAGATGTGTTTGGGGCCATATTCTGAAGTTAGATGAAATTACAGAAAATAATACCTCTTGTATTTTGTGACATACTATTTCAAAACTATTTATATAAATTGGTGAAAATTGATTCAAAATCCATCATCTACGGACATGTTTTAAAAGTTTAGAGGAAATCTAGTGCAAAACATGCATGTAAAATTCAGCTACTCGAGTGAGGAAAAACTGTTAACTATTGCTTTGTAAATTTCTATATATAGAGCCAGAGATTTTCAGAAATTTTTGTGAGTGTTTAAGATTTTAATGAGAGACAAAATGTCCCCATAGCTTACCAGTGAACAAAGACGATTCAAGCAAATGTGGGTCCTCTTTGCCAATTCTTTCAGTTAGACCCTCGGAGTATGAGGTGAAAGATTCAGGTTATAATCTCTATAGCAATAGGGTAGAATCCCATTTACATTTTTTGTGAACCCTCTAGAGGAACTCACCATGTTCTGTGTTTTTGGAATCCCCCAGTATGTATGTAGCTAGGTTTTTGATATATATCGTTATTTGGGATCCAACAGTAACTATGTGGTTTGGTCGTATTGTTTTTATTGTGTGAAAAGCAAAAAAACCAATATCCCCACTTCATCTGTGGCAAATTCACCTGCTCTCAGAGCTACAGAGTAGTCTTTATGTGTTCAGTTCCTTGGTGCATGGAGGGGCTGAGGGGAAGAGTGGATGGACATTAAGAGGAAGGGCGAACTTGTAACCTGCCCAGCCCAGGTCAATGATAGAGATGGCACATCCCAATTCAGCACAAAGCAGTTTGTCATGCAGTAGTAGCATAGGTGCTGTAAACAGAACCCTGGTATTTCAGCCTGGCCCTAGGAGCCAGGGATCCCTTTTGGCCGCAGGTTTGGCAGCAGCATCTGAAAAGCAGGGATGGCTGAACTGCTTTTAGACAATAAGAATCTACCAGCCTGTCATAAATATAAAGGGAAAGGTAACCACCTTTCTGTCCACAGTGCTATAAAATCCCTCCTGGCCAGAGGAAAAACCCTTTCACCTGTAAAGGGTTAAGAAGCTAAGATAACCTCGCTGGCACCTGACCAAAATGACCAATGAGGAGACAAGATACTTTCAAAGCTGGAGGGGGGGACAGAGGGTCGGTCTGTCTGTGTGATGCTTTTGCCGGGAACAGATCAGGAATGCAGCTCAGAACTCCTGTAAAAAGTTAGTAAATAATCTAGCTAGAAATGCGTTAGATTTCTTTTGTTTAATAGCTGGTAAAATAGCTGTGCTGAATGGAATGTATATTCCTATTTTTTTGTCTTTTTGTAACTTAAAGTTTTGCCTAGAGGGATTCTCTATGTTTTGAATCTGATTACCCTGTAAGGTATTTACCATCCTGATTTTTACAGCGGTGATTCTTTTACTTTAATTAAAATTCTTCTTTTAAGAACCTGATTGCTTTTTCATTGTTCTTAAGATCCAAGGGTTTGGGTCTGCGTTCACCTGTACAAATTGGTGAGGATTTTTATCAAGCCTTCCCCAGGAAAGGGGGTGTAGGGCTTGGGGGGGATATTTTTTGGGGGAAGACGTCTCCAACTGGGCTCTTTCCCTGTTCTTTGTTTAACACGCTTGGTGGTGGCAGCATAGGGTTCAAGGACAAGGCAAAGTTTGTACCTTGAGGAAGTTTTTAACCTAAGCTGGTAAGAATAAGCTTAGGGGGTCTTTCCTGCAGGTCCCCACATCTGTACCCTAGATTTCAGAATGCGGAAGGAACCTTGACACAGCCCAACACCTCATCTGACACTTTGACAATGGTAACTGTTTCCCCCTCCTTATTTGTTACTTTCAGGTGCTCCTGTATTTCTTAGCTCCAGCCGGGACTGGAAGCAGAAGTAATAAAAATTGTTTGAAAAAGGCTGTTCTCGCTGCATACTTGGCCCAACAGATATCATCGAGCACCAGAAAAGCCTATTCTCATGAGAGTCGGAGCTCAATTTTACAGACCCAAGAAGATCAGATGAAATGGGAAAGAGGGATTCTCCTTCCCAGCCTGGCCTTTGTATGTTGCAGTGTCAGTGTAAAGGCACCAGAAAAGTCCCTTAGGGGACTGTTCTTTTTGAGGTTCTCCTAGCACAATGGAAAGGTCATTTCTCAGTGGCTTTGTCAGCATCCATATGAAACCACAAAGTTTTGCTTGGTTTCATCACCAAAAATCTGCTCTTGCTCCTCTGCTTTCATTGTTTTTCAGAATTTTTTTGAAAACAAAATATAGAAGAGGCTACATCAGAACTGAAATTGCTCACAGAGGTTGTTGCAATAAATACATATCCGGGAATGCTGTATTGCTGGGATGTATGGTATTTGTCTTAGCATCAGGACAGACACGATTAAGATATGAAACATTATAAATAGTCTACACTTTGGCTAGATTCACTCTGGCACAAATAAGAACAAATAGTATTGGCTTCAGTGGGATTTGCACCTACCTACACTAGTGCTGAATTTACTCAGTGCATTTCCTGATAGGATACAGCGTATGTTGCCTACAAAATGTTTTCCGGGGAATGGATTGTATTGATTTTTACATTTCCTTGTGCTATAGTTCACATGGCATGAAGCCCCTTAGATTTCTGTCTTTATAAACATGAATTTTTGCCTGTCAAATGTTATTTGACAGGACAAATATTTACCTGAAATAGCACTGGACATCTTACTAACTGTATCGTGGGAATAATCAATAATGTCTGGCTGAAATTCTAGCCTGTTAGCAGTTGATCCAAGAAATATCCCTTGACAGGGAATCCTGGACAGGATTTATCAATTTTTTTAATTACAAAATGTTCATTTTTTAGTTTTGGTTTTTAGACATTTGTGTTCTGTGCACTTTTAATGCATATACTTTTCATATATATTAAGGTAATATTGAAAGATGCCCGCTTCTATTCTAGCTTCCCTAAGAACTGTGGAATAAATTTTTTCTCTGGGAAAATGGTTTAGCGGTTGCAGGGGAGAAAAGGGGACCAGGAATGTGGATCTCTATCCCCATTTATACCACTTACTTGCCATGTGAGCTTGTGCAAATCAGTTTACCCATCTGTAAAAGGGCAAAATAATCACTGTCTGCAGCATTGTGAGACTTACCTAATGTATGTGAGATCTTTAAATGAAAGGGAACATTTGCTTGAAAAATAGAAGTGGGTGAATAATTTGTGGATAAAAATCTATTTTGACAAATAAGGCCCCTACACAGTGATTCTCTGTGATCCTCTTAGCCCATATGGACCCCCAATGAAGTCAGAGGTGCTGCATGGATCTGCAACCACACATGACATAGTGTCAGGGTCTTTCTTCATGTTTTTTTTTGTTTGTGAATTGCCTGTGAGCAGTTGATGATCATTCTTATTCAAGCCTCTTGTTGGGAGCCTTCAGTATCCAAAATTTTCATTTTTGCTGGGTAGTTTGGCTGGCATGCATGTCTTGTGGTATTGTTTCTGTTGCCTGATTGGAGGAGCATAGCTCTGAGACGCAGGTTTCGGGGGCAAAATTTTCTTTCCTCAAATATTCTCTAATGCTTGCTTAAAGGTTCATGTTTCTGGGAATATTCCTGCCAGTGAATTAGAACATTTTCTGAAACCCCCAAAGCCAGTACAATAATTTATTTAAACGCATAATCACATATATTTTATGAGGTGTTAGTCCAGCTCTAAAGCAAAGTATTATCATATCTTTCCTCCCACCCGTCCTATATATAGGGCTCCCTGTAGTTGTGAAATTCTAGTCATGCCTCATGGTTGTTCTGCCTTTTCTCATGCTTTGGAATCTCTCTCCATAGTGCATTACCTATTAAACTGTTCTCATATTCCAAACTCATGTATTAGAAATGGGCTGAAACTGCAGAGTTGGGACCCAGCTCTGAACTTCCCCCTCCAAATCGAAGGATTTCCATGTTCAGGTTTCTGGCTTGGATTGTTAGGTACAAGCTGTCAAATTTTAGACATTTGCATTCAAGTCTCAATGCTGACATTTCTGTGGAATTTTGTGAGGTTTGTGAAAATGCAGTTGCCACCGACAAAGATCTCTCTTTTTGCAACAGGACTGAGGGCAGCTACTATAATACAGTATGAATAAAAGGGCCTGGTTCTGTTCACACACTTGTTTTACTATATCGTAACTGCCAGTGCAGTTACTCCTCATTTACACTAGTGTAAGGGATATCAAAATTCGGCCTAATGTTTTATAAAGTGTAATAGAATATGATAACTTTTCTATACCTTTTTAACCATTCCATCGAGTTTGATAGAGAATTATATCCCCATTCCACAGGATGATTGACAAAAAAATCCTACAAAATGGATTGTTGTTCTCTATCAACTTCTTGTAAGCTGTTAGAGGAATATTTCTGGAATGAATCTTTTTTTTTTTTTTTTAATTCTGTAGGACTTTATTGTAAGCATTGCTTGAGTAAGTCTGTTTCAGATCAGTCTGTCACTACAGGCTGCTTAGCCCACATGTTGTCAGTTGTAGAATCAAAGCTTTGCACAGCCGCAGATTTTGATCTTACTTAAACCAGTATAACTCCGTGGAGTTGCCCCTGATTTACATCAATGTAAATGAAATTTGAATCAGTCCTCCTGTATATATGCTGCAGACTCATTTTCCTTTTGTTTGAAGTATATCATTTAAACATAGTCAAGACCTGTAATTAGCCTTTAACAATAGGTGAAAATGTTCATGACTGAACACATGAAATTAAAAAAAGGAATATTTTAGACACATAATCTCCAAAACAAATGATTTATTATCTAATTATCTCAAAGTAGTATTCAAATAATTATTTAGTAATATAGAAAATTTGAGGGAGAATTTTTAGTAACTAAGATGCTCAACGATCTTGACGCTTGGTAAAGATTAGGAGGGATTAAGGTTTTAAAATTCTTTTAGCACTGTCACCATCCTGCTGAAAACACTAAGGATTCTCTAGGTGTAAATGCCTGAAAGAGAATATTAAAATAGGAAGAAATGATTAAAGGTAGTTAGATATGGAAGGCTGTAATTTAGCACAGTGAAGAACAGTGTATTGCCAGCATGTAGGTTACACTTTTAAAGCTGTAGACTCAATTCATCAGTGTAAATCCATGTTAATTAGATATGGGAGGGCATGGAAATACTTAGATAGTAGGATTAAGCTTTGTTTTTATTTCTGAGGCTCGATAAGCTCACAAGCCTAAAGACAGCTTAAGTATGTCCAAAAGCAGATCTCCAAAGCAATTAAAGCACTTAAACTTTGTACATTTTTCTCTTTCCACAACTAATCTTGCTTCAGGTGAAACAAGCCTATATATAGGTATCCGTGTTTTGTATTGCCAATACCCAGGCATGATTTTCAGCCATAGTCTAGCATTGAGTTTATGGGCTTCTCTGAACAAACTTAAAATGTTTGTCCCTACTCCAGAATTTACAATGAACAATTTACAAAGCATGGTGGTTGTCTTTATTCTTTGCAATGGGTCTGCATGGGTGTAACAAAGAGTACCCACTTTAAAGTCACCTTTACATCCCCAGAGCAATGTAAAGGGACCTTAGTGTAAATGAGACTCAGGTCTATTAGTCCAACTTGTATAAAACTGGTATAAGAGTGGAGGATCAGTTTATAGGGTAATTTAACAACCCTATTTAATTTCTATACTTGAGTGCTACTTGTTTAATTTCTACTTAAAATCAATAGGGCTTACCCCTATGGATTTCTTTTTCTCAAAAGCAAACAAACACCAGAAATTAAATGTTAAAATCAATATTCATATTATTGATATTACAGCTAGTTGGAATATTTCCATCTAAATTTTTGTTTTAAAAAAGGGATGGAGGAGGGAAAATAAATCAGAAAAACATGCAAGATAGTTTAATGCCATTTTCCAAGCAATTTTACAAAAATGTTTAGGCTAAGGGTTAAATTAACTAAAAAATTATAATTAATGGTATCCTCTCCACTGTATGCATGATAATGAAGTCTTTTGTGGTATGATCAGATACAATTGTGTAATATAATATACAATTTTACAAATTTAGTATATATGTATATATATGAGTTAGCTTCACAGTAATGCGAAAATTAGACATACCTTGGATGATTTTGAATCAATATAAGTTAGGATATGCTTTGATGTTGCACTAATTTAAATGTAAATAAATATGTGCTGTACTTTATACATACATCACATACACTTTATGTGTATCTGTGTACATATACTGTTTTGCCAATATACAGTATTTGCCACAAAGCTCTAAACAACATGAAAATTGCTGGGTTTCATTTAAAATTCACCACTTGAAGATTGTGTGAAATCACACAGATTATAATTGAAGAAAATATTCATGTAAACCCATGTGAAGTGAAATTGCTAAATTTTGCACAACTTTGCAAAAGATATCCTTCAAAATAATACCATAATCATCATCATTCTAAACATCAAGCTCGTACTGAAATCAGCACTCAGGACTAATGTGTTGAGGTTAAGGACATTTACTAACAAGAATAGAAAAAAAGAACCTTTTAAACCAATTAACTTTTAAACCAATACCATTTTTATAAATATTATTTCAAATGTTAGTAATAAATCTGATTAGAAAAACTGTGTTGAAGTATCAGTGAACAGTGTCTTACAGGATGTTTTGTTTTTCCATGTCTAGCAAGAATAATTCTGTCATCTCGTGCTCCTTCAATAAAGTTCCCAGCTATTGAGAAATTAAATGTAACATACAGTATTTCTTTCTGTGTCAGTAGTATTTACGCAGTGATTATGGGATAACATGCTATGGTTGAGTTTTGCGTTGTCATCCCAGAAATTCTGTCAATCTTGGGAGCGTGCACTTTCTTTGTTTGTTACCTGAAACAGTATTACCACAGTCCCAGCACTTTCTGTTATTAGCACTAGGGTAACGTTGGGGAATTTCATTATTTGGTCAGAGAGGGGGGAAAATGCAGATTAAATCCTTAGGCTTTCCAGCTTTGTTCGCCATCAGAAAATAGGGCCAACACCATCCTTACTCCTAGACTACAAGATTTATATGTAATGATTTTTATTTGGAGATAATTCTAATCTGAACCCATGTTTTGCTTCAGCGCTTGGGTGCAGAGTTTTGGTTCAGGCCTAGTGTAGGTTTTGTTAAAGTTCTAACTAGTCCTGTTAATCAGAAAGTTGGGAATTTGTCTGAATAATCATCTTGGTTGACTTGTGTTGCCTATGACAATCCACAGCATGGAGAGGTAGGGTCCAGTGGCCTAAGCAGATGCCTGGAAGCTACTAGTTCCTGATTCTAAGCCCATGAGTCTTTCTGCAGTTTGGACAAATTTTCACTTAAATACTCTGCCTTACTTTTCTCCATCTAAAGATGATGATGTCTGCCTAATAGGACTGTTGCGTGGCTAATTGTTTTTAGGCAATAAGCAATATACAAGTTGTATTTGTCAACCTGTAAATAATAATACACTTATGATGTCTTGAGAATGCTAAGGACTAGGTTATGTGAAGTCCCTGCTTGGGTGTGCAGGGTCAGAGTACTGCATAAGAAACTTCCCCCATCACTGCACAGCTGCTGAAGGGCTGCACAGAACATCAATCCCTGTGCTCTGGATTGCTTGCTCTTGCTAACCCCTGGGAGCAGGAATATTTTTGCTATCTGTCAGCTTAGTATATGAACCATGTGGGTGCTCAAGTGCATATAATTTCAGCTTCCTGCTGTGCTGTGATTTGCACATATAACCCTTTTTAGCATTAATGGGACTTAAATATGTACATGTTCTGTTCTCCTATATTTGCATGGGGATTGTCACAGGTAGCTCTCATTAATGGTAATGAGCCTTATCCATGTCCATTCTACCCATGCAGATAGGAAATTTCCCTCTCCCCAGTTAAACTTTAACACTTACGGAAATGTTCTATAGAAGTTCAGAGGGTAATGACTATTCTTAGAATTTTTCAGACAACCAATAGAATCTGTTAGCAGGAATGTAAAATTCTTATCGAAATTCTGTAGAAAGGATACTAAATTTTGCAGTTTTTAGAATAACTTTTACAGTAACTTATTACATTTCCATAGAACCCTGTTGGTTTCACCCCTTTTAAAATCTATAGGAGTTTTCCATAGATTTTAAAAAAGTTAGAAAATAGTGGGTTATTTTCTACACCTCATTAATGGGCTTTAATATGTAAACACTGATCTATGCTGAGAGATAAAATATTAATATAGTTGTTTCAGTCAGGTTTTGATGTAATGTCATTTTCTTGCTTCTGACTGTAAAGGAAGAATAGATTTAAGGAACTCCAGACAGACCTATAGGCTTTGAGTTTTTTTATTATTGAGGATGGTCAGGATGGGAATGTAAAACACATTAATAATATGTGGACTGGCTGGGTATGTTCTTTCCCTCAAAGATTTCTCATTCATTATGGGCTTGAACCTGTAAGGTACTGAGAACCATTGGGAATTTAATAGTGTTGATGGTACTCAGCCTCTCCTAGGATTAGGCTCATCTGAGAAAACTGAGGCTCTCTCATGTTTCAGGAACAGAACATAAAAGAAAAACCTTTTAACTAAGATGGCCTGAACACTTAGAAACTGCACAGGCTCCTCATGCAATGCACCAAGATCATAACACGTTAATAAACAGAATCCATAGTGGAAAACACCAAAGAGAGAACAAATGGCTTGCCTATCTATACAAGATGAATGGGAAGAAGGAATAGTGCTCTAGAGAGAAAAAGATCATTAATGGCACTTTGCTGGCTCAAATTGGCATACTGAATCTTTGACTTTGGCATCTTTTACCCTCTTCAGTTTACTCAAGTTCATTGAGACTCCTTCACATGGCTCATGCCTTATTAGTGAACCATAGAACTTTATTTTATTTTTGTGCTGAAAGCATAATAAATAGACACATTCTCTCTCCCTGCTCCCCCCCCCCCACACACTCACCCCCCTTCATTATTTGGCAGTGTCAGTGTCTGGCTTTGATTTTAATATATATCCATATTTTCAATGATGCTTTGGATAGGTTTTCAAAAGAGAGTGTGCTTTCATCTCTTTAATGTCTTTTTATAAAAAGAGAAGACATCTATCAGCCTTTCTGTGGTTGTTAGCATTAGCGCCCCATACAGATGTACTGTGGAGTCCTTTCTGTTGCCACTCCCATCTGATGATCTCTGATAATTCTCCTTTATTTTCTTCTACATTGGTCTCAATTAGCATAAGGAACCATGGCCTTGCTGAGTTGTTGGCACTTGGAGCTGCAGCACAAAGGTGAATTAGAGCTTGGGAACAATGGTACAATACTCAAATTATTATATTTTCTTTCAGGACCCTAATGGATACTGGGAGTCTTCAAGGAGGGTGAAGACTGGAGGGTTCTCCTTTGAAGGTGAGTACAAGGATCCACCCACGGCCCTCGGTAGCCTGACCCAAAGTTGGGTAAATATAATTGTAAGTTGGGACAGGTTCTTGTCCCAAAATCAGGCCCAGTAAGACTATTGTAAAGTTATCATATAATTTGGGAACCCCGATGTGCAGAGGTGCAACACTCACACTATAAGAACTCTTTCTCTATATATAAATATATGATTTATTAATAATTTAGATTATGCACTCACTCAAACTTAACAAAGCAGACAGAGATAATACAGAAAGTACATTTGGATGTCCATACTTACACCCTTATCTTTCATACTTAACCATTATCTTTCTCATCACTGTCATCGTCCTTATCTTCCCCGGTGGCCATCATTCTGGCCCCTCCCAAGGTCTACATCTTTCCAACCTATCTGCTGCCGCTGGGATGTTACTTTTATAGTAGGTTACACTGATGCTGCCATGACCAATGCATATTCAATAGAGGTCCTTATTTGTTTTTCCTCCTCTTAAGGTGTCCATATTCTATAGGTTGGTATGTGTATGATGTTACCCATTAGCATACACGTCAATTTGCTCTCACGGCAGTTTTGCGGTCAGAGGTCTTGTCCAGAACTTTCTGGATGCTGGTGTCAGCTATGTTCTGTGGGTGGCTGATGTCAGTATTCCCCCTCTGGCATACCACTTTCAGTTCACTATAACTTATGAGTTACTTAAGTTTAACTGCAAAAAGAAAAGAAGTACTTATGGCACCTTAGAGACTAACAAATTTATTTGAGCATAAGCTTTCATGAGCTACAGCTCACTTCATCGGATGCATACAGTGGAAAATACAGTGGGGAGATTTTATATACACTGAGAACATGAAACAATGGGTGTTACCGTACAGACTGTAACAAGAGTGATCAGGAAAGGTGAGCTATTACCAGCAGGAGAGCGGGGGAACCTTTTGTAGTGATAATCAAGGTGGGCCATTTCCAGCAGTTGACAAGAATGTGTGAGGAACAGTAGGGGGGGAAATAAACAAGGGGAAATAGTTTTACTTTGTGTAACGACCACTTTGAGGTCTGTAATCGAGTGACCAAAGAGATTGAAGTGTTCTCTGACTGGTTTTTGAATGTTATAATTCTTGACATCTGATTTGTGTCCATTTATTCTTTTACGTAGCGACTGTCCAGTTTGGCCAATGTACATGGCAGAGGAGCATTGCTGGCACATGATGGCATACATCACATTGGTAGATGTGTAGGTGAACGAGCCTCTGATAATGTGTCTGATGTGATTAGGCCCTATGATGGTGTCCCCTGAATAGCTATGTGGACACAGTTGGCAACGGGCTTTGTTGCAGGGATAGGTTCCTGGGTTAGTGGTTCTGTTGTGTGGTGTGTGGTTGCTGGTGAGTATTTGGTTCAGATGGGGGGCTGTCTGTAAGCAAGGACTGGCCTGTCTCCCAAGATCTGTGAGAGTGATGGGTCATCCTTCAGGATAGGTTGTAGATCCTTGATGATGCGTTGGAGAGGTTTTAGTTGGGGGCTGAAGGTGATGGCTAGTGGCATTCTGTTATTTTCTTTGTTGGGCCTGTCCTGTAATAGGTAACTTCTGAGTACTTTTCTGGCTCTGTCAGTCTGTTTCTTCACTTCAGCAGGTGGGTATTGTAGTTGTAAGTTTATCTGTACCACAGGTTATAGGCCTCAAGCCTCACACTATCTACTAAAGCCAAATCTTACAGGATAAAAGCCTGTAGGTTCCTTGCATTTCTACTAAATATAATAAAGCAGGATAACAAAGCAATGAATATAATATAGGTAAGCTGGTCCACTGAGCTGGTGTAGGGGGTTGGGGTATGGGAGGATGTGAGGGCTCCAGCTGGGATGTGGGCTCTGGGCTGGGGGCGAGGGGTTCAGCATGCAGGAGGGAGCTCAGCACTGAGGCACGAAGTTGGGGTGCCAAAAACCGGATGTCTGGCAAACCTAATTTCTCATGCTATTAAAAAAAGAGCAATAGTGTTGTAGAAGCTGTGTGTTATGTACTACAGCTCTGTCACGCCTCCTTGAAGAGATAAACCAGAACGCTCACACCCAGGGGAGTGCTGGGAGAAGGTGTGTTTAAGCTATGGGGAAAGCCTTGAGTGGTCAGCAGTAGTTCTAAGGGCTGGTCAGGGGGGCTGTGTTATCTCAAACTCCTAAGATACCAGACAGAAGATTTGCATCTTGAGGCAAAACTGTGGATCTGCATGTAGCCTCTTCTTAATGTATATAAGAGTGGTTATGGTCAAAAGCATGACCATGTTAAAGAGAGTGGCAATACCTTGGTACCATTTGGACTCTTGGAGCTTAAAACATTCAGGGTTTCAGCAATGGGATCCCCTCACAGCAGTCTGGTGAGTGGCCAAGAAGGGACACTCGACTGGACCTGTGACACAGTCTTTTGGATAAGACATCAAATTAAGGACCTCCTCCGGTCACTTAATATTCCTTGGGGCCTTTTGTAAAAGTAGTAGTATTAGCCTGTGTGTCTTGGCTAAATTCCAGCTCTGCTAATGATATACTACCTCCCTAATTTTCCACTACCTCTTCAGGTATTAGATATGGGAAGCTTTTTCCCTTCCTGTTCCTGTTACAAACTGTAGTGTGTGCAGTTAAACATTTGCTGCATTTCATCCCAGAGTTGACTGCATTTCAGTGCTGGAAAGAGTAATGTGTATATTAAGATTTCTGTGTATGTTCATGTTTTGAAAAACACATTGGGGTCCTTCAGAATAAAATGTTCTGTATAAGGCCCTGTTCCAAATCAATGGAAAGACTCCCATGGACTTCAAAGCGTACTGGATTGGATCAAACCCTAAATGTAGTAGTATTAAATGTTAAAAAGTACCTCTACTTTTCCCAAGGCACAGAAAAGAAAATCTCTCAAACACAGACCCAAAGACACAATTAATTTATAAATAAATCTTATGTGAAGAAGGGTGGATGGCACAGCATACTTAGAAAAGTTAACGTCAACAGCATTTATTGACATTAGATTTGGCAAGAAAATAGGGTTAACTGAACCACCTTTTGAATCCTACTAGATGTATTAAGCTACATGTTTAACCAGAGCACAGCCACTTTTATGCACCCTCTAACCCCCAAAGCCCAGGGTTAGAGAGGGAGAAACAGCCTGATGCTGGGTCCTGGGCTTGTGTGGAGTTTCCTGCATGCTGCCTCCTTCCTTCAGGGCGTGCGGGAACTGTACCTACCGGGAAACCTCCAGCTCCTCTTCCCGGCAGTATCTTCTGTTTGCAAGCTGGGCTCTGCAGGGTTCAGAAGCCCCTAGTGGTGGCAAACAGGTCTGCAGCCCCTTTCTATGTGTGCGGGGAAGGAAATTCTGCGCAAAACATTAGTTTCTCTGCAAATTCTCCATTGCACAATAGCACAGAATTCCCCCAGGAGTAACATGACATAGCTATAAATTCTGTTCTGCAAACACTTACAGATACAAGTATCTTTGGGTTCAATGACAGTGATTGATAAAGCTTCAAAACACACCTGTGATATAGCTACTTTAAGCCTAGGAGTGAAATACTCACCCCATTGAAGTCAATGGGAGTTTTACCGCAACTTCTTCAATTGGGCCAGGATTTCACACTAGCTCGTACAAGATACTGAGCACTCTCCACTTCCATTGAAATCAATGGGAATTCAGGGTACTCTATATGTTATAGGTCTGAGGCTAAAGTATCTTTCCAAAGGTCACCAAAGAAGTCAAAATGGAATCCCATGGCCAAATTTGCATCCAGTGTAACGGTTGTCTTCAGTGGAATGATACCAGGGATGAATTTGCTCTGCCCTTTACTCTAAATACTAAAATATTGTCTCTTCTTCCCTAGAATCTTTGACATTCATGCTGCTGTGTCTTTTATAACATCTTGTTGGTCTGACTTTACTTGACCTAGTTGTCCATGGAACCCTCTCTTACAGAGTGTCCAGGAAGCTCCTTCTCTGAGGAGTACATTTTTAGTACAACACCACAGCTGTGAGACACTTTCTGACATTAACACAGTTTCATATAAATGAATGCCAACGCTCCTGGCAAAAATAAGAGCCGGAATACTTGTTCTCATGAACTAGAGAAAAGACACATTTAGTTAAGGTTTAGTGCAAGCTTTTTTGCATTATTCATCCCTCTGCTGCTGCTCTAATAACAATGTACTGTACTACATAAAAAAACCTGCATTAAAAGAATTTTACGGTTGTAAAGTAAAGTTAGGAAATGTCAGAATTAAGGTTACTATGCAACCTTAATTCAGCCCTCCTTGTGTGAATGCATTATGTTACAGTCTTTCATTGCATGATCACATGCTATTTTTTCCACAGGACTTCTGCTTCAGTCAGTGAATGGGTTATTGAATATTTTCTTTAATCCTCGTCTTTCAGTGCTGGGCCCCAAGTTGTCTTTACTGCATACCGTCCACATCCTGCACTGAATACAAAATTATTCATTTACTTATTGATGTTTCTGTGGTGCACTAACCATAGTTCTGGAATGTTTCACACATTAATTTATCTTTGTAATAACCTTGTGAGATTAGATGATGATGTTATCCCCATTTTACAGCTGGGTAACTGAGACACAGAGAGACTGAAGTCATTATTGTTAGAAGTGTCCACTAATTTTGACAAGTTTCAGAGTAGCAGCCGTGTTAGTCTCTATCCTCAAAAAGAACAGGAGTACTTGTGGCACCTTAGACACTAACAAATTTATTAGAGCACAAGCTTTCGTGGGCTACAGCCCACTTCATTGGATGCATAGAATTGAACATATAGTAAGAAGATATATGTACACATACAGAGAAGGTGGAAGTTGTCATACAAACTATGAGAGGCTAATTAATTAAGATGAGCTATTATCAGCAGAAGAAAAAAACTTTTGTAGTGATAATCAAGATAGCCCATTTAGACAGTTGACAAGAGGGTGTGAGGATACTTAACATAAGGAAATAGATTCAATATGTGTAATTTTGAGTGCTCAACCTGAGACACCAAAGCACTGATTTTTCAGAGTACCGAGCATTTTTATAGCAATGAATATGTTCAGAAAAGATCTCTGCTTCACTGATGATATTGACCTGACTGGAACATCACAAGAAGCGGTAACATTACTACAAGGGACGCTAAACATCACTTGGAGATCCAACATAGAATTGGACTTGCAACTGCTGCTCTAGCAACGCTCAGCCTGATAATTCTGTTCTTTACTAAAGTTTCAATTTGCCTAGTACTGAAGTTAGGCTTACCAACTTGTAATTGTCAGGATTCCCTCTGGAGTCTTTTTGAAAAATTGGCATTACATTAGCTATCCTCCAGTCATCTGGAGGAGGATTTCAGTGATAAGTTACTTACCACTGTAAGTAGTCCTGCAATTTCATATCTACATCCTTCAGAACTCTTGGGTGAGTACCATCCGGTCATGGTGACTTATTATTGTTAAATTATCAATTTGTTCCAAAATCTCCTCTATTTGACACCTCAATCTGAAACAGTTCCTCAGATTTGTTGCCTAAAAAGAGTGGCTCAGGTGTGGGAATCTCTCCAACATAAAGTGTGCTACTTTAGCACCTCGATTTTCCAGTGGCCTCCTGACTGGTTGGCAGGCTTTATGCTTGTGATATACTTTTAAAAATGCTGTTAGTTTTTGAGTCCTTAGCTAGTTGCTCCTCAAATTCTTTCTTGGCCTGCCTAATTCTGCTTTTACACTTGACTTGCCACAGTTTATGATCTTTTCTATTTTCCTCAGTAGGATTTGACTTCCAATTTTTAGAGGATGCCTTTTGGCCTCTAACTGCCCCCTTTACTCTGCTGTTTAGCCATGGTGCCATTTTTTGATACTGTTCCTGTTTTTTGTTTGTTTGTTTGTTTGTTTGTCTGGTTTTTTTGCTTGAGACATACATTTAGTCTGAGCCTCTATTATGGCACCTTTAAACCATTTTCATGCACTTTGCAGGTATTTGCATGTGATGGTTCCTTTTAATTTCGATTTAACTAGCTTCCTCGTTTTTTGCAGTCTCCTTTTTGAAGTTAAATGTTACTGTGTTGTGTTTCTTTGGCTTTTCTTCTCCCTTACAAGGATGTTAAATTTAATTACATTATGGTTGCTATTGCCAAGCAGTTCAGCTATAATCACCTCTTGGACCAGATCCTGTACACCACCTAGGGCTACATCAAGAATTGCCTCTCCCCTTGTGGGTTCCAGGACAAGCTGTTGCAAGAAGCAGTCATTAATAGTGTCTATTAATGCATCTCATCATAAGGTGACAGGTACCCAGTCAATAAGAGGATGGTTGAATTCCGCCACTGTTGTTGTGTTTTCTGCCTTTGTAGGCTCTCTAATCTCTCTCTGCATTTCACAATCACCATCCTTGTCAGGTGGTCAGAAGTATTTTCGTACTGCTGCACCCTGTTGTTCAAGCATGGAATTTCTATCCATCGATCCTATGGTACAGTTTGATTCATTTAAGATTTTTACTTTATTTGACTGTATGCTTTCTTTCACATATAGTGCCACTCCACCACCAATGCGACCTACTCTGTCATTTTTATATACTGATATCCCAGATTTGGGCCTTTAGATTTGGGCCATAGCACAGACCGCTAACAATTTTGAAGTAATGGAGTAACTGCTAGCAGTAGTAGGTTGTTGTCCTCAATATGGATCAGTCACTACAGGTGCCATGAGACACATACTTTGCCTGAGCGTTTCACAGCTATTTGCTAATAGTGTGTGTCTTTACCACTCTGCTCCCTTGTCACTCCCCATCAGACCCCAGAACCTGTCCCCCTTCTCCTCTGCTCCTATCCCTTCCCTCAGTTTGTGCACCCTTGCCCTCTAGTCCTATCCCCCTGGTTCTTGTCCCCCACCCCTCTCTTTTCCTGTACAATCTTCTGATTTCTTTCCCCTCCCCCTCTGCACTTATCTACCCCCTGCCTACAACTTCCCACTTCTTCTTCTGCTCCTATCTAGCCCCATCCCTTGCCGGCTATCCCCCTCTTCCTCTGTGCATATATAGTCCTCTGCCTTCTCTCTTCCTATCCACTTCCCCAGTGGCTGCTGCCACCTCCTCTCTATTCCTATCGTCTCTGTTCCTACCCACTCACCCCACACCAGCTCCTGCTGCCTTCCCTCTTTGTTACCCCCCCCAACCCATCCCCTACCGTGCCTCCTTATCTGCTGGCTCCTGCAAGTCCCCTCTCTTTCTGTGCACTTCCTTCGCACTGTGAGCAATAATTTCTTTCAGTTGCTTCCAATGACCCCTTAGTAATAGACTGTAGGAAATATATTTCAGCCAAAGCCCCATGTTGAGTTAATTTATATTGTATGTCATTGTTACCTGTAGAGCAATCTTTATTTATTAGTATTCTTATTTTGAATTATTTTCAAACAGGTCTGAGATTTTTGTTTTTATAGCCTATCAGAGCCTAAAGCAGTTGAACATTTGAGAATGGCAAGATTTTCTTAAATCTTTAAGTGGCCTTACTTTTATGTTAGCCACTGGTTTCTTCTCAAACATGATTTGTTTCTGCATAACCATGGTATAAACCAAAGTAAACATGATGATGCTCAAAACCTGTGCGTCTATTACCTATATCTGACATTACTCCAATGCAGTGAGCATCAGCATTCAGAGATGGGCTCACGCTGCAGTGTAGAGGGTCTAGATTCAGATTTTGATTTGTCCTGTTATAAAGATAGAGCCATTTGCCCCACCCCCCCTTCAAAAAAGTGGATTTCTTCCGACTCGAGGATGTTTAGTGCCACCATTTTAGTCAGGGCCCTCTCTAGTGAATAGTGTCTTTCCAACAAATAGAGCTTCTATGAAAGGTAGTTCCATAAAAGACCTCACCGAGTAGGCCAGTGTTGTCACAATTCAAAGCAGTTGTGTCTTAGAAATATTTCCTGCTGGGTGTTTTGCTTCTAGAATTTACATTAAAATATTGGTGTGGCATATATTTGTCTAATAATTTATCATTGTTATAGAGAGAGCTGCTCTAAGTGGCATACCCTGTAACTGGTGTTCTGCAAACCTTTGGCTATTAGTTCATAAATATAGAGCTTCTTTGCATAACACCATGTATTAGTTTCTATAGTTCAGCATATCTGTGGGAACTGTTCCTATAGGTCCGGAATTTGGGGGAATGCCAGTGGATACTACAGTCTCAGTCCTACTTCTGTCCTGACTATAATTCATACATATTTACTGCTGCATTTATTTTTTTTATTTTACTTTATTTTGTCAATTAAGAATCATACTTTACAAATGATTGGCCTCTCAATAACCACTGTGAAAAAGAATTGCTTGGGCGTGCAAGGATGCTTTATTTTATCAGCCAGTTAATATTACTTGAAAAGTCCACGGCTATATCCATAAAAATTGCACTATAATAAAATCACTTTGAAAGTAGGTTTAGAGGAACAGACTGAGCCCTTTGGTCCCAATTCAACAAGGTACTTATGAATTTTTTTTGGAGAGATAAATGAGTGAACATACAGCAAACCAGATTTCCAAATGGAATATTTTAGTCATCTGTATTTATTTTTTCTCCTCTAATCCATCCCCAAATATCCCAGAACACTAGTCTGTGTTATGGACTGTGCCCAATAAAATTCTATTTTAAATTTAAATAAATAAATCAATTTGAGCCATAGCAATGTAGTTATGGCAACAGCAAAAACATTTGAGACCCCTACCGCCTGGAAGGAGGGGTGAGGGGAAATGTTATCTTATATTTTTCATATTTGCTAAAAGCAATTTGCTGTCAGGCTGAATTACCCCTCTCCTTATTTTTAAAGCAAGTATGAGCCCAGAGAGAGAATTTTTTTTATAGTTGAATTATAATCTCTCAAAAATAATGGTTTATTAGGGAACTGTTGACAGACCCTTAACTTGAGTGGTGTGACTGGTGCTGCTACAATAATATTATGTTTTTGCAATGTTCCTGGTAATCATTTCTCAAATATCATCTCTAACTTCAATGTCAGCACATTTGCTCTGAAATACAGAGGCAGCATGATTGTTCTTGACATTCTTAAAAATGAATGGCTAAGAATTGATTCTTAATATCTTTTGAGTGAGATGTAAAACCAAAGCCTTCACCACTTGTGGTCATTAAACATTTCACTTTCCATTTTTCCATTGCACTTTTTGTAAGAGGAGAGGTATAAACAATGGTATCCTGGCCAACTTTCAAACAGGCCACATGAGTTCCTTGGATTCCCTTTGTAGTTTCCATTGTATATGGTATTCTTCATTTCTTGTCCTAATCTGTCATAGGTGCTGTTAAATTGTCAAATTCTACCCCTGAGGTGGCTGCATTTCAGTGGTGAGTGAACGGATTCTTACATGAATATCTTACCTACCTCACAAGGGTTTTCTGTGGCTTCATTACTTTATATTTGTAAAGCAGTTTTATGCTAAGTAGCACAACCATTTTACCATTGTAAAAATGTGCTTTTGCCTGTGTCAGATAAATGATATGATTGTGGGATTGTTTGGTACAGACTTTGAATAAGATCTAAACGTTGTTAGAGAAATAAAAATTGCACCTCAATCTGGGAAACATGTTTTAGGAGATTAGAGGACATTTTCATCTGGTAAAAAATAATTCTACGTACTATCAACACATTAAGCTTTTGATACAAAAAATGAAAGGTCCTGTCTTGGATCCCAATCCTGTGAAAACTTATTTTGTGCTTAATTTTAAACACAGGAGTGTTCCCATTGACCTCAGGGCCTTCATTTGTACTTATGCAATGGCAACATTAATTTTTTTAAAGTAAAAATAAATAAACCATTTTATGACCAGGTTTTATGCCTATCTCAGAGACCCGGTAAGCGTTAAAGTGGAAAAGAGGGGGCTAGCAAAGGGTATTTAAATTAATAGTTATGATGACTCGTGGAAAATTAATAATAGAAATTTAATAAACACATAGTTTGGTAGTGTTTGTGGTGGGCAGAAAAAGGAATTTTGGTAAAATAGAAGAATAAATCTCCTTAAACAAATAGATGTTGTAACTGTTGAAAAGCTATTTGCTCTCATGAAATATATCTATAATATTCTCCCAAATTTAGGATAAAGAAATTGAGCATCTTCTCAAATAGTTCAGAGAACCCCCAGACCTGTTGTCATTAGTTTACCTTTCCAGGCATAGGTAAAGACCAGGATTTCAGCCCGATTCTACAAAGACTTCTACCCATAGTTGACTTTCTTGATGTCAGTAGTTCTACTCACAGTGTGTAAAGTTGGCAAATCTTTGTAGGATTGAGGCCTTACTGTGGATCTGATTATTTTTGTTGGTTTATTTATTTTTTGTTTTGTACCCCTCCATAATCATTAAGGAACGTAGTTTAGTTAATCTTAAAGTTCTGTTATTCTCCAAATGGAATAAGTCATGAATGGATTTCATAGGCTTCAGTGCATTGATTGGTATGCTATTGGGATTTCTTTCATGACTCCCAGTGCTTGTTATCAGATTGTATTTTTAATATGAATTAGTTTAATCCATGAAAAATAAATACATGAAATAAATTAAAACACCTTTAAACACCTTTAAAACACCTTTATCTCTTTAGATGACAGGCATTGTAGAAATGCATGGAGTGATTACTATTTTTATTACATAGAGCATATTTTCAACACTTGACAAATAATAAATAAAACCATAATTAATAATGCGGTGTTAGTTTAGCACTTGTGAAAAGTTTTGTCCGTGCTAACAACACTGCCTTCTGTAATTCTGCCAAGCAGCTTCTTCCAACCTATTGACCTGATCCTGCAACCACTGTTCACCTGAGTAATTCTCACTCCTGCAAATAGCCCATTGAGTTCAATTTCCCCTGCTGTTTTTTGGATGATCTTCTGTGAGCAAACAGTGCCAATCGTGTTAAAGTCTAAATCGCATTGTTGTACCATTGATGACAGAGGTCCCTATGGATGACTGATGTCACAAGCAAACTTGTGTAACCCCAGATCTTGCTGAGCCCCTGGCCATTATTTTCTCTGTTCCACCTATCCCCCGGCCATATCTACTTCTTCCTCTGAGTTCTTTTAAAAAAAAAAGTCTTGTCTAAGTTCTTTCTTCAGTAAATGCAGAAATTTATTGTCAGATTACCTTTCTAGTTATTATTCTTAGTCTTATATAAGACCCCACTCATTATCATTTTTATTGAAAAATGCCATAGTTTTTGCCTATCTCCCTTTATTTAGAGCACTTTCTATTTATTTGTCCAATTTCCTGACATCTGACCTTTTGACCTTTTAGAAAAATATGATTATGGCTGTGATTTATTTTCTCCTACTAAAGTGGTGCTTCCAGCTTAAACTTATTCATCCTTGCAATGCATTGGGATTTTGTTTGCCTGTTTGTCCACTGCCTCCATGCTCAGAAAATTTTCAAGTTCTCAACGTTAAATCAAATCAATCTGAAGTGAGACCTTTCTTTCTGAAATGCTGTTCAATTGAGTTCCCGTGCCAGCCTCTATTTCAATATTTCTTCCAAAATTGCTCTGCAGAGAGAGTTTTTGGAGCATCCTTAGCTGTTTATTGACTCACCATCTTATTTATTGTGGTCCATAGATATTTTCAGTTGTCTAGTAGGTGGAAGTAGCAGGGGTTCCTGCACTAACTTTGACACTAATCATATATGTTCTCTGTGTTGCTAACCATACTCCTAAATAACTCATGGTTAGACCAATAACAGCACATTCTTACATCTCTAGAACTTAAACCCCTATGAACACCTACTCGTGAAATAAATAAAATGAAGCATTTCAAAACAGGTATGTGCAAACAAGAAAAGAAACTGGAACCAGCAGAAGGAAATTTCTTAATAATCTACCATTCCATCAACGGTAAACAGATCCCCATTAACAGTCAACAAAGGAAAAGGAATCTCACACGTTCTCAGCCACATCCACAAGGTAACAAGAATATGCCACATGTACTTTGGTGGATGTTGAAAGAATATTTGTTCATCTTCCTTTGAGTCGGATTCTGCAAACATACAACTGGATATAGTCCATTTTGAAGTCAATGGGACTGTGCTTGTAAAGCACTAGGCTTATTGTGTTTTAAGACTGAGCCCTTTGGTCCCAATTCAACAAGGTACTTAAGAATATATTTGATTTTAAGCATGTGGGCCGTCTCACTGAAGATAATAGGACTGCTCATGTGCTTACAGTTAGGCACAAGTTGAACTGAAACCTTAAACAATTACATGGTCTTGATCCAAAAACCATTGATGTCACTGGAATGAATCCCATTAACATCAATGAGCGTTGGGTCAGGCCCTAAATAGGTGTGAGCCTTTATTGTATCACTACCTAGGGCTATTTTTAAGGTGTCCTATTCCTACCAAATCAGGTTTTGTAAATCCCCACATGCTACTTAATTTCTTTAGACTATAACATGCTTTTCAAGAGCTTTGTTGGGGGTTATCCAGTGCTTAAATCAATTGGCAGGGGAGGCAGAAAAAGTTACACCTAATAGGGAATAGAGTTCTGCAGAAGAGCAACAGGGACATTGAAAACTTTAGGTGTGTTTTGTTTAACATTCAGGATATGTCATCACAGCTATTAGACACCCTCAGCTGGCCCCTGCCAGCTGACTTAGGGCTTGGCTACACTTGCGAGTTCGAGCACATTAAAGCAGCCCTGGGCACCCCAGCTCACGACCCGTCCAAGCTGGCAAGGCACGTAGAGCGCTCTGACTCCTCAGCTAGAGCGCTCCTGGTATTCCACCTTGACGAGTGGAATAACATTTGATGCACCTCAGCTGCAACGCCCTGGCCTCAGTGTGAACGAAGTGTTGCATTACTGCGCTCTGATAGGCCTCTGGAAACGTCCCATAATCCCCTTAAGTCAAGTGGCCACTCTTGTCATTGTTTTGGAATCGCTTCAGGAATGCGGATATGCCCTTTCAAAGCTCCGTTTCTGACAACCAGTTGCTTATCTGCTCGGAGATGAAGCAACCATTACTATGGAATGCTGTGAGAGAGAGAGAGAGAGAGAGGTGGGGGGAGGGGGGTCTGCTGCTGTCTGAACTTACAAGACAGCATGCTGACATGCTCTCAGCCCCCCTAACCCACTCTCTCTCCCCCCACATACACACAACACACTCCCTGTCACACTCCACCTCACCTAACCCCCCCATTTGAAAAGCATGTTGCAGTCACTTGCACATTGGGATAGCTGCCCATAATGCACCGCTCCCAATGCCGCTGCAAGTGCTGCAAATGTGGCCATGCCAGTGTGCTTGAAACTGTCAGTGTGGACAGACTGCAGCGCTTTCCCTACTGCGCTCTATGAAGGCTGGTTTAACTCAAAGCGCTCTACAGCTGCAAGTGTAGCCAGGCCCTTAGGCTCATGGGGCTCAGGCTGCAGGGCTGTTTACTTGTTGTGTAGACAATCAGGCTTGGGCTGCATCCTGAGCTCTGGGACCCTCCCACCTCACAGGATCCTAGAGCCAGGACATCTATGTTGCAGTTAAACAGCCCCTTACCCAGAGCCCAACAAGCCTGAGTCAGCTGGCATAGTCCAGTCATGGGTTTTTAATTGCAGTGTAGGCATACCTTCAGAGTGCATAGTCCTAGCACATTAGTGAATGGTTTACAAAATGTCATTGCTCTTGTGTGCATGCCTACATGGATTTTTTTTGTTTTGTTTTGTTTTTTTGTGCTCTGGTTTATCCTTATTGCTAGGGTCCAGAATTTTTAACATTTTCTGTTGCTAAAACAATCTCAATGCAAGTGCTTTAAAAATGTCTTTATTTTCTGCTTGGCTAATAAAGGAAAAAGAAAACAATGTACAAAAAGCATTTCCCTCTTTTCAGGTACAGCACCAGTACAATCATTACAGGACATATCTGATGTTCTCTTTCTCCCTCCATCACAATGTTATTAAGTACATATAAAGAAAGCATCAGTATGTTTGACTCCGCCCCCCCCCCCCGAATTTCACTACATTTATTTCCTGTACATGCAACAACAAGGTCTTGACTGATAATTGATTGTGGATCATTACTATTGTTGCCTCTTGGCCTAAGTGGTTAGCCAATATTCAGGGCCTTGCTTTGTTTCTGTTAAAAAGAGAAATTGAGTATACAAGTCAGGTATTTCTTTGGTGCAATCCTGTTTATTTACAAAGAATACACACAACGTCCTGTGTCCTAACAACAACAGGAGTAAACAACAGCAGGTAGTTTCCTTGTCCAGTAATCCAAGTCTGCCACTTCAGTACTGTGGAAGAAGTTCTGTTTATTGGCATCCTCCCAGGGCCACTATCACCACTGCTTCTCTCTCATGTTCTTTTCTTCACTGACCTATGCAGCTGCAACCAATCGGTGCCCAGGGAAACTCCTCAGCCCATATACTGTAGCTTTTACTCAGGCCTTCCATGCTGGCCCGTGCCTTGGCCGTCTCTCGTTTTAGCTCTTGCTGCACAAAGGGATGTGTAACTGGTCCTTAATTTAACCTGAATGAAAGGTGCTCAGTACACCCATCAGCTATAACCAGGTCTGTGATTGATGACAGCCATTAGCACTTTCCTGCATAACATTATTATTATTATTTGTTTGTATGTGGCCCAGTCAAGTGCCAAGGTCAGGACTTCATTGTGCTCATTGGAATATGAGACCAGCCCTGCCCTGAAAAGCTCACAATCTAAACAGACCAGAGAGAGAGAGGGCTATATGCAGATTTAAAGCAATGTAATAGTTCACAAATGTCATGGTAGTTTCCCCCCCACCCCTGCTTTTTATCATTTTAGGATCATTTTAGCCCAGATGGAATAAAGGGGTCCACTTGGGTCTGGAACAGTAAATGCAAAAAAACAAAGAGCTGGAACTCTGTCTCCTCATAGAGTTGTGTTTGTTTTATGATCTCTTTATTCTAACCAGAGGAAGTGCATCTGTTCACACAGTAAAATTATTTCCTTTTAACTCAAACTCTGGATCAATATCACATCCTTAAAAAATTTTTCTTTCCAATGACAAGTCAACCAACCCAAAGGCCACATACTTTCCTTGATCATTATGAAAAGTCACACTGAAAGTCAATGTATGTTCTACATTCAAATCTATGACCATATGAGACCCTTATCATTCCTTTTACCTGTTTTGTGACTTGAAATGATAGAGTAGTAAAACATACTTCCAGAACTGCCTCTTTTATCATGTATGTCATAATATTCCATTTTGATTTGAAGGGTATATGGGGACTTCAGAAGAATAGCCAGAGGCCCAGCATGGAAATAGTTTAGGTGAATGTCTGGCACCAAACTGGAATGTCATTTTAGTAATACTTCCCAATCTTCTATAAGGTCTATGTGTGTGGATGTATACAAACTCCATAAGGACTAATTTTTTTCCTTAGAGAATAATTTATGTTTCTCCTTAAATATATCCTTTGCTAGCTGTAAAAGTGAGTTATTTTATTCTATTTTTATTGGAGAACAGCCACTTCCTAGCCCTGCTGCCCTAAACTATTGATGACGTAGAGCAGACTATTTTTGTGCTGAATGGAGAATAACATCCATAACTCCTATTAACAACAGCAACAGTGGTGTATGGCACTTGCTGTGAACTTGAATGAAAGTTTAGTTGTCAACGACAAGCTGTGTGTTCCCTGTAGAGTTTGTTCTGTGCTGTTGAATAACTCCGTACAATTGCACCTGTGAAAAGGAAATGGGTTTTACATTTTCACAAAACCTGAGGCACATTACTGGACTTGTTTTGTATTCAAAACCTCTTATATAGCTGTGTTCCAAACAAAGCCTTAGATCCTGCAACAGTTGCTTCTGCTTAACTTTAGGCATGGGAGTAGTACCATTGACTCTAACAGGACAACTCACATGCCTAAAGATATGTTTGTAGGACAGGTTAGCCTTTCACTATAGAACTTTCCCTCCACAAGTGACAGAAGTGAAGTTAAGTGGGCAAGGGTAAGCAGAACTCTAGAAAAGCCACTCCTTCAGGAGAGAGAGCAGTATATGAAGCTAAGGAGACATTATAGTGTTGCCAAGTAAATAGCGTACTGGCAGGGCAGTGAGGAGACCTGTGTTCTATTCTTGGCTCTGGTGCTGGGTGGCCTTGGGTAAGTCACTTCTCTTCCTCTGTTTCACTTCATACCCCTTTTCTGTTTTCTCTCTTTAGACTGGAAGCTCTTTGAGGCAGAGATGGTCTCTCAGTAAGCGAGTGTATAATGCCTAGCACGTAGGTAGTACTGTCTTGGTAACAAGAAGGTGGCTGAGACACTCATCTACCCCTCAGGCACTGTTAAGAATTTGAAGAGTATATTGTTGGTTCACCATGCAACTGACTGACATTTCTCAGATTAACTAAGTTTGATTGTAACAGGGTGGCTTGCCTTAGGGGCTTCAGAGCCTGGGGCTAAGCCAACCCTGATTACACAATGAGCCCCACCTGAGAGAAATCAGGTGCTTCCCCATGCAACAGGAGCAGGAAGTTGCATTGAAGGGAAAAGCCCAGAAATCTGCAGCTGTGTCTGTAGACCTTTCAGGGAGTGAGAAGTTCCTGCTAGGCCCTAAGTCAGCAAAGGAAAAGCTCAAGAGGTAGGAGAGAGTAAGGAAAGTTCTCCAAGCAGGGAGAGACTACAAAGGCCCAGCTGGAAATGCCTGGGGTGAAGGACAAACTCCAGACAGGAGGTACCGGGAAGCAGACAGACTCTTTGGGGGCATGAGGGGTTGTGCCTAGCTGAAAACTGTGAGTTTGTATTTTGTTTTCAAAGACTTCTTAGTGTTTTGGACTACTGAGAGAGAGACTGAACTAGAGGTGAGGTCTGGAGAGCCCTCAGAGGAGTAAATAAACACAATCCCTTCAGGAGATTGTTTGTTTGAATTACCTGTGAGCTTGGAGCTTTTAAAAGGCCACGAAGAGGGGGAGAATAGGCAGGGTGCTCTAGACAGACCTCTGCCTACAAGGGGGCACGTGGGAGGTGGCTCCCTATGCTACAGTGATGAAATAGAAAGCTTGCTCAGAGAAGCTGAAAATAGCCTTACCTGTCCATACATGGGAGGAGGGTATAGTTTTAGAACTATATGATAACTGATTGTTTGTTTTTAGTTTGCTGTTAGTTTTGAAAATTTGAAGAAGAATTTTTTTGGATTGACTCAAACAATCTCTCTTCAAAATTTTTTAGTAAACCAAAGTGGTGTGTGTTGGTCAAAGAAAACATATAATTCAATGTCAAACTAGATGTTTTGTTTGGATTTTGAGCATTTAAAAACACTTTTTTTAAAAAAAATTGAAGGAAATTTCAAAATGAAAATAATTTTGAATAAAAAAATGGAACTGAGGAGGAGAGGTTGATTTTTTGATCAAAGCAATTACATGTTTCAGTTGATCTGAATCTGCATTTTTCAGCAAAAAAAGTTTGGCCAAAAATTTTCACCTATCTCATCAATGTGACCAGTTGTTTGATGGGGAAACCGAGTAGAAACACATCTTAGTTTAGGAATATGTCTGTTCATGAAAGAACAGGAAACCTATAAACTAGCACTACTGATATTAGGCCATGCTTCCTCTTGTCAGAGCATGATTTTTTTTTTTCCTTTTGTTGAGAATTTACTCTTAATTTACCTTTACTTTTCCCTTTTGAGTAAATTCTTCCAGCTGTCACTATCCTGCATCCCAAAGTGAGGAAAACGACTGACAGCACATATCACCTCTTTTTCATTTGTGAACAAATTACAAAGTCCCTGAATTAATTGGGACATCTTTGAGTTTTGATCTATTATCACAGTGAGTCTTATGTGATCTTGTCAAGTGAACGTTATGTGATGTCATGACATGACGTTGCAAGATAATCCTATCAAGTCATGATACTGTGACATTTTGGCAGAGGAGGAAGGCTTATTCTGTTAATCTTAATTTGAAGCTACAATAAGTAAAAATCAGTGTAGTTTCTTGCTCATAAGCAGCAGATCTAGGACTGGCACTTACAGTCAGAGCTGAGCGAATGATGCAAAAATGATTTTAGTGAACAAATGTGGCAAACTGATGTGATCATTATTGTGGTTATGTGGTATCAAGAAGCATAGGCAATACAGTGGCAGATGTGTGGCAAAGAAATGCTCCCCCCCCCCTTCAGCAGCTACACCATGTCATCTATAAATGTCAGCACAATTCACTTTGTTACTCTCATTAGTACAGCATCTAAGTAATGATAGAAAAATAAAGAAACTGACCATCCTCATCTTTGTCATCCTTGCACTGACTTGAGGCTGTGCCTAATGGGATAAAACTTAATCTGATTGAGGACTAATGACCAGACCCTCAGAACCAAACAGGCCCAACAACCCTGGCTCTGGCAGATTTATGCTTCTGAACTCTGCACATCAATTGTTTATGGAAAAGACTTGGGTCTCTGGATTAGTGTGTAAAAATTTATAGCATTTGTAACAACTTGCAGTTCAGGAGTGAATTGTTAAGCAGGTTTATTGCACATCTTACCAACTGCAGCTATTCATTATGGCTAATAAAACAGTGCATCAATAATGTCTTAAAATCCCAGCTGATAAATGAAAAAAAGGGGAAAATTCCACATTCATACAATTATGTTGCCTTATGTACCAAGACTTTCAGAATAAATGCACTGAGTTTTGAGATCCCCCGTAATGTAACTTGTTTTACAATCTAAAAGCACTCTCAATAAATACCATTGCTAGTCTAAAGATTCCATTTCCTTGGGAATTTAGACATGTAATATGCTTTTTGTGGCTCAGTCTGTATTGATGGAAGTAAATGCACATTCCATCAAAGGTTAACAGAACTACAAAATGGCAAATACCGCTGACACGGAACATATCAAAACTTACTCTGAAAGCAATTAGATTGCTGTAATTGGGCAATTTCTACATACTCAGATCAGCATTTTTCTGTGGAGCCAGAAAATACCAGCAGTGCTTGCAATTAAATAATAAAGAAGAAATTTTGGTACTCCCAGAGTCTACTGGGAATGCTGTTTCTTATGATTGGTTCTCAACTGATCCTCACACTGGAAGATCTGCCTGCTTTTCTTGTGACTATTTCCTCCTTGTGCTTTTTAAACTAAATCTGGCTATTGGCAATATTCATACTTTCTTTGTAGATGGCCTGGGTTTGTAGATGTGGAAATGGATACAGACATCTATTCAAAATAGAACTGGATTATGTTTTAAATGGGTTTCAATGTTATTTTCAAATGTTTTAATGTAACAGTTTTGGTAATGTCCATCTTCTGACACACTGCAGAGAAAAGAATTACCCCCCCCACCCCATTATAATAATGATACATTAATGCTTTGGATTTATATAGCATACCTTTCATGAAAGGATGTCACTGCTCTTTAGAAGCTATTAATCTTTTTAGCACCCTTATGATACAGCTGAAAGAGGAAGCTAGGAGCCATTGACAATGACTCAGAACTTGAACAATTTATTTAACCACCAGGTACTTTATCATTCCCATTTATGAAATGGATATATTATTTACCTGCTGCTACATATATTGGACCAGATCCTCAGTTGAAGTACCGCTGTGTATTGTGAGATATATATATAAAAATATCAATTTACTCAAGGTGAAAATAGACTCCCAGAGCGGGTAGGATGGTTTTCAGGTTCTCATATGACTGCAGGAAATACGTTATTCTGCATATAGTAGACTGACATAGAACGGAATGTTGCAGAATGTTCAGAAATTTGATGTCTGCTTTTTTTTTTTTTTTTTTTTTTACTGTTGCCTCCTTAAAAATCAGTACTAACATGTCACAGAATTCCCAGCTGAGAATGTTCAGCATCAACTCTGAAATAACCTGCCTGTACATATTTTGAAAAGGCTTTGCTATTACCTTCAAATCCTAAAGCTCTTTAAAGCAAAAATTAAAAAAAAAACCTGTCTACTCATTGATTCATTTTCTGATTGCTCTCATATGCAGATTCTTGCAATTAAGTAGCAGAAAATTACAGTTGATCAGCTTTGTGTTCATTCTTCCCTTCCCATCTACATGGCTTTTTATCTATTGTTTTTGAAGTATCATTTGTAGAAACACTTGGCCTTAAATTACTTTTTTAAAATGCAGTGAATTTGATAATATATCTCATTCAAAAAGCCCGACATCACATTCATAACACAAAGCAGTGCTGAGCTCCCATTGCCTGCTCTACTTGTTTACAATTTACTTCTCAGTGCACTCGTCACCCTGTCATGGATCCCCACCTCCTATCTGGAGAATCTGAAGAGACTGTTGGGGTTTTCTAAAAATGCCAATAGAATCAGTAATTTACCAAGGCAATCAACATTTTTCAGGAGGCCTCTTACAGCATTCTAGGCCTGGAGTTTTTGTAGATTTAGATCAGCCTTGCAAACATTTATTGTACCGGGCAACTAAAATAATTTGGTTTGTTTCCTGATCAGATATCCTGGTAAAGGGCAGGAGAATAGAGTTGGTATCTGGGCTAGTAAATGGTAATGACAGTTTTGCAAGGCTGGGCTAGACAGCTTTTGCATAGAGTAATGTAACACCATAGAAGGGTTGAGCAGCCCCCTGCAGCCCATACAAGAAAAAAACAATACCTTTTACTCATTGTTTGATTTTTTTTTTTTAAGTGGAACATATCTGTTAGATGGGGAAACACTCCCCCCTGAGAATTCCCAGCATTCTTCAGTGCCAGCTTCAATGAAGGGTTGGCTTTCATTTGCAAGACAAAATCTTGGCAGTGAGATGACAGCAGGAGACTCTCATTAGAAAATAATAAATGGGATTAGTGTTTAAGCCAAGTTTTACAAAAAGAAGGAAATGGCTCATAAATCCTGACCAGCATCTTCTGCCAGCAACCACCTGCTATCTCCTCTCCCCTTTCCCTAAATTCTCACATACTGAGCCTTAAACCATCTCCCAGTTCAGATCAATTCACTAACATCGAACTTCATAGTTACCCAAGCACTTTTGGAGAGCAGGAGCTGGCCTGTGGAGAATGTAGTGGCCCTGATATTCTATGATTCACTTTCTGAAGCACTTAGAGGAGAGGAAAGTGATCAGGAACAGTCAGCATAGATTCACCAAGGGCAAGTCATGCCTGACTAATCTAATTGCCTTCTATGATGAGATAACTGGCTCTGTGGATGAGGGGAAAGCGGTGGACATGTTGTTCCTTGACTTTAGCAAAGCTTTTGACACGGTCTCCCGCAGAATTCTTGCCAGCAAGTTAAAGAAGTATGGGCTGGATGAATGGACTGTACGGTGGATAGAAAATTGGCTAGATTGTCAGGCTCAACGGGTAGTGATCAATGGCTCCATGTCTAGTTGGCACCCGGTATCAAGTGGAGTGCCCCAAGGGTCGGTCCTCGGGCCGGTTTTGTTCAGTATCTTCATAAATGATCTGGAGGATGGTGTGGATTGCACCCTCAGCAAGTTTGCAGATGACACTAAATTGGGAGGAGAGGTAGATATGCTGGAGGGTAGGGATAGGATACAGAGGGACCTAGACATATTAGAGGATTGGGCCAGAAGAAATCTGATGAGGTTCAACAAGGACAAGTGCGGAGTCCTGCACTTAGGACGGAAGAATCCCATGCACCGCTACAGACTAGGGACCGAATGGCTCGGCAGCAGTTCTCCAGAAAGGACCTTTTACAGTGGACGAGAAGCTGGATATGAGTCAACAGTGTGCCCTTGTTGCCAAGAAGGCCAATGGCATTTTGGGATGTATATGTAGGGGCATTGCCAGCAGATAGAGGGACGTGATTGTTCCCCTCTATTTGACATTGGTGAGGCCGCATCTGGAGTACTGTGTCCAGTTTTGGGCCCCACACTACAAGAAGGATGTGGAAAAATTGGAAAGAGTCCAGTGGAGGGCAACAAATGATTGGGGACTGGAACACATGACTTATGAGGAGAGGCTGAGGGAACTGGGATTGTTGAGTCTGCGGAAGAGAAGAATGAGGGGGTTCCAAAGAGGATGGATCTAGACTGTTCTCAGTGGTAGCTGATGACAGAACAAAGAGTAATGGTCTCAAGTTGCAGTGGGGGAGGTTTAGTTTGGATATTAGGAAAAACTTTTTCACTAGGAGGGTGGTGAAACACTGGAATGCGTTACCTAGGGAGGTGGTGGAATCTCCTTCCTTAGATATTTTTAAGGTCAGGCTTGACAAAGCCCTGGCTGGGATGATTTAGTTGGGGATTGGTCCTGCTTTGAGCAGGGGTTGGACTAGATGACCTCCTGAGGTCCCTTCCAACCCTGATATTCTGTGATTCACTTTCAAGTTTCACAGAAGAAAACCCCTGCGTTTACCTAGTTGCCACTCAGCTGGTGTAAATCACCATTGCTCCATTAAACTCCATGAACTACTCAGACTTACACCAGCTGAGGATCTAGCCATCAGTTTCTTAAGAATTTTAGAGAGGGGAAGGAGTGGAGGTATGGGATGAGAGGAAAGGATGGGCTGGAGGGGGGGGGGGGGAACCAATAACCACTTTCCTTCCTGCCTCTGTGAGCCCACCCGTTCATTCAGCAGCAGGCTGATTCATCGAGCATTTTTCATACACTTTCCACTAAGATGAACTAAATTAGGAGTTCAGTTTATAACAATGTTGTTTTTTTTTAAAAAAATATTTTGAAAACAGTAGAAGGAAAAATGTTTAGAACCTTTCCCGCACTATTTGAATTTATCTGTCCACTTGGCACTATTTTTCATCGTAGAAAGATACGTTGTCCCTGCCCCTCCAGAACTTCTGTTTGCTTATATTTAAAGCATCAGTGTAATAGCAATAAGTAATGGCAGGGTCACAGGCTACTGGTGCACTTCTTAGGTGGCAACAGGCATTCCTACATGTAAATGCACTGAAAGTGAGATTCCCGCCCCCACCCGAAGCATTCAGTACAACAGTACTTCCTCTGTTGAATTTGGGGCTAAAAATCCCATTGACTTTACTGGGAATAGAGCACTTCTTGAAAATCCCTCTCTCACAGCCTTGTGAAGCTGGCTTATGCCTTATTGCTACAGACTTTGACTGACATCTCAGAGGCAGCTGTGCTTCTCTAGTGCATATAATGGCTTATCAGGAAGAGAAGATGACTGGACTAAAACCAAAGATTAGGGGAAGGGTCAAATGCCTGAGAGGCCACCTTGTTTTCATGACCCTGGACTCAGTGGTTGTGAGATGAGTTAGGGGGACCTTGTCGGGTAACATCAGGTGGCCCAGTCAACCTGGGAACCAGAGAGCCGGGGGACTCAGTGTCTGTCTCGAGCCATGGACGGCATGCTCACAATGGGACTAATCTTTCAGGGCATGTCTATACCGCAGTTTGAGCAGTGGATTGCAGCTTGAGCTAGCCACCCGAATCCAAACCCTCCTGAATCCCTAGTCTGGATCTGAGCTTGGATGGCTAGTCCGAGTGGCTGCCTATGCTGCAACATCAACGCTGCTCTTTAGCATGTTGTCACACTACCTGTACTTGAGCTTCTGCCTACCCACGCTGGGAATCACACCTCCCAGCTGCAGTGTAGACATACCCTTCGTCCTTTTTCAAGAAAAATTCATATGAATGTCAATGGGACTTTTGTCTAAATAATTATTTGAGGACTGGGTCCAGTTGTGCAGTACATCAGCTTGGCAGTATCAATGTTTGACGAAGCAATTGACTCTAGCTTTTACGGAACTTACTTGATGAATGCTGAATTTGAATATAGCTATTTCCAAGAGCCACTCTGGGGATAGTAGAAATACAATTGCTATTGTCTGGGTTTGGAGATTTCCTGCTGCCTTGCTAATGGAACTCTGATTCACCACCTGAATGATATTTTTGGTTTCAGAGACGCACAGGTTGCTAGACCTACCATGCTTAGAATTTACCACTCCTAGGGAATAAATGAGGCTGCATTAATTTTCATTTGAAAGGACGGAGGTACACATGCCATCCTTCTGCCAGGAGTCATGGCAGTTATTTACTGAGAGAGGGAACTGTGTGGGCTAGGGAGGGAACAATCACATATGTATGAAAAAGCTGAATTTGCTAATATTTGAGTGGCACATATTAAGATCCTGCCCCCTAATAAGAAAATTTTGTGGTACTCTGGCAGCACAGAATAGGCTTAAAGGAGATTTAATCTTTCATGTAGGGATTGCCCTAGTGCTAGACCACCCACATACACCACCGCTGCACTTTGCCCTACCAGCCGAGATATGTCAAGGTCACACAAGGGAGAAAGGGGAATGGCCAGAACAGTGCCACACCCTCAGTCCCCAGCTGTGAAATTCCTCTACTGTGGCCACTGTACCTGGGCATAGTTAGCCAGAGGGCTGCTCTCTGATGCCATGGGCTTTACCAGTAACTGTCAGCCTCCGGTATTGGAAGGAGCTCAAAGGTGGTAGTGCCTTTAGCTGTACCAAGTGGAGTTTCTGGTGCAGCTGAAGATCTGGCCTTAAGTCAACAGTATAATGATATTGCACTGTTTAACCTTTGTAAAGTTTTTCAAGTCCAATTTGTGAGAAATAAATTGTGGCTCTGTGCTTGGGGGCGTGGGGGAGTCTGCATTGCATATAGACAGTCACTGCGCATGGTTTAGCAATATAATCGTATTTTTTCCGAGAGGACTGAGCTAGTGTGGATATAAATGCCACTCGCTTCTAAAAAGACTGGTCAGTCTAGATTAAGTTCTTTCTTGCCTCTCTGATTATGTCTAGCGCTGCTCTTATATTTTATTTTGCGTTAACTTACCCTGAGTATTTGAGGGCATGTTTTGTCCTAGAATTTTTGTTAAGAATACAAGCATACCCCTAGGGTTGCCTACGCATTTAACTAAAACATTAATGATGTTAATTATAAAACTATAAGCTGAAGACAAATCTTTGAAACCAAATTTTTACCCTCAGTTTTCCGTGTGCACAGCCATTTTGCCATTGATGGCGTTCCTCGGATGTAAATGAGGTCATAGGTTAGTGCTTAATCTATTGTATGTGACTCCAGGATAAAAAATAAAAATAAAAAAGGGGGTTGGGGGTGGAGAAGAGGTGGGATGGAAATCCACTAATAGGTTTTTTTGGATATGAATGAGATTTATAATGTATTGTCACTGTTAAATTTGTGAGGTCTGAAAGTGATTTTCCTAGGATGAGTAACAGCTACTATATATAGTTTCCTTTAGTAAATATGTATAGGTACATAGCTAATGGGGATCTGTGTGGATGCAGTAGTCTGCCTGCATGCAATATGTTGCAGGATAAGGGCCAGCAGGTGTCTGGAAGCCTAACGGTGCAGATGTAACTCCCAGTTCCTATCTTGTTTTTTTTTTCCGGTTGAATGTTCTGTTAGTGGATTGGTACATGTTATTTGAAAGTGTCTTACAGGAATTCTTTTTTTCAGTTAATGTTCAGGACTAGTATCAGTTAAGCTTTTACACAGGAAACGGAGCCTTTTAGCCCGCTATACAACATCCCATTGATGTTTACAGGTCATTAGTTATAGCTTAAAATAAAATAATGTATTGCCTCTGACAATAATACACAGATTGGAAGTCCCTGGTGGATGTTCTACTATCCAAGGCTGCATGTTAGAATGGTATGCATTAATATTGGTGAGAAGACCCCAAAGACAGAGCTTAACAGACAAAGCACTATGCCTATTGTCTACCAACGTACAATGCTGTTCAATAGACAACTATGCCAAGATAAGCTTTCCCATAACTGAAGCCGTATGGCTCACTTGCCTTTTCTGCATCTGCCAGTGTATCAGTTGAGATGTCTATATATTTGTTGTTAGCCCTCTCTCACCCCTGTTGACTTGTATGAGCGAATACGGGGGGCGTGGTCAAAGTAATTGGGAATTACTGAGATATTTTAGGTAGAGGGGTCTCTCAGTGTTATGGGTAGTTCTCTTCAACCAAAGGCTTACCATGGAAGCAATAATTGCATTAGGATAAAAAAGACCTTGATTGATCCTCATTATTTTTTTCTGGAACAGTAGTTGATGCAAAAAACCACCCCCCAAACACGATCGCAAGATGACATGTCTGATGTAGCTTTTGGCAGGCTGTTAAAAGTTAGACTAAAAATATCTTAAATGCTACCATTCTTAAAGGAAGCTATTTTGTTTGAGCTCTGGGGAAGGATAAATTGCTGTGTTACCTGAGAGTTTAAGACTCTCTTCTTTCAGTTGTACAGATGAAGCATCTTTACTTTGTGCCCTGTGTTTAGATAATGGGAATTTTTGAGATGCTTGTGTCAAGATGGAGAGAATTCACTATAAATTGAATTATGAGTTAGGTGAACAAGCTGGGTTAATATACGAGCCAACCTGAATTTTTACCATGATTCAAGATGATCTGAGGTTTGATAAAGTTCTGTAATTTTAAGAGAGAAATCTGAGACGCTCAACCGACTGATCAGTTTGTCTCTGTCTTCACCTTGAACTCAAGTTGCTAAAAGATACTCTTGCGGCGTTTGTCTTGGCCAAAGCCAGGAAGAACTGAAAATCTTGTTAGGCTGTTTCTGTGAGATTTCCGGCATGATTTTACTTGTTTAAAAATGTTCCAAACATTGGCCCCAGGCACCAGTGGGCCTTCACCAGTATAACACATTTAAAGCAAAAAGAGCACAAGCCTGTCAAAGTGAGTTTCAGCAATGGAGACCCACAAAATGGCAGGAAGGGCAAAGCAGCAGAGTAATTCATAACAGGACATGAGGAGAGAAGCAATCTTACATACTTGGATTCAATATCATATAGAATTTATAGATTGTGGTAAGCATCTTGAATACTAATTCATAAATAAACAAAGAGAGGGTGCAATGCATACACAACACCTGAAGTGGAGCAATCCTGAACTGCTGCATTCTTCACTAGCTGAAGCTTCTCTGAGTCCCTTTCAAGGGTATTTCCATGTACAGTGCATGGCACTAATCTAGCCTTGAGGATACAATGGTACAGATCACTGTGACAAGATCTGCATAGAGAACTGGTGACAGCCTGTGGGTTAACCATAGATGGTGTGTTTTGTGTGTGGGTTGTGTTTTGTTTGTTTTTTTAAAGTACTATATGCAGAGATTCTAACGTAGCCAAGAATCTGGGAATGGCAGTGGGTTCAAAAGGACCCCATGATTTCACACTGGGTTGGTAAAGGCCAGCCACCGCTAACTGAAAGTGCTGCACAGACCTCATACAAGACCTAGTCTCCTCCCAGCCACTTTTCAACCTGTGATGCACTGGGAGAGCACCAAGACTAAGATCTAGGCTTGGCAAGAGTGATATGTACTGTGGTTTTGAGCGTCCCTTGCATATTAGGGAGTTTGCAGAGCAAAATGCCCCACTGTCGTCTTGAATGGGCACATGTTTGAACAGGAGAGGTGACAAAATGGAATCACTTATGACAGCATAAATCAATAGCCTTGGGGAGGAAGTTTTGCGTGGCCATTACTGACCTTAGAAAGCTTTCCCAGAGGAAGGAAGTTGGCCATTATAGGGTCTGACCATCTGCTTCTACAGGACTTTGCACGCAAAGTCAACAAAATTACATGTTGAATGTTATCATAGACTACTGATAAAGTTAACATCAGTGAGATCACTTTACTTGTGTCAGTCGCTGCAAGGGGATCATTAGCCACAGACAGCAATACTATATCTGCATTACATCCAGGCTTGATGCAGATGGGGAGGGTCAAGAGCACCCAGGAGATCAAGAAATGGGTGGAGCTTGACACTGTAGCATAGAGACCAGGCAGTTTTTGCTTCTTTTCTGCCAGGACAAACTTTTGCAGAAAGGCGAGGGACAGAAGGTTGTCTGCTTATGGTTATGTGGAGATGCATTACTCTTAACCAACCACAACTCTTAAACCCAAATCTAATCTCTTTTTTAAAAATAAAATTGGAATTTCTATTTTTAAAAGAAGCCAAAATAAAGTGGAGGGAGGGGAGTGCATCTGCAGTGCTTCTTTGCTGTAATAGCTGCTTATGGGGCTAGCAAATGCAGAACTTGAGTGTTCACACACATACACAGAGGGATATTTCTATTTGGGGACCGTGCTTTTCTTTTTTCGTCTTTGTTTGAAATTACAAACAGGAGAAACCATGAATGTTCACTGGGGCTTTGACTACTAGGAAGCCAGAAGTTAAATGGTTTCTCATGATTGCTACAAGTCTGGCAGCAAATTAGTGGTGTGGTGTGTGTGTGTGTGTATTTTTTTTTCTTGCTCCAGCACAAGAGATCATAAAAATATAGCAATTGCCATAGCACAATAACTATCTGGTCCAACTATTCCAGTGTCCTGTCCAAGTTGTTTATTGAATCCAGTTGCTAACTAGAGCAAATAAAAAGAGAGCAATAATTAATGTAAGAAAGCTTTAGATATTCACCCATTTAGTCCAACCCACTGATCTGTTATTTTTTTTAACCGGTGTCAGTATTTATTAAATGAGCCTGTTTCCCAAGCCTTTGGGTTCATTTACATCTTTACAAACATAATTAAATATCAAACATTCATAACACTCTGCCTACATTTGACAGCAGCAAGAGACAATCCTTAGATTATTAATGTCCAACAAGCACATCGGAGAAGGAAACTCTGATGCTAGCCCTGCAATGGGTCTTGCACTGAGTCCTGGAAGTTGACTAAATTAAGCTCTAGTGGCCTGGAAAGAGGCATTGGGACTGGCCTTTGGTGATCTGGGGCAAAATTTTCAGAAGTGACTAGTGGCTTTGGGTGTCTCAATTTTGGGTGACCAACTTGACACCTTAAAAGGGCATGATTTTCAGAGGGTGGGTGTGACACAGACCAATTGGTGGTTCACTAATCCATATAATCAACCATTGTCATGCTAATTTTGCCCGACACCTAACACACTGTTGTCATAATGTATATTTTAAAAGTATCATATAAGGGATCCTATACAAACTGGTAATATGCTGGTCTCATGGTATATGTACTGGGTGTGTACAAAGGTCTATAGATAATTTTAGCACATATGTTCTTAAAATGTGTTTGGAGCAGGCATGCCTGCTCCAAACAAAGGAATGTGGTTCCATGTGCTTGAATGTATCCCCCAAGGTAGGTAAAGCCATCAAACTAACAAGGGGAGGAGATAACCACTCCTCTCCCCAGCAGGAGAGAGAAGCTTGGACTCGGCTTACCTTCTTAAAGAATACATTTCAAAGGCATACTGGGTAATAAAGACAAGGGGGTTTGAACCTCATATGACAAGCAATTGAATCAAATGATTGTATACAATATTACTGTATTATAAAAAGTTTCAGGTTTTTTTATGAAAGTCAGTGACACAATGATACATTTCACAATGATATTAGTGTATTAACACTCTGAGGAATTACAGATACTCACTATATTATGAGTTAAAGTCTGTGACCAAACATAGGGGGAGAGAAGGTTTTTCTCCCTCACAGGAGGAGAGTGGCTCTCCACCTAACTCTAATGTAAAATAAGCAGTACGGAATCAAAACAATGGAAGCCACAGTTACATACGAATTATGTAATATAAAAGGGGATGGGAAGCCCACAGGAAGGGATGAACAGCAGGAAGCCTTCCTGGTTCTTGAAAGTGAAGTTTGGGATGATATAAGGGGGGGAGGGCAAAAAGACTTGAGTGGCCCACCACGTGGGGGATTCCAGGGGCCGGAGCTCTTGAAATCACAGAACATTGGGCCCTTCAACCAAGGGGGTTGAAGTATTTGGAAACTAAGTTTAGATGATAAACCTTATGCAAAGATTATAACTTGCTGAAACTAAGTTTTAGTCTTACAAGCATAGTATTACTTCTGTTTGCTTGTGACCCTTTCATACTTATCCCTTTGTGACGGGGTGCACCTGCCCCACCCTAGCTCTGCAGGGGTTAACTGTGCATTGCAGGCTGAGAAAGGCACACCCCTTCACCTCTGCTGGGCATGCTCAGCCTGGAGGCAAGATATAAAAGGAAATGGCCCAATTCAGTCTGGACAGGCTGCTGAAGGGAGAGGACACTGGTGGCAGGCTCTCTCCAGGGAGCTGATACAGGACCTGACCACAGAAGCAAGGCCTGCCGAGTCCCAGATGGATACCAGGCAGGCTGACCAACCCAGAGAGGAGGCTGTGCTGTCAGGAGCTACACCGCCTGAGGGCCCCAGAGACCCGTGGGAACAGTGGCCCGTTGCCAAGGAAGACAGGGTAGGAAGCAGCCAGGGAACTTAGACTTTGCTCTAGTGGGTGAACCGGGAACCCAGTCAGCGTGTTTTGGGAGGATCCCCGCTGACTCGGTGGCAAATAACCCCGCCACTGCCAGGGCCCTGGGCTGGAGCTCGGAGGAGCAAGTGCGGGTCTGATTTCCCCCTACTCGGGGTGCCACACACCCCTGAGTGGTGCCCCACTTCCCCAACGGGCCAATAGGCCATGCAATCCCACAGAGCGGTGTGACTTTGACTGTGAGGGGCTTTTGTACTAACTCTGAGCCCAGTACTGCCTTGGCTAGAAGAGTAGCTTTATTGACTCTGGCCCTTAGGCCATGCTGCCCTGAATGGAAGGGCCATTTCACTAACTCGAGCCATTGGGTCACGCAGCCCTGTGCGAAAGGGTGACTTTATTGACTCCAGCCACTAGGCCATATTACCCTTTTTCCCAGGAAGAGTCATTAGCACTGGACCTAACCAGCTGCGGTACAGCACCTTTCCTTGCTTGTGACCACACATGACCAGGCACCCCTGACTTTTTTTTGTTAAACTTTTTACTTTTACTATAAACCAATTCAGTGCTGTGATTGAAATGAGTGTTTTGTCAAACACCAGTTAAATTAATGAGCTGCAGTGTATTGTTTGTTTTTTTTTTTTAAAGGTGCAATAAATTAATTAAATTTCTGTGAGTATTCCAGCAGAGGGCTGGACACTGCAGAGGGAGATGGCTTTGAGGAAATTCAGGACTGAAAAGATATTGGGGTAATTCTGCAAAAAGTAACCAGGTGGTAAAAGCCAGGATGTGACCCGAATACTCGTAAGGGCTGGCTGATGGTGTCAGGGCTCCAAGCCACAGCAGCACAGCACTTAAGGCCCCCAGACTTGCAGGGCAGGCAGTGACACAACCCCTTGCTGGCCTGGGTTGAATCACAATGGGTGTTCAGCACTTCTTGAAAATCAGGCTCCTTTAAAGCATCACAAGTTGCACACCCAGAAATGGAGGCACTCAAAGTTGTTATGAAAATCTTGGACTTGGTGCTTAGGTAAAAATAAATCCATATTTTGGTGCCCCACTACTTTCTCTTATCAAAAACAGGTGTGTGTGGGGGGAGGGGAGGGATATTTTAACATATCTAGAAGATCTCCCTGAGAGACATCCTTAATTTCACTCAGTGTAATGAAATCACTCGAAACAGCATGTCATAGGTAGTGTAAATATGCTCACTCTGTAACATGGTAACAACATGTTAAATAGAGAGATTTTTATTTTATTACTGTGTGTGTCTCTAAACAAAAGTTCATGGTGGTGGTGATTTGTCTCTGATTTTTACATGGCAAGGATGTGTAATAGGTTTACAATTCCTAAATAAATAAGTATTAAATGAATAAAACAAAGCATTCTGCTACCTCAGTGTCATCGTTGAGTATGTGTATTGTAGCTTTTCTTGCCCCTTGACCACTTCTTCTATTCCTTTATTTCTTATGTCTCCCAGTTTCAATCTTTACTCTCATCTAAAATTGCAATTTTTTCTTTCCCTCCTGTTTTTTGTCTCTTCTTTCTACTATTGTCTTGTCTGTCTGTCCTTCTTTTTTTTTTTAATTGGGCCTCCATATTCTTTCCCCTTACCAATGAATCTCTTTCCCCTAGAGACCCCCCCCACTCTATTTTGTTCCCTTCACCTTCCCAGGGTCTCCCTAGTCTCTGTCCCTCCCATTCTCTCTCACACAATTATCTCCTCCTCTCCAATTCATTCTTTGTTTATTTCTCTCTCTCCCATTTACATTCAGACTTCAGACTGTGTGAGGAAATAGCTCTCGCTGGGCAGCAAAGTAGACATCTCATCTGACTGTCTCCTGCTTCAGCCTGGCAGCCTAGCAATTTTCCTTCTTATAGGTGACAGATTATGGGAGAGCTGCTTTGATCTCCCACATCAGGAGGTAGAGGGAGGAATCTTTGTGTCTATCGCCCCCTGCTCTGGGCATGGACTCCTGTTGGGTGGGGACCTCAAGGCATAGATAGACCCCTTCCATCTGTTAGTGTTCGCCACCAATCAGAATCTGAACTGTTACATGAAGGCTGGTTGTCCCTGCCATCTCCTTTCCATGGCTCTCTTGGCTTCCACAGGCAGTGGAAATTTGTGTGCTAAGTGAGAGCAACAAGCAGCAGATTAGGCAGCCCCCTGCAATGCTACAGTCTGCCTGTGCATAGCGCGGCCTCTGAAATAGCACAAGGGTGATGCCAAACACTTTGCCAAAGTTAGTTTGCTCACAGATATCCAGCCCCCAAACTTAAAATGCCCAGGGTGGAGAGAGAGAGGGTGGCCCAGAGGTTAGGGCACTAGCCTAGGATCTGGGAGAGCTGTGTTCAAGTCCATGGGCTTCCTGTGTGACCTGGGCCAAGTCTATTAGCCTCTCTGTGCCTCACTTTGCCATCTGCAAAATAGGAATAATAGCATTTCCCTACCTTCCAGGGGCGTTGTGAGGATAAATGCATAAAAGGCTATGAAATGTTCAGATATTATAGTAAAGTAGGCCGTATAAGTATGAAATACCGATACAGCTGGTAACGGAAGGTTATGTATCCTAATTCCTGATTTAAAGTTGTTCCCTAATTTATGTCCATGGGATACTAATCCCAGTGTCCTAGCATTGCCATAAGCAATAAAGTAAACAAAGGTGGTTGTGTTGCATTGCATGAAACAATGCCAGCTGGAGAGTTCTGACTGAGGTGCATATATGATAAATGCAGTAAATATTTGTTTCTCAGCTAAATACATGTTGAACATCCTGTTTACTTTGAATCCTGCTTATTTTTCATAAATACTTAAAGGTTCTGCTGACCAGAAAAACCCAGTCTGAAGTACCAGGAGAGCAAAGAAACACTTGACATATTGTTCAATAATCAGGGGGTATCTGATTCCACAAAAACAAGTCTGGTGGCACTTTAAAGACTAACAGATTTATTTGGGCATAAGCTTTCATGGGTAAAAAACCCACTTCTTCAGATGTGGGTTTTTTACCCACGAAAGCTTATGCCCAAATAAATCTGTTAGTCTTTAAAGTGCCACTGGACTCATTGTTGTTGAACTATATGGTGATTGGGCTCAGAGATGGGGCATTCTTGAGCCAGTCAGAGGGATACCCAGAGTGAGAGTATATTTACACTGCTGCTGGAAGTGTGCCTCCCAACATGGGTAGAGAGACGTGTGTGTTTGACTTGTAAATAGCATTGTAGATGACTGGCACAAGTGGCAACTTAGGCTTGTACTTGGCCAGTTAGCCCATCTGACCCTCCTGCATTCATACTCAGGCAGTGCAAGAGAGAGAAACTGGAGCTGCAGAGACAGGGGCTAACCGACTTTAAGAAGGCGAGACTGGCTGAGAATCGAAACGATGACATGTCAGGGTTGAAATGACTGTGCAGCCAGTGACATATGAGTTCAGTGAAATGAGACAACTCCTCAGGTAGCACAGATGGTCACCTCTGATGTAAAGATGGGGATGACATTGATATATTTCTAAAAGTTTTGAAAGAGGCTATGCATTAAACCAATCTTGAAGACTTCCAACACCCTCTGTCCTCATCCTTTCTCATCTCATACAACACTCTGAGGAAAACTGTGTGGATTTAAAAGCCAAATGTCTAGTTAAACAGGTGTGTGCTTTCAGGTCCTGATGGCAGATAAACAACTGAGTATATGGGGGAAACTGAAGTACTCTTATCTGGGAAGACCCATTCCCAGAAGGCCCTATGCTAGGATAGGGTGGATCCATGTGCTGCCCTCCCTCACTAGGGAAACATTTTCTGCAGACATCTTTAGGGTATATTATAATAGCTAGGTTTATTAATATTGGTTAGGGGAGTAATTGGAAAAATGGCAGGGTTTTTTTTTTTGGATTCTTAACGTGAAATTTCAAAATACCCAAAGAATTTTGACCAGCTCTTTATTTGGTTGAAAAGTAGGGGGTGGAGAGAGAGGTAGTAATTTGTCAAATTTCTTGCAATGCTTTTAACTTCAGAATTTGAAAAATTGTGACTAAGCTCTACTTATTTATACACAAGCTTTCAATTTTTTTAAAGCTATGCACTTCTTCAGAACCTTCCATCTTAAATTTCAGGGTGCTTTGCAAACAGTAACACACACAGCTTCAGAACTCCTGAGAGAGAGGAGATGATTATTACCCATTTAAAAAGACAGGCAAAATGAGGCACAACCTGTTCCCAGTCGAACACCCAGTATGGGGTGGAACCAAGAATATCAGCCAGGTATCCTGATTATCATTATGCACTTTAACCACAAAATTGCCCTTCCACGTTGTTGGTGATAGTGGATCAGTAAATGACAGAGAGAGTATGGACCCTGGGAGGTCTATTTATCAGGGACTAATAAAATGGATTGGCTAAACCCACTAGAAAAGGAGATGAGGGAAGAAATTCACATTTATTAGCTCCAGAAGCTAGTTCTGCACCTGTGTGCCAATTACACGGTCACTGGTACTGATACTTGGATTGTGGATGTCCTCCGAAGATGCATGACAGAATAGGCCTGATTCAATTCCCAGCAAAATGAATGGGTCATTCCATTGACTCCATGGGGTATTAGATCAACCCCAAATACTTGCACGTAAGAGCAATGAAGGAAGAATACTCCAGTCTCTGCCCCAGCCTGATAAGACATTTAGATGTTAAAACAGACAGTCAAATATTGGAATAGGCCCATGCTGTCTTATCCTTAAAGGCAAGAGAGAGAATCATGGCTCAGTTATGACAAGCTGTGCTTACCCAGAAAAAGCTGTGAGGCTGGTTGGACGATGAAACTCTTAATCCCATGTAAAAATATATACAGGCCAACAGATTTGGCCCAGGGTTGCAAAAGATAAGTAAAGAATTGTAGAAAATCATCTTAAATAGCGGTGTATAATGTGCCTCTTCTCCGGCAACTCCTTCTAGCTATATCGGAAAGGAAGGACTGTCTTGTGATTGGGGTGTTAGCTTGGTATTGTGGACACCCAGGTTCAATTCCCTGATCCGTTAGAGTTCCTGTATGACCTTAGGCAAGTCTCTTTCTATCTCCGTTCCCCATCTATAAAATGGGGATAATATTTCCAGTGATGTTGTAGGGATAAATACATTAAAAGACTGAAGTGCTCGGACACTACAGTAATGGAGGCCATAAAAGTGCCTAAGATAGAACTAAGCTGCCACATATTTGCACATAGCAAGAACTTAGAGGTCAATTCTAGGTGACTGTACACCCCATTGTCAATTATGTTTGCACAAGACGTAAGTCAACACAAAATGTGGCCCCAAAAGGTTGCAGATGTCATTGTCCATTTACTTCCTAACTAAATCTAATTTGGATAGTTTGAGCAGCTGTAAACCTCTTTATGTGGCTATTGCTGCTTTTAAATACTAGTGTAAGAGTCTCAGCTGTGTAAACCAGCATGGCTTCATTTAAATCGATGGCGGTACCTCAACTTACCTCAGGTGGGGATCTCACCCTAGACAGAAGCAGCAAAGTGGAAACAAAGAGTGCCATTTTCAAGAGTGTTCAGTGTTGAACTGTGTCTGTTCCCATTCACTGTAAAAGTAAAATTCCCATTCGCTTTGTTGGCCTACCTCTGCTCCCAATGCTGTATACTTTGGAAAATCCATTCTCTGATGTTGAAAGTGTCTGAAATTGCTACCTGGGGAGAGCTAAGTGACTGTAGTGCTTTGACAGTCTCTGATGTGGTGCTTCCTACTCTGCAAATGGAAGAATTGACAAACCCTACAGCTCAAAAATCAGGGGCTCAGAACCAAAATAAACTCATGAGATTTATTTACACAGATCTTGTTCTAAGGGAATGTCCAAGTGTCCCACTCCAGTGTATTTTTGAAGGATTACTAGCTGAGGATCCTGGGCTCCATTCACTAGTTCCCTGCCCTTTATGTAGACCGTTTGCCCTAGTGGGAAGTAGATGTAAAATGCGACCAAATGATAGTGTTTTACATCCAATTTGTAATGGTGTAAGTGACTTTCACGAGAGGCAGGGCAATCGTGAATTGGGCAGAACAGACTCCCGATCACTCTTGCACTGCAGCATTGGCTTAGCACTGTAAGCAACAGTGAAACCTCTTCTCAGTCATTCCACACGCAGATGAGTGACTCAGTCACAGGGTGCCGATGTAGAGGCCCATGGATTTTTATGGTGATGAGCAGGGTAATCTCTTCTAGCTAGCTAAAATGAGTCCAGAAGGGACACAAAATAGTAACACTTTTTTTTTCAAATCCTCCAGTGGAGGTTCTCAAAAATGTGCATCATACACATACTAGACAATGTAACTGGTGGTGATTTGGGAGGACCTGTATGCCTCCCTTTTGTATTCTGCAGTTGTGACTATTCTTAGACGATCAGCTATTTGTAGCAGGGACAATATAATTTTATGTAATGGTACAGTGCCTATTGCAAGGGAGTCCTGATCCTGATTGTGGCCTCTAAGAGCTACTGTATTAAATGTTTGTTCATACTAATCCAAAATGAGTGCTGATAAAATACAGTTGTGACAGGCGTTGGCAGATAGTACTGTTACATGTGATCTTCAAGTTCTTTTCCTAAGTGTGTGAGCAAATGATCAGTATGGGATAGACCTGCTATATTATTAACTGTTATGCAAAGCTCTGTGTGGAGGCAACGGTCCTTGGAGAGGGAGCTGTGTGGGCAGCAGGAGAATTTGCTTTCTGCCTTGGTCTTTTATTAGTCGGTTCTTGAGGCAGAGTTGTTCCGTGGGAACTAGGTGTTGGGCTCCAATTACTGAAAGAAGGGGTTGCATATGTGCTGTTGTGACACCTCTAGTCCAGGACTGGTGTATAGGTGTAAATAGAACAAGATATACTTAGAGTGCAAGCAGACTCTGCATCATTGATTTCTCCTTTACTGGAAAGCCAACTTGCAAGCGGCCCTACATCCGCTACTAATTAGCAAGCGGCAATGCTAGTGTGAGATCCAGACGCTAATGTCAGAAGAAGGGACACCAATATTTATACTACCCCACACCATCCTGTATCTTCTATCTTCTATATTAATATAACTAACATGTTTAGGGCTAGATTCATAGATTGAGGCCAGCAGGGACCATTATGATCATCTAGTCTGACTTCCTGGATAGAGGTGGCTGTAGAATTTCATTCAGATTGTGCTCTGGCTCTAGGCAGCTGTGCTCGTCAGTAAGGCTCCTCCACCCCCTGCATGATGGCATCTGACCTACCTGGATATCGGGTTCAGGTGTAGGGGAGTGGTTTTGTGCCCAGCTTTTCCTTCCCATGTTCCAGACCAATTCCCCTGTGGGCCAGACAATGCAAGGGAAGGAGTGTGTGAACCTTGTAAAGGGTTGATGCAGCATACATCCTCCAGCCCACTCCAGTGGAAAAAAGGGAGCGGCAAAGGAATTGTATTTCAGACTCTCTCTAAAATACAACACTTTCCCCATGCCCCTGTAGTACTCTGTACCCCCAAGCACATCCCTATGTAGCCAATAATATCTAGATATAGGTACAAGGCACAAATGATACAAACATTTGCATTTCTCAATAACCAGAGAATAGCTGTGGACTTATTGCACCCCAAAACAGTGATGCATCTAATTACCAAACCTCCAGATCTTGAAGGTGTACAAGATGCTAGTGTATAACACATCCCGGAGCAGCACTTCCTCTTTCTATTTCCGCGAGAATTTCAGAAGGCTTTTAGATCCAGGCAGTTCTGTGTTAAAGCCAACTTCATTATGTGGGCCTTTTTGTTTTCCATGTTAGTAAAAAAAGCTGAAATCCTCAATATCACTTCTAATTTATGTGCTGAATCACAGAATGCAATAGCATTGTTAAATTGACCTTGACCAATGTTTTCAACCATCAGTTGTTCCTTGCTGTATCAAGACTGAGGTCCACCAGATGTCAGTACAATATAAATAATCCAGATTTTTATTTAAAACAAATCAAATAAAGGGGTATTAAAAAGAAAACTGCATAATAGTGAGACAATATTATCCAGGAAATAGAAGATCTTATATTAACTGTAAGGGAGCAGGGAACACATTACCATAACTAGAGAAGACAAGTGTCAGAATGATTTCTTTAAGTGCTTTTTCACTAATAGCACTGTGTCCAAAACAGCGCCAAAGTGTTAATGTAAATTGATCAAGCTGATTATATAGCAGTATAAAGGCATTTTCTCCATCTTCTGGCCTCATCATCATTCATTTACGGTATGTTGCAGCTGACTTCGCTATACATCAGTGGTTATGTTCTATATACAATAAAATTACCACATTGCATGTTTTGCTTTGATATATAGTCTCTTTATTTCATGGTGATGGGAAACCTTCCCTCGTTCTGTAGCAATTGCTTTCATTTTGAGAGCATTTTAACATAAGAGCTGTTTCAGGTACAATGATTGTGCTTAAAATGTTGCAATTTTGTTTTCCATAAACAGATAATGTGGCTACCTTTCTGTTCTGTTTGTTCAGTGCCTAGCACGATGGGGTCCTGGTCCATGACTTAGGCACTACAGTAATACAAATAACAAAAAAAAATCTATATTTCCTGGATTCTTGTAGAGTCCTCACTTCCTGTGATGAGTACTTAATCTGATGAGTAAACTTATTGGCTTCAGGGGATTGTTTTGCAGAAGTAAGTGCTCATCCCATGAGTAAGGGTTGTAATATTTAGCCATTAGGGATTAGCAAACACATACAGGTAACATGATTAAGGACCCAATTTTGCAGTTCGTTCTGTGCCTGCATGAAGCCTGACTGAAGTCACTGAGACTGTCAGCAGAGGCAATTTAAGCGTGTGACCATTCTATGACCAGTGAACTATAAGCATACAAAAGGCACGTATGTGACCATATGCTATACTGTTGACATGTATTTTAAAATACAATGCAGATCATGGCCAGATCCTCAGTTGCAGTGAATATGTCCATTTATACCAGCTGATAATGACGCAGTCTTGCCTCTTCTGATACTTAATGCTCAAAGAGAAAGTGCTGTGATTTTGGGTAGGATACAGTGTATACTTTCTTTTGTGGAAAGAGGTTGAATTCCTGCTTTTAAATCCAAAATTTTACTCAAACTCATCTATAGAGCTATAACTGGTACCTCCGTATATGATTTAACTTCTCAGTTTGCATCAGAAATGAAATCTTAAGAGAAGGGAAGCAGGAAAGAGCCTTTTAAAAGTTAAGAAAAAGAACTATTGTTTTGATTAGGAAACTTTTAATGTTCATATCAGAACTCATGCAGTGCCAGCTCTTGTAATTATCAAAAAATAGAAACTGTGGGCATGAAGGGACAATCTGGAAGTATGCAGGAGGAAAGACATAATGTCTAAACTGCTGTTATTTTTGTAATTTTCCCTTTTGTGTTTCACAGAGGAGAGCATATTTGTCATCCTTTCTGCAAGTTTCACTAACTGCGTTGTGCCCATTATTCTGATTTTGGGGAAATTTGGTAATCCTAATATCTCTGTACAGCCCCCAAACAGTGTAGCCCCAGAATGGAAGCAGCTTATTAGGAGATGTTATCTTCACACTAAGGGACATTTCAGGGAAGTAAATAGCAGCTTGTGGAATGAAGCAATTGAAAATATGCAAGTGCGCTCAGCAAACAGATGGTGTTTAGCATGAACAAGATTCTTTCATAGCACTAGCTTGAAATATTTGATTCAATAGTTCATTCCCATTTTTTCTGTAATCCTTTCGAAGGCTCTGGCTGTCTTGAAAGTTATGTCGCCTCAGCTTTAACATAGACTTTCATTTCTTGCGTAAGATCTCACTTGCAATTAAACCATATAGAATTCTATTAAAAAACAATACAGCTTTGCAAATGCCAGTCCACCGAGGAAATGTTACTGAAATAACTCCAGTAAGTAAGTGAGGTGTGTGTGTCAAATGATGAAAAGCTAAGTAATACACCTAACGTGATGAGCCCCAGTTATTCTAGAACGGGTCTTTTTAACAGAAATCTGAGCAGAGTTCAACCAGCATTCCTGATCAGAAAGGGCTATTCCCTGCGGGAGCTAAAACCAGTAAGTGCCGAACAGAATGAGTCAGTGGTAGTTGACCATTCCTGCTGATTGTTCTGTAGATGCTCAGTCCCTCTCCCAGCCCGGTTCCACTGAGGGTGGGGCCAGGAGCGGGTCAAAATCGATGTCAGAATATGGTTGATGAAGGCTAGGAGTGAGAATGAGTTTGGAAACAGGAATCTTTTTTGTCTCGTTTGTATTTTTGAATGTTTGGAGAATTTTTTTTCTTCACTGAAAATTTTGACAAAATGGGGAAAAAATAGTTTCAACCAAATTTTTAGCAGAAGATTTCACCTTTTTTGGTCTAAAATCTCAAAACACAGGGAAAAATGGATTTCAAATGAAAAACTGAGTTGTTGTGGAAAAGTGATGCCTTCTGTGAAAATGTTTGTCAAAAACTCAATTTTCCATTAAAAAAATTTCAGTAGAACATTTTCAGCTGTGTTTTATCTACCCTAGACAGTCAGCTCTTCAAGGGAGGGAACATGTCTGTTCTCTCTGTGAAGCACGACACACATCTATCTAGGGCAATATATAAACAGGATAATTACAATTATTTGGTTGAGAAACAAGAAGGGAAGAATGATGGGAGAACAGAAAGGCAAGACTGTGGATGTGGTAGAGAGTGAGGTGTATGTGGAAGATTAGGGGAAAAGACAAAGAATAGGGAGGACAAAAAGAGGAAAAAGGTAGAGGAAGAATAAATATATAGAGATGGACAAATTAGACTTAGGAGAAAACCAACTGAAAAAGGAGAAATACCCCATAGATTAGAAATTGGAGGGAAGGAGAAACGGAACAGAGACAGGAAGATTGGTATTTCTTCCTTGTCTTGTTACATAAGAATGGCCGTACTGGGTCAGACCAAAGGTCCATCTAGCCTAGTATCCTGTCTCCTGACAATGGCCAATGCCAGCTGCCCCAGAGGGAATGAACAGAACAGGTAATCATCAAGCGATCCATTCCCAGCTTCTGGCAAACAGGCTGGGGACACCATCCCTGCCCATCCTGGCTAATCGCCATTGATGGACCTTTCCTCCATGAACATATTTAGTTCTTTTTTTTGAACGCTGTCATAGTCTTGGCCTTCACAACATCCTCTGGCAAGGAGTTCCACAGCCTGACTGTGGTTGTGTGGAAAAAATACTTCCTTTTGTTTGCTTTAAACCTGATGCCTTTTAATGTCATTTGGTGACCCCCTACTTCTTGTGTTATGAGAAGGAGTAAATACCTTATTCACTTTCTCCACACCAGTCATGATTTTATAGACCTCTATCATATCCCCTCTTAGTCGTCTCTTTTCCAAGCTGAAAAGTCCCAGTCCTATTAATCTCTCCTCATGCGGCAGCCTTTCCATAAACCCTAATAATTTTTGTTGACCTTTTCTGAACCTTTTTCCATTCCAATATATCTTTTTTTGAGCTGGGGCAACGACATCTGCATGCAGTATTCAAGATGTGGATGTACCATGGATTTATATAGAGGCAATATGATCTTTTCTGTCTTATCTATCACTTTCTTAATGATTCCCAACATTCTGTTTGCTTTTTTGACTGCTGCTCCACATTGAGTGGATGTTTGCAGAGAACTATCCACAATGACTCCAAGATCTTTCTTGAGTGGTAACAGCTAATTTAGATCCCATCCCTTTATATATAATTGGGATTATGTTTTCCAATGTGCATTACTTTGCATTTATCAACATTGGATTTCAAGTGCCATTTTATTGTCCAGTCATCCAGTTTTGAGGTGCTTTGCAGTCTGCTTGGGACTTAACTATCTTGAGTAGTTTTGTATCATCTTCAAATTTTGCCACCTCACTGTTTACCCCTTTTTCCAGATCATTTATGAATATGTTGAGTAGGACTTGTGCCAGTACAGACCCTTGGGGGACACCACTGTTTACCTCTCTCCATTCTGAAAACTGACTCTTTATTCCCACCCTTTGTTTCCTGTCTTTTAACCAGTTACCGATCAATGAGAGGACCTTCCCTCTTATCCCATGGCAGCTTGCTTTGCTTAAGAGCCTTGGGTGAGGGATCTTGTCAAAGGCTTTCTGAAAACCTAAGTACAATATATCCACTGGATCCCTCATGACCCTATGCTTGTTGACCCCCTTGAAGAATTCTAGTAGATTAGTGAAGCATGATTTCCCTTTACAAAAAACATGTTGATTCTTCCCCAACAAATTATGTTCATCTATTTGTCTGACCATTTTTTTGTTTTTGTTTACTATCGTTTCAACCAGTTTGCCCAGTACTGAAGTCAGGCTTGCTGGAATCACCTCTGGAGCCCTTTTTTAAAAATTGGCATCACATTAGCTATCCTCCATTAATTTTGTACAGAGGCTGATTTAAATGATAAGTTACAAACCACAGTTAGTAGTTCTGCAATTTCACATTTGAGTTCCTTCAGAACTCTTGGGTAAATACCATCTGGTCCTGGTGACTTATTACTGTTTAGTTTATCAATTTGTTCCAAAACCTACTCAGTTCCTCAATTTGTCACCTAAAAAGACTGGCTCAGGTTTGGGAATCTCCTTCATATCTTCAGCCATGAAGACGGATGCAAAGAATTCATTTAGTTTCTCCGCAATGGCCTTATCGTCTTTGAGTGCTCCTTTAGCATCTCCATCGTCCACTGGCCCCACTGGTTGTTTAGTAGGCTTCCTGCTTCTGATATACTCTCAAAATGTAATAGTAAATTTTTTTTAACCTTTGGCTAGCTGTTTTTTTCAAAATATTTTTTTGGCCGCCTTAGTTATATTTTTACACTTCACTTGCCAGAGTTTATGCTCCTTTCTATTTTCCTCGCTAGGATTTAACTTCCTCTTTTTAAAGGATGCCTTTTTGCCTCTCACTGCTTCTTCTACTTTGTTTAGCCACAGTGACACTTTTTTGGTTCTCATACTATGTTTTTTTTATTAATTTGGGATATACATTTAACTTGAGCCTCTATTATGGTGTCTTTTAAAAAGTTTCCATGCAACTTGCATTTTACTTTGGCACTGTATCTTTTAATTTCTGTTTACCTAACTTCCTCTTTTGTGTAGTCCCCCTTTTTTGAATTTAATGCTACAGTGTTGGGCTGCTGTGGTGGTTTTCCCCCCACAGGGATGCTAAATTTAATTATATTCTGGTCACTATTACCAAGTGGTGTAGCTATATTCACTTCTTGGACCAGATCCTGTGCTCCACTTATGACTAAATCAAGAATTGCCTCTCCTCTTGTGGGTTCCAGGACTAGCTGTGCCAAGAAGCAGTCATTTAAGGTGTTAAACTTTCTCTGCATCCCGTCCTGAGGTAACATGTACCCAGTCAATATGGGGATACTTGAAATCCCCCATTATTATTGTGGTTTTTTTATTTTTATAGCCTCCCTGAGCATTTCAGTCACTATCACCATCCTGGTCAGGTGGTCGGTAATATATCCCGACTGCTATATTCTTATTAAAATGGAATTACTCTCCATAGAGATTCTGTGGTACAGTTTAGTTCATTTAAGATTTTTACTTCATTTTATTCTGCTTTTTCACATATAGTGTCACTCCCCCACCGGCACAGCCTGTTCTGTCCTTCCAATATATTTTGTACACTGGTATTGCTGTGTCCCATTGATTGTCCTCATCCCAATACGTTTCTGTGATGCCTATTATCAATATCTTCATTTAATGTGAAGCACTCTAGTTCACCCATCTTAAGATTTCTAGCATTTGTATATAAGCACTTAAAAAAACTTGTTGCTTTTTAGCTGTCTGCCATTACAGGATGTAATTGAATGGGATTCTTTTTCAGTTGGCTGTTTCTCATCAGATCCCACCTGTGTTTTATCATCTTCCATCCTTTCCTCCTTACCAGGACATAGGGGAGGTTCTATTAATGGAGATTCTCTAAGGGATGTCTCTGTCCGAACCACGTGCTCCTCCATACCTGTTGGCTTTCCCCCAGCCATTAGTTTAAAAACTGCTCTACAACCTTTTTAATTTTAAGTGCCAGCAATTTGGTTCCATTTTGAAATGTTGAAAAATTGTACCATACACTGATGTCTGATGCATGCAAACCTACAGCCTGAGCCCAGGGCTATTGAAGTGCGTGGGAGTCTTTCTATTGGCTTTCATGAACTTTGGATCAGGCCCTTACAAAGTACATTTACAGGACTATAAAATTCTACGGTAGCATTTAACAGACCTATTTTGCACATGGATTCCTTAGTCCTTTCAGATGTTTAACTGTAGGATGCATACACCATTTAAGGATACAGGATATAATTGGAATTAGCAGTGTACATGTAGACACACAAACACAGGATTCTTATCAGACAGCATACTTCAACCGGCATGATCTTGGAAATATTCCTTCATAAACTCTTCATGTATTCATAGATTGAGTCATCTATCTGTGTGCACCACCTTTTTTCTCACTCCTGGTTTCTAGAAAGAGGACCTCTTATTTAAAAGTATATAATTGTGGTGGGTTTTTTTTTCTCTTGAGATGTAAGGCATTCATCTTCTCTCCCCTCTCCTGCTGCCTTTTGGCAGTAGTCAAGGAACTGAAATTAAGAGGTGACCTCATGTCAGCATTGTAAATCATAATTAATGGAAAACAACATTCTTAACACTCAAGGTCTGCACAATTAAAGCTGGAAAACTGGGAAAGAGCTAAGATTAGAAGATAGATGTTTCTAAAAGTTTAATTTCCGTGTATGGGAGTTGCTTGCATTGGAAAGGTCAGCTAGCACACAGAGAAATTTACATAAATTCCTTTGTTCTTCTATGCAATTACTTAGCCATTTGTTTCCATGGAACTGCATGCAATTTACCATTCTTCAAATGGTGGTGTATTAAACTCTTCAAATATACACATTATGGCCCAGATTCTTGCTAGTGCCAAGATCCACTTGGAACAAGTCCGGTGTCACATGACTGTCTAGATGCCCCTGCCTCATCTGTTGTATAAGTTAGAGCAGCTCTTGTCTGATTTACCCTATGCCAGCTGGCTCTGTCCCAAGAGACCGGAGTCCTGCTGAGAATTGGCAGCATGCAGTTCTCTGCCCCACCCTGACTCGCCCCCATGACAAGGTGTGAGGGAGCAGCTGCCATAGGAGCCGGTTACACTGCTTCTTGCCAGCTAAGAGATCCTGTACCTGGGGTAATTCTGCAGTGGCCAGTTAGGACCATTTCTAACACTTTTTGATCCTGTCCTATGATAGTTCCTTCTTATTCGCTCACCTTCACGCTTTCATCTCTGAGTCCCTCAGTCTTCTGGGTCAAGATTTTAAAAAGTCAGAGCCTAAGTTAGTTGCCTAAATCCATTCTTAGCCACTCTTGAAAATTTTTACCCCATGGCACCTTAATTAGTGGTTTGATTTCAAAAGTGCTGCTCACCCAGCAGCTCTCAATGAAGTTTAATTGGAGCTGCTGTGCACTCAGCATTTTTTTTTTTTAAATCATGCCACTTAGGTGCCTAAATAAGAAGCCTAATTTAAAATGAGTGTTGGGTTTGGGTGGGTGGGTTGGCTGGCTTTTTACTATTGGCCCTGTTCTTTGTCTCCTTTTTTCCTGCTTCATTATAACCTGAGCGACCTCATCTGCTTATTTTATAGGATCTATTATCTCCCTGCTGACATCTGATTAACTTTGATATAATCTTGATGTCCTACACCAGATCCAACTCAAAATCGAAGTCAGAGATCCTCCATCTTTTCCCACCAACCCTTTTCCTCTTCCCCCTTCTCTATAAGCATCTATCCCAGCCTATCGTTGGAATCCTTTTTGGTGTCACTTCTGAATCCACTCTCCTTCTTCCCACTCTCACAGTCCACTGCTAAATTATTTTGGTTCTCTTCCCATTACTACTTAAAAATCCAACCCTTCTTTACTGTCCACATAGCTAAAATACTTGTTCCCACCTTGATTATTTGCAACCTCTTTGAAGAGACTCCAGGAGGAAAAACTCATTCTAGTCTATCCAAAAATGCAGCAACCAAGATAATTTTTTACTGCTATTCTGAAGAGGTCAATCTTTTTCCAGTCCTGGCACTGTCTTCCTCATCAAATCTAAGATTCTTCCTCACTTTCAACTTCTATACAATTCTGCCACTGCCTACTTCTTTGCTCTTACGTTTTACTACTTCCCCACCCATGCTCCCTCCTTTCATAAAGTCTCTTCCGTTTTTTAGGAATGTATTCCCTACCTTAGTGTCCCCTCCTCTCTCTATTCAGATCACTTCATACTTGTGGAGCATACCAGTGCTAACCTATACCTGCAAAAGTGTGTCCACTCTTCATAGGCCAGATTCTGCCACCCTTAGTAACTTCTGCTTCAGGTACTTTTCAGAGTTAACCTCATCTGAAATGAGTGGTTGTCTCATGGAGTAAGACCTATTCACCATTAATATGTGTGGCTGAATCTGTCCTAAATGTAGTATATTATATAGCATATAACCATAATAGAGAGTCACTGTAAAAGAAAATGATTCTCTGGATCACTCAGTGAATTCATTGTGTATGAGTGAGTGTCTATTTACATTAGAAATTCTTTGGAACAGAGGCCTACTCTTCCTTTGTCATGTCTATTCCAAAACACATTGTTAGTAGTTAAAAAATAACTAATGCCTGTGGGGTCCAGCATTACTGGCAAATAGGATGGGAGACATATTGTGGTTACATTAAAAGTTACAATAAGAACACTTAAACTGTCAGCATTTCTGTTACACATTGTCAAGCTGAAGAGGTAATCATAAGAACTCAAGAAGAGGAACAAGTTATGGAACAAGTTATGGAACTACTAGTTCACCTGTAACCTGCCCCAGTTGTGTGTGTTGAATAGCGCATGCTATTGGCAAGTCTTGTGCAGAATATGGGAAAGGAAACCAAGGGATTCAACAATATGGCAAATGTCAAATATCTTTTAGCTATTTGGGGGCTTCAGGTCACTTGCAGCATACAGCAAGCCATAGCTGACTTACCTGATATCTGAAAGTGGGGTGGGGAAGGGAAAGAAGCTGCTGCTCTTATTAGTAAAGCTGCCTTTGGCTAACTGAAACTTGTCCCTTTCTACTGCAATATTTTGTGTCCAAAGAATATTTTATGTGGCATGCTGGAAACAGTATAATTTGCTAGCTGTTTTAACATTACTGTAGTGGCTTTTTTCAGGTCACTTTTGTTAAAGTTTCTCAACATTTTCCTCTACATTCATTTTTCAGAGCTTTAAAGCACTCTTGTTCCCAACGAGGATACTGAGCAACTAAATGACCTGTAAAACACTTGGGAAGACATGATGGTTCTGGCTCATTTTTTATCTCTGTCAAGGTTCCTCCCCCACTCTGAACTCTAGGGTACAGATGTGGGGACCTGCATGAAAAACCTCCTAAGCTTATCTTTACCAGCTTAGGTCAAAACTTCCCCAAGGTACAAAATATTCCACCCTTTTGTCCTTGGATTGGCCGCTACCACCACCAAACAAATACTGGTTACTGGGGAAGAGCTGTTTGGACACGTCTTTCCCCCCAAAATACTTCCCAAAACCTTGCACCCCACTTCCTGGACAAGGTTTGGTAAAAAGCCTCACCAATTTGCCTAGGTGACTACAGACCCAGACCCTTGGATCTTAAGAACAATGAACAATCCTCCCAACACTTGCACCCTCCCTTTCCTGGGAAATGTTGGATAAAAAGCCTCACCAATTTGCATGGGTGACCACAGACCCAAACCCCTGGATCTGAGAACAATGAAAAAGCATTCAGTTTTCTTACAAGAAGACTTTTAATAAAAATAGAAGTAATTAGAAATAAGAAATCCCCCCTGTAAAATCAGGATGGTAAATACCTTACAGGGTAATTAGATTCAAAACATAGAGAACCCCTCTAGGCAAAAACCTTAAGTTACAAAAAAGATACACAGACAGAAATAGTTATTCTATTCAGCACAATTCTTTTCTCAGCCATTTAAAGAAATCATAATCTAACACATACCTAGCTAGATTACTTACTAAAAGTTCTAAGGCTTCATTCCTGGTCTATCTCCGGCAAAGACAAAATGTAGACAGACACACAAAACCTTTGTTTCTCTCCCTCCTCCCAGCTTTTGAAAGTATCTTGTCTCCTCATTGGTCATTTTGGTCAGGTGCCAGCGAGGTTACCTTTAGCTTCTTAACCCTTTACAGGTGAGAGGAGATTTCCTCTGGCCAGGAGGGATTTTAAAGGGGTTTACCCTTCCCTTTCTATTTATGACACGCCCCCCAAATCTCAGCTAGGGTGAAACACTGGCTGGGATTTCTTCCTGGAGCTCTAGGAAAACAGAGTTAATAAGACACATGCATCTCTAAATATGCTACCAAGTACATAAAGACTAACAATATTTTCCACATCTCAAGGACGATTTTAACCAGTTGAGTCTGGGAAACTTTCACGTGAGAGTGCATCAGCCACTTTGTTAGAAGCTCCTGAGATGTGTTGGATGTCGAAATCAAAATCTTGGAGAGCTAAACTCCACCGAAGAAGTTTTTTGTTATTTTCTTTGACGGTGTGAAGCCACTTCAGTGCAGCATGGTCGGTTTGCAGGTGGAAACGCCGTCCCCAAACATATGGGCGTAGCTTTTCCAGAGCGTAGACAATGGCGTAACATTCTTTTTCAGTGATTGACCAGTTGCTTTCCCTCTCAGACAGTTTTTTGCTGAGAAACACTACAGGGTGGAATTCTTGATCAGGTCCTTTCTGCATTAAAACTGCTCCCACACCACGCTCGGACGCATCTGTGGTTACTAGGAACGGTTTGTCAAAGTCTGGGGCCCTTAGTACAGGGTCAGACATGAGTGTCGCTTTAAGCTTGTTAAAGGCCTTCTGACACTTTTCGGTCCACTGCACAGCATTTGGCTGTTTCTTTTTGGTTAGGTCTGTCAGTGGGGCGGCGATTTGGCTGTAGTGCGGTACAAATCGTCTGTAATAACCGGCCAAGCCTAAAAAGGATTGAACCTGTTTCTTTGACTTTGGGACAGGCCACTTTTGGATAGCATCCACTTTGGCCTGTAGGGGGCTGATAGTTCCTTGACCCACCTGGTGTCCAAGGTAAGTCACTTTGTTTAGGCCTATTTGACACTTCTTAGCCTTAACAGTTAGTCCTGCCTCCCTTATGCGCTCAAGGACTTTTTGTAGATGTTCCAGGTGGTCTGCCCAGGAATCCGAAAATATGGCCACATCATCAAGGTAGGCGACTGCATATTCTCCTAATCCCGCTAGGAGACCATCTACAAGTCTTTGGAAGGTGGCGGGTGCATTTCGCAGCCCGAAAGGGAGTACATTAAATTCATACAGCCCGAGATGTGTGGTGAAGGCTGACCTTTCCTTGGCAGATTCATCTAGCGGTACCTGCCAGTACCCCTTGGTTAAGTCCAAGGTAGAGATGAACTGGGCCCGTCCCAGTTTCTCTAATAGTTCATCTGTGCGTGGCATTGGATAGTTGTCTGGGCGAGTTACAGCATTTAGCTTACGGTAGTCCACGCAAAAACGTATTTCCCCATCTGGTTTGGGAACTAGAACCACTGGAGATGCCCATGCACTTTCAGAGGGGCGGATTACACCCATCTGTAACATATCCCGGATCTCCCGTTCTATAGCAGTTCTAGCTTGAGGAGACACCCGGTAAGGTTGGACTCTAATTGGGCGAGCATTACCTGTGTCAATGGAGTGATATGCCCGTTCAGTCAGTCCTGGGGTGGCTGAGAACGTTGGCGCGTAGCTAGTGCACAGCTCCTGGATCTGCTGTCGCTGCATACGCCCAAGGGTCATGGAGAGGTTCACCTCTTCCACACCACCAGCACATTTCCCTTCATAGTAGACACCTTCAGGCCACTCAGCGTCGTCTCCTCCCTGGGCTGTAAACTGACAAACCTTTAATTCTCTGGAATAAAAGGGCTTTAGAGAATTAATATGGTACACCTTAGGCTTTCGGTTGGAGGTGGGGAATGCTATGAGATAATTAACAGCTCCCAGGCGCTCCTGGACCGTGAACGGCCCTTCCCACGATGCTTCCATTTTATGGGCCTGGAGCGCCTTTAAGACCATGACCTGGTCCCCTACTTTGAAGGAACGCTCTCTGGCATGTTTATCATACCAGGCTTTTTGCTCTTTTTGAGGATCCTGTAAGTTTTCTTTAGCAAGGGCTAAAGAGGTTCGGAGGGTGTTTTGTAGGTTGGTTACAAAGTCCAGAATGTTAGTTCCTGGTGAAGCTGTAAATCCCTCCCATTGCTGCTTCACCAACTGCAATGGCCCCTTAACCTCACGGCCATATACAAGTTCAAATGGGGAAAACCCTAAACTGGGGTGTGGTACAGCTCTGTAGGCAAAGAGCAACTGCTGCAACACTAGGTCCCAATCATTGGAGTGCTCATTTACGAATTTACGTATCATGGCCCCCAAAGTTCCATTAAACTTCTCCACCATGCCATTTGTTTGATGGTGGTAAGGAGTGGCAACCAAGTGATTTACCCCATGAGCTTCCCAAAGGTTTTTCATAGTTCCTGCCAGGAAATTAGTCCCTGCATCTGTGAGGATGTCGGAGGGCCAACCTACCCTGGCAAAAATGTCTGCTAGTGCCTGGCACACACTTTTAGCCCTGGTGTTGCTTAGAGCTACTGCTTCCGGCCATCGGGTGGCAAAATCCATGAAAGTCAGTATGTACTGCTTTCCTCTGGGTGTCTTTTTCAGAAAAGGACCCAGAATATCCACAGCTACTCGCTGAAATGGAACTTCAATGATGGGGAGTGGCTGGAGAGGGGCTTTGACCTGGTCTTGGGGCTTTCCCACTCTTTGGCACACCTCACAAGACTGGACATAGGTAGAAACATCCTTGCCCATTCCCTCCCAGTGGAATGACCCCCCCAAACGGTCTTTGGTCCTGTTCACCCCAGCATGGCCACTAGGGTGATCATGGGCTAAGCTCAAGAGCTTGGCCCGGTATTTAGTTGGAACTACCAACTGTCTCTGAGGATGCCAGTCTTCCTGGTGTCCACCAGAAAGAGTTTCCTTGTATAAAAGTCCTCTTTCTACAACAAACCTGGATCGATTAGAAGAGCTGAGAGGCGGTGGGTTGCTCCGTGCCGCCGTCCAAGCTCTCTGGAGGCTTTCATCTGCTTCCTGTTCGGTCTGGAACTGTTCCCTTGATGCTGGAGACATCAGTTCCTCATTGGATTGTGGACCTAGGCTTGGTCCCTCTGGAAGTGATATAGGGGATGGAGCTGTTTCTGTTGACTGTGAACCGCTCTCCGCTGGTGCACTATGTTGGGATTCAGGCTCCGGCTGAGCCTCTTGTGTAGGGTTATCGGCTGCTACCAGTTCAGGGTCGGTGGGGCCCTCTGGTGTTGAGGTTGCAAGTACTGGATTCAGTGCTGGCAATGGGTCTGGTGTTGGTTGTTCGGCTGGTTCCGGTTCTGGGACTGGTTCCGTCTGGGTCTCTGGGACTGGATCCACTACTGCTGTTGCAGGCATTGGTCTGGGGTCCGGGTCCATCACCTCTGACCGGGTCCTGATAGAAGTTTCCGGAACAGAGCTAGGCCTCACGGCTTGTTTAGCCTGGCTGCGGGTGACTGTTCCCACCCTCTTGGCCTGCTTCACATGATTGGCCAAGTCTTCCCCCAACAGCATGGGGATGGGATAATCATCATAGACTGCAAAAGTCCACGTTCCTGACCAGCCCTTGTACTGGACAGGCAACTTGGCTGTAGGCAAATCGAAAGAGTTGGACTTGAAGGGTTGAATTGTCACTTGGATCTCTGGGTTGATTAACTTGGGGTCCACTAAGGAAGCATGGATAGCTGACACTTGTGCTCCGGTGTCCCTCCACGCGGTGACCTTCTTCCCGCCCACACTCACAGTTTCCCTCCGCTCCAAGGGTATCTGGGAGGTATCTGGGCCTGTGGACCTCTGGTGCGATTCCGGTGCAATGAACTGTAATCTGTTGGGGTTCTTGGGGCAGTTGGCCTTTACATGCCCCAGCTCGTTACATTTAAAACATCGTCCAGCTGACGGGTCACTGGGGCGAGGAGGGTTGCTGGAGAACGGGGTGGTGGGACGATAAGGGGTCTGGAGGGTTCTTTGGGAGGTAGGTGGGGCTTTGGGCGGCCCCCGGTAATAGGGTGTGGCCTGGGGTTGTCCCTTCTGCTCTCCGCTCCAACTGCGACCAGTTTTTTTCTTCTCTGCCACCTCCACCCATCTGGCTCCAATCTCTCCTGCCTCGATTACAGTTTTGGGCTTCCCATCTAGGATGTACCTTTCTATTTCTTCAGGAACACCCTCTAAGAATTGTTCCATTTGCATTAGGAAGGGCAAATTTACTGGAGATTCAACACTTGCTCCGGATATCCAGGCATCCCAATGTTTCACAATGTGGTAGGCATGTCGGGTAAATGACACGTCTGGTTTCCACCTTAGGGCTCTGAACCTCCGACGAGACTGCTCGGGTGTTATCCCCATTCTGACTCTTGCCTTGGATTTAAACAGTTCATACTTGTTCATGTGTTCTTTAGGCATTTCAGCTGCCACCTCAGCTAAGGGTCCACTGAGCTGCGGCCTCAGCTCTACCATGTATTGGTCAGTAGAGATGTTGTACCCAAGGCAGGCCCTTTCGAAGTTTTCTAAGAAGGCCTCAGTATCATCACCTGCCTTGTAGGTGGGGAACTTTCTGGGATGGGGAGTGGTACCTGGAGAAGGATTGCTAGGGTTTGTTGGTATATTCTGCTGAGCCTTTACCTTCTCCATCTCCAGTGCATGCTTCCTCTCTTTTTCCTTCTCCTCCTCCACATGCTTCCTCTCTTTTTCCTTCTCCTCCTCCACATGCTTCCTCTCTTTTTCCTTCTCCTCCTCCACATGCTTCCTTGCCTCCATTTCCCTCCTGTGGGCAGCCTCCTGTACCTCCTTTTCCAGCTGCATGAGTTCTATCTGTCTTTCATGTTCCTTTTGTTTTTCCTCAGCCTGAAATCTGGCTAATTCCATCTTTTGTTGTGCTGTGGATTCTGTCATCCTAACCTCTCTGTTTTTAACTAACTTTACACCCAAAGTTTAGAAATAAACTAACAAAACTTGGCTGTAAAATTTTGCTGTGCTGGAATAGAATACCTATTCTCTGATAGTGATTGTCAGCCTACAGAAAAAGACAATTCCCTTGTCGATGCTCTGGGCCCAAATCAAAGCAAAAAACTTCCAACTACTTGGAAACCTGTTTACCCAGCCCAAAGAAAAAACAAGTTTCCTTTTTAAACTTGTGCTCCTTGTAAAAACTCAAAATCCAAAAAAAAAAACCTTGCCACTTTTGTCTCCAGGCAAATGGGTAGAACACCCCCCCTTCTATTTACTTTTAGGGGAAAAAAAACTCTGGGTTGGAAGACTGTGAATTTCCCTGCAGGAGTTAAGTACCCTGCCTCCAGGCAAAGAAAACCTGCAATTCACAAAGATAATCCCCTTTTGTCTCTGCTTGGCCACAAAGCAGAGAAAAACAAGCTGCTTTCAGTTTCAGCAGCTTCTGGACTTCCTTTTTTTTTAAAATCTGTATTTCTAGTTCAAAAAAATCTCAACTGGATCTCAAAATGATTTCAGGTTAATCCCACCACTATGCCACCATGTCAAGGTTCCTCCCCCACTCTGAACTCTAGGGTACAGATGTGGGGACCTGCATGAAAAACCTCCTAAGCTTATCTTTACCAGCTTAGGTCAAAACTTCCCCAAGGTACAAAATATTCCACCCTTTTGTCCTTGGATTGGCCGCTACCACCACCAAACAAATACTGGTTACTGGGGAAGAGCTGTTTGGACACGTCTTTCCCCCCAAAATACTTCCCAAAACCTTGCACCCCACTTCCTGGACAAGGTTTGGTAAAAAGCCTCACCAATTTGCCTAGGTGACTACAGACCCAGACCCTTGGATCTTAAGAACAATGAACAATCCTCCCAACACTTGCACCCTCCCTTTCCTGGGAAATGTTGGATAAAAAGCCTCACCAATTTGCATGGGTGACCACAGACCCAAACCCCTGGATCTGAGAACAATGAAAAAGCATTCAGTTTTCTTACAAGAAGACTTTTAATAAAAATAGAAGTAATTAGAAATAAGAAATCCCCCCTGTAAAATCAGGATGGTAAATACCTTACAGGGTAATTAGATTCAAAACATAGAGAACCCCTCTAGGCAAAAACCTTAAGTTACAAAAAAGATACACAGACAGAAATAGTTATTCTATTCAGCACAATTCTTTTCTCAGCCATTTAAAGAAATCATAATCTAACACATACCTAGCTAGATTACTTACTAAAAGTTCTAAGGCTTCATTCCTGGTCTATCTCCGGCAAAGACAAAATGTAGACAGACACACAAAACCTTTGTTTCTCTCCCTCCTCCCAGCTTTTGAAAGTATCTTGTCTCCTCATTGGTCATTTTGGTCAGGTGCCAGCGACCAGGGTTAGCTTCTTAACCCTTTACAGGTGAGAGGAGATTTCCTCTGGCCAGGAGGGATTTTAAAGGGGTTTACCCTTCCCTTTCTATTTATGACAATCTCCTTCTATGCAGCTAAAGCAAAAGCACAAATGCTACAATAAGCTTCCACTGGTTTGTTTGGAGATATGAAATGTGACTGTGTATAAGATTGTACAAATGCAGTGCCATCTGTGGGCGCAAGTCATGGGCATAATAGTTGTAGACTTCCTTTGGATTCAATGGACCTTGCTTTCATTTACACTGGTGCAATCAGGAGTAATTCCACCAGAGCCACTGTAGATACACCAGTGTAAACCTATTGTGACTAAGAGCAGAGCCCATTGTTTCATTACTACCTCTTTTGAAGTATACATAAAGTAAGGTTGTCCGAAGAAGTCTTTTTAAGATGCACATTTCGGGGAACACGTGTTGTCTCGGCTCATGGAGTAGAGCCAATTGCCCTGATGTTGGATATGCCATCAGAGGGTTCAAAACAGAACAGTTCTGCAGAACTTCAGGGAGCTTTATCCAGATTATCAGAGGCTCTCCGCACAGGAACAAAGGGAGCTTTCAGAATTGCCTTATTACGGGCCATGGATCCAATTCAGTAGGCTGTTATGGCAAACTTGTTCCAGTCTCCTGGTGGGAAGCTACCCTAATGCCAGCAGATCCAGCTGTTGAAAGATTTAACTTGTTCTGGGACATGTACCAGTGGCATAGTGCCCCTGTAGTGGCTCCTCCAACAACTCTCTCACAGCCCTGGATATAGAGGGTGTGACTGGGGGAAAGAGGGTGTGATTAGGCATCCTTTTGCCCCAGAGATGTTCAACTCCTTGGATTATCACGGGGAGCACCTGGCAACCCTGAGGCCACTCCAAACTCTGACAGTGATTGGGTTGGCACAGAACCATTCCCAGGATTGGGAAGAAGGGGCACAAATGGCTCCTTTGTGTTGTCGTCATCCAAGGTGGTGCTTGTGATGGGATCCCTGGGGTACAACCTGGAACTGTGGGACCATTGCGCCCCTCCCCCAACTCCCCAGCCTGGGCTGTATCTCTCAATGCTATGCCACTGATGAAACAGCAAACCCCTCCAGGCACTATGATCACTCCGCCATCAGCAGGTGGAGACCCACTCCCAGCTAAATCACATGAAGGCTCTCCAAGCCACTCATGAATTATAGCGAGAGGCACCAGCCAATCACCCCAGAAATATACCATCTTGCACTGCTCAGGACTCCATTGGACAGTGCAATCTCATTAATTAGTGCACCACTCCAACAAAGGGTAGTGGACATGCCAGAGCCCTTGTTAACCTGATCTGAGATTCTCTAAGCACTTCAGCCAAAAACACAATTTTAGATAAAATATAAAACAGATTACCTACAGAAAGATAGAACCATTAAAGTTGGTTACAGAAATAAAAAATAAAAATGCAGTCTAACTTCTACAGACTAAGCAAGAGTTGAATCAAGCAGTTTCTCACACTAATAGATATTACAGGCAGCTCACAGTTCTTATTACACAGGCTGGATTCCCTTCCCAGCTTGGGACCAGTCTTCCTATTTCAAAGTCTTTTTTCTACCAAACGATCTTCCAAGTGTTGAGATGGGGAAGGAGAGAGGCCAAATGGTGATGTCATTGACCCTCACTTATAATTTCTCTCCAGGTTCTAGAAAGATCCTTGCTGTGACATTGGGGTTAGGCAGTCCCCATTGCATACGTGTCCTCTCTGAGGAGTCTCTGGGAGGGCCACTGGAAAGGGGATTCTCGTTAATGGGCCATCAACACCCATCTGGCCAGTGTTTAGTGGATCCCAACTTCACAACATATTTCATTAACACACACACACAAAGCAAAACTTCATAACTTCAGATACAATGGTGGTATATACAATTCAACAGGATATTAATGTTCAACAGATTGAGACTTTTTAAATGATACCTCACAAGGCATACTCTGTACAAACATATCCTATCGCAGTGGTGAATATGGGGGTTCCAGGATGCTATTCTGAGGTACGTAGTGTCACAGTGGTGCCCAGCACTTCCTGGTCAGAGCTGAGACTCTTCAGCAAAGGAGAGTTGCAGCTTCCTTCCTAAAAATTCTGACCTTGTTTGAACCGCTGGTGTCCCGTCTGGGGTTCTCACATACTTGGTGATTACTGGCTCTTCATATTGTAACTCATTCTTCCTAAATAATTGGCTGGGATATCAAAAAATGTCAGATGACTAAACCACAACTTCAAGCATATAGTGCAAATTATATTTTAATTTGTGAGAACCAAAGTCAGTTAAAGTCAATGGGAAAACGCCTATTTACTTCAATTAGCTTCAGATCCAGCCCACAGAAAATTGTATAGGGATCTAGATTCTTGGTCCTCATTAAATCCTCAGCAGGTGTGGGCTTAAAAAAGCCCCTTTTCCAGATGCACTAGATTTCAGAAAATCTGTAGAAAGTTTGACTGTTGAAAGAAAGTTACTGGTGCAAATATGGTGAGTCAAATGGTTGCACCCAGGCACAAGCTATGATATTGCCAGGTAGTTCAGTTTCTGGCACGCAGCTTAATTCAATGTTGGTATCTTCTCTCCTGATCACTTACATTTTCCCCTTAGCTTGCCAACAAATCTAAGAATAAATGGTATCTGCTGCTCAGAAAATAATTATCCTCAGAGCATCATTAATTGCCAGAAATATCCAGCAAACATGGAAGGTAAAAGAACAAAGTGGGATTGCTCTTTGACTAAATCACTCAGCTTGTTATATTAGTCTCAAGGGAGCCTCTTTTCTATGTACTTTCCTTAGAAGTAGTCTGGTCAGTGTTCCGAGTCATTTATGTTTAAAATGCTCTCTCCTTTCCATCTCAATCAACAAAAATCTGGTTTTTGTCCTGGCCAATATATGCTGTTCCTTGCAGACCTCCTTGACACCCATCTGAGCCCCTTCAGTCCACCCCACATAATGACATTAAATCATCACTCCCTTCCTGAAACACCAGTAGTGGGTGGCTATCTCTTGTCATCTGTGTCAGGTGTAAGCTCCTCATCCTTATGTTCAAGGCTCAGTATAACAGCACATCTGTTTTCATCTATTTCTCCTTCTCTTTTATGCCATGCGTAGGAAAGTTGGATGAAAATTTCACCTTTTGCCAACAGAAAATCAGGTTTTCAACAAAATCGGACACGTTCCATGATTTTTTATCATTTCATCAGAAAATAGAAAACCCAACAAACACAAATTTGGGGGCAAAAACTTCATTTTTGACAGTTGAATTTTTTTTTTTGCTTTCATTGGCATTTCTCTCCCTCCCCGCTTCCCCATGGAAAATGTCAACCCGGTCTAATGAATATCGCAGTAACTTTAACTACTCATTCAGTATCCTTCATCTTCAGACTTTTTCATGCTTCCCTTTTACCTGCTGCACCCTCCCTTTTCACAAGCAATGCTACATGGCTATGTGATTATTCCATCTTCTTTTCTTCTGCTGCTTTGTCTAATCTAATGGTCCATTGTTTAAGTGTAAATTCCTCAAGGCACGGACTGTGTTTTTCCTCCATTGCGCACATTGCAGAGGCATATTGCTGGTCCTCCACAAATAAGTAAATGAAATACAGCTAGGTGCTATCGTGAGTCATATGAGGATTGTAAATAATGTTGTATTTGGTATCCAGATTCTTTTGATTCTACACTGCCCTCTATGCTGTGTGTAGGCATGAAGAGGTATGGTGTAACAGCCATAAGAGTGGCTCTCTGCCACCTAAGGTTTCCCCTTGCCTAGGTAAACCAGATATAGGCTTGCTTTCCTCCACTGGAGCTGTGTAAAGCTGCTGGGGAGCACAGGAAATTCTGTCCTAAAGAATGCAATATATCAAAACACATGAACACACATATATGGAGTCAATATTATGCCTTGAAAATGCCTTCTAAATATGCATTTAACCACAAAACCAGAACAACTCTTTTAGGGAAATAACCCTCTTAGGGAAATTAACATCCTGTAACAAATTTATTTTCAAGAAATTAAAATAAATAAATTAATTTAAAAGTCAATTAAATGCAAATACAGTAGAACCATGTTAATTTGCACTAATGACTGGGAGACCCATTACAAATTACTGAGTTTTCTGAATTAGCAAGTGGATAAGCCCTAGAATAATGCGTCACAAAATGTTCTCTTTTGTTTTTCAGTCGCAGTGCAGCTGTAATTATGATATGCTATAGTAATGAAGAGGTCACCCATAAAAGCATTTTTAACGGTCTTAGATAACTAGGGCCCCAATTCTGTATTTAAAACCATGTAGTTCTCAAGGTAGAACCAAGGGTAATATAAAGTTTCTGCAGTGTTTTTTAGTATTCCTTATACTAAATATAAGAGTACTGGAAATGCTGAGGTGTGAGTATTGATCCCAAGGCAAAACTGGCAAGCTTTTAAAGGACGAGCACTGTAAATACTGTAGAAGCAAAAAACTCTTTGCTAAATGAGACATCTCTATTGAGCTGTGTACTTAGGGGCCATTACCACTGTGGCATCTGAGCACTTCATGATCATTGATTAATTTTATCCTTACCTCCCATTTTACATATGGGGAATAGTGACACAGAGTAGATTAAGTGACTTGCCCAAGGTCTGTTGCTGAAGTGGGAATTGACCTGAGTCCTGATTCAGTGCCGTATCCATTAGATCAGCTTTTCACCCACTACAGCATAAGCTTACATCTGTGCTGAGGGGTTAGGAGCAATCTTTATTTGTGATCAAATAAAAAATACAGTTTTAGGACACGTACAGCAAAGTTCCACTGTAACAGCAGTTTCGACTGTGTTTATGGGTGGTGGCAACCACCCAAAGATGGGAATTTTAAAGATAAACCACAATCTCCATCCTCACTATGCATTTGTGATCTGTCAAATTGCGAGCAAGAGTCTCGTGCACAACGATCTGTGTCGCCTTCAACAGGGATCACACTGTGCCATATGTTATACAGAGTGCTGAACAAATAATTGGATGAAGCCAACCCTTCACCATTTCGATAATGTGTATGGAAAATTTTTACTTTGCAATGCAGGGGTAAGGGGAGATAAAATAATAAAACATAGTAACACAAGCAAAAATGAAATGGTATAAATTGATAGATTAAAGTTCAACCCATATTTATTCTTCCAGGTGTTCACAGAGGCACCCCATTATAAATCTTTCAGATATTAAAAGAGCCTAGGTTTCCCATTCTTGAACTCAACATGCACTATTCTTTCATCCTCTTCTTCAAAGTTACTGGTATTGTCTTTTCTCTTCTCTTTAGCCATGAATCGCTACCCATCAGAAGAATCTCTAAAGCATATATTTCCCTGGTGGCCAACCCTGAGATTTGCCAGATATGACAAGATAGATGTAATGCCTTTCTCTAACAATGCCTCATTAAGTGGTTGGGAGGAACTTCCTGAACTTGGATTCTGTTAAATCAGTGCTATCAAGGTAGAAGGAGGAGAAAAAATAAATTACTATGATTTCAAAATATAAATGAAACTAAAGAAATAAAGTTAGAACAGGGGTTCTCAACTTGGGGGTTGCCAACAGGTGTCGGGGTGAGGGGGGTGTTGTAATAACCTTCATGCCTTTCCCACACTGCTAAATGGAAAGGGCTACTGGCTATATTCAAAAGTGGGGAAGGTGGAGTCATAGTATGGAAAAGGGGTGCCCCAGTATTAACGGCTGGAAGCTGCTGTTGTCAATCAGTCTGCTTTTTTACTCTTTCTTAATCATCCAATATTCCCAGGGAAGTTGTCTGCTCCACTACCTACTCAGAGCCCCAAATGCTAGAAATGATGGAAGGGACCCAAAACATATTGTTCCTAATCCCGCATTGTTATCTATGCAGGCAGACTGCTGCACTGGCATTGCAGGATTAGTGCCATAGTCCATTCTACTGCCAGTACAGGACTGTTCACCGTTATATTCTGCATTTCTTTGTGCAGTCTGGCTTTAGGTACATCAAGCAATGAGGCTTCTACCATTCCCTTTGGGAAATGACACCCACAAACTAATACACCTCGCTGATATTCAGTGTAAATTGTCCTTTGTTCTGTTTCCTCTTGTTACCACTTTAGACACATGATACAGTTCCTTTCCCGCCTTAGTGTTTACAGTTATATATTTGTAGACTGTTATAATAATCTTATTCGTTAGCCTTTAGCCAAGCTATAACTATTCTAGAGCATTTTTATCTATCCTCATCAGCAAAATCACTCAAACCCCTTAATCATTTTTGTTGCTCTTCTCTGGATTCTTTCCAATGTGTTGACTTTAGTTTGGTATTAAGGTGCCCAGAACTGTACATAATACATCTTGGAATGTTAAGCTGTCCCACAAAGAAAGTAACACTGCTGAAATGCACCTCTCACTTGTCTCTTTTTTTTTTTTTTTTCTCCTTGGAGGAGATGTTTTGTCCTGATATCTGTTATGAAACAATCCTTTATTTTCTATGTCTGCATTCAACCCACTACCTTTTGACATTATGCAGTATAAGTTTCAGGTACAGTACTGTGAACTAAAGCTAGTTGAAATGCAAATAATGAATTTTTTTTCAATGAAATTGAAATGTTTGCTTTTTTTTTTTAACAGCATTGCCTGTTTTCAAAGCCACAACACAGTTAGTGTTTAAAGTATGGCTGCTTATTGCATTGTATTTGCCAAGCCTTGCAAGAGGGTTAGTTAATCCCAGGGCCACAACTATCCTTAAAGGGAGCAAGCAGTGCTGTTACACGCCGTTACACCTGTGTAAAATGGGTGTACGTGAGATCAGAATCAGGTCCATATTGTGTTTATCCTCTAGAAACAGCACACTGCCTAACTCCAGTACTACCCTGTCTTTAAACAGCACTTTACAAACCCTATTTATTTAGGGATCACCTAATTCCTAAAAGATAAAGAATATAGCTTCAGAAAATGAACTTCAGAATCAGGATTAAAATGCAAGCCCCAATCCACCAATTCATGATATTGTCTACATATACACGTCTCTCTATCAATATCCCTATTTGTTAAATGAAGTTAGTGGTGTTTACCAACCTAAGGAGGGGGTAGAGAGGTCCAGCTAAGTGGTGGTTTGCACAGATTATTGCTATTGCCATTAAGTAGAAAAGGGAAAAGAGCTCAGGAATTCCTGACTCCCACCCAATTTCAATCCAGTAAACTAATACTACCCCCAAGGGGTGCACAGAAGTGCTTTCACTTAATAAGGACATTTGCAAGTGCACGTTCTTGTGATCAAGTGCTTTTCAATTGTTTTCCATGCTCTAATGTGAAATATGCCCAATTTCTCCATTTTTTAATCATATTTTTTGGAGGTCAAAATAGTGAAAACATCGTACAAACTTTTGTGAATTTCCCCCCAAGTTTATTTTTATTACTGGCCTAAATTCTACATTTAACAAAACATCCTAATCACATAATCGTCTAATTGTAATAATGAAGAGACTTTAGACTGCTGTGGGAATAAACTTTCTGCATGCTCCTTCTCGCACTAGGTACAGAATATTTGAATGCTCTAAAATAGCTCTTTGTTTCCTGCTTCTAGACCATGGCCCTGATCCTGCAAACACTTGTGCACATGCTTAACTTTACTACCACAAATGATTTTAATGGGACTACTCACAGTTGTGAAGATAAGCACAGGTGTAGATTTTTTGCAGGATCAGGGCCCATATTTGTTAATATATCACATTAGTACTGAATGCTGTCTAGAATAATTTATTATGAGGCATTGGCAGTATGCAATGCAACACATCCTTCTCTACATTCTTTTCGGACAACATGGCTTGAATTAACTTCACAATACAGGATTACGCTCTCAGAATAATTCTTTTTCCCAGCATGGCTTTCTGTCTTTTGACTCTGGCAAATTTAAACAGCAGCAGCCCTAAAGTGGCTGTTTTGCAACTGCTGTCTGACTGCTGTAACTGTCTTCCAGCTGGTAAATACTCTTGACTTTGGTTATGTTTTCCCTCCATTCTTTCTTTTATATTTCTGAGGAGATGTATTCTGATATCTTTCATATTACTACCTGGGGCATTAGCTTTTATGCCCAAATTTAAATGTGTCTGTGGTTTGGTAGAATCCTGCCCTGCTCTACAATACCGCCAACCTCAAGCATCCAAAAATGTTAGACTGGCTTAAAAATCATGAGTTTCTGTTTTTAAATAAAGTTTAGGGGCAGGGCTTGGGTCTCTTTGTTTGCCTTCTCTTTTTATTTACTTATTTTTTTTTAACCTTTATCAGTCATGCCTTTCAAGGTTGGTTGGTTGGTTTTTTTTTTTTTTGCTTCAACTATAAGAACTAAAAATTTACCTTTTTTATTTAAATGAAAGCTCAGATTTTTCTCCAGGAGCTGGGGTTATAAGAAATCGCAGTAAAATTGTTGGCAACATTGATTTCAGATAGGAACATTTGTTATCGTCATAAATATAAAGGGAAGGGTAAACACCTTTTTAAATCCCTCCTGGCCAGAGGAAAAACCCTTTCACCTGTAAAGGGTTAAGAAGCTGGGATAACCTCACTGGCACCTGACCAAAATGACCAATGAGGAGACAAGATACTTTCAGAGCTGGATGGGGGGGGAGAAACAAGGGTTCTCTCTGTCTGTGTGATGCTTTTGCCAGGAACAGAACAGGAATGGAGTCTTAGAACTTAGTAAGTAATCTAGCTAGATATGCATTAGATTCTGTTTTGTTTAAATGGCTGAGAAAATAAGCTGTGCTGAATGGAATGTATATTTTTGAAACTTAAGGATTTGCCTAGAGGGATTCTCTGTTTTGAATCTGATTACCCTGTAAGGTATTTACCATCCTGATTTTACAGAGGTGATTCTTTTTCTTCAATTAAAATTCTTCTTTTAAGAACCTGATTGCTTTTTCATTGTTAAGATCCAAGGGTTTGGGTCTGTGTTCACCTATGCAAATTGGTGAGGATTTTTATCAAGCCTTCCCCAGGAAAGGGGGTGTAGGGTTTGGGAGGATTTGGGGTGGAAAGACATTTCCAAGTGGGCTCTTTCCCAGTTATATATTTGTTAGACGCTTGGTGGTGGCAGCAATAAAGTCCAAGGGCAAAAGGTAAAATAGTTTTTACCTTGGGGAAGTTTTAACCTGAGCTGGTAAAAATAAGCTTAGGGGGTTGTCATGCAGGTCCCCACATCTGTACCCTAGAGTTCAGAGTAGGGAAGGAACCTTGACAGTTACGAAGGCCATTCTAGGACATGTGGGCACCAAATTCTCTAAAATGAAACTGGACTATTTTTAAATAAGGTTGAATAGTGAACAAATTGTTCACCCCTATCACCTTTCAATGACTATATCACATTTTAAATGTCAACTGAAAACATTGTTCTTTGCCTACATCTCTTTATTTCTCTTTCCCTCTGCTACTGTTTTTGTAACTGTGATCTTAGTTAACTAACTTCTGGGAACATAATTTGATGAAAGAAACTGCAAAATAATGTTCTGAATTGAATTTTCTTTAGTGTGGGACCCTGAAGAGCTCTGGCAAAGCAATATGCACAGAGCAGTAGTGGTGATGATTTTGTTACAATTAATTATTTCAGAAAAAAACCTGCTTCAGGAGAATGTTGTTTAGGCTGCAAACTGAAGCACTCGTTGAATGAACGATCCTATGGAAAAAAATGTGATTATGTAGTTGCAGACTGTACCACAATGCACATGTACATGGGGGGCTGCATTAACATTGCACAAGCAAGAATAAATCTGGTATTTCCTGACTTTGAGTGCTTGATTTTCCAACCTTAACATTTTTATCATCACACTTTGCATGTAATTTACCGTGCCCCCACCCCTTTTTTTAAAAAAAAAAGTGCAATAGCCACCCTAATCCTGCATCATCACCAGGGTTTGACTCCTGAACTATTAGCTCTGAAGCATAGGCATTTGCCACTTGATCTACATTAGCTAGCAAGAAGGGTTTTTTTGTTTGTTGTTTTGTTTTTTTGTTTTTTTTTAAAAAAGGGATGCCACTGGGGCCAAGAGCTGAGTTGAGGGAGGATGGCTGGGGGAGTGTGATCCAACTTTCTCTTTCCTTTCTCCAAGAGCTGGGGGACCACCTATCCCTTGTGGTATCACAGGGTGGGGAGTGTCCACTGGGTCTAGGGACAGGGTGGGAGTTTCCAGCCCAGCTCTTCCCTGAGCCCCTCCAGAGTCACAGCAGCCCCCAGCTGTTAGCAATAAAGGCATTGGCCTGGTCTTAGAATGTTAACATTCCATTATTTTGGCACGAGCAAAACTAGTGAGAAATTACTTCAGTGGTGCTACTTATGGAGGTAAAATTAAGCATGTACGTTGAATGTTTGCAGGATTGGGGCCCGAGGGTTTACAATCAATGAACCAGAACCACATATGATATAAACTGGCATAACTCCAGTGACTTCACTAGTTCTAAACCAAATTTCAGTCGCTATCTGGCCCAATGAAAGTTGAGGGCACTAAGCAGCTTGGAGAATTGAGCTGGCATTTAAGATTTACAAACCAAATTGGCAGAAAAAATAACCTTAATTTGATTAAATTTGTATCTTCAGTCTCTAGGGCAAACAGGATTTTGAGGAAACTTTGGCTGAAAGACAAGTCTGAGATTAGGACAAAATATGCTCTTTAAGCTTTTTAAAATTTAATGTAAAAAGGGAAACAAACCCATTTTAAAAAAAAGTTTGAAAGGGCTTGTACAAAGTTGTTGCATAGAGATTAAGCCTTGTGTGTGAGAAGGAACCTAGTGGTTCATTTATTCTTCTAATACGGTGGTTCTCAACCTATATGCAGTCTACAATGTGTTATGTGGGCTGTAGGTTGAGAACAACAGTGCCCCCCACAGACCTCTTTGCCCAGCCTCCTCCTCTGCCCCCCTCCCCCCACAGAGTGGGGCCTGGAGTGGAGCACAAGGTGCAGGGCCAGACAGCTCGGACCCAGACCCCAGATGTTTTTTTAGCACACAGCTGGGCTGCACTATGTGCTAATTGGGCCGCAGGTTGAGAAACACTGTTCTAACAAATCCTTATTTAAACCCCTTCTTTTTAGGTGGGAATTAGAGAGCATACACCTAATCTGGGAAGTATTCTGAATTCAGTTTTAGGGAACTGAGATTTTCTATGTTGGTTTATATTCTGTCAATCATCACCAACACTGAAGATGGAATCTGATCACATGTATGATAGATAGATTGGGAACAGCGTTCCCTCTAATTTTTTTCCATCCAGGTGTGGAATGAATTTTGTTGTGTACACCAATATCAAGGTAATGTGCGGATGTGTGCCTCCAGTAGAAACAAAAAACCTAGATATAATATATATATAATTTTTCTTTTTTTAAAAGTTACCATAGGGATGATTATTCCAGCCAGGACACGTTAGACGTTTTAGAACTCACTACTCAAAGAATTTAAATTTAAGCATAAGAGAAAATTATGAAATGCATAGACCAGTCAGAAACTAAAATAACAGCACTTTGAAAGACATATACTCTCTGTAATTTTAGAGCATTGCAGGAAGTACCAAGAAGTAATAATAACAACACACAAGTACATGTTGGGAAGTGAGTGTTAGAGACTGTGTGTGTGTGTGTGTGCGCGCGCGCGCGTGCTGGCTGGCTGCTGCAAAAGTCTGAGAGACCATGTGCTGTCTCTGACAAGGGCACTTAAGCAAAGTAAGCAGTCATGGGATAAAAGGGAAGGTTCTCTCATGGATTGGTAACTGGTTAAAAGATAAGAAACAAAGGGTAGGAATAAATGGTCAGTTCTCAGAATGGAGAGAGGTAAATAGTGATGTCCCCCAGGGGTCTGTACTTGGTTCAGTCCTATTCAACATATTCATAAATGATCGGGAAGAAAAAGGCGTAAACAGTGAGGTGACAAAATTTGCAGATGATACAAAACTACTCAAGATAGTTAAGTCCCAAACAGACTGTGAAGAGCTACAAAAGGATCTCTCAAAACTGGGTGACTGAGCAACAAAAAGGCAGATGAAATTCAATGTTGATAAATGCAAAGTAATGCACATTGGAAAACATAATCCCAACTATACATATACAATGATGGAGCCTAAATTAGCTGTTACCACTCAAGAAAGGGATCTTGGAGTCATTGTGGATAGTTCTCTGACAATATCCACTCGATGTGGAACGGCTGTCAAAAATGCGAATAGAATGTTGGGGATCATTAAGAAAGGGATAGATAAGACAGAAAAGATCATACTGCCTCTATATAAATCCATGGTACACCCACATCTTGAATACTGCATGCAGATGTGGTCACCCCATCTCCAAAAAGATATATTGGAATTGGAAAAGTTTCAGAAAAGGGCAACAAAAATGGCTAGGGATATGGAACAGCTGCTGTATGAGGAGAGATTAATAGGACCGGGACTTTTCAGCCTGTAAAAGAGAGGACTAAGGGGGGATATGATAGACGTCTATAAAAATCATGACTGGTGTGGAGAAAGTAAGTAAAGAAGTGGTATTTACTCCTTCTCATAACACAAGAACTAGGGGCCACCAAATGGAATTAATAGGCATCAGGTTTAAAACAAACAAAAGGAAATATTTTTTCACACAATGCACAGTCAACCTGTGGAACTCCTTGCCAGAGGATGTTGTGAAGGCCAAGACCATGACAGGGTTCAAAAAAGAACTAGATAAGTGGGAGGAAATGTCCTTCAATGGCTATTAGCCACGAGGGGCAGGGATGGTGTCCCTAGCCTCTATTTGCCAGAAGCTGGGAATGGGCAACAGGGGATGGATCACTTGATGATTACCTGTTCTGTTCCTTCCCTCTGGGGCACTTGGCATTGGACACAATCAGAAGACAGGCTAATGGGCTAGACTGACCTTTGGTCTGACCCAGTATTGCTGTTCTTGTGGTCTTATGTTATGTTAAGTGTGGTACCTGGGGAAATATCAGAGAATTTCCACAGACTGACACCATGTGAGGATTAGCAGTGGGACATTATTAACCTCAGTGACCCAACACAAATACATCCCTTGGAGCTTTCTGTCTAAAAGAATAAGAGGTAGATGTTGACATGACCAGACATAGTAGAAGCTGATGCAGAAATATTAGTAGCATAGCACAGGTGGATAGATGCATCTGCTATCTCCTCCAACTTGGCCTGATGTTGAAAGGAGCTGATCATCCTCATCTTCCCAGTAAGTTATCACCTCAGTGGATGGAATCTCCTGTGCTTACACACTGACTGCTAGGAGCAAAGGGGCATTGTCATGATCTTCCATAATCTCTTGCTAAATCTAATTGCCACTGCTATCAAAATATCTTGGTTTTCTTATAATTTTTAGTTTTTTGTTTCTTTTCAGTTACTTTATATAATTCACCTGTTGCAGACACCTGATCTCTGGCACTCAGCATTGAAGAAAGAGAGGATGGTCCAGTGGTTAGGGTATTAGCTGAGAGCTTGAGAGATATGGGTTTAGCCCCTTGCTGTGCTACAGGCTTTCTGTGTGACCTTTGGCAAGGCACTTAAGTTATCTCTGCACTTACAGCAGCATGTAGACTACAGACACTGGACTCCCAGCTAGCATGGGTATAAACAGTCGTGTAGGCGGTCAGGCATGGCTTAGGCAAGTAGAGTACAGTGCCCTATACACCTGACCCCCCTGGGTATGTATCCAACACAGCTCTTCACATGACTAAGCAGTGCCTCCCCCATCTACGCTGCTAAAAGTAGCAGTGTAGTGTCCCACTGCCTTCCCCCACAACAGCGGGAGGAGGAGCAAGTAGGGAAAGGTTCTGGAAGTTCCTGACAGCTGAAGTCTTTCTCTGTGGCCAGGAAAAGCTCTGTCAGGGGGAGGCAGCGGAGAAAGCCAGAGGTTTTCGGCCTGTAGCTACCCGTGTAGTGCCTGTACTCTACATGGCACCATAAGCGTAGCCCTAGCCAAGGTCTCCCTGTGCCTTAGTTACCCGCCCATAAAATGGGGATAGTAGTAATACTTCCCTACCTAATAGAGGTGCTGTGAAAATAAATGTTACCTCAGATATTGTGAATCTTGGATGTTGCAGTCATGGGGCTATATAAGTACCTTATCAAGGTAGATAAACTGTACCTCAGAAAGAGTTCCTTCTTTGGAAAGAAGCATGACTTAGTGGCTGAAAGCTAAGCATTGGGAATTGGGATGCCTGGGTTCTGTTCCAGCTCTGCCTCAGACTGGGTTTGATCTTGCTTCTGTTGACATCAACGGATGTTCTACCATTCACTTCCGTACGAGCAGAATGTGGCCTTGGGCAAGTCCTTTCATCTCCCTTTGCTTCATGTTCCTCATATATAAAATAGGAATAGTAATTCTCACTTCACGGGAGTGTTATAATGCATGGTTCACTCGTACTCATAAAGTGCTTTTGAGATGGTCATTTTTCTGGCTAGAACCTCAGTAATGTAACATGCCTCTCTAATTCCGGGTGGTCAAACGCCTAGCAAATCTCGGAGATGGGACGCAGAGCAGCGACCATGCTCTGATCTTTCCCTTGTGTGTCTTTCTCCCACTACCTTTTATGTTTTATATGGACTATTAGCATTGAACAGCAGACTGGGGAAATCAGACTTCACTAAAATATAGAAGACACAAAAGGCTGGCTGTACTTTGTGAATGTAGACAAAATCCATACCTAATGAGTTACTGGAATCAATAGGCCAACATATTAAGCAGCCAAACAGCAATCACTAATGTAGTATACTAGTCAGGTGAGCAGCCTTGTTGAACCTAAAGAGACTCAACCAGAAAGTCCGACACTCTCAGTGGACCTATTTCTGCATTGAAGTTTGCATGAAACACGTTTCCAGAAATCCCATCAGCAAAATAGCTCCAACAAAATATTTGCTGTTAAGTGAACATCTGACACCATTATGTAACTTCTGAAATCACTTCATCAAGTTCTGAACAATGTACAAAATGAAAAAATGCCCCTCAAGTGCAAACAGGATAAAACAGCTACAGTGCCGATCAGACACTGCTGTGCTGTATTATTCCATGCATGCACATCACATTCATCCTGGTTGGAAACAGGAACTCCCAGAATGCTGAAGATTGCCCACCTCCATCCATAACTAGTTTGTTTACCATGGGCCCAAATTGGTCACGTACATGCATCTGAAGGATGCTTTGATTTCCTACACACCAAGAAAATTGGAGTGTAGGAACTAGGCAGGGAAGGAAGAGGGGAGTTAGTGTGTGTGCATGCTGTACCCTTTACATTTACTTTACAAATAATAATAAACCTTTCACACAATTTTCATGACTTTTTGCGAAGAGTAAATCAACCATTATATTTTACATTCATTTTGATCTGTCTCTGATTTTACTGGATCAAATGAAGGTCCCAGTCCTGCTACTGGTTCGGTGTGGATGAACCCTTAGTCAGTATTGCCAGTTCCTAACCTTCAAAAAACATGATTCTTCTTTGAGTAATGTCCCTGTAGGTGTATCCACATCCCTGCACCTAAAATTGGAGATTTTAGGTAGCAGTGTCCACTAGACCCACACATGTGCTCTCCCTGCATTCTGCTCTGCATCAAAGCTATCTAGCACTGCACAGACAAATCACACTCCATTCCATCTCAACTGCTGTTTGGCCAGAGACGGAGCATTAGCAGAGTGCAAGTGACAATTTATCTCTGACCTTCATCCCCAGTCAATAGTGTAGCTAGTAGAGCTTCCGTTTGTTAGGTTAATAATCAACCTTTTCTTTTCTCTTTTTCTCTTATTAAAATATTTGTATTTCATTATGTTTGAAGACCATTAAACTGTCTTCCCTGTCCTTAGGTTTTTTTTTCTTCATCTCTTCCCTTTCAGGAAGTGAAACCCACAGGGTATGCCTGGCTCCCCCAGGTTTAAATGCTGTCTCTCCTGCAGTGAAGCTATTCCAGTTAGCAATGGCCATTCACGCTGCATTCGCTGCCTTGGAGAGTCCCACGTACCACAGCAGTGCACTTTCTGTCCCAAATTAAAATCCAGGGCAAGAAAAAATCATGAGCTGAATCTCAGACTCCTCATGATGTAAAGGTCACTTAGACCAGCCTCCGATCCAGGACTCCCCTGGTACAGCGGTCCCTGATGAGACCAGTCATGTCAATATCCTTGGTGCAGCACTCTGTTGTGGCTTCAAAGAGGAAAACTGGTGGTTCCTCTCATAAAAGTTCCAAAAAGCAGGTGCAAGTACCCAAACAAAAGAATTGACCTGGAGCAAGAGATCTTTGGCCAGATCAACCACCTCAGTACTGACAGATCTGTGACTGGGTGCCCATGAATCTATAGGCTCCTCAAGTACTGGTACTACTAGTAAACCTAAAGACCTGAAGGGTACAGGCTTGGGGACATCAGTACCATCAGAGGAAAGGAGTGGTAGACAGTGAGTCACTAAAAGGGAACTGCTGGAGACCAGTTGAGTCTTGGTACCAAGCACTTTTGAGTGGAATAAGACTCCGGTATTATATTCTGGCCACTCATTGGCATGAAGAAGACTTCAGGTACTGTTGACTCCCTCTATATCAACGGCCCCCTCTCAGCAGGCGTTATGGGTGCCAACTGCTACCCCAGGAATTCCATTTCTCCAAAGACCCGCTGGTCTCAAACACTGGAATCCCCATTACTCGATACCAACTACATCATGGTCTCCTGAATTCCCTAGGGTACTGAGAGAATCACCATGAGCGCTTTTGATTGCTCCATCTCTATCAAGCGACAAGGATGACATATATTCAGTCTCAGTGGAAAGATCCTCAGGGCAACATCAAGTCACCCAGAAACAGTCTCAGAATCATAGTAACGCCATGAGAGACAAGGCCTTCCCACTTGGTATGGATGCCCTTGGTGCCACCACCCATGCCCTTTGCACCAACCCAGTGGCCATACTGGGCAGCCTACGGACACCAATTCTCCAGGACCTTGAGGGTTTCATATCAGGATACAGGAAAACTGTCTCCCTCAGCTTCTCTTTCTAGACTCCTTGATCTTCAAGAGGAGACATTTTTTGAAGAACAGGAAGCAAAACTGGACAAGAAGACTACTCCAGCAACAAACGGTTTCTTGCCTGACAAAGCTGTTATGCCTCCTCCACCAACCATGGCAGATGACTTCAAATAGTTCCAGGACCTTACTAAGAGAGTAGCCGACTCACTACAGATTTCCCTTTTTGAAGTTAAGGAGTTGCAACACAAACTGCTTGACATCCTGCATTCTTTGTCATCAGCTTGTATTGCATTCCCTATCAATGAGGCCCTGCTAGACACAGCAAAAATAATCTGGCAGACACCAGCCATGATACCATCCACATGCAAAAGGGTAGATAAAGACTGTCCCCTCTAAAAACATGGCTTTTTAAAATTCTCATCCATCACCAAATTTTTCTTTTGTAGACACTGTAAATGAATGTGGCAGACTCCACCATGCTAATTCCAGATCCTAAGGCAAGGACTAGAAATGACTGGACCTATTTATCAGGAAATCCATACTCTTCAGCAACCCTACAATTTAGGATTGCTAATTATCAGGCCCTTATGGCTAAAAATAATCACATCAATTACTTGAAGCTCAACGCCTTTATTGAACATCTGCCAAAATGATCAGAGAGTGTAGTACCAAGCGATATTCAATCCACTTTACCACCCTCCCTCCCCATTCCTCTTCAGGGACCTTTCTCATGAGCACATGTTATGCCAGGAGACCAATTATCTCCTAAACCTGGATGCTATAGTACCAGTTCCCACTCAATGCTAAGGGAAGGGTTTCTATTCCAAATACTTCCTGATAACAAATAAAGAACAGCATATGGAGACCCATTCTGGTTTTGAGCTCATTCACAGATATGTAAAGATACAATGATTCAAGATTGTTACTTTAGCAGCAATAATACCATCTCTGGACCAGAGAGACTTGTTCTAAGCCCTTGACCTACAAAATGCTTATTTTCATATCACAATCCACCCATCCCACAGGAGGTTCTTAAGATGCACCCTGGGTCAAGACCGATTTTTAAATACAGGGTGCCTCCATTTGGCTAACATCTGTACCCAGTGGGTTCTCAGAGGTCCTTTCTGTGGTAACAGCACATCTTTACAAACTAGGTATTATGATATATTTCCATATCCAGACAACTGCCTACTCAATGCAATATCCTTTGATGCCTTGTCAGTCATGCAAAAGATTATAGTTCTACTCATGCAGCTGGGACTACAACTAAATGGTCAAAAGTTGGCTCTGACTCCAGTACAACATCCAGAATTCATAGGAGCCTTTCTCCCACTACAGAGGGGCAACACCTTAACCAACTTAATTTACACAATTCTGGCCAGCCCGCAGACCTCAGCCAGAAATTGCCTTCAGCTACAGAGACACATGGCAACAGTAATAAGTCACATAAGACTCCACATGTGTTGCCTTCAAGCATGGCTCAAAATGGTGTATGCACCAGAGACAGATTGAGCAAACTGCTGTCTGCCCTCAGTCAAAATCTCTCTCTCTCTCTCTCTCTCTCTCTCTCTCTCAAATGGTGGAAAGATCCAACCACCTTTGACGTGGATACTGACAACAGATGCATCTCTGTTGGGCTGGGGAGCTCATCTAAATAACCATACAGTTCAAAGCAAGTGGTCCCCCTTCAAATTTACACTGCATATCAACCTCCTAGAGCCCAGTGGTCAGGAAAGCATTCTCACATTTCCTATTGCTGATCAAAGGCAAAGATAATGATTATGACAGACAACATGACATGTATGTTTTACACAAATCGTCAGGGAGGAGTGAGATCACCTTTCCTTTGTGCCGAGGCAATGAAACTATGAAGTTGATGCATTTGACACAGCCAGAGCCAGACTGGGTCACCATTCTTTCTGAAAAAAGAAAAGGAGTACTTGTGGCACCTTAGAGACTAACAAAATTATTTGAGCATAAGCTTTCGTGAGCTACAACTCACTTCATCGGATGCGTTCAGTGGAAAATACAGTGGGGAGATTTTATATGCACAGCGTGCATGAAACAATGAGTGTTACCATACACACTGTAATGAGTGATCAGGTAAGGTGAGCTATTACCAGCAGGAGAGAGAGAGAGAAACCTTTTGTAGCGATAATCAAGGTGGGCCATTTCCAGCAGTTGACAAGAACGTGTGAGGAACACTAGGGGGGGAATAAACAAGGGGAAATAGGCTTGAATAGAGACTGGGAGTGGATGGGTCATTACACAAAGTAAAACTAAGTTAATTGTATCCAGTTTGCAAATTAATTCCAATTCAGCAGTCTCTCGTCGGAGTCTGTTTTTGAAGGGTTTTTTTGTTGAATTGCAACTTTTAGGTCTGTAATTGAGTGACCAGAGAGATTGAAGTGTTCTCCGACTGCTTTTTGAATGTTATAATTCTTGACGTCTGATTTGTGTCCATTTATTCTTTTACATAGAAACTGTCCAGTTTGGCCAATGCACCTGGCAGAGGGGCATTGCTGGCACAGGATGGCATATATCACATTGGTAGATGCGCAGGTGAACGCGCCTCTGATGTGTGGCTGATGTGATTAGGCCCTATGATGTCCCCTGAATAGATATGTGGACACAGTTGGCAACGGGCTTTGTAAGGATAGGTTCCTGGGTTAGTGTTTTTGTTGTGTGGTTGCTGGTGAGTATCGGCTTCAGGTTTGGGGGGCTGTCTGTAATCAAGGACTGGCCTGTCTCCCAAGATCTGTGAGAGTGATGGGTCATCCTTCAGGATAGGTTGTAGATCCTTGATGCGTTGGAGAGGTTTTAGTTGGGGGCTGAAGGTGACGGTTAGTGGTGTTCTGTTATTTTCTTTGTTGGGCCTGTCCTGTAGTAGGTGACTTCTGGGTACTCTTCTGGCTCTGTCAATCTGTTTCTTCACTTCAGCAGGTGGGTACTGTAGTTGTAAGAATGCTTGATGGAGATCTTGTAGGTGTTTGTCTCTGTCTGAGGGGTTGGAGCAAATGCGGTTGTATCGTAGAGCTTGGCTGGATGGATCGTGGATCATGTGGTGTGGTCTGGATGAAAGCTGGGGGCATGTTGGTAAGTACAGCGGTCAGTAGGTTTCCGGTATAGGGTGGTGGTTGTGACCATCGCTTATTAGCACTGTAGTGTCCAGGAAGTGGATATCTTGGTTGGACGGTCCAGGCTGAGGTTGATGGTGGGATGGAAATTGTTGAAATCTTTCTGAGACACTGTTCTCTTCCACCAGAACACAGGTCTCCTTTTAAGCCTTTCCTCCAATTTCTCTAATATCAAAGCTCCCGCTCAAGATAAGAAAAAGCGCAAGGATTATTCTCATAGTTCCCACGTGGCCAAGACAAACATCATTTCCATATCTTACTCAGGTTTCAGAGTAACAGCCGTGTTAGTCTGTATTCGTAAAAAGAAAAAAGAAAAGGAGTACTTGTGGCACCTTAGAGACTAGCCAGTTTATTTGAGCATGAGCTTTCGTGAGCTACAGCTCACTTCATCGGATGCATAGCATATCGTGGAAACTGCAGAAGACATTATATACACACAGAGACCATGAAACAAAACTTCCTCCCACCCCACTGTCCTGCTGCTAACAGCTTATCTAAAGTGATCATCAAGGAAGGCTATTTCCAGCACAAATCAAGGTTCTCTCACTCTTCCCCCCCCCCCCCCACACAGACACACATACAAACTCACTCTCCTGCTGGTAATAGCCCATCCCTCTTTGAAACCTCTCTTTATAATGCGCATGATAATCAAGGTGGGTCATTTCCAGCACTAATCCAGGTTCTCACCCCCCCCCACACACACACCCCCTCCAAAAACCACACACACAAACTCACTCTCCTGCTGGCAATAGCTCATCTTACAATGTGCACAGCAATAATCCAAGTTTAACCAGAACGTCTTGGGGGGGGGGGGGGGGGGGTTTGTAGGAAAAAAACAAGGGGAGATAGCCACTCCCAGTCTCTATTCAAGCCCAAATTAATAGTATCCAATTTGCAAATGAATTCCAATTCAGCAGTTTCTCGCTGGAGTCTGGATTTGAAGTTTTTTTGCTGTAAGATAGCGACCCTCATGTCTGTGATTGCGTGACCAGAGAGATTGAAGTGTTCTCCGACTGGTTTATGAATGTTATAATTCTTAACATCTGATTTGTGTCCATTTATTCTTTTACGTAGAGACTGTCCAGTTTGACCAATGTACATGGCAGAGGGGCATTGCTGGCACATGATGGCATATATCACATTGGTGGATGTGCAGGTGAACGAGCCTCTGATAGTGTGGCTGATGTTGTTAGGCCCTGTGATGGTGTTCTCTGAATAGATATGTGGGCACAGTTGGCAACGGGCTTTGTTGCAAGGATAGGTTCCTGGGTTAGTGGTTCTGTTGTGTGGTATGTGGTTGTTGGTGAGTATTCGCTTCAGGTTGGGGGGCTGTCTGTAGGCAAGGACTGGCCTTTCTCCCAAGATTTGTGAGAGTGTTGGGTCATCCTTCAGGATAGGTTGTAGATCCTTAATAATGCGTTGGAGGGGTTTTAGTTGGGGGCTGAAGGTGACGGCTAGTGGCGTTCTGTTATTTTCTTTGTTAGGCCTGTCCTGTAGTAGACCTACCTACATGCCTCCAGCTTTCACCCTGACCACACCACACGATCCATCGTCTACAGCCAAGCTCTGCGATACAACCGCATTTGCTCCAACCCCTCAGACAGAGACAAACACCTACAAGATCTCTATCAAGCATTCTTACAACTACAATACCCACCTGCGGAAGTGAAGAAACAGATTGATAGAGCCAGAAGAGTTCCCAGAAGTCACCTACTACAGGACAGACAGTAGGTGACTTCTGGGAACTCTTCTGGCTCTATCAATCTGTTTCTTCACTTCCGCAGGTGGGTATTGTAGTTGTAAGAATGCTTGATAGAGATCTTGTAGGTGTTTGTCTCTGTCTGAGGGGTTGGAGCAAATGCGGTTGTATCGCAGAGCTTGGCTGTAGACGATGGATCGTGTGGTGTGGTCAGGGTGAAAGCTGGAGGCATGTAGGTAGGTCTACTACAGGACAGGCCTAACAAAGAAAATAACAGAACGCCACTAGCCGTCACCTTCAGCCCCCAACTAAAACCCCTCCAACGCATTATTAAGGATCTACAACCTATCCTGAAGGATGACCCAACACTCTCACAAATCTTGGGAGAAAGGCCAGTCCTTGCCTACAGACAGCCCCCCAACCTGAAGCGAATACTCACCAACAACCACACACCACACAACAGAACCACTAACCCAGGAACCTATCCTTGCAACAAAGCCCGTTGCCAACTGTGCCCACATATCTATTCAGAGAACACCATCACAGGGCCTAACAACATCAGCCACACTATCAGAGGCTCGTTCACCTGCACATCCACCAATGTGATATATGCCATCATGTGCCAGCAATGCCCCTCTGCCATGTACATTGGTCAAACTGGACAGTCTCTACGTAAAAGAATAAATGGACACAAATCAGATGTTAAGAATTATAACATTCATAAACCAGTCGGAGAACACTTCAATCTCTCTGGTCACGCAATCACAGACATGAGGGTCGCTATCTTACAGCAAAAAAACTTCAAATCCAGACTCCAGCGAGAAACTGCTGAATTGGAATTCATTTGCAAATTGGATACTATTAATTTGGGCTTGAATAGAGACTGGGAGTGGCTATCTCCCCTTGTTTTTTTCCTACAAACCCCCCCCCCCCCCCCCAAGACGTTCTGGTTAAACTTGGATTATTGCTGTGCACATTGTAAGATGAGCTATTGCCAGCAGGAGAGTGAGTTTGTGTGTGTGGTTTTTGGAGGGTGTGTGTGGGGGGGGGGGGTGAGAACCTGGATTAGTGCTGGAAACGACCCACCTTGATTATCATGCGCATTATAAAGAGAGGTTTCAAAGAGGGATGGGCTATTACCAGCAGGAGAGTGAGTTTGTATGTGTGTCTGTGTGTGTGTGTGGGGGGGAAGAGTGAGAGAACCTTGATTTGTGCTGGAAATGGCCTTCCTTGATGATCACTTGATGATCACTTTAGATAAGCTGTTAGCAGCAGGACAGTGGGGTGGGAGGAAGTTTTGTTTCATGGTCTCTGTGTGTATATAATGTCTTCTGCAGTTTCCACGATATGCTATGCATCCGATGAAGTGAGCTGTAGCTCACGAAAGCTCATGCTCAAATAAACTGGTTAGTCTCTAAGATATCTTACTCAGTTAGCGATGTGCTCACTGATCACTCTTCAGCCCCTTCCTCATCTCTTTCTCAGAATGCAGGACAGATCCATCAACCCAACTTGCAGGTTCTCTAACTCAAGGCATGGCTCCTCAATCATTCCAAAGCATAGAGATGTCCTGCTCAGAGAATGTTAAAAGTGCTGTTACATAGCAGAAAAATGACTAATCACATGTATATCCAAAAGTGGAAAATCTCCTAGACTATTCCTTTCTATTACAGAGAGATCTGAAGGATGCTCAGTCTCTAAGCAAAGACTCTCTCTCTAGATGGATATCAGACTGCATTACCTATTACTATTGTACCCACAATCTCCAGCCTCCATCTGGAGTTTGAACTCATTCTATGAGATCTCTTTCCACTTCTGTACCCTTCCTCAAAAATGTTCCCATCGCAGAAATGTGCAGAGCAGCAACTTGGGCATCCACTCATGCTTTTGCTGAACATTATGCACTCACGATGATTCACCATCCGATTCCCTATTTGGCTCCACCGTATTACCCTCAATATTAGACTCAACTCTAAAGCCCCACCCCTCCATCAGAGGTACTGCTTTACAGTCACCTACAGCAGAGCACCCATAGGGACACTACTCAAAGCAGAAGAGTTACTCACCTTGTGTGGTAAATCTGGTTATTCGAGATGTCACCCCCCCATGGGTGCTGCCTTCCTCCCCTCTATTTCAGAGTTCTTATCAATGGGCTCTTTAGTAGAGAAAAAGCTTAAGGCAGTTCACTGGCACTGCACTAGATGGCCTCGAGGCAGAGCCCAAGACAGGGAGATCGCATTTGTGGGCCAAACAGACACTAAAATCTCTGATCTGAGGTGCAGGGATGCATATACCCCTGCAGTGGAGCACCCAGAGGGGGACACATGTTGAAGAACCACTATTTCTGCACAAGGTGAGTAGCCCTTTATTCAGCCCCTTTCCCCAACCCGCTCCCCCCCCGCCCCACGCAAAAAGATCACGTGTTCAAAAAAAATGGGGGCTTTTGAACCTTTGGTTTTATATTTTCCGGATTTTGGATGCAGTTCTGAGGGCTGGTCTATTCTTTATAGGTTCTTGTGTCACATTTATCACCAGTGTCTGAACACCTTCCAGTTTACTTTAAGCAATATAACTACACGTGCTATTTGTTCTTCCATCCTGGCTAGAACCGTTTTAAGTGAAAGCTGAGATTCTCATGGAACCACCTGATTCCAGGAGCTGAGGCTTGACGGAAAACATCAAATGTCATGAGATGCATGATGAAATCTCAAGATTGGGCTATGCTACTTATTGTCACATGGAGTCCCACTGAATTCCATGTAACTTCACATGGATACGTAGGGTCTGCTGGCATGGATCCAATTGCAGAATGTGGACCTGGAATGGCTGTAGGAAAAATCTGGGGCAATATATTCACTATTTAAAAATAGTGTCTTAAACAGAATGATTTCCTATTTGGTAAATCTTCCAAAGGAATTCAAGCTAAAATACTTAGTTGGCAGCAGTAGATGGCCATTATAGGAATGGAATCCTATAGATCTTTGCCTACTTCTTCACTTCTTAATAATTATTACAGATTCTATTTTGCATTTCTATAATGTAGTTCTTGCAAGGATCTCGAAACCCTTTTCAAAAATTAATAGATTAAGCCTCACCCTGGACTACATCATGTTATCTGTTTTTCAACAGAACTTCCCAGTCGGCATTCTATTACCCTGTGAGTCAGATGATGATAATGCAATGATGCCCCTGGACAGATTGTCCATGTGGATTGAACCTAAAGCCTCTGGAACTAAAGGGATGAGGGTCTAGTGCTTTAGCTAACAAAAGAGACCAGATCCGTTAGCTTGGAAAACTATCTTGCAGGCAGTAGCAGGTGCGTAAACCTATGTGGTTTAGCCACTAGAGGGGGCCAGAAATCCACACTCAGCTAAAAGTGGGTCTGCATTTCAATAACCAAAATTTGCCAACTAGTTAGGCAAGTATTCACGAGTAGATATGTCTGTTCTGTAGAAGAAATAATGTACCATATAATGGAGGCAACATTTCAAAAACTGGGGTTTCTTCAGTTGCCCGAGTGTAAATTAAAAATAATTCCACTGGAGTAAGTGGAGTTACATTGGTGTAAAACCACTGGTAGTGGGAGCATGAGAAGGTCTTGTATATTTAAGTTACATATGCCCATGGTGTGTGTTCTGGAGTTCATGTTCTCCTATTGTATATGATGTAATTGTTGAGCATTTGGTTAGATTATATTATGACTGTGTTTTATACTGTCCATACGGATAGAGTAGCTGATGACTTGTCTATCAATTATTCTGCACCAGATTTTGTAACTATATTATGTCTTTTTCAAGCTGAGTTGAATTTTTCATGTGGTAGAGGGACTCCCATGCTACTGACAAGTAGAGAAAAGTCACCTTCTTCTAGGGAAGAAACAGTTATGTCTGTTAGGTGCTGTTCGAAACTGTGGGCCTGAGTTTACACAGGTTTTTTATACCCATGTAATGTAATTGACTTTCAGCAATAACTCCTGATGTAGGTTTCAGTTGAGCAAACCACAGAAGGTCATGTCTGGCTTTAACAGAACTATTCACCTGCTTAAAGATAAGCATGTGCTTAAGGGCTTTATAGAATAGAGATGGAGCTACTTACATACTTACAGTTTAAGCATATGCTTAAGTACATTGCTGAATGGGGGATTAAAAGCCTGTTCCAAAGCCCATTGAAATCACAGGGAATCTTCACATTGACTTAAGTGGGTTTTGCATCACTTCCATGCACAGGTGTGAGAGCAGAATTTGCCTGTATATCTGCAGTACTTTTGACTGTTAATAAACTTGCACATTTTTGTTGCTAGCTGCTCAACAGAAAATAAAGATGATCAAATTACATCCTGCTCAACTGAGAAGATGAACAAGTGATTCTGCAGCAACAATGAATTATGATATTCTGCTCAAATTAAAGCACTGACAGAAGTTTACTGGGTTTCGTACTGCCTGCCTTCTCCATGAAAAATAAGATTAAACATAGCAAAGTAATATTAAACACTAAAAGTCCTGGATTTGTTTTTCACCTTGGCACTCCTCAATTAATTTTGGTTTCGGTGTTCCTTTCTTTACAGGTCAGAAGTTATTAATTTAGTTGGATACAAGAAGTGGTTCTAATGGAACAGGTATTTCCAAAGAAAGGAAAGAAATCGGTCTATTGATGATGATTGATTCCTATGCTGGAAAGTAGATAATAGAATGTATCATCTCATGTTATGATGTAAAACACTCAAGGTTGTTAAGATTAATGTTTCTTTCCACAATGGATGAGTCAGCTCTCAAAACCACATACTTATCCTCATTGATTCCCATTATCACTCAACTAGTGATAGGTCATTTGTGGTTTCCGTTCTTCTGGACAAGCCATATGGCATCTCGGGGAAATGGGGCAGTGACCCTGGGCTATTACGAGGTATACATGGTTGGCACGCTCGATTACTGATTAAATATTAACCATAGCAGATACATTATTTCCACTCTGCTTTGAAATGAGCCTTTAATTAGAAAGAAAATAACAGCAATGAATGAAGTTTCATGCTTGTTGTGTGAAATAAATATTTTGACCCATATGTCCGTGTTACAAGCTCAAAAAGTCCCTTGAGAGTGTCAGGATGCCACTCTTAGACTAAACACAGGTGTCTCAAACTGCACATTGCTTTCAATCATCAGGCACAAGTATGAAAACTTAAATCTGAAAGTTGCTGGCCTTGCTTAAATCAGAGCAGATTTTTGCCGCATTTAGCTGTGCCGCCTTCAGAACAAATTACTTTTAAGGTATCATTGTGCTAGCAGTTGAAAACTGAGATTTTTTTCTGGTTTGTTGGAATCCCTGATAAATGTAAACTCTGGTCAAATAAATTTACCAAGAAATTTTTTATTTGATTCTTTATTTCCCACTCTTGTTTACTATTCTTATATGCCCTGTATGCCTTCAGGTTTAATTACATTTGGGGGAGGGGAAATAAACATTTAAAGGCACACATTTTACATCTCATGAATAATGTATGCTTTTAGGTACATAACTTCAGTGTTTTATATGATGCTGGGGTAATCCAGAACTTATTTTTCTGCTGTCAGAAATGAAGAGGCATTTAAAAAAAAATATTCCTGGGCCCTTGATTCTTTTTTGCTGGTTTCCAGCCCTTGAGCAATCTTTCCTAAAAAATAAGTAGATTTTTAATGCAGAAAAAGCAAACTATCCTTTTATTAGCTAGAAATGTATTTGGGGAGTACAAAAATAATAATGGAAAAAATGCTGCTTAGTTAAGAGAATACTCTCTTGAATTTTCTTAACATAAGTGGTTTTACATTTAATTCTAAATACAAATATGAATTACGGAGAGAGGCTGTAGGTTCTTTGTGTCAGTGACAAGACATGCATCTTCTAAATTTATAACAAGGCACTTCCAGATTCTTTTGATAAAACTAAATCTGATTAAGCCATTGATTAACTAATAAATGTGAGACATTGGGTTAGACATAAACTTTGCCCTTCCTTTTTCATGTCACGTGCTTTTTTAAATTGCCATTTTGTCATTGCCAGAGCAGGGTTGCAAGACTAGGTTAATTGAAATGAAACCGCTCTTTTGGTGCTGGTTTTAGTTCAGTTTATACTCATTCATAATTAAAAATATAAATATGATTAAAAAATGCAGCCAAAATGTGACAAGCCTGTTAGCTGATACGCATATAGGAGTTGCTACTCTGGCTCAGAGCAGTAGTTCATTATAATGAATGTAACAGTGGCTAGTACCAGATGGTTCAGAGGAAGGTGCTAGAAGCCCTATAGTGGACATTGCGGAATGACCTGCCCACTGGGAATGTTTCTTGCTAATCCCAACCAGTTAGTGGTTACTTTATGCCTTGTCAGGGTTCCTCCCCCACTCTGAACTCTAGGGTACAGATGTGGGGACCTGCATGAAAACCTCCTAAGCTTACTTTCACCAGCTTAGGTTAAAACTTTCCCAAGGTACAAATTAATTTTATCCTTTGTCCCTGGATCTCCACTGCCACCACCAAACTCTAACTGGGTTTACTGGGAAACGTAGTTTGGACACGTCTTTCCCCCCAAAATCCTCCCAACCCTTGCACCCCACTTCCTGGGAAAGGTTTGGTAAAAATCCTCACCAATTTGCATAGGTGACCACAGACCCAAACCCTTGGATCTGAGAACAATGAAAAAGCATTCAGTTTTCTTGCAAGAAGACTTTAAATAGAAGTAAAGAAATCCCCTCTGTAAAATCAGGATGGTAGATACCTTACAGGGTAATTAGATTCAAAACATAGAGAATCCCTCTAGGCAAAACCTTAAGTTACAAAAAAGACACACAGACAGGAATAGTCATTCTATTCAGCACAGTTCCTTTCTCAGCCATTTAAAGAAATCATAATCTAACACATACCTAGCTAGATTACTTACTAAAGTTCTAAGACTCCATTCCTGGTCTATCCCCGGCAAAAGCAGCATACAGACAGACAGACACAGACCCTTTGTTTCTCTCCCTCCTCCCAGCTTTTGAAAGTATCTTGTCTCCTCATTGGTCATTTTGGTCAGGTGCCAGCGAGGTTACTTTTAGCTTCTTAACCCTTTACAGGTGAGAGGATTTTTCCTCTGGCCAGGAGGGATTTTAAAGGGGTTTACCCTTCCCTTTATATTTATGACAGTCCTATATTAAACACTTGCCCTTAAACTAGTGTTTACAATGACAGTTTCTTAAAACAGTTACTTTTCTTCTACAATGTTTACACACTCAGGACTTCATTCTATGTGGTCGGAGCAGTATATTTTAGAAATAATGTACCATCTTAGTTAATTTTCTTGTTAATTTAAATGTCTGAAGGCAGAGCAGCCCACTTATTTTGGATGCATGTATTTGGGGTTAATGCAATCAAACTTTGTTCAACATCCTAATGTAAAAAAAAAAAAAAAAAGCCAAATTTGGTTATGTTCTCGCATCCTTACTGACTGTAACCAGTTTGTATATGGCAGAATTGGGCCTAATAGACTTTAGAGTCACAGCATTTTAATTCACAAATCAAGGTTAGACAAGGTGGGTGAGGTAATATTTTATTGGACCTACTTCTATGGGTGGAAGAGACATGTTTTTGGGCATCATAGAAGAGCTCTATGACCCTGCCCCCTCTGGCTCCCAAGATGTCACCAGCACACTCTCTGTTCCTGAGCTTTTTAAAGAGGAGTTAGCTGTCCTTAGTTTCTGCTCCAGGGGAATTCTTTCTTTGATGGATCCAGGACTTTAGTGCTACTTGAACAGCATAAAGGGGCCACAGCAGATGGGAGAATTCCTCCGTTAGTGTGTGTTGTTGCAGGGACACAATGTGAATAGACATCACTGCAAATTACCAAAGATGCTCAAGAACATGAGCATGCTATCCTCATCTGTGAACACAGATCCTGAGCCACATCCCATTAAAATCAGTGGTAGTCTTTCAGTTCACTTCAGTGGGCTTTGAATCAGGCCCATAATGCTTATCCGCCCTCCACCTCTGAGCAGCCACCCCAGCCATGTCTTTTTCCAATACCTTACCAATAAATCAATTTTGAGACTTTGTAAATTCATTTAGTTAGTTACGTGGTGGAGAGAAATGGATGTTTTTGCTAAGTCAGTAACTTAGACAATAGGTCAAATTCTGCTGTTGGTTACACCTGTGAAATAGAGTAAATCTAGTATCTGAATAATTTCCATGAGAATTACTATGAGTTTACTTTGGTGCAAATAAGAGCAGAATATAGCGATTGTAGTTAATTACATGAAAATCATCTTGTAAATGTCTCATTAGTCTTTGTTTGTGCTGCATTTTTTCTACATTAATCATTCCAGCTGATATGTGAGCGATATTGGGTCTGGTGTTTACATACCAGGACTGCAATATCGTGTTCTGTTTTGCTCACTAGTACCTTTGCTTGTCTTGAAAATAATTGGTCTTAATTTAGCAAAGAGATGAACTTTCAAACTGAGCATACACAATAGAATATTCTTCTTAGCCTACATGTTTAGGCCCTAATCTTGCAATGCACTCTGTGTGGGTGGACTGCCCTGCAGTATCAGGGCACACATTGTTCTTGTGCATGCAGCTGGGTAAATACACACTGCTTGGTTCAAGGTTGCTATGCTGTTCAAATGGTAAATCCAGATTTTACTGAGCAGAAGAGTAAATGAGAACGCAATTAAATGCTGAGAAGTGAAGTCATCTATTCACACATGAATTTCTGCTAACTGGTACTGCAGTGTCTAAATGACATCACTCTGGCCGGTGATCTTGTCAGATCTCTCCCATGAAGAGCAAGGTTAGTAATTTGAAAGGTGTCCTCTGCAGAAAATCCAAGTAACGGAAGTGGTGTTGGTAATTGTTAGGAGGCGATCTTCACTGTATGTCAGTACTGATGTGCCAATACACCAGCATGGCACTCCTCATGTTTTTCTGTATTGCATATAGAATTCTTCCTATCTCCTTCCGATCCTAAGCTATGTTGTGTGGCACTGTGTGCAATGGACCAAGGCTGCATTTTGTGGATGGAGGCATTCCTATCCATGATTTGCAAATTACTTTGGGATGGAAAGGATCACAGATAAGCATATATCGTCATTATTAAGAACCAATTCACTTTCTTCTTCTTTTTTTTTAATTGTTTTGTTTTTTTTACCTTTTATACCCATTTTATCATTTGGAGTTAATGGACAAATCTATACCCTGACTTACATCCCATAAAATCCTGAATCCCTTCAGGGCATAAACACACAGCATATTTATGCTGTCAAAGAACACACATAGAATTATATCTAACCTTATGTTCAACCTAACTAACCCTAGAAAATAGAGCCCATGAACCCTGACTGCTGATGTGTTAGACAAGACATGCTGAGACGTTAATGGGATGGCAGGCTGACTGCTTTCTATCCTTTTCCTCCAAGGAGTGCAACAGTTGCTCAGATTTGACCCAAATAATTTCTATTAATGGACCCAACATTACTTTCATTTTAAGAGACAAATCATTTAATAAAACATGTATTCGGTTGTGTTCATTAGTGCTAATCAGCAGTTGATTAAACCGTAATCATATCAAGTTCGGGCCACTAATATTCAGGTGTCCTAATAAAGGACATACCACTAAAAGAGCACACATTACGTATGCAGGAACATATTCATCTATAGCATACCCTGCATGAATACACACTGCCCATTAATTTGATTGCAAAGATTTGAGGCTAGAGATGCAAAAGAGACAGAAAGCAGCAAGTACACACCACAAATACAGAACAGGAACCAGGCATATGCTGGAATGTCCTGTTTGTATAATGGGCCAAATCTTGCACTACTGCTGACTTCAGTGGGCATATTCCCTGAAGCAGGACTTTGTAAAGACTGCAAGTTTTGTCCCAATGAAAGACTGTGGTACAATAGTGGAAAACCCCAGGACAAAATCTAAACGTGTGGTGAATGTTTAGGCCTGTAATGATGAAAGGAAGATTGTCACTGATTATAGTGACCTGTGAAGCTGGTCAATAAATCAGGACCTATATCTGGTATTCTTTGAAGTACTTAAGCACATGTGTAACATTTAAAGGCATGAGGAGTCAAATTAAAGACAATGGGAGTACTCACCTGCCTAAAGTTAAGCAAATGCTCAAGTACTGTGCTGCATTGGGACCATAGTTTTGATGCCAGGATCTTTTGCCTTAGGCTGCTTTCCAAGAATGAACATTTGATAGTTAAGTAAATTGCTTTGGATATGTATAGAACCAGCCCAAACTTTCCTTTTTGCCGCAGATTAAACTGAATTTGAACAAATTTTACTTTTTCTAATATGTAAAGCATCTCTGATTTTCCTGGTTTGGGTGGACAGGAAGCGGAAATAATGGAATGTGGAGTGAAGATTGGTGGTGTACTAATTTGGGGTCAGAAACATCGTGAGCCATCTTATTCCATTTTAGAGGTGATACAAGTTTGTACCACCGTGTCATTTTTTTAATGCTTTCCTGAACCAAACCAGGGAGATTAACACTTTTTTCACATTGATAAAGGTGAAGCTCCAGAGAGAGTGGTGTCTTTGCTCCTATTAGATTCATAGATTCCAAGGTCAGATAGGATTGTTATGATCTAGTCAGATTGCCTGTATAAACTTGTTCTTATTGGATTTGGATGAAGCAAACCACGCTTCACATATTCTCAGGCACTGCTGAAGTCAGCCACCCTTTGATTTTTTGAGGGATGACTTCTGAAAAAGTCAAGTAACGCATAAAGAGTCAGGATATTGTTTTCTTCTGAAAATAAGATCCACCTTCCAGACGTTCAAACTATATCCAGGCATGAGAATCCTTGTTCAATTTGAGTTGGACCAGCTGGTCATAACCTACTATAAATTCTTTTAAACCTCCCCCTACCCATTGTTTCTGAGATAGTGGTAAACTGCTGTAGGTAGTGCTAATGGCATATGTCAAGCAATCTGAACAAAATAGCTCAATGTCTGGACTGGCTTTTCAGCCTACACAGTATTGCTACAATAGATTTCAGTAAGAGGACAAGAGAAAAAGACCGCCCTTTTCTCTCTACTTCTGAATTACCAATAGCAGGTGCAGGGCCGGCTTTAAGGAGTGCGGGGCCAGATTGGAACACCCGCTTGTACTCATCTGGCGGCGCTCCGGGTCTTTGGCAGCACTTCGGCAGTGGGTCCTTCATTGCCGCCGAAGACCTGGAGTGTCGCCGGGTGAGTAAAACTTAAAAAGGCACTGGTGCGGGGCCCGATTCAGGGGAATCGGCCTAAAGCCGGGCCTGAGCAAGTGGAGCCTAATTATTGCTTGATCTCTGAATAACTTTTTCTTGTTTTTTGCGCAAGGAAGAAAGTAGAAAACACTATGGAGCAATTGTATGAAATACCCACAGCATTTAATAAATGACTTCTAGATATGTATGCAACACAGCTATAAGTATCTCTCTTAAGATAGCGATAGTCGTCATATCCCTTCTAAACATGGCTGTAAATGGTAAGTAAATGGTATATTTGCTTTCCCAGCCTGCGCTCTCCAGAAATAACTTGTGTGCGTACAAAATGACTTTAAATAATTTCTCTTTGCTATCTTGATCGTTAGTATAAGTGTGTATTCATCTAGCTGGTCTGACCCCCATTTTGTCTGCCTCCATGTTGACTGAACACTAATATAAAGCATTATATCACCATGTGTCGAACTTTCCTTAAATAAAGCTGAAATGTTAAAAATAAGTTTGTGATGCCTTATTTGGGTGGAAGCTTTTAACTAGCTCTCTATGGAGCAGCACTGGTTCAGACAATGCAGGCCTGCAGGATATCTTTGGAACCCAACCTTCCAGGGACAGGTTAAAATGATAGTAATGTAACTCTTCGCTTAACGTTGCAGTTATGTTCCTGAAAAATGCGACTTTAAGTGAAATGATGTTAAGCGAATCCCGTTTCCCCATAAGAATTAATGTAAAGGGGGTGGGGGGTGTTAGGTTCCAGGGAAATTTTTTTCACCAGACAAAAACTACACACACACACACACACACACACACACACACACACACACACAGTATAAGTTTTAAACAAACAATTTAGTACAGGTACATAGTGATGATGATTGTGAAGCTTGGTTGAGGTGGTGAAGTCGGAGAGTGGGATATTTCCAAGGGGATACCTTACTGCTAAATGATGAACTAGCATTCAGCTGAGTCCTCAAGGGTTAACACGTGGTTGTTAAAGTAGCCTTACACTCTACAAGGCAGCACGAATGGAGGGATGGGAGACAGACCCACACCCTGTGTGTGGGGGAGGGAGAGAGAGATGAGCGTTGCCCCTTTGAGTATGCTGACTTGACTGTAAGTACATTGCCTTTAAAAAGATCAGGAAGTTGAGACAGCAGCTGCAGTCTCTCCTTCTCTCTGTCCTGAGCCCTGTCCTGTCCCCACCCTGCTCTATATGGAGAAGGGGTAAGCAGGGGGCAGGAGTAGAGGGAAGGGGGACACCCTGACATTAGCCTCCCTTTCCCCCCTCCCCTGCACAGCAACCAGGAGGCTCCAGGGAGCAGCTTCAAGGCAGAGGGCAGGAGCAGCATATGGCAGTGGGGGGAGGGACAGCTGAACTGCCTGGCAATTGATAGCCTGCTGGGTGGCTGCCGCACAGGGAAGGTAGGGGAGCTGATGGTGGGGCTGCCGGTCCACCCTGGTTCCAAGCCCCCACCCGCTAGCTCCAACGGGCTGCTCTTCCTGCAAGCGGTGGACAAAGCAGGCGGCTGCCAAACAATATTATAAGGGACCATTGTGCTTAAATGAGCATGTTCTCTAATTGATCAGCAAAGAAACAACATTAACCAGGACGACTTTAAGTGAGGAGTTCCTGTACGACATTTTCTTCTCATGCTCCACTGCCACCTGGTGTGTAGTACAAACAGCTTGGTGCCGATTGACAGCTCAGTGATGATATTTTGAGCCCGAGGGGAAAAGTAGATACATCATTTTTGGATGTTCCCCCCTCCAATTGAACATCATCCTTCCCATCTGGCGTGGCAGACCGGTATAGGAGGGGAGGCAGAGTAGGAGAGAAGGCCATGTGCTAAACCCTGATCTCTTCATCTAGAGGACCAATTTACTGGCTTTGCAGAAGGGTCCAGATTTGCTTGCACCAACTCTATTGAGATAATTATAGTCAGAATCAGGGCCCTGCTGTACTCCTGTGACAGCCACCGTCTTGGCCAGCGTACCGGGGATTCAACTGGCGACCTGTAGAGCAAAATGCACGAGCCTTTATTACTTAAGATAAAGAGCCAGGTGCTTAAGCTGAGGCTGTAATAGACTCATGTCTTCTGTGAACTGGGACTAGTGGGGCACACACAACACATACTGATCAGAGGGGACACTACCAGAATATAAATAATAATACAGTACATTGAAGAAGAAAAATGAAGCTTTTTTTTTTTAAGAAATAGATGCTGTCCTTAGAGGTCAAACACACACACACTGTCCAGGGCATAACAATTTAGGTTTACACTCATGAATTCTTTGCAAAACATTAAGAATCTTAGCTTGTGATACAATAAAATACTATATTAAAAGTGAATGTCCAGGGCCATTTTATATAATTAATACAAATCATTGTGAATTAGATCCCTTTCTGAAACAGACATGAAAGGGGATGGGGACCAGTGAATGGCTCAGAGGATTGCTAGTGTGATGTAGAACCTTTCATTTAATCTCTTTCCAATCCAGACAGATGTGGTGGTAAGCAAAGCTTTTCTCTTAAGAACATAAGAATGGCCACACTGGGTCAGACCAAAGGTCCATCCAGCCCAGTATCCTGTCTACCAACAGTGGCCAATGCCAGGTGCCTTAGAGGGAGTGAACCTAACAGGTAATGATCAAGTGATCTTTCTCCTGCCACCCATCTCCACCCTCTGACAAACAGAGGCTAGGGACACCATTCCTTACTCATCCTGGCTAATAGCCATTAATGGACTTAACCTCCATGAATTTATCTAATTCTCTTTTAAACCCTGTCATAGTCCTAGCCTTGCCCTCTGATGGCTGTTTGTCCTATGTGAAATCAGTTTTGGTGGCTCTCAGTCTAGTCCTTAGTGGCAGATGTCCATATCTCCCATACAAAAAAGGCATGTTTGTTGGCTCTCTCTCAGCAAAAGCCAATGAGAGAATAGGCATACAGTTTGAACCTCTAGCAGAAGTTCTTTTTCCTTCTATCATCTTCGCAATTGTCTTAAATATTCATTTTATTTTATTTTTAATAGACCTAGAAAATAACGTAGCTGCAGTCCTCCCTCCAAGAGATGCTAAAGAAATGGTCCAGTGAGATTAATTTGTTTTGTAAGAGTCAGAGCCTGCATTCATTGCACACTCAAATTCACCACAATTTAATGGGATTTTGAGTGCCCAGGAAATCACAATGAGGCTGTAACTGGTCTCCCTGTTTACACCAGGTCTCCTGAGGCTCCTTAACCTCTCTTGATCTGCTGATGCTCCTCCAGCCTACTCCTATAGTCATGGTCTTCCCAGACTTTTTCAAGGCTCTTTTTGGCCATCTTTCATGTTCCAGTGTTCAGATTTTTGCAGTTCTCTTCAGTACCACCCTGATCTTTTGGGTGCTCAAAATACATCTGAAGGGTGTCCCAGGGGATTGCAGAATGCATCTTCAGATTTCTGTTATGAAAGAATGGTTTCAGTCTGAACCAACACATTTTGGCTCTGTTCATACGTGTGTAAGAAAAACTTAGGGAAAATCTGTTGCAGCTGAATAAAGGTTTTTATTAACTGATTAATGTAACAAAAGCAGCTTATTGAAAGTATAAAATATTGAAGGAGAAAGCTGATGAAAAGGTGTATAGAAAAAAGGTAATGAAGTGTGAAGACACCAGGAGGAAACAGAAATGGTAAATGAAGTTAAAAATAACACAAGAAATCAAGTTAAACAAACAGAATATTTTTACATATATAAGAAATATGTAGCTCGGCAAAGAGTCAATGGGGCCATTAAAGCATCTGACTAGGAAGTTAATGACAGATGAGGTTAATATTGCTAAAAGCTGGAATGGAGTCTTTACCACACTATTCACAAGAGCACCTGAAGGTCACATACCAGAGACTGATAGATTGTCCTGGGGCAGAAAGTGAAATTGCAATAATATATACTTACAAAGCCCCACACATGGGAAGTTAAAATACCAGATGAATTACTACGTCTATAAAGGCTCAAATAAGTAGGAAGGGAAACTAGAAATGCCACCAGTAGGAAAGATTTCTGATAACAGGCAGAATGTAAGGGAAGTATTTGCTATATGAATGGTATCTCCTGCTGTTTCATTACTGAATAAAAAAATCTATTGAAGTTATATGACAGTGAGTGTTATACCAATGCCTATAAATGCATTTATATTAAATAAAACGAATAGGATACTTAAACTTGCAAGTCTTTCTTGAGTTACTGGTCATTAAGAGAAGATTTATGCTGTATTTAGAAGTATGCAATTTGGTAAATGAATGAGAGCAAACACTAATGATTCAGGGGAAGACTTTCAAAAGTGCCTTCGGGATATGGGAATGCACACAGCACTGAAAATATTAATGGGGCTTGTGCTCCTAAATCCACTGGGCATTTTTCATTTTTTTTTTCCCCCTGGAGACCTGAAGAATAAGAACGTAAAATCTTTCCAATAAAGTTTGCCTGAGTTTGCCTTTCTGCCTGAGTTTCAGGAAAAGTTTGTTGTTGGAATGTAGAGCTGCCAAACAGTGCAAAAAAATCCATGATTGCTTTGAATTTAGGGAAAAAATTCACTTTGACTAAGTTCAAACTCCTATTGCATCTGCTTCCTGTGGAAAAGTCTAGCAGACATGTTTCCTGGGCATGATCTCTCATGGAAACTGAAAATTGTAAGTGAAGGGCAGAAGATATTTACAGAAAGGCTATTTTAAAATTATAAACAGAACTATTGGCTTTGGAAACCTGTTTCTGTACGTCTTCGCTAACCACAGCTCGGCGGGTAGTGATGGATCTATCGGGGATCGATTTATCGCGTCTCATCTAGACGCGATAAATCGATCCCCGAATCGACGCCTGTACTCCATCTTGGCAGGAGGAGTAAGTGGAGTCGACAGGGGAGCCGCCGCGGTAGACTCACCACTGTGAGGACAGCCAGGTAACTCGAACTAAGATGCTTCGACTTCAGCAACGCGAATAGTGTAGCGGAAGTTGCGTATCTTAGTTCGAAACTCCACCCCCCGCCCCCCAGTGTAGCCCAGGTGTAGAGTCAGCTCGCTCAGCCCTGGTTTACATTAGGAGTTTAGGTCGAATTTAGCAGCGTTAAATCGATGTAAACCTGCACCCATCCACACGATGAAGCCCTTTTTTTCGACTTAAAGGGCTCTTAAAATCGATTTCCTTACTCCACTCCTGACAAGTGGATTAGTGCTTAAATCGGCCTTGCTGGGTCGAATTTGGGGTACTGTGGACGCAATTAGACGATATTGGCCTCCGGGAGCTATCGCAGAGTGCTCTATTGTGACCGCTCTGGACAGCACTCTCAACTCAGATGCACTGGCTAGGTAGACAGGAAAAGGCCCGCAAACTTTTGAATTTCAGTTTCCTGTTTGCATGGTCACCTGCAGCTTGCCTCGCTGGCCAGAGCTCATCAGCAGAGGTGACCATGATGGAGTCCCAGAATCGCAAAAGAGCTCCAGCATGGACCGAATGGGAGGTATGGGATCTGATCGCTGTATGGGGAGAAGAATCTGTGCTATCAAACTCCGTTCCAGTTTTTGAAATGCCAAAACATTTGTCAAAATCTCCCAGGGCATGAAGGACAGAGGCCATAACAGGGACCCGAAGCAATGCTGCGTGAAACTTAAGGAGCTGAGGCAAATCTACCAGAAAACCAGAGAGGCAAACGGCCGCTCCAGGTCAGAGCCCCAAACATGCCGCTTCTATGATGAGCTGCATGCCATTTTAGGGGGTTCAGCCACCACTACCCCAGCCGTGTTGTTTGACTCCTTCAATGGAGATGGAGGCAACACAGAAGCAGGTTTTGGGGACGAGGAAGATGATGATGATGATGATGAAGTTGTAGATAGCTCACAGCAAGCAAGTGGAGAAACCGGTTTTCCTGACAGTCAGGAACTGTTTCTCACCCTGGACCTGGAGGCAGTCCCCCCCGAACCCACCCAAGGCTGCCTCCTGGACCCGCCAGGCGGAGAAGGGACCTCTGGTGAGTGTACCTTTTAAAATAGTATACATGGTTTAAAAGCAAGCATGTTTAATGATTAATTTGCCCTGGCATTTGCGGCTCTCCTGGATGTACTCCCAAAGCCTTTGCAAAAGGTTTCTGGGGAGGGCAGCCTTATTCCATCCACCATGCTAGGACACTTTACCACACCAGGCCGGTAGCACGTACTCGGGAATCATTGTAGAACAAAGCATTGCGGTGTATGTTTGCTGGCATTCAAACAACATCCGTTCTTTATCTCTCTGTGTTATCCTCAGGAGAGTGATATCATTCATGGTCACCTGGTTGAAATAGGGTGCTTTTCTTAAGGGGACATTCAGAGGTGCCTGTTCCTGCTGGGGTGTTTGCCTGTGGCTGAACAGAAATGTTCCCCGCTGTTAGCCATGGGGGGCGGGGGAGTGAGGGGCTAGCCACATGGTGGGGGGAGGCAAAATGCGACCTTGGAACGAAAGCACATGTGCTGTATATGTAATGTTAACAGCAAGGTTTACTGTGAAAGAGTGTACCCATTGTTCTAGAAAATGTCTTTTTAAATACCACTGCCTCTTTTTTTTTCTCTACCACCTGCATGTGTTTCAAGGATCACAGGATCTTCTCCTTCCCAGAGGGTAGTGAAGATTAGAAGGTGAAAAAAACGCACTCATGATGAAATGTTCTTTGAGCTCATGCTGTCCTCCCACACTGACATAGCACAGACGAATGTGTGGAGGCAGACAATATCAGAGTGCAGGAAAGCACAATATGACTGGGAGGAGAGGTGGCGGGCTGAAGAGAGGACTGAAGCTAAAAGATGGCGGCAGCGTGATGAGAGGAGGCAGGATTCAATGCTGAGGCTGCTGGAGGATCAAACCAATATGCTCCAGCGTATGGTTGAGCTGCAAGAAAGGCAGCAGGAGCACAGACCGCCGCTACAGCCCCTATGTAACCAACCGCCTCCTCCCCAAGTTCCATAGCCTCCTCACCCAGACGCCCAAGAACACGGTGCGGGGGCCTCCGGCCACTCCACCCCAGAGGATTGCCCAAGCAACAGAAGGCTGGCATTCAATAAGTTTTAAACTTTTAAAGTGCTGTGTGGCCTTGTCCTTCCCTCCTCCACCACCCTTCCTGGTGCTTCTCTCCTCCACCACCCTCCCTGGGCTACCTTGGTAGTTATCCCCCATTTGTGTGATGAATGAATAAAGAATGCATGAATGTGAAGCAACAATGATTTTATTGCCTCTGCAAGCGGTGATCGAAGGGAGGAGAGGAGGGTGGTTAGCTTACAGGGAAGTAGAGTGAACCAAGAGGAGGGGGTTTCATCATGGAGAAACAAACAGAACTTTCACACCGTAGCCTGTCCAGTCATGAAACTGGTTTTCAAAGCTTCTCTCATGCGCACCGCACCCTCCTGTGCTCTTCTAACCGCCCTGGTGTCTGGCTGTGCGAAACCAGCAGCCAGGCGATTTTCCTCAACCTCCCACCCCACCATAAAGGTCTCTCCCTTACTCTCACAGATATTATGGAGCGCACAGCAAGCAGTAATAACAGTGGGAATATTGGTTTTGCTGAGGTCTAACCGAGTCAGTAAACTGCGCCAGCACGCTTTTAAACGTCCAAGTGCACATTCTACCACCATTCTGCACTTGCTCAGCCTGCAGTTGAACAGCTCCTGACTACTGTCCAGGCTGCCTGTGTACGGCTTCATGAGCCATGGCATTAAGGGGTAGGCTGGGTCCCCAAGGATACATATAGGCATTTCAATGTCCCAATGGTTATTTTCTGGTCTGGGAATAAAGTCCCTTCCTGCAGCTTTTGAAACAGACCAGAGTTCCTGAAGATGCAAGCGTCATGTACCTTTCCCGGCCATCCCACGTTGATGTTGGTGAAACGTCCCTTGTGATCCACCAGAGCTTGCAGCACTATTGAAAAGTACCCCTTGCGGTTTATGTACTCGTCGGCTTGGTGCTCTGGTGCCAAGATAGGGATATGGGTTCCGTCTATGGGTCCACCACAGTTAGGGAATCCCATTGCAGCAAAGCCATCCACTATGACCTGCACATTTCCGAGGGTCGCTACCCTTGATATCAGCAGATCTTTGATTGCGTGGGCTACTTGCATCACAGCAGCCCCCACAGTAGATTTGCCCACTCCAAATTGATTCCCAGCTGACCGGTAGCTGTCTGGTGTTGCAAGCTTCCACAGGGCTATTGCCACTCGCTTCTCAACTGTGAGGGCTGCTCTCATCTTGGTATTCTTGCACCTCAGGGCAGGGGAAAGCAAGTCACAAAGTTCCATGAAAGTGCCCTTACGCATGCGAAAGTTTCACAACCACTGGGAATCGTCCCAGACCCGCAACACTATGCGGTCCCACCAGTCTGTGCTTGTTTCCCGAGCCCAGAATCGGCGTTCCACTGCATGAACCTGCCCCATTAGCACCATGATGCCCACATTGCAAGGGCCCATGCTTTGAGAGAAGTCTGTGTCCATGTCCTCATCACTTACGTCACTGCGCTGATGTCGCCTACTTGCCCGGTATCGCTTTGCCAGGTTCTGGTGCTGCATATACTGCTGGATAATGCACGTGGTGTTTAATGTGCTCTTAATTGACAGAGTGATCTGAGTGGGCTCCATGTTTGCCGTGGTATGGCGTCTGCACAGAAAAAAGGCGCAGAACGATTGTCTGCCGTTGCCCTGATGGAGGGAGGGGCGACTGATGACATGGCTTACAGGGTTGGCTTACAGGGAATTAAAATCAACAAAGGGGGTGGCTTTGTGAGAAACTGAATGGCCCCCTCAAGGATAGAACTCAAAACCTCAAGGATAGAACTCAAAACTGGGTTTAGCAGGCTGTTGATTTCACAGAGGGAAGGAGGGAGGGAGGAGAAAATGAATACAAAACAAATCTGGTCTATTTCTTGTTTTGAGCCCCTTCATCTATCTTTATGCATCTTGCTGGCAGAAGACGGTGCAGTACGACAACTAGTCATCATCTTCTGCTGGTTGGAGGTTGAAAGACAGCGAGACGAAACAAGGGAGATGACCTGGCTGAGTCACTCCCATGTTTGCCCAGGCACCCGATTAAAAGAGCACCCCGGACTACGTTGATGACGGCTACCAGTCATACTCCACTGTCTGCTGCCAAAAGGCAATTAACTGCTGCTGTGTAGCAATGCAGTACCACGTCTGCCAGCACCCAGGAGACATACGGTGACAGTGAGCTGAGCGGGCTCCATGCTTGCCGTGCTATAGCGTCTGCACAGGTAACTCAAGAAAAAAGGCGCAAAACGATTGTCTGCCCTTGCTTTCATGAAGGGAGGGCGGGAACGGGGGCCTGACAATATGTACCCAGAACCACCCGCGACAATGTTTGAGCCCCATCAGGCACTTGGATTTCTACCCAGAATTCAAATGGGCGGCGGGAACTGTGGGATAGCCACCCACAGTGCAATGCTCCGGAAGTCGACGGTTGCCTCGGTACTGTGGACACGTTCTGCCGACTACATGCACTTAGAGCATTTGTGTGGGGACACACACAATCAACTGTATAAAAACGCTTTCTACAAAACCGACTTCTATAAATTCAACCTAATTTCGTAGTGTAGACATACCCAGAGAACAGGAACAGGCTGGAGCCTGTCCTAATGAGTCATCACCAGGGATCCTAGCTCTCCACAATTTATAAAAACAAACCCACCACAATTCTCTGATGATTTAAAAAAAAATCTTCAGTGTTTAATTTTAACTGGGGGGAAAAAAAAGAACTTCAGTTTCCGTAGCCACAATATATTTAGGTATCAGTTAAACACAATGTTTTATTAATATATTTACAATTTTTAAGGAAGTTTGAAGCTTACCTGTGCCATGAATCATTATAATAAAATAAAATTAATAGAACTGCAATTTGTATTTCTTACATATACCAAATATTTCTATATCTGTATCCTATATTTTCAGAAAATTGTTTTTTAAATGCACCAAAACTTGGGAATAATCCAGTTACACTGCATGGTTTCTTTACTCTTGTCAATGGCCCTGCTGTTTCAGCATCTTTCTTTTGTTTTTCCCTTTTCATTCAGTTTGTTTAGCGCTTTCTGTGTGTTCTACAATTGTCTGTTTTTGAACATGATCTACATTCTTACTGCCTGCCATACAGAACGGCACATGACCATCAATCTGACATTTGTCCTTGCCAAACTCAGGGATCTGGTCTCTCGGTGTGAGTTTAAATGTTTTCGGCATCTTTTCATAACTTTAATTACTCATGTCTGGAGGCTGAAGTGAAGTTTGAGATGCATTGAAACACAAACCTCTATACACTGAGTAACTTCTATACTCTAAGCAATTTGTTGGAGTATGTTTAGCTATGTAAATCTAAAGCTCATTCAAAAATCAACCACAAGATGGGGAGGTTGTGCACATTGAATAAGTAACACTGGTACTTTCAGTAAAATTTAGTTAGGTTTTTATTTTTCCACAAAATGTGAAAACAACAAATTCTCTGTGAAAATGCAAATTCCACATTTTTCTATGGCAAACTGATTTCTAGGATCCCTGGTCATCACAGCTTGCATGTCAAATACTCACAACAAACTGCTTGTGGAAAACCTGTAGAGCTCTGTGTGTGTGAGAGAGAGAGAGTGTGAGAGTGAGTGTCCTTTGGGGTGGGGACACTGAGTAAATGGTGGGGGCTGCTGGTGGTTGAGCTGTTGCTGCTATTTTTGGGCAGTATAAAAATATTTCATTGTGAATGTATCTTTGAGTGTGATTCATTCTTATTGTTTCCTCTCCTCTTCTCTTATGGTCCCAGTTTAGTTGTTCTTTTTTTACCTTCTATTACTTTTGCATTTATTCTAAAGCTTATCAAGTGAGAGCATTCTTTTAAAAAAAATTCTTAAGATATTGATCTCTGCAGATCTCTTTGAGTTGTGCTGTAGGCAGATGGCAAGCTGTGACTAAATGAATGGATTGATATCTATATAACTGCAAAAAAACAGCCCAGTTCTTTCTGTTCTTTCTGATCATAGCCTAAGGCAGATATAAAGGTATCAGATGAATGACTTGTCACACTGACAGACTATGAGACTGTCTACTGTACAGCAGTTAGGTCCAGAAGGATAATGATGCTCTCAAGCAGTGGGCATATTATTATCCCAGATCAGAGCGGCCCATGCCACAAGGTACAGAGACAATGTTTTCATGATTACAATGATGTTGAAATCCATTTGCTAATGGATGGGGTGCAGAATCAGTGGCTAAGGGGTGTGAAGGATAGAACAGGTGTAACAAAATGAGGGCTAGATATCTGAGATCCATTTAAGGATGTAGGCAGGAGAGGAAGCCAGAAGATTAGTTGCTTGAGTTCTCATGCTTATTCCTAGCCTAAAAGTGATTGGCAATTGAAACTGTTAAAACTGGCAATTGTCTCTTCCCACAAGAGTATGAATGCATTTCATACACCACAGATATGATATATAATATATATAAAATGCCATATCAGTACTAAAAAATACTGTTTAGTGTTGTAGTTCATGTGTATAGGGCTAGATTTTTAAATGTTCAGCCCCCTTTGGGAGCAGACTTTTAAAAGAACTCGTCTCCCATTTAGGTGCCTCAATAAGGGCCAAATTTTCAAAAATGTTCTGCAGTTAGCAGTTCCCATCATGACACTTTGGATCAGATTTTCAAGAGAGTTGAGTACCCAATGTGCGCCCAGCCTGCTGTGATCTTTTGAGAATCTGGCCATTTATTTTGGTGCCTAAAGGAGACTGGAGTTGTTTTTGGAAAACCTGGCTCAGATTATGTGTGCGCTGAGCTCTTTTGAACATTCTGGCCCTAGTGCCCCCAAAGTATGCTAAAAGCTTTGCAGCAACATATAAAAAAGACAACTTCCTCCCACCCTCACAGAGCTATGGTCTCATTTAAAATGCAAGGTGATGAGAGACTAGCATTTAATGGGGAGGAAAGCTAGCGGAAGGGCTATGGTTACAGTTGCAACCACTCAGCTTTGGCAACTGTGCATTTTCAGGTTCAGTTGCATCTTGTTTGCAATTCATGTTTGTAACTTTTTTACATTGAGCCATTTCTTGTATATGATCTGGCAGAAAAGAGGCCCAAGGTGGGATTTACAAGAGGAGAGAGTGGTGAATTGGAGGACATTCCCTGTATAGGAAGCAGCATGGAGTGCACATGCCAAAGGCAAACCAAAGATTTAGTTGCTCTATGAAGCATAACTATGTTGTGACACATGGCTAAAATCCTGCAAAATAAGCAACCTTCAAAAGACATGGGGAGATAATGTTTGTGTTTTTGTATATTTACATATGTATGAGTAGGGTGGACAGTGTAATCAAACCTCCCTGTCTATGCTGTATTCCGATAATTCAGAGATCAAAAGAACATCCTAGCATTTCAATGAATTGTAAACACAGGATATCTCTTTGAAATGTATAGCAGATAAGCTCTGAATGGTGAAGGAACAAGCACATTGCCTTATGTTAATTCTACAGCTAAGTACCGGTGATGGACCAACTTCGAAGTCATTCTAATTACCTTTTGTTCCCGGAGGAACTCCCAACTTGTCAAAGAGGACATACAATTGTATAAAAGATACTTGGGTCCTGATTCTGTCATCTCAGATCTGCTTAAGCTTCATCAGGGGAAGTTTGAGTCGCAAGACTGAGGTCCCAGTTATGCTGGTATGCCCTGAATATATTTGGACATTGGACTATAACCTATTAACTGAATTCTGAAAGAACTCTTTGCAACTACAAAGCTCACCATCTCTGCTATGAATCTGCGCCTCAATGAATTGAACTCATGTCTGTCTGTATGTATATTGATCTTCTAACCATTCTCTCTCTCTCTCTCTCTCTCTGTTTTTTAATACATTTCAGTTTAGGCTCGATCACTTTAAGGGAACTGTGTTGTTTGGACCTCTGAGTAACCAGTGAGGTAATAAAGAAGCAGTTTTATGCTGGCTTGGTAAATCTAAGTATTGGAATATCCACCAGCTTTTGGGGGATTTACTGCCCCATTCTTTGCAGTTCACCCTAATTGAGTGACCACAGCGGGCCCCCACTAGGACCCTGGTCACATATGTATGTTCAGATTTTTGAGTATTTAAAAATATCCATTGTAACACAGCAAATTCATTTTGTAACTAATTATGTTCTATTTTTGGGAGGGGGTGGAAGGCTCCATTGCATTTTCTGAATGTTGACAGGTGGAGATGTTACAAAAGTCACATGCCACATTTCTTTCAGGGAGAGCATGCCGCAAATGCTGCACTGCATAGTGTGTTTGGGGGTTTTTTGTTTGGTTGGTTTTTTTTGCCTCCTACACCCATCCTGTGGCCTATCTACCAATTTAGCAATGCTTTACTTCTGCTGACAAAGTGTTATGTCATGGTCAATCTTTTTAGCTTCAGGATTATTTCAAATACCGGTAATTTAGAGATGCTGTAGCAAGACGTGCTAGTCAATACATTTTTGATCTCTTTTTGGATATGGAGCTACAATAACAAGCCATCCATGGATTTTATTAAGCACTACTAATTTTGTATTAGTTTTAGGAGCTATAGATTTTCTCAGAGAGAAGTTTGGCTCAGCTTCAAAATGGCAGGGGTGGGAGGGAAGCATTTAATTCCTGATGACTACAATTATATAGACAATTTAAAATATCATAGCTTGGATTTAATATCCAGATTCCTAAAATTAATTAACTGAATAACTGATTCAATAATTTGAATCAAATAGCTTATCTGAGAAATTTAGCCTCTTTTTTTTCTCTCTCCTTTTTAGTTTTCTATTTTCCATGAACAGATCATACTAGTTTCTTCTTTAATTTTCTTAGAGTAGTGCTTACAGGGCTCCACTGAGATCATACTTCCATTATGCTAGCTTTTGTACAGACACACAGTATGAGACAATGTCCGCCCCGAAAAACTTATGAGCTAAATAGACAAACTGATAAGTGGGGGAGAGGGCAAAACAGAACCGAAGTGACTTGATCAATGTGACATAGCAGGTCAGTGGCAGAGCTGGGAATACAGTCCAGGTCTCTTGAGTCACAGTCAATAGCCCCATTTCTCTAAACGTTTCCAGACGACTGTACCCCTTTCAGGAGTTTGATTTGTCTTGCCTACCCCAAGTTTCACCTCACTTAAAAGCTACTTGCTTACAAATTCGGATGTAACAATACAAAAGTGTCACAGCAAACTAGTACTGAGAAATGGCTCACTTTCTCATTTTTATCATATAATTAATCGGAATATAAATACTGTACTTACATTTCAGTGTATAGTATATAGAGCAGTATAAACAAGTCATTGTATGACATTTTAGTTTGTACTTACTTCACTAGAGCTTTTTATATAGCCTCTTGTAAAACTAGGCAGATATCTAGATGTGTTGATGTACCGCCTGGAAGACCTCTCTGTACCCCTAGGGGTACACGTACCTCTGGTTGAGAACCACAGCACTAAACCATGCTGTGTCCTTCAAATGTATTTATTTGAGTATAATCTTCCAAATATTTGGTTTTACCCTGTGGCTTGATCACAAATAGTTCATTGGGAGTAGTCTATATTTGTTATCATAGAATATCAGGGTTGGAAGGGACCTCAGCAGGTCATCTAGTCCAACCCCCTGCTCAGAGCAGGACCAATCCCCAATTAAATCATCCCAGCCAGGGCTTTGTCAAGCCTGACCTTAAAAACTTCTAAGGAAGGAGATTCTACCACCTCCCTAGGTAACGCATTCCAGTGTTTCACCACCCTCCTAGTGAAAAAGTTTTTCCTAATATCCAACCTAAACCTCCCCCATTGCAACTTGAGACCATTACTCCTTGTCCTGTCATCTTCTACCACTGAGAATAGTCTAGAACCATCCTCTTTGGAACCACCTCTCAGGTAGTTGAAAGCAGCTATCAAATCCCCCCTCATTCTTCTCTTCTGCAGACTAAACAATCCCAGTTCCCTCAGCCGCTCCTCATAAGTCATGTGTTCCAGACCCCTAATCATTTTTGTTGCCCTTCGCTGGACTCTCTCCAATTTATCCACATCCTTCTTGTAGTGTGGGGCCCAAAACTGGACACAGTACTCCAGATGAGGCCTCACCAATGTCGAATAGAGGCGAACGATCACGTCCCTCGATCTGCTCGCTATGCCCCTACTTATACATCCCAAAATGCCATTGGCCTTCTTGGCAACAAGGGCACACTGTTGACTCATATCCAGCTTCTCGTCCACTGTCACCCCTAGGTCCTTTTCCGCAGAACTGCTGCCTAGCCATTCGGTCCCTAGTCTGTAGCTGTGCATTGGGTTCTTCCGTCCTAAGTGCAGGACCCTGCACTTATCCTTATTGAACCTCATCAGGTTTCTTTTGGCCCAATCCTCCAATTTGTCTAGGTCCCTCTGTATCCTATCTCTGCCCTCCAGCGTATCTACCACTCCTCCCAGTTTAGTATCATCCGCAAATTTGCTGAGAGTGCAATCCACACCATCCTCCAATATCTTCATAAATGATCTGAACAAAACCGGCCCCAGGACCGACCCCTGGGGCACTCCACTTGACACCGGCTGCCAACTAGACATGGAGCCATTGATCACTACCCGTTGAGCCCGACAATCTAGCCAACTTTCTACCCACCTTATAGTACATTCATCCAGCCCATACTTCTTTAACTTGCTGACAAGAATACTGTGGGAGACCGTGTCAAAAGCTTTGCTAAAGTCAAGAAACAATACATCCACTGCTTTCCCTTCATCCACAGAATCAGTAATCTCATCATAGAAGGTGATTAGATTAGTCAGGCATGACCTTCCCTTGGTGAATCCATGCTGACTGTTCCTGATCACTTTCCTCTCGTGTAAGTGCTTCAGGATTGATTCCTTGAGGACCTGCTCCATGATTTTTCCGGGGACTGAGGTGAGGCTGACTGGCCTGTAGTTCCCAGGATCCTCCTTCTTCCCTTTTTTAAAGATTGGCACTACATTAGCCTTTTTCCAGTCATCTGGGACTTCCCCCGTTCGCCACGAGTTTTCAAAGATAATGGCCAATGGCTCTGCAATCACATCCGCCAATTCCTTTAGCACTCTCGGATGCAACTCATCCGGCCCCATGGACTTGTGCACGTCCAGCTTTTCTAAATAGTCCCTAACCACCTCTTTCTCCACAGAGGGCTGGCCATCTACTCCCCATGTTGCGATGCCCAGCGCAGCAGTCTGGGAGCTGTCCTTGTTAGTGAAGACAGAGGCAAAAAAAGCATTGAGCACATTAGCTTTTTCCACATCCTCTGTCACTAGGTTGCCTCCCTCATTCAGTAAGGGGCCCACACTTTCCTTGGCTTTCTTCTTGTTGCCAACATACCTGAAGAAACCCTTCTTGTTACTCTTGACATCTCTTGCTAGCTGCAGCTCCAGGTGCGATTTGGCCCTCCTGATTTCATTCCTACATGCCCGAGCAATATTTTTATACTCTTCCCTGGTCATATGTCCAACCTTCCACTTCTTGTGAGCTTCTTTTTTATGTTTAAGATCTGCTAGGATTTCACCATTAAGCCAAGCTGGTCGCCTGCCATATTTACTATTCTTTCGACTTGGTTAGTTGAACTATGTGTCTTTGTTGTGATTGGTTAAATAAATGATATGGCATTGTTTGGATGAGCATGTGACACTTCTGGAACAAAAACTGTGAGTGCGAATTTAGTATTTGTTTCTGCAGTTACTTTGAAATTATTTTCTGCAAACATTCATGCATGTAAACCTCAATTTCTCAAATGTTGGTGGATACTGAAGGCAAAAGGGGAACACAAACACTGCCAAATTAGATTCATTTAAACAATTGTGTGAATATTTGTAGAGATGTTTGTGCAGTATTCCCCCAGCTCTAGGAATGATTAGAAGGTGTGTGAACAGAAAACAGTGTCTTTCAATAGAAAAGCAATATAGTAAATTACTTGTGTTAGCTTCAGAGCTAAATATAGGTTTGGCCTATGTGTATCTATACGACCCAAAAGGCGCAGCCAGCCCATGAACTTCAGAGTATAGCTGTTGCATCATAATCTTGGTCGAGTCATAGGGTGACCATATTTCCCAAAGGGAAAATGGGATACGTGGGGCTAGCCTGAGTGCCCCTCCCATGTATCCGGTTTTTTTAAAAATTCATTTTATGATTAAGTATTTGAAAACAGTTGATTTTTCTCCCATCTTTTACAAATATCCACATAGTCTACTTAAATTCATAACTGCCTAAGCACTGTGGTGTGTATATGTAACTAAGCAGAATCACTAAGCAAAAGGTAGGGGGAGAGCTACAGAATGGATAGTTGATTCAGTATGTAATGCCAACATCTAAGGTTCCAGAAAATTAACAAGTGGGGCAATAGTAGGGTCAGCATTAACTTCAGCATATTTTTCATTGCTTTCTATTTTGAATGACCTGTTTGCTTGTATAAGTAGCAACATCAGCGTCCAACTGGAACTTAAAAAAAGTCAAAGGATTTGGATCAAATGTGATGGCAATACAGCAGTTGATGACCGTGAGAAATGGACCTGAGCATTATGTGCAATCTTTAACTACAGTTTTAAAAAGGAAGACAAAGACCATTTCTATACAAAGTAACTAAATTAAAATCAGTTAATCCAGTTTTGTGCTTCAGTTGAAATAGTCCAAATTTAACATAAAAGCAGGTAAGCAAGATGGTTTTTCTTCTAATTTGTCCCACCTCCCCCACACCACCCACCATTAAAATTCAAAAGTAAGATAAGCAATAAGTAGTTCTGAAGATAATTAGTGGATTTAATTTTGTTCTAGGAAATTGTCATTTCATAAACATCTAATCTTTCTAAAATGTCTTTAAATGACTAATTGACTTCAAGAACTGTGAGCTGTCTACTTTAGAACCAGAAAGATTGCAATGAAACTTAATGTTCTAACATTTAAAAAAAATTGAAAATGTCTACCTGCCCTCCCTTCAAATTTGAAGAAAGCTCTAGCGGAGACCAATTAACATAATTAGGATTTATGGAGTTTTAGTTGTATGCAAACTGTTTTTCCCTCAGTTACATTTGTGGAACCTCATTGACTTTATAGGGTAGCGTGGATGTAACTAATAGCAAAATCTGTGTCTCTGACATTGGTTTTCTGCATTAATCTTTAGCTCCTTTAATAAGTGTGGAGAAGTAAGGGGCTAGATGACTTAAGGGACTGGTAATGGGATACAGAGCCCCTTTCACCTCTAGGTCATTGGTTCAAATCTAGCCTGGATCAGTACTGACTGAAAGCCTTTACTGCCTGATGGCTCTTTTGTTGTCCAAGTGAGATGAATTGAAAGGTCCATGTGCACTTTCTAGTGAGCAGATGTCCAGGCTATAAAAGCTACCACCTAAATAATGATCTTGTTTGCATCTTCAGTACAAAGATGGACTTTCACTTTGACAAGTGGCTCTTCTGGAGAGTGACTGAGGCATTTTGGCTGGATAGTACGGGGAAACCTGTATTGTGTTTTTCTTCTGATAAATAGAAGCCTTCAATTAGCAGGACTGTCAGATTAGCCCCCTTTGTTAGCACTAAGTTCACTTATATTTAGGAGGAAAAAAAGATGGGAGATGATAGGTGCTGATAATGAAAACTAAGAGATTTAACAGTGGACAAACCCAAACAAAGTAAACAAAACCCAAATAGACTTTAAGGCCAGAGGGGACCATCACGATCATCTAGTCTGACTTTCTGCACATCGCAGGCCACAGAAGCTCCCCCATCTGCTCCTGCAATAGGCCTATAACCTCTGACTGAGTTACTAAAGTCCTCAAATCTTGATTTAAAGACTTCTAGTTACAGAGAATCCACCATTTTCTCTGCTTCAAGCCAGCAAGTGATACATGCCCCACGCTGCCAAGGAAGGAGAAAAACCCTGCCAATCTGACCTAATGAAAGAGCAGGAGAGGGCTCAATAATAAAGTGCAAAGATATAAAACTAACATTACATTTGGAAGTCAGCCAAACTTCAAACAGACATAGCACATGACTTCATGGGTTTGTAGACAACATACTCTGTAGTCGTTCCAAGTTCCTTGAGAATTGCCAAAAAAATTTCAGTACTTGTCTCATTGTTACTTTGTTAGCACAAAGGTTTTGCCACATAAGCATAGTGCTCCTTATGTGACAATTAGACTATTGTGTATTCTGTTCTCAGGTACACTGATGCAACAGTGAAGTCAATAGAGTTACACCCATTGGTGTGGGAAGAATAAAGCACCTATTGTCTGAGGGTGGCTTTTAGATCCATAAAGTAATTTTTAGGTGTAACTGGGCCAAAATCTACTTCACCTTTTATTGTTTTTAGGTGGACTTATTGAGACCAAATATAGTATTAAAGGGAAAAGATTAGTCATTAGAAGAAGAAAAAAAAGTAGAAACCAACTCTTACGTGTCTTTTAAACATGAGCTGTCACGTTACTTCCTATACAAAAAAAACCACCAAAAAATCCTGGTGAAAGCTTTTCCTGTTAATTTTGTTAAGGGGACAATTTCCAAATCCAATCACAGCTGGCTTGTGAGGTGAAGTGGCAAATATAATTCCCCTTGTCTGTCCACCATTTGATTTGGGGTAGAAGATAACGTACAGCAGTAAGCTCTATGCTTCTGACTCCTCCAGTCATGTCTCTTGATAAAACTAGCAAATTTAATATCAGAATGTAAATAGAAATAATTGAAAAATAACATCTGTTTAAGTAGGCATTTTCAGGTTAAAACACTTTATTTAAAAAAAAAACTTTTAACTCACATTAACAATGAGAATAAATTGGAAAAAAAATAAACATTTTTTCTCTTCTCTTCTCTTTCTTCGTTTTACCCATCCTTAGATGGTACTTGTATAATTTTTTAAAATGTTGTTTTCAAGTTGACTATGCCTCTTTTACTCTCTGGTTCTTTGGCACTTGTAAAATAATATGGTGTTTGGACTGGAAAAACACTGAAAGTAGAAAAATATCTGATGGAATCAGATACTTTTCTTTAAATTTCCTTGAAATATTTCTTTTTGACTTGACTTCATTCTGTCGTGTTTTTCAAATTTATATTCAGTGTTTATCAAAATTGTGCAAATGCTACATGTTTGTTTGTTTGTTTGTTTTAATATTTTAAACAGGAGAACTTTTACAACATAGCCAAGAGATCCTGGTGAAGATTTTCCGAAAAGGGGTGTCTAACGTTAGGCTTCTATGTACATGTTCAGGTGCCTAAAGAAGTGGACTGATTTTTCAAAAGGGCTCCCATTGAAGTCCAGGGGAATTGCTGTTTCCTCAACTCTTTTGAAAATCAGGCCACACCTTTAGGTGCCTAAACATGGACTTAAGAGCTTAATTTTTGGGGTATGTTTGTTTGATTATTTATTTTTGGTAATTTGACCTCTGGGACTAATCAACCTCTCTGAGATTTCTGAACTGAGGAAAAGACTCTGAGTTTTGACAAATAGAGCCTCTACCTCATTGTTTCCTCTGAGTTGTGGTGGTGGTGGTGGAGTAAGCTGTTTCTACCCTCTATAAAATAATGGCTCGGGTCCCTAAAACCTGCAGCTCTCCGGAGAGCTAAGGAGATCTGCCAGAGGCTAGTGCCCATGTGTGGAGGTTCTGTGCTTCCAGGCTGCTTCTCACTTCCCAGCCTTCATTGCAGTGTGATCCCTATCACAACATCTTCTGATTGCTGCGAATGACCCACGACCCCATCCTGGGCATGTCCTGTTTTGGCAATAATGGAATATGTTAGTAGTGAGGCTGTGGTGAGGTTGAAGTATTGGAGATCCCCTTTCCTCCCCAACTCCTTATTCTGCATCCTCCTCCCTGCAGAGCTATTGCCGATAGGCTTTAGCAAGATCAGAGGAAAGGGGGATATCATTTGGCCACATGGAAAGGAAAACTGCCAGGCACTGAGCAGAAGAATTATGCTTACTGTGAGTTAAAGTGGCGATTTATATCAAGAGATGCATAAATATATGGACAAAGAATGACCCTTTACATTCACCTGAAAATAAGAAGCTGTCGGACACTGGTTTAAACCATCCTTGCTGTGTCACAACTGACTTGCTGTCCATTTATCATTTAATCTCCAAATGTACTTTTAGTCTCACAGTTAGGACTGCTAATGATTGATTAATCCAGCTCTGTATGGACAGAGCACACCAGGCTTTTATAAAAGGATCTTAACCGCTTCTCTGATGATGCCATTTGGAGCAGAGATGAACAGCAGTAGTTGGATTTCTTGGCCATATCCTGAGCCAGTTAGGACAGAACCTGTTGTGTAGTATTGGCTGCTAGCTCAGGAGGAGATGGAGAAGGAACGAGCAGCGTTCATTGCATTGGAAATCAAGATGCACACTTTTCGCATAGTGTATTTTGAAAGGAGGGGGATAAAAATCTCCAATTATGGAGCTGATGGCATTTTCCCTCTCTTTGCACACATGTAATACATATAGTGCATACTATCATTTAGGTACTACATCTTTTGTTATAAATTATTTTCTCCAGTGTACATATGTTTCCTCAGCTCGGTAGGAGGACAAACGTTACCTTTGTTTATGGTGGTTGGTACATCATCATTTTCAAAATGTTAAGTATAGATTCCCACACCATGATCCCCAAAGTGCAAAATTAAGAGTTCATTTGATGGTTAGCAAAGACTTAGTCTGCATTATGTGCACTAAAGAACAAGATATTTGTAAATCAAGCTGCTGTGTGAGAGTAATGTGTGGAGACCTGTGAATAGTGCAGAGGCAGGATTTTGCTGTTTAGGCATCAGAAGACCTTATTCGAGCAACTTGTTAGTGAATAAAACAGCCAATTTACCCTTACAGCTGAATGCTCTCATTTATCCACACCACTCTGTGTTTGCTTCATGAGCATCTGGAAGGGAGGTGGAATTATTTTTTTCCCCCCAGAGGAAACAATCAACAGGAGAGCAGAAATCACAGAGCGTTTGCCTTTTAAAGCAGCCTATTTTCTTCCTGAAACGAGAGGATGATGGTGATTCCAGGCTACTCACATTCTGACTCTAACCATGCCTTTTAGGTTCTGATGACCGTGAACGTAAATATTAATGACATTTTCATTAGAACTTGATTCCATACAAAAGTGGATTATTCTTTGTATTGGTTTCTTTGTGCTGACTGTCGCTCCCTGTTGAATATATTGTAGCACCATCCAAAATTGCCATGTATGACATCTACTTTGTTACCTGCATGGAGAAACAAACATTTTTCAAATTACAGGCCTTTACGAGGAGCAAGAATAGGGCGAGCCCACATTTGATATAATGACTATCAATTATCTTGTGGAACAGTATATGAGAGTGTCATGAGAGAAATTAGAGGACAAAGCCAAAGGACAATTAGTACAGCAGGTGAACAGGAGACAAATATATTCTTGGCAAAACATTATTTCTTTTTATTTTCCCTTCCTTCCTAATATTTATTGCATTGGGTTACTTTTCCTTGAGTGCTTATGTTAATTATGGCAAAAATGTGTGATTAATATTCCACTGCTAGGTTAATTCTCCGTTTTGTAGGACTTCTTATTTGTGTTGTATACCCTTTGTTGATGTGCTAGCTTCAATCCTTCATTTACTGTAATAGCTTTACTGTAAATGGTTCCCTTACAGAAAACATATAAATACTACAGTTCCCAGCATTATGATGTCATAGCACCTATAAATACTCGAAGAAGAGAAATACATCCCTTTTAAATTGCGAGTTTATAGTTCTCATGTGGATACCTTCCAGCCAGAGGATGAGCAGCTCATAATTCTTTTTCTGACAGGATAAATGGGAAATCCATGATTCCTATCAAGTACTGTAGAAAGATCCAGACACCCAAATCCATATGCCATACTTTGCCTCGTACATGTTTGAAGTGCTGTAGCTGACTTAATTGTTTTGCCCTAGGGACTCTTCCAAATGACTGTTGGCAGATACAAGTGATATTAACAAGACAAATATGTCTCAGTATATTTAACAGGTGATTACTGCTATTTCAAGGTAGTAAATTCTTATATTTATTCATCTATGATGTTCCTGCAGCAACAGAAGGCAAGCTTGATTTTTGGGAAGGCAGAGGGCTCAGATAGTGCTGTGAAGGCACTGAAGCAGCATAGTTCTACCATTAATTGTATTTCAAGAGCAACATTTAAAATCACTAGCATTTCACTCTGTGTATACAAGTGATTTTATAATGCTGCATACCCTATGTGATGGCATATGTAGCCTCCAAATGTTTAAGCTGTTTCTAGGCACTATGAGTGGATTTTTTTTTTAAATCACTGCAATATATTGGATGTACCAAGGACTCACTATTTAACTTGGTTTTTTTGTCTGTATTTCAAGTTTTCAGATGCCTCTCTATTAACTTGTTTATCTCTGACATTTAATAAATATAAATATCATACCTGCTTCCTGTCATCTCATCTCATCTCTCTCTTTTCTTTTTGTTTTCTTTTTTAAATACAAATCTGTGTTGGTTATGACTAACTTACTATTTTGCTCATGATACAAAGAAGTTCTGCTCTTGTAAATGTGTCATTTATATGCCTCAACTCTGCTGGTAGTTTGCTTTAATGGAGCTGACTAAAGACAAAAACAGCTATGCCATCTTTAACATAAAACCTTAATCCCACAGCTATCCATGAAACCAATAGAACTGCAAAGGAAAAAGTATCCTCCTTTCGAGAAAGCTATAAGTGTGGTAGTCAGCACTATTTTAAACATATTCATTATACAACTGCAAAGATAAAAGGATTTGCTCCAGATTTACCTTGTGTAAATGAAAGCAGAATCTGGGCCACATGGCCAAATTTGCCTTCCCTGATACTGTGCAATCCAAGTGACTTCCCTGAAATTGCACAGATGTAATTGAGGGCAGATTACAACTAATATAGCAACGTAAGTGTTAATTCTGCTCTCATTTACGTCCCCTATTTATGGAAAACTCCCTAAAGAATTTAATACAACATTCTAACCTTTCTATAGGATTCCTTAATCATTCTATATCATTAATAGATAATATACACACAAAGCCTTTGTTAATAGAGTATTACTAAGGTTGCAAAGTCAAGCACTCAAGAGTGAGAAAATGCCAGAATTAAGGTTGCCTGAATCATAGAATATCAGGCTTGGAAGAGACCTCAGGAGGTCATCTAGTCCAATCCCCTGCTCAAAGCAGGACCAACCCCAACAACCTTCATTTGGCCCCCTTGTGTATATGCATTATGATACGGTCTTTAATTATATGATCACATGCTCCCAGCTTCAGTCCCCTTCCCTGGAATCCTAATTCAGTCGGTCTGTACCCTACCTCCTGTCTATCCCTGACCTCACCCACTGGTTCCTAGTCTGTCCCCTTGTTCAGCCAGGCCCAGTCTTCCCCACTTCAGCCCAGCTCCTTGCCCAATCTCAGTGCCCCCCCCCCGCCACCCAGCCAGCCAACTGTCTCCTGGTTCCCACATTTCCCTCGCTGACTCCCAGTCTCCTTGTCCAAACAGTCCCTGTCTCCCCACTTCAACTCTTAGTCACAGTTTCTCTCTGCACTCCGGTTCTAGTCTCACCGGACTCTCTGTCCCTTTACTTCCCCTTGGTCTGTCTTTTGTCACCTCTGCATTTGTATCAGAGGCTTCCGCCTCCATGCTGCCAGGAGGCTTGTTGGGGGTAAGGCGGGGGAGGGGGAATGGCCATTGACAGCACAGGAGAGAGAGAGACTCTCAGTTCTAGTGTCTGGCCCCAACCCTAGCCTGGATCAGTCCTTAAAGGGAATGTCCTGCTGAGCCCCCATAACTCTGTGCTGCTGGAGTATGCTGAGTTGCTCTGTTAGGACAGTGTGCACAGGATCTGGTCAGCATTAGGAGCTGAGAGAAGCTTGAGAGTGCTTATTGAGTATATAATCTTCGGAGATTTTAGCTATCTGGTTTCTACTGAGCATGTGTGAACTAATTTTTTTTTCACAAGCTTATAACTGAGCCAAATTTGAGTGGATTTTCACAGGGACAGCAAAAGGCACATCCTTGGTACAAATGCCCACCTCCTGCTAAATAAAGTCTCTGCACCATACATGGGGGTGAGGGCCTGGAGCTTTTCAAAAAAAAAAAGGTCCCCAGAATTTAACATAAGCAAAACAATGCATCATATTTTTTCTCTGGCCGCATTCTCAGAAATGGCTGCACTATTCTGGCTGAAAATTTCCAAAAATATTCAGCCTGCAGCGGACACCCAGCATGGAAAATGTCAGCCCAAACGGTGAAAGTGTTGCAAAGTTATAAGCAACTGAAAACAATAAGAGTGTCCCAGCTAGAGAATTCCATAGAATGTTTTGAAAGTCCTAGAGAATGAGTATCGTCCTCTGGTTCTGTAAATAATTTCTGTATAAACCTCTTTACATTTTCAGAGAACCCAACTAGTTTAATATAGAACTTTCCATAAAGGCCGCACAACTCCACTGAAGTCAATGGAGTTGCACAGCATGTAAGTAAGCACAGAATTTGGCTCTAAGAAACCAGTGATGTGGTGCCAGTTTTTTAAACATTGGGCTTCTGCAGTAATTTCACTGTTAGTATGTGATTAAAATCTGCATCCTGTGGCATGCCTGTTGAGGGGGGGCGGGAGGGGGAATTGAAGAAATTCTTTTATTAGTTTTCCCATTTAAATAAAAACACTTTCTCATAACTATAATCAAGGAGAAGGATTCAGTACCTCTGGGTGAACGAATAGTATTAGCTAAATATTGCTGGCACAGTTAAGACTTTGTCCCTGAGAAATACACAGTGTACATTAATAATATAGCACAGTGTTCAGTTTGTGATTTGAAGGGGTTTAGGGAGGGAGTGAAGGGTTTTAGACTCTTCCCTCTTATGAAATTGTTTTGAAAATACCTGGTACTCAGTGAAATCTGGTTCCTTGCAAAGACACAAATTTGCTGTTCAGAAATATTTTTATGACACAAACAATTTATGTCAGGGATGATTTAGCAGCATCCAAAGAAGGAAAGCTTCTATCAGAGGCAAGGAAATCATTGCCCCTGCCCTCTCTTTAATTTTGTTTATGGAGTTTTAACAAGGATCTCCCAGTAGCCTGCTCCAGTTCCATTAGTGTCAGCTACAGGCCACATTCTGCTCCTATTGAGAATGGTACCTCTCTTCTGGATTCACACTGTTAGCAGAAGCTGGTGTTAGACCTATTAAATAGGCTTTCTTTTCTTACATATGAATATTCATGAAAATGGCCTGATTTACCATTTCTTGTAGGCTCATTTTTATTTCTGGTTGGCTTAATTGCTAAACTCAAAAGAGGGCAAAATAAAATAAGAAAAAAATGCTGTTTTAGATACATCAGATGAATGGCTATTCTTTTCCCCTCTTGCACAGACTTTGATTAGGGAACGGGTCCATAGTAAAGAGAAACAAACATAATTAGTTTCATCTTGGCACCAAATCTTTTCCTTTTAAGTAGCATGTATGTAGGAAAGACTACGGGGAAGTTACCAAATAGCAAACTCCTGATGATAACTCAGTCAATAGAACTGTGTTCTAGTTCAGTATTCACTATTTTATTTCAAAGTACCAAATTAGTTGTTATGATTTGATATATACTGAGCTAATGGATGTAAAGCCGTCCATTTTAAAGGCATCTTTATCCTACATACAGTACTTCTTCCCTTTATATCCACGGCATATTTTGGAAGCCAGAGAATTTCCACTGCGTGCTTTTTGAAGGACCATTCACAATGGCCCCTAAGGAAGTTGCAAGCTGCAGTATAGTAGCCTAACTTCATAGGTGACTTTGTAACAGAGCTCCATGCAGTGGCACTGCACTGAAAGTAATAAAATTACTTTGACAGCTAGTATTCCCTGTTGCTATAGAGTTTTCAGTGGAGTCTTGATTTCTCAATAGTTATTACATTTTGATTGCTTTGCTATCCCAGTGTCATGTAACAAGGCAGATAATTCATGTCCCTCCACTTGCAAAGGGCTCTGAGAGGGTGAGGTACAGAACTGGAGGGTCACAGCAAAAGTAAGGGCAGTAAGCTTAAAATAATGGCTGATCCTGCAATCTTTAATCAGGCAGACCTTGCACTGAGTTAGAGCTTATGCAGTTTACACAGGAGAGCTTATGCAGTTTACAAGGTTGTATAATCCATAGCAGAAGACTGTCAGCCACCTGGGATGAAGGCGGTCAGGCCTAGTGGTCAGAGCAGGTTTCAGGCCTAGTGGGTAGGGGCAGAGCTGGAGTCAGTAATCAGGAGCCGGAGCCAAAGGTCAAACTGGATGGCAGGAGATGGAGCGAGCAGGGTATCGGGCAAGGAGGGGTTCAAGGCAGGGCAGGATGCAGGCGAGGCTGGGTGCAAGGCAGGAGCAGCAGGAACAAGTTAAGGCAGGGGGAGGCACAATGGTGGGCATAAGCACTAAGAGTCCAGGGAGCTGCTGCTGCTCCCGGTTTAAGAGGCATCCTGTTGGTCTCTGTAGCCAATCAGGCAGCGCAGCTAATCAGGCAGCCTGCTGCAGATCAGCTGTACTGATGAGACTGCCTGGAGACTAACTCTGCTGCAGGTGCTGATTCCTGACACAGGCTTGGTAAAACTAGACCTCTAGCAGACCAATCTATCCTGGGGAATTTCAGCCTGGTGCCCAATGGGAAAAGAGGGGAACCACATTCACAGGATAATGCAGGGCTCAGCATGTGCAATTTGAAGGAGGCAGAGGTGGGAATGAAGTTTTTAGACTATTTTTTAGTTTTCTACCGTTTCACTCATTCCATTGAAAGGAGCCTGCAGTGTTGCTCAGGGGTTAGGAAAAAGCACTTTTTAGAAATTTCAGCAAAAGGTCTGCTGGCTAAACTAATGTACATGAGTTACTGTTGGTTGTGTTCTGGTGACATTTCTATGGCTATGACTGGCCCTGTTAACTTGGATGGGAGCTTTTCCTGAGAGAAAACTACAGGTTTGGGACCCATGTGGGTTTCATTTCTGCAGCATTTTGATTATTCTCATTTTCCTGATTCAGCCTTACAGAGATTAGTAATGTATTGAATTAAAGTGTGATAACACAAGGTCTTTGTGGCATAGTTATAAATGCAGGTTTAGAATTAGGAATGTCCTGTGTAATGAGGAATAATTGAGAGATGTTGACTGATATTTTGATATGAAAGTAATACTCTATAACCATACCAGCACTATAATTGTCCGGGCCCATCAAACAATACATCTAATGTAACAATGAACTAACTATCAATCCTACTTCAGTAACCAGACTCCCAATTTCCTACTCTCCATCCCATGGCATGTCCAGTCAACCAGTTCCTTAGCCCCACATGCTCGTACTGAAAGGGCATGAGTACTTGGTTCCTTATCAGTTCAGAACCTAATGGAAAGTATTTGAGCTTTTCTGAGCCTTAAGTGGCTGCATGAACCAGCACAATTCATTAGAGTGAATGTCTTCTTTCAGGAAGTCTGCTCTGGCATCTCACTGTGGTTGGTTGGCTCTCCAGAGTCCTGGCAGCCCAAATAGTACCCAGATTTCTTTCTATTTTTTCTACTCAGCTTCCGCAACTAGCTCTTTCATCATCAAGTCTCCTGTAGCAGAACAGCCCACATATAGCGCTTGGCACTGTGAGCTGAACTTCTTGTGTCCTGGCACCTACCCTTATGCTTTGCTTGTCCACATATTATCGTTATATAATGTGCAACCTCCATTGTTTCTGATCCGCCTAATTTTTTAGCTGGAGTGGCTGATTTCACTTTCCTAGCACTAATAATCTCCACCTTTTGTTCTTGACTGGCTTGTGTGGAAGACAACATCATTTATGCAAATAAATTCAGTTATGTTTCTACTCTCCCCTGAATCAGTTCGTGCTATGCCAGTAAAAGTAGATTTCCCCCCCACCCATTTTTCAATAACAAAATTTCTTGTGCAACCAATTATACACAGCCCATTAAAGTCACAAGAGCATTTTCTGAGCTCTAATCTTGGTTGGCAGGCTCCTATCCTGTTTCACCTACATGGTGATGTGGGTCCTTGCATGACTTTCCAGCCAGCCTGCTCTTTTTTTTCTAATAACGTGCAGTGCCTTAGAGACCTAAAAATCTTCCTAAGTCATCTACTCCAATATGTGGGATTGTTCCCTACAATAGAGTTTCTGCTGTTTTGTCCAATCTAGGTATAAGTGTCTCAAGAGATGTGGCCTCCACTACTTTTTTGGGAGACTATTTCATTGCCTAATTAATCTAGTTTTTCCTGATATTCAGCCTAAATTGTCCATCTTTTAAATTTCTCCTCATTACTCTTATTTATAGCCTCTTGGGCTGTGCTAGACAATTACTCTACCTTCTTGCTTTTTATGCCCTTTCAATACCATTGCAGGCAGTTATAGCCCTGATTAATTATTGCTTTCCAAGTTACATATTCTTGGGGTCAAATTTTGCTCCTGAATTTATACGGGGTTGCAAAGGTGTAACCGAGAGTAAAATTAACCCTTGGTATAAAACAGCATTCTGCAACTGCCTCTGTCCTCTTCTCTCTCACATACATCTTCAACCCTGTACCTTCCCTTAGTTCTCTCCGCTCCCGTATGTTACCCACTATATTATGAGTTACTTCACTGCTGCATTCTAGCCACCTCCTTGCACCATACAGGTCTTCATTCCCAACGGTTTCTATCCTCTTCTTCCTAACTTTCTGCTTCATGAGGCTTTCAATTTCTCTTGGGTGCAAAACCTAGTTACTTTAAGAATTTACCAATTTTAGGAATTTATCACCATCCTTCAATCTGCAGGGTTATCATCATTACCAGTAAGTGCATTTAAAGGAAAATCTTTCACAAACAGTAGTCCTAGAAGTTCCTGTCAAATAATGTGGGTGTTCCACATAAGAATTACACTATTTCTTCATTAAATGTTTTCTCACTTAGAAGTTATCAGCGCCAATGAAAATGTCCATATGTATGTGTGCTAGAAAGCACCCAAATCACACATCTATACCCAGTCTTTTGCATCCTCTATGTATTTATTAATATGATTCATTTAGTTGCATATCTAATCTTAAGGAAAATTTATCCATCCTAGGCCCTACGAGCCTTTGACATGATTAAAATTGCAACGACAGAAAAGATCAAACCAGCAACTTCCCTAAAACCAGAAAGCATTCTATCAGCGATAACGATTACACCCAAATGATGTCTTGTCAGACCCCATCAGTTGCAGGCCCATTACATACCCCTTGCCTCAAAAGCCTGCAAAAAGTGACAGATTGTGCAGTGTGTCTTGAAATCAATAACCCTGGGCTAATTTGAAACAAGGAGGGAACTCAGCTCTCAAACTGAGAGGAGCCCTTGGGGAGAATGCCTTGCTGGCAACTTCCTTCATTTATACCCAGAGGGCTCTAGTTTTAGCACCTCCTCTCACTACATTTATGCAGAATGGCACAGGGAGAGAGATGTTCTCTCCACCAGACAGAGTTTCTAAACCATTTAGGGCTTTATTGGTAAATAGCGCCACATCAGACAGCATCAAAAGGCAGCCAACGCAGATCTCTGAGCACTGGTACCACATGCAGAGTTGGGCAAATAACTGATCTTTCCGTTCTCTGGAAGTTCCGAAAAATAAAGATAAAAATTGGTTAGACCCAGACTTGAATCCACAATTGGTGAAAAATTTCAGTGAATCAAAAAAATCCATTTTGACATGAAACCTTTTGTTCCAAGGATTTTTAAAGGGCTAGACTCAGAAACAGCTGGATGCATAGTCAGGTGACTAGGGTGCTCATCTGGCATATGGGGGTACATCTAAACTGCAGTTAAACGCACACGGCTGGCCCATGTCAGCTGACTTGTGCTCACTCTGCAGCATTGTTGTGTAGATGTTTGGGCTGGAGCCCAAGGTCTGGGACCCTCTGAGGCGAGAAGGGCCCAGAAGCCCAGGATCAAGCCCAAGACCAAAAGTCTTCACAGCAATTTTACAGCCTGAGCGAGCTGACATGGACCAGCCACGGGTGTTTAATTGCAGTGTAGATGTACCCTGAGAGTCCCAGTGTGGAGAAGGGATTTGAATTTGGATCTCCCACATTGCAGAAGCACACCCTAGCCATTGAGCTGGGATATTCTGGTGTGAATTTTTCTCCATCTCTTCTGCTGAAGCTGGTCCACTGTGCCTAAATAACTAAATAGTCATGAGAGCAGGGCCTTGAATTTGGGTCTCCTACATCTTTGGTGAGTGTCCTAACTGTAGGTTTTTAGAGTCATTCTTATTCTTTGGCCCAATGACTATTCATCATAACAATGAATAGCCATTAGATCAGGGAAAGAAGACCCTGTGTGCCAGTTTTCCTCTCCAGATATTGCTCTATATCCACAGATAGCTTCACTCCCTCGTTCACATAAATGTATTCCCCATCTCAATGCATCTTCCGAATGTCCTTTAATACTATGTCAGTCCACTCCAATATCAAACCTACTCGAATGGACATTTTAGTATTCTTGGTGGTGGTATGCAATTCCAATATGTACATTCATAAACCTGGCACCAATTTCTTTCTCATTCTACTGAACATAACATGCTGGTCAACATCTAGAGACTGTATTGCACCCTTTTTTTCTCTTCCTTGGATTTAGATATGTACGTGTACAACTCTATGAGAATAATCTTATAAAGAAAACAAATCACTTGCATATAAAAATAAGCATTTAAAACTGGATAGCCTTTAATGGATTTTTCAGGCAATCATTCATGTTATAAGAGCTGTGTTAATGGCTGGGTCTATGAGAGACTATTGGGGACATAACTGATACCTGCTGGTTATGTACAGTACATCCACATAGCTTAACTGAAAGCCTATATTACCTCTCTTATTCTGTATTATGTAGCACACAGTATAGTGTTTGCATTTCACGGTATGCTGCTTGAATTTGTTTGGACAGTGTACAATTCTACAGATTATATAGAGACGCCACTATAAACTGTGTTTGTAGCTCTGTCGGTCCCAGGATATAAGAAAGACAAGGTGGGTGATGTGATATCTTTTATTGGACCCACTTCTGCTGGGGTGAGAAACAAGCTTTTGAGCTTACACAGAGCTTGTCGTCTTTGGCGAGCACAATCGATCACCTTGTCCAGCTTCACACACTGCACAAAAAGGGTACGAGTAACAGCAGCAAGCAAATCCACAAAAACATATACGTTTTAAGTGAGGATTTCAATGTAGCTAAGTTAACTTTGTCAGCTGATTCCACATGAGATGTGAGGGTATTGTACAAGAGAGGGGCAGCAAAATGAAACAAGCTGAACTTACAAGGCTGTGTCAACACCCATGGGGCAAAATGGGTACAAGGTTGAGATCATCAATATTTTCAATGCCTTCTCAGCAGTTAATGTCAGGCTGTCCTCACACTTTGGCACTAAGTGGGGATGAGAAGGCACAGTTAACAGCACAATACAATACTGAGAAGATTAGCATAGTTCGCATGGATTTCGCAGCTGCTCCTATCATATTAGATTTAACGGAGCATTTTTTATAGTTCCTCTGAATAGGGAAAGTATATTGAAGTGGCCAAGGTTATTGAGATGTTTATACTGAAAGTAAGGGTATTGGGCCGGGTTCTGATATCTTTTCACTGGTGTAAATCTGAAATGACTCTACTAAACTCACTGTATTGACTCCATATTTGCACTGGCATAATAGATCAGAGGCTGGCCCCCTGTGATGTTATAGTCAGACAAGGCACATAACAGGGCTAAAAACTGTAATTTGCTTTTCTTGCTTAGTTTTGTATATCCAGGCTTTGGCCCTTAGCTCAGGAAAGCTACTGTGAATCAAAGAGTAGTATCCCAGGCAGTACTGATATGTTTACTCTCATTAGTGTTATTTGCAAAGGAAATGCAACAAAATGTGGCGCATGCATTAAGGAGGAATTATTCAGTTTGAGCAGGAAGTAAGGAAGCAAGGTAGTGTAATACTCTTGCTTTTATTTCACTATTAGAGGACCACGATGCGATATTATGGAACAGTGTTGGGGGAGAGGCCGTGCCTATCTTAGTATTCTGTATGGTACTGAGCACACTGGTGGTGATTATTAATAATGATTCAAAATCAGATATGGGATTTCATCCCTACATTTCATAACTGATTTTTTTCTCAACATGATGATGGTCATGATCTTCAGCGATGTAAATTGAAATAGCTTCATTTAATTCAGTGGAGCTACACTCGTTCATGCCAGCTTCAGGCTTGGCCCAGTATTTGAATCAAGAAAGATTGTATTTAACAGCTGTGTATCACACATATCATATTCAATAGGGAAGTGCACATCCAAGGAAACAATAACAGGGACTTATTGACAAAAAAGAACATACAAAAAAGGAGAAAAGGACACTCATGAGTCCTCAGTAGGAATTCCCATACTACCGCACTAACCTGGAGGCATTTGACCGTGCACTCCTGTGGGCCTCAATTCCTGTAAGCCCTTGTGTAATGCACAACAGGGGGTGCCAAACTGTTGTGCTCCAGCTCAAGTGTGATCCGAGAGCACTGTCCCCACTGCACTGCAAAGTATTAAATATCAATCCCTGTTAGTGCCCATGCAAGCAGATGTTTGTTCCAAAGGATTTTCTCTTCCATGCTAACTTTGCCACACCAACCCAGTTTAATCTGTGAAGAGGTCGTGTGTGTGTGTGTGTGTATGCGTGCGCGCACAAAATGTTCCATCCTGTGTAACTTTCCTTAACCTCTTACAATCATCAGTCTAAAGTTGGTAATGTATAGTACACCCTAACCTCTTAATAGGAGGTTTTTTCCCCTTGTTTACTTTATCTCATGTTGTAGAGTGCCATGTTACCATTCTTCGAGAACTCTCAATTCTTAGGCTGCTTCAAATTTGCTTTCCACATTTTCCTACTTGTGTTGCTTAATATTCATGCTTTACCCCCCCCCCCCCAAATGTGGCAGCAGTAACTTTTGTCCCATAAGGATATTCTGATAGAGTTCAAAGTCTCTGCCACATCCATTTTTTGCGATAAATTCCAATCAAAATATTTCCTGCCATATCCAGTACCGGCAGGCAAACCAGTAAGCCTAAATCTACATTTCTTCTGAATGAAACATTAAGAGAGTTTTATTTGTTCATTATTTCTCAGTGCTATTTGTTTTCAGAGACTTTAAGAAATAGTTTTAAAATCTGAGAAGGAATATATAATTACTTTTATTTTGTTGCAGTATGTTACATTAGTTCTCATACGGTGTGTGATTTGCAGATGTTTTCAGAAACTGCAGGTTCCATTTTAAGATAAGCATCATCAATATCTTGTGACAGGTTTTTCCCCTCTCCTTTATCCTGTTGCCTGGCCTTGCTCTGTGTGTGTATGCATGTGCGGCCTCAGATTGGGAGAGAGATGTCTGACTTTATGGTTGACCTGGAAAATGGTGTGTAAAATATTGTAATGCATCAATTTATCAAGCCATCTCCCCTGAGAATACTGAGGGAGTTGATTGAGATCACTATATTAGACAGCTTGGGCATGAGACCAAAGTTAATATCCTTCATATATAAGATGTGCAGTTACGCTTTCAGCTCACCTTTGTTATTTTAATTCCTTGGAAACCCATCTTCTACTTTTAATACCCCCAAAGAGGAACAGCTTGTAGAGGTGTGACCTGGGCTCCACAGAAACAAACAAATGTGAATTTCCTTGCTTACCAGTACCATAATTGCGACAACTGGTCTGACTGCTAGGCCTTGGAGTTCCAGCTTTCACACACGGTACAAAACTCTATAAAAGAAACAGCTCTTCTTTTAGATATGCTGTACTTTTTTCACTTTACAGCGTTTTCATCATCTTGCTGCTGATGAAGTAACATATTAAAAATGTACTTTATATTCATGTATGGTTGATGGGGTCTAAAAAGGGGCAGAGAATGGCTAGATCATGATAAAACTACTGGAGCCAGGCAAAAATCAATGGATTTGAATCTCAGGGTTTCCTGCAAACTCCCCCCCGCCCCTGATTTTTTTTTTTTTTTTGATTCTCATAAATTTATATCCCAGAAATTTTGCTTGGCATTTCAGGTTTAAATAACCGTCCAAAACGGGAGTTTTTCATCTGGTTTTGAATCAACAGTACTTTTAGCATAGTCACCACTAGGGCGTACTACATCCCTGTGTTCACTCCCTACATGCTATTGCAGTCATCTTTGCACAAGTTATGCCTTGTACGGTATCATTTGAAAACTCATAACTTGCTGATCAGTAATACCATGGTAAAAAGTGTGTAGCAACTTTATGCATAAAGTTATAAATTTCCCTGTATTATGTTAAAAATACATGTTCAGACTCAATGTAGCACCAAACTGGACAAACAGATTTGTCTTGAACAAAGGAGTAAATGCTTGTTTCAATTTGCATTTAAGCAGTAAACAGAGTCATTAAGTAGGAAGGGGGAAAACAAAAGAAAGTTCACAGAGGTGAAAAAGGCCAGAACGGAACATTCATCTTCCAGAAGACTGCCTGTCTCGTTCTCAGCTGGAAATGCTTTTCGAAGAGGGGCTAAAAAACTATAAAAAGGAGGGGCAAAGGCCTCTTCTCTCTTCCTGCCCACCTCATTCTCTGCACCTGAGCAGACAAAGCAAACATCTGTTGGACTCAGGGGGAGGGGTCCTGACCTGAATAGTTTGGTTAGTAAGACTGCTGGAAGCATGTGATGAGAAACTTTGCATGAATCTGATATAGTTTGTTAGGCACTAGAAAGCATTTTATCTTTATTTTTGTTGTAATCATTTCTCACTTCTGCCTCATTACTTATACTCACAAAAAATCTCTCTTTGTAGTTAATAAACTTCTTGTATTGTTTTATCTAATCTAGTGTGTTTCAGTTAAAGTGTCTGGGTAATTCTATTGAAGATAATAAGTTGTTCTGTATTTATTCCCTTAAAGGAATAATAGATTTAATATATTTGGACTGTGCACAGTAGGGCTGGGTAGTACAAGTCATACATTTCTGGGAAAATCCAGGACTGCGGGTGTGTTGGGGTCAAGGCTGGTGAGAGCCAGGGTGTGACTGGCAGGCTGCAGTTACACAAACAAATCTGGGAGTGACTTGCATGCTGGTGGCTGTTTGTGAGCAGTCCAGGTTGAAGGCCACAACAGCAAAGCATTGTGAGGCACCCCAGGTTACAGGGGAGGGGTGACACAGCCCCCCACTGGTCTGGATTGTACTCCAGGAAGTCACAACCACCCAATACAGGAAATCAGCCCACATCTTACTTTTGAAACTTGTCTGCATTTAGTGAACCTAGTTGTGATAATATTTTCTACAAAGTTGGCCTGAATTACAGCATTAGAATTAAGACTGCAATCCTGCAGACTGCTGCAGGGAGTGTGGGGGAGAGAAGTGGTAGCACTGAGCACTCCGTGGCAGCTTAGCAAGAGTGCTGAGCATTGAGAAATGTGCAGATTGCTTTTTGGCATGGCAAACCTCTGGGCCCACACTGAACTGAGCACTGATGAGAAAAGCAGTGGGCATCATAGGATGGCAGTAATAAAAAATGGTAAGGGCACAGGTAATTAAGTAGGTTCAATGAATATAAATGGAGTGCACATTGGTCACTTCTAAGTTACTCCTACAGGCAAGTCGGAGTAGCAGCTCACTCTGATCAGTTACAGACACAGAAATGTCCTCAAAGTTTCTAAGAAAACAATATCACTCACAGGCAGCTTCTTGGTGATGGCATATTCCGGGCACAGTATTCTTACCAGCCTGCAGTGCCTGCTATCTTCAGGGTATTTTATGTTCCTGAACAATGGGTAGTGAAGCACCATACCCAGCAGTCCCTCCAGTGGCTCAGTGCTGCCCTCATGCCTGTCATCTGCAGAGACCAGGGAACTTTGACTGGTTTGGGGTTCTGTTATAAAAGTTGCACACAGGACTAGAAATTATGTATTGCTTATGTGATATTCATTTTCTGGTGTCAGCGTGAGCTGCAGAACATGTCTTGATACTGTCAAGCAGACTTGGAATTTTTTTTGTTTTGTTTGTACTGTTAGAGGCATAGATGGGGTATCTCTTTCATTGTTGTCAAATAGAGGGTAGGAAAATGCTGAAGCAGTCAAATGTAATTTTGCTAGCCCGCAGCAATATCCATAGCTCCATTACCATACCCCCCACAAACCACCTGCTGACTGCTGCTTCCATTTCACGTCAGATACCCGTGATCCAAGTTGACAGCAGCTGGGCCGCCTACTTCTCCTCCAAAAAGGACACTTCTTAATTTTTACATCATTTTAATTCATCTTAGATTTTATTGACATATAACATCACAAGGTGCACTGGACATGCAACAACATAAAAGTGATGCAAGACAGCGGATCAGAAAACAGTGACAACTGAAGTGCATGTTCTGGCTTATATTTAGACAGATGGGGATCATGGGTATTTGGCCTCTTTAAGCTCTAGAATATTATCAAGTACTTGTTCTCACAGAAAAGTAAAATTCCATTTTATGTATCTTGACCTGGAAAAAAAAAAAGTAATTTACTATGATAAGTTACTACCTGTAAAACTCTGCAGAATCAAACTGTCACCCAAAACTATTCAGTTAATTATTTTACCCCATATTTACAAGCCTTTTCACTCCAGAGGCAGATTAAGACCAAAGCAGGCTCAAATCCACCTACGCTTTTCTGCTCCTACCCTAATACAATAATTTAGCCCTATGTCAGTGGTGGGTGGCATATTGAACTCCACATTGCTCTCAGCAACAGCTTGTTCCCTTTCCTTTCTTCAGGCTCTTTGAACTGTGGCTTGCAAGATGGAAGGAAGGCATCTGGGACTTAAGCACCAGTAGATGGCCACCAACTACTATGCCCCCTCTCTGGAAAAGCACTTAGGTGCATGTTGCATTATAAGCACTGAGTAATCCCATGATTTCAATGGGGTTATTTCCATGGTTAAAGTTAAGTATGTGTTTAAATGCTTTGCTTGGATTGGTGCTCATCAGCTGGATGAATTTTTGCCTGTTGCTTGCTGACGTGCTGCTCTGTCAAGGCCTGCCTCTGACCATGAGAACTTGCTTTCAAATATACTGCTTGGATCTGCCTGTATTGCAATTCCTGATCTTTGCTGGAAATTGAAATAATGTCCCCAAATGAGAGGCTATTGTGATAGCATTTCATACCCAGCCAGAACTGAGGTACCAGACATCTCACAAGACCTCATTTTTTCTCTTCTATTTTCAGATCAACAAGGCTCAGATAAGCCTTGTCAAAATAGCCACCCAAATTTAACTCTACCTTCCACCTTTCGGTGTTTTGTCAATCCCTACCAAAGCTACCAGCAAAATTGGCACCCTTCTGGGCATGGACAGGCTTGGAGTCTGAACTACCCTCAGATTGAACCAACCGGGGCTGTGGCATATAGGTGAGACAGTGTGGTTTCAATGTACTCCTTTTGTGGACAAAGAGGTGTCTTCAATCTCCAGAGCAGTCAGTCAGCATCATTCTTTAGCAGTACAGTCAGTTTTAAAGAACGTAATGCCCTCTCACACTAATTCAGTTATTTTACTTTGCATAGCAACAAGCACTGTGAGAATGGAACTTCAAGCTCTGAAGTCCAAATGAAACATTTCTGCACCCTGTCTGTACACTCTGCTTAGCCTGGTAGCTGTTTAGGGTGAGGACCTTTGTTTTGTTCTGTGTTTGTACAGTACCTAGCACAGTGGGCCCTGGTCCATGGCTCAGCCTTCTATGTGCTACCACAGTACAAATAATACACATCAGTAAATGCATTTATATTGCAAATGGGCACATCATTTTATTTAACACTAATCTATTAACATCATAAGTGTGTAGATGATTGTTGTATAAAAGAGAAGACCCTGACCTCTACTTTCCCTTTTAACAGGTAATGTAATGTCTGTACATGTGTTGGTCCATTAGAGAGTGCTGATTGTGATATTAATCTTTGGTATGTTAATCCTTGGTATGCTCAAGGTATGTTGTTTTCCCCCTCAAAATGCTATTTCCAGAGGTTTATTGCTAAGGTGTGCAAATTCACTCAAGGCTGAGACCTGCTTTTCAGTAAAGTCTCTGTTTGGAAGCATTTTTGTTCTCTCTCTATTTAGTTATAATGTGTTTTTAAATAAGCGTATCTATATATGAAAAATTGCATTACTTTTTATGGTTTCACCTTCTTCTGTTCTAATTCAAAAATCAATTTGATTTATTTTTTAAATTAAATGTTGAGTCTCTAGTCTATAAACTGAACTGCTGCCTTTGGATTTATATATTTCAATTTTGTTTTTATTTAAATACATGAAACTTTTAGCAATATCACTTAAACATATGAATGGTAACTTTATGTTGTTGCAAAAACATAAGGCCCAGATATAAGAAAACATTTAGGTGCCTGTTGAATCTTGAGTAGCTCCATAAAGGTCACGGGACTACTGATTCACTTAAAATTAAACACCGTGTTTAAGTGCATTGCTAAAGTGGATTCTAAACACAGTGACTATACTAATGACTGTATCTAAATTGCAGGAAATAGATTCTGATGCTTACACTGTTGAAATCAATGGTTACTTTGTCTACACTGGTATAAATGAAACCTGAATGTCACAATAGCCATTATGTAAAATACATACAAAGTTACACTGGATAAATACGTACATCTGAATTTGTTGATCTATAGGGTGTGATACAAGGCTTAACTATTTGCGGAAGGATAAAGTTTGTTTAAGGTTGTACAATTTTATTTGGGGGTGTTGGAAGGAGCTATGATTTTGGGGGAGTTGAGGTGGGGAAGTTTCAGTTCTTCATCGAGTAGTAGCCTTGTGGCTGCTCCACGTCAGGATGCGTGTGGACCCATGCATGTATGATTGGAGATAGCACGGGGGCAGTGTCCACAGGTCCACACCTACACCCTAGACCCTTCCTGCTCCAGTACAAGGGCATACAGGGAGGGGACAATCTGCTGCCACTCCAGTTTCTTTTCAACTGACTGTGGCTTAAAGATGGATCATTGAAGTGTACATAACCTGGCCTCGTGGTTTGCTACGCCTCTTGCAAAAAAAAAGTAATTAATTTTATTTTCATAGTATTTTTTTGTTTGTTTTTAGCACACTTTGTGCTTTTAAAAGTGTGGGGGGTATTCCTCTTCCCATTTGTTTTGTTTCTTTTCCTGATTTGGGCCTTTGTATTTCTTGGGCCTTGATTCGTGGAGCCAAATGTGGCTTATGTCCAAGACCCGATGCTTCAAACCATGTCTGCGGGGATTAGAATGAGGGTCTGCAGTCCCTGGGATGGTTGATGTTCCCATAGTGCTTCCAGGAGGCTATGCAGAGCCACAGCCAGGGGGCAGTGCAGAGAATAGGCACCGCAGGAAGTACTTTCCAAGTGACCCAGAGTGGCCATACCCTGCGCACCTCTGATTGTCCAACCACCGTATTTAACCCTGGAGGGTGCCCCAGGAAGTTGTCTGGGCAACAACTCAGACTTTGGGCCTGTTGGAACTCTAGACTTCCCCTTGTCTCCTGATCTCTGGAGTCCAATTGCAGCCTGACCCTGACTCTTGACTCTAGTGTGGCACTCTCTCTGATTGCCGGTCTCTGACTCTGGCATGACTCTGATCTGATTCCCGCCTCCTGATTCCAGCTTTGTACTTTCTTTGGTTTCCCAGTCTGACTTTGACCCCAACTTTTGCTTACTGAACCCAGCTCTAGTGATTCTTCTGACTCCTGCTCACCTACTACCATTCCTGACATGTGGATCTCAGTCCAGCTGTAACCGCTAGGCCAGACCACTAGTGCCCTGGTCCCTTACAAAGTCTATCTCAATAGGTGAGCCCTGCACAGATACAAAATTTATATCCACGAATGCGGACATCTGCGGACATAAATCGGTATCCGCAGGGCTACAGGCCTCTACCAGGAACCACAGTGGCGAAAGCAGCAGCATGTCAGGCCACTGTTTGCAAAAGCCAGCGCCCCACGCCAGCCGCTCCTCAGGCGTGGCTGTACCACCCCCAGCCCTGCCCAATGGGGCGGCGTCAGGCTCATTGGCAGCTGTCCCTGCTCATGCTAGTGTGCGCAAGGGACTCTCACGCTCCCAGAGCGTCTGAGCCCCTTGCACACACGAGCATGACTAGGCCAAGCTGTTGGTGAGCCTGGTGCCCGCCCCAGTGGGAGGGGCTGGGGGTTGTGCAGCCGTGCCCGAGGCGCTGCTGGCACAGGGCGCTGGCTCCTGGGAGCGGTGGCCCGACATGCTGTTGCTTTGGCTGCTGTGGTTCCTGGTAGAGCTCTGCAGCTCCACTGATATCCACTTTATAACCGTGGGTATAAATTTTGTATCCGTGCAGGGCTCTACTAAACAGACGTGCAAGTTCCCGCCGCTGCATAATAGGATGCGAGTTCTTCACATTAACTGGTGTGTGGCTTTGCTGTCCAGCTTGATTTTCTGATTCACTTTTGAGAACAGATATGCCAGTCACAACCTCAGTGCTGCTATGGAAGAGAAGTGTCTTCGCTTCTCTCATACCAGTGCCTTATTCCTCTCAGAAAATCTTGGGCTTCTGTTGCAGATTTCCACTGATGTTCTAATAGTCTGTGACTATGTGCTGCAATGGAGATTGTATGTTTTAAGCTTTTACCAATGGTAAATCTAATTTGCCAGTGTGATCTTGGATATGTCAGTTAGCTTAGCCTCAATATTCTTATCTATAATTTGGGGGAAATCATATTCTTCCTGCTTTATAGGAGTGGAGAAGCATAATTAAATAAATTTGTAAATGCTCTGAGTGCAATATTAAGAATACTTTGGGGTGGCATGTATACTTTCTGCCACCACCACCTCCGACAAAAAACAGTGTAAATTTTTGGGCAAAAGCAGCCTCTTGAATTCTTGCAAAAATCTATGTCATGATAAATGTGTGGTGCCAAATGTTGCTGAAAAATTCCAGAATATCATGTAATTGCACCAATTTCGTGGAAAGCCAGAGAACTATAAATCCAGACACATTTCATCTCCCAAAACATTCACAACAAATTTCACACAGTCCTAATTCCAGTTATTAGAACTATTTCAACTTTCACAATTAAAATGTTATTTGGGGATGGGGAGGGGAGGAAAGGCTCTGGGAGTCTAAATTAATTCAGACATGGGCTGGAAAGGGGATTTTTTCACATGGTCCCAGTTCAATCTTTTGATGCTTTTCCTGCCTACATTTGATTTAGGAGAGAATGTTTCACATCTGGATTTTTCAGAATTTCCGTAAAAAGTGAGAGTTGAAACAAAAGCAAGAAGTTTTGGTATTTGTTCTGTTCTTCCTACCTGCATACACAGATGGCTAATTGGCCATTATGTACCCCGCTGGGGATTTTCAAGGCATAAGAAAAAGATGTCCATGGGCATTTTAGATCCAGCATGTCTACACATGCATCATTTTTCTTGCTAGAAAAAGAACATGGACTTTTTTTTAAAAAAATGGGAAGTTGTCGGTTGTTGTGGCTTTTGATAAATATGGGGGCTAAATTCCATTGCATTCAGGGTGATTTAACCAAAACAGAGCTGAGGAAGAAGATGAAGACTCATTCTCTGGCGTTCTCTACACTGGCCGAGCAAAATTCAGTTCAGCATCAAAGGAGGATAAATGTAATGGCAGCCTTTTGTTCTGTGAATGCTGTCACAGAGGGCTTGAAAGCCTGAACAAATAATGAGAGAGGCAGAAAGAGCAGCAGCAAGTTCATGAGGGAGACAGCGCAGCAGAGAGCAGGAACTGCTGGAGGGAATATCTGTCGCTATAATCATAGCAGAGACAAAGGGAAAACCCAGAAGCCAAGGGAGCTTGCTGTGAGCAATAATCTGAATATAAAAGTGCAAAGTCTAGAGTGGAGGATGAGATTCAGCAATATCACTTCCCTAAATCCTCCTCATTACTTTTCCCCCTCACTTTTGTGGTTTGATTACCTCGCAGCTCAGTCCTTGATCCTTTGAATCTTTCACTCTCGCGTACTCTTTTTAGAGTAATTTGTATTTTTATCACAGCAGAGGAGCAGTCTGGCCTCGCCATTAGTTTCTATCAGCTCAAATCTTGCTAGTTACTGTAGTTACTTTTCCCACTGATTCCAATAATCGCACTTTGGGGATGGGGGTGGGGAAACTTAAGCGAGTCAATTGTTATCTCCTGCACAGGAAGCCCAGACAGCCAAACATAAGCTCTTTTTCAATGCTGTGTACTGTAATTTTCAGGATTACTTACAGTTAATGGTAACCCTTGATCAGGATATCTGTAAGTAATGGGGCAAAAATGATAAATGTCATTTTCAAAGAAGAGGCATGTAGGATACTTCTCTAAAATATGAACCCATGATTGTAGCTGCGCGCACAAATTATGTGTGCATATTTGTGTACGTAACTACCTGTTTGTGGATGCAACCTAAGGGCATTTTTGGTTACATTTTCAGTACTGTACAGGTAGGACTCCTAATAACATGAGGTGCAACTGTACCCAAGCATCAGAGAACATTATTAAGACCTTGTTGTATTTCTCATTCTTTGTTTTCAATTTTAGAAATATTGGTGAGTGGCAAAAATGGTTATTTATGGACCCAATTTCATTTACAAACTTATTTAATGCAATCAAAACAACTGCAGCAATTGTTCAGATATATTACATACATTTATTATTGGTAGGCATTACTTACAGCAATATATTTCAGTTTTATGGTCAAAGTTCACGTAAAGTTCAAAGGGTTATTTCTGACTGACTATTTAAAAGTACCTCTGCTAAACTATAAATTAATCATGCTCTCTAAACCCTCCAGAGCAGTCATAGCTGTGTACAGCTCTTTGGGTCATTTTTTTCCTGTCTGCATTAAACAAGATGTAGAGATGGTTGAATTTTTTTTGTAGGAATATTTTTGACCAAAAATGGCTTTTCAACCAGAATAAATATTTACATGGGATACTTTTACAGTAAAAGCTGTGTTATCTAGCACTTTACCGACTGGAAAGCTCTAGAAACTGGCATTTCTGATATCTCCCAATAAAAATCTTCAGTCTAGTAACCAGGACTGATGCAGAAGCTATTTGAGACCCGAGTATTTCCAAGAACAGTCTGACTATGCTCGAGTTAGCCGAGAAGAGCCGAAGGCTGTTCTTTCCTTTTTTTTGTCCGCCATTGTGATCGATTGGTTTATTACATGGTGTATTGTCCGGTGTTTATCGTAAAGTATCAATGCCACCGTACCAATATGGCATCCAAAATACCAGCAAAAAGCAAAGGAGAGAAGCGTAAGAGAATTGTTTTGACATTAAAACAGAAAATCGATATTTGTACACGTCTTGAAAAGGGCGAGATTAGGAATGTTTATTCATTTTATTGTATTCTAATACTTTGAAAATTAGTAATCCATTGGTAAGTATAATTCTTAGTTAACCAGAATTTTTGACTAACCGCACCCTCTATTGCCCTAACATGCCAGATAACAAAGCTTTTACTGTATATTGATTTTTTTCCCCAAGAACAAAAAAATGAAAACTGAAAAAAAAAATCAGTTAAAAATAACATATGCAAGTGGGTTTTTTAAACCTAAATTTTAAAACAAAAACCCATTTTTTGTCGCTGAAAATGGTTTTTAAAAAACAAGAGAGGGAGGATGATCCAGTGACTCGGGCACTAGCCTTGGACTTGGGAGACCTGGGTTCAATTCTCTGCTCTGACACACACTTTCTTTGTGACTTTGGGCGTGTCACTTAGCTTCTTTGTTCTTCGGTTCCCACTTTATCTAATAAGGATAAGATCACTTCCCTACATTGCAGATACCACAGTAATGAAGACCATATACGTGCCTAGGATAGATACATAGAAAATTTTAAAAATTTCCTGTGGAAAATAATTGGCAATTTATGAGCACAGTACGCTTGCTATCTCAGGTTTTTGGTCTCATCCCTGTTCTGAAACTGACAGTTCCAGTTATGGAAAACTTGTCACTGACCCAGATCTGAATCTTGCCCAACTTGGGGCAGAGGCAGTTTTTTCAGGGCAATTCAACAGCTTGTGGAGACTGTAAATATGTTTATAGTATGTTGAAAGAAAGAAACCTGGTGGTTGTCCGAAGCTGTTAAAGGATTTTGAATGTTAGAATAAATCCTAGGGCATGGGTTAGTGGATTGAGGCCAACTGAGTTACTCAAAATTCATTGCACATGGTTCTCGCCTCCAGATATTGTATGTGCCTATTTAATACATACATTTATAGTATACTGTATAAGCCTGTGGTGGGCAACATGCAGCCCGTCACGGTAATCTGCTGGCAGGCCTCGAGACAGTTTGTTTACATTGACCATCCGCAGGCACGGCTGCCCGCAGCTCCCAGTGGCCACGATTCTCCATTCCCAGCCAATGGGAGCTGTGGGAAGCGGCGCCGGCCGCAGGGGCGTGCTGGCCGCCACTTCCTGGAGCTTCCAACTGGGAGCCACGGGCGGCCGTGCCTGCAGACGATCAATGTAAACAAACTGTCTCACGGCCCGCCAGCAGATTACCCTGACAGGTTGCCCACCACTGGTATAAGCCTTTTAAAGATGTAAGTGTAAATTATATACAATACATAAAATGTAGAACATATATAATAGTACACAGTGTAGTACGCACCTTTTATATCATCCACTCTCTCACACTCAGAATATATGCAAACCCAATCTGTAAAGTGGATGAATGTGTTATCGAAATCGAAAGTTGTCAGTGTGATCTATTAGCACTAGTTCTGCTGTCAGCTGTTCTATAAAGCACAAATTCAGGAGCCTATTCTCCCTGATGGTAGTGGGTACTTACATATTATACCAATTTATTATTATTTTGCTGATTTCGGTAGTGCCTATCACTATGGCAACTTTTATTACAGGGATTAGAACACAAAACAAGAATAGATAATCAAATAAACACAACCAATGTGCCTTGTATTGTGACCTAAATAAAAATTTAAGGAGGCTAAAAGCAGATTGAAACCCCTGAGCAGGAATGGCATAGCTCAGGAAATTGCTACCGGAGCCCAGAGTCTTTCATTGGATGGTCATTGGTTAGAAAACATTTGACCAGGTGGGTGGGAACCAGAAGTCATCACTGATAGCTGTTTGCAGTCTGTGTGGAAGGATTTTTATTCTCAGTCTAGTTCCTTGGGTATACATTACAAAACAAAGCGTCTTAATTGCTGTTAATTTTCACATTGCTGTTATTTTCAGCAAAGAGGCCAAAGACCAATTTCTGCACTCAGAACGCTGTTGTAGAATCTGTATACCTTTCTGACCCTAGACGTTATTTCCCCTAAAATTTCTGACTGAAGCACAGCGGTGGGCAGTGTTTTCTCAATGCTGCTTCTGCCCTAATGGTGACAGACAGCAATTTCTACTGCTTTCAGTCTAGCAAATCACTAAAAATTTGTTTTCAGACCCTGTAAGAAAAACAATCTCTGAATAAGTCACTTTAATTGTCCCTTTTTGAAAGATAAATTAAAAATACTGCCCCTCCCTGACATTTTAGATTCCTCACTTGCCATGTCAGAATTTACACCATTCAGTCAGATCCTACAAGCTACTCTATGTTGCCTTATATCACATAGAGGCGTAGTAGGCGACAGGCCAAGGATACCATGGTGAATGACAGATGAACACTGTTCAGCATGATACTACTATTAAAGGGTGACAGGTGTATTGGAAACCTTAAAATATCCTTTTCTCAAGTTATGTTTTCATCAGGATTTTAAATAACAAATTAGAGCTCTTTTCTACAGAAAGTGTCACCTCAAGCTCTAGCTTCCCAAATCCTAGCAAATGACTAGTAGGGCCTGTCAAAACTGTTTTTCAATGGAAAAAATGGGTTTTTGACTAAATAAACCTTTCCATGAAAAGTGTCTGTCTGCTTTCTGCAGAAAAAAATTGAGTTTTGGTCAAAAATATTTTGGCCAAAGTCTTAGTTTTCAGTTTAAAATTTTTGTTTTTTTGACAAAAGGTCAAAACTTTCCACTTTTTTCCTTACTTAATGATTAATAACTTTTATTATTTGCTGCAAGAACTTGAAAATCTGATATACACAGGAACTGAGGACCACAGGAATTCTTACACTCGATCAGACCACTACTCCATCTTGTCTCGTACTTCATCTCCAATGGTGGCTTACACTTTCCTCTGAAGCATCTGGTGCAAGAAATCCTGAAGTGGGCTACTATGGAGTAAACGTGCTCTGTGGTTAAAGAGAGGAGGGATCTTACCCGCCACCTGAGGAGGAGGAGAAGCTGTGAGGGAGCGCTCCTCCCCAAGCCAGAGAGAGGAAGGAGAGCTGTCAAGGTTCCTCCCCCACTCTGAACTCTAGGGTACAGATGTGGGGACCTGCATGAAAACCTCCTAAGCTTACTTTTACCAGCTTAGGTTAAAACTTCCCCAAGGTACAAATTAATTTTATCCGTTGTCCTTGGAATAACCACTGCCACCACCAAACTCTAACTGGGTTTACTGGGAAATGTAGTTTGGACACGTCTTTCCCCCCAAAATCCTCCCAACCCTTGCACCCCACTTCCTGGGAAAGGTTTGGTAAAAATCCTCACCAATTTGCATAGGTGACCACAGACCCAAACCCTTGGATCTGAGAACAATGAAAAAGCATTCAGTTTTCTTACAAGAAGACTTTTAATAGAAATAGAAGTAAATGGAAGTAAAGGAATCACCCCTGTAAAATCAGGATGGTAGGCACCTTACAGGGTAATTAGATTCAAAACATAGAGAATCCCTCTAGGCAAAACTTTAAGTTACAAAAAAGACACACAGACAGAAATAGTCATTCTATTCAGCACAATTCTTTTCTCAGCCATTTAAAGAAATCATAATCTAACGCATACCTAGCTAGATTACTTACTAAAATTTCTAAGACTCCATTCCTGTTCTATCCCCGACAAAAGCAGCATACCAACAGACACACAGACCCTTTGTTTCTCTCCCTCCTCCCAGCTTTTGAAAGTATCTTGTCTCCTCATTGGTCATTTTGGTCAGGTGCCAGCGAGGTTACCTTTAGCTTCTTAACCCTTTACAGGTGAGAAGATTTTTCCTCTGGCCAGGAGGGATTTTAAAGGGGTTTACCCTTCCCTTTATATTTATGACAAGAGCATTACCTCTGCACTAGCCCATGGGCAATTTCTTCCTAATATCTTCAGATAGTGGATGGGTGCCTAAAGCATAAGGGTTTATAGCTCTTCAAATTCTTATTGTTGTAATCCTTACTAATATAAATCTGGTTGTCCCTGTTATCCATATGAATGTTAAATATTCTGGGTTGTAATTGAAATCCATATATTTTAAAATGCAGAAAAAACCCAAAAATATTTATAATAAATTTAAATTAGTATTCTATTATTAACAGTGTGATTAAAAATAATTGCAATTAATCACAATATTTAATAAATAGTCATAATTAATCACAATTTTAATAATTTGAGAGCCCTAATAGATATAGATAAAATATCTTCCTCCCTCCCTCTTACTGCCCTGGAAAGGAATTCTGAGCCAGGGATCAATCAACTACTCAAACCTGCTAAAAGTAACAGCGTGGAAGCTGAAAGGGGAGAACTGAGGTCTCTGGGGTACTCTGAGGGTATTGGGATATTCTTCTGAAATTACAAGAAGCCTCTATCAACAAGATCCATGGAATCACCTGGACTAAATTCCAGTCCTTGTGCTACAATAGGTGCATTAATACCCAGACAGACAAGGTAAAGGATTTCTTAGAATTCCTACGAGATTTAAGTCCAATACATTGAGGAGACAGGTTGCTGCCATGGCAAGTGTCTTGAATTGTAAAGAACCAAAGATGATTCCTAGTCATCACCATGTCAAAAGATTCCTTAGAGCAATGGCACTTATTAGTTCGCCTGAGGAAATTGAATCTGATGTTAGGAGCTTTAATGGGAAAAAACCCCAAACATTTGAACCATTGCTCTCTGTTTTGGCCTATTTTCTATCTCTCAAAGTGAGTCTTAGTAGTAATCACCTTGGTTAGGAGGGTATTGGAATTTGGAGCATTGTCTACGGAGCCTTATCTGTGTATTTTCCATAAAAACAAAGTAATTCTGGTGGATGGATACATCTTTAATTAAAAAAAAAAACATGACTTTCCATAGGTCACTAGAAGTGGCTTTGCCTTCTTTTTGCCCTAATCCTAAGCATCCCAAGGAGATTGAAGGGCACAAATTGGATGTCAGGAGAGCACTTAAAAATCTATCTCAAGTGCACAGAGCCTTATCGGAGATCCACATTTCTTTTTATCGATATTTCTCTTAAGTTAAAGGAGAGAAGGTGTCTAAACGCTCTATCAAGGCATGTATTGCTGAAGCCGATAGAACATCTGCAGAAAACATTACAGCCTGCTCGCTGAGAGGCTCCCATGTTAAGGTTAGGTGACTTTTACATTAATATGTTCAGTTAGTAGTTTTCAGTTTTATAGACTCGTAGACGTTAAGGTCAGAAGGGACCATCGTGATCATCTAGTCTGACCTCCTGCACATTGTAGGCCACAGAACGTCACCCACCCACTCCTGTAATAGACCCCTAGTGTCTGGCTGAGTTACTGAAGTCCTCAAATCATGGTTTAAAAACTTCAAGTTACAGAGACTTCACCATTTACACTAGTTTAAACCTGCAAGTGACCCGTGTCCCATGCTGCAGGGGAAGGCGAAAAACCCCCAGAGTCTCTGCCAATTTGACCCGGGGAGAAATTCCCTCCTGACCCCAGATATGGCAGTCAGTTAAACCCTGATCATGTGGGCAAGACCCACCAGCCAGACCCCTGGGAAAATTTTCGGTAGTAACTCAAAGCCCTCCCCATCTAGTGTCCCATCTCTGACCATTGGGGATTTTTGCTACTGGCGGTGGCCGATGGCCTGCATACCGTTGTAGGCAGGCCCATCATGCGATTCCCTCCATAAATTTGTCAAGCTAAGTCTTGAAGCCAGTAAGGTTTTTTTGCCCCCACTGCTCCCCTTGGAAGGCTGTTCCAGAAGTTCACTCCTCTGATGGTTAGAATTAGAAACCTTCTAATTTGAAGCCTGAACTTGCTGATGACCAGTTGATATTCATTTGCTCTTGTGTCCACATTGGTGCTTAACTTAAATAACTCCTCTCTCCTCAGCCGCCTTTTGGTTAGGCTAAACAAAACAAGTTTCCTTCCATAAGGTAGGTTTTCCATTCCTCAGATCATCCTAGTAGCCATTCTCTGCACCTTTTTCCAGTTTGAATGCATCTTTCCTAAACATGGGGACCAGAATTGCACCCAGTGTTCCAGATGAGGTCTCACCAGTGCTTTGTATAATGGTACTAATGCTTCCCTGTTTCTCCTGGGAATACCTCACCTGATGCATCCAAGGCCTGCATTAGCCTTTTTCACAGCCACATTACATTGGCAGCTCATAGTCATACTGTGATCAACCAATATAACCAGGTCTTTTCCCTGCTTTGTCACTTCCAGTTTTGTCACATCATCGTTCTGGGGGCTGCTCAGTTCAGCAGAAGCCATGTTCACTTGGTTTCTCTAAGACAGTGTCTACATTACCATTGTGCTCTCTGATCCGGACAGAATACTAAGAAGCTAACTCTTACTTCTAGCCCCTGTATATTTCTGACTCTGGCAAGCAGTAGCCCACTTCTGCGATTCCAGAAGGTAATTGGGAACTCTCTCCCTATCATCTTATATTTTGGGTCCCATATTTATATCGTAGTTTTTAAGGGACGATTTTGTCTCTCAGAGATCAGAACTATATTGTGGCATCAAAGACGAAGACTAATCTCACTCATACTTACCTGCAATGGAAAATTGAAAAGCCTAAAACTTTGGGTTTTACTTACCTGCCGCCTGAGATTCCTTGTCTGAAAAAAATGACACATACATTTCTATTTTTTTTTTAATCTGGAACTAAAGTAAATACATCTCTTTAATAGGTCAATCAGTGCAATGGATGGGATCAAGAAATACTGTCTTGGCACTTTGGCTGGATACTTTATTCTCCTTGTAATCTATGCAAGAGTCTGAGGGAGAGCCTAGGGTACTTGTCTGTTACACTGTTCTCTAAACCTATAGAAGACCTAATTTTGATTCCACTAAAGGTTAGGGACCATCTTTGAGGTTTTTGGGCTTTTGGAACCAGTTCATCTATCTGTTTTTGCTGAAAAATACATCCATGACTTTACACATTATGCAATTATAGTTCCCCTATGTTACCATAAACAGGAGGATAATGTATGTAGTTAAACAATTATTTGAATTGTAATTGTATATATAAATAAATAGAATAGCATACTATGTATCTGATCCTTGGGGGGGACAGGACATTGTTTTCCATCATGAATTTTGAGAAATGTTTGAAAGTCAATGTGCTATAATGATACCGATTTTTTTTAACGTCATGATGATTCAACTGACTGCAATTTAATAATGGTCAAGCTACAGACCAGGCGCCTTGTTCTCAAATACAGAAAAGAAGCACCTCCCACTGTGTTCAGTGTGACTTACTTGTATCTAGTGGTGAGACTATAAGGCAGCCACCAGAATTATGATCAGGTAAAATATCACCATTCCCCCTCTGAGGTTCATTACAATAGCTCAGTACTGCAAGAGGTAAGAGTAAGGTATGCTATATTGTCATGATTTTATTGAAAAGAGTCAAGTTCCCCCTTACACCAGATTACAGAGTGGCAAACGCTTGCAGTCACAATATTTTAGGGCAAGACACTTCATTTCTGAGAGCAGAGACACTCCATTAAGAACTCTCAAAAATATTTTTCAAAATATGGTTAAACTCTTATACAGATATTGCTTCCAAATTGTGTTTACTTTTGTTGTATATTCTCTCCTGCCTAGCTAGCAGTTTTCATGTTGATGTTCAACAAGTGTCCTTGAAACCTCCCTAATATTGAAGAATACTGATTTTTGAAACATCATTATATCTCTAATAGTGAGATTTAGTTTATTACTCAATACCAAACAGTAGACAGGACAAATGACTCCTCGTATACTACATGGTATTGGTAATTCCATTACAACAGTAGGCGAGAATGGATTGTGGAGACCTAGAAAACTTCCACCATCTGTGGTAGCACTGTCTCACAATTGACTCCTTCCTGGGGACAAACTTTCCTATGTTGTTTTCTGTTCTTTGCAGAAGATACAACATCCACAGTTCTTGCGCTCTTAAGAGAAGATCCTCCGCTCATCAGAAGATTGGCTCAGAAGGAGGCAAAGTTTTGTTACCTTTCTGGTGCTCCAATTGTGGGGTGAGTGTGTGGTCCTAATTTGTGTCTATGCTCCAGGTCCTAAAGGGGCCATTTCAGTAGCTAGGGATCACTGGCACATATAGATGCCTGAGGCCCTTCCCCTGGGAATGTCTCTTGTACTGGTTGCCTATAGAGCTGGGGAAAATAATTGATTTTTTTTGTTTTCTTTGCTGGACGTTCCATAAAATTGGGGGAAAAAATAATTCAGGTTGACCTGAAATGAAAATTTCAAAATTTTCTGGAAAACAAAAAAAAAATTTAAAATAAAAAATTATTTGACCCAAACTGAAACATTTTGGTTTTGAACTTTTTTTAACATTTATTTTTAAAATAAAACTGAAATAAATGTTGAAATGAGAAGTAATTTTGAATTTAAAAAAATCAAAAGTTTCATTTTGAAAATATCAAAGTGAAACAGTTGGATTTTTTCTGGAATGTTTTAGATTTTATTTAATCAAAGCACTTTAGCATATTTGACACAAATTTCCAAAATGTTTCAGTCCACCTGAATATCCATTATTCAACTGAAAAATTTCTCCCAGCACTAGTATGGGAGAAGAGGTGCTATGGAAACCCACTGCCACCTGAGGATTTTCTCACACAGGAGCAATTCCAAGGCTGCTGTATCTCCCACTGTAGACTGTAAACTACACATTTTGATTCTGTCATTTGCTATTTATGGGCTGCAGTTGGCTGTCCAAATTACTTGATCTTGTTTCTGCTCCCTGATGGAGATGAATGAAATTATTTATACAAAAAAAAAAAACAAATAACAAAAAATGAATAATGTGAGTCTGGTAGGAATGTTCAGACAAATCATTGTTCTTTATTAAAATTCCTAAAACTCTTGATCTGGAAATATTTTCATGAATACCCAGAAGTTATCAGAGGACTTTCAAATATTGACTAATATGACCCCCCCCAATACTAATAACGGAGTGAAGCCTATATACATTTATTTGCAAATGTGATTTTGCATTATTCAATAACTTCTAGTTTCCTGTATTAGGGGGAAAAAAAGCCTTTTAAAAATGTGTCAATATCTGAGAGACTGAGTTACATTTCTGTAAAGGTTCCTTCCAGCAGCGAGCCAGCACTCTTTTCAGCAATTTTGATCAAAATAGGAACTGCTATTCGTGGCTGTCTTCAGTGCCCCTTCAAGGCGTTGACTAAATGCATTTTTTTTATCATTTCTGCCTCGTGCCTTGTTTATAGATAAAGGGGATTATTATGTCCTGCCAAGTGAACTTCAAAAGGGCAATTTATGACAATGTTTTCAATTTAGAATATCTATAGAATTTCTCTCTAACATTCCTTTAGACTTCCAGTTAAACTAGTTTCATTTAATTTCTAAAGGATGTTCCACAGAATCTCTACCAAAAATTGGCCCATTTTTGCTTTTGAGTCACTACAGTTCCTAAACTACTTTTCACAGAATGCTCTTATTTCAGAATTCTATAGTACTTTTTGCCCCCCACAAGGAATGTTGTTCCAAAAATGTTACCAACCAAAGCATGACATTTTAAAGGCACAAAGTAGGTTGTCCCCTCCTGCTATCCCCGCATCACACAGATAGTGGCCTCTTGTAAAGATCAAATTTCATCCTGTGCATTTCAGAAAATAGTGTAGACTGAATTCACGCCCAGTCTAAATCTGCTTATATAAGGAATTACACCAGGGATGAATTTTATGTTTTCACATTTGTATGCCACAGAATCTTTTGAATTTTTTTGCGGCTGCTATCACCTCTATAATTCCCCAATCCTGAGATGATCCCATATTGTCCTGGCTTTGATGACCCTCTGCATTTTTTTTTTTAAATTAATGATTCTATTGCTATGCCAGCCCTTTTGCATGCTGCCCCATGGTCTCTTCTGATTCTCTTTTAGTCCTTGCTCATGCTACTCTGTTCTCCACTGATAATCTGCTGGGACTGATGAAGTGAGCTACCAGTCAGCACCACATAGGAGTCAGTAAAAAAAAAAGGCTCATAGCGCCGCCACCACCACTACCACCACTTTTCATATAGCTTAAACACAGCGATATTGCCACAGTCCCCACTTATGGAGGAGATTGGCACATCTGCCATGTCATGTGCAGATGCAGTTCAAAGTGGACCATGTTTTCTGTGGAAGTGAAAAGCTGCTGGGTTCTTTGGTTGGGTACTTTGAGGTTTTTGTTCAGGATGTTGGCGTTCTTCCTCCTTGCTTGCCATTGATTTTCAGGGGAAAACCCCAAGTCTTCAAACCCTTGCACTGCAAGCCAGAAAAGGTTTTCTGGATTTGAGTCAGACTCTTGATATGTTATTTAGGGCTTCATGTACTGGAGGATCCTTGTTCCCTTGAATGCGAGGGACTCCCAAAGTATCCTCGTGTTCTCATGAATTTGGTGAGGGTGGATGTGTGTCAGTGTGGGAAGCTACTGTTTTGGAATTGATTTTACTGTGCCCATAATGATGTGCATGGCAGTGTTAAGTTGAGAATCAACAAGTGATGTGTGAGAGTTATCCAACCGGATGGGTGAGAAGTATTGTATGGTACAGGAGACGTGGCCCAATGAAGAGGTCCATGGAGTTTTTCCATTGGTTCCCTACATAGTTCTGCCAATTTCTGGATGAGATTTATACAAGGGCTCAGTCTAATGTCACACCAAGATATTTTGGGAGTGGGATCGTATCTTATCTGTGGGCCACAGAAGTCCATGTGCAGTTCTGCTCTAGCCTTTTGATTGTTTAGATGAAATGCTAACACAACAGTGTTAGTGGGCTTTGGTTTTAGCCTCTGATGTAACAAATATATGTAACAAATAACAAATATACCATGATATTAAGGTCATTAGTTAGATTTTGTTCAGTGGTAGGTATCATGCTGTCTGGAATGGCTCATGAGTGCCAACCTCAAGGCAGACTGTTAAAAGGCAGGCCAGAAACCCCAAACTGGTTGTATGTTATAAAATTAGATTTCACCAACCCAGTAACAAGTATGAAATCCTAAAGCACTGTAACACTTGGAGTCACAGACAGATTGGAATGTCCAAGGGGACTATCTTGCCACGCAGGCAAGATGGACTATGTCCTAGATGGTTACTTTGCACTGAAAATCACACCAATATTCAGGTTACTGCCAGACCTAAAGGACCAGTCAGTCACTTACCCCAAGTCAGTTGTATTCAGATCTCAAACGAAGGACATTTGTAGCCAACCTGTAATTAACTAAAGATGTATTAACTAAGAAAATAAATGAGTTATTTACAAGATTAAATCAGGTAAGCATACACACCCATAAAAGGTACAATCTCAAGTTCAAAAGATTATAGAAGCTTCTATAATGGGGTCGGCAACCTATGGCACGCTTGCCAAACATGGTACGCGAGTCAATTTTTAATGGCACACTGCTGTCTGCTGGACTCGGGCAGACAGCAGCATGCCACTAAAAATCCTGCCTGGCGTGGCCCGGCCCGGCCCGCTCTTTTCCGCCCCCTGCCCACCACTCTCTCCTTGCAGAGCAGGCTAGCTTCCCCCTCCCCCCCGCCTCTTCCCCCAGCGTGCTGGGTTCCTGCCCCTCCTTCTCTCCCTCCCTGCGGCGGACCAGCTGACGGCCCTTGCTATGGAGCGGGAGAGGGAAAAGCAGAGCCGCAGCAGGCTCTCTGCTCCGGGGACCTTGGGGAAGAGGGGTAGAATCAGGGCGTATCCCCTCCAGCCCCCTGCCATGAGCAGCTCAGGGCAGGGGGCTGGGAGCACCCCCACGACCCCAGCCCTCTGCCCTGACCCCTGCACCCCCCCACAACCCCAGCCCTGACTCCTGCACCCCCCACACGCATACCCAGCCCGCTCCATGCCCTGACTCTTGCACCCCCCACATCCGCACTCCCACCCTGAGCACCAAACGGGAGCTCTTGCCCTTGCGCGCGCGCGCGCGCACACACACACACACACACACATACACACACCCATTCCCACCTGCACCCCTCACACCAAATTGGAGCTGCCCAGGTAAGTGCTCCACACCCAAACCTCTTGCCCCAACCCTGAGCCCCCTCCCTCATTCTAGCTCCTGGCCAAACTCTGCAACCCAACCCCCAGCCTGCGCCTTCACCCCCAGCCCTGTTCTCAGCACACTTGCACCCTCATCTCAGTGCAGAGAGAGGAAGGAATGGGCTAGAACCAGGGAGAAAGTAGGTATCTACTCTGTGGACAGGGCCGGGACTCAAGACTGGCAGTGGGCTGAGCGGGGCCGGTAGCTGGGACCCTGGCTGGCAGGAGTTGGCGGACGGAACCCCAGACCAACAGTGGGCTGTCAGTGGACTGAGCCGCTCAGCCCACTGCCAGTCTGGGATCCCAGCCACCGGCCCCGCTCAGCCTGCTGCCGGTCTGGGGTTCTGGCTGCCTGCCCCTTGCCAGCCGGGGTCCCGGCCACAGGCCCCGCTCAGCCTGCTGCCGGCCTAGGTGAACAGAACCCCAGGCCGGCAACGGGCTGAGCGGGCCAGCGGCATAAGATCAGCATTTTAATTTAATTTTAAATGAAGCTTCTTAAACATTTTGAAAACCTTGTTTACGTACGACAATAGTTTAGTTATATAATATATAGACTTACAGAGAGAGACTTTCTAAAAAACGTTAAAATGCATTACTGGCACGCGAAACCTTAAATTAAAGTGAATAAATGAAGACTCAGCACACCACTTCTAAAAGGTTACCGACCCTTGTTCTATAATAATCAAGCGTTTATGTCCCTCGGGGATAATTCAAGTCAAGAAGCTTGGGGATCTCTTGCTTATGTCTTGCTAATCTCTGCCTTTCACAGTGCACACAGCATAGAGACCTCAATTTCTTCTGGTTAGGGATTTTTACCGCACCCCTGCCCCCAGCTCGAGTTCAAGCTGATGGGACAAGCACTCCTGCAGGTAACCTCTTCATGGGTGGAGGAGGGAGCAATTGACAAAGTCATTGTTCCACAATGGCCCATTTGGATTCAGTGGTCCTTCCTGATGGCCAGAAGATAACACCACTTCTTGGGGTAAACTAATGTTTAACATTGGTATTGTTTCTCCCTGACTGTGGGGAATTGACTATCTTAACAAACATTTTTATAGTTATAGAGCAAACATTTAAACATTACCTTATAACATGGGATACTGATATTACAAGTAGAAAAGGAGTACTTGTGGCACCTTAGAGACTAATAAATTTATTTGAGCAAATACATTTGTTAGTCTCTAAGGTGCCACAAGTACCTTTTCTTTTTGCGGATACAGACTAACACGGCTGCTACTCTGAAACCTGATATTACAAGTATGATTAATACATCTAGCATCCTGCAAGCATTCCATAAAGTCTAAACACATTATTATAACTCTAATATCTATTTTGATTCATGTTAACATACACATAAGCAAGTTTCCAGCTACGCATTTGTGGGTGTTTAGTGAGAACTAGGGATCTTGATGTGAGCTGGCTCCTGGTCCGCCAGTGTTACAGTAGGTAAATCCCATCCTGTCAGAGCAATGTCATCAGCATAGACAAAATTTCTGTGATGTCTGGGGAAGATCACTGGCATAGATATTAAACAGGATCAGCTGTAGGCAGGATCCCTGTGGTAAGCCATTATTGAGAATGTGTGACCTGCTGAGCTTTTCACCAAGGAAAAACACGAAACCTATGACTGATCAGAACTTCTTGGAAGAATTTTATCATTGCATTGCATGGGATAGTTTTTCTCGCTTTCAGGAGAAGCCCTTCCTCCCTAAGGGTGGTGCAGGTGATGACGACGTTCTGATTGTCTGCACTATTAGATGGTAAGGCACAATGTCATCAAAATCAGCATCTGAACATCACTCAGTGAAGTCCCAGTTTGGACAGCAACAGGAACAATTCATAGTGCCTATGCTTGCGCAAAAATAAACACAGAAGTTTGAGTATTGGCAGGCAGTGGTATGGCGCTCACAAGACTCATTCCAATAGTTATTTAGAAAACATATCTAAGGTCCTGCATTAACTCCCTGGGTTGAGTCAAACCACTAGCAGAAGTTCTAAAGCACGAACGACTCTGTTAGCGTTATTCCCAATTTCTTCTCTAGCTCATCACCTCTGTGAGCAGGTAAAGTCTCCCAAGGATCAACATTCGTAATATGCTTTCTTTGCTGATTGCTCTCTTCCTGCCCAAACCCCAAATTAACAAACAGTACCATGTGGAGGCCTTAAAATGCTTTGAATAAACCCCATCACATGGTCCACTCAGATTAAGGGGAGCAAGGAGGTTGGTGCCAACTCCCTAATCTGAGTTAGATTTGGTGAAAGAGCATCTACAAAAGTATGGTCTCTATGGGAGCCTGCGGATTAGCACTTCCGTTTCTTACACTGAGATGTAATCCCTTGCAATGTTGTATACTTTCCACAGCATTGCAAGGTAAAGCTTGGAGGTAGCTTGCCTATACCCAATCCCTATATTTAGGCTGTAAATCTAACAGGCCTCATTTTACCCTTCCGCAGCATTTTAATAAGTCTTTGCTGGCTCTACCAGCTGTCTCTTGAGAAGTGACTCCCATAATCCTACAGACCCACAACAGTCACACCGTAAAAGCAAATTTCAACTTGAACAGAGAAAATGAAAATGACAATAAACGTGTCAATTTCCTAAATATACTAGCCACTATTGAAATGCTTTTGCTTAAATTATGAGACTATTAGAGCATCAAAGGCCAGTAACTGCTAAAGCCATCCACCTTGTCAAACAATTTAAAAGCCTGAATGTTGATATCTGCACTTTCTTTAAAGTGCACTGGCCAGGAGTTGGTGAAAGGAAAGTTTAAGGACCATAGGTTTTTGTTATCAGGCAGGCCTCCTTGACAGCTTGCTCCAGCAAAAGGTGGTTTTTGTACTTTCATGCAAATGCCAGGTAGGCAATGTAGGCTTGGTAGGTAATTAATGAATGACTTGTCAGCATCTGATTCCATAACGGCTGTGGGCTTTACAGCATATCATCACACCAAAATCAAGGCAAACGAAGTGGCTGCAGGTCATTGTTACCAGCAACTGCACTTAGTGCTTAATGAAACTCTAAGAAGAGATGTTGTCATGATCCTGCGTGACGTTAATGTTCAGGTAGGAAAGAATAATGACACCTGGGCAGGTACACTTGGGAAGTGTGATATCAAGCAGAAGCATAGGAACAGGCAGTGACTGCTGGACAGAGTTAATAAACCTGTTGCAGCCCAGATGGTTTCACTAGGACTGCTATTGATCATGTCTTTGTCAGCAGTCATTAGAGGTCATGATCCTAGATGCAAAGATTCATAAATATTGAATTTTACACTGATCATCGGCTTCTGCTGACAAAAGTGCACCTCTGACTTTGAAGATAGCCAGTTAATGGGCCGAAATTGTCTGAGTCAACTAAAAGCTCATAGTACAACCAAGTTTTTGGACAGCTTTCTGTGTTGAACTGCTATCAAAGCATTAGAGACCAAAGTCTCACTCCCTTTGTCATCTGATGGGGAAGTCATCAGAGCTGATCATTGTGCATTCAATGCTGAGCTGTAGCCCTTCAAAAATCACCCATGGATCAGTGAGGAGATGCTCACTGCAGTCAGAGCTAAGAAAAAAGCAAGGATACAATTTGAGTCATCAGACGTGTTCAGTGAGGAGCAAAAACAAAAACTGAATGGGTGTGACTTTTTGGAACAAGAAGGGAAAGGAATCCTGGAAGTTGACTCGGGCAGCCAGTTTAGAGCAGGCTTCTGCCAAGCATTATCTCCGCACCTTCTATTTAACTTTGCAGTGTTTGTGGGGGAAGGTGGCACCAGCTTGTCCAGCAAAGAACTGGGATAGCAGCATCAGCCAGAGTCTCTGCAGAATCAGTTGCATCAGTGGGAAGATAATTTCAAGCTGCTCCTCAACTGTCCACCCCATGGTCCCTCTGCTGTTTGAAGAGGGGCCGGAAGTTCCAGTAGAACCAGTTTCCTTCAGTCAAGAAGAGATCTGGATCACAGTCCATAAGCTGAAGTTTGGGAAGGCACGAGGGGTTTGTAAACATCAGCTGTGAGTTGCTGAAAACAGGTGAGAGGTTTTTTTTGTTTTACCGTGGCTGCATAGGCTTTTTCTGGACCCTCTGGCACATTGATAAATCCCTGATGGCTGGAAGAATGGTGGTGTTCTGCCTTTGTTTGAAAAGGGCGATAAGACCAAACATTATGCTTTTGTCGGTCCCAGGGAGAGCCTTCACTTCTGCGTTAACATCTCAAATCAATGATGGAGTTTGTGGCAAAGGCTGGGGTACTCAGTGTGGTGTTCAACCTGGTTGTTCCACTGTCAACCAGATCTCTACCTGGAAGGTGAAGGTGGCTGAATTTAATAAGCCACATGCATCATTTTTTATAAACTTCCTTCAAGCCTTTGATTCAGTGCATCAAACAGGTTTCTGAGAGCTGATGAGGTGACTCAGCATCCCTGAGAAGATAGTGTCCTAGAAAGAAGAGCTCTCTCGAACAGTGATTTTTTTCGCTCTGGGGACCTCTGGGGGTCCGCAGACTAAGATTTCCAAAGGGATCTGTATCTCCATTTGAAAATTTTAGGAGTCTGTAAATGGAAAAAAGGTTGAAAACCAGTGTTTATAGAGGAATGGAAAGATGTGCCTGAGTCATGGAAGATATACAGCATGGTTTCCTAGCTCCACAGCAGTTCAGAAAGGCTCCATTCGATCACCATCATTATTCAATATCCGCATTAATTGGTTGATGGATAAGCTTCAGGAGGCAGATGTCAGTGGCACTAAGCGGAATGCCATTCTGTTTTGAGATCTTCAGAATGCTGATATTGTCTTGTTGTCACCGTCTGGTGAATCACTGCAGCTAATGGAGTATTTGCTTGGGCACGAAGCAGCATGTATTGGTCTGGTTATTAATCCAGATAAAACTAAGTCCCTAGCCATTGCCATCAAGCAACCTCCAGCTCGGTATTTAACCTGCCCAGATTTGACGTCAAGTAGGTGGTGATGGTCATACGTGGGCAGCGTACAACCTGCTGGTGGATGCTTAAAAGATTAGGTTGTGATGGAGGGGTGGGCAGGCCAAACATGGTGGTGCAACCCTGTGCAGCAGGTCACAATGCAACTCACTCAATATTCACCCAGCTGCCCCTCTGTTGTGATGGAGGGGCAGCTGGACTTAACTTGAGTGGTCCTGCGCCCCAATGCATCAGGTTGCAACACCTGGAGCAGGGAGCCAGGCCCAGCCCTGTGGGACAGGAGATACTGCTACTGGGTGAATGAGAAGCAGGCTCACTCTCTAAATTCCTTTTCCCTTCTGCCCCTCTCCCCCAAATCCCCTGTCTTCCCTCAGTGGTAATTTTTTAGCCGCGTAGGGGGGCCTCCGTTTCAGATTTTGTCTTTGGACCCCCAAAAAACTCTGTGTGGCCTTGGTGAACCATTGATAACTACTCTTTAATTACTATTAAATTAATTACAATTAAATTAAATACAATTAATTAATTATTTCAACTAGTTATGCACCCACCTTGTAGTAATTTAATCTAAACCACATTTTTCTACTTTGCATATAAGAATGTCACATTGGACTGTGTCAAAAGCCTTACTAAAAGCAAGATGTAGCATGACTACTGGTAGCCCCCTCCACTAACCCTGTCAAAGAAGGAAATTAGGTTGGTTTGGCCTGAAGAATTAGCAATTTAAATGGAATGGATAATGGCACTTGCCCCCAAAGTCACACAGCAGTTCAGTGGCAGAGTTGGGAAGGGGACTCGGGTCTTCTCACTCCTAGTCTAGGGCTTTGTCCACCAAAGGTACACTTTTATAGCATTCACAATCCCGTTTATTCACTTTAGGGGAACATTCTTGCAAGCAAAATTTTGAGCACAGTAATATTCTTGAAAAATGAGATGGTCTCATTTTTCTGTGAGCTCGTATTGGAGGGCATTAGTGGGGGAAGTGTTTGCACAGCTGTCTTGAAAGCTCTTTGTCGGGAGGGGAAGGAGAGAGGGTTTTGCAGAAGAAGTACTCCTTTTTAAGAATAAATAAATACATTTCAGCGGCAGAAGCAGTTGTGAGATGGAGATGGAAAGGTTATTGTTCTGCTACTACCAGGACACAAATCTTCTAATCTGGCAGGACTACAGGACCAAGAAGGCATCTGGTCATCTGTCTGTGTACCTGGAATATGGTCAGGAGAATGGTCAAGACCCTTAATGATAGAACTGAAGTCAGCAGAAAATGTAGACGGGTACATTCCATAAATGCACTTGGCAGATGTACGAAATACTTCTGTATATCGGTTAAGAGTGTTTGCCAGCACAGCATGGTAGGGACTGTGGTGTTCTCAGAACCCCAGGTCAGGAGCCTGGCACTAACATGATTAATCAGAAGTGTATGTAAATGCACTTCTTGCAGCTAGGACAGTGCAAAAATCTTGACCATAGGTCTGACAGAAAGGCAGTCAAATAAAGATCTGGCTGCCTCACCCTTCATCAGGATTATGCACATACAAACAATTATTTTGTGAATGTGACAAGAAAATTAAATTATTGTAAACAGAAATAAATCTTGCGTTTGTGTGTCTGCCTTAGTCAGGGAGAAACCCAGGTATTTTAAAATCTGGGATTTGCATATACAGTCAGAATAATCGTACCCTTACTGAAAAGAGGAAAGGAACAAGTTTTTTAAATTTTCCTAAAATTCCATAGACTGCTGCATCGGTGCTGGAACTAGAGGTGCTGCTGCACCCCCTGGCTTGAAGTGGTTTCCATTATATCCAGGGTTTACGGTTTGGTTCAAAGGCTCTCAGTATTCCCACTACACAAATTGTTCCAGTGCTTCTGCCTGTTGTCTCCTGGTAACTCACCCATTTCGTAAGAATAATCAAAGCCCCAGTGACTTTTTTCAAGCCCTTCTCCTGTTTGTTAAATTTCAGATAGTCAGAGAGCAAAAATATCATGTCTTAGGTAGCCAATCACATTTTCTGAGCACCTCATACTCAAGGTGAACAGTAAGATAACAACCCATAAGCTGAAGTACATTCACATGCAATAATTCTGAGTAATGACCAGATTTGTACAACTTCAAATCTATCCATGGATAACTCACAGATGGAAACAAGGGATAAATCTATCATATAAATCAGTTGTTACCTCTACTCAGTGTCCTTGTCGTCTGCTAAATTCCATATAAATGAATAAAGAGGATCTCTCTTCCATTGTGTGTTTCTCCATTGTTTTACTGTACTAATCTGAAAGCTTCTGAATTTTAATCTCCTCTACTTCAGGATGTCATAAAACTATGGATTCTAAGCCAAAATCTGACATTCTCGCAGCTGGTTACTCTCTCTTTCTAACTGTTGAACTCACCCATATTCTCACTTATAATAAATTAAGCAGCCAATTAAATTTACCAAAATACATTAAAATAAGTAGGAGTTGGTGTAGGTGAATAAGTAGATGCTGTCATTTTTCCTACAGATGAAGAAGCTTAGCCATTACTGAGATATAAATAATTAGTACCATTTTATAAATTCCCTCTTTTATGTATAAAAAGCAGAAGAGTTCTGGTTTAAACTGGGCCAGAATGAAAAGAATCTGAACTCATCCAAAGGTCATGTTCCTAAATCTGTATTCAAATGTGTCAAGATTTGTATATAGTCTCACTAAGTCTGTGCTGGGTGACTGGGATGAATAGCTGTGTACATTATTTATGGATAACTTTTACCTGATTAAACTGCCTTGGTTTTGAGTTTTATTTCACTCCTGACACTCAGACTAATTTCACTGATGTACACTAACCTGCTGGCAACCCGTAGGCCAAGTTTTCAGAGAAATTAGGTTACTGAAAGATAGTGTGGTCTGAAGCAGCATTTTAGAAGGCAGGAAGTGCTGAGCAAAACTGGCAGAAAGTTTATGATTGAAAATCTTTTTTTCTCATTGGAAAATATGGCTTTGCTAAATTACATTTTTTCCTTGGTAAAATGTTGATTTCCCCCCACCCACCGGGGAATTCAAAACTTCCACTTAAAATGTGGTTTTGAAATCTCAAAATGTTGTTGTGACTGAAAATGTAAAAAAACCCAAAACAATCATTTCAATATTTCCATGAAAAAATTGTTGAAAGCTTTTCATTGTGAAAATTGTAAACGTTTTAAACTTTAATCCTGGTTTAGGATGGAAACAAACATCAAAATATCAGAACTTCCCATGGGACAGAAATTCCATTTGTTGACCAGCTGTAGTCCTAAATTCTAAACTCTGCTCTAACTCTCATTCACTGTATGACCTTGGGCAGATCACTTCACCTTAGTTTTCTCATCTGGAGAAGAAGGATGTTTATCCTCACAGGGTGTAATTATGATTAATTAGTATTTGAATATATAGAAGTGCTAACTATTTTAAAACTCTATGGTTTTGTTTGGTAACTGTGCATAAGTAAGTGTTTTGGGCTGACTTTCGGATTGAGAGATTAGATTCCATAACCATTCAGTCATTTGCCACTCTCCTGCCAAACAATTGCATTGATTTGAATTAGAGTAACTGTCCATTAGCAACCTGACTGAGGCCACCAAGTTATTTCATGTGGGCCACCAAATAGCCATTTGGTACTAGTGTTATCTTTGAGTCCTTCCAGACATCTTTGGCCATCAAGCCGGACAGTCTCTACGCAAAAGAATAAATGGACACAAATCAGACATCAAGAATTATAATGTTCAAAAACCAGTAGGAGAGCATTGCAATCTGCCTGGACACTCAAAAACAGACTTAAAAGTCGCGATTCTTCAACAAAAAAACTTCAAAAACAGACTTCAATGAGAAACTGCAGAACTGGAATTAATTTGCAAACTGGACACCATCAGATTATACCTGAATAAAGACTGGGAGTGGTTGGGTCACTACAAAAAGTAATTTTCCCTCTGCTGATACTCCCACCTTCTTGTCAACTGTTGGAAATGGCCGATGTCCACCTTGATTGCATTGGCCTCATTAGCACTATAAAAGTAATTTTCCCTCTCTTGATATTCACTCCTTTTTGTCAGCTATTGAGAATAGGTCACTTCCACCTTAGTTGAATTGACCTAATTAGCACTGACCCCCCACTTGGTAAGACAACTCCCATCTTTTCATGTGCTCTGTGTGTGTGTGTGTGTGTGTGTATATATGTGTATATATACTGCTTACTGTATTTTTCACTCCATGCATCTGATGAAGTGGGTTTTAGCCCACGAAAGCTTACGCCCAAATAAATTTGTTAGTCTCTAAGGTGCCACAAGGTCGCCTTGTAGTTTTTGCTGATACAGACTAACACAGCTACCACTCTAAAACCTTAGAGAGAGAGGCATTATATCCCAATTTCCAGGGATGGCTGCCTGCACTGGGGATAATACAATTGGAATCTTGAAGATCCCCAACCTTTCATGCCCTCTCAGCCTTTCTTCTGAATTTCATAAGCATGATTTATCATAGTTCAGATAATTCGGCTTCATGTCTTCTACGGTATCCTTACCTCCTACCTACTGCCATTTCTGCTTGTGGCTACTAGACAATTTAGTTCCTTCCCCTTTCCTATTGTTCCAAGCAGTGGTTTGTTCAAAGTATTACCTTTTTTAAATTGGGTGGTAAGAAAATGGACCATTGACTCCTGAGTGCCTGGCCCTTTCGGTCTGACTTCTGCTGTATGCCTTCTGAAATTAGGAGTGACTATGCACCTTGGATACAACCCTGGCCCCTTTGGAGTCCATGGAAAAAACGCTCGTTGATTTTAGTGGACCAAAATTTTACTGGTTATGTTTTGCATACTGTCTTCCCAGGCAGCTGCTTAGGGATCAGTTCTATAATAAATTCCTTCCTCCTTTGACTTTAATATCTTGTTTTGAATTTGAATCTATTCATCAGAGGTTTGTTACTGCTTAATTAGTCCATACATTTCAACTGAATCTATGTTAACAGTATGTAAGCCAGTCTATAATGTCTCCATTACCATCACTACAGTTCAAGGTCTCAATATTTCCGTATTTTTTTTTGTGTTTTATAATTTGAGCCAAAAAACTTGCTTCAGGCTAAGTCTTGGCAAAACATGATATCAATTCCAGAAGTGATTTTTTTTCAAATAACATCTGAAAGACAAAACAGTTCTGGTTCAGCCAATTTAAAGTCACGAGAGAGTCAATAATATTCGTCGTCATATATTTTTCTCTATTTTAATTTAATAAAACAGCTACAAGAATTACCAAGATGTGCACATCCTAACTGAACAAGCACATGCTTATGTTTGCTATAACCTTTGTCCTCCCCCCCGCATCCCGTCTCTTCCCATTTGCCATTCTGCTCATTGTGAACTGTGTTCAGCTGCTCATTAAAATTTAGGTTGTGATCCTGCATACGTGTGCATGTGGTACAGTGTTACCCACATGAGTAGTCCCACTTAAATCAGTGGGACTGATTACGTGAATGATAATATGCATATGGATAAGAATTTTCAGTCCTGGAACCAAGCACTAAAACTTGTGCACTATTCAGCAATCTGAGGTGAATGGGAGAATATTCATAAATGTGCAGTAGATCAGCTGTGCAAATCTCTACAGGATCTGGGCCTTAGATTGTAAGTTCTTTGGGGCAGGGACCATTTCATCCTATACCTTCTGTGAATTATCTAGCACAGTGGTTCTCTCCCTGCAGCTATGCAGAGGTCTTCCAGGGGGAACATCAACTCCTCTAGATATTTGCCTAGTTTTACAACAGGCTACATAAAAAGCACGAGCAAATTCAGTACAAACTAAAATTTCATGCAATGACTTTTTTTATACTGCTCTATATAGTATGCCCTGAAATGTAACTACAATATTTATATTCCAATTGATTTATTTTATAATTATATGATAAATAAAGTAAGCAATTTCTCAGTAATAGTGTGCTGTGACACTTTTTTGTATTTTTATGTCTGATTTTTGTAAGCAAGTAGTTTTTAAGTGAGGTGAAACTTGGGGTACTCAAAACAAATCACACTCCTGAAAGGGGTACAGCATTCTGGAAAGCCAGAGAGCCTGAGAGCCACTGACCTATCCCAATTTAGTAGTAGACAAATAAGACTTTCTGCATTATATAATTCATAAAATGACTTTTAAACCACACAGGCTTGCAAGAAAATGGTCCGCTCTTGCTTTTTAAAAATAAACTTACAACATTTGACTTTGTATTTGGATCTTGAGTGATAAAATATTTTGAGCAAAAATGTTGCTAGGAAAGTCAGGACATTAATTTACTAGCTATGCATTGTGTCCATAATGACCCAGTAGACCAGAACATCTTCAGAAGAGCTGTCACAATCTATCAAGTCAATGATCTGTGAAATATAAATTCTCTCTAGAAATTGTTATGAGCTATTAAGTAAATAATACCTGTTTTGTAAACTCAATATAGAGTTTATATTTATTAAATAAGATCAAACCGATATGGATAAAATGAGTCTCAAACTCTGAAACGTAAACTTGTTTGAGTGTTGAAAACAATGTGACTACATTTCCCTTCCCCACCCTCTCTTACATGCTTCTGGCAATGCCTGGTTTCAAATATGACCTGAAGCTGAATGCCAAAATCCCTTAAAACAACCTGTTTTCATGTCATTTGTAGGCCAATTTTTAGACTAAAGGGTTCTGGATAAGTTAAAATAGACTCCAGCTGAGCATCCAACAAATTTGACCAAACCAGCGCAAAGTTACAAAACGTTTTAGGTTCCCTTCTTGCTAATAGCACCAACTTGTTTCCAGGTGCAACTGAAGATGTTAGGTTTTGATGTATTCTGTGACCGCTATTACAGTGGCATAGGAGAGCCTCACCATCTTTATTGTAGTTATCCTCATAACACCCAGGAGGTAGGCCGATGCTATTTTCCTCATTTTACAGATGGGGAAACTGAGAGAGAGAGACTAAGTGACTTGCCTAAGGTCACACAGGCAGCATTCCCTGTTTAAAAGAGGTGGAAACATGGCCAGGCATTAGAAAAACAAGAAAGGGAGTGGAGATATCAATTCCTAGTGCTCCTACAGGTTTGCTACATTATCAGTAAGATGGGGATAGCATCTTCCTCATAGAGGTGTTGAAATTCTCAACTTATTAGTGAATATAAAAATTTTTAGAGTTCTTCCAATGGAGGTACTCTGAGATGCCAAATGTTAATATTCTTGAGTTCATAACCATACCCAAAAGTGTGCCATAGATTATGGACCAGCTCCTTAGCTGGTGTAAATTGATTTAGCTCCAAGAAAATTGATGAATCTATACCAGCTGATGACCTGGCTTTCTGTGTATTACAAAATGTCGGTAATATAAAGCCAAATCTATAGTTGGCCCTTGTGCAGGTTTGCAAAGGGGTGGCAGATTGAGGCACCAATCCCAATGGCAGTGCCTGTACATTCTCATGCCAGATGACTCTAGGAAATATTGTGACTCCCAGTTGTTACTGATTGCAGCCACAGCCTGTACTTCAGTATTGGTACACGGATGTGCTGGGCCTTGTGCTTTTTAGGAGCCAAATGTTTAGCTGGGCCGAAAGAGAGAAGGAGGTGAGTGTGTATTTGTAGTGTGTTAAATGGGAACTTTATAATACATTGGCATGGAGCTGGGGATAAAAGTGCATAGTTTACTATTATTCAGCTAGCCTTCTAGATAAGTAGTTTCTTTTCACACCGTGTAAACATTTTGTCCTGCAGCCAACTCTTTTTGCAGCCTTTTCGTGAACATATCAGGTGGCACCATCACTTTGAAAAATAAATCACCATGTCCTCCCGTCCACAATGGATAATTACCATCATGTAGCTTGGACTCCATTTAGAACATGACTGATTACAGCCAAAATTGTATAGTACGACTCATCAGTTGATAATTAGATCTCCCCAATACAGTACCTAAGTCATGTCATTATAATCTATAATGATAAAGGATAGAATTACTGATTTCATACTTAAAAAAAAACACTCGCTGCAGTTTTCTAATATATTCATAATGAGATTGATAGGCTTTGTTTTTTGTATTGACGTGCATTCTCACAAATTTTACTCATATGTGGATTCCTGCCATCTTTAATTGATTTCCTCATTTCAGCTTCAACTTATTGTCTCTTTTCACATACACACACACACACACACAGACACACACCCCTCCCACCAATAAACAAAGATTAAAAAAGGTAGATATATCTTTTGGGTTCCTGAGATTGAGATGGCTTTAATGATGTATTAAGACAATATGCCTTGCAATGGGAGATCTGCCAAGTGGGAGAAGTGATGCCAAGTATAGAGGAACAAATGCTGTAGATACTGAGTCAAAGGTATTTGGTAAACATTAGTGATGAGCTCACCTCTGGATTTAGGCTTAAATCAATATTAACATCTGTCATAAATATAAAGGGAAGGCTAACCACCTTTAAATCCCTCCTGGCCAGAGGAAAAACCCTTTCACCTGTAAAGGGTTAAGAAGCTAAGATAACCTCGCTGGCACCTGACCAAAATGGCCAATGAGGAGACAAGATACTTTCAAAGCTGGAGCGGAGGGGGTGGGACAAAGAGTTCTGTCTGTGTGTGTGATGCTTCTGCCGGGACCAGAGCAGGAATGCAGCTCAGAACTCCTGTAAAGAGTTAGTAAGCAATCTAGTTAGATGTGTGTTAGATTCTGTTTTGTTTAAATGGCTGATAAAATAAGTTGTGCTGAATGGGATGTATATTCCTGTTTTTATGTCTTTTTGTAACTTAAGGTTTTGCCTAGAGGGATTCTCTATGTTTTGAATCTGACTACTCTGTAAGGTATTTCCCTTCCTGATTTTACAGAGGTGATTCTTTTACTTTTTCTTCAATTAAAATTCTCTTTTAAGAACCTGATTGCTTTTTCCTTGTTCTTAAGATCCAAGGGTTTGGGTCTGTGTTCACCTATGCAAATTGGTGAGGATTTTTATCAAGCCTTCTTCAGGAAAGGGGGTGTAGGGCTTGGGGGGATATTTTGGGGGGAAGACATCTCCAAGTGGGCTTTTTCCCTGTTCTTTGTTTAACACGCTTGGTGGTGGCAGCATAAGGTCCAAGGACAAAAGGTAAAAGTTTGTACCTTGGGGAAGTTTTAACCTAAGCTGGTAAGAATAAGCTTAGGGGGTCTTTCCTGCAGGCCCCCACATCTGTACCCTAGAGTTCAGAGTGGGGAAGGAACCTTGACAACATCAGTGGGAGATTTTTGCATTTTTCAGTGGAAGCAGAATAGGACACTATGGCCAACATTTAGGTACACTGTTAAGTTTACTGCAGTAGTCGTCCCACTGATTTCACTGAACACCCTAAATTTTTAAGGGTGTTTGAAATCTGGATTTAGGCTTGAATGTAAATTTTTCAAATGACCTCATCTCTGCTTTTAAAAAAAAGAGGGGTGGGGGCGGGAGAAGGAGGGCCGTTTACTAAATGATATTTCTGTACTTGTATTGCATCATTTACAAAACTTTCAAACCTGTGAATATTTAAGGACCTCATCAATTTTACACTGTCTGTATAATGAATATAAATTATTCATCTATTCACATCAAGTACAAAGAAATGCATACTTCATCACGACACAATAATTTCACCTTTACCCCGGCTTGATTTCTATTGGGCTATTCAGAGTAGAAATGTTACACATATGCATGAGTCTCTGCAAGATCGTGGCCTTTGTGTATGACCACATATGTTGCCTTCTGTTTCTCTTTGTAGGTTAGAAAGAACAAAAGTGTCCTTCTATAGCTGACAACTAGCAAAATCTTCCTATAGTTTAAGCAGAAAAGACGTGGTTTTGGAGGTGTGGGGCCAGTAGGAAAAACTATGTTTATAAGTAAACTTCAAATATAAGCCCAACACAAAATCCACACAAAACACATTTAAATGATGTATGTACACATTAGTAATACTTTAATCAGTCTCAATTGCCAATCTAAGTTCATAATTTCACCATAAATCAATAACATTATATACTTTTTGATTTAAATAACATATTCAGTATTCTCTAGAAAAACTCATTATAATTCTGTCAGTTGATACATTTAATAACTGATATTTCCCACCTAAATATAATTCTTAACAGAAAATATTTTGATACTGAATTCAGGATAACAATATTTATTAACAGAATCAATTGGACAGAGTTAAGCTGGTTGTGTAATGAAGGGATATTAATTTCTTTGTACTCAATGTGAATAAAAATGAATAATTTATATTTCCTATGAGGGCAGAGTAAAATTTCTGATATCCTTTAAGTATTTACTTATTTGCTTTTAAGTGCTTTGGTTTTATAAATGATATAATGACCTAACTGATGTGTGCTGCAATGTAGATGAGGTTATTTGCAAAATTTGGATCTACATTCAAGTCCAGATTTCAAACATCCTAAAAGTTTTAGCATATTCAAACTTGGAAAGTCGGTTTGGATCTAGTGAACCAGTTATTGGTCCCACGCTTAAGGAATTGAAAGGTAAAATTTATTCCACATCTGTGGGCTAGTGACTTTTCATATCTAGTGCCTACTCTGGTGTGTTAAGGTTTATTTTTCGTAGAGTTCACCCTGCTTGCTTAGTGCATCACAACTGCTACTAGTAGCTTTTTTATTTGACCGGCTATCCAAGGGCAAAGAGTATCATTTTGGGTATCACTTTAAGCTTTGTGCTTACTGTCCTTTTAAAAGAAATGAAACCTTAAGAAGGGGTGGTGATTTAGAGGTTTGTTGACTTGTGAGGTAGCAGGTCGGCCTCTGGCAAGCAGGCAGCTAACTAGCCCTATGGCTACTCTGAAATAAGACAATGATTTTGAGAGAGAGCCAGGTAGAAAGCATATACTCTGTCTGTTCTTTCCTCCAGTTGGCTCTAGTGATTTCATTTTCTTTTTTAACCACCTTTCAACCCAAAAGAGATGAATGAAGGCTCCCAGGAGTTAAACTGGATAGTCACAGAACTCCCTATGGCTGCACACTGGTCCACAGGTCTGAAGAACTGTGAGCATATGTCCTTACACTGGCTGCGGGATGTGAAAAAACTATCCTCAAAATGGCTTAGTCCTTTTAACTTCCCTTTTATTCCCTTTGTTGTTTTTTCATTTGGTGTGTGGGATGCAAGCCACATGGGAGCCACTCTGGGGAAAGTTATGGTATCCTTCCCTAGATAAGTCTTTGTGAGCCAGGCTAGGAAAGTGAGGACTGTGGTTGATGAGGCTGAGAGAGGAGTCGGGGACCCCTTACATCTGGCACTTTCCCTCAGTAGGCAGACTAGTAAGGAAATCCGTGAAGAAGTTAACATGCTGAAATTAGGGTTGATGGAACCATGTGTCAGGAGAGGCAGTCAATCTTGGTTTAAGAGGCTTGTTTTTCTTTTTAAAGTAATATGGGCTGGAATTCAGCTCTGAAAATTCTTCATGGGGCTTCCTGTTTCATTTCAGAGGGTGTTTTTCTTGGCACATGTGTTTTGGGTCAGTGGAAAACTGAGATCGCTGTAATCCATTGGAAATAAATGTATGCAGCTTGTACAACCCTGGAAATTATGTGGACTGATTCACAAGTCCTTTTTCACTCACTAGGTTTCTCTTAAAGTTACTCACCAGGGTGCCATGTGGAATGCCTGGCTGGGAGAAATCTGGAGACTCCTAGGAGTTAAAACCGTCATTAAGTCAGTGCAAGATGTAACTTTACAACCATTCTGTCACTGGAAACGTTCCTTGTTTACCAGCCTTTGTCAGGCTAAATTATTCAATGCAGCACAACTGCAGTGTTTGATTCTGGTTCTCCACTTATGTTGCCAGATGATACTAAAAAGGACTCTTAGTATTTTTCATAGCCCTGTTGGTGTGCATCTGTTTAAACCAGAGGAGCACTTTCATTGGAAGATGATAGTCTCCGAGACATTTCATCCTGGCTTTTCTCTCTTCCTCTGTGTTGCCAGTCCTGGATTTTACCTAACAGCCCCAAATGGCAGTGCTGTTAAATAAACTCAAAGGATTTTAACGTGTTTTCCTGTACTTTTCTCCTGTGCAAGTCAGAACAAATCATCTGACTGACTTTAGCATGTGTCACTGGACTGGGAGAACCAAACTTCCTTTGGTTTAACTACTGTAGATTCTATGGAGACAAGCTGGATTTCAAACTCAGGCACGGACAACCATAGGCCAGCATCTGAACATCATAATTTAATACTGAACAGTGTCTGCCTTGTTAGAAAGAATGAACTATCACTGTGTAATATGAACCATGCTTGATGGATTCCTTATGTTATTCCTGGGATTTACAGTCTTGGCTAACTAGTAACAGCAATAATAAAACTTGCATGTATAATATGAGTCAGTTATACCTCTGCAACATGTTTTTTACATCGTGATAATGTTTTTGCTGTGCATGGTGTATATGGAAATAATAAAGTTGACATCAGGTAGGCAATTAAAAAAAATCTAATGGTAACTTCATTCACTGAAGCAGCAAATCTAACATGTTGATGGGAATCAGATGAAGCAGATGGTACTTATTCTCCACCAAGAAGTCCATTTTGTAATAACCACTCCTAAAGGTAGAATGCAGAATTAACAAAACCATGTGCCTACTATAGGGCCTGATCCAGCTCCCACGGAACTCAACAGGAGATTTTCCATTGACCTCAGTGAGAGTTGGGATGAGCCCTAATTGAAAGGAGACTTACAAAATGGTCTGAAAAATCCGCGCTCCCTGAATACACAACAATTCCTTCACTGTCACCACTATAGTGTACAGTACTTCTTGCTTATCTAGTCTTTCCTGAGTCCTAAATCCTCGCCATCACAGTCCCAGAGGAGGCCTGAAACCCCAGACGACTGGCTTTGAGTTTTGAAAGAGTGCAATATGCTGGCAAAGGAAAGGCAAAAATCAAAATGATCTTAATTAAGTAATATTTCTGATTGGCAATGACATATTAGTTATTTACATTTCAATAGCAACTAGAAGCCCCAACAAAGATCAGGGCTCCGTTGTGCTAGGTGCTATACAAACACGTAGTAAAACAGTCCCTACCCTGAAGAGCTTATATATTCTGAGGAGACAAGATTGACAAAGGAGTGTGGGCTTGTCCCTGTTTGACAGGTGGGAAGCTGAGCTACAGAGAAGTGACTTGTACATGCTCTCACAGGATGTCTGTGGCACAGCTGGGAGCCTAGGCCAGTGTCTTAGCCACAAGGCCACCCTTCCATTGTGGCACTCAAGCTTATCTTTCAACAGCCTGCAAAGCATTTTCCCCTATATAATGATGTGATCTTCCCTTGCAAGATGCCCATCACTATTAGATGGGTAGGACCCACTTTCCTACTCCACCTGAGTTAATATATAATGTGCCATTTGTATCCATACCACAAATTAGATGTGTCTAGAGGAAGAAGGGACTGTGCAATTTTTAGCTTATTCCCAAAGTTGTCTTTTTAAATGGTGGGGCAGGGGGGAGCTGCCACTTTCTATGAAAACATAGTCTACACATTGGGTGCCCCTCCTTTTCAACCTCCTTTGCCATCTAATGTAGAAATTAATTTTGGTGCGCTGTATCCCTATCTGCTGCTAGTAGTGTTAAATCTTTTAACAGCAGATCTGTCAGCTTCACTAGTGGCATGGTATTTATTTGATCAGACTGGAGCTCACCAGTGCCCACTTAAGGAAAAGCCCGAAGTTACCATTCTATACCTCGCTCTCCTCCATTTGCTATTGATACCAAGGTGTAACGTACTTCCAAGGCCATTGTTCCAGACATGAGCTGCTTAGTTTCCTTTCTTTGCTGGGAGGAACTTGAAAATGACTCTGAGCAACATTGCCAGCTATCATACAGCTGATTTCCCTTATAATTGATGGGGTGAGGCTAACATTGTGGTCTTATTCCATATGCCTCATGTTGTGTCAATGATATTAATAAAGCACCAGTTGTGCCTCCAGAAATACTGCTAAGTTCAGTGGCGTAAAGCAGCTTCTGTAATAACTTCTTCCTAGAGAGTGAGGGCTAACGGAGCCCCAGTTCAATTAGCTCACAGGCTAAGAAACAGGAAAAAGCCATCCCCTATGTATTCACTCTGTGCCGTCTCACAAGTTCCCCTGATTTTTGGAGACTCTCTGATTTGCTTTATTTCTAACGTTTTAATTCATTGGAACCTTGACAGCAATAGGTCAGCGAACGTTTTTTATGTTCAGACAAAAACGGTACTGCATAGAAGGAGCAAATATGTACAATGTAGTTAATGTGTGAAATTAGAGGGGCGTTCTTCTTTTAAAGATTAATTCCAGATGGGTGTGTATAACCTGCAAGATAAAAAACACTGCAAAATAGAAAGCACTTGCATAATACAAAAAAGAGAAAAAGTTTAATACAAAGCGCAACCCTGATATAAAAGATGATAAAAATGGGAGGGAGAACTGGCTTTAATTTTAACTATCTGAACCGATTGAGAAGTGAATCTGCTTATCTGTTTGTTTTCCTACACCCCATGGGTTTCTCTCCTCACTATCACAGCTGGGTTAAAAGCTGCTGCTGCAAAAGCTGCAAGCAGGCAGCAGAGAGCAGTACTGAGCTGTCAGTCTGTGAAGGAAATGGTTGCCAAAGGGCAACACTTGGCCCAGAGAAGAAGCCAAGATCCAAAAGAGACGGCTAATCTTCACCTCTTCTCCTATTTAGTAATTGGTCTCTTTTTTTTCTTCTTCTTCTTCTGTTCCTGGTGAATACATGCACAAGAGAGAGCTAAAACAATGGTACAACTTGCCAATGGTCTCCCTGTGCTCTCAGGTTGCTCCTTTCAGTATAAAATAATGTTATGCTTTAATAGGGTTATTCTCTGGCAAAAACTTTCAGAGCATTGCAAATAGGAGGATACTCAAGCATGTAAAAAGAAAAAAAGTGTATTTTAATTAAAAGTTAGAAAGAATGACTTGTAAGTGATATTTATCTGATTTATTGGAGTATGCACAACGCATGTCATTAACCAGTAAGGTTGCTGTCTTTTAGATGAAGGCTTTTTTGAAGTGGAAATGCTATATGTTAGCTGTTTTTAATAAGAGGTTTGTTTTCCTTAATGAAACAAACTTTCAGGGGGTGGCGCACAGTTTGGAATATGTACTGCACATTTCATTGAGATGTTGAGTGCTAACTCGGTGCATTTGAGATGGATGGATGGATCATGTGATATAACAAAAATAGAGTTCCTTCTTTCAGGAAGGGAAGTTGGGCTCTTTTTCCTAAGAAAAATCAATTTTCGTTTAGGTTTCTCTCCCACCTCCCCAACCCAGCCCACTTCTGTTGCTCTCTGTTTGCTATAGTGGACCCAGAGCTCGGTACAGTTCTGCACACTTGGCAGTGAGGCACAGATACTGAACTAATGAAGTAAGGAGATTGCTGGGACACTGTGAAGATGCTTATATTCCGCCTCTCTGCACTGAATTTGCTCTGTGGATAAATTGTCCTTATGAGGAATTATTTTACATGGCTCCTTTGGCACCTGCTCCCTTGTCACTGGTGATCTTCTTGCAATGTACCAAAAACACATCTCAATGTTAAGCACACAGATTCCGGGCAGTTATGGTGGGCTTATCCTGATGATCCCTGCAGACACATCAGGTTGCACATAGCTTTATTGAAAATCGTCCGGATGCCCAGGTCAACTTCAGGATTATACTGCTGTCTTTGCTGTTGTCAGGGGGATTGGAAGCCTCTGTAGAAGTGCCCCACAGGGCTCACTCTTCTTTATTTCTAATATTTGCTAACTGCTTTGGGATGTACTGCTTTGCAGAAAGGAACGTCGGAGATCTGAAGGTGAGCTTTTTTTATTACCCAACTGCTCTCAACCCAAGTTTGTCTGAAAAGCTAAGATGGGCGGCAGTTCCTCCTCCCTAATTCTCCCAGGCAGGATATAAGAATATCAGATCAGCGTAAGTGGGGCCATCATTTTTTAATTATTACTATTACTTATATTGTATCAGGTTCAGAGCCTGTGATATACAAACACATAGGTGAACACAGTCTCCAATTTAGAGTTACTTTTCACGCTGGGTAGCTATTTCCCTTCTTAATAGGCTTTCACTATATGAGAGTACAGCTATCTTTCTTAAGATAACCCTTGACTCCAGGCCTGGGTTTAAGGGTATAGACACTCTAGTCCCCTAGCAAAAGCCCTAACTTCTGGAGTTGTGCAATAATCTCAGGATTTCTGCTTTTGTTAGATAAAGTTTCTTGATTGTAAAAGAAGTGTGAAACAAGAGTAACCAATGCAGGATATTTGCCTTGGTCTGCAGCCAGCCTGAAACAGTTGCTCTGTGAGGTCTAATCAGCCCTATTCATCTCCATAATATGTTAACTCCAGGACCCACTGCTCTGGGGGCCTCGTCAGCACCCCTCCAGAAGTAGACTCTGTGTGTGACAGGAAAAGAAGAGTGAGTGGTCCACCCATCCAAGCAGATATACCTAGCAATATGTTCTAGGGACCCTCTCCTGACCCACTGGTCTGGCTATCAGTTGCTGTTTTGGTGCTAAGGAGGGCAAAATGCCACAACTCAGGAGGACAGTCATCTAACATGCCTTCCCCTTGTTTTGTGCTCATATCCTCTTGTGCATGTCTGTGCTGCAAACTAGTATACCTAAATCTGACAGTCATAGTCTTCAGTACAATGAAATGATACAAGACAGCTTGTTTGAGCTCGCCATGACTCAGTACCTTCAGAACAAGGTACATACAGTTAGCCACAGTTTATATTTATATTTAAACTAATAAATTAGTTTAAATATAAACTATATTTAAATATATAAATATTGGTCCTGCTTTGAGCAGCAGGTTGGATTAGATGACCTCCTGAGGACCCTTCCAACCCTGATATTCTATGATAATACGGTATCCTGCTATATTCAGTTTGAGAATTAACATATATAATCTCCTAGGATCCACAAACCAGAGCAAGAGCCTGCAACTCATTAAAATGAATTATTGATCGTTTGAGCTCCATATTAATTAATAATATTTTACACTGTACATATATGAGGAGAGATGAGATACAAAAGAAACTTTTCGTAAAGCTTTCACCTATTTAGGTTTTGAAAAATCAGTAAGGCTTTACTCAGACACAGTGCATATTATCTCTCTTACGCTTCTGCAAGCAACAAGCAATCCTACTGTTGACGTTCAAGCATTTTGAAAACGAACATTAAGTACACCCAGAATTCTGTGGTAACACATTTTTTTAAAACTTTCCAGGGAATTTTTCTGCAGGTCAAGGGTAATATGCATTGACTATCACAGCTTGATTTCCAATGTGGTTTTCTGTAACAGCGAAGAATTTTATTGAGCACAATTAAACAGGAGTAAACCTAAGCCTTCAAGGAAGATTAACCTCAGCTTCAAGACAAGTGTGTGCAGCTGAGAACATGCCAATTATAGGTGTATAACTGTAAAAAAGTGTGTGTGTGTATGTGCTGCACTGTGGATGAGATGGGGAGTGGGAGAGAATACACAGCACAGAAAGCTTCAGAAACTGAATACAATTTTATTGCATAGAGTCCGAAAGAGTCACTTACAGTAATGTTTCCTGGTGCCGCTTTAGCTTCCCTGTGCAGGGCTCTCCTTAGTACAGATTTCTTCTGAACTGTGACTGGCCCTGGACCCGTTTTATGGCTTGGCTTCTTGGACTGTCTAACAGTGTACCTGATAAAGGGGAAACAGTCTCCCAGTCACATTAAAGGGTCCAGTTGTCACTTCATACCCTACATACTGCATGCTCTTACTCTTGTACCTCAGTGGCATTTTAGGGTCTGATTATATTATGCCCCACTCTCATCCACGGAAAGGTAATGCCTTGCAGAACCTGACAGCTAACTGCATTTCCCTTCCTTCACTGACTGGATTGCAGAGAGAAGTACTGGGAGAATGGAAAATGAAATAAACAGTGTTCTAGATGTGGTGCTCTGTGGAGAACAAAAATGATCAGGAATAAATCCCTTAGAAACAATAGTAAATACTATGCTTGTAACACAAGGAACGTTCTTTGTAAGAGAAATCATCAGTAATAGAAAAGATCAGAATTGGCTGCAATTTATGACAAAATCAGAACAGAAAAATGTTTGCTCTCTTGGCCTCCAAATTTGCTTTGTCAAAACAGGAGTTGAATTATAAATCTGATATAGCAATATAGAGAGATATAAATATGTTGTTAACACATTTTGAATGATCAGTTAACTTTGAGACAAATCTTAACTTGTGTAACAAAGATTATTGTCCTTGTTTACAATAAGAGCCCAACCAAATTCCATTGAAGTCAATGGAAAGACTCCCTTGGACTTCAAAGCACTATAGATCAACTGATCTCTCTTCTCACTTTGTGTCAAGGATTCAGGATAAAATTTTCAGAAGTACCTAAGTGATTTAGGGGCTTAAATCGAATTTTGAAAAGGGATTTAGGCCTAGTCTACAAATAGTTTTTGTACTCATTTAACTGTTTCAGCTAAGGATGTGATATTTTACTGGAAGAGCTAAATGGGTATAATCCCTATTGTTGACACAGTTATATTAATAGGTTTCAGAGTATCAGCCGTGTTAGTCTGTATCCGCAAAAAGAACAGGAGTACTTGTGGCACCTTAGAGACTAACAAATTTATTAGAGCATAAGCTTTCGTTGGCTACAGCCCACTTCATCGGATGCATAGAACGGAACATATAGTAAGAAGATATTACTACACACATACAGTTATATTAATGTAATGATGCCTTAGACATTATAGCTTTTCCCTCTAAATTTACAGGAATAAACTATACCAGTATAACCATCTTTATCCCAATATATCTTCATCCACACTGAGATTGTATAACTTTAACTATACCAGCTTCAAACAGATATAGTTAAAGCACTGCTCAATGCACCATGAAACCAACCATATATCCTTGAGATACATCAGAGATACTTTCATCCGCTGGACAGATTACCCAAACTCCCTCATAGATTTCAGCCACCACCCATCCATTAAGCTGGCTCTAGAACACTCCAACACCAGCATCAACATCCTGGACATCATGATCAGCTTCAGCAATTGAAGTCTGCGGACAACTATATGTAAGAAACCCCTGGATCATCACTGCTTACATCCACAGATCCAGCAACCTCGCCAGTTATATCACAAAATCTGTTATTCAAAGCAAGGCGCTCAGATACCACAGAATTTGCTCCAAGGAGAAATTCCAGGATACACACCTAAACATGCTTAGAACTGCCTTCACTAAACAGGGACACTCCACCAGAGAAGTAAATTTGCATCATGGAACAGGCCACCCAAATACTTAGGGAGAACCTGCTTCAATAAAGAAAAGAAACCCTCTGACTACTCATCCCTAGTTGTCACTTGCCACTCCTCACTATACCCCATATGTAGTATCATTAAACAACCTTATTCAGTGGGGACCACATCCTGAAATAAATCTTTCCAGAATCTTCTCTTCTGGCCTTCGAACAACCACCCCACCTTGCCACTTTCATCATCTGGAGAAAGATCCCTACAGAACAGGACACACCAACTCAAAGCGGCACCAGACCCTGCCAGAACAATAGATGCAAAACCTGCAGACATCTCTCCACTGCTACAGTGATCAATACGACCTTCCCTATGACACTTCTTTCAAGATTCCTGGTTCCTAAATATGCCTGTCACTATACATGGTGTTCCTCAGCTAGTGCATCAAATTCCCCAACAACAATGGTGGGTGAAACCAGACAATCACTACTTTCTTGATTCTCACACACACACACACACACACACACACACACACACACACACACACACACACACACACACACACACACACAAAAAAACCCTTATCACCCATGAGCAAACCCTTTTTACACAGCAATCACTCCATAACTGACCTGTCAGTCCTCATTCTGAAAGGAAACCTGAACAACACCTCTAAAAGACAAGCCTGGGAAACTTAAATTCATAACTCTGCTGGACACTGGAAACCATAGACTTAACAGGGACACTGGGTTTATGACTCATTACAACAATTTGTAACACCACCCTACTGCCTGCTAAAAATTTTCACTTCATTTTTAGTGATTTCCTACAGCATGTGTGAATCCCTTATGCTTAAGAATCTGTCCCACCTTATATTTATGCTGGACTCTCTAGTTACCTTCTGCAGACCTGAGGAGGATCTTTGTGAAGCTGAAAAGCTTGTCACTTCTGCCAACAGAAGTTGGTCTAGTAAAAGATATTACCTCACCTTTTCTCTGTCAAAGAATTACTTCATTGCATTAACAATGCTTGAATTATGAAATTTTTTTTGCAGTTTTGCCAAACTACAATTAGTGAAAAGCTATTTAAATATTTTATAGCTGTGCTGTGTTACACAGTAATTGTGTACTTAATAATATATGGTGTACAACATTACTTATGAGAGAAGTTAATTTGTTTCTTAAAGAAGTTTTAAAAATTAGCTAAAATACTTCATATCCTGTGTTTATTATTTCATCATAATACTCACATCTTTAAATTACATGTTTTAATTAACTACAGTATTAAAATACTGGGCACTTGAACCAAGTTAAAATGTCACTTTTTTGATGCAAACATGCTTAATATCCTTTTAAGGTGATTCATTGCCCAGTCCTTGGGGGGAAAAAAAATCTTTCTTTGTGTCTCTTCATTAGTGACTACAACACCGGGGTGCCAAGGGATACTCAGAAAAATGAGCTAATAAAATAAGAGTTAAATAAATTTACCTTTATCCCATTTCTGTGCACCATTCCAGATGTTAAAGGGAATCCTTTCAGATGAAGGATTCTTGTGGGGACAGCTACTCTGGTGCCTCAAGATGTACAGTACAATGCAACTATAAACAATTTTGGAGGGTGCTTTAAAGCCCTAAGTCAGGAAAACACTTAAGCATGAGCTTAACTTTAAGTCAACTTGAAGTCAATAGGATTTAAGCTGTTGCTTGAAGTTAAGCACATTCCTAAGTGTATTCCTGGCTAGGGATGAACTTAAAACACAGTCTTTAGTTAGGTTTCAGAGTAGCCGCCATGTTAGTCTTTAGTTAGGAACACACTTAGGAATGTGCTTAACTTCAAGCAACTGTTTAATCCCATTGACTTTAAATTGACTTAAAGTTAAGCTCATGCTTAAGTGTTTTCCTGAACTGGAGCCTAAAACAGCAACAGGACTTCATCGACCAGCTCCAGGAGCACAATACTTACTATTGGACCAAGTTATAATGTCGCATCTAAAGCCACCACTCTCCCCCTTGCTCTCAGTCTGTGCACCTCCCACTCCTTCCCACCACCCTTCTTACTGCTATACCTCTTTTCCAAGTATTTCACAGCATGGAGCAGTGCTCTCTTCTTTTTGTTGAAGAGGTTTCCTCTTCTGAAAGTTGCAGAATTAAGTGGGATCCTCCTTCTGAGTTCACTTAGTTTAGGGGCCCATTTTAAGATTACATCTTTTAGTGTGCTCTCTTTTGAGAACTGTCACACTGGACAGAGAACACACTTTTCCACCGCCAGTCCTTTCCGTCCTTGTAGGTAGGTATAAGGAAACAGTAATTTGCATCCAACAAACTTCTGATAGCCTTATTTGTTTGAAAATACTTTATCTAAAATTATAATTAAATTGAGACACATCAAGAATTTTAACTAGCTATCACACACTTCTCTATAAAAGAAAAGGCAGGAAAGGTGTAATTTTTCTTAAAACAATTTTATATTATGTGAATAATAAAAAATTCTAAATTGGGAAAATGGCTATTACATGTTAATAATTAAATCTAGTATTTCACAATTTGCATATTCAATCTAAAAAGCAACTCAAAGCAAGCCAGGTCACTGACTGAAAAATTTATTTTTGACTTGCAAACAATTTTTTTCTGCTTCGGATAAAGCGTATAAAAATACTGATTTTTCAAAAAAAGACTCCACACTTTGTTCTATTAGAAAAGACCAATAAATCAACAAGGAGCCCAAAGAATTCTCCTCAAACTGATGAAACATAACATCATTTACCCCCTTCACAGATTCATTTCTTCAGAGGTCATTTTACAGATTGAGCAGCAGTAAGGTTATTTTAGAGTTTTTATTGTGTTTCAGATTCAACATTAGAAGGAAATCCCAGAAGAATTAGCCTATCTTGCAATTATAGCATGAAACTCTACCAGAATGCCTAGTAATAATAGCTTCCGACAATAATGGATGGTTATTGAAAGAGAATTCTATCTCCTGTAGAAATAGTGGGGAATCAATACATTATTATTCTATAAATTATTAAATCTATAGACAAGATAACCGTGAGTTGAGTTCCTTCTCATTAATTAATTAAATGAGGACATAAACTCATTGTTATTGTCTGTCTATTAATTTAATAATTTATTGAATAATGGATACTGTTAATACAAAGTTGAACAGGATGGCATCCATCTTCAATGCTATTTCCACACTAATGAGCTTGACACTACATTATTTACTCCACCCTTTTCTCAAATATCTATATTTAGCTTTGACCAGCAGAAGATTTTGTCTGGACTTGTAAATCAAGCACATAAGTTATTTCCAAAAACGTTGTGTTCCATCATAATGGATGCATCTTTTAAATTCATTTTAACTGTGATTCAGAACAAGAAGCCAACTGGGTGAGTTAAATGGACCATGCTGACTAACCCAATTTAAAGCTCTAATCCTGTTATGGAGAGCTTGACAGATGTTTTCCTAAAGTATACTTAGTACATCACATTATGAGTCTAATAGTTGTTAGAAAGTGAGGTTAGGAGTAAATACAGGATTATATTCTTGCCTCAGTAAGTGATGTTGGGTAAGTCAGTTTAAACTCTTACCCTTCCCAAAAAGTGGAAATAGATGTATTTCTTAATTTTTTGAAGCTATTGGAGATCTGTTTGAAAAGCAGTACAAAAGTGCTAATCATTATTTCTAACAGGGAAAATGTGATGCCAGATGTATCTGGTTTTTTTATACAACATTCTGATTAAACTGATTTTACTAGAAGTATAAACTACCATGTCTAGCAGAAGTAATTTAATGTTATTTACAGTGCTTCTGGAAACATCTCATTTTCTGGTCACGTCAATAACTCCATGATGCTGTGGTGCTGTTCAGTCTTAACAATGATGTAAATCATTAAATACTAAACCAAAGGACGCAAGCGCTCTCTTGTCACAGTGACCCATGGCTCATGTTGTGCACAGCACAGAATGACTCCTGCAAGCCACATTGATTCTGTATTATCACATGCAACAAATGATCTTGAAGAATCACATTCAGTAGATAAATTACATAAGTGCATTTAATTTAATTCACGTGCTTCTCTGCAATAAAGTATGGAGATGTCAAAAAACAAGTTACATCTGATTTTATGTTTCTTTTAGCTAAAATGATTAATTGCAATGTTATTTTTACTGCTAGGTCATCGCCCACATGCAGTCACAAAGATCTCAAATGGAAAAGGAAGTTGGGAAAATTCACCAGAGAGAAAATTAACTGAGCTAAAACTAACTTGGATCTAAGCAAGTGAAAGGGATGGAGAACAACAAAGATCAAGCATCAGAGCTTAATGATTTAAATATGAGGACAAATTTTTATTTTTGTTTTTACGTCAGTAAATAGGGGCCTGTAAAGAAACTGCAGGGCAACAGTGATTTTATCATACAGTGGGAGTCAATAAGAACTAACAATCATCACCTCAGGTACTTGCAGTAATTCTGATATATTTCTATACTTGCACAAATAGGACCAAGGTTTCAGTTCAGCAAAGCATTAAAGCATGTGCTTCAGTCCATCCCTATTCAGCAAGGCAATTAAGCCTGTGCTTAACTTTATGTACATGCTTTGGGACATAAGCCTGGGCTTAAACGTTTTGCTGATTAGGGATGACTTGCTTGACTGGAATTCAAATTCTGAAGTCCTCGTCCACACAAAACTCCTTGAAATCAATAGAAGATTTTCTTGAGTACAGGCTTCAGAGTTGGACCCTCACAGTCCAATAGCAAATACTGTATTTTGAGTGGTGCCTACTGATATGCTCAGTGGTGGATGCTCACTTTGACAAAACTAACACAATGATTGCTTCAAGAGATTGCACCTAGAAGCAGAAATAAGGGGACTGATCCTGCAACCAGCTTGCAGGTAAATCTCCCAGTGAAGTCAACTGGAGTTGTGCTAGTTACGGAATGTAGATTTGTACCTTAAATGGTCCCAATCCAGCTCCTATAGAAATCCATGGAAAGATTCCTATGGATTTAATGGGGAGTTGGAACAAGTCTGATAAGAGCACCAGAATGTGGCAGCAGAGAAAACAAAGCTATAGGGAAAGCAATTTTAGCATCATGGGTATCCAAAGGAATGAGGTGAGAATACATTGTCTAAAATAACCCAATCAAATGACATGCAGCCAAAGCCCTCACACACCAAGGGCTGCCTCTCCTAGACCTGTCGACAGGTAGCTTCCCCTGCCAAAAGAGGACTACTTTGTTTCAGTTCCTGTTTCCCAGCCGTTATCTCAAACCACACTCACCTATATCCCACTCAGTGAAGGAAGGGAAGCCCATTACACAGTATTGAAATATGGTTTAAGAAAGTGGAGAAGAATACACAGAGAGTAACTCTTGCATACTTACATTTGTAGGCCTAGAGCCCTGGAGATTGCTCTTCTAGGCTGAAATTTACCCCTGTGCAGGGTCAGTACAAGGTCTATGCAACACTTAACTTCTACTTAGCCCCTATTTTTGAGAACTTAAATGATGCATAAGCTTTGTGCTGTCCATCTGCAAAGGGATGACTTTCACCCCCAGAGCAGAATTCTCTGCTTCTGTCTGCTGCAGTGTGGAGGAACCAATGCAGACCATTCTAAACATGCAACAAAATTCTGACCTGTGAATCAAAGAGGAGAATTTTGACCATTAAAGAGGCGAGTTTTATTACTAATATATGTTTTCATGATTGTAAAATGCATATAATATTACATATAAAATCAATACATGAAATGCTTTTTAAAAAAACATGAGCTGGAAAGAGAATGAAACTAAATTGGAAGAGTGGCATCCTAGTATGTGAACCAGGAAAGGATAGGTGGGTAGCAACAGAGTGATTTATTATAATAATGGAGGAGAAAAATACTTACCCTGTCATAAACTCATGGGCAATCTATTTTTCTCTTATGCTAATCATAAATCACCATTTTGCTTTTATGCTTGAAAAGAAACACCTCATAGTACCTGAGGCTGTAACAAGGGCAAAAAATGGTTTTCTTCCAAAGGTCAAGACTGAAACTCATAGAAATTTCCATTGTTATACCACCTGGATACAGATAATACAGTACAGTATTTAGATCCAGATCACTGTTCATGGCCCTGGTGACAGAAACTCCCCTAAGGGTGTGAGGTTTAAATAAGGAAATGTCAATGCCCCAGTCAGGCAGAACTAATTTGCCATGAGATCTGCTAGCGATTTAAGTGCCTACCATTGGGTGTGTGTGTGTGTGTGGGGGGGTGTATATCTTCAGTATTGAGTAAGAATAAGTGCAAATCTACACTGAAAACTTACATCTGCATCCCTGAAAAATCCACATCCCTGAGCGATGCAGCTATTCTGACCTAATCCCCAGTGTAGACAGAAGAATTCTGTGGACCATAAGAATGGCCATACTGGGTCAGAACAAAGGTCCATCCAGCCCAGTATCCTGTCTGCCGACAGTGGCCAATACCAGATGCCCCAGAGGGAGTGAACCTAACAGGTAATGATCAAGTGATCTCTCTCCTGCCATCCATCTCCACCCTCTGACAAACAGGCTAGGAACACCATTCCTTACCAGTCCTGGCTAATAGCCATTAATGGACTTAACCTCCATGAATTTATCTAGTTCTCTTTTAAACCCTGTTATAGTCCTAGCCTTCACAACCTCCTCAGGCGAGGAGTTCCACAGGTTGACTGTGCGCTGTGTGAAGAACTTCCTTTTATTTGTTTTAAACCTGCTGCCCATTAATTTCATTTGGTGGCCCCTAGCTACTGTCTCTTGGGAAGGTGGATTAACTACAGTGATGGGTCACTATATTAAGTAGCCACTCTGAAGCGTGAGAGTGGCATGGTAGCAGCGCTATAGCTGTGACACTGAAGCTTTTTAAGTGTAGACATAGCCTAAATATTTAGAGCAAGATTTGTTAAAGAAAACCAATAATCAGGTGGAGAAACATCCCATTTATCTAACTCTATATACAAAATTAAAAGGATATGAGTTAAAAATCGATGAAAAGTCTAAACTGTAGTTTGATTGCCACCAGCCAATCCACCATTAGTCCAACGGGGGTATGCACAGGCCAAATTATTTTCAGTCAGAGTTTTGTGTGAGGACTACAGGACTGGGCCCCATGTTATTAACAGAAGTAGCTCAATCAAAGTACTTTACCAGACCTGTCGTTCTTGCCACTATCTGCAGAAGTGGGTTGGGATCCAACTACAGTAGAATTAATTTTGGTTTATTGTATTATAGTTATGTCCTACTCTCTTTTGCAGGCTGACAGAGGAAAAATATTTCATATTCAGTGTGACATTCCTGAGTGATCTTATGTCCTATTAATGCCATGTTGGCGCTCCTGAGCTTCCCTGTCTGATTAAGAAGGGAGGAGTAAATTGGTCATAATTATAATTTTTGTCTTCCTCCCACCAAGCAATGTGTAGGATAGTTTGACACAACAGTATAACAACTAAAATTCTTTCATTAGCATGTTTCTGTTTTTCTAAGAGACAACCATCAGGTAGACTCAGAAGAGGATTATGATCCGTGGTTCTCCTGGCTACCTGGTGAAGAACAGCAGAAGATTATAAAACAGTCTTATATTGAACAGGAACCAAAATGGAGACTGGGGGGAAGAAGCGGGAATACACAAACCCGTTGTTTTAATCTAGGAACAGACTCATCTGATTAATGCTTTTCTGGTTTTACAGGTCATTTTGTTTAGCTAGGAGGAAAAGTTTGGTTAAACATGTGGATGTACTGCAGTGTCAAGGTGTGTCTACACTGGAATAAAAGACCGGCAACCTCACGGGCCTAAGCCCAAATGTCTATACAGCAATTTTACAGCCTCTCAGACCAAAATCCACGAGTCCGAGGTGTTTAATTACTGTGTAGATGTACCCTCAAAGAGCGCAGGAAAGCAGAGGCAGCTCCACCCACTCCAGCTCTCACCCTCCAATTGCCACATTCTCTTAGAACCTTTTCCTCAAGGCATCAAGACTCCTTCTACTGGATTCCAACCTTCTCTTGGTATAATCTGACTACCTTTTAACCACAGCTACCCAGTTTAGCTCTAGGGGAGATTGATAAGGGTCTCCAAGACACCCAATTTTCACTAAAATTTTGTACTTTTATATAGTGTCAAGCATCTCCAAGGGCCATGTTTTAAAGTGTATTTAGATGCCTAAAGATGCAGATAGGTGCCTAGTGAAAATCCCTAGGATCATATCTGAGTCTTTAGGCCTCTATGCAAAATGGGTAAGTATTTTTATTCCCATTTTACTGAAGGAGAAATTGAGGCAGAGAGAGGTTAAGTGACTTCTCCAAGATCATACAGTAGGACAGTGACTGAGCTGGGGCTAGACCCCAGGTCTCCTGACTTCCAATCTTGTGTGCTAACCAGTAAGCATGCAGCCTCCTAGAAGGGGGTATTGTGTAGCATTGCATTATATTGAGTCCTGTACCATGATATCATCCCAAGAAGTAATGTGACAGAAGATCCAGGAATTGTCGTTCCTGACAGCAGTACCCAGAAAGGTTTGGCAACAACTCATGAAGTCCAAGTACCAGATCTATTCATGGGCCTCTATATTTCTTTGTACAGGTACTGAATTTCTCCCAACTAATTTGGCTGTTTCCATTTTTTTTTTTTGTATAGAGCTGAGTGAAATTTTTCAACTGAAGCTGCGGCTGCTTTTTGGGGGCTAAAAGATGTAGATTTGACAACACCAAAACGTTTCATGAATTTGTGTCAATTTTGCCAAACTTAGGTTAAAGAATTCCTAAAATAAAAATAAAAGCTAAATGTTTCATTTTAGCTTTTTTTTTAACTAAATGATTTTATTTTTTTATTCAGAATGACTTTTTGTTTAGAAATTTCCTTTTAATTTTATTTTTAAAGAATGCTCAAAATCAAAATGAAATGTTTTGTTCAATCCAAACTAATTGTTTTCATTTTTCAATTTGCCAAAAACTTTGAATAAAATTTTTTGTTTTGACCCAAAACAAAATTCTTTTTCCTTTTTTAAACAATTGCCAGCACACTCAAAAAATCTGTTATTTTCCAACCTCTGCTTTTTAATCTGTTTCTAATAAAGATAAGTAACTAGAACAAGTCAGGCAAAATAATTAAGGTACCTAGAAGGTTTGCCATATCATAGAATATTAGGGTTGGAAGAGACCTCAGGAGGTCATCTAGTCTAACCCCTTGCTCAAAGCAGGACCAACACCTACTAAATCATCCCAGCCAGGGCTTCATCAAGCCAGGCCTTAAAAACCTCTAAGGATGGAGATTCTGCCACCTCCCTAGGTAACCCATTTCAGTGCTTCACCACCCTCCTAGTGAAATAGTGTTTCCTAATATCCAACCTAGACCTCCCACACTGCAACTTGAGACCATTGCTTCTTGTTCTGTCATCTGCCACCACTGACAACAGCCTGGTTCCATCCTCTTTCGAACCCCCCTTCAGTTCAAAGCTGCACAGTTGAAGGCTGCTATCAAATCCCCCCTCACTCGTCTCTTCTGCAGACTAAACAAGCCCAGTTCCCTCAGCCTCTCCTCGTAAGTCATGTGCCCCAGCGCCCTAATCATTGTGCTGCCTTCCGCTGGACTTTCTCCAATTTGTCAACATCCCTTCTGTAGTGGGGGGACCAAAACTGGACGCAGTACTCCAGGTGTGGCCTCACCAGTGCTGAATAGAAGGGAATAATCTCTTCCCTCGATCTGCTGGAAATGCTCCTATTAATACAGCCCAATATGCCATTGGCCTTCTTGGCAACAAGGGCACACTGCTGACTCATATCCAGCTTCTTGTCCACTGTAAGCCCAGGTCCATATCGTGCTTACCACTTTCTGTGTATTAACTGGTGGGGTACAATTTGGGGGTGTCTTGTGTCCCATGCAATATTATTCATGCAACATCATGGGACATGCATCAAATTGGCAAAAGGCCTTTATTTTGGAGAAGGCTTCACTCTTCTGCTCTAGAATATTGCTATTTAAACTATAAAAGCTATTTTAGAGATGATATGCAAACAGAATGAAGAAAATGGGATTACATTTAGAATAATACACCCTAAATGGCATGCACAAGAGCTGTGTTTAGTCTGGAACCAGAAACATACCTTGGTGTGTCTCAAGTTCCCTGAAGTTGTTGTTGAAATGTATTATTTGTATCTAGAGGCCCCAGTCAGAATCTGTTTCTTGTTGTCCTAGACTCTCAGGGGATTTCTTGGTCCTGCTTTCAGGCAAGGGAGTTTTACAGAGGAAGTGTGGAATCTGGGTCTAATAGCAGTGAGTCTGCAAAGAGCCAGCCTGGAGGAAGATGGGGTGAGTTGTACCTCTGTGCTTTAGAGAGCAGCCTGCTTTCTCTCTGTGTGTGTTTGTTAGAGGTCTGGGTTCTTAGAAATAAAGTAGTGTTAAAATGTTCTTTCTGAAAGCTTGCAATGTATGTTTTTACCTAGCTTCATTATTTGTATGCCATGAACATAACAAAGACACGTACATTCTCATAATAATAACAGTTAATTAGGGCTAGATTGACCCTTGCCCAACATAGCCATGCAGAGAATACTATAGAGTAAGGATGTCTCCTCCAACTCTGCAAAGTCACATTAGGGTCTAGGTCTCGTGCAGCATGCCGGAGTTGTACAACTATTGCTCCCACCCACAAGCGAGTGGGTGGAAAGTATCTAGGAGCAGGAGGAGCCATGGCTCCTTTCCCCCTTGCTAGCCTGTGGAGCTGGTTGGATAGCTAAAGGCAAGTAAGCTTCACTCCTTTCTCTCTGGTGCGAGAATGATGCCCTGGGAGGAATCATGTCACAGTTCCTCCAAGGGCTACTCCTAGGGCGATGCAGCTTATGAATCACCCTTTACTCAGGGCAATGCCTAAAGGCACAGTCTAGCCCTTAATTTGTAATAAACAAGATATACTGTAATGTTACTGGTTTCAGAGTGGTAGCCGTGTTAGTCTGTATCAGCAAAAACAATGAGGAGTCCTTGTGGCACCTTAGAGACTAACAAATTTATTTGGGCATAAGAAAGCTTATGCTGAAATAAATTTGTTAGTCTCTAAGGTGCCACAAGGAATCCTCTTTTTTTTTTGGTAATGTTACTACTAACTGTGCTGTAGTAATACTAATATTCTGTAACATACTGTAATTAATACTAATATACTCCAATAATGCACATTTTAAGTGAAAGCAAAGAATGCATTCTTGAAGTGCTGCAATATCAACTGTCCTCTTGTATTAGCAGTTTGACACTGAAAATGCTCACCAGAGAAAGTACCTTTCTCTTAGCCTTCAGCACAATAAATGTCCTGAGGAATCTCGAGAAGTAAGTCAGAAGACATTACTTCCCTGTAGAAGCTAGGAAAACCTCAGGGACATTTGAAGATGGTAATTTGTAGGCTGTAGAAGGAAGCCCCTTTGTTTGTTTGGTTGGTTTTTTTTGCCATGAAATTGTTTTGGATAACATGCTAATCTTCAAGTTTCAACTGTCCATTATACAAGGCCATCATGAAATTAAAAGAACCATTGACAAATAGTAACAATAAATATGTCCTTGGAATGATGAGACACCATGAGCCGCTGCTTGTAAGCCCAGCAAACATTTACCAATGTATTCTGGAAGAGGAGTTCTATTTGGTTTTCTTTAATATAATGAATTTCTTCCTACCTGCTGAGACTGTGTGTCTGTTGGAGCCCTATCTAGAGAGCTCTGGCTCTTGAGTTCAAGATGTAGCAGCTCATGCTTTTAATTCTGGAGACCTCTGGTTCAAACCCTAGTGTGTCAGCCAAGATGGCAGCTGTCAGAATTGCATAGGCCACCTCTCTCTCCATTCATGGTGCTATAACATCCGTATGGCAACTACTTCTGGAGAAAAGTATTATTACGAAAGTGTAGGCTCAGTGCAGCAGCTGGAAAAAAGGAAGGGAAGCCTGCACCATGTGAGCAGCCAGTGTCTGTGGACCAACAGTGCTTCCTGGATCCCATTTGGGAAATGAACACTAAAGAATAAGGCATGCTCTGTGTGTATATTTAAAGCTTACAACTCTTTATGTTTCAATACCTCCCATGATTATTAGAAATTTTTACTGGTTTTCTAATCAAGATAAGCTTTATCTCCTTTTATGCCCAATGCAGCTATGTGTTTCCTATTTCCTATTTAAAGTTTGCTGTCTGCAATGAATTGGGTGCTATTTACCCAGGGGAAAAAAATCACCTGTTGAACTTCGAAGAGAACCAGCACAACTTTTCTGTAGCTTCACAAATCTTGGGTAAATAGTCTCCCAGTTGCACCTGCACACATTCAATTTGACTATGCCCAATCCTGGTTTTGCAAGTGGTAAGAATTATTCTGTAGAAGTCTCAAAAGTAATGGTAAATTGGTGTTTAAACAAGACTTGCACAGAGTAGAAAGAGTGCACTGGGATGCCTGAGGAAGTAAATAACTGGAATGGATTTTTTTTGTAGCCGAGAAGAAAAAGAGCCAGTTGGGCAGTTTTGAATGGAGAGAAGTAGCTTTGCAGATCAGAATATAATTTAGTGCACAAAAAATACAAAGGAAAGGTGGGAGAATTTATCCACATCAAGCGCTACTTTATTCATCTCGGGCCTAATCTTGCTCCCATTGATTCCTTGCATTTTTCATTACCCAAGATAGCAACAGATTAATCCTGTATTGAACAGACCCACCAATCCAGAGCACAAACTCTGTAAGGGTCCCTACATTTCTGAGAATGGGAGCATCAGGTCAATCTGAGTTTGAACTCCAAAGGAGTCCAACTGCTTTGAGAGTTGCCTGCCACTTTTCTTTCGTAGCATCCAAAATTTCAAAAGCAGTCCTCACACTCCACGGGGACTACCATGTGTGATTTGTCCACTGCCTGACCCAGGATTGGAAATTGCTGGTTTTGGTCAATCCAGGTTTTAAGTTTCCTGATCCAATTGGTGTAACATGTATGTTCATGTAACCCTTTATCATTGCCATACTTCTGAGAACCAAAATAAAAAGCAAATGTAATGCTTTTACATATGGGCTTATCTATAACAAAACCATTCCCACAAATAAACTCTGAAACTGTTGGGCCAAATTCAGAGGTGATGTGTTAGCGGGTGTGAGCTCCGCGTTGGTAAATGGGTGTGAGTTCAATTTAATCTAACATAGCAGGAAGGAGGTGTGAGTTATTTTAGAGGTTGCCTATTCTAACTCACACCTTTTTGTGTCCCCCTGCTAGTTGCTTTTGCTGCCTTCACTTCTGACCCCTCTGTTGGTTAAGTTACATATGATCTTAGAATTCCTTGTGCTCACTTAGGGCTTGTCTACGATCTAATCTACACTTAAATTTTAGGTTGACATAGGTACATTACTCGAAGGTCTGAAAAAATCCACCCACCTGAGTGATGTAGTTATGTCAACCTCACCCCCAGGGTAGGTGCAGCTAGGTTGAGGGAAGAAAGTTTAGCGCCCATCAGTTCTTACGCCGACAGAAAAACCCATCCATCGGCGTAGGCAGCATCTATGCCAGCAGAGCCACAGCACTGTAGCTATGCCAGTATAGTCTCTGTGGTATAGACATGGCCTACATGAGGACACTCAGGGAAGTTAAGAAGAATTAACTAAAGATATGAAGTTAATATGCATTAGTTAAAGTGCACAAAATTGCTATGTAGATGCTCTCATTCAGAAGTAAAGTGGCCTTATTTCTTTTTAACTGGCCTGGTCTACACTTAAAATTTAGGTAAACATAGCTCTGGTGCTCGGGGGTGTAAAAAATCCACACGTCTGAGTACTGTAGCGATGCTGACATGATCCCCGCTGTAGACGCAGCTGGGTTGAGAGTAGAATGCTTCCATTGACCTAGCTGCTGTTGCTCAGGGAGATGATGTTCCTTTAGTGGCAGAAAATCCCTTTTGGTCACTGTAGGCTGCAGTTACACTGTGGAGTTTTGTTGGCATAGCTCCAGTGCTGTAGCTGCATTGCTACAGTCTCTGTAGTGTAGACCTGGGCTGAAGACTAGGAGATTCAGAAGTAAAGTGTCCTTAGTTCACTAACTTAGGGCAAGTCTACGATACAAAATTAAGTTGACCTGAGTTACGTCAACACACAGCCACCACAGTAATTATATTGCTTTTGCATGGCCACACTACGCTCCTTGTGTCAGGGGTGCTCCTCACCAGAAGCGCTTGCACCAGTTTAACTGCTGGTGTTAAGGTTAAGGTTTCTGAAAGGCAGCAACAGTAGATATAAGCAACGCAGTGTCTACACTGACACTGCGTTGATCTAACTATATTGACCTAAGCGTTATGCCTCTCGCGGAGGTGGAGTTAAGTTGGTGGAGTGGGTGAGTTACATTAGTGGGAGATACATTTTAGTGTAGTCGCTTACAGAGTTAGGTCAATGTAAGCTGCCTTACGTCGACCTAACTCTGCAGTGTAGACCAGGCCTTAAATTTAGGGGATAAAACAAATTAAGCCCACTTTACTTCTGAATGAGGGAGTCCACCCAGGGTGTTAATATGCTTTAACTAGTACACTTTAACTTCTCACTTTTAGTTAACTCCTCTTAAACTTCCCTGAATGTCCCTGTGTAGACAAGCCCTTAGAGTCTGAGGAACAAATTCAAAGGTGGTGCATAAGGATCACTCTAATGCCAGGGCCAGCCACGCTGTGAGAACACAGTTAGTACACATGGCTAACTCTGGCAGCAGCGCTGCCTGGCGGAGAGTCTTATAGCTAGCTGGGTGTGTGTGTGAGGGGGAAAGCACAATATTAGCTTGTAGTCAGGGGTGGCATGAGTATAATACTTAGGAGGCAAGAATAAAAATAGGGGACTTGTTCTTGTTTATGGAAAGTTGAGCCTAAGAAAAGGGTTCCAAGTGTTTTAAACTTTACATTTAACCACATTGGGGAAACTGGCCAAGTGGGTCCATATTTTTTTTCCTCTGTTGGTGTATATATACACTGTATATTCATCTGAACCAGCTTTGAATTTTCCTCTGGGTATCTGCATGATTCAGGCTGAGTCTGCTGAGGCTCTGTTTACCCCAACTCAGATATAAAACAGCTGTTATGCTTCTGGATTTTTGTAACATATTTAATATAATTATGTTGCATACCATTCACTGTTCCAATCTAATTTTTGCAGGGATGTTTCTCTTGTCATGGTTTAGTGAGCATCCTCTTTCCTCTGCATAGTTGAAGTTAAAAGCTCCCTTTCTACACACAAGATATTCACTTGCATTTTCCTAATGGAGAAATTTTTCTTTTCTTTTTTTTTTTTTTACAAGAAATGTTGGCCTCAAAACATCCCCCATTGCACACACGTACACACACACACACGCTCACACAGAGTTCTGTGTTCCAAATGAGAGGCGGAATTGTCAATGAGTCACTGTAAATATCTAATTCTGTTAAATGCCCTCCAGATGAGATCTAGATCAAATTAAAGGATGACAGGAATTTTAATTCGGAGTTCAGAGAAACAGGTTTATAGCAGTTTATTGACCACCTAACAGAGGACACAATTTCTTGAGTGGTACATGAGGTAATTGTTTTAAAATCTTCTGTCAAAGAAGTAGATTTAATTGGTTAGTGCAAACTGCACTCCATTTGGTTCTGATTCATTATAAATGTTTTGGCTTCTTCCTGCAGGCTTAATGTGCTATTGACACTTGTACAATGGTTTGAATGAATTCATCCTACTCTTTCCTTGTATTTTTTAATCACCTGCTGATCCACTATTTCCTCTACTCTTTCTTCTTGTGTTAAGAGTTGCTGACCTCACCTCATCTCTTCTTTACACAACACAGGTCAACTGGAAACTTTAAATTCATCTCGCCTCTTTTCTTCTCCCCACACCCAAGAAAAAAGCTGATGGCAGGAGGTTGAATGTTTATGTATGAAATTTACATATTCATGAAAATGAGGTCTTTTGAGTAATGGAAACTAGCATGCAGAGTTGTATTCACATTACAGAGTCTACTGCTTATGCACATGCAATCCGATTGTTAGAGGAGTGTCCATATTGAGGATTATAGTCTCCTAGCAATTTAAATATGCTTTACATAAAGAACAACAATACTTTACATCTGTACATCACCTTCTAAATAATGATCTCAGAGCATTTTATCAATATTAATCAAGCTTCACAACCACCTCCCTCCCACCCTGTGAGTTAGGTAAACCTGATGATCCTTATTTAAACTGATGAGAAAATTCAGACACAGTGAGGTTAAGTGACTTTCCCGTGATTACACAACCAGTCTGTTACAGGGCCCAAAGTAGAACATGCATCTTCTAACCCTTCAACTGCTCCTTAATCACAAGACCAGAGATATCTGAGAAAGTACTGCACTGGCTATTACTTTTACTACAGACTCTTTTTAACTACTAAACACATTCCAGCAAAACCTTGCAGCAGTAGCCCATTGATTTCCAGAGTACAACAGACTGTCATACACTGTATCTTGTAAAACTCCTGGGGAATTAACCTTTTACATGAATGATGAAGTTATAAACCCCAGGAATCTCAGATTTCCATTCACCTTCTATTCCTTGACTCTATCAGATTTTCAAACTCATTCAGGTACGCTTCTATCTTTGCCCTCTTCCACAAGTTCACCCTTGATCTTACACTCTCTCCATTATTCCATCTGTGATGCCAATGTCAGCAGTCATTTCATAGTTGAGAGTGGCACCTTTCTCTCCAAAGCATCATCCATGACATGTTTCTCTATTACCTGCTGGATTCTTAGAGATTTTGTTTCCTTAATTTCATTCTTACCTATTAAGCTGCTCTGACTTTGTTACTGACAATGGACACACCTCAATTTTAGACCTCTTCACGCTTGTAGCCACCACAGTCCTCTAATATTCTCTGTCTCATCCATCTTGGTCGTCACATTCCTAAATTTGATCTTTGGTATCCCATTTGTGTTGATACCTAATCTATACTTGTGCACTAATGTCAACTTTCCCTAATTTACTGATCACCTCATCCTCACTAACTTCTTGCTCCAACACAGCTTTACCCAAGTGAATGTATCTGAAATTGGTATCCTAATAATTGGCTGGAAGAATGTCCCCCATGAAAACTCCACCAGCTCACTGCTTCACTCTAATCTCACTTTTGGCCCTATTGTGATGACCATATGCTGCTGATACACAATGAACTCTCTCTAGCTACATTTCTCTAGCCTTTAATTCTGCCTATTGTCATCCCTGAAGTGTTGCCCATATCGGACACTACCCTGTCGCTACTCTTGCTAAGCCCCCTTTGTCATGAACTTCCACTTCATCATGAAACAGAAGCTTCTCTTCTTTTATATTTTAAAGCACCAAATCACCAACATGCAATCTGTCCAAAATGTACCAGAAACAGGGATTATACATCACCTGAATCCTCAGAAATATTACCTGACTTTATATCTTAAAATCCAATGCAGAATCTTATTCTTCTTGTGCTCTACAAAATCCTACATAAATTTTCTCTCGTCCCATTTCCAGCCTCTCTAATGTCCTCTCTTTCAGCACTTTCTTTTCTTTTCTCACCACACTGCCCCATTATCTAGAGATCTGTATGTCCTAGCTCTCTAATAATATAGACAAGTCCTGTTTCATGAGCCTCTTTTTCCCATGCTCCATTATTTTCCCTGAAAGTTGGCCATTGTATCCCTTTTGTTCTTCCCTACACCAGAAAACACTAAATATTCCAATGTCATCTACATAATTGACCACGTTTTGCATTTATTGTCCAAAATTCTAACTGGCCCTTGCATCCAATGGTGGGTGAGACACTAGGAGCCTTCCATACCTGCATCTCTCGTTTTGCATCATCATGTATGGCCCAGAGACTATCACAGTCTCGACAATCAGGGGACCACAAGGACTACTTTCTACATGTGCCTCAAGGCTAGAGGATGCAGAATGCAGACAGGATTATGGTCCCTCACCCTTCCAAGTTAAAGAAGTATGGGCTGGATGAATGGACTATAAGGTGGATAGAAAGTTGGCTAGATTGTCGGGCTCAACGGGTAGTGATCAATGGCTCCATGTCTAGTTGGCAGCCGGTATCAAGTGGAGTGTCCCAAGGGTTGGTCCTCGGGCCGGTTTTGTTCAATATCTTCATAAATGATCTGGAGGAAGGTGTGGATTGCACCCTCAGCAAGTTTGCAGATGACACTAAACTGGGAGGAGAGGTAGATACGCTGGAGGGTAGGGATAGGATTCAGAGGGACCTAGACAAATTAGAGGATTGGGCCAAAAGAAATCTGATGAGGTTCAACAAGGACAAGTGCTGAGTCCTGCACTTAGGATGGAAGAATCCCATGCACCACTACAGACTAGGGACCGAATGGCTCGGCAGCAGTTCTGCAGAAAAGGACCTAGGGGTTACAGTGGACGAGAAGCTGGATATGAGTCAACAGTGTGCCCTTGTTGCCAAGAAGACCAATGGCATTTTGGGATTTATATGTAGGGGCATTGCCAGCAGATCGAGGGACGTGATCGTTCCCCTCTATTCGACATTGGTGAGGCCTCATCTGGAGTACTGTGTCCAGTTTTGGGCCCCACACTACAAGAAGGATGTGGAAAAATTGGAGAGAGTCCAGCAGAGGGCAACAAAAATGATTAAGGGACTGGAACACAGGAGTTATGAGGAGAGGCTGAGGGAACTGGGATTGTTTCGTCTGTGGAAGAGAAGAATGAGGGGGGATTTGATAGCTGCTTTCAACTACCTGAAAGGGGGTTCCAAAGAGGATGGATCTAGACTGTTCTCAGTGGTAGCTGATGACAGAACAAGGAGTAATGGTCTCAAGTTGCAGTGGGGGAGGTTTAGGTTGGATATTAGGAAAAACTTTTTCACTAGGAGGGTGGTGAAACACTGGAATGCGTTACCTAGGGAGGTGGTGGAATCTCCTTCCTTAGATATTTTTAAGGTCAGGCTTGACAAAGCCCTGGCTGGGATGAGTTAGTTGGGGATTGGTCCTGCTTTGAGCAGGGGGTTGGACTAGATGACCTCCTGAGGTCCCTTCCAACCCTGATATTCTATGATTCCACCCTAGGGAGAGAAGACTGTACAGAAGCAGCTCCACCTGCAACTTGTGCATATCCTGAGTTGCTCTCCCATCGGAACTTCTATTACACAGGAACTATATTTCCCCTTACAGTCCCTTCTGATTGTTACAGTCTGCACCGTGACCCCTGATGTTCATCAGAGGGCACAATCTAGCCTCTTCACCATCCCCATTCAGAACCATTCAGGGTTCTGCCTACTGTGTACAACATTGCTCTTCTTTCTAAGCATTTGAGTCTTATATTAGTTTCTCAGAGACGCTAAGATTTTGATAGAAATTGGAACTTCTTATATATTTTTATTTGGCAAAGCTAGCCTTCAAATTGCAAAACAATATCCTGCTGTCCTATTAACTTGATCCTGTACAAAATGTCATTCATTCATACATTCCAAGGTCTAAAAGGACCATCGTGATCATCTAGTCTGACCTCCCATATAACACAGACCATATAATTTCCCCAAAATAAGTCTTAGAGCAGATCTTTTTAGAAAACCATCCAGTCTTGATTTCAAAATTGTCAGTGATGGAGAATCCACCACAACCCTTGGTAAATTGTTCGAATGGTTAATTACTCTCACCATTAAAATGTATGCCTCATTTATAGTTCGAATTTATCTCATTTCAACTTTCAGCCATTGGATCGTGTTGTATCTTTCTCTGCTAGATCGAAGCCTTATCAAATATTTGTTTCCTACATAGGTACTTATAGACTGTCAAGTTTATCCCTTAACCTTCTCTTTGTTAAGTTAAATAGATTAAGTTCCTTAAGTCTATTGCTCTGAGGCAGGTTTTCTAATTCTTTAACCATTCTTATGGCTCTTCTCTGAACCCTCTGCCATTTATCAATATCCTTTTTGAAGTGTGGGCACCAGAACGGCTCAGAGTAGTCCAGCAGTGGTCACACCAGAGCCAAAGAAAAAGGAAGGTAGGGAGAGAAAGAAAGAACCCCTGGGGTGTGTTTGCTCCTCACTTTTATAGTCTCGTCACCGTTTGAAATGCATTTTCCTGGGGGTTATCGCTAGATAAAGTTCCTTCCTGCTGTGAGGACAGAGACATGGAGTCTAGTGGTGAAAGAGGTTCCATGTTGTTTGCTAAAATGCAGATCAATCTGTTCCTGCCCCCACTTTGCTGCCAAATAATGACCACTTGATAGGTGATTGCCAATCAACTTTGACCCCTGGCTAGAGACATTAGCTCGTCCTTTGTCTGATAGGAACTGGTTTACCCCCTCTTACTGTCCTGAGGATCCTGTTTACTACTTTTATTTAAATTGAGGTAAACACAGTTCTTTGTTTAGGATAGACATGTTTAACAATTTCTGCCCAGTCAATGTTACACAGGTTTGAATATGTGACAGCAACATCACACAGGAATTTATAACTTTACATATATTTTGCTACACACGTTTCACCATAATATTGACCAGCAAGTTATTAGTTCTCAAATGAAACCTCACAAGGCATATTTTGTACAAAGATTATTACAGTGGTGTGTAGCATGGGAATACAGGGGTGCCATCAGTCACAGCCTTTAACACACACAGGTTGCAAATCAATATTGTACAGCCGTCCCCTGCACCTACATTTGCAACCAGTGACAGCATTCAGTCCACACAGGATCTGTGTGCCATTTAGCCTCATCTTTGAGTGGTAGCTGTCTTTGCAGTCATCTTAACTATATGAAGGGGCTTGATTGCTCCTTTTGTTGAGCCTGAAAGAGGGGCTTGGCATAGCCATTGGCTTTAACTAGGTCTGTGATTGTTTTTGGATCTGACACCTATTCCTGGTGGCAGCCATTAGAACCTTTCAGCACAGCAATATGAATAATTTAATAAACCAGCTTTCAGTACTTTAAAGAGGCTGGGCCAGATGCTCTGCTAATATCAGCGGGGCTACTACAACAAACAGCAGCTGAAGAGCTGAGCCTTAGTCTCCCACCTCTCAGGAAAGTGCTCTAACCACTGAGCTATGGAATATTTTGTTGTGGAGTGCTGCTCCCTCAATCTCTCCTGTTGAAACTGTTCCATTGTGGATGAAAGGGTGAATGGAGCAAGGGAACTGGACCCTGGGTCTTCCATCTCCTAGGTGGGTGCCCTAACCATTGGATTATAGAGTCATTTTCTCTCTCTCTCTCTCTCTGAACCAATTACTTTTCTACTGTGGATAAATACTTAAATAGTCATTTTTCCCCAGGATGGGAAATTGTGGTAGGGAAGACAAGAAGGTTTGATTATTTCAAACCAAAATAAATCCTACCATAAATTATATCAAATCTATCCAGCAACTCTTTTCAGTTGTATTTACATTTGAGAGCCACATAAAATAGCTTGGGATAGCGTGAATTGATTCTTTTAAACATCTTGGCCTAACCATCTTCACTAAATGTGCAAAAATTTTGAAGATTTTTAAGCATTCACTCTCATATCAGCAATTATTATATGTAGGCACTTCCAGGTTTAACACTTGATCCAACTCCTGTTGCAGCTAATTCAAAGCCTCCCACGTTGGGTTTGGGGGAAAAAAAAAGCAGTGTGCTGAGTCAACTTCTCTTCATCCTTGTAACGGAGCTTATTAGTCAAATAACCAAGCTTGTGGAAACAGAGAAAACTAACCTATGCTGATGATCTGGCCCTTTTGGCTGATGGCAAAAGAGTAATGGTAAATATGGATCAGAGTGGGTGTCTGCGTTTGAAGATCACAGATACCCACTCTGATGATGAAGATTAAGAAAACTAACATGATTCAAGAGGAAGAAGAGATGTTGATTGAAGTTTCAGGAGAGAAGCTGAATAAGAAGAAGGAATTTTTGTACTTGGGAAGTGCACTTAATACCATCAGAGAGAGATCTGGAGAATTAACAAGAAGAACCCAGTTTGCATGGGTGGCAGTGAAAAAGGTACCAGAAGTACTGTAGGACTGACAAATAAATAACAAACTAAAAGGAAAAAGTGTATGCTCTGTGGGTTTGTCCCCGCCTGCTCTATGGTTTGAAAACAGTGGGTTTTATGAAGATGGAAGAAAAGAAGTTAGAAAGGTAGACAATAATACACTGAGGAGAATGGCAGGCAAGTAGAGGGTAGACCCTGTGTGCATGGAAGAAATTAGGGGGTAGAATAACTTGGGACACTTGGTGATAGTCTGGAGAGCCCATGTTTTAGGTGTGCTGGACATATGATAAGAGTAGGAGAAGAATGACCAGCAAAAATAGCATGGGAGGAAGAAGACATCAAGGAAGGATGTGGAAAACCAAGGATATGATGGAAAGACTCTGTCAAGAGAAATATGAAGAGAAAAGGACTGGAACTCATATGAATGCCATGGACCAGAAGAAGAGGCAAAAGTATCACAGGCACCTTAGACCCCATATAAATGGGGAAAGGGGTTGAGAAGTGAAGTGAAAGCCTCCCATTGACTTCAGCGAGAGTTAACTAAAGCCCTTAGATAAGATCACAGTTGACATTAAATCTCTAAACAGCCAAAAGTAGAAGAGAAGCCTTTAAAAGCCCAAATGTTGAGTATGCTGCACAAAACAGCAAAGGAAGAAGCTTGGAATGGCAGAGTGACCCTGTCTTTCATATAATAATTGACATTTCCTGTAACCTCCATTTCATAATTCAGCATATTTCTGATGTCAATAAATTACAGTACTGCAGTGCATGATACCACCAAAGCAATGTAGGACAGGGTGAAGGACATTCTTCTCTTCATTAGTGCAGCTTTGGGAAAGATGGGTGTGGTAAGTGTAATATGAACATTTCCCCTTTGCCTTTGACAGAAGGCAGTGCAGCACCTCAGATAAATAAGGGAAGCATTAGTTTATGGGAGTATGCAAGGGAGTTTAATCTTATTAAGCCATTAAAAGCTTTAAAGATTTACTTTAATAAGTCTGACTTATCAAGGGCCAATAAAAAAAAATTAAAACATCCTACTGAATGGAAAAATGCAGTGACCGAATAGGAAAAGAACCGATCAGATTCTTAAAACCCTGGAGGCACAAACTAAAGAATGTACAGTTGTATTTTTTTAATGAAATAATCTTGTTATCCACACACAAAAGAGTAATATACACTAGATGTGAGGAAACCCATCAATTAAAAATAAATTCTGTAAATAATTCAGATGTACAAGCTAATTCCTTTGTGCTACACAACAGATTTCTGTGGGGACAGCAGAGTCCCTCACTTTTTTAAAAAAATTGTTCAGTCTAGTATGAGAAAGTTCCACACCCCCTTTCCCTTCATAGCTCCTGCTTTCTCATAAAACAAAGCTAAATGAAATCCACAGTGACACATGGATAAACAGTAAAATGTGCTCTGAATTTTTTGGAATATGCCCACTGGTAAAAGTTCACTGATCTATGGAATGTTAATACCTGAAGTTACCAGTGCTACAGCCTCTATCTGCAGTATTTCATTCTCTATGCACAAGTGCTGGTGACTTCAAAATTTTGGGGTTTTAAGCCCTATCAAAGGATGTGTCGAAGTGAGTAGCAATTCCAGCTTCACCATGTCACCTCAAAGGGAGGCTTTCCACAGAGGGAATTAATAAGTAGTCGCTGCAATAGTCTATCAAGGAAACTGATGATACGACATTGAGCTTTTGTAACAGAGGATCAGTGAACTGTGAGTCACTAATTTACCCAGCATACAACAGCTCTTTATGAAAACTTCCTATTCTGACATTGTGGGTGCAGTGATGGATGTGATCATGGCTAGAATCAGATGGCAGACTATTCTGTTTATCTCTTCATTCTCTTGAGGAGTGGGGGAGGAGGGTGGATAGGAATACAGGAGCTGTTTAGTTAGCTGCAGATTGGCATGCCAGAAAAATTCCAGTGGGTCCTCCAGCCTGCAACTCCGCTGTGATTTTGCAACTGGTTAGAGGCACGGATAGTTTAACCGGTTACAAATTACATGGTGTGGTTTGTAACAGCAGTTTTTCTGCTGTCACAACTGGGATTTTTCATCCACGCTGCACACGCTGCCTAAATGTGTTTTTACAAGTGCATTCTGAGACATTCTAGCCTGTCAAGCCTCAGGGGCAGATGCCTGCAGCCAGGACTATGGGAATGTTTTAGTAAGTTATGCTAAGTATTGTTAGCTGCCTAGTCTGCCCCTTGGTTCCTGTAACCAGTTAGGCACGCTTATGCCACTGTAACAGGTAGAGTTAGTTCTTAGGCTATGTCTACACGACCACGTATGTTAGTGTAACTTATGTAGCTCAGGGGTGTGAATAAACCACCCCCCAAGCAACATAAATTACACTGACATAAGCGCCAGTGTGGACTGCGCTATGGCAGTGGGAGAACTTCTCCTACCAACATAGCTACCATCCCTCATTGGGGGTGGATTCATTAATTTGACAGGCACTCCTCCATTGGTTTAGAGCCGCTACGCTCTAGAGTTTACAGCGGCGCAGCTGCACTGCTGTAAGCTCTCTAGTGTAGACATAGCCTTAGTAAGAAAGTTCCCAATCAAGCCCACAATCCAGAGAGTACTTTCCATGGATCTTCCCTGCCATGCAGACAGGGCAGGAATGGGCTGGAGGTAGGCCAAAGAAATGCTCCATGTCCGACCCCAGCCCCTGAGTAGTTCAGGGGCTAAAAAGTCATACATTCTGGGTCTGTATTACTTTTCTGTTCGCCCTCATCTTGGCAGGGCTTCTCCTCTAAGAACTAAGGCTATGTCTACACTATTAGAGCCACGCTGTTAAGCAGCAGGACCTAAGCCATAATGCGCCATAGCTGCTGTGAGAGTACAGAATCTCCATGAGGATCTGAGGATAGCCGCAAAGCTTGTGGACAAGCCATGCAGCCAGTTCCACTGTGGGGCATTCCCCAACCTTCAGAACACAGAGACAGGAGAAAAATCTCTGAAAGGAAAAACCATGTAGAGATTTCTTCCCCTATAACCTCTTCCATGGGATTTCCCACACTGTAGGCAACAGAACCAAAAGTAATTTCTGGCAAAGACAACAGACTGACTATTATCATAGGGCTCATTTCGTCCAGAACTTTTATTAGCTAGGATGAATCTTAGGGCTGCAGGATTTTTTTCCCGCTGATATTTTTATATGCATTTTGAACTGCAGATGGTATGCATGATTAACAAAGACAAATATCACATTTTACCTAGGTGTGTACCCATCTAGGTAGTAGGATTTAGTTCATAGCAGAGGGAATCAAACACAGGATTAGGAAATGCCATTTTTGCTCAGATAAGAGCTTGCCAACACCTGGAATTTGTGTAGGAATATTCAAATGGGCATTAGTAGGCTGTTTTTAGAAATAATTTGTGGTTGAATTTATTGCTCATGAGTGAGTAACTAATAGAGTTGGCTGGAGATGAGGATCATGTAAGCAGGAACTGTGCAAGCTTTCCCCCCATATCTTTACACATGTAACTCAGCTCTGGGATGCAACCCCTTACCCCTTGGTGTTCTACTCTGAGGTCTCTCAAACAGAGACTGACAATCATACTAGGTTGTGACAAATTGTGTGGATGTGGTATCGTTTTTCTGCGGCATAATCAAATGACTTCAGGGCACTCCAGATTTATTTTAACAGTGGCCTTCCCAGGACTCAAAGCCAGATCTCCAGTGATAAAAGGAAATCCATTCTCTGTAATAAAACAATAAATATTTTCTATTTTGGAGCTGTACACTAAGCCTTGCTACACAGCAACTTTTTACCATTCCTCTAACCAGTTAGAGACAAAATTGGCAATAATCACACTTCACGTCCACACATCACACAGTTAATAAGCAGATAATCTTATCTCTGTGCCACCCCTGCTAGTGCAGTGTGGGATGGCTGTCTCCACAGAGTAACAGGTGGAGAGAGAACCTAAACACTTCAGTTCTATTCAGAAATAAAAATGGTTAATTCCCCCCCCCCTTTTAAACTGTAGTTTTGAGCCTGGTGGAATCGCTACAAGATGGTAATGATGATATATACAAGCTTTTGATGAGATCACCTCTGGTTTCTCTTCTCAAGTGATACATTTCTCTCTGATTTCTGCAGTACTGTATGAGTAGCCCTAGTGATCTATGTGTACATTACTCACATTTCCCACAAGAAAATGCTAATCTCATTTAATAGGGATTCTGTTTATCATCTGGCCCAGTTAACAGTTCAAGTTAATTATCCAATTATCTAATTAATTATCCAATTATCCAGTATTGACTCACTCACACACCCTCTTTTACACACACACACCACCACCACCACCACCACCTCTCTCCCGTCACCGTCATTTGTTGTCTTTTCATCACCAAATTCACTTCAGAATGACTCTCCTTGTTTGCAGAGCAGTCCAGAGACCCATGCAACCCAACCTTGCTGACCAAATGTGCACTTATTAACCCTCCCATTTAGACCTTTAATCTGGGGTTCATCTCTGTCACCTGGTTCTCCAGAGGTGGGTGTGCCTCACTCATTTGTGACAAAAACAAATAACGAGTACAGCTGGCTGAATTATTCATTGTGAATATGTTATCTGATTAATTTAGTGTGTGTGTGTGTGTGTTTTTGCCAGTCATTCACAAATTGATCTTAATTTAACTAAATTAATTTATTATTCAGGAGGATTCATTTACATTTAATTGTTAGGATTAAAAAAATGCTATTATATGGTTCATGAAGACTTCCAGTTATATTAGATAGTACAAAAAAGAATGTAAGAGGGTCCCAAGCCTAGCGAGGGGCGTGTTTTGGTTGCTACCGTGATGGGAGATGGAAAAAGGATGGGATGATCCGGGTCCCGTGAGATATCTAGCCCCCTATAGGACTTCTGGGATAGGTTTGAAGTCTCACGGGATTGGCACAAGGTTTGGAGCCATAAGAGCCATTTACTCAGAGCCACTACCTGTTTGCTGGTTTCTAGCCGTTAACCCTCCCTCTTCTGCCTGGCTGGATGGGACCTCAGTGGGACAGCCTCCCTGGGTTCTGCCTCCTGATGCTGCAGGTGGGCCAACAGCTGTGTGAGCTGGTGGGACCATGCCTGGATGACTACCTCAGAGCAATTTGCTTATGTGGTGCCCCATGTGGAGCGGCTCCAGGGCCAGGTCCTGGGCCAAGGCAAGGGATGCTTCCCCTTCCCTGAGGACCCTGGCAGGGCTCAGGGTGTTGCGGGTTAGGAATTCCTAGGGAGGACAGGGCTGAACTCCAAGGTCTGGACAGAACCCTGGTGGGGAAACCTGGCTACCTCAGGCTGTGGGCCATGCTCATCAGGGGCTGGTTGATGCCTCTGCAGGAATTGAATTGGCGGTAGCAGCAGCAGCTGTTGGATGTGGACTTGGCTGCCTTTACCCCAGCCAAACGCTCCTCCAGGAATGAGCCCAGTCTGCCCCCTACCTGTGGGGTAAAATTTAGCTGTTGACTCTGCTTTGCTGTACTAATCTAGTTGGTTGTTACCCTGGGCCCAACACTGCTCCAGCAGGGCAATGTGGTGACTGGGTTGACCGCCCTGATCTGGGACTAGGTCTGACACTCCTCAGCATGATTCTTGCTCCTGGTGCAGAGCCCCTTTGTATTTGAGCATTCCCCTATGCTTGTGGTCTATCCCTAATCTCCTGTAGGGTGCTAGCCATGCTTGCAGCCTAAAGCTATGCACAGCTTAGAAATTGGCACTTTTGGAAGTGAAAATGGAAACCTCCAACCACTGGCAATAGTGTGTTAATGGTGACTTTGTCCTTCTGAGATGTGTCAGAAAGACTGATATAATCAGACACCTATTGAGGAGTGTCTCCTTTCCGTTCCAAATATAGACTCGGGGTCCTTTCCTACAGCAGTTTAATGGGTTAAAGCCCAGCTTCAGAATCATGCCCTTTAGTTAGGGGTTTGCACACTCATGTAATTACATCAGTGCACACTTCCTGAATGTAGTTAGCACCTTAGAATGAGGAGGCTGTATCATGTCTGCCCCATCCTGATGCTGGGAAGTTTCTACTCCTAACCATACTGTGCTTACAACTTTCCACTGAACTTTAGTGAACTTAGTTGTCAGTCCAATAAATCCAACAACACTTACAGGGTAGAGGTTACGAAAGAAGCTCCCTCCTCATTACCCCCCACCCCAAACAAAAAGTAGTGGGCCTTTCTCCTCTTTATCTCTGCTCCTCATCTGGAACTGCAGGAGACTTTGGCCCAGTCTACACTAAAATAATTAGATTGATCCAACTGCATCGCTAAGGGGGTTGAAAAATCTACACCCCTGAGCGACTTGGGTAAGCCAACCTAACCCCTGGTGTAATCAGTGCCTCATCAATTGAAGAATTCTTCCATTGAACTAGCTATTGCCTCTTGCAGAGGTGGATTACCTATGCTGATGGGAGAACCCATACCATTGGCATAGGTAATATCTACACTGATGTGCTACAGTGATGTAGCTGCAGCAGCGTTTCTAGTGTAGACGAGCCCTGAGTCCATGAGAATGCAGCCTTTTAAATTCTCATGTTCAATACAGGCTGGGGGAGAACAATCCATCTATGATTGGAAAGCAAATTACGACTCCCACACCTTGCTGAGACCCACCCTTCCCCAGGGAAGCCAGTACAATTGGGGTATTAATAGATCATCTAGTGAAAGGTGCCTGGAAAGCCCTGTGATAACCACACATTGAACAAACATTGGTGTGAGCTGCAGGAAGGGGTTTGTATGTGAGGCTGTGCAGAACTGATCTGGTTGTGAGCTTATTGTGGCTGGTGTGATGTCTCAGCAGAGACATTCCCCACCAATGAACCCTCACTTTTAGAGCTAAAGTGACTCTGCTTGTTGAGTAAGTCCAAGGCTCCACCTCTATGCTGGAATGTCTGCCATGCTGGGGATATGGGTAAATATGGCAGCCACCAAGGTACCTCTGTCCCTCAGTGCTCATGAGACTGAGCCACGCCCCCAAACCATGATGCAGCCTTCAGCCTTACAGGGCTGCAGTCTGGTCTGTTAAATGGCAGAACCTGAAGGTACCTCCGCCGTGTCCTATATCCTAACTGGGGCCTCAAGGCAAGGCGTTGGTGTAAGTGGGAGCTTAACTCTCCTCTCCAGCCAATGTCTGGATTATTACACTATGCCTTCAATGGCTCTCGGTGAGTCGACCTCTGTCCTTGCATACCATTCCTGTTCAAGCACATCATTCTTTGCCAGTGCAGAATTCTTCCAGTCAAATGGGTGTTATGGACCCATTGACTGGCTGCTGTTGGAGTGCACCAGTCACTCGCTGGATGAACTGTACCAGATTCCTGAATGGGGGGAAACGGCTCAACTTTGGAATTTCTTCCATGTCTCTCTTTGTGTGCCCTGAAGTGGGTATGGGGAGGGCAGATCAGGGGCTAAGATGAGCTGAGCTACCCCTGGGATGGAGCCCTGTTCGCCCCAGATGATCCACCCTTTGTGAAATGTGCACATTGTGCTCTGAACAGAGGTGTCTGTCTCCTCTGTCCTCCCTGAAAGCAATACACTTAACTCCACTCTTGCTGATTTAATGCCAGGACACCAGGGCTTATTCTATCTCATGTCTCACTCACTGCCCTGTGGAAGACATTCGCTTCCTAGCCTGGGACACAGCAGCTCTTCACAGGGAGGGGAAGGAGTGACTCCACCTGCATGGAATCCTTAATGTGACTAAGGCTCTCAAAGGCTCTCTTCTCTCTAGAGGTGTTTAACAATTAACACTAGTACCAAACGGAAAGGTGCATGCAATATTCCTTTCACTGCCAAGCACGTGTCTGGGCTTAAAAGCAGCCTAGCTGATGCTCTTCCGATTGCAGGTCAGCAGATTCAGAGCACTAGTCTCAAAGGCTAGGGAAGTGCCAGAACAGATGCCAGCAGCCCTATGAAATCTTCATTGCTAGAAGCAATATCCGTGGCCAAGAGAGCACTTGCACTGTGCACTTTTTCAGCTAAAACTATGGCATTTGAGGAGTTTTGTGGGGGTGGAGGGTCTATCCAGGGCCTGGTCTACACCAGAATCCCAAATTTGGTGGTTCATGGTCTTGCTATCACTAATCAGTTATCTGGGGTGGCCTTTTACTGCAGACCTACGGGTCATTCAGACCCCTACCAGGCATTCAGACCCCTACCAGGATGTTGGAGGTTTGGGCCCAAGTTGCTGGGATGCAGAGCAATGTCAGGAAGCCAGTGACCTTCCAGGTCCTTAGGCAATTAGTTGAGTTTCTTCTTTGGATTTACTGTTAGGGGGTGAGGCTGTACTCTCCAAGGCTGCCTTTCTGTTGGCTTTCTTTGGCGCTGTCTGGGTCAGAATGGAGACTCTTCAGAGCAGGCTGTTGAACTACAGGACATGCTCAACAGCTCAAGGTCCACAGATCAAAAACCATGCATAGTTCAAACTAGGGTGAGGAAGGCTGTGGCTCTGCACCACTCTGGTGAGGAGGACCTGTGTCATGTATGGGTACTGCAGGCAGGGTAGCTAAATGGCTACCCCAGTAAGGGCCCCCTGTTCCTGCACAGGGAACTGTTCATTACTAACCAAATTCCAGTTTGTGGGAGTGGTTAGAAAGGGGCTGTCATTCTTGGGCTTGCGACTGGAAGAGTAAGGCTCCTACTTGTTCTGTATAGGACAACCGCAGCTCCCTGCTGGATCTGGGGATGTCAGAAGTCCAGGCTATACGGCAGGGTGATCCAGAACCTATAAGTAGGGTGACCAGATGTCCTGATTTTATAGGTACAGTCCTGATTTTGGGGTTTTTTTCTTATGTAGGCTTCTATTACCCCACACTCCCTTTCTGAATATTTCACATTTGCTTTCTGGTCACCCTACCTATAAGTCCTATGTGCAGCTGCCTGACGGGAGGCTGATGTAGGTGGTGGACTGTAAGCACCACTGGTTTTAACTATGTCTGCTTCCTTCTCCATGTCTATCACATAGACTATATTGAAGCACACCTATGGCTGGGGTTATGGATTTGCAGGCACAGCATTGTGCACTGGTCTCACAGGAGAGCATGTAATTCAGCAAGGGGCTTGTGGCTGGGCCTGGGACTGGGTGTGACTTTTGTCTTGGCACAGCAGATGGGGCATGTGCTGGGACAAGTTCATGCCTCTTTGCATGGACTGGTGCCCCTTGAAGATATGTTGGATATCACTGTTAGCCATCTAAGGGAAAATGACCTAGGAGCACGCTCCAGCTGATTTGGAAGACTTTAACAGGGATATTGGACTGCTGGCGGATATATTTCTTGGCATGGGCATAGTATAATTGGAGTTACTAGCCTTCAGGGTCTGGCAGTCTGCAGTCCACTCATGGAAAAGGGTCTAGAGGAAGGGCAACTGGAAAATATTGACATGGCTGGAGACCCGAGAGGGCTCAGTTATCAGCCTAGAGTGCAGCTGAGCTCTATCAAGAGGACAGAATGCATTTCTCTGATATAGGGGCTGATTTGTTCCTGGATGATCTTGGTATTGGGTTGGCCAAATTTCTAGGTAGCCTGTGCGGGGTGGCGGGGGAGGCAGCCAAGCAGATGCTGGTGCCTCCTTGCGGCAGTGCCCAGTGCAGGAACTCACTGATTTAGGCTTCAGATCCAAAAAGGTAACATAGGGGGCATCCTGAGGGCATCTCCTTACGAGATGGGGGTATTTAACCCCCAGCACAAATGCAAAACAGGGGCAAGGGCACTAACCTGGGGGGACCACCCCATTAGTGCATTTGGCGGCGGTGCTGGTTGGGGGTCAAGGTCCCATCTTGCCTCAACCCCCGAAAGAGGGAGGGATGCTAGTGAGCAAGTGGAGGCACCCAAGGGACCCTGCTAGTATGATGATTGGCTCTCACTGCAATGGGAGCCCCCAAGAATTGATTGGCAAAGGATCAATGGGGTGCGAGTGACTGTGCTGGGCTGTCCCCTGACAGGAACCTTGGATACAATTTGACTAATTAAGTTGTGGCCTGGTTAAACCTGTACCATGTGAGCTTACTGCCTTCTTCCACCCAGTGAGCACACCAAACACTCTCGTTTCAGGGCATATGCCAACCACTATCAGCAAAACTTCACCAATGGGAATGTTATCTATTGATTTGTTTATGCCACTTCCTCTGAAGCATCAGATCATGGGCATTTTCAGAGTCAGGATATCATACTAGGGCCACCACTGGTCTGAGCCAATATGGTAACCTTATGCCCTATTCACAGGTATTCTCTGAATAGCTTGAACGAGTACATGTTAGTCTATGGTTACTCGTGAATTAATGGTTTAAAATCTGGGTAAAATACTGACCCTACTGAAGTCAATGGAGGTTTTGCCATTGACTTCAGTGGGACCAGAATTTCACCCATCTCTACAATTAGTTGCTATTCATCTCTTCTGTTGTGTGATTGGTCACCTTGGTCATCATATGACAGCATTTGTTTCCTTTTTGAAAGACTTAAATTTCTTTTTAAAACAAGAAAATTAGTGACTGACGAATAGTGAATAACAAATGCATTTCTGGTACAGTTTTACAGGGGAATCATTTGTGCTAAAATGCTGGCAATTTTTAGGATTCACAAACATTCTGACAAATAAGCTGGTGCCAATCTGAATCCTCCCTAAAATCAAAGTATGATCTTCATGAATAACAGCAGAGAGAACTTGGCACCATTTTTGTATGAATATATTAATGAATGACTTTTTGTACTATTTGATTAGTTCTAATTTGGAGTTTTCTTTCATCTTTCAAGACAGCAAGTCACTTTCCCTTCTTAAATCTAGCCTTAAGCTCTCCTTTTCTGTTGATTTTTATAATCAGCTCTCAAAAGAATTTTTTTAATACTGAGGCTGGAGTATGATATATTAAAATACACTTTAGAGTGCTGTGTTTTAATATTCATTGTTATAGAAACTTTACTTTTAAGTGCAGCACCTCAGACGTCGCTCAGATAGGTGCCATGTTGCCATCCCTAAAAACCAAATGATCTAATTTCACCCATAGAACAATTACAACCCATGCAGTGGCAGTGAAAGCTTCCTCACCCTGCCCCACCAATGTGCCTCAGGTGTGACATGCCTGTAGAAATAAAATGCTAATCCACTTTCCAGAAGTGAACCTGATCTAAAGTCCATTGAAGTCAATTGAAATACAGGAACTCCTCACGTAACGTTGTAGTCATGTTCCTGAAAAATGCGACTTTAAGCGAAACAATGTTAAGTGAATCCAATTTCCCCATAAGACTTAATGTAAATGAGGGAGTTAGGTTCCAGGGAAATTTTTTTCACCAGACAAAAGACTATATTATATACACACACACACATACAGTATAAATTTTAAACAAACAATTTAATACTGGTACATAGTGATGATGATTGTGAAGCTTGGTTGAGGTGGTGAAGTCCGAGGGTGGGATATTTCCCAGGGAATGCCTTACTGCTAAATGATGAACTAGCACTCGGCTGAGCCCTGAAGGGTTAACTCTCACACTCTACAAGGCAGCAGGAAAGGAGGGAGGGCAGAGAGAGACACCCTGTGTGTGTTTGAGAGATAGAGGTGCGCATTTCCCCTTTAAGTATGAAGAGTGGGGTCATTAGTACATTGCCTTGTTAATTAGATCAGCAAGCTGAGACCTGACCGCAGCTGCTGCCTAAGGCAGCAGCTTCCTATGTCCGTGTGTCCCCCCCCTGCTCTATGGAAGATGGGGTAAGCGGGGTGCAGGAGCAGGGGAGATGGAGACACCCTGACATTAGCCTCCCTCTCCTTCCCCTCCCCCCCACACAGTAAGCAGGAGTCTTGGGGAGCAGCTCCAAGGCAGAGGGCAGGAGCAGCACATGGCAGTTGGGGGAAGGACAGCTGAACTGGGCAATTGATAGCCTGCTGGGCAGCTGCCACACAGGAAACGCAGGGGAGCTGATGGGGGGCTGCCGGTCCACCCTGGTTCCAAGCCCCCACCCTCTAGCTCCAACGGGCTGCTCTTCCTGCAAGCAGTGGACAAAGCAGGCGGCTGCCAAACGAAGTTAGAAGGGAGCATTGCGCAACTTTAAACGAGCATGTTCCCTAATTGATCAGCAATGAAACAACATTAACCGGGACGACTTTAAGTGAGGAGTTCCTGGATGTCCAATAATGCCTTGATCTACCTACTCTGAAAACTGCCAGCAACAGTGCCAAATAGTTACAGTTCTCATATGCTGTGGTTACATGCGCTAATGCTGTGCAAAATGTATGCATTTCGTGGACTTTGACAGCACCTTTTTTGTTTTTGTTTTTGTTTTTTTATTTTCCTTTTTCGTTTCCCCCTCTTCTCCCAAATCCCACTTCCTTCACTGTTTCAGTGAAATGGCTATTTTTCACAATGAAAAATTGCTTAAAGGGAAATTGCAGCATGTTATTGATGCAAAGGCCATCTTTGCTCAAAAACAAGGTTATTGCTAGTTGAAAACTTCCCATTGTTGCTAGAAAATAGGCTTTTAAAAATATGTACATAAAACATTTTCAGGAAAAATAGGCCCATTTGTTAATTTCTAATGAAATGTGAAAAACCTTGAATTTCAGGCTGGCTTTTGTTATGAGTATTTCACACATTTCCACTTGTGTCACCCATCCACTAGGAACTGGACTGAGACAACAAATTCATTTCACATAGGTCAGTGGCAAGCCATTAGCCCTTTGGAGTGAAATCCTGGCCAAATTGAAGTTTGTGGGATATCACCCTTCATCACTACTACAGCTGGGCAAATGCTGAATTTTTCTTCTAAGTGTTCATCATCATCTCTCCCATAACCGCATTGGTCATTGGGGCACCATCATTGATGAGCAATCCGCCAGTTGTCTCCACCTCTGACGATTGTGTGTCAGCGCTTGAATCTCTGTGAAGTCCATTCTTGTCCATTCTTTTATGTTATCGATCCATCTCTTCTTCTGTCTACCTCTTCTTTTCTTCCCATGTACTGTCCTTTGGCCAGATGATCTTGTTACATGGCCGTACCACTTCAGCTTGCCCTTCTTCACAGTCATCAGAAGGTCTTCCTATGACCCAGCACACTGGGTGATGACGTTGTGGACCTCTTCATTAGTGACATGGTCGAAGTAGGAGATGGCCAGGATTTGACAGAAGTATCTCATCTCTACTACCTATATTTTCCATTCAAGTTCTGCCGTAAGGGTCCATGTCTCGCACGCATACAGAAAAATGAAGACAACCAATGCGTGCAGCAGTTTCAGTTTGGATTCCAGGGAGATGTTCTTATTCCTCCAAATTGGCTTTAGCTTTGCCACTGCTGCTGCTGTTTGCACAGTTCTTGACAGAATTTCTGCCTTTGATCCTTCATCAGTGATGATTGCCCCAAAATACTTGAACTGTTTCACTGTCTCCAGCTCTTGTCCACTGACAGTGATAGGTAAGCTGATCCCATCACGTTTGTCAGTCATCAGCTTGGTTTTCTCTGCACTGATTTCCATGCCGTATTTTGCAGAGGTTTCATCCAATCGTTTCACAAGGTTGGCAAGTTCATCTTTGCTGCCTGCGAGGCCATCAATGTCATCAGCGAACAGAAGATTTGAGTTTGTTTGCCCCCAAATGCTGACTGTGCATATGTGAACTTCTAGGGCAGCAGTCATTATGCGCTCCAAGTAGATGTTCAGCAGTGTGGGCGAAAGAAGGCAGCCTTGCTGGAGTCCAACAGTGGTGCAAAATCACTCTCCTATTGTGCCATTGACGAGAACTGCACTGCTAGCCTTGGCATACAGTTGTTTAATGGTAAGAATAAGCTTATGACCAACATTGTACTTTTTCATGGTTGCCCAGAGAGCTTCGTGCCATACTCCGTCAAATGCCTTCTTGAAGTCAATAAAGATGTGGTAGATGTCCTGCTGGTGTTGTAAGTAGTTCTCATATAGAACACAAAGGTTGAAAATCTGTTCTGTGGTACTTCTTCCAGCATGAAAGCCAGCCTGTTCTTCAAGGATGATATTCTCCACTTGTGGCTTCAATCTGTTCAATATGACTTTCAACATCACTTTTCTGGGGTGGCTAATTAAGCTTATGGTCCAGTAATTTTGACACAATTGCAGGTTGCCTTTCTTTGGCAGAGTGACATTTAGTGACTGAGTCTACGTGGAGGGCCACTCTTGGGTCTGCCAGATATTGTTGCAGATCTTGGACTATTACTACTTCTCCTCTGAATTTCATCAGTTCGGCTGGGATGTTGTCAATACCTGTAGCCTTTCCAATCTTGAGTAATTTCACAGCTGTCTCCACTTCTTTGCGCAGTTTTGGAAAGTCATCCTCCTCTGTCTAGGACACTGGGATCTCCATTTGTTTGGTGGTTGCACAGTTTAGAGAAGTAGTTTGTCCACCTGTTGATGATGTCCCTTTTTTCTGAAAGACTGTTTCCTACTTTATCTTGAATTGCATTAGCTTTGGTCCATCTTTCCTTTGTCAGATCTTTTACAACCTAGAAGGCTCATTTGCTATTTTTATTATTGATACACTCTTCAGTTTTAGAGCATTGTTTTTCAATCCATATCTCCTTGGCCACCTTAATTCCTTTCTTGATCTTTCTGCCAATCGCTCTGTACTTATCAGATCCCTCAGTGCTGCTCTTGTCTCTGTTGAGTTCTCTTCTAATGTCACACATTTGTAGTATTTCATTTGTGATCCATGGTTTTGTCATCTTATGGTGTTTCCCAAGGATGTCCATTTCTGTCTCATTCATTACAGCATTGAAATTGTTGGTCATTGTTTCTACGTCTTCCTCTAGAGCAAACAGCGGGGCAAATTTTCCGCTGATCATTGCTTGGAATGACTCTGCAATGTTTCAGTCTCTGAGTCTTTTTAAGTCAAACTTGGTTCTGGTGAACTTTGGCCTGATGATTTTCTTTAGCTGCAGCCAAAAGCTTAGCATCACAAGGTCGTGATCACTATATCCGCACCAGGGAAGCTCCTTGTTTTAGCTCTGTTAATCCCAGAATGAAATCGGTTTTGCACCATGATGTAGTCGATCTGGCTGTGATGTAGACCATCAGGTGCATGCCACATTGATCATCTTTATGCTTTATGTGCTTCTAATGTGTTTGCAAGACCCAGATTGTTATAGCTGGCAAACTCCAAAAGTCTCAATCCTCTCTCATTGGTTACCACCTTACAGAATGGTGAGATTATTGTGGCCCAATCTTTCAATTTTAACATTCCAGTTTCCCTGTACAATCATGATATTTTTCTTTTGTATCTTATCGATGATGTTTTTGAGCTGATTGTAAAAATCTTCAATTTTTTCATTGTCATAATCTGTTGTAGGGGCATAGACTTGTACCACTGTGCTATTAAACAGTACTGCCTTTAGACGGATGGAAATAAGCCTGCTGGATATTGGGCAGCATCCTAATACTGAATTATTGATATCTTTATGCACAAGAAATCCTACGCTGTTGACATGTTTGTCCTCTCCACTGTAATAGAGTACATGGCCTTCTTCCGTTAGTGCCTCTCCAAAGTTCTTCCATCTGACCTCAGAGATTACTAGGAGGTGCCAGATGTATTGTTCCATTTCGTACATGAGTTCTTTCAACCTCCCTATTTGTCTCAGTGTCCTTACATTCCATGTGGCTATGGTGATGTTATCTCTTCCATGGATCCTCTTTGTTGGGGTTACACCAACAGTATACTTGTTGCATCTGCCCTGGTGGGAGACGTATGGCGCGGTCATTATTAACCTGGACTGTAACCAATCTGGTACGGACATGGTTGACTTGCTCATCATAAGGTGTGTCTTCGGCAAATTTATAACCTGGTAGAGCCCATCCCTTTCCAGGCAGCCCCCTTTTATTCACCTCTTATGACAAGCAGGAGGAGCAGTAGACCTATCCTGGTCCCGGACCCACAGGGGAATATTCTTGACAACTTCTTCTTCCAGACATTAGTTTGGCTAAAAATTGTGAATTCTCTTTGAAGGTATCAGTGACCCCTTTGGTTTTCCATGAACATTCCTGCAAATAAGTGAATTATGGTTCATAAGTATGTCCACGGATTGATGGAGTGTCACACATACTTGTGTGAATGTGCTTTTGCATGAGTATTCATATTATGAGTATGGCCATCTTGAAAGCTATTTGTAGATTTGGAAGTCAGTCACTGAGTAGAAATGAAACTGTAGATGAAACTCAGCCCCCATACAGACCACTTAGTCCTTCAGTATAGGACTTGGATGAGATTCAAGAAGTGCATAGCCCTTACACAGGGATAAGTTCACCCAATGTGAGTTAGATGACCAGTCCCTTATGGAAATAGGGATAAATGTAATAGGGATAAAACCAATAGAGTTTAATAGAAATTACTCTTGAAGCCTATAGAATTTAACAGAAGATGATACTGTTGGCCCTGTTGGCCACAGTGGTTAGCCACTATTCAGGCCTTACTGGGTTGTTTCTGTTAGGAGGAGAAATTGATGATCCAAGTCAGGTATTTCTTTGGTACATTTTACAATGAATGAGCAAAGTCCTGTTCCCTGAACACAGTAGCAACAAACAGCAGCAGGCAGTTTCCCTGCTGAGACATCCCCAAGTCTCTCCCTCAATGACCAAGAAACTTTCTGCTTCCTGTGAGGGTGAGGTGAACAATTCCTGACAGCTTCTTTCCCAGGCTTTCTGCCTCCAGCTCCACAGGTTACAAACAAATATCCTAGTCTTCTTTGCACTTGTCTTTGTATCAGGTTGTTTCTTCAGGGCAGCAGTGAATGACTTCTAACATAAAAATATTGTTTTCCTAGGGTGTTTTGACAACAGAGATATACTTTTCTATTTAATTCTATAGGCTGCTCCAAAAAAAAGTCTATAGAAAATGTATGATTACGTTCTGTAATGCTTTTCCCTGTGAACTCCAATAGCAAATTATGAACAGCAAATAGTTCATAAAGCATTCCACAGGCTGAAATAATGCCTAAACCATTTGTTGCATAATTATGAATAATGATTCCTGGGCAATTCACAAACAAGCGAAAGGGGCAACATTTGCTGTATAAATTGTTCCCTGTAGATAGTTCTCCCAATTTTAGTCATTTCTAGCCTGGATAGGCTTTAAATTAGTGACCTAGCAGGGTAGCAGTCTATAATCCATTACAAATCTCCTGAGCCATCCAGCCCTCCTGCTTATAAAGAGTTCTTAGCTTACCATGCATATTTCCTGATTGGTTGTGCTGCTGCAAGGATTTGCTGAAAGTTGATGATGGCATTTAAGTTTATTTTAAATAAATCTACTTCCTCCCTTAAAGGTACCAAAGCATTATTTATTTTTATGTAATATAATTTTTATGGTGTAGCTTAATCTTTATTAGTGTTTGTAACTTCACTGCAGACAATTCTGAGCACATAATTAGCTTGTGCTGTCTGCCGTTTCTTATTCTTATTCTGATTATTAGAAATTGTACTGATTTCAAAAATGTTTCCAGCTCAAGTTAAAATTCTCACTCACCAGCTAGTATGCGGCTGGATCCCTTGTCCTAACTTTTTAATGCTTCCAGTAGATGCCTTTGAGCGAACTAAAAGTATTAATAAATAGGACAGATAAAGAAAACGATCAAACCCCCACTGAGATGGCAACAAAAAAGAAATCAAAACATTTGCCGATGCTCTGAAATATGAGACCTGCATTACAAAGTCACAGTACAGTGTAACTGTGAAGCAATCAGATCACTTACATGCACAACTCAATTGCTTCACAAGACTCATTTTGTAATCTGTGCATTTATTTAAAGACCAAATATTCTCCAAAGAGATTAAACTCACCTGTGTCTTGGTCTCTGATGAGACATGAAGTGGAATAGTAAGGCCAGAATGGATGGCCTCTCCTCTGTAGACAGTATGGGAGTGGGACCCAGGATAGAGAGAGGGATTAGACCTGGAGATGGTGAGTGGAAACCCTGGGAAAAAAAAGAAGGAATGAAGGGGTAAGAGCCTGGCTGGAACACTGGCAGAAATGGTGCAGAAGGATTTACTTTGTATAAGACTTTTTCTCTTGTGGGATCAAAAAAAAAAAAGCCTTGTGCTTTGACTGGAAGGTCGAAAGCACTACAGCAACCTATAAGCTTGTGGAAGACTGTTGTTGGTAGGGAAACTGGAGCATGGACACTTCAGGATGTCAGAGAGTTACATTCACATGCTCATAGGATGTTTCAGATGGGTGGGGCATCACATGTGAAAGATCATTACGCAGCAGCATGTTTGTTCAGTGATGTAATATCATGTGACCATATTATGCCTGCCCTGTATTTTTTAAATTCACTGTCTATGAAGTGTCAGATTTACTATAAATTGCTCGTGATTGTTTTTAAACCTGTTTGATATAGGCATTAGCTACATACCAGGCTTCCTCTTTAACCCTCATCACAGCTGGATATATCTGACTGTATGCCACCAGTCATTTAACTGTCTTACTATCATGCTGAGGGTTGAAAAGCACCCTCATGAACTTGTGCTGGTAGATGTGGAATCTACTCTTGCTGCTGAACTCTGTCTCAGGTCATCTCATTTCTGTTTTTAAAAGCATCTGAAAAAAATCTTTTTCCAAATAGGTGTTTAGATTAACCTCACATGTATCATCTTTATCATTCCTTTCCCCCTTATTTTGTATTGGGCCCTCTTGTTTGATTTTATTGGTTTGAATTTTAAGTGGACCATTTATAGTAGTTCACTGTGGTATTTTAAATTGTTTTTGATATATACAGTACCATGAGAGAGGGAGAGAGAGACGTGAGCTCCTTAACAAATAAGATAACTGTTGTGGTTTTATTCATTCCTTCATGAGGTCAAAAATGGCTTTTACAAAACTTGGCTGGTTTTATTTCCAGGATTGAACCTCAAAGTGATGTTATTTATTTGTATAATATTAGTGCGCAGGAGCTAACTTTGCCCATTGTTATAGACACTGTACAAATGCTTGGTCTCTTGAGGTCCTTTCCAGTCCTACAATTCTGATTCTGTGATATACAATCTGAATAGATAAGACAGACATGAAGTAGAGCAGGGGTCCCCAGCGCGGTGCTGGGTTGGACACATGGCTGGACGCCCCGCCGCCGAAATGCCGTAGAGAAGCGTTGCCGTTTCTTGGGTGCATTTCGGCGGCGACGCTTCTTGCCGCTGCCGTTTCTCTGTGGCGGCATTTCGGCGGCGGGGTGTCTGGCGCCCGCCACAGTCTTCTGGGAATAGCAATATGGTACAATATGCTTCAGTGGTTGGGGACCACTGAAGTAGAGAATAGGAATGTAACATACAAACAGCGATGATCTGCAAAGGTCATGTTAGTGTGAACAATTTTGGGGGATGGAGGTTTGATATATTTTGGGGTGGGGTGTTGCTAGGAAGAAATTAGCTAGATGGAAAGACAAAAGAAGGGAGATTGAATATTAAAGGGATGGTGCAAAGGGGAGAAGGCTGGGAAGAAGAGGAAGGGGAGGGAAGAGAAGAGCTTAGAGGGCAGGTAGAGTGAGGCTGAGTTCAAGAGACTGTGAGTGGGTGTTGGAGCAAACAACCAGTGCAGGGGAGAAAATGTTCAGAGACAAAACGATAGAAGGCAGCCTGATGACATAATTAATATTCCACTGCTCCTGCTGGCTTTTGTCTCTGGCTGCTGTGCTAAGTGATTTGGATGGCATTGCAGCTTAGCTTTTAAAGAGACCAAGGCCTTGTGCAGAACTGTTTTGTACCCTGCCTCCTTCCTTACTCACTTACATCCTGTGCTACCTTCACCAGGAGTTATGCCTGTTTAAAAACTTTAGGATCAGGTCCTTTGTGGATCTCAGTTATACATGCATCAGTGCTTTTTACCCAGCAATGCTGGGAGTGCTACCTGAGAATAATAATTTTCATTTTCCGGCGTCCTGACCCAGTGAAACAACTTCTAACAAAAGTGAATTCGGCAAAGCACCTCAGGGGACTGTGACAGAAATTAAGGCCTGAGAAAATGAAGATGGCTGAGGTGTATTATTGCTGTGCTATTGTTTTCTGTGTTCTAGTTCAATTTATTCTTTTATATGTCCTGTACACTTGTAGATTAGATTTAAATCCACACAAAACAGGCTACATTACACATACAGCTTTACAAAAAGGAGGATAGTGTCCCTTATTTGGTCACTCCCTTGGCTGAGTCTGCCCAAGTGTTTTCATGTCAAACTAAAATACAGGGGCCAACACAACCTTTTCTATTAGTCTGACAGAGCCTCTTAGTGCACATGGTGGATAGTCCACTGGAAAGTTCACTGAGTTCATCCATTTTGAACTTCATGTTCATTTTTTTGGCCAATTCTTTGAAGACTGTCTTTAAACTAATGTGACAAAATCTGATCATTCCTGTTGCCTAATATATTCTGATATTTTAAAATGAATGCAAATTATTTTTTTCTAGTCTGCCTGCATGCAAAATGCAACCCGGATATTCCAGAGCGATGCATGATTTTCTTGTTGAATCTGTCTTCTGCAACAGATGGTCTGAACTAGTAGTGTAAAGGAGAGAGTCTCCCCAAACTTCTCCTATTCACCTTAAGAGGCTGCTTACTTAAAAGGCATGACTAAGGCCCTACTTGAATTGCAGGATGATAGTCCAAAAATTGTGGCTGAGTTGAGGACAAATCATGGAAAATTGTGGAAAAGTACTAATGGATCCTATTATTTGCAGTCTATTATTACTTGACCGTGGTTTTCCACTGTCAGCCACCCAGGGCTGAGAGTGAGGGCTCCCACTGCCAAAATTGCAGTGGAAGCCTAATATTGCAGAATCCACAATGTTCACAATACCACAAGTTAAGTAGGGCTTTATGTATAATTATGTAAATGCTTGCATGGTTGACCAATTCACTTCTGATTGTTATGTCAGAAATATCAATCTAAGGTAAAATTCTTTTCACTTCATCCACATATGATAAGTGGGAGGTGTGGGGGACATAAATTTCACCCCCAACTCAGAGGAAGGGCCTTGGGTTGCTGGGTAGCTTTCTTTGCAGCTCTACTCCAATCTATGGGTTGCCATAGCAGACGCAGCCCCAACTTGCTGGGGGTGTGTGTGGCAGAATTGGGGTCACTTAATCTGTAAATATGGAACCTGACCCAGTCCCATTTTTGTGCTGTCATCATATTGATCTTCTACATCCACCCACGTTTGGAAAAATCCTTTCCATTGAGTGGAGGGAATGCACAGACATCTCTGTGTGGCAGTTCAGCAGGTCACCTATAGGCTTTACACTGACAAGGGGGCCATTGCTGGCCCTCAGCACCAGTTGTGGATTTCACTCCTAGTGATTTTGTCCAATTTTATTAGATATACCTATTGACTCCTAAGAGTATTTATTTGGGTTGAAACTCTAGCAAAAGAGCCCTATGTTTTGCATGGGCAAATAGTCAAATATCTTATACAATATTCTTTCAATTTTTCAGATAACTGTCAACGTTCTGCCTTCTCCTCAATAAGGGTAAGAGTGGTGCTTACATTAGTATTGAGTAATAAGCGCTAGATTATTGCAGTGTGTCTGGTGAGGTTAGGTGGGTTTTCCATACAGGCAAGTAACAAACAATAGCACATGTAGTTAAGCCTACCTCTTTGCATCTTATATCAATACTGGGTATTTGTGGAAAATTAAGTAGAATGAAGAACGAAAGAAACATGCACACCAACACCTCTCCTCCACCACCTGCAAAAATTCTGTATAGTAAGGAGAAACGCCTCAACAGACTTTGCATGAAGAAAACACTCTCTGCTTTCTTTCTGTTACCTGGTTTCCACTGTTAGTTTGGTGATTTCCCTTGCCCTAAGACTTTGGCAATTGGCAATGATGTGATTACCGAGATAGCTCTCCCATGTCAACATTAGTACCACTTGCTCCCAGAACAAAAACCAAATGTCTTTGGGGTTCAAAAGGCTTTTATATTTGCACTCCCTTTTTTAGGGTGCCAATATATTCCAAGAAAGTTTCTTTCTCAAGTTATTTCCAGCTTCTCCTGGAGGTACTAAAAAGCTCACAAGTCAGCCAGTTTCTGTATGAGATTCAGAACAGTTTTGCAAACCCCACTGGTTCAGATGCTTGCACAGCATCTGATAAGCACATATGCTGATCCTGAACGCCAACACTTTTGCAAGAACTCTTGTCACCACATTTGATAGCACCTGTTTGTATGTCTGTATTTTAGGCCCTAATCACTAGAATATCTATGCATAGATCTTGACCAATGGAAATAAGTCAGAAAAGTTAAGGAAAAGAAAGACACAGAATGCAAAGCATTTCTTGGTGCCAGCATGATCATTTTTATTCTGTTTAGGGTCTTGGAAGCTTTGAAGGTGTGACAGGAATGCACTGCTCATAGACACTCAAGACAAAGACAAAGCCATGTTAGAAAAAAGGAAAATGGGACAAATTTAGCCACAAAGGAATGTGTCTAAGATATGAACAGGGAATTTTCCATGTGAGTGACTAGTCAAAAGGGCATCACCCCAGCCTAGCCACAATGGCATAGCTCCTCAAATGTTGCAAAAGAAGAAAAATATTTAATGCTTATTTCTGCTGTCAGAGAAACATCTCTGATTACTTAGGGTAAGGTCAAAGATAAGAGAATGCAAGACAGATATTCTCTCTCTTAGGTAGAGTCAAGTTGAGTGAAAGGAGAAAATCAACCCAGATGGCTGCAGCAGTCATGGGTGAGAGCTTGTAATCACTGTATCAGAGCTTAGGCAATTCACAGTTATAAACAAATGTACCTTTAAATTTCATCTATGGCTGTAATATCTCCAGAAGCCTTGGCTGGAAAGTTGGTTGTCTTGATGCATGGTCGGTTGAATAAGACTTTGGGTTACTCATGTGGTTCTTGGCAATGTCATGCATTACTTTTTCTCACAGGTGTGATCATAGTGAATGGAAGTTCACTAAGGGGCCTCCAAACCTAAACTTGTTGGGGGGGGGGGGGAGGAAGGAGGGGTTACTTGCAAAATACAAGAACCAGCCCGAGAGATTAGTGGGGTGGGGTGGGGTGGAGGGAACCACACAAACAAGAGAATGATGGCAATTTGTATGACAGGTTCATAACAAAACCTGACTCTGAACCAAATTTGAGTTTGATTTCAACCCCAGAATTCCTGCAGATTTAGCAAGGTTCACAAACCTTTCAGAAAACATGGTTTGTGTGTTGAAATTCTAGCCTACAGGGACCAAATTTCAAGCAAACCTGAGTTGTTATATTTGAAATAGAGTCTATGCAAGACTCAATGGGTGGGTCTACACTGTATTTAAACACCGGATCTAACCCATGGCAGCTGACTCAGGCTCGCGGGGCTCAGGCTACGGGGCTGTAAAATTGTGGTGTAGACATTTGGGCTTGGTCTGGAGCCCATGCTCCAGCCCAAGCCTGGACATCTATACTGCATTTTTATAGCCCTACAGCCTGAGCCCGAGTCAGCTGACATGGACCAGTCGTGGTTGTTTAATTGCAGTGTAGATCTACCCAATGATTTCACATGGCTTTGACTTGAATACTAAATTTAAGCAGACTTTCACTTTGAGGGGGATGTGAATGCATGTATATTGAAAGCAGGAAAGGATTTTCAAGACACACACCCTCCCTTGCCTTCTCCCAGCCCATGAAAGGGAATTGCTGACTTTGCCACAGTTTGGGTAATGGTAGTCATGGCAATTGGGAATAGTTCATCTCTTAACATCATCCAAAATGGAGTTTTGCATGAAAGCCTCTGGTGTAAATAATTTGCTGCATGTTGAAGGAGACACATAGTGTGTACCCAGTGATGAACTGCCAAAATCTTAACAACGGGTTCCCTCCTCACCCCACAAAGGGGTCGTTGCCCACCCCACCACCCCGGGACTCCTGCCCCATCCAACCCCTTCCCCTGTTCCCTGACTGCCCCCAGAACTGGGCAGGAGGGTCTCATGGGCCACCATAGTGGATGCCCACCCCACCCTTAAGAGCCAGAGGCACCTGCCGGAGGGCGAGGTGGGGAGTCCCAGCGGTGCTTACCTGGGGCAGCTCCCAGGAAGCATCCGGCAGGTCCCTCTGGCTCCTAGGGGTGGGGGAGCGTAGCTGGGGGGGGAGAAACCGCTTCCCCCACTGATCACATCAAAAGTGGCGCCTTAAGTGCCGACTCCGTGGGTGCTCCGGGGCTGGAGCACCCACGGGCAGCTCCCGGCCCCAGCTCACCTCACCTCCGCTCCGCCTCCTCTGCTGAACGTGCTGCCCTGCTCTGCTTCTCTGTGCCCCCTGCCCCCGGCTACCCGCTAATCAGCTGTTCGGTGGGAAGCCTGGGAGGGCTGAGAAGCAGGCAGCGGCTTCCTTCTCAGGCCCAGGGAGAAGGAGGTGAGCTAGGGCGGGGAGAAGTTCCCCTGCGCATCCCCCGGGTTACCTGCTGCTGCGCGGGTGGCCCTCCTCGTGCCCCCCTGCCCCAGCTCACCTCCGCCTCCCTGGGCCTGAGTGGGAAGCCACGGCCTGCTTCTCAGCCCACCCCAGCTTCCCGCGTGAACAGCTGATTCGCGGGAAGCCTGGGCGTGGGCGGAGAAGCAGGGTGGCACGTTCAGGGGAGGAGGCGGAGCAGAGGTGAGCTGGGGCCGGGATTGGGGCGGGGAGCTGCCGGTGGGTGCTCTGCACCCACCAGATTTTCCCCTTGGGTGCTCCAAGGCTGGAGCACCCATAGAGTCACCGCCTAAGGCGCCACTTTTGGCCTTTTGTTAAATTTAGAAGCCCTTTTAGAACCGGTTGTCCCTCCCGGTTGTCCCTCGCGGGACAACTAGTTCTAAAAGGGCTTCTAAATTTAACAACTGGTTCTAGCGAACCGGTGGGAACCGGCTCCAGCTCACCACTGTGTGTACCTACTACACTAATATGTATACGTACTGAACATACGTATGCATTGTACATGTATATATGTACATTTCTAAGGCCAGCTTTAAGCACAAGAAAGACAAATGACTTCTTTTGGGGGACCTGGGTTAATTTCAGCAACATATAGGTTGATCCCCTCCTCTGGCATCAGGATAGAAGGGGAAGGCATATCAGGCATGACCAACAAATTCCTTCATTAAGGATACAGGAGAGAATAGCATAAAAGATCTGCACCCCAGTGATGGGACAAGAAGAGGAGACCTCACACTTTTTGTGGGCTCTGTGGTATCCTTGACAACATGCAACTTAATCCCTTTACACAGGTTCCCACAGAGAATACCACAGATGCTGGGTGGTGTTACGACATGAGGCACAAAGACAAAGGCTGAGTAAATATAACCACCCAAGAAGTGCAATAATAATCCCTTATGTATATAGTGAAGTGCCTCACTGCTGTTATGAAATGGAAATCATAACAATAGAGAGAGAGAGGCAGAGCCATGTGTTTAGTAGGTGCTGTCACTAAGGACACAAGAGCCAGATAGTAAGCTTCAGTTGCACGTGAACTTCTACAGCATATTCACAAGGAGTGTTTATAAAAGCAGTAATTAAAGATGTGTTAAGCTAAATGAACAAATAAGGATTTCTTTGGATAAAGAGCTGTAATGCCCAGGATGTGACTTCAAAATCCTACGAAAGAAAGGGCCAATAATTTGAGTAAGGAGGCATGTCTTCTGGGCTCCTAGCATATTTCAGCCGCCTTACCCTCAGCAGCACAAAACTGAAGACATCTTGAAGTACACAAGCATTTTGCTGGGGTGGAAAACTAGAGACATTACATCCACACAGTTGAAAAGGGTATACAGTCAATAGATCTTTGTAAATAGTGTTCCTTATGCACTAGGTATTCTCCCCAACATGCTATGCTTATTGCACATATCTATAAATAATAAGTACATAAAAGATGATATGTTCATTGGTTTTTAATCAAAAACAATTATGGCTTTTCAATTCTGGCACTCTTCATATTCATGTCTGTGAGAAAGCATGTACTCGATAAGGCAACTTTTTGACTGGTTCAACTCTACTTGCTGCTGAGTTTTATGGAATGGTGAGTAATTGAATTGTTTGGAAGATTGTTCTTTACAAATAATAAAATCCTCAACAATTGGACTTTTCATTGCTTGGCCTGCTGAGTTTTGGATTTATAAAAGAATTTTTTTCTGTTGAGAGGATGGAAAGTTCTGATAAATTATTGCTTCATAACAGAAAAGATAGATTTCGATTTTTAAAAGCTCATTCGAAGGCAGCAGTAAGTACTAGTTAGAACAATGATTTTACTGGCTAGCTCAGCAAGCATTCATGAATGATGGTGGTGCTGGTTGGGACTAGTGTAATATAAGGTTTCAAAATGATTTCCATTCTAAAGCCTTAACCTGGTATCCGGATGTGTTAGTACAAACTCCTGCACCTGTGGTTAGTCACATTGACTTCAACCAGGTCCTAAATAGGTATGTAGGTAAAATACATGCTATCAGTGGGAGTCTACATGGGCATAGGTGTCCATGTTGGTATGGCTACATGCAGGATTGAGGCCTGATTACATTAATATACACATAACTAAAGCTGGGAAAATGGTGAAAAAAATTCTGGGATCCGTCAAACGCTAAAGTGATTTGATATTTGAGCATGTTAATTTTTTTTAATTTTATTTTTTGTTTTTCTTTCCACAAATGCTCACGTGAGTAAGGTTTTGTTTGCATGGCTCCTTAGGGGAAAGGTAGCATTTTTGGACATGTTCTCTTTTGTGCAAGAACAGGCACTCCCACCTGGAGCGCTCCTGTGGCCACGGTAAGGGAGATTTGCAGAGTGATTAGGGTGGTTTCTGCATTGAGGACGACAGGAGGTAAAAACATAAAGTGAGAGATGTTCTTTAAAAATAAATTGATAAACTAAACAACACAGTTTGATTGTGAGCGAGGGAGAAGAGGAGGTTAGCATATATGTTTCAGGGGAAAGAAACTGGAGACCTGTAAATAATTTTATTAAGATAATGTTGAAATAAAAAGAAAACAGTACAGAGTTCAAGCATAGAAGTTTCTGGTTATCAGGGAATAAGGTACAGATTATCAAGGGGTGCGAAATTCGGTTTAGGAGCTGGTGGCATAAGGAATACATAATCTGCAATCTCCCCGATTGGGGGTAAAAGTTTAACCGGTCAAAGTACAGACATTGAGATATGGGGGTATCTTGTCCATATAATGGCTATGTTCAGGTGTGGAGTATAATGAGCGGATACGATGATGGGGACGGATCTACCCTTATTTGGTGAGATTTAATGTTCAGTGAGTTTATGGTTCCAGTTCATACGGTCCAGTGGAAAAAGCCTCTCAGTCCCTTTCCCATAGTGGATGCACGATGTCGTACCGGCTCACACCTCCTGGTACTGTCGGTGGCCGGTGATGTGTTCGATGTTGATGTCCCTGGACCATCAGATGATGTCTGAGACCATGAGGTGCCGCATGAGCCGCGTGTAGCGTCAACCGATCCCACAGGTTCACAGCACGCGCTCGTTGCAGGGGTCCCAAGCACCCAGGGCTCCGATGATCAGGGCATCCATCTGCACCTCGTAGCCCTTCACTCTCAGGGTGTCGGCCAGAGGGGCGTATTTTTCCAGCTTATGAGCCCGAGCTTCTCGGAAGGCCGGGGTCCTGTTCTCAAAGGCTGTCAGTACCGGGGATGGCACAGTTCATGGCGACCTCCCCCAGGCGCGGTGCGATGGCTTTCACTAGGCGGTTCTAGATGGCATTGTGGCGCAGCTGCCAGGCTCTGGCGTGGGCCTTGCAGCTGCACAGGACGTGGGGCAGGGTCTCGCTGGAGTAGCTGCACTTCCTGCAATGCTTGTCTCAGTTCCCGTGGCGGACGGCTCCGTTGAGCGGGATGCAGTTGAGCCGGGTGCGGTAGATGAACCGCCAGTCAGCGAAACGGGTGAAGCCGCCCCCGGCGAGGAAGTGGTTGCTGGCGTCCCACTTGCTGGTCAGTTCGAAGGCTTTACCCTCCTCCGGTTTACGCTTCAGGGCTTCCATGTACAGTGAATGGATGGCTGCCTTCACGGTCCTCTCCAGCATGCCCCTGGCGCTCGGGGTGACGATGGTGTTGTCCTCAGACCTGATCTGCTGCACCAGGACTCCCAGCTCCTGGTGCTCCTCGCACCACTCCCAGCGGCAGCCGATGCGCTTCCCCAGGTGACGTGTGGCATTGCGAGCGCGGGACCACAGTGAAGCGATGTCGCGCCCGTCCCATCCGAATTCGCCATCCAGAGAACCGCTCAGGAAACTGGTGGTGTCTTGGTTGGAGGGGGCTCTGCCGATCCGCTTCTTTGTTGCGTCATGGAGGGAGTTTGCTGCGATGTTCCTTACCATGGTGTCGGGACATGTCAGCAGGCAGAAGGCGTGGGTGATCACCGTGATGTCACACAGGTCACCCATGCGGGAGACATTGGCACCGCCATGCCTGTGGGCGATATAGACCAGCTCGTTGCTAGCTCTCTGGGGAAGGAACAGCCACTTCTTCACCAGCTGCTGGACGATCTTGTCTGCCTTGTTGAGGGGTACCTTCGCTGTAAGCAGAGTCAGGATGAGCTCTACCCTGACATCTGGTGGCGAGTCATGGTGGGTTGTGGAAAAGAACTTCAGGGGCTGATCTCATTTGCATAAGCACACCCACCCTGTCTAGATGGTCACTTTGGCTGCTGTAGGAGCCCCAGTTTCTCTGTTACTGGGGCAGGAATAAACTGTTATCATCCTGATTATGTGAATCAAGGACAGTGGAACTGTGCTCAGCCTCTTGTTATGATGGAGGGACTCACCATCAACTAAGCAGCACTCGCTAGGCAAGGGTCATGGGATCCAAAACTCTGTGAATGAAGAGAGGCTGGGGACAGGTATTAACACTTGGTGGCATGGGTCCCCTGGTGAGGGCCTTACATGCTAATTGCACTTCCTCCTCTCTCCACTGTGGAATATCAGAGCTACTTTTGATTCCATTAGGAGTCTAGTTACAGGCTGCTGAGCTGAATTCACTTTGGGCTAATGGTGCACCAGCACTGAGGCTCCCCTACTACAAGCTGAAATTACAAAAGAGCTGACCTGACTAAGAGCTGAAATCACTGAGCGTTGTGTTAAGTAGTGGGGGAGCCTGAAGATATATGGCGGAGCAGTTTGCAGTACGGCGAGCAGAGCGGCTGGTGGAGCAGAGCGGTTTGCGGGATGGCGAGCAGAGCAGAGCGGCTGGTGGAGCAGAGCAGTTTGTCGGACACCTGGAGCAGCTCATGAGGGCGGCTGGCAGAGCGGAGCCCCATGGAGAGGTGGGGCCATCAGCTTTGGACCACGTAAGGTGCCCCTTAACACCCCCTGTAAAACTCTGCAGATAAACTTTTGAACTCTGGGGCTGCCCTGACCAGGGAGAGAGACTTTTGGGTCGTTGGACTTTGGGTGATTTTGGGTTGCTGGACTCAAGAACCAAAGGGAAAGGACACGCCCCAATTTGCTTGGGGTGGGTTTTTTGCTCATGGGTTGTGTTATGAATCCTGTTGGTGGTGTTTCCCCAACATAATGCCACATTGTTTCTCTCTGTTATTAAAAGGCTTTTTGCTACACTCAGACTATGTGCTTGCGAGAGGGGAAGTATTGCCTCTTGGAGGCGACCAGCGGGGGTGGGATATATTTGTCCCAGGTCACTGGGTGGGGGCTCGAGCCGGTTTTGCATTGTGTTATTGGAACCCCTAGATACTGAACCTGGCCCTTGTTGCTGCCAACTCTGACAGGCAGAAGGGTTACACAAAAATAGGACAGTAATCTTGCAACTTCTGGCCAGACGCTTAAGCAATTGAGCAGAGTAAAAGGAACAGGATATGTGACTGTGCCCTTTGCAAATAGAACTGTGAATGCACATGTAAACACTACTACTTTGGGTGAATGTCACAAGGAAAAATGAAACAAAGTCTGCCATGAACAGCCACTAAGCCTTGCTTCCAACAGTTTGCCTTTCTGGTCCTCAGGGCTATCACTTGGGGGATTTGCACAAAGCCCTGTGTAGAGGACAGTGCAGAGCTGCAGTGCCCTTGGAGAAGCATGGCTGCTCCATTAGGATGGTACAGATTGGGCTCCCTGGTGTGCTGACCCCTCAAAGTACCATGAGGTAGGGGGCCTGGCTCCACCTGTTCTCTGCTTTATTTTGAGCTATTTGCTCACAATGAGAAGAAAAAGGTGAGCCATCCCGGCTTGCAGGGACTGCAATAGTGATTGGTACAAGGGGAAAAGAGGCTTCAGGCCCTTCCTGTGTGCACTCTTATGCAAGGACAGATCTCCGTCTGGCTCTTAGGAAGGAATATTGAAATCTGGAGATCCACATACTCAGCTAGAATATAATGTTCTGTCTTGTAAATAAGAAAAGCGGTTCACATTCCCGAGGTTCACTAATCTCCTACTACCTCTCTTGGCTGTGAAGCTTCCAGCATTATGCCAGGTAGAGCAGGCATCTGTCCTTTTCAGTCCTCTCTGTGCTAATAATTATAGGTTTGGGTTGTCTCGTTTTTCATAAAAATTTCACTTGAAATGAGGAAATGGTCTTATCAATAATTGTAGCTACTCATCCAATTTAACACGCACTAATGCAAGAGGTGACTCTTATCAGCCTTAGTGTCATCAACAAATTGCAGCAGAGCTCTGCAGGCACATTTCTTGGATCGGAAAAGTGGTCAGGCTGGTTTTTAACATTAGTGGCAACAACTGAATAGGGTAGGAGGGGATTAACTTGTGCAATATGTGACGTGGAAAGTTCAATGTTCAATTTGAATCTTTCTCTTCTTTGTGTACTACCTTTTATGTGTAAAATATTGGAAGCTGCTTTTGCTTGTGGAACTATATACAGTTGTGTACAAAAATTATAAAAAGGACTCTGTTCTTTTCAACTTGTTCAAGGTTTCTAAGAATACTAAAAATTTAACAATAATGCATTTTGGTAAAGTGGATTACACGGCTAGAATGACTGCATTTCTTGGTCATTTGAGTCAATCCTCTGGGATTGTGTCTCCCAAACCTCCTGAGGTGTGTAGTAATATGAACATGGCCTGTGTGGCCACGTTTCATATATTATATTTAGGGCATGATTTTCAGAGGTGCTGAACAGCCCCAACTCCACTTGAAATAACTGGGAGCTATAGAGCACCCCAGAAAATAAGCATCTTAAAATTGTATTTTCAACGCAGTACTGACCTAATTCTGTTCCCAATGAAGTCAAAGTTAAAACTGCCCCTGAACTAAGTGGAATTTTTGTTATCCTAACACTGCGTGCTTTGGAAAATCTCACTCCCCTCGCTCCACTGTTTTAAATAGTTATGTAGTGTCCTTACAGCAGCGCACTGTTAAAGATCTCCCATGTTCCATCCTAGTTCTGGGTGAAATAATTTGAGAGCGCCTAAACTGCCAAATCTGGATCCTGACTTTGGACTCTGCAAAGTTCTGTGGTTTTTGGATCAGGCTGTTGGTCTGGTCCATTCTATATATTGAGATCTGGATCCAGATTCTGATTCACAAACTCCCCCTAATCCCACTCCAAAATTCACATCTGGGAGGATTGGTTTGAACCCATTGCTAGAAATGATCTCTACTCTAGATCTCTTATTTACCCTCACTCACAGGAGGGTCGGTAAAGTTTTGAGCTGAAAAGCAATTTATAAGACCAAAGCATATAGCTATCTATGTATTATGCATTGCATAGAGCTATTCACCAACATAAATGTGAACTACGACTTAATGTTGCAAAACTCCATGAAACGTTTTAAGCTTATCCTTGCCATTTACAAGGCTACCTTTTTAATTGTCCCACAGACCTCCCACTCCCCACAATGTGCCAACAAAATGTCCTTTAGAAATATTCTGACTCCAAGATGGTGACTGCCGCTGAAGCCTTACAAGCATCTATTTATCTACAGAATTCCAATGTGATCATAGGCAATGCTCCCACTGGTGAAAATTAAAAGGCGAAATAAACTGTCGCATCAGCTTAACTTTAACATAGGTTGTTGGGTTTTTTTACTTCTATCCTTTCAGTATATTGAACTTGACATAGGAAAATCATGACACAAAGATTACTTGATGTTCATAGAATTTAGAAAAGGAGAAAGACCTATTAAGTCATCTAGACCATTCCCCTCAAGGCCAGAGCAAGATTGATCCCTACACTACATTTTCTGCTGTTTTGTCCAGTCTAATTTTAAAAATCTCGAGTGATAGAGCTCCCAACACATCCCTTGGGAGATTATTTCACAAGCTAACATGCTTCACTGTGAAGAAAATAACATTACATGGGTGTTGTGAGGATTGGTTATAGCCGCATTTTATAGCTATCGTAGTATTATAATTCCCATTTTATGGATGGGGAAACCGAGGCACGGAGAGGTTAAGTGAACTAACCAAATCACCACAGGGCATATCATGGTAACATTAAATGCTGGCAAATAGCAATTGTAAAGATTTTAAATGGCAAGCATTTATAGTACAATACTTAATAGATCATAAGATTACTATAATACTATTGATTATTTTAAGATTAGAGTAAGAGTATGGGGGAATATCCTGTTAATGAGGCCACAGGCAAAATTGAAAAAATGTTGATGATCATTGCCTCGTGGTAGGCAAGGATAGTATTACAGTAATATTTCTTTAATATATAGTAATAATTCATTGCTTTACAGTAGTCTATCTTACAATAGTACTGCAATAAATGGTGGAAATAACAATATTTTGTGGTTCTGATTTTTTAAATGAGCTTGTAAGTAGGTGTGTCACCCTTAAAATCATCCCCTGATATGGATTAGGTTAGTTGGATCCTTCAACTTGAAGGAATGAATATAGCAAAGAGCAAGACGCTCTATTAGATTAAAAAACAACACTAGGTAAGAGATGCTAAGCAACCCTAATTTGTTTTGGATAACTGACAATCTACAGTGTCGTGCAGCATCCTGTACAGAATGTACATTTAATCTAGACCCTACCTCAACTCTGCAACACCGGGCAGTTAAGCCAATTAAGGATGTTCAGAATAAATTGTAAAATGTACTTCTAATGGACACCTTTTAATGGAATTAATCTCTTTAAAGCAAACAGGAGCAGCATGTATTTTGTTAAATGGGCACAATCTATCAGCAGACAATTTGGTTTCTTCTCCCTATCACTGCTACTTGTAATGTCTAAGTAAAAGAATAAATATGCAGTGGAGAAATTAATCTGTTTCCTCCCAGCTGACTTGTTTTTGGAAGTGCTCAGGCACCATGTGATTTGCTGCACTATTCGTCTGCTCCACTAATCATCTAATGCCTCTGCCGTCCTTGTTACCGACTCTCAAATGCAACGTATGGAGGGTGGGATAGCTCAGGAGTCATCAAAACAGTGCAACTGAGAACAGAATGAAGCAGCAGATTGAGCAGATCACCACTACCAACAACAAAAAGAGAGAGAGATAAATGAAGTGGCAGCTCCCTGTTCCCAGACTGCATAGGCAACACTTGCAAATGCCATGGGACTTTGAGTCCAGTACTCATGAATGAGTAGCTGGTACCCCAGGTAAGCTCAGAAGTAAGAACATTCCTTCAGCATACCTAATTGTGCAGAATAGAATTGGTATCCATGGTCTGCAATCCTAGATACTCTCTGTGTGCTAGTGAGTGCTGAGGAAAGGCAAAGGAAAGAGAATGCAGTGAAAAGGATGGAACAGGCACATAGGAAGTAAAATGAAGCGTGGTGAAGGAAAACTTTCCAGCATTTTCTTCTGAGATATGGTGTAGGCAGCATAGTCTATGTACTGGGCTAATGGCACCTACTCAGAAAAATGAGAAAATAAAACTTCTGTAAATCCTTGGCCCAGGTATAAATATGTGTGTATTTGTGTCTGTATATGCCCACGCACATCCTCAGCGGGTGTCATTCAGTGGAGCTACACCAGTTAACACCAGCTGTGGATCTTGCCGTGACCAAATCTCTCTGTAGTAGCAATACCAGACATTGCTCATTTGTTTTCCCTTCGCTACACTGGGAAAATGCAGTAAAAATAACATTCACCTCTTCTAACACTGGTGATTTAAAATAGCTGATAAGCAATTCTATTCAAAATGGTGGTAAAATGGCGCTTGCCTCCAGAGCCTTGTCAGCACAATGCCCACCATGTATGCTAACGCCTGTTCAGTGGGGAAATTCCCCCCAGTGTAGACATGGCCCTCATGAAACCAGCTTAGAAATACCTGGCACTGCTGCTGTAGACATGTCTTCTTTTCCTGTCCTGAAATGAAAGAAGACAGAAAGGTTCACTCCACATCTCTTGACGTGCTAGAGCCAAAGGGGTTAAATAATCTCAGTTTGCCAGCATTACTTTTCTTCAGAATACTGAATCAAAATTCAATACAGCCCAGTGGGAGCTCACTTCCTTAACCAGTCTGTTTCAGCACAGAATGCTGTTCAACTTTGTGTTGGTCTCTCGGACATAGTGCTCATTCCCAAAATCACTGACCACTTGCAAACAAACAAAAACAAAATAAAAGCCCAACAGGGTGCTCCTGCAAACAGCTCTGGAGGAGTATGTATGTATTTATTTATTTATTTAGTTTCTTGCTAAACAAGGAAGCATTTTAAAAAAATCAGCTGGAGATGTAGCTACACAAATGTTCTAAGGATGTCTCCCTCCCCCTCCCATCCAGCCTGTTGTTTGCCGGTGGGCTGACACGTCTGGAATCTAGTCAGCTTTCCTCTGCAGCTCAATGGAAAAGGGCAAGTACCTGAAAAGGAGAACAGAGCCATTTCTGTGCTAAAGGACAGGAGAGGTCTAGCCAGAGCGACATTGGGCGCATTCTAATTAAAAATAACAGTCAGTTTTGAGGCTATAGCAGGAGTGCTACTTGTCTAATGCTGCCCTTGGCTCTGTGAAGGCCAGGAGAAGTTTTAGGGCTTTATGATGTCTTTAAAGTACAGCCTGGCTAGAGGTAGAGAGACATTCTTCTCCAGGAGATCATAATCGCTCTGGCCAAAGGGGGAGCACAGCCACTTCTATACCCATTTATGGAGTGCAGCAAACTTCTCCCCATGTGTGCTGGCCTGGCTCTGCAAGACAGACACGAGTCATGGCAGCATCTTCATTCTGTCCTGCCCCCTTTGGAGTGCTGTGTAATCATAGGAGGGTATTGAGGGAGCATCTCCCTTTCCTGCCCCAAGCACAGGGACTGCACTTGCACTTGGCCATTCTGCAGCTCACTCACTTTACACAGTGCCCCTGTGTAAAGGCCAGGCACCAATCTAGCCCTGAATTAAACTAATCTGCTGATCTCCTGCATTTGCATGTAAGGTAAACAATGTGACTCACCAGAAACCCAGATGTGTAAACCTATGATTAAAAACCAATGCTGTAAAAAGTTTCCTCTGTTCTTCAAATAATATTGGATTCATGTTTGGATCAAAGGGTTGAGTTGGTTCCTATTTTGCCTGAGCCCTGTCTCTAGCTGCGACCTTTTCTTATTTATTTTATACTGGAACCCTAGATAATAGCTTTGTTTTTTTCCCACCCAAGTTTCCACTCTGAAAGAATGTTTTGGGAAGCTCCCCAACTCGCTTTTAAATTACATTTGCTTTTTCCATCAGCTAGGAGTGGGTCCTAAAGTGCAGTTCCCCACTTGTGTGTATCCAAAGCATGCTAGCTGCTTTGTAACTATCCAGCCTTGCTTCAACACAGGAAGGGGTCAATTACTTTCAGTTTGAAGACAGGTGGTGAACGGATGGCAGTTTTAGAGTGGTCAGTCCCTCATTCCAAGCTAAGTGAAAACATGTCTTGACCCTGTCTCACTCCCACCTCTGCTGGCTATTATTGCTTCGGTATGTGTTGTAAATAAAAACTCTTTGCTCGAGAATTTGATCATTGATGACGAAAACATACATTTTTGTACTTGTGCAAATAAAAAGTAGGGAAAGACCCAGGAGCAGACTATTGTTAAAAATGCCATTTTTACATAGAATGCTGAAGCATGAACTGCAATTGTGCATTTCAGATAATGCAGCCTGAGAAATAGCCCCAAATAGTTCTGGTCCGTGCACATTTATGGAAGAAATTTTCTGGCCACACATTGAAATTGAATACATGGCCTCCTAAAGTACCTCTAATCTGCCACTCAGTTACATCTGAATGCTGCTTCTATGCAAGCCTTGCATTCAGGAGCCTTAGAGTTTCACGGTCTGATGCGCAGTGATCAACTGGATGTATCACGCAAATGAGGCTCACCCAAGTACCTTGTTGTGACTGTACTCCATGATGCTTCGCATCATGGAATGGTGCTAACATGCTCCATACATTTCACAGTGGGAATCCGTAAGGTCTCTTGCCAGGAAACCTTAACTACACAAAAATGATGGGAGCCAACACTTTGTTCAGCCCAGAGGGCCACACAAAATATTATGCCTTCTATTTTAACAAGTAGTGAGTTAATTGTTTCATACAATGCTCACTCCCCTCCCACTGGCCCCCGAAATGTTCCATTAGAACCTTGTACACTATGGATGTAATTCTTCATTCATTCTGTATCTTGCTAACTTGTTTTTCATAGGTTGTTTTTTATTGTACCGCTGAGTGATATATAGTTCAATAAAGCATTTAAATTGAAAAAAAAAATACGGACTTCTTGGCATATTCAGCTTTTCGAGATTATATATCTATTGATCTATCCATCCAGCCTCATAACTGGATATGAATAAGTGACCAAAACCCACATATCAACCTCTGAGCATAGCCTAGATGGATAGTTCCATTCCAAATAAAAGGACGAATTCACCTCCCAGCCTTAGCATACAAGGATGGAAGCGTTGTCTCAAAATCTAATTTCAGCTTTGAACCTCTGCCAGTGATCAGACCAGCAGTCTTCCTGATCTGATCAGTCCAGCCTGCCAGCTACAGATGGGCCTCTATCACCTCCTGTCAGACTGTGCATTATTAACATTGTCAGCCCCAATATCCAATTAAAGGAATTCCTTTGGGGCAAAACAGAGTGGGACACAATGTGCCTATGATACTTCCTTCCCATCTGTATATGTGATTGTTTGGCATCAGGGAGGTGGACCTTTCCTCCCCACTCACCTGTGAGAGAGCAAATAAATAGCATGGGCCAACTCAGGACCTGATCCAAACTCAGTGAAGCCAATAGGAGAATCAGGTCATCAAAACAGAGCAGCAGCTTGCTGAGTGTTACTGCTTTTTGCTTGAAAACTTATCCACTAACAAATAAAACACAGCCACTTTTAACTTCTTGCCAATCTGGTGTTCATTGCTTTAACATCCTATTTCCTACCTAGGAGTGGTGCATTTCCCCTCTCTTTTTCTCCAGTCAATGGATATCCCACCCCCAGAGTCTCCTCCTAAGTGTTTAAAAGTGTGAAGCAATTTCTTACACTTATTACTGTTACTGAAGCCTGCATAAAAGAAATCATCCAGATAGTATTAAAGTTGCTTGTGCTCTCCTTCAGTTCCCATTCTAAACAGGATTTTGAATGCAGCTGAATAGGAGCTGCCATTAACATAAAAGCCTGAGAGCACAAAATCATCTGGTCTTATCAGGAGCAAACAAAAAAAAAAGAAATAAATAACTAAAACAGATGCAATATCTCTTTGCATATAATTGTATCCTCACACTTTGAAATACATTCATTTCTGAATAATGTTCACAGTCTCTGGCAAAAACTGAAAAAAGCCACTATCCAGTTACCAAATGGCTACTTCTTTATAGCACACTTAAGAGCCACTCTGGCACCGCTGTTTTCTCCTGTCAGAGGCACATCCCTTCTCAAAAGAGGCAGGGGAAAAGGTCTCTTTATATCATTGTTTTTAAAAAGTGAGCAAGGTGTTTGTAAAAGGAGCTGAACACTGGAGACTAGTCTATTCGCAGAAGGGGTATAGCCTGGACAGAAGTAGTCCAGGATTCTCCAGGCAGACCTATAATAGGGTTGCCAGCTGCCTGGTTTTTGACCAGAAAGTCCATTTGAAAGGGGACCTGAGAGTGTCCGGTCAAAAGTACTGACTGGACACCAAAAGTCTAGTTACCATCTGCAGGGGTGCCGGAACAGAAGATTGCTGCCTGCAAATGCCACTGCCAACCGACCCCCTGCCAGTCTAACCTGGGGCATGGGGATCAGGAGGAGTCAGGGCAGGGGGCAGAGCAGCGTGAGGGGGTGGGTGAAGTTTGAGAAGGACGCGGCTTATTAGGACAGCCCGTGTCTCACCTTTATTTTTCTTCACCTTTTATTTCTTCCCTTTCTTCTCTGTCACCACTTCCCTTAAAATTTTCGTTTTCTAGCCCAGCTCTCATCATTAAAATCACATCAAGCCCTCATGGTTCCTTTGTTTCACTTATGCTCTGAGTTGGGTGAGTGGAAAAAGTTCCAATATCATTTTTGCCCCTCCTCCTCATTTCTTAAAAAAAGATATCAGACCTAAATAGTCTTCATATATGACTAAAAATAGCATCCAACTAGGAAGGCTAATATGCGATGCCCTTAATTGTTCTGGGAAGCCTTACATATGAGAGCCCAAATTCAAAAACAAACACACAAAAGTTGTTCCACTTCTCTGAGTTCAGATGCTACTTAACTCCTCTAAGATCCTGATGGCCTCGTAGCATTTTGCAAGTCAAAGGTACAAACATAAATTTCAGGACAAAACATTTTCCTTCTTTTATTACTTTTTTAAGCCAAAAACTTTCAAGTCATGGGAATTGGATAGATATGCTGGGAAATCTTATTACTAGGGCTGTCAAGTGATTAAAAATTAATTATGATTAATTGCACAATTAAAAAAATTAATCGTGATTAATTGCACGATTAATTGTGCTTTTAAACAAAGTAGAATGCCATTTATTTTAAATATTTTTGTATGTTTACTACATATTCAAATATATTAATTTAAATTACAACGCAGAATACAAATTGTAGAGTGCTCACTTTATATTTATTTTTATTACAACTATTTGCACGGTAAAAACCAAAAAAATTGTATTTTTCAATTCACCTCTTACAAGTACTGTAGTGCAATCTCTTTATCATGAAAGTTGAACTTACAAATGTAGAATTATGTACAAAATAACTGCATTCAAAAATAAAACAAAGTAAAATTTAGAGCCTACAGTTCCACTCAGTCCTACTTCTTGGTCAGCCAATAACTCACACAAATGAGGTTGGTTACAATTTGCAGGAAATAGTGCTGCCTGCTTCTTGTTTACAATGTTACCTGAAAGTGAGAACAGGCATTCGCATGGCATTGTTGTAGCTGGCGTTGCAAGATATTTACGTGCCAGATGCGGTAAAGATTCATATGTCCCTTCATGCTTCAACTACCATTCCAGAGGACATGCTTCCATGCTGATGATGGGTTCTGCTTGATAATAATCCAAAGCAGAGCGGACCGATACATGTTCATTTTCATCATCTGAGTCAGATGCCACAAGCAGAAGGTTGATTTTCTTTTTTGGTGATTTGGGTTCTGTAGTTTCCGCATCGGAGTGTTGCTCTTTTAAGACTCCTAAAAGCATGCTCCACATCTCGTCCCTCTCAGATTTTGGACCGCACTTCTTAAACCTTGGGTCGAATGCTGTAGCTATTTTTAGACATCTCACATCTGTACCTTCTTTGCATTTTGCTAAATCTGCTGTGAAAGTGTTCTTAAAACAAACATGTGCTGGGTCATAATCCGAGACTGCTATAACATGAAATATATGCAGCATGCGGGTAAAACAGAGCAGGAGACATACAATTCTCCCCACAAAGAGTACAGTCACAAATTTAATTGATGCATTATTTTTTTAACAAGCATCATCAGCTTGTGGTGACTGAAGCATGGAAGGGGGATACAAATGTTTAGTATATCTAGCATGTAAATACCTTGCAACGTCGGCTACAAAAGTGCCATGTGAATGCCTGTTCTCACTTTCTGGTGACATTGTAAATAAGAAGCAGGCAGCAGTATCTCCCGTCAATGTAAACAAACTTGTTTGTCTTAGCAATTGGCAGAATAAGAAGTAGGACTGAGTGAACTTGTAGGCTCTAAAGTTTTATGCTGTTTTGTTTTTGAGTGCAGTTATGTAACCAAAAAAAATCTGCATTTGTAAATTACACTTTCACAATAATGAGATTGCACTTCAGTACTTGTATGAGGTGAATTGAAAAATACTATTTCTTTTGTTTATCATTTTTACAGTGCATATATCTGTAATCAAAAATAATAATATAAAGTGAGCACTGTGCACTGTTGTATTCTGTGTTGTAATTGAAATCAATATTGAAAATGTAGAAAAAAATCCAAAAATATTTAATACAGTTCAATTGGTATTCTATTGTTATAAGTGCGATCAATTGTGATTAATTTTTTTAATCGCGGTTAACTTTTGAGTTAATCGCTTGAGTTAACTGTGCTTAATTGACAGCCCTACTTATTAGCTAGGTCTATCAAGTTGGACTTCCCCAACATAACCCTTATTAGCCTCCTTTAGCTAATTTACTAAGGATCAGTGAAGTTGTGGATTATATGACCCACCTCAACCATAGCCATATACTTGTCCACTCATTTATACTGCTGCATGGGAGCCTCCATAGAATAGGGCTGAGTGACTCATAAGTTGCACATGGTAAGTATGTGCTACTGGTCCCCTCCAGAGCCCAATTGGCAGAGGACATGAGTCTGATACTGTTGTGTATTTGGTTGTCATGGTAATAGCACCTTGTTGTTGCTGTGGCAACTGAGTGAGATTATAAGGGGATAGCCCAGCCAATTTTGGCTGGTTTTGGTTAGTTCAGTGTGTGGCAATAAATGGCTGCTTTGAAGGTTTACAGCTCTCTCTGTCTCAAGTGATTTCTTCCTAAAACTGCTGCCCCCAAGGATACAACAAATACAGTCCCAGCTGGAGAATCTTGGCTCTTTTGTTCATGCTGTAGATGCTCCTGTTTTAGCTCCAGTTGCCCCCAGTTCATTCTCTGGTGAAAATGGCAACAACTGTCATATAAGATCTCTGTGAGGGTTCCATGTATGTAGCTCCTGCACTGCCTATTCTTGCATTCTTAGTGTCCCTTAGGCCAGGCCATCAGCACCCAGGTCTGGAGAAGTTGACTACCACTTCTGTCAGCCACTTGGGAAGGCTTTAGATCAAATCAGCTTTATTTAAACAAATGTGAGAGAGACCATGGATATTGTGAACTGGGATGGATGCAGGGTAGAAACTGGAAGATGGCATGTGGCCTCCACAGATCTAGTTTGTGGATGGGGTGCCACTGGGAACTTGTCTGCTGGGGGCAGGATTCTGAAGGAAGGCCAAGTTTTTACAGTGAGAGATGCACTCTGCTTCCCCAGTTACAGAGATTTTATATTCCTGCTTGCTTTGTTGTTTTCCGTAAGCTAAAATAAAATAAAAAAACCATCTGAACTGAAAATAAAGGCACTCGTGTATGATAAACGTATCAGGTGTAGGGGGTGTGGGTGGATGTGGATAGCCAGGCAAACCACACTGCCTTTCACGTTCTTATTTCCTCCTGCTTGTTGCTTTCCCTGCTATGCCCTCTCCTCCTCCCATCATTATGAAAGTTACACGGATGTACTATGTGTTGACTGAATGGTCTGTAACTCATCCCACTAGTTTCTGAGTTTGGCCAATTATCTTTACTTGCATTTGTTGAAGACATTTAAAAAATATGAACTGGTTAGTGCTAAGCTTCAATGGCCTTTCATGTAAAAAAGAAAAACAAACACAAGTTATGGGTTTCAGAGTAGCAGCCGTGTTAGTCTGTATTAGTAAAAAGAAAAGGAGTACTAGTGGCACCTTAGAGGCTAACAAATTTATTTGAGCATAAGCTTTCACAGTATAAAACTGGCCAGGTGGCATCTCTAATTAGGCTAGAAAATTCTATAATTGAAGAGCTGAAGTTGTCTGCGCCACCGGTAAAAAGGTTTAAAGTCTTCACGAAAACTCCAGGGAAGTACAGGCTGTATTTATACTAATGTTGTTATTGCTACACATCAGGAAGTGGCAATTTGTAGGTAATGTTTGTTCTAACGTAGTTGAAAGGAAGCTAACTCACCTGTTCATATTTGCCTTTTGGCTGCTTTGACTGTGACCCTCTTTCCTAATTTGACCAACTAAATTAAAAGATGGGAAAATAAAAAGTAGTGGTTCCTGAAAAGGACTCTCTGTAAAAGCCAGGCAAAATGCTGTGGCTGGATTTTTAAAATAGGGCTTGCTAAGTTTATGATCGATTATAACATTTGTAGTTACAGTATGCAAGCTAACATAAGGCCACTCAAATTTCATGCTTCAGGAGCTAAGCTGATTGCCAGCAGGGGGCCAGGAAGGATATTTCACCTATATACATACACAGCATTGCACAGCTGATTAGGCACCCAATTCAACAAAGCATTTAAGCAGATGCCTAACTTTAAACGTGTTTGTGTTTTGCTGAATCTGCACATAAGTACTATTTTTACACTGAATAATATTTAGTACTTCTGTAGAATTCTTCATATTCCAAATCCTTTAGAAATACTGAGCCAAATTCCACTCTCACTTACACTAGGAGAAAATCAAAGTTACTCCATTCGGTTCTTTGGATTGGTATGCCTCTCAGCTTGCTGGGCCCCATCTGTGGTACGCAATGTGTGAGAGAGCCCCAAAATGGGGCTACACACACAAAATTATTCATGCAGAGGGGCTCCATACTTCATTGGAAATAACTCATTCTTTAACCTCAGTTTAATTATTTTTTTTAATGTAAATACTTATCAACAATAAAAATATAGGGATATCAAATGTGTGTGGAGTCGAAGAAACTTGAGGGCTAAAATGAAGGACAGTGGGCAGGTATGTTGTAAGTGAGCACAGAACTTGGGCAGGTTGCACACGTATAACTAGAATTTTGTAATTCTTACCACACCTCTGTGAAGGAGATACATATTGTATATTCCCTTTTTACAGACAGGGAAATTAAGCCAAAGATCTTAAGTGACTTGCTCAAGGCCACAGAAGGATCTGTGTCACAGCCAGAACTAGGATTGGAATGTTTCCAACTCTCTGTTTTCTGCTTGAAAAAAACTGCTTGATGATGCTTCTCTTCTTGTGACGCCTGATGCCTCTTAAACATCTCGTGTTGGCCACTCCAAAGGCAGGAAATAGCAGTCGATGGGCCAGTGGTTTGATCAGTTATGGAAAATCCTATCTTTGTTCCAATGACTTGTAATCCTTATCCAGATGGTGGTATTATACAAAGACACTTAGAGGTTCTATTGCTTTCTAGGTAGTAAATGTTTTGCAATGTAATTTATTTTTACATGGTTCAGAGTAGAAAATTTTAATAATTTCACTTCCAATTTATATTTGCAGTATGTATTCTGATGTTGGCATCATAGAATCATAGGACTGGAAGGGATCTCGAGAGGTCATCTAGTCCAGTCCCCTACATTCATGGCAGGACTAAGTATTATCTAGACCATCAATGACAGGTGTTTGTTTAACCTGCTCTTAAAAATCTCCAATGATGGAGAGTCCACAACCTCCCCCTACGCAATTTATTCCAGTGCTTAACCACCTTGACAGTTAGGAAGTTTTTCCTAATGTCCAACCTAAACCTCCCTTGCTGCAATTTCACTCCATTGCTTCCTATCCTATCCTGAGAGGTTAAGAAAAACAATTTTTCTCCCTCCTCTTTGTAACAACAGTTTTCAAGTACGTAAAAGGTTATCATGTCCCCTCTCAGTCTTCTCTTTTCCTGACTAAACAAACCCAGTTTTTTCAATCTTCCCTCATAGGTCAGGTTTTCTAGACCTTTAATCATTTTTGTTGCTCTTCTCTGGAGTCTCTTCAATTTGTTCACATCCTTCCTGAAATGTGGCTCCCAGAACTGGACACAATACTCCAGTTGAGGCCTCATCAGCGCAGAGTAGAGCGGAAGAATTACTTCTCGTGTCTTGCTTACAATACTCCTGCTGATACATCCCAGAATGATGTTTGCTTTTTTTGCAACGGCATTACACTGTTGACTCATACTTAGCTTGTGGTCCACTATGACTCCCAGATCCCTTTCTGCAATACTCCTTCCTAGGCAGTCATTTCCCATTTTCTATATGTGTAACTGATTGGTCCTTCCTAAGTGGAGTACTTTGCATTTGTCCTTATTGAATTTCATCTTATTTACTTCAGACCATTTCTCCAGTTTGTCCAGATCATTTTGAAGTTTATTATCTTCTAGATTTTTTCAAATTGATTGCTTAATTATTCGCTCCATTATCTTTCCGGGACTGGTCTGTAATTCCCCGGGGGGTTGTCCTTATTTCCCTTTTTATAGATGGGCGCTATATTTGCCCTTTTCCAGTCTTCTAGAATCTCTCCAGTCTTCCATTACATTTCACAACTAAAAGCAGTCTGTTATCCAAATATTACCTGCCTATATCTCCTCAATGGTCCAGGTGGCTAACAGATCTCAGTATTTGCATTCTTGTGTCAATCAGCCTTTAGATGAAGAAAGCTGCCATCTTGGCACCAGAGCTGGATTAGATATGTACCTTAAACAAGTTTCATTGGATAGAAATTCATTTAATTCACAATGGATTGTTTGATGTTAGATTGTCATTGTAATGTGTTGCTTCATCCACATGAGCTCGACTCTATTCCCTTGTGTTCCTTCATGGAAGATTACATTTGAGCACTTACTCATTCTGTATATCATGGTGTTGTTAGAACCCAGTGTACACATTTCACAAAGAGAAGATATGCAAATACAAGACAAATTAGCGGCATTAGAGTCGGACTCTCACACAAGCCAGATGTCAGAGAGAAATGTTGCACGTATTTGAGCCCTGTCTCTGAGCAGTGGCATAAGGATAACCCCTGAATGGAAGACATTTATACTCCCACTGACCTTCGATCAATTTCTGGATGCCCCATTCTCCTGGCAGGATGTGATGTCAATTATGTGACCAAAACAATATTGCTGAAGCTTGCAACCACAATAATCTGAAAATCATCCCTGCATCCTGGCAGGGAATTGTACACAGTAGGAATTTAACTAGTCCAAAACTATTTCTGACCATTCTGTCATTATTGTCTTTCTGAAGACATGATCCCTTTTTTACAAAATAATATCAATGCAGTATCAACAAAGCTAGCTCTCTCTCTCTCTCTCAGATTATATGTGTGTGTGTGTATACATTATATATACATACATTAGTATTATATAATACTAATACACACACACTCTGTATTTTAGCAAAGGGAAGGGTGCTTGTGAGCACACTGGGACATTCTCACAGCAGCCCATCCCTGATAATAAATACCTTCCTTCTCTATGTACTAATGTTCCCTGCATCTTGAATTGGAAACTGAGAGACTGACACATCTCTCACTGACATGTAACACATTCCAGAATTTCTTGTGTAAGAACTACAGATATAGTGTTTTCAATGTACTGTAGGTGACAGGCTTAAATTAAACCACACAGAGAAATTAGTCTGACCAAAACTCAGTGTCGCCCCAAATTTGTTGATTCAGGCTAGTCCAATTTTGAGCAATTTTCTTAGTGAATGGCAGTGTTATTCTCAGTAGTGGCCATTCATTTATTCCGATTAGGACAACATGGTTTTTTGAGCTAAAAAGTAATAATGTGACAGAACCCAATTACCCATGGCATGCTTGGCTACATGGGCAGTGGGAAAGACATGCTATCTATCTAACCGGTAATTTTACTGACCAATTTACCCCCAGGAAGCAAGGATATAAAATGCCCAACATGAATCCCTTTTTAGCGAGCCCTTTTTTTAAGTGGCTTTCTTGCCAGGAGCCCACTGTGACTGCAGTGGAGTTTTTGATTATTATGTTTTAGCAATGGCTTTCATTTTCATACAGTTCAATATCAAAATCTCTTACATCATCATATATTTAAACATTTATAAACTACCTGAGATTTTGAACAGAAAGTGTGTGTGTGTGTGTATATATATATATATATACACACACACACATGCATCATAAAATAAGTTGCAGCTAGTTTGTGAAAAGCGGATTTTAAAGGTTGAACCACCAAATGTGTAGGGAATAGGCACCCCCATCTGTAATCATCAGCCTTATTATGCCCATGTTACCAACAATGCAACTGGATGCTAGGTACAGCTGGTGCAGAGATAACAGACTAAGTGAGAAAAGAGACTTTCATCATCTCTTTAGAGTCAGGTGCATGAGCCACTGTACCAGAGGATTTCAAGAAACACCAATCTAAAAAGCTTAATATTTAGAACTGTTAAAAATCTCTCTCTCGTCTGTCATCTTGTCTATTCTTACTGCCTCCTTCTCATTCTTAAACTGAGTTGTTTCTATTTTATATTGCATATCTGTAATTTTACCCTTTTTCCCATTTAAAAAACCACAGTTTTATTCATGTAGTTCCAGTGTTGTGTCTCAGAGTGCGGCACCCCAGGGGGGACTTGGCACTTACCCTGTGTTATATTATATCATGACATGGTATAACAGTTTGAAACACACACTCCAATTCTCTGACTGAAACATGACAACCTTAATCAACATAGAAAAAAATAAAGAGGTTTCAGAAAGTTAGGATTAACTAGCTCCTTGGGGGCCAAACTGATTTTCCCATCATGCACTCTCTTCCAGTAATAGATACCAGAAAAAATAAAGCCCTGGTAGCTCAAGATGCAGTGTTCTGTGTATTCGTCTTGTTGAGAGAGACTGTTAGCCTTATAATGACACAAATTCAAATCAGGGAACACTCCCTTCTATCTAAACTCACCCCCGCACACACTTTATGGTGCTGCTCTTTGCAGATCCTGACCTTGCTCCCTGACTGGCACAGAACTCAGTCACAGCTGATTGGCCCAGCCTGAGTGCTGCTGGGATTGTGAGGGGGAGCCTGCCTCTATAAAACAGCAACACCCAGCCCCTGAGGTAGCATGCATGAGCAATGCCTCCCTGACTCCGCAACACAGGTAGAATGGTCCTGTGGTTAGGATACCAGCTTGTGACTCAAGAGACTTGGGTTTAATTCCCTGCTCCTTCACAGGCTTGCTCTGAGCAAGTCACTTAGCCTCTCTATGCCTTCATTTTCTACCTTTATAATGGGGATAATGGTGATTCTTTACCTCCCATGGGTGCTGTGATGATAAATACCTTAAAGTTTGTGAGGTGTTTGGATACTACAGGAATGAGTGGCATACAAATATGATACATAGCAGGGACTGAAAGCCAATTGTGAAGGTCCTTAAAGGAGTCACCTTTACATTCCACCTGTCAGGTGATAGAAGGATGAACTATCACTTCACAGACTCCACTCCTCTTCCCTCTTTTTCACCTGTGGAGGCTCAGTGGGTTTGCTGCAGCAACCCCTTATAAAGAGGCAAGATGAATGGAAAGCTATGTAGGGGAAAGGAGCAGTTCATTTGTATGAACTCCCTGACACACATCTCCAACACCAAGCAGTTCCTCAGAGCATCTGGGCATCTACTCCAGATTTTTTCCAAACCAGATCTGACTTGCTCAACAATGAGCAAGCTTGCAAGTGTAAAGCTGGTTTACATATCCCTTACGTCAACATAGTGTAATCATGACACAGGATTTTCCCTTTCATGTCCTTTTGAAACAGCAGGAGGAAAAAAAAGTTAATTTATGTTTGTATAATGCCTTTTATGCCAAAAGATCCCTCTATACAACTAGCACAAGCAAAATACAGTTAGTCTAGGGCGAAGGCTGGCAACCAAACAACACAGAGCACAACAATCAGCAGAGGGAAATTTTGACCAAAGATGTTTTGGGGGAACACCTTCTTTTATGAAAAGTGCCATGGGATCTTGAATCACTGGAGCACAAAGAAAATTGTTGCCAAATGTACACAAAGAAGAATGTGTTAGTCGGAAAACCCTCCTGCATCCCCTGTTCTTCCTTTATGATTGTAAAATAAATACGACAAGAAAGCAGGGTATCAGTTAGGCTCTTTTGAAATATTTATGTCCATGCACTGACTTCCTTGAATATAAGTAGTTACCTGGAAAATCTCATAAAGTCTAGAAAATACCAACCAAACAGATTCAATTAATTTGTTAATGCCACTCCATAAAAAATGGCCAATTGCCCTGCCTGAAAGAGTGGCTTTGTAAAGAAAGACAGTTATCAATTACTGCTTATTCTTTGGCTAGAGCATTTTGCAAAAGGGCTTTGGGTTAAAGTATTTGCTTTTTCACCTGAGGTGACCTGGGTTCAAATCTCACTTAGGTTTTGAGTGCACCAAGTATTTCATATTTATTTAATTTAAAACAATAAAGATGCCTCTCCAAGGCTGTAGGTGCCCTAGCATAATTAGTTATGCACTAAATAAATTGAAATTGAACAGCAGCAGTATTAAAATCCACTCCACAGGAGCTTGGCTGGCCACGCTTTTTATAATCCAAGAAGCACACCCTCTGTCTTCTCCAGACACCCTTTCAAACAGCTGTCTTTTTCAGCTTGCTTGGAAAGTTACCAGATTTGGGCTATTCTGGACTAAGATAGGGCACAAATCTCAGAGACCTCATAGAGAATGCATTGCCAGGCACCCCCTCTTTCATAACAAGGGGACTTAGCTCAAGTGACCCTGAAGCCATCAGCTATGGCTGAATGAGTTATATGATTAGAACCAAATAGATTTTTTTTAAAAAACACTAGTATGCAATCAGAGAAGTGCAAGTCAAACAGGGAAAGGCTTATGTTACCGGTAGTGTTGGGTAAAGAAATGCATTTATTTGTAATACAGTAGCACTTAGGGCTCAGGCAAGACTGGGGACCCTTTTGTGCTAGGCATTCTATAAGCATAGTGAGAGGCAGGCACTGCTTAGAATTGCTTACAGTCGAAAGAGAAAAGACAAAGGGTGGATGAGGAAACTGAGGCACAATGTGGTTTATCACACAGCAGGTCAGTAGCAGAGCTGGGACTAGATGTCCGGTCTTTCGATTCCAACTCCAATGCCCTACCCACTAGACTATGCTGCTCTCCCACAATTAGGTTTTCTTTCTTGTACTCCATTTCTCTTTTGCTCGATGTTATGATGAGAGCTGGCTACATGTGGTGTTGAAATCTATAGAAAGTTCCAGCATGAGTTTAGGTGGCAGCTTACTTTTGAAAAACACAAAAACAAGGCTGGCTGACGTAGGTCTGGGTAGTAATTGGATACATCTGGCCTCATTCTGTTCTTACTTAAGATGGTATATGTAGCGGGGTCAGCTGAGGGAAGCACACACTTCACTGCCTCTGCTGTATGTGTTCTGTGGATGAACAGTGTACTTCAGACTTCAATTTACACACTCCCCCACCCCTAAATGACAAATGAAAACCCAACCACGTGATGCAATGTAATTGAGCTGTAGGTGTAGCATTTATTTATAACCCTTAATTGGTGAAACAGCCTCATCTTCTCTCCACGATGCTTTTGATGACTATATTTTTTGGGCTAAGACTTAAGACAAGGTCTGGGAGCTTTAAGAAAGTCAAGAGAGTACTTGTGACAAAAGCATACGTAAGTGTATCTTTTTTATTGTATTTAATTGATTTGTTTAGTAGACTCTAATCAACTGCATGTTTTTGGTTCAAATCCATCTTTACTCATGATACAGTACTTGCCATTATGCCAATGAAAAATTTGGCTTGCAAGCCAGCATATCACAGTGTGCATTGCTGGCACTCTGGAATGACACACTCTTAGGTGTCATTCAAACTGGAGACTCGCTTTGGTCCACTTACCAGACCTGTTCCCTCCAGGCTATAACCTCGGCTGCAACTTCAGCCACTCAATGGGATCTCTGTCAATTGGATTGTCTCTCAGGCAGACACAATGGATACATTTGGCCTACCTAGTTCAGTGGTTTTCAACTTGTGGTCCATGGACACCTGAGGGTCTGCAGACTATGTCTAAGATTGCCGAAGGGGTCCGCACCTTCATTCAAAATGTTGTAGGGGTCTGCTAATGAAAAAAGATTGACCTGGGCTAGTTCAATTTAATTCTACTGTCAACATTACTACCTGTGTAATCAATCAGGCAACGACACATCTACATTAGTGACATTTATAATCAGTACCACACGTTATACCACACTCCTTCCTTTCATTTAGTGCTTGGGACTTGAAAGCAGCTGTGGTCACCATGGGTAATGATGGAAAAAAAAAATCACACCAGAAAGGACTTCTAGGCCAGTTGTTCATAGATTCCAAGCCCAGAAGGGACCATTGTGATCATCTTGTCTGACCTCCTGTATAACAGAGACCATAAAACGTTCCCCAAAATAATTCCTAGAGCAGATCTTTTAGAACAAACATCTACTCTTGATTTTAAAATTGTCAGTGATGGAGAATCCAGCATAACTCCTGTTAAATTGTTCCAATGGCTAATTACTCTCACCATTAAAAATTTACACCCTATTTCCAGTCTGAATTTGTTTAGTTTCAACTGCCAGACTTTGGATTATGTTATACCTTTCTCTGCTAGATTGAAGGGCCTGTTATTAAATATTTGTTTCCCAGGAAGGTACTTATAGACTATAGTCAAGTCATCCCTTAATCATTTCTTTGTTAAGTAAAATATATTGAGCTCCTTGAATTTAGCTCTATAAGGCATGTTTTCTAATCCTTTAATCTTCCTTGTGGCTCTTCTTTGAACCCTCTCCAATTGATCAACATCCTTCTTGAATTGTGGATACCAGAAGTGGACACAGTATTCCAGCAGCAGTTGCACCAGTGCCAAATACAGAAGGGAAATAACTTCTTTATTCCTTCTTAAGATTCCTTTGCTTATACATCCAAGAATCACATTAGGCCTTTTGGCCACAACATCGTCATGGGAGCTCATGTTCAGCTGATTATCCACCACAAACCCAAAATCTTTTTCAGAATCACTGCTTCCCAGGATAGAGTCCTCCATCCTGTAAGTGTGGCCTTCATGCTTTGTTCCTATAAATGTGTATATTTCATTTAGCCATATTAAAACTCATATTTTTTGTTTGCGCGCAGTTTACCAAGCGATCCAAATTGCTCTCTATCAGTGATCTGTGCTCTTCATTATTTACCGCTCCCCCATTTTTGTGCCATTTGCAAATTTTATCAGTGATGGTTTAGTGTTTTCTTCCAAGTGATTAATAAAAACATTAAATAGTATAGGACAAAGAACCAGTCACTGCAGGACTCCACTAAAACACACCTGTTTAATGATGATTCCCCATTTGCAATTAGATTTTGAGACCTATCACTTCAATAAATTTTAATCCATTTAATGTGTACTATGTATATCTTTCTGGGGGGTTTTAATCAAAATATCATGTGGTTTCCAGTCAAAGGCCTTACAGAAGTCTAGTTAAATTACATCATCACTATTACCTTTATCAACCAAATTTGTAATTTCATTAAAAAAAGATATCAAGTTAGTTTGACAGGATCTATTTTCCATAAACCCATGTTGATTGACATTATTCATATTACCCTCCTTTAATTCTTTATTAACTGAGCCCTGTATAAGCTGCTCCATTATCTAGCCTGGGTTCAATGTCAGCCAGACTGACAGGCCTAGAATTACTCAGGTCATCCCATTTACCCTATTGGCTCAAAATTAGATTTCTTCCAGTCTTCTGGAATTTCCCCGTGCTCCAGGACTTACAGAAAATCAACATTAATGGTCCAGTGAACTCATCAGACAGCTCTTTTAAAATTCTTGTTTTAAAATTCCAGTTATCTGGACCTGTTGATTTAAAAATGTCTAACTTTAGTAGCTTCTATTTAACATCCTCCAGGGATACTAGTAGAATAGAAAGAGTGTTGTTAGCCTCAGATGATTAGACGATGTCATCTGTTTTTCCCCACATACATAACAGAAATATTTATTGAACATTCTGCCTTTTCTGCATTATTATTAATAATTCTATCATATCCATCTAGTAGTGGACCAATGCCAATGTCATGATCGCTTGTACTTCAGTTTTATCAATAATTTTTAATTCTGTGATCAGTTACTCTTTATCTGTCAAGACAAGGTCTAATATACAATTCTCCCATGTTGACTGCAACACTATTTGAGTTAGGAAATTGTCGTCTTTAGTATTTAGAAATTTCAAGAATGTTTTAGTACTGGTAGCTTGAAACTTCCAGCATATGTTACTCAATTTGAAGTCCCTCAGGATCACACAGCTTTCTCCCATACACATTATAGATAGGTGCTTAAGGAATTGCTCATCCTGTTCCCTCGTGTGATCTGACGGTCTGTAGCAGACACCAACTAATACCCCATTTTGTGCTTTATCTGTTAGGAAATTGATCCATAAGCATTCAAGATCATTTTATTCCAAGCTGTCAGTGACTCAGAAACAAGTAATGCCATTTTTGACATTGTGTGCCCTTCCCCCTCCCCCTTTGCCCACTCAATCCTTCCTAAATAGGTTATAACCATTGATTTTAACATTCTAATAGTGTGAATCATCCCACCAGGTTTCAGGAACACCAACTAGATCAAATTTATGTTAATAAATGAGCAATACTAAGTCCTCTTGTTTGTTACCCAGGCTCCTAGCATTAATATATAGACAATTAAAGATTTCTTCTCTTCATGTCCTCTTATTCCTTGATCAATTTTGTTCCCAACATCTCAATCTTGAGCTAGCAGAGTGCTTATCTCTTCCTTCTTTTTACCCTCCCCTTTTCTTAGTAGTTTAACCCGCTCCTAACTCTAGTCAGCCTGTTCCTGAAAAGATTGGTCACCCCTTCTAATTGAGGTGGAGGCTATCCAACCTGCACAGACTTCTCTCCTTATAGAAGGTGAACCAATCTTCCACCAAACCAACATCCTCCACCCCGCACTACTTACCTGGACAGTGAATCCCTTCCAGAATCTTCTGCCTTTTGTCTTCCTTTGCTCATGGGAGAAGAAGGATCTCAAAGAAGATAGCTTGGTCATTCTTCTTCTTCACCATGTTTCTGAGATCCTTAAAGTCATTTACTATCTGTGCAGCTGCCAATGTATTGGGGAGGGAATGGGACTGCAAAGGAATAGTGGGGGCAAAGAATAATAGAGGGGGTGGAAGTAATTCAGGAATTGTCTATACCACCCCACAATGTGGGCTACAGGGATGTGAATTGCAGCACTCACTAAAGTGTTGTACTATAACTACCTCATGTAGATCCTGCTAGTGCAAATGAAGCAGGACTATGTTAACATGACCTAGGTACCTTTTAGTTCATACTAGCTTGGTCTTCACAGGGCAGTTATAGGACAACACTTTATTGCATACTGCAGTGCACATTCCCGTAGTCTGCACTGTAGGGCTATGTAGACAAGTCCTTATTCTTAACTTCCTGTAGAACTGAAACTGGGCTAAGAGACGGCAATCTAATATCCAGATTTGATGCTCCAGGGAGATCAGGCTGAATTTCTATACATTCTTAACACTACAGTGGTCCTTCCAGAACTGCTCTGATGCACACTGGAGGGTGGAAATCCCTACTGTGATGTCAGAGAAGGGAACCACCAACAGACAGCTACTATTTGGGTAGTGTTCTCTTTTTGTCTTCAAATCCCCTGGCACTGATTTGGCATTCAGTGACTGGAGAAACTTGTGCATAATTTACATAGTGAGAAGGTGGAAAGGAGTGATTGAGCAGGAAAAACAACCAACAGGATGGTGGATGATAAAATAGGGGAGATGCATGCTTTAAATTATGCTCTCCCATTGGGCGCTTTTCCTGCTATCTCAGTGCCTTCTTCCATCTCCCTATGGCACACCCAGTCTAGGTTTCTGGCCAATTTACATCCAATGTATATACTATACCGTTATTTATATTACCACTAAACTTCGTCTAGAGACTCTGTGGGTCTGATTCATCACTGTGATGCACCTTATGTAATGATTTAAACCAATGCACTTTGGGAACAAGATACTACTGTTTTGATGTGGAAGTGTTTTACATTCACTTTTGAGCCATGTGAGTAGTTCTTAGTCATTTAAAGATACAGTTCTTAATATTCCTCTAAAAGGAAGCCTATCTGCATCTGACTTGATTTAGATTGAACACCAGTTTTATACTGATCTGACTACAGTGACTTCAGCAGATTTACTCCTTATTTACATAAATTCAAATGAGATCAGAATCAAGCCTAAAGAGATCTGATTAGTTTATGCCACAGAAAGGGGAATAAGAACTCTGAAATCCAGAACTCTGTAAAAACTTTATGTAGAACGCTAATCCCTTTAAGGCACTTCAGAAGGTGAAGAAATTAACTCCTCTGACTTGGAAAGTGTGGAGTTTGCTCCACTGTCCTTTTGCCTAATTCATGATAATTTTCATTATCATAGCACGCACTAAGGAGTTAGCTAGTAATAAAAAAAAAAGAAAAAAAAGAGAGTCATTTTTGAGGTTAAATCAGTGATAATTCTAAAGTCAGCAACAATTGTGAGGTATAATTAAGTTGAAAAGGCCACAAAGAAGGGGTTTCTAATTTTAACATGTAAAATACACAGCCTCACTCTAAACTAAAGAAGAAGAAGAAGAAGAGCTTGGCAAATTTTACAGAAAGCAATTGTGGAAATTGCAGAAGACTCATTTATATACATCAATTTTCGAATGCATAAAGATTGAATTCTTGTTAAGGATTCTGTTTAAGGCTGTTCATCTCTGAACATGTTTTGCTCTTTGTTTCAATGGCTCTTAACTTTTTAGTATGCTGGGTATTTTTCTTGGCCTATGTTATTTTATTCAGAATAGGTGGCCTGACCCATTTGATCCTACTTTTGTTTAATTATGGTTTTAAGCCTTGATCGTGCAAATGTTTAAGCACATGATGACTAACTCTACTGATACGAGTAACCTCATTAAATTTTATGGGGCTGTTTACATGAGTAAAGTCACCTGTGTGCATAAGTATTTGTAGGAATAGGGTTTAGGCTTTGATCCACAACTAGATGTCTGGAATGTTTATATCTATGTTTTGCTTTCCTGAATTAAATTCTGATATGCCAAATGGACAGTAAAATTGGATTTTATGTAAGCTTACACTGAAAAATCATTCAGTATCTGCTGTGTTCAGCCTTCCATATCTTTGTGCAAGATACTGACAGACCTCACAAGTCAAGTATGTTTGGCACGGGTCAGGACTTGAATGGGAGACTTCAAAGGACCTGGTAGGTGCAATAAGAAGTGGCTTTGGTGCAATCTTCCCTTGGAGGCAGTGTCCTACTAGTGTGGTGTCATGAAGCAGCTGGTAATGTTCTCCTTTGCATGAGATATAAAACAAGTCCTTTCTGATCACTTTTGGTCATAACAGATCCATGGCATTTTTTTTCCAAAAGTCGAGTTGATAGCCAGTGTGGTTTCACTTTCTAGCATGAGTACTTCCATTCTTCCTGCCTAAAATTCCCTCTGTATCTCCGTTGCACACAATGGGCTTCATGATCCTCTCATTTATATCCGTGTAAATCCAGCAGAGTAGCTGCAGTGGCGTTCAACAGGGTGTATCCAAGGACAGATTTGACCCAGTACCTTTTTTTTTTTAAATTTTCTGACCTTAACTATTGCTTATAGTTGCTGTATACCACTAAACAGCTGGTACATTTCATCCCTACATAGCATTTTGAAATGCAAGGCATTGTATAAGTTATACTATTAGGATTCTAAGTAAATTATGTACGATTGACATTTATTTTCTCACCATGGATGCAATTGTGCAATTGAAGAATTGGTCAGGTGCATGGATTGTAGACTTGTGCAAGATTACCCAACTGAGATAAATTCATTTGTTTTGGCTCAGGTAGAGATCCTCCATCAATGCAGTGACATTTTGGCAGCAAAATCAGACCTTTTTCTTGGGAAGACAGGCAGGTGGCAACAGCATGCCCTGTAAAAAGTACCAACAGCTGAATAAAAACCTCACATCACTTTCAGAAGAGTCCTGCACACCAGTTACATGAACCCCTGGGCAGCTTTAATTTATGTGACCAGCACTTACTGTATGTGACAGATTACAAAATCCTTGTAGGCACTGATTTTGGCACTATTACAGAAATAATATTTTCCCTAGTTCCTGAACAATTTCTCTGATGTACTCCATTAGAGACAAATATGCACACTCCTTCATTACTGAGTGTGTAGAGAGCCTTTTTATGCACCTCAAATATCTTGGATAAGCCTATATATGATCGTCAATGCACTCTTATTTATGTGAAAAGAAAAGGAGTACTTGTGGCACCTTAGAGACTAACAAATTTATTTGAGCATAAGCTTTCATGAGCTACAGCTCACTTCATCGGATGCATTCAGTGGAAAATACAGTGGGGAGATTTATATACACAGAGAACATGAAACAGTGGGTGTTACCATACACACTGTAATGAGAGTGATCAGGTAAGGTGAGCTATTACCAGCAGGAGAGTGGCGGGGGGGCGGAGAGAAACCTTTTGTAGTGATAATCAAGGTGGGCCATTTCCAGCAGTTGACAAGAACGTCTGAGGAACAGCGGGGGTGGCGGCAGGGGAATAAACATGGGGAAATAATTTTACTTTGTGTAATGACCCATCCACTCCCAGTCTTTACTCAAGCCTAAGTTAATTGTACCCAGTTTGCAAATTAATTCCAATTCAGCAGTCTCTCCTTGTGTTAATCCCCTTCCCCCCAGTGCAGCTCATACATTATTCTAAGATAATGATGAAAACATAGGAGGAAGTTCTTCGCCCCAGCACAATTTCTCTCCTGTCCTACCAACCAGCTGCTTTTCCCGTCCCTACTCCTTTCTCCTCTCAGATATCCCATCTTTATCCTACTCTACCCATCAACAAAACCTTCTCCATCTTCAATTCAGGTGCCTGCAGGTCCTGCAACCACTGCCTTTCATCTGTGCTCACCCAAACTCAGGTCCATACCACTGATTCTCTAGGACCGACTGGTTTGATGGAGAGTGAAATTGGCATTAGACATTCATTGAATTTATTTATGGGAACAAATATAAACATATTGGACCAAATTCAATCATAAGTGGATGTGGCTCCCACTGAGGTCCTAATGCATTATGAAATGTCCTCTGGGAATTCAAATAATACTTTTACCAGTAATGAAAACATCTATTACAGGTTTGATCCTTATCTGTGACCATGGCCAGAGGCAGGAAAGATTCAGACCTACTGATCCTGGGGCCTGCCTGACCCCCACCAGAAATAAGGTCAGTCTCGGGGACGCTCTAAATTGTACCCACTTGCCCATTGCTGTTGGCCCAGCTAGGGCTCACATGAAGGCAGCATGACCAGAGCTAAATTCTCAAGAGACTGAGGTTTGATCCCCAACTCTGCCCATACATGTCTCATTGGTTAAGCTACTTCATGCCTTTCACCTTTTGTTTATCTTTAGACTGCAAGCCCTGTGAGGCAAGGAGACTGTCTCATTCTATTTGAAGAGCACAATGGGGCCCCATCTCAGTTATATAATACAATCTCACTCCCATAATACAAATAATTACTACTGCTAATAGGGCAAAGGCACACCATTCAGGTTTCCTTTGCGAGTGGCTGGCAGAGGGGGTGGCTCATAAAGAGGATCAGTGCCACCTGAGGATTCCTTGTATGTTGGAGAAGCTCATGGGGGGCTCCATCTGTTAAGTTCGCAATTGCTTGATATCATCAGAGTCACACAAAGCAGCTGGAAAAGGAGCTAGATCTTGCCATCAGTGTTCAAAGTGGGAAAAGCAACGGCATGTGACACAATAAAAAAGCACTGGCACCATGAAGTCCAACATTTTTCCCTGTTTCAGTCTGCAGTTGTGAGAAGCTGGGACTTAACTGCCTCCAGCTGGAGCAGTGCATACATTTCTTCTAAAAAACAGTACTTCATATGCACTGTGCCTCTATGCAGCCGATGAAGTGAGCTGTAGCTCAAGAAAGCTTATGCTCTAATAAATTTGTTAATCTCTAAGGTGCCACAAGTACTCCTGTTCTTTGTATGAATTCAGTAATTCTACAGTATTTTCTACCGAAAGGTCTCCAAGTGCTTTATAAACATGAGTGAATTTAGCCCCATGCTGCCCAAGGAGGTTGGTATCATCCCCGCTTGAAAGAAGAGGAAACTGAGGCACAGAGAAGTTAACTGACTTGTTCACCATCACATAAAATGTATCATGAATAGAACTGAGATCTCCTCACTTCCATAGCTACAAACCCATCCTTCCTTCATCTTCTGTACTCTTGTACAAGGAGAATTCAATAAATATTATTAGATTAGCCATTTAGATGGGTGGAAGCCCTGTATTAAAATAATTTAGAATTCTTGCATTGTCTGTATGGTTTCATTTACTAATTGACTTATGACTTTTATTTTTTATTACAAGATACTAATATTATTTACTAACCATCTGCACCACTAATTAAATCACTCGGAGAATCCATTTGTTTCTCCTCTTAGAAAATATAGATGATTTCCTTTCCCTCACACAAGGACACACAGAGAAACCTGAAAACATTGCACAGTGGGGAAAGCAAACCTTTGTGATTGTTTTGCAAAATATGGTGATTGTGCTTAAATGAGAACTATTAACATAATAATTAGGCATTACAGTAAAAGCAGACTGACACACAAGGAAATTATTCCCTATTATCTGCTCTCAAGCTACCAACTATCTGGAGAAGGTCCTAGCTTTCCCTCTTTAATTGGTACAATCCGCCCTCTGAGAGGGGCTTTGTCTGCAAGTAGGCTGACCTCCATTTTGTAACTCTTTTGCTTTAGAGATGCAGCAGCTGATGCAGAGAAGCAGCCAGAAGCAGGTAGGTTTAAATCTAGGGAAGAGGGAGGGAACTGCCAAAGAAACAACAGACCATGAAGAGAGAAGGTAATTGCCTGAATATCTTCTGCCCAGCCTGCCTACTCTTTCGTTAAAAGAGAACATAAGGGAGGAGGAAAAAGGAAGATCAAAACTTACTTTCTCGAGTTCTCTGGTTGTTTTAAGCCACCACCAAGACACGAGTAGTAGAGGGATTATTCCTTTTTCACAACACCAACTGTAGCATTTTCTATTCTCTGAAATAGCAACCCTGGTGGCATCAGTATGATCAGGCTATTCTAGGAAAGGGTTTTTTGCTCTATGCTATGAAAGAGATTAATTTCCTTGCACTCTGCTAAGGAGAGCTGCCTTTGAGATGATAAATACCATGTAGCTTATGCAGTATGAGTCAAGTGTTGCCCCTTTCATTTATGTCAGCAAAATAAGGGGAATCCCTCTGCCACTCGCCTCCCATGCAGGTAGGTTTTCTGCATGCAGGGGCTCTGTGAAGCCAATCCTGTGCATTTTGAATGTTCAGCCATGTTAAAATTCCTGTGCCCAGACAGTAGGTACAGAAGTGCCCTCTCAAAGTCAGCCCTGGGAGGTCATGACAAAACAGTGCCTAGAGTCTGCTGGAAATTACCATGAATGGTTAGGATCTTAGTTAGCTGTTCAATGAGGAAGATACTTGGCTAATGCTGCCTTGTCAAGGCTAATCTATTCCAAATTCAAGTAAGAGGAGTTTTGGTCAATTCTTTGAGCCTGACATGCATTTTAAAAGAGCTACCATATTGTACATTACTTGTCCAGCTCCCAGTAGTGTTACTACAATGCTTAGGGCTATTACCACTATCATTTTATAACAGCAACCCAGTCAGCTTTGTACTATGTGCAGCTGGCTAGGAAGATACAGGCTTTCCTTTCGGACAGTTGCAATGTACTGTACATAGGGCTACGCATTAAAAACCATTCACAGACTGACGCTAGCGCAGAACACAGCAACTCCCTTATTGAAAGGGGCGTCTCATTGGCAGCTCTGGGGTCCACATTGACTGCCCACTGGCCTCTGGGTGGAGTTTAAAGGTGTTGGTTATGAACTATAAAGCCCTAAACGGCTTGGACTGGCCTAGCTAAGCGTTTTACCTCTCTCCCCAGGCCCTACTTTCACAGCTGTGGTCAATAGAGGTGCTTGCACTAGAGCCCTCTCGTTAGAGAAGAGGGAATTGCTAGCAGCACATTTTCTGTGAGGGCAGAGGTGACGTGTAGGGTGGGCATGTGGGGTCAAGTGCCCCCCCCCCAGCTTGGCCTGCTGGAGGTGGGAAGGGAGAGGGGCTCTGTCCTTCTCTCCCTGCACCATCCCCCAACCCCCCAGCATGTTTGGCTGCTCTCCCTGGCAATAGCTCTCTTCCCGGGCTCAGCCGCCTGGGACAGGGACCGTGTGTGCTGGGGAGAAGCGGGGGCTCCAGCTCACTCGGCCACTGTCCCCGGCAGCCAAACCCGGGCAGGGAGAGGGCCACTGCTAACTCCCAGCCAGGCTCTCTCTGGCAACAGCGGTTCCGTCCCACTCCCCTTCGGGCTGCCAGGAACAGCGACTGAACGTGCCGGGGGGAGGAGGCTCAGGGAGAGAAGGGCAGAGCCCCTTCAACCCCTGCAGGTGATGTGGGGCAGAGAGAGTGCAACAGCCCCAGGCTGGGTGGGGTGGGCTGGGGGGATCACAGGGCAGAGGAAAGATGCGGGACAGTCTTGTGTCCTCCCCTTCAGCTTGTGCCTCCCCAGTATGGAGAGGCAGCAGTCTTCTGTGTGTGAGGGCTTCAGGATTCTGGAACTTGCTCCTTCTTTGGTCCAAAATAACTTTAATTTGGTGACCTTCCATCATGCTGCATAAGACATCTGTTTGAGTGAGTCTGAGGGTAAGCCTCCCACAACGATGGAGGGGTGGAAAGGACTTTTTGTAGGTGGCTGGCCACATTGCTGAGTTCCTGTTGGAATGATAATTTTAATGTGACTGGGATTTCATTGTATTTTATAACTAAGTAGTATGTTAGGGAGCTTAGGGACTTGGCTAGGTGTCCTTTTTTATCATTTTAAATCTAAATAAATACTATGCATCCTGCAATATTTTGTATAAGGGGCGAGGGAAGTGATGAAATGGAAAAGACTACCGTCTGGCTACCAGATGGAGACCAGACTTTTCAAAGCCCTGTTTTTCGATCATCTTAGTTTCAAAACAGAGTTCCTATGTCGACTACACATTTTGGTTTCTACAAACCAGTGGGAATTTATCATTGTCCTATCAGTGTAGTTAACCCTTAAGTGCCTGTGATCTACGATGATCCCGCAACAAAATGTGACATCAGCGATCATAGTGGTGCAGCATTAAAAAGTGTACTTCTGGCATCCTGCCTGTCCAGATAGTGAGTCAAGGGGTCCAGTTCGTCTTCGCCTTTCATCCTAAGCAGTCATTTACACCAGTACAGTAAAACGTTACCATGCCGGAATGGTGATACTTTACATCTGTTTGGCAGTGACTTTGTTCGTGTGTAAGTGATGATACATGCTGCAGTACAATGCCAAAGTAGGTCTAAGGAGTTCGCTTATGATTCAGATGGTTTCCATCCAAAAAAACTATAGTCTTTGCAAAAATGCTTATTGATTTTCATTCATCATACTGTATGTTCACCGTGTTTTTTAACCAGTTGGCTAGAGACCAAATTCACGCCCATGTCTATCTGTACAGCGCTGCAGCAACACAGCTGTACCAATACAGCAGCACGTCCGGTGAAGATGGTCTATGCCAAAGGGCAAGAGCTGTCCCACTGATGTAAAAAACCCACCTCTGTGAGTGGCAGAAGCTACGTCAGCGGGAAAAGCTCTCCCGCCGACATAGCACTGTGCCCACGAGTGCTTATGTCCCTGTAACTTTTGTTGCTCGGGGAGGGTGGTTTATTCACATCCCTGAGTGATATAAGTTATGCCAACATAGGCTGCAGTATAGACCTAGCTGAAAAAACATCCCCGCTTTTGGCCCTAGATAGCTGGCGCTCTAAGAGTACTGGGGTCCAACTGCATCTGTGTCACACTTATCTCACTTCCCTAGATGGAGGAAAGGAGTGAAGTCCTGTAACCAGGCCTGATGGGGGCAGAAGGAGCAGACAGTGGGGAGACAACCAGAGAGGAGCTCCAGAGAGGAACTGAACCGTTAGGCATGGGGGGGAATTGAATGTATGTTTCCCACCTTTGAGATGAGTTCCCTAACCACCTGGCTAGAAGTTAAAAGGAGGGCACCGCCACCTCCTCTGGTGATGTAATGTGAAGCTAGTCCCCCTTTGCTTTTGTAAAATGCCCCAAATTGAATAAACTGTTCACAAGAAAAATTTCACCCAACTCTAGGGGAAATATCCTTTTCTGCTGGTGAACTCTGAGGCCTGGTCTAGGGGGCAAAGAATATGCATATTCCCATTCATGGCCTCAGTAGAATTTGGGAACCCCCAACCATGCAAATCCATCAATAGCCTCTTGTGCATTGCCAAGCTTTATGACCTGGGCAGGCAGCACCTTCTTGATGGCAGTGTGCACCTCCATGACAACAGCCCCACCAGTTTTATACCAACACCAAACCGGTTAGTATTAATTGGTAGTAAAGGGGGTGGCAAGCTTCCAGATAGCCATGGGAATGCTCTTCTTCACTGTGAGGGGAACCCTCATGTAGGTCTTCCAGCACTGGGGTGAGCTCCATGCAGATTTCTTGGAGAGTGGCCTTTGACATCCTGAAGTTCTGCCACTGCAGCTAGTCATCCTAGGTCTGCAGCCCTATCCTGTCCCACCAGTAGGTGTAAGATGGCCAAGTCCAGAAGTGGCGCTTCACCAAGGCACTCCAAGTAAAAGTTAGTGAAGAAATGGCTGCTTGATTTCAGCCTCCTCCACTTCCTCCTCAGGTGCTTGTATCACCCTGCCTCTCGAGTCATTGCATGATGTGAGGTACACATGCATTAGCTTGTTCATATTAATGACCATCAGGATCACAGTACTCAGCAGTGTTTCCTCCGTACTGCTTGACAGCAAAAGCCAGATGAATGATGGGGTGAAAGGACAGGAATCATGGGAATATTGTAGTTTGACTCCAAATCCCAGAATTCCAGTTGCTCCCGGTAGATACTCCACAATTTTCAAGAGAGAAAATCCCAGAATGAATAGAGCATGGCAGCAGAGCACTGAACCACAGGATGTCTGTCCAGAATGCTGTGCACTTATTTTGAAACATTGCAGTGCTGTGTGGGTGCAATGATCTCAAAAGGAAGTAGCTTAACCTGGGATTATTAAGGTAGTATGGATGCTTTGCTTGAGCAACTCTCTCTAAGGTTGGGGTGGAAGAGTATCTTGGTTTTATGTTGGTTTGGACTTTGATACCCCAGAAGGGGAAGACTTTTGTGAATTGGGCAGAGTGCCAAGTCACCTCAGCAACCAAACTGTGCTGGAAGCTTGGGACAACCAGCCTGTGTGAGGGATCAGATAGGCCTGAAGCCAAACAGAGTAGGTCTCTTGTTACAACCTAATGCTCTCTTCTTTTGCCCTGTAGATTGTTCACTTTGCCTATGAATAAAACAAATAGTATAAGTGTCTGAAGTAATACTACCCAGTATTACTCCACTTCTATGGATATGCCAGCTGTGCACACACTCTCAAGTTAAGTTGGCAGCAAACAGGATAGGGTGAATGAGAATGAGGCAAAGGATAAATAACCACAGAGAGGCTACTGACTTTGGCCCAAAGATCATGTTGGAAGCACTCTGTACCTCCTGGAGTCAAAGTACTAGTCAAATAATTTGACAGTTGTTGTAACACATGATCTGGCACTGTATATGAACCTTTGCACTTTTCAAATCATCCTTGGTAGAGTGTGATCTCACTGTTGAGTTATTTAAAGAAAAGGAAATAATGCAATCACTGTATGAATCTGTCTATCCATTTTACCATTGTTTTCTCTCTGATGCTTGGACTCATTTTGAACTAAAACAACCCTGATTGTCCTCTGCTATAGCCAGTTTTACACTAATGCAGTACTTTTTACTTCAGTGGACATATTCCTGATGTGCAGGCCTTGTCTCTTTATAGTCTCCAAAGTAGGGTCCTCCCAAAAGTTAGTTAAATGTACTTCAGATGCAATTAACTGAACTGATTCTATACTCCTTGTTACTGAGAAATAAGGTTCTAATGAGTTGCATTAGAAAAAAAGAATCATAGAAATATAGGCTGAAAAGAATCTCAAGAGGTATTCTAGTCCATCCCCCCATGCTGAAGGAGGATTAGCTATACCTAAATCATCCCTGTCAGCAGTTACACCAAATGAAAAAACTAACCTAACAATGTATTTCTGAAACCCCCTAAACATGGTGCCTTATATTATAAAGGACATATATTATGATGTGCTTTTCATATAAGCTGTCAGTATTTGCAGGATTAAATGCTAAAGGCCAAAATTCTGTTCTTTCATGCTCTGGTGTAAATCTGGAATAAGCTTGCTGAAATTAATTTTTGTAACTGAGATTTATACTAGTGTAAGTAACAGTAGATTTTAGGACTGAGAAAGTATTTAGAAAGCTTATTGGCCTGATTCAGATCAGTATAAATCCCATGTAACTTCACTGAGAGCAGAATTTGATCTCGAATTCTGATGAACAGTTGGATTGTTTAAAGCCTTTGGAGCAGGGAATATTCAATACCGAGTATATCAGAGGAAAAACAAATGCTCTCAGCATCTGTTAAAGGGCCTGGCTTCTCCTATTTTCCAATTTCGCTGGATGATTCTGTGGAAACGATAGAGTTAAGTGATTTGCCAGGCACGGCACTCTGAAAAGAAGAACAGCTCAGCTCTACATATCTATTTTCTCTGCAGATAAACATGATTTTTTTCCTGGCGGGCGGTTTTGCAATTGTGTTGGGGCAATCAGCTCTGCATATGGCTCACAGAAGACCTGCCACTCAAGAACATATTTATAGAAACTGTAAATCAGTTCATTCCTTTAAACATCCCCATTGGCTTTTAATGATACTCCATCTAATGGGGATTACATCATCACTTTTTCTGAGCTAACGTTCTCTATATGCACCCCATCCCCTACCCCCAAATAAAAAGCTAGACGCAGGTTATTTTTTCTAAAAACGGACTTTTCTTTTGTTCCTTTATCAAGTACCAAGCTATGTCATGGTGAACAAGAGAACTAGTTAAATAATGCAAATAATTGTTTGGACATTAACTGATGGACACTAATTTATTTGTTACCGTATTTATTATAGTAGCACCTAAAAGCCACATCAGGGATTGGCCTAGGATGGATGGCCAAGAGGTTATAGCACTAGCTTGGGATTCAAAGACCCTCTCTATTACAGATTTCCTGTATGACTTCCTTTGTGACCTTGTCACATACTTAATCTTTCTGTGCCTCAGTTCCCTGTCAGTACAATCGGGATAATAGCCATTCCTTACCTCTCAGGGGTGTTATGAGAATAAATACATTAAAGATCATGAAGTGCTTAGATACCATAGCAATGGAGACCAGGTAAGTACTTAGATCCAGAGATTATTTTAGGCCCTGTAAAAACATGTTTTACAAAGTCTATCCAAAGAGCTCACAATTTAGGATAATCACAAGACTCAAAAAATGAATGAACGGGGAAGGAGGGTTGAAAGAACAGATAACATCAATGTGTTTTCACATAGACTGCTAATAGATATGTTAGCTATATTAATCTGATGTTATTCTACTAGATCTAGTTGAATAGTACAGTAATTTATCTGGTGAATAAATTACTCAATGAATAATGGTATTATTCTGCAAATACACTATTCAAGGAATAGGGTACGACTACTCTAGGGAATATAGTCTTATTAGATACCAGCATCACTGAAAATATGCTAGTGTTGTTTTACATTAGCCACCTACAAAATAAATAATATAACAGACTGATATATTACCCCTTTATACGGACAGGAAAGTAGTCAATTCACAACCTATAGTATGGGGTACAGCCTGCTCCCAAGGCAAAGCTCCTATTGACTTTCAGTGGGAGCAGGATTGGGACTAATATATATAATATAGTAATATACAGCACCACTGAAATGCACCTACCTCTGTGGGGGGAGGAGAGATGCCAGATGGATAACCAGCGCGCAGCATACTGCATAACAGTGGAGAGGAGTATCAGGTTTTGGCCAAAGACACTGGGGCAAATCAGTGGAGGAAGAGGAAGGGTTCCTTTGTGGTTATTGCTCTGGAGTGAGCCTTGGGAGATTTGGGTTCTGTTCCCTGCTCTTCCAAACATTTCCTGTGTGACTGTGGGCAAGTCACTGGATGTTTGTCTGTTTCAGTTCCCCATCTGTAAAATGAGGATAATCAAACCTCCTTTCTCCCCACCCTTTGTCTGTCTTGTCTTCCGGGCAGAGACTAGCTCTTACCATACATCTGCACAGCACCTAGCACAATGGGGCTGTGATTTCAGTTGGGTCCTCTAGGTGGTGCAGTAATACAAATAATACATAATAATAGGACTAATCCCTACTCTGAAATCACAAGATGTTTACTGTCCAGGTGGGACAGAACTTTGATTTTCGCAGCCTCACCCAAAATATTTTCACGAACTATACTACATGGAGTTTAAGTTACCTAAACTCTCTAACCCTAAGATTATGTCTACGCTTTGAGTTAGAGGTGTAAATTCCAGGACAAGGAGACATACCCCCACTAGTGCTGATAGAACTAGTGCACTAAAAATGGAAGTGTAGCTGCTGAGGTATGGGAGGTGCTGGCTCCTTGATGTTATTGATGTTTGATGTTATTAGGCCCTGTGATGGTGTCCCCTGAATAGATATGTGGGCACAGTTGGCAACGGGCTTTGTTGCAAGGATAGGTTCCTGGGTTAGTGGTTCTGTTGTGTGGTATGTGGTTGCTGGTGAGTATTTGCTTCAGGTTGGGTGGCTGTCTGACCATCACAGGGCCTAATAACATCAGCCACACTATCAGAGGCTCGTTCACCTGCACATCCACCAATGTGATAGATGCCATCATGTGCCAGCAATGCCCCTCTGCCATGTACATTGGTCAAACTGGACAGTCTCTACGTAAAAGAATAAATGGACACAAATCAGATGTCAAGAATTATAACATTCATAAACCAGTCGGAGAACACTTCAATCTCTCTGGTCACGCAATCACAGACATGAAGGTCGCTGTCTTACAACAAAAAAACTTCAAATCCAGACTCCAGCGAGAAACTGCTGAATTGGAATTCATTTGCAAATTGGATACAATTAACTTAGGCTTGAATAGAGACTGGGAGTGGCTAAGTCATTATGCAAGGTAACCTATTTCCCCTTGTTTTTTCCTACCCCCCCCCCCCAGACGTTCTTGTTAAACCCTGGATTTGTGCTGGAAATGGCCCACCTTGATTATCATACACATTGTAAGGAGAGTGGTCACTTTAGATAAGCTATTACCAGCAGGAGAGTGGGTTTGTGTGTGTGTGTGGGGGGGGGATGAGAAAACCTGGATTTGTGCTGGAAATGGCCCAACTTGATTATCATACACATTGTAAGGAGAGTGATCACTTTAGATAAGCTATTACCAGCAGAAGAGTGGGGTGGGTGGAGGTATTTTTTCATGCTTTGTGTGTATAAAAAGATCTTCTACACTTTCCACAGTATGCATCCGATGAAGTGAGCTGTAGCTCACGAAAGCTTATGCTCAAATAAATTGGTTAGTCTCTAAGGTGCCACAAGTACTCCTTTTCTTTTTGCGAATACAGACTAACACGGCTGTTACTCTGAAATGTTAATGAGTGGTGTTTTCTAATCATTTTTACTATCTCTCTCCCTCAAGCTTTGATGGTGCTGCTTTGCATCTTGCCCTAGGTCTTAGGTCATCTCAGATGTACAATTTGTCCAATGGACCAGGTGGCCAGGAAGGATTCTTTGTTCTACTGTGACATGCATCCTTGTTCTCTTCCCTTATCCCCTTTCCCCCTTCAGTTAAGTGTATTGTTTTTCCTTTATACATTAACCAAGTTATAAATTCCCATTTAGAATATGTGCTTCTCTTTTCCAAGCGTGTGTTGAAAAACACATAACGTGTTTGCCTCATGGTTGATTTAGAAGTTATTCTAATGGTCAGTATCAACTACTATCAGTAATTATTAAAGAAATTCTATTATGTGATACAGTCTGTTATAGTCTCAAAAACAAACCAAAAAAGTAGCTGCAGCAGGTGGCATTTGATACATTTTCCTATTAGTCTGGTTTGTAAATAATTTGTACCAGGATGATGGGTATAAATCAAGGCTTAGACCTTACAGTACTTCACTGAAAAAAAAATGTTAATTCAAGCCATAATATGAAACGAGAATATTCATGTAAGGTGCTTTTCTGCGGGCAGTATTATCCTATGTAGGCATGTTCAGAGCCTTTGCTATTTTGTGCAAGAGCACATACGTACAAAGCATGCAAAATGTTTTGTACTGATGACACAAAAATGATTTATTAATGATATTTACATCCACATGTACCAATATCGTTGACCTAGCCAAGGCCTATGTTTGTAAAAATGCATCAAATAGCAGATATTGCTTCTGTGTGACACAGAAGAAACTTAGGTTGATTAACTGTAACATCTAACCGTGCTAAACAACATAAACTGATAACTTGTGAACAGACTTCCTCTTTTACACTGTATGCATTAAACATAGACGTTCTTAATGTGGATATAGTAGATCAAGCTACTGTTTAATGCAGTAACAGAGTGCTATAGTTGTATATCACACAGGGGTTTGGTTAAAATCTAAGAAACTTTGTGGATAATTAAAAGCTATCTAAAGTGTTCTATACCAGACTCCTTCAATTTGAGAACGTTTAGTTGCCATGGCAATCTACTCACAAAGAGTCTTGCAAATAGTTTGGACAATACTGTTTATTTTAAATAGAAAAATGTGATCAATATGAATATCTATATAACAATAAAGTTGTAAGAAGGTATTTGTTTTATAGTAAAGCAATTCTCAATTGGTATGTTGAGAAAGCCCACGGAAAGTGAAAATCTTTAAGATGAACCCTATCAAATGTTCCAAGACCTATATGACCACAAAGCCTGAGCAACGGTTTGATTGGCAGTTGCAGAAACAGCTTAACGTACAAAGGAATCCTACTAACTTATTGGTGTTGGACCACGCGGATGAGTCAAATGACTTTATATTGCTGCGTGATGAACTACTAAACAAGCCCAGAGCCATCGAAGACCATGAAAAGACTTTACATTTTCTGTTCTAACTTCAAAATGAATGTTTCATCAGGCAGCGGAGACTGCTCATGGAGAAGCTGCAGCTTGGCAAAGGAAAAGGAATCCTATAAACTTTCTCAAAGGGTACGCTGCAAGAGAAGCCCAAAGAATACAATTAAAAAGGTAGGTTGCTGACCAAGATAAACCAGCAGGTATATAACGTGTGTCCCAAGTTGTTGTGCACAAAGATCATGGATTATTTTCCAGAGACAAAGTTGCAATAATTCAAAAAGAGAAGAGGCATGTAACAGGTTTGGCTGCCTCCCATGTGCCCCCTCATGGCTAGGGGTTCCTTTGTGGTGCCCTGCTAATAATTTCTCCCTCAATAGGCTCTTTACACAGACTCCCACACTTTTTATGGCATCAAAATAACCCTCCTGGGGGTATGGGTTTATTCACAAAAATAACTCAAAATAAAGCTCAAAGTCCAGCAAACAAACATTTATCGTCCTATTCCCAGGCCTCCCTGCTTGGAGAGCTTATGCTCACTTTCTGTTGCCATCTCTGCGTCTCCCCTGCATTAGCAGACTACTCCTAGCCCTTTCTGGTTGGAAGGACTCGGCTGGAGCCCGCCCATTCCCAGCAGTCTCTGTTCTTCCTGAGCATCTTCTCACCCCTGCAGTTTCCATCTGCTCCTTCTAGCGCAAATCATCTGATCCCTCTCAGGTGGGGCTCTCCCTGTATCAACATTGGTGTAGCACCTGGCTCTCCAGCCTGTGGGGCATGCCACACTGTTACAAGAGACCTCATTTTGTGATTGGATAATGAGAAGGGACACAATGCATATTCTCCTTGGAAATTTCAAATCTTTGCCAGAAGCATGGGTTACTTTAGGATTGGCCCTCATCAGTTTTGCCAAGAAGAGGAGCCAGGCTGCCCCCTAGCAGAAAGTATGTAAAATGTCTGTTTTGTTCACTTTGTCATTTCCTGAAGCTGAAATATCTGGACAAGAGATTGTGAGAGGAACTGCTATTACCTAGCCAGTCGGGAGTGCCCCTGCTTGGTAACAACTTGAGTTTACTCAGTGACAAGCATCCTATTAATTCCGTTTCTTTGAAGTCCTGTTTCAGAAGACGTTTGTGAAACACAGACAGAGAACATGAATACAGCTGTCAGTGCCTTGAATTAAAATTACCTGAATGAACTTTCTTTCTATCTCAAGAAATTAGTCATTGCAACTGTAAAACTGAGCTGGAGAACACATCATCATGCCAGTTCCAACTGATAAGTAGCAAAAAGAATTGTGTTCTGTTTACTCAAGTGACAACTTGGTTGTTTTTTTTAAAGCTAAATGCTTATCTGAAAGTACATACCTGAGTGAAAAACCTGGAAATAACAGAAGTGTATGATGTATATTCTGTTCCAAAAGCTTAATATTAGTTGTCTAATAATTAAGCTAAGTCAATTAATGAATGATGACACTGGAAAACCGTATTTAAACTTATTACAAATTCTAATATTATTTGTAACAGGAATTTGTGCTTAATTTTGGCAATAAATAAATAAACAAATAAAAAAGGCCAATAGAACCCCTGAGTGTTTTCATCCTAGAAATTGCAAAGATTATGTGGTTCTTATTGACAACTTGTTAGACAAAAGTGGAAGAAGCTTTGAATCGGCTTGTAAGTTAAAGCTTTTTAATGTATTTTAAATTTGGGCTGAAGTGGCATAAGAGCCTACAGTACTGGTAAAATTCTATATATATTAGAATAGTTTCAAAATCATCACCTGAATATTATATTCAGGGTTCAATTTTTGATATGCTTGTGTGTGTATAAGAGGGAAAGCTTGGCAATGAGTATCTCCTTGGTAAGGTAATAGTGAGCTGATATTATTTGTTAATTAAACAACTTGTCTGCCTTTCTAAACTCTAACTTTAGAGTTGTCTCAGCGATCTGCCACAGGCAGTCCCATAATTCCATTGGCATGTAAACTTAATTGGTACATAGATAAGGATCTGTAGTTAAAAATCCACAGTTGTAAATTGGTACCAAATTCACCTGCCTATAGACCAGGATAAAGTTTTCCTATGTATGAGACTATAGTAAGACTTTCAATTAATTGATTTCATTTATCATCTTTTGATAAATTGTAATTTCCCATGTTGAATTTAGTCTTTTAAATACTGTAAACACTATCATCTAACCATCTTTATTTTGCATTCTGTCATTTCTTATTTGCTTTTAAATTCTATTTTGGCTGATAAAACATATACAGTAATAAACAATTTTTTTCCACTCTGTACTTTACATAAGGAACGTGTGTCCAAAGAACCAGGATAAATTTAGCATTGATAACTGACTAATTAGCATTACTTATTCAACGTGTGTATTATAATGGAACTTCCTCATACTCTGCAAATTGTCCTTTACTAAAAAAAACAAGTGAAAACAAATGAAAATATAGTACAGTATAGTGAGGTACATAAAGAGCGTGGCCAAGGTTTTCAAAAGCGACACAGTGCCCCCAATTTTTGGATGTCCAACTTGAGATATCTTGAGAAGGTCCTGATTTTCAGAAAGTTCTGAGTATCTACTTGCTGAAAATCAGACCCTTCTAAGTTGTCTCAGTTCAATCACTAGTCACTTTTGAAAATGTAAGTTCATATAACTTCTTATACTGCAATATGTGCACTGTAAATGTGATTGCTTCCTGGAGGAACAGCCCAAAATCCCTGCATTTTTTTAACCTCCTTTGTAAAGTACTTTCAGATCTATGGATGTAAAATGCTATATAAGAGCTAGGTGGTGGTATTATTAAATCAGAGATACTTTGGTCTTCATGTAGCTATGGATTGTTGCCTCCTAAATATGTGTTCCATTGAAGTTGTGAGCAATCTCAGCTTCTGCTCAGCACCTCCCGGGCCAGGCCCTAAAACCATTTCTATATTGTATACTTTAGTAATTTGGTCAGGCACTGATTATTTTCTGCCTCTCTTCCCCACCCCTCTCTTTCTGCAGTGTCTTGTTTCCTGTGTGACATGGGCGAGCTAGTGAGGGAGAAGGGTTTAAGGAATCTTTTCCCCTTGTGCTTGCAAGGTGAAATCTCTAATGTCCAAGAGAGTGCTAAAAGGTGAGCCTGGCTTCTGTGATGGCCCCTACTCCATAATTCAAGTGAGGGATGGTCTGCTAGTCTACAGGGTGTGGCCAGGTTCTCAGCCTGCAAATACTCATGAATATTTAAGTTTTTAATATGTGCTAGCCAGGGACACACATTCCTCCTTTTAATGGAGCAGTAAAATACATCAAGCAATCCATGTCTCCCCTGTCTTATCTCAAGCCATCTTGCCCTGTGTGGGTTAGTCTATTTTTACTGCCAGATACCCAACCCTCACCACTCTTCTCGTGTTTCCCTGCTTCAGGTAAGGACAGAATCTGACCCTACAAGCCACTGGGCTAGCGGGGAGTGTCTCTGTGAAGGAATACAGGGAAAGAGACATTCTAGGATTTAATTATCAAATCCTTCCACTTAAATCATAGCTGTAAAAACCCCAAAATGTACATTGGGGCGCAGCATGTATGTACATGTTTGCATTGCTGTTAATCATACTTAGTGGACACAGTGCCGTACGTTATCAGGGCAAAATCATTCCCTGGGATGAGAACACAGGTTGAATAGGTGGATGCAGGGACTTTCTTCCCTTGTGCAGAAGCAGGACAAAAGATGGATGATCAGATGGTACGCTGGCACTGATCCAAATGCATTGCAATCAATAGGAGCTAGTTCAATAACTCTGATGGGCATTGGGTCCGACCCCATGTTTGAAGGTGTGGTCAAGATATGGATGCCACTGTGCTGACAACAGCATGTGCTGGTGGGGACATGATCCTCTTTCTGAAGTAGCAGTAAGATGGGTCATATTGCACAGTTCCCTCCTCCCTCCAGCCCCATCACAAGTAGCAATAGTAAGGGAAAGATTTTCTCCTCAATTTATTCTACTTTTTAATCATAATTTAAAAGGATCCTTGCAAGTCTTCCAGGTAATAATTTTGCTAAAATGCAGTGTCCTTGACCAATTTCTCCCATGTATTTTTTTAGTCCTATCAATATTAGGTGTTTAATTTTTTTATGCCTTGTTTTAATTGAAACTAGAACTGTTTGGAAAATTTTAATCAGAATGAATTTCTGGTGGAAAATGTAGTTTTCACAAATTTTGATTTTACAAAGAACTTGATGGAAAATTGTAATTAAATATTTCATTTCAGGTTGGTTTGTCCCAAATAAGAATATTTCATATTTTGAACTGACCCAACATATTTAGTTTCAAATCTGGTTAAATAAATAAACTGCATTTTTTCCTTTATGGGAATTGTAGTTCTGGCCTTTTTCACTGATGGGCTGAGATCTCTAGAGGGCTACATTTCCCATAATTAATTTCCCTTGTGTGATGCCTCATGGGAGTCACTTACCTTCTGGTATATAATTGGAGATGAAGTCCAGCCAGGAAGCCTGACCTACAGGAGAGAATTGGGCTAGAATTACCACTCTCATATGGCAAGAAGGAAATTCAGTAGAGTGTTGAAATGGGGTTCAATAAACTAAAACAAAGCATTTCTATGTTGGGAATATTGACATTTTGACGGAAAATGTTGAAATGCAATGTTTCAACATTTCTGAATCAAAATATTTTCAGAATTTCTGTTAATGGAAAATTTCAGTTTTTCATCAACGTTTGTTTTCATTTGGAAATGGGAAGTGTCAGAAAGTCCCGTGTGACAGAAATTCCAAATTTTGCTCACCTGCAATGTAGGCAAGCCATATTTGAAATTTTTGGCCACACTAGGTATGTCTACACTGCAATTAGACACCCGCAGCTGGCCCATGTCAGCTGACTGTGACTCGTGGGGCTTGGGCTGTGAAAAATGTTTTTAGGCAATGAGAGAGATTTGAATTTTTCCTCCTCAAAAAGGAAGTTAAAAACTTTGAAAAAATGTACAGGCTTTCTTTAACTTAAATTTTCATCAAAAGGGGGGAAATTACAAAAAAAAATGATTTTTTTCCCCACAGAATCTTTAGCAAAGATTTGTGAGTTTCCTATCAACTGCCGCATATAGCCAAAAATAGAGCTGGTGGAAAAATGGAATTTCTGTCCTTCAGGAAATTTGGCGATTTTTCATATCTGGTTTTGTCCCACATTAGGATGAAATGTCAATGTCAGAATTCTTCATAAAATAAAATATTCCGAAAGTATTTGTTTCACTTTATCATTTCAACTTTGTTTTGTGTATTATAATCTAATATAATATAAAAGTTGAAAAGGTCAAAACAAAACATTTTGATAATTTCCCATAAAATAATAAATAAAATCTATATTTTCCAGCAATATTTCAATTTAATTGAATCAGCATTTTTCAATGGAAAACTTGTTCTGTTGGGAAATTTTTGACCTGCTCTAGTTAAAAGGAGGCTAATCTGGGAGATCCATTTAGAGTTGTAAGTGCTTTGTCAGCCAGATGCTGCCTCCAGCCAAACCCTTACAGTGTGAGGAAATATACTTTGAAGAGCCCATCAATGAACATGCTCAGAGAAGATACCTGTCTGACCACATGGGGAAAAAAAATCTTATACAAATGAAATAGGGTGGTGAAACAGCTTATTGATCATGTTATTCAGGAGATAATTCAACGGCAGCAATGTGCTTTGCTACGTGGTCATTTCCCTTGGGTTTGTTATAAAATACCATCCTGTATTATGTGGTTACTTGGTAAGTATCTCAGGTCACTACTGTTCATGCATGTAAAAGCAATATTTATTAGAAATGATTGAACTATTAATTTAAAAATATTAATTATGAATTTATCCCTTTGTTCCATTTGTGATTCATTCGTGAATCAATCCTGGTTTCTGTGAATGCATTCATTGTTTGCCAGTGTTCACAGAGTAATTTCAGTGAATAACTTTTAAGCTAAAAGTCTTTCATGGACTGTGCTTTGATGTTATTCAGTCTGTTGAGTGATTGGTTGTCTAAGGCATATGATATTGTTTATGCACTGTGGTTGGACGACTGAAATGTTTTAAACAATGAGAAAAAGAACGAGCAGCAAAGAATGGGCTTCTGGTAAAAATGTTTTGACTAATATATATTCATTTGTAAAATGAGCAATGGAGGGTGGCTCTAGTTTCAGAATTTCATTTTGCTTTTTGTTTTGGTAACTTTGCCATGAACAAACACTCAGATGATCAGTTGGTGACACATATCAATATAAATCAAGAGCTTTTGCACCTCTCACATGGTAGTGTGATTGTGGTCACCTGATAGTATAATTCATTAAATGGGTGTGAAACAGGTCAATACATATTTATAATTGAAATCAGACAATCTGCCTTGTTATGAGAATGATGATTATTGCTCATCTTAGGTGCTGTGGAGTTTGCCTTTGCTATGCCTTGTCCTGCTGATTCATAGTCTGTCACATTAATTTACACATTGTTTACTCTGCCACTAACATGTAAAACAATCATGAAAATCCTTGCCAAAAAAAAAAAGGCACCTCAAGAGAGGTCACTGTGTACTGAAATTAATGTGGATGCTTTATTTTCATGCCCATGAAAAACCAATACGTCCTGTTTTAGCCAAATTAAAATATACATATTTAGTTTCAGATTTAGACTATGAAAGTTGAGTAACATGATAGTGCACCCTGTATCTGCAGGAAGGCTTAGCTGAAGGGATTATTTGTGGCCATGTAATTTCAAAATATAACACAAAAACCAGTATGAAAATCCGTATGACTTCATAAACAGTTGTAAGGTATAGTGTCCATTACATATAGTATCTTCTTCTTTGGGTACTGCTGTTTGGTGTAACTCATGGGTGGTTGTGCTTTGAACACATAGTTGATTGCAAATTTAGAATGCCATGGAAGGTTCATTACACTGCATGATATTATTTGCCAACCTCTTCCAAGACACATGCACACACTCAGTACACTCAGAGATAGCCAGTGCTCCAAGAACAGATGTTTTGGCTGTTGGAAACAAAAACAAACAAAAAAATCAAATCTCCAAAGCATTAAAGGCAAAAGAACCAAAATTAGGGAAAGTGTAGAAATGAAAGCTATAACAATACCCATCTCTTAGATAACACTTTTCATCAGCAGATTTCAAAGCACTTCATAATCTTTAATGTGTTTATCCCACCAGCATGCCTGGGAAGGAGGGAAAAGTGCTGCTTTCCCTGTTTTGCAGATGGAGACCTGAGGCATTGAGAGGCTAAGTAACTTACTCAGTGTCGCACAGGAAGTCTGTGTCAAAGAAGGGAATTAAACTCAGGTCTCCCAAGTCCTAAGCTAGTGCCTTACCCACCAGACCATCCTTTGAGTAATGTGAAATACGTTAGTAATTTTTTTAAAAGGATTGGGTAGGCTTTTGTATGATTTTTCAGAAGTGCTGGACACCCACAGCACCACTGGGAGTCAATGTAATATGTAGCTGCAGTAATATTATCCAGGAAAAAATTACCCGAGCTATCAATCCTCCTCCTTCACAGTTCTTCTTGGTGGAGTAATTCTCTAAAAATGGCACTTTGGAGTTCCATGTTTAGTGTGTCTCATTGACTTTGTATCTCATTTGCACAATTTACAAATAAAGTGATGGCTTTCTAAACTGCCAGTCCTGCAGGCTTAATTCAAGATCCAAATGACTATCTAGATTCTTTGTTTCAATCCCCATCATCAGTAATAAATATTCTGTGGGGAAAATTCTGCCCTCAGCTGCACCACTTACTACTACACTGTTCTCCCCAAAGGGCTTTCACAGATGTAACTGGGGGAAGAGTTTTATCCTTAAACTGGAAATTAACAAAGAATTATGATAATGATTCATGGGCCAAAATGAATTTGGGTCATTTTCTGACTTTGATGTTGATTTTGCAGTGCTAAGAGGAGTAGTAAAATTATGTTTTACTTGGTAAGCAAACATGACTCTCAGTAGATATATAGGAGTAGCAGCCGTGTTACTCTGTATTCGCAAAAAGAAAAGGAGTACTTGTGGCACCTTAGAGACTAACAAATTTATTTGAGCATAAACTTTCGTGAGCTACAGCTCACTTCATCGGATGTATAGATATATAGTAGACCTGGTTGGGAAATTGAGATTCAAATATTTGTGTTACATAGAAAATGCCTTTTCCACAAAATCAAAATTTTCTGCAGGAAAATTTCCACTTCCAAAATGTTTTGATTTTTTTCTGTCTGGAAAATCAAAGTGAAATAGTTTGTTTCAAGTCAGGTGGTCACAATTTGAAATATTTTGGTTTGTTGAACTGAATTTAAATGTTCTGTTTTGGGTCAGTTCAGCATTAATCTGCGTTTAAACTGCCATAATGCCTCAGAAGAATTGTAATTCATATGCCTCATGTCCCAATTCTCCTGTATGTGTCTGGCTCCTGGGCTGGACTACATATTCCCTGGTGCATCAATTCAAGAAAAAAAATCAAATTTTGGAATATTAGAATTTCTGTGGAATGGAAATGGCACATCCCTTTGCTTTAAAATGTCAATTATTTTGTTACTAGGAAATATTACAATTAGAGATACATGTTGGATGAAATTACATGCCTTTCTGAAGTCAGTGGAATTACTCTGGACTTATACCAGTATAATTGCTTACAACATTTGTCTTTGTGGATGTAGTGTACTCAAGTTTCACATGATCCATCATGCACTTGAAGAGTATTTTGTTGCCTGCGTATCTTGGGCAAACAGTGGTTGGCAACACGCTGCTTTTAGTGACATTTCTCAGAAGGGTCTCTTCCTTAAGTCCCAAACCAGTGAAGCAAAGAACAAAGGAGAGCAGGCAACAAGGTCGGTGTGCCACCTCTTTCATAGAGGCATCTGTCGCAACGGCGTAATGATATCAGAAGTTCTGCTCAGATGGCAGTGTGAGGTTATTCCAAAGTCCATTCTGACAGTGCTGCTTTCCGTTGGTGTTCAGCTGGGGCATATGGGTATTCGCACTGACGGATTATGGAGGGACAAATAATGTTTAAAGGAAAAAAAACAGGATTTCATAATATCAGTGACACAGTGTATAAGGCAGGGGTGGGCAAACTGCGGGCCGGATCCGGCCCCTCAGGGCTTTGGATCCAGCTCGCAGGATTGCCACCCCCGTGCTGTCACAGGCCCCGCGCAGCTCCGGGAAGCAGCTAGCACCATGTCCCTACGGCCCCTGGGCCTGCACCCCTCCTCTGCCCCAGTCCCTTGCCCTGAGCCCCTTCCTGCACACTGCACCCCCCTGCCACACCCCGTACTCCCTCTTGCACCCCAACCCCCTGTCCCAGCCCTACATTCATTTCCATGCATGCAATTTCCCCACCCAGATGTGGCCTTCGGGCCAAAAAGTTTGCCCACCCCTGGATACGGCAATTATCTGGCAATCTGAGAGAGCCAGAGAAAGATCACTAGGATCATTAGATCACAGTAATATGTATATATTAAAAGTAATGCAACCAGTGCTTATAACCCTGGAAACTGTTGATCACAGTAAAAGTAGCAAAATATTACACTAAACATACAGAGACCCTGTTATCAGCATATGTGTCCACCACATCTTTTGTTTCAGTGGGCCTTGAAGCAGGCTTTTGAGTTCCAGGTTCCTGGTGCAAATTATAACTCTCCGAAGTGTCATAGTTAACACCATCCTTTTGTATTACCTGTATTTTTCATAATAAGGTGGCAGAGGGATTAGCTTGTTCTCCTCCCCATCCCCAGTCAATGTGACGAGGTAGAAAGTCCACATCTCTCTCTAATCTTCAGTGCCAAAATGTTATTAGTGAAACAGTTTTTGATTCCCAGTAAATTATGCTGTCCTTTCTCTGCCATGGTACGTGCATTTATGGTTTGTTAGGAATGCCAGTTTGTCCATCTGTTAGATACACATACACAATCATGGACTTCGGTTGATTTTATTTTGGTTTTTTTTGTTCATCTTTCCTGATATATAGTTATTTTCTGGCACCACAGAATTTAGAAGGCAGCGGTGTTAAATAAACGAAGTGCTTCTTAACTTTACAGGGAGATTGCTCCTTTTCTGTAGTACTTCTTTTTGTTCACATATCATTTAGCGGTCACTTGGGCTAGACTTCAACTCCCAGTTTGGATATTCAGTTCAATTCACTGAAAATGCAGGAATTAAGAAAACTCACTCCTAAGTAAAGTCAGTGTAGAGCATGGTTTCACTGCTCTATTTACAGAATTCTTAATTCTCATGGGATGGAAAGGGAGAGAAAAAAATGTATGCAAGTTATTTCCCCTGAAAGAAAGCAGTAAACATTAGCACTCTAACAAGCTACTCTAACAAGTATTGTGGGTAAGTAACAAAGGTTGTAGGTGCAGTGAACAGGTATCTTTATTACATCAAAATTATTTCTACCTTGAAAAAAAACTAATGCAGTATTGGGATCCACCTAAATCAATAGCAGGTACCCATTCTGAAAGAACGTGAATTTTGAAAATGATTTCCATAACATTTTATCCCATTATATTAGGCTAGGACAGGTTATGTTGTGCTTCACTGGGTTATATATGTTATGTTGACTATAACTCCAATATTACCTAATGTAGAATGATGCATAAGGGAGGGAGAAAGGAAGACAGTTACTTATTTGCAACTGAACTTTTTGACCACATGTAATCAAGAAGAGAAAAAGATGCCCCGGTATTGGCTCAGTGTGAAATAACAATACCAAACAGAGATCATCAAGCTATTCGTGACATTTGATTAGTGGCAAATAGTTCTGAGTTCTTGTAGAGCTGGGTTAAAACTGTTTATAGTTTAGAAGCATGCCTAAACTGCTTGATATGCTACAGCTTGTTCTGGTTGTGCCAGCTTGAGTAGAAGTCTGGGTATGGCATCCTTAATTATAATGCAAGATTACCAAGGGGCTCCCCTGCTGAGTTCTCATTATGATATGTTTTGAGATGGCAAAACAATTGCAATGAAAGTCTATGGGAATGTCAAAATAAATGAATAAAACCTTGTCATTGGAGAGTATAATACTATTAAACTAATGAATTTCAACACTAAAAACAAATCATGAATATAAATGTCAGTTCTGACAATCTTGACCAAAGTAAGGAAAATGAGTAAGGAAAACTCCCAGAGCATTTGTAATTATGCCCAGTCCTCCTATCAATCTGTACATATATAGGGTGAGTATCAGAATCATGGATTATTAACATGATCCATGTGAATTGATCTAAACTAGATCAACCAGTATAGTAATATCTCACTCTGTTTGAAAGACTATTTTGTATACTACTACATTTACAATGTGTTATAGCTAGAACTGGGCCAAACCAGTCTGATGGACCTTAGGTACTTTCAAACAGGAGCATGTCTTCAGATATGCTGATAGGTAGGATATGTGTTTACAGGACTTGTCTTCCAACCACTAGCCTTTGCTCACTTGAATATTGTCATTCCTTACTCTCTAGATTTAGTGGAATAATAAAAGACACAGCACATATATTGTAATGAGGTGGTTCCAGATAAACAGCATGGGTTGCATAAGATCACATCCATGTCTGTGCCCCAGATTATGGAAACCTGCTCCCGTAAAATGCAGGTTTTACATAAGATCCATTGCATTCTGAGATCATTCAATTCTGTGACCTTTCAATTCAGTAATCATTTTTTGGTATGAACTCTATATGTGGTTCCAAAATAACAAGACTTTGGGAACTGGGCCTGATTCTCCTCATACAGCAGTTTTATACTGGTGTGACTCCATTCCTCCTGATTATCATCACTGTAATTAAAAGGAGAATCAGGCCTATGGTGTTTTAATTTATTTATGGAGACTAGATGCTCAGTAAATCTGGTAGTTCGTATTAATGTGAAGTAATTCTAGAGTCTGAAATCTGAAGGCAAATGGGATTTAAAATTGTCTAGTCCCAATTTAGAATATAGGGCCTGATCCTGTTTGGATTACATTGGTATGTGAGATCAGAATTAGGCCCATAAACTACAATTTCCAGGCACAGCAGATTCTGAATAATCTGGATTTGATACTTTCTAATCATTTGGCCCCAATTCAAGTGAGTGAGTAGTCACATTGATCTCAATACTTTGATCTCATGTTTAAACTGACACACATATTTAAATACCTTCCTGAATCAGGCCCTTATTTGACTGGTAATCTGGAAAATAGGGCTGTCCATTAATCACAGTTAACTCAAATGATTAACGAAAAACAAATTAACTAGATTTTTAGAATAGTCATGATTAATCACGGTTTTAATTGCACTGTTAAAAAATAATAGAATACCAGTTTAAATGTATTATAAATATTTTTGGATATTTTTCTACATTTTCAAATATATTGATTTCAATTACAACACAGAATACAAAGTGCACAGTGCTTACTTTATATTATGTTTTATTACAAATATTTGCACTGTAAAAAAAAAACAACAACCACCTTAAAAGAGCAACTCTCCAGTATGAAAACTACAGAAGCACTAAAAAGAAAATCAACCTTCTGTTGGTGGCATCTGACTCAGATGATGAAACTAAAGGTACGTCGGTCCTCACTGCTTTGGATCGTTATCAAGCAGAACCTGCCTCTTTTATCACTTTTAGGTGACATTGTAAATAAGAAGCAGGCAGCACTATCTCCCATAAATGTAAACAAATTTGTTTGTCTTACCGATTAGCCTGTAGAAGAAGTAGGACTGAGTGGACTTGTTGGCTTTAAAGTTTTACATTGTTTTGTTTTTGAGTGCAGTTATGTAAAAAAAAAATTCCACATTTGTAAATTTCACTTTCACGATAAAAAGATTGCACTACAATACTTGTATGAGGTGAATTGAAAAATACTATTTCTTTTGTTTATCGTTTCAACAGTGCAAATATATGTAATAAAAAATTAAAATATAAAATGTATTCTGGGTTGTAATTGAAATCAATATATTTGAAAATGTAGAAAAACGTCAACAATATTTATAATAAATTTAAATTGGTATTCTATTATCAATGAGCAGTGCGATTAAAACTGATTAATTGTGATTATTAAACTGATTAATTTATCTCATGATTAATTCTGATTATTTTTTAATCGTTTGACACCCTACTGGAAAGTACACATGCATTAAGTGTTCATGGTGCAGCAACTTTAACTAGTAGTGTCATGCCACTGTGCCTAATATATACCAGCAGAGTAAACAGAATATTCAGAACAGACATATTTAACCTATAATGATGTTATTTAACATTCGATCCAACAGCTTACATTATCCAGTACAGATGTTTTCAGTCAAAATAAGCACATAAGACTGGCCATCTCCTAGCACAACTGTTCAAACGTTATTTCTGCTAGAAAAATAAATTCTGTGGTGTGTAGACATTTCATCTGTCACAGCCATGATCCATAAAAGTGGAAAACGTTTCTCTGTTGAAAGCTTGTGTATCTGGATAAAGAAAGAAGAGTGCATTTTTCATTTTAATCTTTTATTCCTAAATGTCTCAAACATGTCAACATACACAGTTTTTGAATTCCTTTATATTACAGTACATCAAACAACATGGACTTTGTGACAACTGATTTATAATATAATTTCATTCATAATAGGAGATGTGGGTAAAAATACCAGGGCACTAATCCCCAAGTAGATGAGTCAAATTGCTATGTAATTAGTGAAACATTATATAAATAGCAAATGATTAATTACACTCCTATTAACAATAATCGTTTTTAATCTACATAAGGATGTTAGGTTCAGTGTCCTGGACAAATTCCAGCTTAGATAATTAAAAAGTTTGCCTATCTAAATTCACCTTGTAGTTTCAAATGAATGAGCTCTTCTTCTCGTCTTCTGCTAAAACGTGTTTCGTCGAATAACCATCATGTTCTCCCCCAGAAATGGCTGCATTTCAGTGGTGGGTTAAATGAAATATAGGTGCTGTGCAAAAATGTAATTTATAAAGTACTTTGGGATCCTTCTGAAAGGATGGTGTTATTCAAGTGTTGAAGAGTCTTTTTTAATTATAAGTAGTAATAATAATTACTTGAAATAAGAGTTCATATTTTAATGGACAATGGTCTTATTACAAAATAGCAATAACAAGTTATTTAAATTTAGGACCAGTTAAATGTCAGACATTTTTGCTGTTAATTATTTTGCTTCATCCCACTGGAGCAGCAAGCAGCTGCATTACAAGACAGTTAGTTACTTTTCATTATGAAAGAAGTGCTAGCGTATTAACTGTTGAACTTCTGGATTTGTGGGAGCTTAAACCAAAGTGTGTGGGGGTAAGGGATAACGAGTGAACAGATCAGTATAATGCTGGAAGCAGTGGACTTTCCACTGGATAAAGGGCAGCTCAGTCTCTTGATTCTTTTCGCAGTTTACAATGCCATCTGCACAGAAGATAAAGCATATAAAACATACTTCAATTGTAAGTTCTGTGAGGCAAGGATGAAATGACTCCCATCCCAGAATTTCCTTTTCTCATGACTCCAGAAGAGGGTGAAAATAGGGACTTAAGGGGAGTGGGACTCCAGAGATGAAGAATGAGGGGGAAGTAGGTGGTAGGGAAAGGGAATAAAAAGAATTTGAAAAAGAATTATAATAGGACAGAGTTTAAGACCGTTTAGAAGCAGGTACCCTGTTATATCTCAGGTAACAAAGAATATGAAATTATCATCCCTCGAATACTGAGATACCTGGCATCAGTTTGTGTAAGTTACAGCTAATTTAATGTATACATTAGCTTATTGGGACTCTTGCCACCCAGCTTGAAACGCTGTAATGCAATGTAAGTGTGAAAATTCAGCAGCAAATTCTGCTTCTGCCAGATTCTTTCCTTTTTTACCAGGGCACAAGCTTGGTAAACTGCTGTCAGCAAAACTCATAGTAGAGAAATGAAAACACGAGCTAGCTCCAGATTTGTGACAGGAGCAGGGATGTACAAAGTGTGTGTCATGAACCCCCAAACACAATTCAGCTTTCCTGGTTTGGGGGTTTATTATAAAACAAATGTTGGCCAGATTTAGTACAAAATTAATGTTTTGGTGAATCTAGGCTCAGTTTTGTTTGAGTTTTGGGAGGAAGTGAGCCAAGTTTTGGATGTAATTCTTCCATGAAATTTGAAGGCATAGGCGGCAGAGAGAAATGTTTGGGCTTGGATGCAAAACTATGTAAAAACGTGGTGGCTTGGGCTGGGATTGCCAGGTCTAGTTTGACTTGTAAGTGAAAGCAAATTTAGGGGGCACAAATCACCATAACAACAAAGTTCACTAAAGCCATTTAGTCATCCACAGCTCTAGAAGATCACTCTTGTCAGTTCAGTGAAAGTTGGATAACAAAGGGACTGATCCAGTAGTTCTTACAGGCATGGATGCTCCAAGCAAAGTCTGTGGTGAAGGAGGACTGCAGGATTCCTTCCAAATCTAAGATACCCAGCTGTCACTATGTTCACTTCTCTCAACATCTGCAAAAGGAAACTAAATGTGCGGCGGGGGGGCAGGGTCCTCAAAAAGACAGAAGAGATTTACAGTAAGTGAAAAGCAAATCTAATGGTAAAATCAATATACAGTCACAAATGTGAGTCATTATTATCTATCATGCCAAGATCTCTTGTACATTTTTATTTAATTAGTACTACTAAAAAAAAAGTCGGTGTAGGCCCAGGCTGTGAAGTATGTATCTGGGCTCAAATCCAAACCTCCTCAAGATTCTGGAGTGTTCTGATGTAGGGTTTGGTTTATCCTGTTGTAGGGTTAAGAGCTCAGGTCCAGATCCAGAAAGCTATTTATGCACCTAACTCTGATTGATTTGAGTGGGAGTTAGGGAAGATGGCGTGGATTGCACCCTCAGCAAGTTTGCGGATGACACTAAACTGGGAGGAGAGGTAGATATGCTGGAGGGTAGGGATAGTATACAGAGGGACCTAGACAAATTAGAGGATTGGGCCAAAAAAATCTGATGAGGTTCAACAAGGACTAATGCAGAGTCCTGCACTTAGGACGGAAGAATCCCATTCACCGCTACAGACTAGGGACCGAATGGCTAGGCAGCAGTTCTGCAGAAAAGGACCTAGGGGTTACAGTGGACGAGAAGCTGGATATGAGTCAACAGTGTGCCCTTGTTGCCAAGAAGGCCAATGGCATTTTGGGATTTATATGTAGGGGCATTGCCAGCAGATCAAGGGACGTGATCGTTTCCCTCTATTCGACATTGGTGAGGCCTCATCTGGAGCACTGTGTCCAGTTTTGGGCCCCACACTACAAGAAGGATGTGGAAAAATTGGAAAGAGTCCAGCGGAGGGCAACAAAAATGATTAGGGGACTGGAACACATGACTTATGAGGAGAGGCTGAGGCAACTGGGCTTGTTTAGTCTGCAGAAGAGAAGAATGAGGGTGGATTTGATAGCTGCTTTCAACTACCTGAAAGGGGGTTCCAAAGAGGATGAATCTAGACTGTTCTCAGTGGTAGCAGATGACAGAACGAGGAGTAATGGTCTCAAGTTGCAGTGGGGGTGGTTTAGGTTGGATATGAGGAAAAACTTTTTCACTAGGAGGGTGGTGCAGCACTGGAATGCGTTACCTAGGGAGGTGGTGGAATCTCCTTCCTTAGAGGTTTTTAAGGTCAGGCTTGACAAAGCCCTGGCTGGGATGATTTAGTTGGGGATTGGTCCTGCTTTGAGCCGGGGGTTGGACTAGATGACCTCCTGAGGTCCCTTCCGACCCTGATATTCTATGATTCTAGGGGCCTCAGTAGCTTTGAGGATCTGGGCCCCAGTCACGAAGTTTGTATCCAGATGCACACTTCCCCCAAAATACTAGGATCTTAGTATCAAGGGCTTCTGTTTGGGATACACTCTTAAAATATGAAGAATAAAAGCCCTTTTAATGCTCCACCACTATATGAGAAGGGGGGGAGGGGGGTGATTCTGTGGATTCAAGACCCTCTAGATTCTGTTTTGAACTCTGCCACAGTCCTTTTATCTGACCTCAGCGAAGTCACTTAAACTCTCTGTGCCTCCATTCCCTTTCTGTGAAATGGGGATAATAGCACTTATCCTACCTCTGAGGGTTGTTGTGAGACTCATTTCATTATGGCTTGTGGTACTGTGGTGAGCACTACAGAAAAGCCTGTATAAATTAAAAACAAAACAACACCCTAAAAACAAATAATGAATACGTCACAAGCAATCTAGACTTAGACGTTTTGTTTTCCCCTTTTGCAAAGCAAGCTTTTCAGCTCAGACACTTTTAAAATTCTCTTCCTATTCCTATTTCAGATACACACAGGATCAATTCGTCTGGCAGATATTTGTAAGAGAGATTCATGAAGAGGCAAAATCCGTGACCTCTGGCAGGAACGGTTAGCCAAGGTCATATCCTCCCGGACTCAAAGCCCCTCTGGCATTCCTACAACAGCCTCTGGTCATTTGCAGGGTCCCAAAGCAAACAGAGCTTGTAATGGCCATGGAATGCCCTTGACTTCTAGTATCAAGGGGTTAAAAGTTTCCTTTCCCCTTCAGCAAACTTTAATAAGCAAACTAGTGTAAACTTTGATGCCAAGATAGATGGAGATTTCCATCTTATAGGAGGACATAATCAGTCTGATCACTGACTTCTTTTATAGCTTCTGGAGAGATGCTAATTACAAGGATGTTGTTATTGTTGCTGTTAGTCTGTTGACCTGGTTGTTCTGATAAATGAAGCAAAGCCAGCCCACATGGGTTGGTTTTCTTTGGAAGAGATTAATATTTGTGTATGGTGAGGGTGAGGAGCTGTTCTTGAAACTGAAGACTGAGCTTCTCAGTTTACTCACAGTCAGGGGAGGTGCATAGGGGCATGAGAAGCATGTGCCCTGTGCTGAGATGTAGAAGGGCTTGTGCTAGAGGTGCAGTATGTACTTCATAGTAGTGCAACAACAAGAAAGAACAGAGTGTATGTGTATCTATAAACGTGGCATCTAAATCTGTCTGGCGATGCTGAAACTGAATCACTGATGCCTCCAGTTTTATGTCTCATCCCAACTGCAACACCTCCAGCAGCAGAGTGCTCCTGTGCTGGGGCACGCTTCGAAGAGTGACTTAGGGTATGTCTACACAGCACCCTGAGCCTGTGTTCCAACTCAGGTTCAAGCCCAAGCTCCCCTTGTCTCTACACAGAAATTAATCTGATTTGGGCCAGTCACCCCCTTTGATTCAGGCCCATCGACCCTGCTAGTGGGGTGGGTCAGAGTCCACATTTCATTGTGACGCGGTTCAGAGCCCAGACATTTTGCAATCTGGATGCAGCTCAAGTCCGGGTTGTCTGACTTGGGTCTGGAGAGTCTGTCAACACTATCCCGCAATCCTCTGGGGAAATTCCACTGTACTTAGACCTGGATTGTGCTCCGTCTTGCATGAACACTTGGGGTGAGGAGAAGGCGGAAGGAACCTTCCTTTGGCCCCTGTGGAGTGCTAGTCACAAACTCAGTGAGGAGTGTTAGCAATGCTCCCACTAGCGCTAGATGTGGTATTAACCTCCTGAAAGGACTTATGTATCCTCTCCACCCTCCCTACCATCCAGCAGAGCTAGCATGACCCATAGAAGGGTACAAACTGAAACAGTTTAAGGGTGGTGGCACATCTCCTGAAGCATTGCATCAGACTCTACAAGAAACCCTGCTTGGGCTACCGCTGCAGCACACTGACCCCCTAGCCCACATCAAGGCAGGCCACAGCTGAAGGGCCACAATTTCGTCTTTATTACCTAGGATCATCTTGATCCCCTTGGTCACCTTGCGGATTTTCCAAGGTGGTCTCGTCATTTTAAGGAAATTTCACACAGCACGCAGGGCACCGCTGGAAAGTATGTGGCATCTGAGTGTCCATTATTAGAAGCTTAAACCATTATCAGGAGGAACGCAGAGGTTCGGTGGAGAATTGACTTGGGCTGCTTCTTTGCACTTCTTGTTCTTTCTTGCTTTTGATACTAGATTTTATTTTCCTTTGCTGTTTCCCTCCATATCTTCCCCCCATCTTTTTCACTGTTAAATAATTATCAAATGGGCAGGGGAATTTTCAGTGCTTTAGTTGCCATGGTGACTGGATTTGAGGGCAGGGAAGGAATAGAATTGGAGTGTCAGAAAGAAAATTGAATCAAAATACTTTTTTCTGTCAGCACTTGTGGGCAGTGGGGTTATTTTTATGTGAGGGAAAACTTCCTCGTCATGGAACCTTTGGCCTCCTTTTCTGCATCTTGTTCTTCATCTCTGAAAAATGTGGTCAGGGAATTTTTCGATAAACACTTGGAGCCAGGTCCTTCATCAGTTTTTACTCCGAGTCCCATGGCCCTGAGAATCTGGCATTTGGAGAGGCTGCCTTTTATTCTGCAAAGTGAGACTTCTACATGATGGTGGGGGAGAGAGAGAGAATGAGGTGCTGTAAGTCAAAGGGTAAACTCCCCATGCTGTGACTTGTTTCTGCAAGCTAAATCAATAGCCATATAATCAGCAGTGCTTGCACTCACAACAGGGAAGGTTTGGAGGAAGAAAAGCCTGGAGAGAAGCATTGTGAAAAGTTCCCCCAGTCCTGGTGAAAACCACTGTTATTTTCTGTAACTGTTTGTTCTCTTGTTTCTAATTACATCAGCATTAGGATTGAAAGGAAGGGCCGGAATTATTTTTTCCTGCTCTGTGTTTCATGAGCAAATGGGGAGTCAGAGGTCAGAGTCCATCAGAATAGGCAAAGATCCACCTCAGCAGTAGGTGGTGCTGCCTTCAGGCTGTGCCAGAGGACCTGAGCTATTTCTAGAGGATCTAGCTCCTCATTCTTCTTCTGACTCACCCCGAGGGAGTGTTTGTCTCATTTTAAAAAGGTTACTTCCTTGCACTCAGAGCTGGGCTTTATTTTTTATTTTTTATTTATTTTGCAAACAGTAAATTTGCCAGAAAATGCATTTTTCGGGTCACCAGATGTATTTGCGAATTTGGTGAATAGTTTCAGAAAAGAACATTCCAGATAGTTTGAATTGGAACATTTTGACTGTGCTTCAAAATGACATTTCTTTTAGAAAATTAGCCTTTTTTTCTGAAAAAAGGGACCCCCAAAATAACTCTACATGAAATGCAAAACTGGAAAAAAATGTTTTGTTTTGTTGGCAAAAACAAATTTTGTCATAGTTTGAACTGAACCAATTTTTTTGGTTCAGCCCCCAACTGAAAAAAAAATCAAGTATTTACTCAGCTCTACTAGCAATGACTTTCACTATGCAAATGTACTACCTCTACAGAGCCATACTTGTTCTTTTTCCTCTCTTTGGAGTCCAACTCCAAATAAAACTTCTGAAGTTGGAGAGGACCTGAGGGGCTGTTATATTTAGTCCTGCAGAGTCGGCATGGTAGGGCTGGGGATGTGAGAGGTTGCCCCTTAACTGGCAGTTCCAACTTAAAGAAAAGGAGTACTTGTGGCACCTTAGAGACTAACCAATTTATTTGAGCATAAGCTTTCGTGAGCTACAGTACTCCTTTTCTTTTTTGCGAATACAGACTAACACGGCTGCTACTCTGAAACCAACTTAAAGAGGTTTCCTGGCTACGCGTATAGGCACACAGCCCATACAGTGTGGCGGCAACAGGTTTGAAAAACAAGAGCTTATGTCTCACAAATAATGCCTCTCTTAACTTTGAGGTGCCAAAGGTGCCTTCAAGGTGCCATGCTGCCAGAGGTCCTCGTATCTGGGACCTCTTTGTGGCCCCTTTTCAGCCCCATCATAGCCTGTCTCTCTCAGCATCTTCTGTGGCCTGGCCCTCTAGCCAAGTCTCTTAAAAGTTCATACTCCTCCTGGGGTAACAAAAGTTCCAACTGTAAGTCCAAAGCAAATATCCAAACTCTTGGTATCTTCTCCTTTCCTCTGCAGAGCTTCTCTTAGCTTGCTTCTTCCACAGCAGGATTCCTCCATTGCCTCCATTCCCCAAGGGTTATGGCTGCTTCCCTTTGGGATCTCCTGCTCTTTGTAGGGTCTGTCTCAGAAGCCAACCCTGCTCTCTGTGGGTTCTCCAACCTGTAGGAGAGTCTTGCCTTCCCTGCAGTCTCTCCGCAAACTGAACTGCCTCAGGCTTCTTGTATGGCCATGGTGACTAATGGCTCGTCATCTTGCTCCATCCCTTTTGGCCAGGAGAGAATCAGTCAATCACCCCATAAGTGGAGCATGTGTCTAATTTCCACCCTGCGCCCCTTTTCTAAAGTACTGAATTAGACTGGTGTTTTTTTAATATACCTGGATGGATATTTTAAAATATTTAAATGTGGCTAGATTTTTCATGCTTCTCTTTCCCTCTGCCCTGTTTTCACTCTTGGTGGGGGCAGTTAACACAACTTGAACCCATCAGGAGTTTGGAGAGTAAATGGATATACAGTTATCCGGTCCTAACTTCCAATCTACTACTCCATTTATAGTACCTTTGTTATGGCTCTGTCGTGTGTGCAATGTTGGCATATTCTTGATGGCAACGAAATTAATTGCTTGTTGATCCCTCATGTTGGAAACTGTGTTAAATTTAGGTGAGGAGACTGGGTGGTTTCTAAGATTAAGGACTTGGCAATTAATGAGGTTTCAGAGAAATATACTTGTGGGGGAAATTGTCATGTTTCTCTTCCTATGGAAGCCTTATTTTGCTTTCCTGACCAACTAATCACTGCAAAATACTATTTGGTACCACACCTAATCACAGTTTATGGAAAAATATATCAACAGTTCAGATGCCAATTTGTAGGGAATCTGAGTGCAAATGTGCAATCTGCCATATCTGGTGGGAGTACCCCAAGAGAAGATTTTAGACCCAATAACTGAATCAAAATCTTCATGAAGACAAACATTCAGTTACACCCAACCTGTGGTATTGTTTGGTCTTCTAATAAAGAGTGTTTATCCTCTGAGAAGTAACAAATTAATCTCGCCCTTTAGTGATCATGGGGAAATGGTTCCTGGTAGAACTTTGGAAAAGGAAAGGAACGAATGGCACAAGTGCCTGTTCCCAGTAGCTGTAGGATTCTTCCATTATTGCAAAAGTTAGGAGGATAAAAAAAATAGGAGCAAGGTTTAGGTGACCTGACCCACTTCTTTAACATGAATAAAGTAACACCACAAATGTAAGCACTACATATGATGAGGAGAGAGTTTTTATCTGATGTAAATGGGTGTATATTTTCTGTAAGTATGACTGCAGATTGTCTCCTCCTTTCTAACAGTGCTGTAATACTGCAATGGCATAGTTTAAAGATGTTTGATGTATAACAACAACCTCTGTGACCCTAGCTTGTCTCTATCTGTATTGTATCTGATCAATGAATCTTATCACTAAGAAAGATGGAACTTTTTTTAAGAAATGACCTGTTTGTTGGGAAGAGGGTTCTTTTATATCAATACTCCATGTTAAAAGACCTCTTTTAAGAACACACATTTTATTAGCAAGCGTGCAGCCGTACCCATATTCATTCTTTGCATTCATCTGATCCCCAGTAACCAGAGGGCGAAGCTTCTTTGAGATGACATCTGTTACCAGTGTAGGGTTTGCCATACAGGATTGGACTGCTTGTTTGCAAAATCCAGATTCCTGCCTCTGGCAGTGACCAATACTTGCCGCTTTTGAAGATGGCATCCCAGTAATAATGTAGCTAAGATCTCATTTTCAGAGGCGCTGGTCCACAGACTGTAAGTGCAGGATTTGTAGGTCCTTGTTTTGGAAAATCAGGTCTCTACCCTATTATTCTGTCCATTGCTGTACATGAGAATTGATAGCTGTCTGTGATCCATGCATTAGGTGAAGTTAGGACAAAGGTGATTGTACAATGTGGTGTTTTCATTCTAAAGTTATTCAGCCATTTTGAAAGCTAGCTATAGAATTTGACTCTTTGACTTGCAGTGATGATTTCTAAGCACAAGGCTTTATTCACCCAGGCAGGGGACAAATTTTTAAGCCACTGCACCTGCAGGGGCAGTTGCACAAGAAACATGATTATCCCCCTTACTAATAGCATCCCTTTTTACTCCAGTACTCCCTGGTGCTGTCCCCTTGATGTTAAGACTCAAGAGGGCAAAATTAATTCATGGCCAAGGCTCTGTAAGAATCCTCTTTCTGGAGGCTTCGTCAGTGCCCTAGCTCCAATCTATCCAAAAATTCTTCCTCGCTTCCTGAGCTTCGCTAGTTGGCTCTGTGCCCTCTGTTCTCCCATTAGAGAAAAGATTGTGGACAACTCATTAGAAGACTTTCTCCTGCCACTAGGAGCTTGCATTCTGGATTCCACCAGTGGTACCAGAATATGAATTAATCCTGCTGTGTGAAAAAATACTTTCTTTTATTATTAATGGCTTTGTTTGTTTAGCCATGGCTAGGTACATAAGAAGTTTATTGTTAAATCTCTTTTTGAACAGGCCAAAAAAGGTTCAAGACAGAAAGGGTGGCGTTCTGGCTAAGGTTATATCTACTTTCCGGTCCCATGGTTTGCCTGAAATGAGGAAGAGTATATATGAGGCTATTTATGGTCTTTCTTCATATCCCTGGCTTCCTCATCTCCTCCCTGCCAACAGCAAATATTATTCAAATAAGCATGAAGTATCTTTAACACATTCCAATGTACTATTTCTGCTTTGCCTATGTCAAGATTTGTGCCAGTTGAGAAATTAGAGTCTTATCCCCAGAAGAAAACAGGAGTCCAATAAAATAAGTTCATAATAAGGAGACTGACCCACCGGCCTAGTTGTATCCTTTGTATACTTCAATGATTGCAACATTTGCCTAGTCCTTGGGCATTGTTGGTTAAAATTGTCAGTAATGTCTTCCTGGCCATGATTGTGAGCTACCCAAAATACATTCATTTACCTTGTAGAAGCTGTGGAAACAGAATGTTATTTCATACCATTCTGATTTTCAGCTGGCCTGGGAAGTTGGGAGTCGGTAGTGTAACGGGTCAACACACAGAAGCTCCTTCTCAAAATTTTATTACTGTGCTTGCAGCCAGAATCTCTGTATGTTTCTGGATGTTGGATGTGCATAGTTCTGTCCTAATTTCAACCTGTGTAGGTATGAATGAAAATACTGTAAAATAGACACTCTGCTTGTGTGCAGAACACCATATGCCTGTGTACTCCACTGAGTGTACAAGTTTCTCTGAAAATTTGGACCCCAGAGTCTAGGAAATACCTAAATACCTACAGATCAATCTGTAGCTCACCTATGATTATATGCATTTTGAACAGGGGATTGGATATTTCTCCTCCTCTCAATTTTCCATCAGTGAGTCATGTTGAGCAGGAGGTTGCTAAGAAAATTGGGCACTCAAAGCATGTTATCACATGACTTAACACTGTAGATTTCAAGCAGCCAGACTATTCTGCGTGTTTATTGCCTCTCTTTTTACAGGTCAACCCAGCGACGGAACAGTGCCTGCAGTGACAGGTATGACTTATGCTGTATTGCTGTTAGTGTGAAATGGAGTGGCTATGAGATAATCTATGAGCATCTTAGAAACATGACAGATGTGATGATGAACATGTGGAATTAAACTAAATGGCCTCATATGTAAGCAATCAATGATTTGAAACAATAAACCTTTACTGTGTGAGTCCTTATAATCTCTATCAACTCATCCCTTAGAAAATTACACTGTTTTACCACTCATTCAAGTTCCGTGGGCTTAGAAGATTTTCTTCATCTCTCCTTCGCTAGTCTTTCCTGCAACAGACTACTGCATACCTACAACATGATCCTTTCCATTGCCCTTGATCGCTTTCCCTTCAAAATAAATCACATTGTTTTCTTGCAACTCAAATCCCACTTTACATGCAGATCAAATACCCTGTGTACCTCCCTCCCTTATATTTTCATATGTACCAGTAGATGCCTCATTAAACGGCTCTTTTCAAAGCAGTTGTAATACTCCAGAAAGCTTTAGAAATTTCAACCAGTGACTCTTGATCCATCTCTTTGATTACATAAGAATGCTGGAATTGCTAGACTGGATCACCCCATATTCCAGTATCTTGTGGAGTCTAAAGCTTCAGAAAACCCATTTATGGGGCAGAAATAATGCAAGATCTGGCCAGCACCAGATTCTTCAGAGGTAGGTGCAAAAAAGTTAGGCAGATATAGGTTATCCTGCCCCTCCCATGCATATGAAGGTCTTACCTGAATGACTGATAGTTAAAGATTAGTTTAAACCCTGATGCATGGAGTTTTACATCCTTTCCAAAAATAATTGTTAGTGTTAACTATTAGAATTCTATTATATTCAATTATAATTCAATTATAATTTTCCTTATCCATTTAAAAGTCCAACAACTCTTGAAATCAGGATCTGGAAATCTCATCAGATGCTCTTCAATTTATATTCCTTTCTCATTTCCAATTGCCCTTATTTCATCTACACTACCATTAACTTCCTTTTCCACCTATCCAGCTCACCCTCTTCTTCCAGCCTTGCCATTTCCACATTGGAAAAATTTGCTTCCTTCTTTCATCCCACAGCTGTCTCCACTTGCAAAATCTCCTCTGCCTCCAAATGCCTCCTCTTACTCCTTTACACTGATTCTATCTTTTTCTCTTTTTCACCCTAGGCTTCCTAATTTATCTGTTCCTCTGCTGTTTGTTAGATAACTTGGCATTTGCATTATTTTCAATATCTCCAGAAAGCAGTCTGAGAAGAACAGATGCTCTGTGGATTGTATTGATGGACAATAAGAAGCAAGCTCAGGTAAGTCCAGAGGCAGAAGACCTGCATGCACAATGTGGGTGAGTTCTAGGCCAACACTTATTACAATTGTTGTTGTTGTTTTTTTATTGGTCATAGTAGTTTTTCTTTTACACATAGCAGTCATGTGTTCAACTGTTTTATTAAAAACAACATTCGCTGCTGCTAAGAGGATGTGAAAACTGGTGTTTTTTCTGAATGGTGCTGAGAACTGAAACCACATGAGCAATAGTTGGATCACTTTGGGTTGTGCTGTACAATATGGATGGTTGTCACAGGCTAGAAGCACAGATTATTACAGTCCTAAAATGAAAATTGTTCTGTGGTCAAAGCATAACAGCTGACAGATTATGATGGGTAGGGGTCTGAGAGGCTACAGCTGGAGAGAGACTTGAGACAAAAACAGCACTGAACAAACTACTCTGGACTCCAGAGATGATGCCTCACTGCAGCGAGGACATTTAAGGGCCTAGGACTAGAAAAATAAAATATCACAGAGAATAAATGAACATGGAACAGAATCCCCCACCAGATGTATGGCCAGAAGTGAAAATGAAGGTCACACACAGCGTAATGATAGCACTCCACCACCTAATCACAACCCATTCCCCTCTAGCAACTCAGTTAGTGACCTGAGAATAATACAGATTCACAGCCTTTTCTCTCCTGCTAGTGTGGCCTTACACCAACAACCTGTAATCCACTGAAAACCTATCAAATGCGTTAACAATTCCACCCTCTGAAATTACAGCACAATGGGAGACAGCCTTAAATAAAGTGTCTTCTAACCTGAATTAACCATGTGAATATTCAGTTTAGAAGACAGGAGCTAAGCAGCTGAAATATCCGGCATAGTAAAGTGCACTGGAGAAATGACAGAAGGCACAGAATTGGCTCAGTTTTGGTTTAGTTTTTTCTCCCTCTCATCTCTGATGTGTTTTTACAGGAGTCCTCAGAGTTAACACTATTTCCCAATTGTCCATTGTAATGAAATTCTCTGATACAGTTGAAAATGTTTATAATTGATTTGTCCTGTTCAGGTTTGGAGTTTTGATGTAAGTAAGCATCTAAGGATTTCTCTAAACTAGGGTTTGATGGTGTAAATTAACGTGATCTAGCTCAATCTAATTTAGCACTGTCTAAAACTCTAGTCAAGATGAGGCAAATTGTACTTTAATACTTGCTAAACTGGTCAAGTGTTAGATGTTAGGAGGGACTTTTACATCATGCCTTTACATCCTCCTAAAGATGAAGCCTAAAAGTTTGGATGCTTCTCTGAACCCAAGGCTGAAAGTGAACTGAAATAAGAGATGGGTCTCATGAAATAAGAGTGATTTCAGCAGTTTCAAATACAATTCTCCTTTCAGCTCCCCCTTTTCTAACACTAAAATGTATTGATTTTAAAGTTGTGTGGTCATTTGCTTTGTTCCCCACCCCATTTCTTCATTCCTTTTTTCTTTTTCTCTTTCCATTTTCCTTTTCCTTCTCTCAGCCTGAATTTTCTATTATGTTTTGTCATTTTCTTCTCTTCTTCTGTGGTGACAGTTTTACTGCTCCTCTCTTCTCCTGTCATGTCTGCTCCTTTTTTCCTTCCTACTGTACTTTCCCTCCTTTTCTCCACAACCTTTCTTCAGTGGCAACATCACTGACCAAGGAACCAAGTAACCACTGTGCAGTGTCTGCTTTGCCTAGGTCTGTGACCTTCCCAAATAAACCTATGCAAAATATTCATGTAGAAATTGATTTTGTTACATCTTTCCTTTTTTCACATTTGTGGAACCTCAGTGAACATTCAGTGATAGCTAGGAAGTTTAGCTGAAGATGGGCATGATTTTTTTTTATTATTTTTTTTTTACCAAGGCCTAGATATCAATGGAATTTCAGTGCAGCTTTTTCTGATGCACTTCTGTTTTTCAAACTGGGTTGTCTCAGTCTGTGGTGTGTATTTTTAAGGTACTTAAGGTCTTGATTCTGTTGCCATTGAAGTTTCAGTTTCTAAGTGTTGGTTGGGTTTCATCATATAGTTAAAGTTACACAGTATTTCTTCAGATTCCTTAATTGACTGAATTGACTCCTTGTGCTGTGGAATGTCATCAGAAGCCCTTTTGATTTGGCTCTTGCATTCTTCCACCTGAGTATGTAATAGGTAAAATCATGGCCCCACTGAAGTCAATCGGGATAGTGTTGCCATTGGCTTCAACAGGGCCAGAGCTTCACCAAAATCTGAATTTGGCTCCATGCTTTCAATTCAGAGTCTCCTAAGAAGAATGCCGGTAGGGTGAGAGAGATGATCACATGCTCCTTTGGAGCTTTTGTTTGCATTTATCCATCTGCAGACTTAACAAGGCAATCTAACTGGGCAAAACAGTCCCTACTTAAGTGGGCTTTTCCTTTTTAATGAAAGATCAGACTACTGCATAATCTTCAACAAGATTTAGATTGTACTCTGTTGAGGGCAGAGGCTGTCTTTGAATATGTCTTTGTACCAAGCCGAAAACAATGAGACCTCAATCTGTATTGGAGCCACTAGATGCTACTTTGATACAAATAATAAACAGCAAGAAGGAGATTCAATCTATGGATTTTCCAGATCTGTGAACCTGGATTGTTGTTTTGTGACTGTACTCTATGGAGCTAATGATAAGTCAAACTACTCAATCAGAATGGGCCAAATTAATCTCTGGTGTTATTCCATTGTACCAGGGATAAAGGTGGCCCAATTTCCTTATTTCACATTTATCTCTTAGAGTTGTACAGTGGCCCAGATGTGTAGCTTGCTTTGACCCAGAGGTGTGACATATATGATAGATGGCTTCTCTGGCTACATTCTGCATTAGTGTCACAACTGAATTGTTATGTTATCTCTTAATGTTTTATACTAAAAAATGTGTCTTTTGTTTGTTTTTAAATGGAAAGTAATGCTAGTGAAAAGTGCTGCTTTGGCAGCCCTGGAAATTGAACTCCTCTGCATGCAGAACAAGCATAGGAATGGGAAGCTGCCGTGCAAGTTTCTCCCAACTGCGGGAGCCCTAACCTAGGGGGCTCATAAGTGGGGAGTTCAGTGAGATGCACAGTCTCCATGCCCATTCAGGCCTTGGTCTCTTGGCTGAGTCTGCCAATAAGGAAGGGCAGTTGTGATGAAAACACCATGCCCACTAGGAATCTATTGGATGTGGCCCCAGGATAACTTCAAACAGGCATCACATGGCAACAATTGTTAGTCACCGCTGGGGAAATGGTTTGTCTGTTGTTCCCAAATCCCCTGGGTGATCCAGTCTTCCTGGCCCAGCGTAGTTCAATTGTGCAAATATTGCATGCTTAAAAGTAGTGAGTAATTTAAAGGTTAACAGAAAATTTTGTTTTGACGCTTCAAATACTTTGAGGTGGTTTATTAAAATGAGGACATTTGGACACGGAAGGCTCCATCCTCAGGCATGCCAGAGCTGTTCTCAGTGCACCGATGAGGCATAAAGGTGGCTCTCCATATTATCCCCCTGCCCCTCTGGAGCATAGCATGGTACAGCTTCATCCTCTTCTGCTCCTATTACATCTCCTACACTAGGGACTTGGGCCCAGCACAGGGTGTCATAGAGCCATTTGTGCTTTCTCTTTGCCATCCAAGGACCTCCCGCACAACATACACACTGAAGGAATTCCCAGCTGCCCATTTAGTGTAGCTTGAAGTCCCCTGTGCACTATAAAGGGGACTTAGTGTGGATCAAGGTCCAGCCCACAGAACTTAAGAAACTTCGAATTTTCAGAAAGGCATCTTGAGCAATCTAATCCTATAAAACAAAGTGTTCAGTAAATAAGAAATGATTTTCTATCTAGTGAGGTGGCTGTATATATATAAATCCATAGCAAATTCTCCATTTGGTTCCTTCAGGGACAGGTCTCTATACTGGAAACATCACCAACACATGTGACACTAATTGGCATCCTTGTTGGAAATCTCAGAAGAGAGACTGGTCCATGGAGACTGAAAATAGCCTCTGACTTCCATGTCTGGATCATAGCACAGTAGCAGAACAGTGTGAAGAAGCTTGCACTGCTGCTGTGCATATGATGTACTTATTGTCTGGTTAAATTGACAGTCCTGGAGACTGAATTGGTCTTTCTGGCCCTTTTTATCCACACTAAATTTGCTTGCTATAAAAACACCCTTCCTGACAAAACTATCATTATTTCTTTTCTAAATATGTTACAAATTGCATTTTGAGTAAAAAGAAAATCCATAAGGAAAATTAAAAGCCAAGGCAATCTGTCCACAAAGTCATCATTTCTTCCACTGAGTTGGAAAATGTAGACTCTTGTGTCAGAAGATATTTTCAAAATAGAATATTTAACATTATATCCTCTTAGCAAACATTTTTATTGTTCTAGTAATGGAGTTCTAATTACCATAAACATTGACACAGAAGCTTTTTCACACATTTTTGATACGTTGTTAATAAGTGTTTTGGTTTATTAAAAATAAATCTCTCCTTTTTATTTTTAATATCTTTCATAATCTGGAATCTTCATTCAGTCTCAAATTTATTTAAAGAGACTAGGCTAAATTCTGACCGGTGCTGAGCCCACAACTGCTGATGACTTGAACTAAAGAGCTGAAAGTATTCCTCAGGATTTGTCCCCTGGATTGGGATAGAGAGAACAGATAAATAACCAATAGGTCTGTATAACAAGAAGTTTTGCGGGAGAACTATATGAAGTAAAAATTGGATGTGGACCCTTCAGCCGACTGGAACTCTGCTGAAGAATGAAGAGAGATGTTCTGTTAGTTTAAAATCCACAGAAGCCAATATTTTTACAGTGACCATTTCTTCCCTACCCCACCCCTGCACTCTTTTATAGCATTGTATGTCATCTCTCATTATATCAGTTTGCTGCCCAGGCACGTCACTGAAGCACCATGCCTGTGCTTGGGACTGGGGAAGCACCCCTGCTGGCCGAGGCATGTAGTAGCATTAACCCTGAGCTGAGAAACAGTTGCCTGTTAGGTAGTGTGACAAAGTTCCTCCTCTGCCTTGGTGGGTCTTGCGCTTATTGGCGGATTGGCTCGCCTTGGAGCTTCACAGCAGCCCTCAGCTTGGCTGTTTTCGTGAACCCACAGTCCGGGTCGACTCCTCCTGTGTCTGACCAGGAGTTGGGAGGAACCTGGGCCTGCCCTCTACTCCGGGTTCCAGCCCAGGGCCCTGTGGAATGCAGCTGTCTAGAGTGCCTCCTGGATCAGCTGTGCGACAGCTACAACTCCCTGGGCTACTTCCCCATGGCCTCCTCCCAACACCTTCTTTATCCTCACCGTAGGATCTTCCTCCTGGTGTCTGATAATGCTTGTACTCCTCAGTCCTCCAACAGTCCACGTTCTCACTCTCAGCTCCTAGTGCCTCTTGCTCCCAGCTCCTCACACGCGCACCGCAAACTTAAGTGAGCTCCTTTTTAAAACCCAGGTGCCCTGATTAGCCTGCCTTAATTGATTCTAGCAGCTTCTTGATTGGCTGCAGGTGTTCTAATCAGCCTGTCTTAATTGTCTCCAGAAGGTTCCTGATTGTTCTGGAACCTTCCCTGTTACCTTACCCAGGGAAAAGGGACCTACTTAACCTGGGGCTAATATATCTGCCTTCTGTCGCTCTCCTGTAGCCATCTGGCTCGACCCTGTCACATAAGGTGTCTTAAATAGAGAAGTATATCATGTTAAAAGAAAAGAGGATCAAAGAAGTATGGGTGGCTCTAATAGGAAGAAGTAACAGGAAACCTGAGACTTGCTTCAGTACCAGTATTGAGATGGAAAACACACATTCAGCCTTTTCTAGTTGCCTATTTATGATAAGTAAAACGTGATTCTTGGGTTTTATCATCTTTTTGGAGATTCAGGTCATAAAAACTGGGTAATATTTTTATTGCTGTATTGGTTTAAATCAAGTGTTTCAGTTTTGATCATCATTGAATTGTATAATTGCTAAAGAGAAAAAAAGACATTGTAATTTTCCCAGTTATGAATATTATTGTTCACTTACACAATCATCTGCTTTGCCAGAGTCTTTTCATGCACTGAACTTCATTCTGGCTGCTGTATCTTAGCGTGCTCAAGCTTCATTCAACATCTGTACTTCCACATGGCATGCTTAACAATATTACAGCAGCTGAAGTTAACAGCAGGAAGCCATTTCTAGCATTGCTCCAGCATTGTAAAACAGGAAGTTCATAGTTGTCAGGCATAGCTTCTGCAAAGCAATCATTCAGTTCTGACTGGCAATAGTCTGTTTTGCGATCAAACACCAAACTAAGTATGTCTGTGTATGCAACCGGGTTGTGCGTTGGAGATGATTTCAACTATGGGTTAAGAATCACAGCTTGCTCCTGCAATTTCATGGGTTTTCTACGAACATTTATGTCATAGGACACCAGAATCCTTCAAACATAAAAATAACATTTCATATCCCTCACTTCTTTGAGCATGGCTACTTTTCACCACCTTAGCTATGATATTTTCCCCATTTCACAATGCAAAAGCTGCTGAGACCAGAGATAAAATGGGCAGTAAAGAAAAAAATACTTAAAATTAGAGTAATTTAAATTAGTTTTCTTACTAAAATTTTCAGGTGTTATTGGGTTTAACTTTAACCATGAAACCTATAATCTGAGGAGAAGAAATTTTGGGGGTGGGAGGAGGTTAGGTTAAACCCTAACATTATATGCTCTAATGATAAGCAGACAAAAATATTTTTGCAAAGAAGTTACAGACTCTGGCACCTGTACGATCTCATTGATCACTGTTATAAGAAAAATACCGAAAAATGGTCTCAGAAAAGAACAGCAAAAATGGCTATTGGACTGGAAAGATTGATTTATGAGGAAAAATAAAACAAAATATGTATACCTTGCTTAAGTAGTGGTTGAGTGGATGCACAAATCTACACATTGTAGAAGGCTGTAACCATCAAGAAGGGAATTATTTAGCATAGTAAGGGGGTATAACTAGGAGTAATGGGATGAAGCTGAGTGGAAATTTAGGCTGCACATTATGGAAAATCTTCCTGACAGTGAGATTTATTAGCCTAATAATATACCTACAAAAGGAAAGTGACGGAAGCCTCATCAGTCGACATGTTTAAAACTAGACAGGACCAAAATTACTAAACATACAGGATACTTCTGCACAGGACGAAAATTGGACTAGATGACCTACAGATCTTTTCCATATCTGGATGCTGTGACTATATGAATCCTAGGCTGCATCTACACTTGGACCTAGGGGTGTGATTCCCAGCTCATGTAACGTACCCACCCGAGATCTGCTTGAGCTAGTGCACTGAAAATAGCAGTGTAGCTGTGGTAACACAGGCAGTATCTGCCCAAGTATGTTCCTGGGGTCAGGGAAGTACATACTCAGAACTTGGATGGGAGACCTTTAAGGCAACCCTAAGATGCATCAGGAAGTGGTGTTGGTGAGCAGGAGGTTCAACTCTTTACTTTGAATCAGTTCTCGGAACCAATTCACCAGCACGGTGTGAAGGGCTACTTCACAAACAGAGTCCTAAACTCACTAAATTCAAGAGTAATTCTAGTTTAGTTGACTGCATTCTGCATATCTTGGTCTTCCCGTTGTTGTTTTCCATCCCAAATTCAAACAGAACTTCTGTTGAAGTTAAAAAAAAATTAGGATGACTTTTTGTTCCCCTCTGTAATGAAGTGTTCACCCCACACTAACCTAGAAGGGATTAATGAGTCTGAGAAGGGGCCAATTAACTGGACAGGCCACAGCTGAGGTGAATTTGGTGGCCTAAATAATCCCCTGAATGATGATGATGGAATTCAGCTGAGAAAGAGCATGCAGGGCTCTTATAAAACCAGCAGAAGGGGGTTGCAGTGAGGGAGCCTGTAGTCACTCTCTGGATATCAGAGAGGGAAGGAAGGAAACCTAGGGGGAGAGGATATAGGAAAAGGCTCAGGGAAATGGCAGCAAAGTTTAGGAGGGAACAGATGTCAGCTGCTGATTAGAGGGTCCCTGATTTGGAACCTGGAGTAGAGGGCAGGCCCCGATTTCTCTACCAGCCACTGGGGAAGTGGCACTCTCTGGGCAGTGAATGGAGAAAATACCTGAGACAGTTTAAACAGAAGGACTTTGACATCCTGGAAGGGGAGGTCTATGATGATCTTATCAGAGGGCCAAGCCACTAAAGGAGAGCACCCCAAGCCACAGAGAGAGAGAGAGAGAGAGAGGTGGCAGGATGTGCAACGAGTGGCAGAAGAGGGCATTGAACCTGGAAAGAGCTAATCCCTAAAGCAACCAAGAGGAGGTGTCCGAGTGGTGAGCTGGCTCCGTGACCCCCTCTGAACCTCCTGTGTCCAGCTCGGAATGGAAGAGAAGCAACAGATGGGGGCCTGATCTAACTATAGGCAAAGTAGGCAGCTACCTACGGCAGCACATTTCTGGGCAGCTGCTTAGGGTGGCAGATTTGGCCTGGCCATTCCTCCATCATGACAGCAGGGTGGCTTAGCCAAATTTGAATGGTGCTGCAACCTAATTGATCAGGTTGAAATACCACTGACTTAAGTTTGTCCGTGACAGAGAAGCAGCCATGTTGCAACCTATGGTGGAGGGGCAGTTGGGCCAAATCTGCCATTGTGGACCTATGAGGAAGGAGGTGGCACACTGAAGTTTTGCCTACAGTGGCAGATTGTCTTCAGTGACCTCTGGTGACATACATTATAAGAGGCTGTTCTTTCTTGAAGTATTCCCAGCTAAATCAGAAACAGGAAAATGATAAAATCTCACAAAAAAATCCTTTCTCATGAGAGCCACAACTCAATTTTGCAGCCACAAGAGGACCAAAGAGTTCAGAAGAGGAAGCATCCAATTTTAGGGATTCTTCTCTGATTCACTTTTTAAAGGTTCTCGCCTCATTAAGCATACAATCCTGTACTACTAAAGGCAATGAAAATTTTACTATGGACTTCTAGAGAAACAGGATAGGGAGCCTAATTCCCTTATATTTGAGAGTTCAGTATATTTCATCCAGAACATAGTACTGTTGGCTGCTGTTTCTTGCGTTCTTGTGGCGTTACTTTGTTTCATATGCTTCACAGCATGCAATGTGGAACATTGCATAACACAACCAATATGGATCATTAACAAGAAGGCAGATGTGAGAATGTTGCTGATACAGACAAATAAGTTGATTTGTTCACTATTATTAGTGTATTTGCTGAGCAGTGTATATCTGATTTGAATAACAAGTCAACTACTGTCTAGAAAGTAAATAATAGATATTACCTGTGAACAGACTGTAATAAACATCCATATTTCTCTGCCAAATGTGTTACAATGCAGGCTAGAATTCTTCTAATCAGAGGTACTCTAGGAGGTTACATACAGTGTACTTCAGCACTCAGTTTTCTCCTGCATGAAACGGCTGCTGTTACTGAGAAAAACCAACCTGATCAATACAAGATGCTGCGGAGAAAGACTTAAAATAATCCAGTTTCAATAATAATCCCATTTTTGAGACTGTCTGTGGAAAATGCAATCAGTGACTACTGTATGTAGTAGCTTTCCCCTTTCAGAACTCCTGCTAAGCTTTGATCCTCCCAGCTGGCAATGTACTGCTCAGTATGAGAGAGCAGCTGAAAGAGGGAGCATGTTTCTTTCCTTTCGTAGATTTTAGAATCTCCCCCCCAATTCTTTTAAATCCTATTGAATGTGTGTACCCTAAAACACTGGAAGAACTTTCTCTGAATAGTGTCCAAGCTGTTGTTTCTTCTATCACTGAGATCTAGTTTTTGATGGTGAAAATTAGGATTATCGTGTCTTTGTCTTTTTTTGACCTGGGACTTTGATCTTTGTGAGCTGCTAATTGCTAGAGAAGAAATTTGGTAAGTTGGATCTGTGGAAGTCCCAAAGAACTCAGTGTTGCTACACAATGTTAGCCATTAGAGTTGTGTGATAGTGATGATTTTTTGTCATGCTAATTTCAAGTGGTTTCATTCCCCTGGGGATTTCAGTTTTTCATTGCATTCAGTGGTATTGACTATTCGAAAGTGGAAGACAGCTTAACTGAAAGTGATCATGAAATGGTAGAGTTCATGATTCTAAGGAATGGTAGGGGGGAAACAGCACAATAAAATAATGGATTTCAAGAAGGCAGACTTTAGCAAACTCAGGGAGATGGTAGGTAAGTTCCCATGGGAAGGAAGTCTAAGGGGAAAAACTGTTCAAGAGAGTTGGCAGTTTTTCAAAGCGACATTATTAAGGACACAAGAACAAGTATCCCACTGCATAGGAAAGATACAAGTATGGCAAGAGACCACCCTGGCTTAACCAGGAGATCGTCAATGATCTGAAAGTCAAAAAGGGGGAAACCAGGTCAAATTAAAAAAGGATGAATATAAACAAATAACACGAGTATGTAGGGACAAAATTAGAAAAACTAAGGCACAAAGGAAGATAAAACTAGGTAGAGACATAAAGGATAACAAGAAAACATTCTACAAATACATTGGAAGCCAGAGGAAGACCAAGGAGAGGGTAGGCTCATTACTCATTGTTGGGGGTGGGAGGGGACAATAATAGAAAATGTGGAAATGGCAGAAGTGCCAAAAGACTCTTTTGTTTGTTTTCACCAAAAAGGTTTGTAGCAATTGGTAAGGCTAAGATTTTTGTCATGGTTATTTTTAGTAAAAGTCACGGAGAGGTCATGGGCAATAAACAAAATTCATAGAAGTCCATGGCCTGTCCGTGACTTTTACTAAAAATAACTGTGACAAAATGGGGAGAGAGGGGGGTCCAGCACCCACTGTTGCTGTAGCTCTGAGGTCCTCCTCCTCCCGCTGTTTGCAACGGCTAGGAGCTCCAAGGTCTCCATGCCAGCACCACCAACCTGGGGCTGAAGTGGAAAATGTCATGGAGGTATCTGCAGGTTAAAGATTCCATGACCTCCACGACATAATCTTAGCTTTAGCGATTAGACATCTAACATAGTGAATGCCAATGAAATTGAGGTAGGATCAGAGGCTAAAATAGGGAAAGAACAAGTTAAAAATTACTTTAAAAAGTTAGATATCTTCAAGTCACTCAAAGAGCTGACTGAGGAAATATCTGAGCCATTAATGTCATGGAAGACGGGAAAAAGGCAAATATAGTGCTAATCTATAAAATGAGAAATCAGGACAACCTGGGGAATTACAGACCAGTCAACTTAACTTCAGTACCCTGAAAGATGATGGAGCAAATAATTAAGCAATCAATTTGCAAACACCTAGAAGATAATAAGGTGATAAGTAACAGTCAGCAAGGATTTGTCAAGAATAAATCATGTCAAACTACTTAATAGCTTTCTTTGACAGGGTAACATGCCTTGTGGAAAGGAGGGAAGCAGGAGATATGGTATATCTTGACTTTAGTAAGGCTTTTGATACTGTCTCATGTGGCCTCATAAACAAATTAGGGAACTACAACCTAATACAACTATAAAGTGGGTGCATAATTGGTTGGAAAACTGTTCCCAGAGAGTAGTTTTCAGTGGTTCACAGTCAAGCTGGACGGGCGTATCAAGTGGGATCCCACAGGGATCAGTTCTGAGTCTGGTTCTGTTCAATATCTTCATCAATGATTTAGATAATGGCATAGAGAGTACGCTTAGAGCATTTGCAGTCAATAAGCTGCAAGGGGTTGCAAGTGCTTTGGAGGCTAGGATTAAAATTCAAAATGATCTGGACAAACTGGAGAAATGGTCTGAAGTAAATAGGATGAAATTCAATAAGGACAAATGCAAAGTAATCCATTTAGGAAGGAACAATCAGTTGCACACATAGAAAATGGGAAATGACTGCCTAGGAAGGAGTACTGGAGAAAGGGATCTGGGGATCGTAGTGGATCACAAGCTAAATATGAGTCAACAGTGTAACACTGTTGCAAAAAAAAAAGCAAACATATTCTGGGATGTATCAGCATTACTGTTGTAAGCAAGACACGAGAAGCAATTCTTCCGCTCTACTCCATGCTTATTAGGCCTCAACTGGAGTATTGTGTCCAGTTCTGGGTGCCACATTTCAGGAAAGATGTGGACAAATTTGAGAAAGTCCAGAGAAGAACAACAAAATGATTAAAAGTCTAGAAAACATGACCTATGAAGGAAGATTGAAAAAAATTGTTTGTTTAGTCTGGAAAAGAGAAGAATGAGAGGGGACATGATAAAAGTTTTCAAGTACATAAAAGGTTGTTACAAAGAGAAGGGAGAAAATGTGTTCTTCTTAACCTCTGAGGATGGAACAGGAAGTAATGGGTTTAAATTGCAGCAAGGGAGGTTTAGGTTGGACACTAGGAAAAACTTCCTGTCAGGGTGGCTAAGCACTGGAATAAATTGCCTTAGGGAGATTATGGAATCTCCATCATTGGAGATTTTTAAGAGGAGATTAGACAAACACCTGTCAGGGATGGTCTAGAATAGTGGTTCTCAACCATGGGTATACGTACTCCTGGGGATACGTAGAGGTCTTCAGGGGTACAGGAACTCATCTAGATATTTGCCAAGTTTTACAACAGGCTACATGAAAAAGCACTAGTGAAATCAGTACAAACTCAAATTTCATAGTGACTTGTTTATACTTCTCTGTATACTATACATTGAAATGTAAGTACAATATTTATATTCCAATTGATTTACTTTATAATTGTATGGTAAAAATGAGAAAGTAAGCCATTTTTCAGTAATAGTGTGCTGTGACACTTTTTTTTTTTAATGTCTGATTTTGTAAAGTAGTTTTTACACCAGGTGAAACTCAGGGTACACAACACAAATCAGACTCCTGAAAGGGGTACAGTCATCTGGAAAGGTTGAGAGCCACTGGTCTAGATATTACTTAGTCCTGCCATGAGTTCAGAGGACTGGACTAGATGAGCTGTCAAGGTTCCTTCCAGTCCTATGATTCTATGATTCTCTTTCTCTCATTGAAGAATGTTAAAATCCCCAAAAGCTTCACCAGCTTCAAATTTCAGCTTGTGAAATTTTCAAGCAGAAGTGACCTAGGTTTGGGGTTTTTAAAAATTATTTTTAACATAAGGTATTTTGGCACAGATACAAATTTACAAAGTGTGCCAAACAGAATATGGAGACAAACTCACCGTTGCGCACCATTTGGTCAGCAGTGGCCTCTTGGTCCAAAAACCTAGAATCAGGAGACGGAGCAGGTCAGCAGGTCATCTACCTCCTCCTGCAGCCTGTTTAACAGAGTACATGGAGGGTTTTTTATAAACTACACGTACACATTTCTCAGAGGATGAGAGAGAGAGAAGGAACCACATGTGACCAATATTAGTTACTTTGCTTAATGTACTACTGGAAGGCTCTCAGATACTCGGATGATAATGGGGGGTGTACTGTACAGAATAGTGTACTATGCTGTTGTATGCTGCAGCTGCTGCTTCAGTACTTGACCTTCTTTTTCTTGTTTTTCTCTTCTGATGATGGCTCTCTGACAACCAGGCATTCCTGTATCTGACAGGTGGACCATCTGTGTTGTGTAAGGTGAACCATCTTTCCCACACACCTCTTCCAGTCAGCAGATTAGAACATCAGGATATAGTGCCAACATTTTTGTCAGCTTGGCATTTAGCACGGTGGGTGTGGGGAGGAATGAAGAGGGATTCAATTCAGGCATATAGGCATGGCATAGAGTTTAGATGGGAAACCATATGAGCAATTCCGCATACAGAACGCAGCGACAATGTATAAAGGCAGCAACAGATCATTGTCCTTGTCCCCACTATGTTAATGCAAGCACTCCTGACTCTGCTGAGGGTTACTGACAATAAGCAAGCCTTATCTGCTGCTGATTGATGCCACATTTTAAGTGCTTTTATTTTCAAATAGGCTATTTCACGCAGTTCTACTGCCGTAGTGCTGACCCAGTTATAGGCCTTCTATGTCACTGCCCTACTCTTGCTAACTTTCCATCTTACACAGAGCTTTAGGTATTCTGTCGATGCCTCTGTGTCTCTAACACTGATATAGCAAAACTGTAGTAGCTAGAGCTGCAGCAGATGGAATGCGTATCCTGGGATGAATATATAGATGGATACAGATCAGTCGACACATCCGTACGAATTACATTTTACCGTTTTGTGTGGTACAGACACCCTGCGGGTTGTTGGTAAGGCTCTTGGATGTCATGTAGGACTCTCACTAGCCTTGTAAAAATCTGTTTTCTCTATAAATATGCTGTACACCCTCACGTGCACACAGACAAAGGGAGAGACAATTTGTGTGTGAGAGGATATATGAGTGTGATAGAGAAGTCCGATTAGCATGATTGCATTAATCAGGAGTGGTAAAGCCATTAGTGAGTTATCTGAACCTTTTTACTACATCCACATCATCATAATTCTGTATATATCACATATGTTACAGAAAAACTATATTAGAAATGTTTTAGCAAGTTTTGAAAGCAGTTCTTTGTATATCTCGGTCTTCTTGTAAAACCAGACTTCCTTGGTTACCATGGGAAGCCTGGGGGGGGGGGGGGGGGGGAAATAGCAGTGAATATATTTTTTAAAGAATCCTATTAAATTTATTCTAAAATCTGTCCCTTTTATTGTCTTATACTGTAGATTGTAAGATCCTTTCCGTGTATATGGGCAGGTCAACACTTAAAACGCTGTAGGACCACAGCTGCACCACTGCATCTGTGCCGCAGTAGCGCTTCAGTGAAGACAACTACCTACGCTGATGGGAGGGCTTCTTCCAGCGTAGTCAGTCTGCCTCCCTGTCGATGGGAGAGCTCTCCTGTTGACTTAACGCTGTCTATCACTGGGGGTTAGGTTGGTTTAACTGCATCCCTCAGGGGTGTGGATTTTTCACACCCATGAGTGATGTTGTTATGCTGACCTAATTTCCTAGTGTAGACGTGGCCTGTGTATGTACACACATGTGTGCTTAGCACAATGGGGCCTCAGTCTTTAGTTGGGTCCACAAGGTTCTTGTAATGCAAATAATAAAAATCACTAGAGCTGGCCAAAAATGTGTGTGTTTAAATAGAAAAAGGCTTTCTGATGTAATGGAAATTTTCCTGGGAAAAAAGTCACGGTTTTTTGGTATCGCTTCTGCCCCCCACCCCCTCATCTTTTTTTCTTGTTGTTTGTTTCTGAGTAGAAAATACTTGGAAGGGGTGGAGGGTTTGGCAAAGAACTGAAATATTCATAAGAAAAATGCTCAATGAAAATTAAAATATTTTGGTTTTTGTCAACCTTTTCCTGGGAAAAAATACATTTCCTGACTACCTATAATAATAATAATGGTGCAGTATTGTCCATTTGGGGGGATCTTGGATTCGTGTAATTTGGGGGGAGGTGGAAAGAAATAATCCCTGGTGTATTACTTTTATTTTATTAACAGGTGGCTGTTGGAGGTTCTCAGAACTCTGAAATCTTAGAAACAGTCGTGGCACAGACAAATTAGTGAGAGAGGCAGGCTAAAGTTCATCTTAAATGCAATCTGCCACATGGCTGTGTAATTTGTCACATGAATATGTGTATGTCTGCAATTTTTAGGAAACTATTGTGTACTGTACAAATACAGAAGAAAAAGATACCTCTGTCCAATGAGCTATACACTAGGGGTGCATGGCACTGTACAAAAACATTGTCCCTGGGGTAGGAAGTTTATAACCTAGTCTAGAAAGATATGATTATGCATTACAGAAATAATGAAGTGCAAAGACATATGGGGCATTGTGAGTGGGCAATAAAATCTTTAAAGGAACTTATTTCAGCCAATATTGGGTTTTGTGTTTTAAATTCTAGCCTGCTGGTACTGTCAGAGTGGAATTGGGAGTTTTCCATTAAATATTGATTTTTCCCAGTATCTCACAATTACAGCAACACCTGTGCTAAATAACTTTTTGCTGATAGGCTGTGGAGATTTCATGTTCAATGTATCTCCCTCAGAGGTCTTATTTCTTATCCATGGGAAGAATGGTCTAATAATTCCACAATGGGCTACAGTCTGACAAAGACTGAATTTCAAGGCGGGGTGTATTTGGAGTGTGGGGGGAGCCAGTTATACTGTCTTTGTAGATGCACCTTAGTTTCTTTAGCTGTGCCTGCATATCTGTCTTGGTCTTTTATACTGCGCTCTTTGCTATGCATTGAAGTACCACATATGCCACTTTGGTTTCTACATTCCTATTAAGCATACTGTGTTTAAAATAGGAGAGAATGGGTTTTAAAGATGCCTCAGGTCTACAACTACGGTAGGAGAGCAAAGAGAAGCAGTGTTTCTATTCTGAGGTTATGAAAATAGGGAGGTCTAAAATGAAGAGGTTGACAAACAGACTCTTAAGTTTGACAAGCGCCACCAGGTGCTGCTGCTGTGCAAACTAGAAAGGCAGGAATAAAATTAAAAGATCATGTAAGACAAAAATGTACACACTCCCCCAAAATTGCCTTTGCAGAACAACTTTCATCCAAGGATCACAAAATCCTTTATAAGCACTCATCAATTAATCACTCTTCACAGCACCCCTGTGAGACAGGTAAGTAATATCATCAGACTCATTATACAGTGATAGAGAGGTCAGGTGATCTGCCCAAGGTCACATAGCAAAGCAGTGATGGTGGTAAGCATAGAATCCAGGTATCCTGAATCCACTTCCCTCTTGAAACTACTGAACCAACTGTGTGTCTTTGTACTGAGCCTCTCACATTGCCCGCACAGATCACAATGCAGGATCAGGGCCTAAGAGACTGCTAACAAGCCATGAAAGCCTGGTTGGGGATGGTGAGAACAATGCTTCTTTGCCAACAATGTGTTCAACGCATGCTCCACTGTAGACTATTCTATCTTTTGCTAAGGGCCAAACTGACACCAGGTTTACCCAGGACTGGGGAGGCAGAAAGCTACCTCATCTCCCCGGGAGAGGGAAGTTCTGTTTTAGCATACCTCAAGCTTCAGACCATAATACTTATATGTGCTCAGAAAAGTTACCAAGCACTTTTGAGGTGACCCAATAGTGGCAGGAAGTTTTAAGAACAACATTCTGAGGAAACAATCCTGAATGCTGTAGGAGGTAAGTACATATAGATCTAGCAGCTTTCCTGGTATATAGGAACACACTGTGCCTCTCACCAATTGACAAGGAGAATTTTTTTCCTCCAAACCATAGATTCAGAGAGTAGTCCAAGGGTATGACAACGTGTTCTTCCAATGTGTTAAGATTGATTGTTTTATTTGCAACAAACTGTTAATGCACCTTCAAATAAAGGCTTTTTAAAAAAAATACAAAGTAACATAAGCTATGCGAATGCAGGGAACATACGATAATGCCACAGCTCTTCTGAAGGTTTCCATATTGGTTTGAATTGCTCTCTAGTTTGGAAACTCTCTGAGATTTGCAAGAACACATTTATTTTGGGAAGACCTCAGAAACGGCAAAGGAGAAGAAACTAACTTTTAGCCTAACACTTCCAACCAGAGCCCATACCGAACCTCATAGCAAATTCCAAAAGGTTCCTGTAAAACAAAGATTTAAGAGCTGTGCTTTTCCCTTAGCTTGTCTTGGGGTGCCATATTTTTTGTGTTACCGGTCAATATATTGTGTTGTGGAAAATTAAATTATTTATTTATTTGTAGATAATAGAGCTGGAATCCAGAATTTCAGTGACTTTATTTTTAAATATTTGTTTTTAAAGCACCTACCTATTTGGCTCCTGGGATCAGACATGGCCTTATAGACAAGAAACCTATATCTATCTGTTTTTGTTCCCCAGTCTGGGTCTCTTCTGAGTAATTCTAAAGTACTCTTGAGAGTTTTTGATTGCTGATACTATGAACCAAGAATGAGTTGTTCTTAGCATCCCCAAACAGAGAACCACAGGACATGGATAATGTTCAGAAAAGCTTGAGAGCAGTTAAATGTGCTGTAAAGCTCCCTCCACTTCATTGATGGTTTATAATTTATTTATATTTAGCATTTAAAACAACTTTCTTGACAGAATATTTCTGCATGCATTTGTAATACAGCACATTATAAACTGAGTGGAATATTGAGAGATATTTCAGTCTAACTAATGTACAGGAGATTAATTCTCTTATAATCCACTGTATGGACTACCTGAAATTGTTACCCTTAAAAATCATATCCCTATAATTATTTAGGGTTATTTTTGTTTATTTTAATTTTCAGTTTAATACTTTTCATGTCTAGAACATCTTTTCATGCAGCTATCTCCAAGATCTTTACTATCATTAGGTGATTTTCTATCACTGTTTTGAGTGAGGGATACATAATAATATGTAGCTCTTATACAGCACAAAGGATCATTCCACCTACCACAGAAGAAATATTAGGTTGGAATGAAGTAGCTGATTAGTAGACACTTGACTAGAACATGCATAGAATATGAAGTGAAAAGTACTGTATACAGTGAAACTATAGGGGAAATTTACATAGGCAAAATGTGGTTAGCCAAACCGTAATCTGGCTGAGATGTGAGATGTCAGAGTTAACAGCCTACTCTTATGAAAAGTATCATGGGAACTTTAATAAACTCAAGTAGTTGAGCTATTATGTTCAAAAGATAGTATCTTCAAGTGCACAGTGTCTCCCCCTAGCAACATGCTGGGATAGTGGTTAAGTACTGACTCAAGGGGAGTGTATTCCCACCTGCTGAATCGCCAACACCAGTTCCTGCAGAACTTAGGTATTCTCTGAAGGTTTTCCATCAACTGCTAACCAAGCTTGGCTTGGGAGATCTGAGAGGATCCTAACATCTGGTGCAACATCTGCAGAATAAAGCCCTTAAGACAGCCCCAGGCTGTCTACTCATCCTCACTGGTCATTACTCCATAGGAAGTACCTAATGCCTCAATCTACTTAATTCTATAGTAGACTGAGTAAATAGTACAGTCATCTAAAACATCTGGTGGGTGTTTCTTTCGTGGGCTGCCTCTATTATATCCTGCCAACTTCATCAGAGTCATGATGCAGGTTTGTTTCTTCCCCAAATCCTCCTCTGTACCATAGCATATTTACAGGTGTATGTCTCTCCTGGTATTCCTACCTGCTGGTGCTTTCTTGCTAGTTTTTTGTTTGAGCTATGTTGGTTTTGTGTGTTAATTCTGCAGAATTCTGATCATATGTATTAGGGAGATCTGTGTGGTGTTTAATAAAAAAAATTTCAGCAATGGCAAAAATAATACTAGTTGATGTAGCTATTTTCGTACATAAAACACGAGCATGGACTTCACTTAATTTGAGTATTAGCAATGGTTGTCTCTTTTTCTTAGCTTATGTAAACCACAAAAGAGAGAGAGAGAGACCCACTTAAAGAGAAGTGCCTCAAGGTGGGAAAAAGATACTTATTACTTCCTGTGAGCCTACTCTTCTGATTTGGAGACTGTAGATGTGCAATTCTGGACACACAGTTCTCTCACTTATGTGTTCAAGTGTGAAATGTTGAACCGGTGTGTGTGTTTCTCACTTTACTTAAGAGATACATATTTTCAGTTCTCTTGGCTCAGCAGAGCGAACATAGCGATGGGAGAATGATCTGGATGCTATTCTGCTTCATGCAACACCAACACAATTATGAGCTTAATTCTGATTGCAGAATTTTTTTTACTGGTGATGGTGTAATTGCCTGCAAGAGGACAGCTCTTTTCAGATTACTTTGCATAGCTCTAAATGACTACACAAGATACAGAGCAATAGATAATCATGTTTTTGAGCTAGGTTTGTCACTCTTCCGTTGCATTCACACAACTGTTTGCATTTAATTTCCCTAGAATAGGGGAGAGGAAGGGGAGGGATGATAAATTGTGACATACTTAACAAACTCATCCTGAATACAGGAAACTTTATTTGAGGCATCTTTAACAAATACACCTTAGCAAAGTTGTGCATATCTGTGCTGACCAATGTTTGAAACTGTTCCAGAATTAAAAACACTTGTGCTGGGGGGGGGGGGGGAGAAAAAGAACAACCAAAAGAAAAAGTTTTATTGTGTGTACAGATCTTCAGCCATAAGTTTTAGATGCGTGTTTTACTGATTTTTTTTTCAAGCTTGAGTTGATTTCCTTCCTCAGTGAGGACTAGAAAACAGGTTTGAAACTTCAAGTTTCATATATTTGGGAGTTATTCAGAATTTATGTGTATTCCCCTCCCACCTGAATCATATAACTCAAAAATGGCTAATCTGCTTGGCTCAGACTTGTCAAATAAGAAACAGAGTTCAGACATGCAACTGTAATGTTAACCTGCTTTGGGGAGTGCAGAAACTCTAGGCAAAAGGCCTCCAACCCAGCACCTGAAGGATAAGCGATTGACGTTGAAATAGCTTATTTTTTATTGACATTTCATTAAGCAAAACATGACATGCTAAAGAAAGCACAAGATATACACATATCCCCGTTCCCACCCACAAATCTATTTCTGTACAATATCTTTGCTCTGTATATCTACACTATCTTACTAATGCATCCCTTTGTGGTGGCATCTATGCACTAACAACGTTAGGGCAGAGCATCAATCTCTTTAAAGGACTCTAACCTCCTTCCCTGGCCTTTTACTTTGTCATTAGTCTACTTAAAATGGTTTGTTTTAAAAAATATGTTTAATTATTTATATTATTTTCAGTGTTGGAAAGTTTCTGAGTAGTTTCTTTAGCAAAGTGCTGCTGGGGCCATCCTTTAGGGCTGTTACTACAGGAGAAGACTTTGCCAAGGTAGACTTGTGTATTGCTCTGTTCTGTAGCCACCCTGATTTCTGGTGGAAGGTTGTTCCACAGTTCCAGGTTCTCTACCAAAAAAAAGCTCCTGTGAGCTTCGCTTGGGACTCTGCCAGCTCTTGGGTCCTATTGCTATGGTATGCTGGAATGAATAAAGAATTGGGCAGTCCCTGAAATAGCCAGCACCCAACCCCTTATGTTTAGACTCTGCACACTCATGCAGGTGCCATTACAGGACTGGGGCCTATATTAGGTGAGACAAACAAAAAGACCAGCTGCTGGAGACACTCATGGAAGGGAAAGCGCATGCAGGCTATTGATTGTGGGAAGAAGGACTCCTGAGAGAGGAGGCATTCATTAAGATGGCTCCTTTGATACACAATTGGCAGTTGCATTCTCCTTCCCAATCACCCCTAATTTGTGGGGCTCAAGCATTGGTCATAAATTTGGTTTGCTTCAAACTGTGGGTCACTTCATTATAAATGCTGGCTTTTTGCTGCTACTTTGAATGGGTGGGCAGGATGGAAAGGAAAAGAAGAAAATCCTTCAGCCATAATCTCATATAAGAATGTCTATATGAGATGTTACGGTCAGTAATTTCTTGCTAGATTTCTGTTAGTGTAACTGGGTACACTGCAGTAGAAAAGTAGTTGACTGCATAGCAGATATAGCACACCTGAAGGATCTGAAAACAGGAACGTAGTTGATCGTTTATAAATCAAAATGTTTACCTATAAAGTGGTGCTTTAGAATAGCACTTAAATATCACAGGCCAGACTCATTCCTGATGCCACTCCATTGACTTCAGGGCAGATAATCCAGAGATGTATCTGGCTTCTCTGTATACAAGGCTATCTGGAGGAAAGGAATGTTTTATGTTTAACCATTAACAAGGTTTGTGACTTGGTTTTAGAGTATATTTTATATGTTGTCCTCTCTGACATACACTTTGAATTATTCTTAATAAATTCAAATAGGAGCAAGTATTTTGGAGTGTTAGGAACTGAAATATAAGTTATAGCCCTGATCTGTGCCAACCTTTGCAGGTCTTGACAGCCTAGAATTGGAAGTGGCTGATGGAGACCTCCAATGTAAAATAAAGAGTTAGGGATTTAATTAAAAATGCCTATAATTTTATATCTTTAATGTATTACATACATTATTCACCACATTTTGTTCGGTGTAGTAGATATTTTTATGTATCTTTTCCACAGAGGCCCCATGCTCTTTTTCTCCACTAGTATCAGAAGATGGGTATAGATGTTTTTTATCATCCTAAGATAAGCATAAATGGCTTTATATTCCACTTATATATTTTTATATTCCACTTAGTCCTGAAGTAGCTTCTAGTACCTCCATTCAACAACCAATATAATCATTAGCATGCTAGAGATCTGAACAATCAGTTTTCGTTCTTTGAGGTCTCTGCTAGTACCATGTACTTTTCTCTCTGGTGATGTATTTGTGTTGCAGTGCACGTGAAAAATTCCAGGTTTGAAAACCATGGACTTTTAAGTCCTCTAATTATCCAGAGAAAAAAATGAGCATTAACAGCTGCAGTTTTAGCTTTCCTATACTGTCCTGCTAATCTTTGTCACTGCTGACCTGGAGATACCATCCCTAAGTGTGAGTCCATCTCCATGATCCAGTTGATCCTCTGTCTCTCTGCTGAGATGGTCCACAAGTGTGCCAGTTGTTGGGGCTGGCTCTAGTGAAGTAAATCCTTGTTCTAGAAACAAGGAACTTGAATGACAGGAGTGACTGATTTCACAACACTCTCTGAAAAGCCTTAAAGTGGTAACTGTCAACCCAAGGCAGATTTGAATTTGTAACAAGCTCCATATCCCATTATCAGTTCTATTTCGTAAAGTAATAAAATGAGGGTAAGGTCGGATAGTGTCAGGGTCATAAAATTTCTGGGGCGTAAACATTTTCAGCCACTCATAAGTCAGCAATGCAAAAAGGACTTTAAAGCTGCCTTAAGACAGCAGCTGAGAATCCCCCTGTTGTAGGAGAATCCTTAACTGACATAGGTCTGCCATAACCTATATTCCCCAGTCACTGGAATTTGAGGTACTCCAAAAAGGAGCAGAGGGGCTTCCTGGGATATTATCCATTGGCACAAGTTAAAGCAGCCCTAAGACTTTGGTTTGTCTCCCAAGTGTTGGGGTTGGGTGGAAAGATGGTGTAAAGCCACCTCTGCCCCTAGGCCCTCCCAAGGGGTTGACAAGCATTAATCTGGTATACTTGGGGTTCTAGCCCTCTCTTCTGGTTTCCTGCCTCCTTCCCCCATTGGCTCAGGTCCAGGATATGTGCTCTCTGTAATCTCTTTACTTGTTCCTTACAGAACTGCACGGAGCATCTCAGTTTGCCTGGGCTAAAGTCACCGCAGCATTTGACTTCCTCCCTTTCCCAGCTCCCGGCATGTTTTGGCAGCAGCGTGACTGAAGGATGAGTACAGTCTAATTAACTCAGCTGGAACTGCTGCTCAATAGAGCTGCCACTACTTTTACCTTGTGCACCTTTTGTGTGGAGGTAAGCTATGCCTACAAGTATAACTTGCCTTCAGAAATGCTGAAGCTAATAACATCCACCTTTGGTATCATTCCCGCTAAATTATGCTGTCATTCTAGCATATTCATACTGATGTCATTCTGCTACAATGTAAGGAGATCCATTTATTATGAACAGATCCTTCTGTACACACCAATTATTTTCACATAGGATGGATTGGAAGCAGGTCCCATTATTATACCCCAGTCAACCCGTCAAGTCTATAAACAAAATCTTTCACTTTCTTATTACCTATTTTCCTTCCATCTATAATTCTTTGCATGTTTATCAGAGTTGCGTGTGTTTTAATCCATCATTTTTCAAGCCCCAGTGCCCTAAAACTGTGGATATTTTTCATGAGCTTTCCAAATGCCCTTCCTGTTTTCTTTTGCTGGCAGCCAGAGAGAATAAGCCATCATTAACGGCAGCAAACACCAGGCACAAATGATATCACTAATGAGCAGATATGCTTGTCTCTCTAGAAGCCTATGATGGTTTCCGCAGCCATTACTGGGAAGGAAGTGCCGTGGTTATTCCCAGGCACATCTCTTTATTCTATTGCTCTAGTAGCTGCAGTCTGTCTGTCTCCCTTGGTATTCAGTTTCTATCCGTTCACATACAGAAGATTAATTTTATAGGATCAATGCTGTCTCCATCAGTGAAAGGTCTAGCTCTTTCTAAGTGTGCTGTCCTGCACCACTTCATTTTTCATTACATTGGTGGTACTAGCTTCAGCCACTTTCTGCACACAGTCCATGCTTTCTTTGTCAGCAAACTCGAGTCACTTATTGAAATCCACTTGGCACTTCATGCAGTCACGTGAGTTTCGCGACATGGAATTTTGCAAACCATGTCAGACCCTGTGGTCTGGGTGCTCAGTAACAAAAGGCTCTGCAGATGTTAGCCTATGGAAGCTCCATGAGTCTCTGCAATTGTGCAGGCTAGTTAAGACTGTGTTGATATTTGGTGTAGGACCATATTGATTTAACTGTTGCGAAGAAGGCCATTGCCGCTAGCAGGGTTCCTAGTCCAAAGGATTTTTTGTATGAGAACGGTGTTAGTCTGTTACGTGTATAATAATGTAGAATAAGATTCTGTTTCACTGAGTAGTCCAGAAAGTGTCCTGACTTCTTTTTGATCCAAAACAGCCCATTCCAAACACTTTTTGAATGGGCTGTTAGGAGAAAAATGAATGGATGCCAACCAGGATTATTATTTCCAAGTGTATCCCATTTACAGTATGCCCATGGTTCCCATCCCCAGCCCCGCTCTGCCCACTATGTGACGAACATGCTGGGAGTGCCTTAGTGAAGTGATTCAGGATGCTGGGACTTGAACTAATCCTCTTTATGCCAGGGAAAAGGTCCGGAGTAGTGTAAAGGGGCCCTAAAAGACCTGGATTAGGCCAGGTGTGGATTTCCCCAGTACAGTATTGTAGAGATTAGCCACAGTCCACATTCATCAAGAAAACCGTACTGGGGCTCTGCTAGCAACAACCTGATTTATAAATGGCTCGAGCTAGAGCAATTACTCTCCCAGTGTGGGCAGAGCTTATATAATATGTGGGTGAAAGATGCCCCTCGGGAGGCATTATTGGATGTTCCAAACTGCCCCCTTTCTGCAGAATAAAGTCCCCATTCTGGACAATGCCTAGAATTTATGTGAACTGAACTGAGTCGAGTTCTCCAATGAGCATGTCTAGAAAATCCACCTGACATTTTAATGCAAGCAGTGGGTTAAACTCTGGGCTGACCACTTATCAGTTAGGTGAAAAACTTTGGAGGCTGCCACAGCCTGATGTTTTCTGCTGGGCACTTTCCTGAATGACAGGTTCTTTCTTGACATGAGCCAAGGGGATTCTTCTTTGTCTTAAACAAGGCTTTATTTGCCCAGGTACTCATGGGGAATGTGGAGATCAGTAATCGGTGCAATGACTCTCCATGGCTAGTCTCAGGAACAGATGTATATGCTTGAGAAGAGAAACAAAGTACAAAATTCTTCGATAAAAAAGAGAGTGCTAACCATTGAGAGCATTCTCTTCCCTTCTCCTCTTGCATTACCCCCATTTTTAGGACATAACATTTTTAATTTTTTTCATCCTTGTATAACGTGTTTGAGATGAGCCAAAATTGGAATCTTGACTTTGAACCCTTTGAGTTTTGGAGTGGGTTTGGATTCAAATTCCCAGATCCTAGCCTGGCACTCTAGTTTGGTTCTGGGTTGGCTGCAAATCTGAAAGGGGTCTTTCTTCACTTCTGACCCAAGATGGGGGAAATCTTGTGAATACAACTCATGAGATCTCATTGCCATCGAAACAGAGCCAGAACACTACATCTGGTTCAACCTTGAACCTGAAACCAGAATGCTAGCTTGACCCTGATCAACGTCTGTTCCTGACCACTGCCTCCCCATCCCAACTCTGGTTCTCTCACATGTATTTCCATTATACTAGTAATGGAAACTGCTCTGAAAATGGCTACTCTTATAAAAGTTCCATCTATTCTGATTTAACTTTACAGACAACACTCCAAGGAATGACAGTTTTTATTTAGCTATTTATTAAATCCCTAGAGCCTCCCGGGACTGGTCTTCAAGCCAACCCAATCCTCCCAACTTTCCTGTTAACAGTCACATGAGAGTTCCCTCAGATGCATCTACTATAGTTCCCCTACACCGCCCAGGTACAACATAAGAGAGGGGGGTGGGTGGTTCAGTGTGGAGAGAATCAGGCTTTTGTATGGCTCAGCCCCTTTGGGAATCAGGCCACTTTTATGTAGGGGCCTAAATATGAATTTAGGAGCCTAACTGTAAGCACCCAGGTTTAAAAACAGTTACTCTACTGTAACCCACCCCCATCAACCTGACACTTAACTCTTGACTACAGCTGGTCAGGAATTTTTTGGCAGAATGTTTTTTCATTGGAAAATGGCAATGTGTTGAGAGCCAAACTTTTTCCTCTGCCCGATTCTTGCTGTCTGGCAAGCCCTACAATGGATTTGAAGAGAGACTCCAAGGACTCTGTAATTCCCCTGGGAAAATCTCCCCCACTCTGGGTAGCTGGCTCTTTCTTGTCTAGATTTCAAATCTGGTTCCCCTGAATGCTAGTTCAGGTAACCTTGATGGTTGAAATCCTCAACTAGTATAAGTATGGCACTTTCAACTAAAATTTCTTTCAAAAAATCATTTTCTTTCAATCCAAAAATTAAATAAAAATAACGGTTTGGCATTTATAACTATTTCTGTCTAATCTATATTTCGAAAAGCTTTTTAGCCATTGAATTTTTCAGGATGACGGATCTGTCATTTCTCGTCTAAATGAAAAACAATTATGTAGCTCAGTGATTATAAAAAGGGGGACAATTTAATAATGCAAATCTCTGTGCTCACTGATTTGTATCCTTGCCGCCTCTTCTTTGTCCTTGAATCTTTTGACATGTCTGACTGTCATTTAATTAGCGGCCATCTTCATTTCCCTCCCCCATTTGTAAGTTATAAATATATATATATAGTTCATAGTAGTAAATTTACCTGTTAATTTTACAGATGTGAGGCAGCTGAGTAAAAGGGACAAACAAGTTAATCTACGTGCAAGAACAATTAAAAGTGCATAAAGTGAGTTTGAAAACATTTATATCATGCAGCGTAACCTACAGAATTGCAATCCTTCTGGCTCTGCATTATTTATTACTTCCTGTTCCTACAGTGCAAACTGTGGTGTTTATTACTTTTCAGGACATGATTTATCGGGATGACTGATGAACCACAGTATATGCAGAATGCCAACTTCTCAATTTATTGGATTGCAAAATAAAAGTCTTAACTAAAGAAGGGCCAAGCAGGTTCAGAGAAGATAGGCCATAACTTGGAAAGAGGGGAGATCATCCCATGCTATGCCATTCAGACCACAAGAAGCCTGGGGCTCAGCATTAAAGCAATGAAGCATCAGCTCATTTTGAACCAGAGCAGCTTGCCTGGGCATCTGCATAGTTAACTAAGACCATTATAGTTCTGTCCCACCATATAGTCTCTAATTTGGTTGTTCCAAAATCTTGGAGTAATGTGGCCTCCTCAGTTTACACAGGTGGAGAGCCCTAATCCCATGGAAGATCAAACATGTTATCTTATCCCCTACCACTGTGTAAGGCTACTTCTCTTTCCCTCCATGTCTGCCCCATGCAAGCTCTGCTGTATGCGACTGAGAATGAGGTGTGATTAGCCAGATATAGAGAGAAATCAGGGGGCCATCTACACTATAAGAATACAGAATAGGCTGCAGTTTCTGACATAAGTTCCTACTGGTTTGATCAACAGCCACTCCCTTCTCTTTGACAGGCTGTCATCAGCCATCTTTGTTGAGCAGCAACATTGCAGGCCATGCTGTCGTTGCTGCAGGTGTCCTAGCGAGCAGTACAGAAAGACTCCATGTGTTCTCATAGACTTTGTCCCAAGGTGAGTTTTAGTGACCTTAACTACTGTGAAGTCCCACCAGACCCACCACTCTGCAGGCAAGATGTGGTGGACCATTGGGAATGCTGAATAGAGCAGTACAGATAATTAATTTTGCGCTTCACTGGCAATTCAGGAAAAAAATGTTTCTGGTCAAACTGAAAATGAAACTTTTGGAAATTTAGCTGAATTGAAAAGTTGAAAAAATATTGGGGTTGAACAACATGTTTACATTAACCCAAAATGTAATATTTTGGTTTAATTTAGAGCATTTTTCATTGCTGTTTAATAAAGCTAAAGAAAATTTTGAAATGAAAACTTGCTTTGAATTGAAAAATCAAAATGTTTTGATTTTTGGAATTTTTTTAACGTTTTTTTCCAACTGAAACAATTTGGTGAAACCGACACAAATTAACAAAATGTTTCAGTGTTAACAAATCTGTATTTTTCACTGAAAAAGAGAGTAGTATGAAAAATTTCTCCCACCTCTACTGCTGAAGATGCAGTATGACAAGTTGAAAAATAGAATGTAAAACTCACGAAACTTTCATTTTTTTCCCATTAAAATTTGAAATTGGTTAAATGTTTCATCCAAATTTGAATTTTGAAACTTTTTTAAACCAGCTGTATCATTGGCTGAAAAATTTAATTTGATTTTAGCAAAAATTGCATAGCACTTTTCCATTAAAATGTCAAATGTCAATGAAATATTTTGTCAAAATTTGGAATTTTAACATTTTTGGCCTGCTCTATTGCACCACTTTCCGCATAAGCTTTCCCTCCTGTATGCGTTTTCCATGGACAATGACAATATATATTTTCAGTGTAACCCTTCTGCCAAGTGGAGTCGGCAGCAACAAGGGCTGGGTTCAATGTCTAGGGGTTTGTCTATGAACAACACAAAGTAGAACCAGCTCAAGCCCCCACCTAGTAATCTAGGAATATTAACTATCACCCCCGGTGCCTCTGAGAGGCAATACTTCCCCTCTTGCAAGTACTGAGTCTGTGTACAGCAAAATACAACTTTTAGGAAAAGGGGACCCAGCATTAATTTGGTAAAACACCACAACCACAATTCAAAAGCAGGTGACCATAGGCAAATACCCTCCCTACAGAGCGTTGGGCGGTATCCTTTGGTTCAGTTTCTCACCGTGCATTGCGAAAGTCCGACAAACGAAAGTTTCTTAACACACCACTCTCCTCTCCCTCTTCTGCACCCCACTCACAGTGTGTGGGCCTTGGTTAGCAAAGACCCAGAGTTCAGAGGTGTGTTCATGGGGGTTCACCTCCCGCCTCCCTCCCCCCCCCCCCAGGTGGGGAATGTTGAACAATGCCTCTGCTGTTGCCACCTTTGCTATGGGCTCACAGCTGCTGCTGTGTCATTGCCACTGTTTCTCTGCCCCTGTTATCTCTCTGCTGCTGCTGCTGGCGTTGGTGTTTCTCTCCTGCTGCTGTCTCTCTGTCCTTGCCCTCAGCAGGTCACATTCTGAGGTTTTACGACTTCCCCGAGCGCTTAGTGATTTCAGCTGGCACTTTCTGTGTTCTTTCGCTGCAACACTGTCCCCACACAAGGTCGGTGGCTTAGCCCCTAGATCGGCTCAGCAGTGATGTCAACTCCATGACTCACCAACTCGAAACACGGACTCTCAGTTGAGTCTAATCAGCTCACTGGAGGGGGCAGCTCAAATGGTGTCTAGGAGTCCACACCACTAGGTAGAAAATCTGTCTGCACCCACTCTCCCCCTCACTGGGATTTGGCATCCCTACCCCCCGCTTAGCAAGTGAGGTTCAGTTTAAAGGTCACCCCCTCCTCAATCAGGACCGGCTAAGCACAGTTCTGCTGCCCTTTACTCGTGCAATAAGCATAACAACATTCCATTTACCCCTGCATTCAAATCCTAGGGTGATTTGTAACCGAAAACCAGCCAAAATTGATCATATTGGCAAAGCAGCTTCACCTGCTGCACACCGAGGCGGAGTAGGCATGTCTATGCAAGCACGGATTTTTCTGTGGCTGTCTTTACTTTGATTGGTCCAAAGTCCTCACTGGGTATAGAGAAGGTATCTTTCTCAAGACATTACATAAACCTTATTCCTTTGCTATAGACAAGTTCATAAAGCTTTTTACGTACATATCCTGGAAATGAAAATGGTTACGATAAAGATCTCTTTGTTGTTGAGCACAGATTTCTATTTCATTTCTCTGTAACTAGGGACCAGCAAACATCAAAAGATTTGGAAGCTGACTTAAGCATCCCAAAGTCTGGACGCTCATCCAAATGTATTCAAACTCCTTTGATTGGAAAATCAGGCTGTAAAACTCATGCAAACAGGCTTTCTTTTCAGATTTCTAATATTTTCTGGTTTTGAGTGGAATGGAGGAATCCAAAGCCTTTCAATATTTTAACTTGCAGTACCAGCTCAAACCAGGAAGTACAGAACTGAGTGGATTGGTTTTTCCCCTAAAATAAAATCACCAGCACCACTGGCACTAATTGGTACCCTTGTTAGCAATCTCAGTAGAGACACCGGGAATTTAATGTATATAGAGTTGGTACTAGAGTTAAGCAAATAATTTACAGTGAATAATTTATTCAGTTAATTTAGCCACCTTTTCTGCTTATGGAAGGACATTGCAATTTCTTAAAATGTATCCATTATCCAAATTTATTCAACAAAAATCTTGTCATTTGTTTTGTTTTTTAATTCTATAACTTGATGATAAATATTGCAATACTGCCGCATTGCTTAATAGTGATTCTTCACATGTCACATAGGATGGATAAAGCACTTATGGTTCAAATATTTGTGGGAATTTAAAATGTAGATTCTGCAAATATTCATATGTTCAGTTGTAAAATTGCTTCCCGTGAACATCTTTTGCCCGTAAAAGTGAATTGCTTAAGTATTTGCAGAAAGCAAACACAAAAGGGTGCCTTTGAAGTCTAGGGCAGTTTTACCATTGACTTCATTGTGGCCAGAATTTTATCCAAGAGATAGGCCCATGTCATAAGCTAATTCACTAAAAAAAAAAGAATAAATAGTTGTGGGAATGATTTTTGCTTGTTTGGCTTTTTTGCATTATTCACCCAGCTCTAGCCTCAATTATCCTCTCTCTAACCACAGCATGACTCAGGTTAGAAATGAGGTCCATTGTTGGGACAGCATGGGGAAACTTGCAGTGTAGTTGCCTGTGTGCTGTACGTGTTCTTTGGATAGAGGACTCCAGTCTTTGTGGTTGTCAAGCCAGGATCGTTTGCCAGCACTTAATTAACCTATTTCCCCCTTTCAGTGAAGGATAATATAACTAAACTTCTCTGAACTTCCAAAAAGTTCTCGGCTTGTTCAAGTTTTGGTTGAAAGTCCAGAACCTTTCTTATTTTGTCCAAACAAGTCCGACATCTATAACTTTCAATTGCATTAAATGGAAATGAAACACTGTGTACTTAACTTGAAGGAGAAAAAAGGAAGAGGAAACACATTTGTTATTACTATTGAAGTTCCTTCTGGTCACGTAAGGCACAAGTTTTGTTTCATAGTAACAGAACAAGCTGCACTAATATCAGAGTCACACACCTCAAACATAAATGAAAACTGCATATATCCTTGGAAGGATGATGGTATTTTGGAACTCAAGCATATAAAGCTAGGATTTTGGGGTGAGTGTGCAATTTTTCTTGAGGTTTGAATTAGAGTTGCGCTAAAGTTTCAGAGCTTAGAGGCATGTTTGGAGCTGAAGTTTTACTTCAGTTTGTTATAGGAACAGGAGATAAATACAAAGTTAGGCTCTGGAGCTGAACTTTTAAGTTCAAGAGGTATTTTGAATCCAGGATTCTAGTTTGGGCCAGTATCTAGTCAGAGTATGTTTGATTAACTTATTTTTAAATTCTCATGCCTCTGGATGTCCATGTTCCATCTAGGAAGACCAATTCTAGGGATTTGTGGGGCTGTCTCTTGAAGTAAGATGTTAATGGTGCGAACAGACTTTAGGAACCCACTTAGCAGGCTGAGGTGCACAAAAAGGTTGCAGTTTGGTGGGAGAAAATCATCATGTGGGTGTGAAGGATAATTTTTTAAGCTGGAGCAACAGGTTTCCTGTTACCGGGTGTCTGGGAAGAGTTTTGGCAGCTGAAAGTATAGGTTGGATGAGTGAGGGGAAAATTAGGGTGCAGCCCCAGATTCACCTTTCAGTCTCGGTGGGTGGGCACAGAAATGGAGAGTGGCAGACACCACTGATTTGCTTAACTTAATGTACCCTTTATACACACACACACAAAAGCTTATTATATCTACTTTAAGATGAGATATGATGAGTCAAGTAGTGCCATTACCATAGAAAGGGGAATAAACCATGACACCATCAACATGTTAAAATGATCCAATATTTATATTTGTTTCTGTTAGTTTAATGACTCTATGTATTATTTCAAGAAATAAATTTTATTTCTTTGTGACCTCAAAGCATCACAACAAAAATCTAAAGAGTAAAACAAAAGAAATCTAATAATAAGCTTGTCTGGGTATCACTGAATTGTAGTTACATTGCTTAGATTTCTAGTCAACGTTGCCGTCATGTTGTTCATCATTATGATTTCTGTTAAGAGTGCAGAGGTTCACACAGTCATCTTTGCCTTGACATGTTCACAGCTCTGTCCAGGGAAGATTGTTCTGACTAGAGATAGAGTTGATTGTGCAGTGACCTCTAGTGGTACAGGCACAGATAAGGTCTTGTAGAAGCTTAGATGCCATTGGGCCCTTGAAGAATACAGGAAGTAGTTCATCATCCACATTTCTCTATCCATGTTGCCATGGTGACCAGGATCTGGTTTGACTATGTGTGAAGACATCCAAATTTTTATTTGCCAAGATGCTTTTTGACATGCTCTTCAAAACTGTCCTCACATGGTGTGAGTTTGGCCAGTGACTTTTCCTTTTTGATGGCTATATTGAGGCACATGCAATTCAGGTGTCTGTGGGTCTCCTTTTCTTTCTCGCTCTGGTCACACCACACTGCTACCAACTTCCTTGCTGCAGAAATTGTGTCTTGTCTGTCAGTGTCTCCCAACTTGGCAAGATCTCTGTGGTGGTAAGCTCCCTTTGTTTTGACATTAAATATAGAGTCACATCTTGTTAACACATGTACAGTAGGAAGTATGTTGCAGAAGGCAGGAGTGTGTGCCACAAATAGCATGCACATGTATGAAGTGATACTTGTCTTTTGTGCTGGTAATGCTGCCTGTTTCAATCCACGTTATGTATGTGTTCTATTTTTGGAAGTCTTGAATAGCAAGCACCAAAACATCTGTATCAGGTAACCAGATTACTATGGGTCCTTTGACTGTAAGAGACTCAAAAGCCATATTAGCATGTACAGGATGCAGAAGCATCCTTGTGTCCACTTCCTCTTGAGTACTGTACAAGTATTGGACTTCAGCACCTCTCATGGTGATGAACTTTGCTACTGTACCACTGGAAAAGCCTCCAGCAAGAAAGGAGTGTGTGTGTGTGTGTGTGTGTGTGTGTGTATGGGGTGTGCTCCTACACTCTCAGATGCATTTTGAACCATATATTCAGAGAGGAATTTTACAAGTGACTGCTTGCCTGATGCCACATTTAGAAACTTTTTTTTGTGGCGGCACAGGGTGTCTACCAATCACCTAGTATCACCTAGGATTTCAGCTTCAGATCCTATCCTGTGTGGTCTTTCTGTAGTTTTCACAGAGTTACTGTTGTCAGAGACTTTGATTACAGAATTATCTCGGTCAAATCCTTTTAGGACCTGCCTCAAGTACTTAGCAGCCAATTCATCAAATATGTGGAATTTGTCTCCAGCCATCATTTATATGACAGCCATGGCATCTCTGATGTACACTGTTGTTTCTTTGTTGCATGCTCGTAACACATAGATTCTTTCTGCTTGAGCTTCCAGCTGATGCCCTAATTCAGCTTTGTCTATTCTTCTCATTGTTCCATCTGCAAGGAACATAGGCATAGGTCCTATTGGGTGACTAAGAACAGTTGCCACTGAAACATCATTTCTGCATCTTGCTATAAACAGGACTCTGGGGGAAATAATTGCTGGACTGATAACTGCTGAGACTGTCCCTCCCTTGCCATACTTATATTTGGTCTTCTTGGCCATGTCACCAAATGTTTTGATGCCAGATTTCTTGACTGGGCTGAAGAAGCTGTAGTGTCCCATCAGAATCAAGTTCACCTCTTACAAATCTCTCCATTTGTTCTTCACCAACATCTGCCAAATAATACATTTTTCAAAGTTTGTGGAGAGTTTTTCTCTTGTATGTAATCTTTAAGGGGCTTGTAGCCTCTGTCTTTGTATATTGTAACTTCCCTATGACATGTAAAATTCCCAAAGTATATTATTAGCATTACCTCCACCACCATTTTTCATTTTGATACACACACTTGTGCTAAATTTCATCTATATGTTAGTATCAAAATTGCCATTTTTGTTTAGTGGGCATTTTGACGGAAGCCCAATGTGAAGCTGTGTGTTACCTCTAATACTGAATTTTAAAAGCTAGTTTCTAGACTATTTCAAAGGCTAGTACTGCATGCATAGGCAATTACAAATTAAAACCTTCTATCAAGCAGACTAGGTGTACATTGTATGTACAGAAGCTTACAAACGGAAAAGTATTACATTAGGAATTCATGTACATTTATATCTACCCAGTATGCAGTATGAACTATGGCATGCAATCTACTGCTACTGATTCGCACTCGTCAGTCTGAGATTGATCTGGTCAGCAACTATAGAAAACTCTTATAATCACTTGTGAGATACTTTGAGAATTAAGAATATGCGATGTGGAAACGCATATGATACTATATGGCAAATGTTGCCACATGTTAAACAGCTTCATTATTTCTGAAGGAAAACCACATACTCATGCAAATCTAATAAAAATCTTTTAGCAGAGTGTTGTTTGGTAGCTTTGCCCAATAAATAACACATTAAGATGTTGAAATTATCTGTAAAAACTGTAGCCAATCGTGTTGCTTTGTTTCTTAGAACTGGGCCAAGATGACACTTTCTCATTTTGGGTATAGTTGTTTCACCTAGCCTTCAGGCTTATGGTACTACTTGACAGCTCCACATCATACTTCATCTAAATGTACATAAAATATGCTTTGAAGTCATATGTGATTTGAGTGTGTGTACAGTGGGTACATTAAACTTCAAATGTATGATCCTTTTTGGAGCATTGCCACATGCCTCATAGACAATGGAGGTCATAGCCAAATGCTAGTAGCGGTTGCTAAAAGATTTAGAGCCATCAAAGGATATGTTCAAGTGTGGCCATGCATTTAGCCCATACCTAGGGATTGCCCTGGAAAATTAGTTGCTTAGATACAATGATAAATGTTGCTGTGGTATGTCCTGCACCCGAAAATTCGTGAAAGAACCTATGATCACAAGACTTTCATCTTAATTTTGGATAGGTTGAATAAGTCTCATTAAATGCTTATGCAAACAGAACTTCTAGACCATCCAAAGGGCACTCACTGGTGTACTATATACAGTTAAAGGATGCAAAATGCATTCTCTGTCTAAATCAATGGTTTCAAGTCACAGTGCAATAACTGACAATGTAGCAAATTTCTTGGAACTTGGAGGGACGAGCACATGTTGCAGAAGGGAACTATTTGGAGGAAGCAACAGAAAGTCAAACTGTATGTACTCCTGGCCAGAGTGTCAACTACAGTTGCAGTTCCTCTGTACATAGTTCACTTAATAAAGAGCTAGTTCCGTTTCAGAAACCTGGAGTCATTTTATGTTATTGCCCAGTACACCGTATGTGAAACATAGTGAAAGTGATCAGTCTAGTGAGACCTAAACCATAAAAGAGTATGATTAACAGGCAAATAAAGCAGCACCTAGAAACAGTGCAAGCAGGCAGCTTGGAGGGACTTACACCACCAGGAATGTTCCAATGAAGAGGAGGATATCTACAGATATCCTTTAGCAGATCTGAAGACTGTCGCGGGACATGTACTGCAGAAGAAGGCTGCCAGCTTTACAAATGCCATATTTACAACTATGCTATTAGATCAATGACCTATTTTAGGTGGATTGTTGATCCAGCTGCAATGTAATCTCACTAACACTGATAAGCAGAAATATTAGACTAGAGAAATGTGACCAACTGCTCGTGACATACAATAAAACCATTCTGATCCCATTGGCCTGTTCAGGTTGCGACAAAAATGTAACTAGAGATGGGTAATTACAGCAAAATAATAATTTGCTAGTATTCATTATAATTGTTAAACAAATTCACTTTCATTATGCCCATTTTGTGTTCACTATGCATATACTAGCAGTGTTACAGAAATGTTCCATGTATAACTGAATATCCAATAAATACTGCAGAATAGTGCCAGAATGTGATCTCTGAATTCTTAATAATGAGCATTTGCACTGAATTATGATTCTAGCAGTTTTAATCTTCCAACCAGGAACTGAAATGAACCATGTGATTTGTGTCCATAGTATCTGAAATTTAAAATATCAGCTACTTGCAGTCAGGCCTGTAGAGAGAATTCTGGGGCCCTGGTATCTCATGTTTGCTGGGACCATGCCCACTCCAATATCATCTCCATTTCATTCCAGTTACAGACATTTTGAGGAGGCCCCTGAGCTTGAGGCCCTGGTACAATTGTTCCCCCTTCAGGCCTCTCTCAGCCCTACTTGCCATGAACTGTTAGAATACAACCTACAGATAAAAAGAGTTTCTCTGAAATTATTTAATGAATAAATGTGGGGGAAAAAATCACAGCCCCTTTTTGGCCATTTTGCAAATAGGAAAAGGCAAAACTAATCAAATCTAATTTATTTCTTATGAATTATTTGCCTATCTCTAGATATAAATGAAAACCATAGGTGCCAACTTTTCCAGGTGCTGGTGGGTGCTCAAATTCCCCTGGCCCCGCCCCGACTCTGCCCCTGCCCTGCCCTCACTCCAACCCCTTCCCCAAATCCCCACCCTGGCCCTGCCTCTTCCCCGAGCGTGCTGTGTTCCCCTTCCTCCCCCCTTCCTCCTAGCACTTGCCGCTGCGAAACAGCTGTTTTGTGGCGGCAAACGCTGGGAGCTAGGGGGAGAAGCGAAGCCGCGGCGCGCTCAGGGGAGGAGGTGGAGGTGAGCTGGGGGTGGGGCGGGGAGCTGCTGGTGCTCCCACCAATTTTTCCCCTTGGGTGCTCCAGCCCCGGAGCACCCACAGCATTGGCTCCTTTGCTGAAAACAGATTATAAATTAAAACAAAGTGATTGTCAAACTAAATTGATGTTTGCAGTGTTGTTGTAGCTGTTTTTTGGTCATAGGATATTAGCAGGTGGGTGAGGTAATATCTTATATTGGACCAACTTCTGTTGGTGAAAGAGACATGAAGAAGAGCTCTGTGTACGTTCAAAAGTGTATCTCTTTCACCAGTGGAAATTGGTCCAATAAAAGATATTGCCTCACCCACCTTGTCAAAATAAATGGATGTCTATTTTGGAGGAACTGTGTGAGAAATATGACCTCTTTGTATGCACTCCATAGTTTTTGAAGTATATCCCAGCCCACAAAGTCCTAAAATGAGGGTAAGGTGGCCCTGCTCAGTTTTCAGAATTGTTAAAATCCCCTTTTGGCTGAGAACAATGTGATAAAAGTTCTGCCCAAGGGGGGGATTTTTTTCCAGAAAGTTACAAGTGCCTGAAGACAGCGGCTTCTTAAAATGAAAGTGCTTCCTCAACAACAATTTATATTTTTCATCCCTTGGTGCTATAACTATTCCTGGGTTCTGTATCCTGGGCACTCTGTCTAGTTAGTTTGGGGAGTGATCAAGTCAAGTAGCGTAGCTTGCCTTGCATACAGTAGAATTCTTGCTCCTGTCTTTCCCTTCCTCTTATTTTTCCATCATTGATTCACGATTAAAAAGTATCAGAACGTGAAGCAATGCTGTAGAGTTAGATTTCACATTGTTGTAACGTTTCTTTAATGTGTTTTATGAGTGCTGCTCCTTTAAGGGAAAAAAAGAAAGGCTGAATCACCTCTCATTCCGTGCGTTCACCACTGGTATGAGGTGCAAAGACAAATGTGACTGTCTGACATAGTTTTGCCTCCATGTCATGGATTTAGATATATGTTTTGAATTGCTCACCTAACAACACAAGGTACACTACAGGAACAGAAACAACCCTTTATCGTTGTGCTGCTACTGCAAATTACATGACCGATCCTGCAGATACTTACTAATACTGTATTGTACCCTGTCAAAGGCAGCTGGACTCCTCGTGTCAGTAAATATCTACGCAAGATAGTAAATGTTTGCAGGATTGAGCTCACAAGGCCTGAGCCAAAGCCCATTGAAATCTTTCTATCGGTACATTGTAAAGCTAGGCAACACTTCAGAAGTTACCTAGAATCGCTCCTTCCTCTTCCCTCACCCTTCATGCCTGTAATGATCATATGGCTGTGGTTTATAATGTTTAAACATAGATTAAATGAGACTCTCAATAGAGGAAAAAACAAACACACATTGTGACACCAATGGGAGTTCTGAAATGTGGGACTGGGCCTGTGTGTCTAAATAAGGCTGTCACTAGAGATGTGAACTATTTGGAAATTTGATTTACAACACTAAATGCCCCTATGCCATTCTTTAGGCAGTCTGATCCTGATTCCATTGCAGGCAGTAGCAAAACTACCGTTGACTTCAGTGTGGGCCTGTATGATCAGGTGTTTGGAGGGTTGGGTGGCTGACCTCCAACTCCTTGTCTCACTGTCAGAGGGCAATGGAAGTGCCTGGTCCCTGCCCTTGGGCTGGGGTGTTTGGGCCTCCCCTCTGTGTCTGGGGCCTTTGCCCTTAAGTGGAGCATGGAAGGTGAACCTGGGCCCTCCCTCTCCACCAAGTCCCAACCCAGGATTCTGCAGGAAGTAGCACTCGCAGGTTCCTCCCAGTAGGCCACCCAAATTTGCCACCCTAGACCACTACCTACCAACATGCTCCTTCAGTTTGGGGCATGGCTCCTGTAGTCCAAATAGTCCATAGTTTCACAAATGAGCAGGGCCCTGCAAGACTTGCTACTTCTTGAATTGGGAGGTGGTTGGAGACTGTGCTGCTGAGGGTCTTACCCAATATGTGGTCCCCTCTCAGGCTCCCTCTTCTGTCTGGCTTCCTGGAGAAGGATTCTTCTTTCCTGAAACCTTTCCACCCAGGGCCGGCTCTACAGTTTTTGCCCCCCCCCAAGCAGTGAAAAAAAACTGCCACCGCGGACGGCAAAAGGAAGAAATTGCCGCCAATTTGCTGCTGTGGCCGGCAAAGGGGAGAAGCTGCGGCCGATTTGCCGCTACGGCGGGCAGAGCAGAAAAGCTGCCGTTGAATTGTTGCCGCGGCCTGAGGAACTGCCGCCCCTTTCTAACTGCCGCCCCAAGCACCTGCTTGGAACGCTGGTAACTGGAGCCGGCCCTGTTTCCACCACCCCTTTCCTGGCCTTTTGAGCTCCCTTTATCCTGCTCCTCCCACTGGAACATGGTTGGCAGGCCTGCAGGGATGGGGCTACCTGAGCCCAATATTGCCTTTCCCTTCAGGCCCAGTGTAGACATTGTATCTCTCATCACAGGCAGGTTGAATGAATCACAAATAAAACTGCTAAGTCCCTCTTTCTGTAATTCATAATGACATATTGTTTATTCATGAGTTCATGGAATGCCCATTAAGATCTGGGCAATTCTAGCAAATTCCCAAAGCGTTTAGTGTGAATGATTGTGCATTTCAAAATCAGAACTGGGAGTGCATTACTCACTATCTGTAATTCTCCTGTTTAATATGCTTTAGTCATCCAGTCAGGGGAGTAGGAACAATACCATGTAATGCTGGTGTTAGTCAAACTCTGTGAATAACTACCATACAAAAAGTCTAAAATTTATTTTTTCCAAACTCTTTAGCAAATGCTAATACATTTAAAGAAAGTCAGGACTGGTTAAAGAAAGTTTACTAATCAAAAAGAGGCTAAGGCAATGATACTCAGATGTCAGTGGTTCAGGAGCCAAATTAGTGATCAGCATTACCCAAAAGAGCCACGGTAGTGTGAATTCACTGTTTCATTTATTATAGCATTAAACAGTCTGACGGGAAATATTTAGTTTATTCTCACAGCAAATAAATTAAAGACTTAATTGGTTAATAACATAGGAAAAGCATTCTGATTGGTTAATAACTTAGATTGGTTAATAATTAAATCATACAGCGTTTTAATATCATATGCTGCAAAGAGCCACAGAAGACACATTAAAGAGCCACTTGTGAGAGACAGTCTGAGTATCACTGGGCTAAGGGTACCTGGTTCTATAACATGCCAACTGTTCTGAACTCTCTCTAAAGTGGGTGGGTACAACTGCTTTACATTTTCTGACTTTTGATTTATTTAATGATTTTTTTCCTCAGAATTTTGATTTAAAAATGGGATACATTTTTCTTAAACACTATTGTGGAAGATTCATCCTAATTTTCAACCAGCTATAGAGTAGGTCAAACATTTTCAAATTTTAATCAACAGAAGAAAAAGGGGGCCCTTTTTTTCCTCCTAAAATATTCCACAAAAAAGTCTTGTCTTTTTTTTTTTTTTTACCACTGTTACCAAAGGGAGTTCAGAGAGTTCAGCCCCTTTCAGAATTAAGACTTAAACTAATAAGGACTATTATTTGTAGTGGATAGTTTGCCCAGCTCTGGCTTCTCTCTTTTTGCTGCTCAACTCTATTGAAGAAACACATTTTTGTCCTCATTCCTCTCCTTTTAACTTCTTTGCCTCCCACATGCATGTGTCTGTACGGAAGGCATTGCCTTCATGCCAATAAAGTGTTACTGAAGTTGATGAAGCTATATTAGTCCAATCACTGTCCAACTGGGGTAATCTTGCTTTGCACTTTGTCACATGCCCTGTGGGTCGATTCCTCCCCCTCTCCCCATGCCTGTAGGTATCTAGCAGGTCAGATATGTAGCTCCCAAACCAAGGGGAACATCAGGTCAGATTAGTTGCATGACTCTTGAATTAATTAGCAAACACATTCTTATAGATTGCTACAAATATACCTTGTCCCAGGCACGCCTGGTTCTTTTTCTCCTGGCCTTTCCCCTGTCATTCACAAAGGAAAGTTCTTCCCAAAGTAGCCTGTAATCCATCTTTGCATTCCAGACCCCATCATTCTTTTAGGAGCTTTCAGACATAAGTGCCTGGAGTCAAACACTTGACATTTAAAAAGGTCTTGACATCATTCAGCGAATCTTATCCATTACTGGACAAGTGCAACCAAATGCAACAACAGGGCCATTGTTCCCTGCCAATTTGAGGTAGCTCTGCTTTAAATTACTCCAGCCTTCCCCACATGACAACATGACTTAAAAGGTCATGAGTTCATTGCTGGTTTTATACCATGCTCTTTGACACTGATCCTTCCTATGGAAATAGGAAAAGCAAACGTTCAGCAGCAGCACATAAATATGTCCATGAAAAATAATCTAAAGTACTCTGGGTTACACATCCTGATTAATTTTGTGCCTGAAGCTTTGTTCAAGTACATTTTATATTTTCGAGGTAACGAATGGCTGTGGACTATTTATTTAAAACTGTATGTTGCTAAAGCCTGACCAATCATCTCCCCACTAATTCTTCTTGCACTGCTCCCATTCACATTGGTTTGTCCATATTTCAATTCTGACTGCTCCTTTTGTCTCCTTCACCCAAACTAGCCTTTCTGTTTCCCCTCGTGGCTGGAACAGCTTCCTCTTCATATATGCCAAGTTCGCTTCCTCTTCACAAAACATCTAAAGACATGCCTGGTCTGCAAAACATTTAGCCAAAACAGTAATGCTACTGGCACCATTATGTCTTTGTTTGGTATGGTATTGTGCCTCTAGTTTGCAAGTTCCTTAGGATCGCGATCTATTATTATTTTACCCTAGAATGTAAAATGACCTTGATATATAATTAGATATTGCATCCAAATTCTTCCCTGTCTTACTGTTACGTAATCCCATTGAACTAAATAGGGCTACTTACACAATAAGGTACTATTGAACATAAGTAAGAGGTGCTGAATCAGGTCCTAGACAGCAAGGATTAATGCATGGAAATAAAACAGGTGTGTGAACTTAGAGGTATGAATTTTACACTCGGGCCTGTCAATAGACTGAGTGATACTTCACCTGCAAAACTGGCTGTGCGAAGTGAACATTGGCAGATTTTTCAGATGTCTCTTCTGGCAGTAATGCTAACTGTGTAGTTGCCTTTCTGGAAATGACATAACAGCACTAGAAACACTCATTGGCTGACATTGTTAGGTCAATTCAAGAAGCACTATCCTCTTGGAATGGTGTCAGTTCAAAGCTGGAGTCAGATGCTTTAGCTGTCTCCAAAGAGGGGGTAGAGTGCATACATCTAGGCAGAGAGACATCAGAGAGACATATTTACATTTTAAACAGTCTTGTGACATTTGGTCATCACATTGTGCCATGTGACACATACGGTGTTCTCTGGAACCAAGAGGGCAGAGAGCTGTGCTATTAGATGGTAAAATGGATGCTTGAATGATACTCAGTGTAAAGGATTTACATATTTTGATTTAAAAAAATATTCTGTGCAGTTTGTCTGCATCTACAGTAGTGTTCTGGGGAATTTTTCCACTTTTTTCTCTACCACCAGTGCAGTGGTAACAGTGGTGGGCATACAAGCATAGACAGGGCAAATCTATGTGACGCGGGGTATCCGCTCTGGAGGTGGAGTTTTAATTTCCAGCCTGGATAGACACACCTATGCTAGTTTTGATTGATCTAGCCTGTGCTAAAACTATCACTGTAGTTGTTGTTGCACGGGCGGTGGGATGGGCTGGCATCCCCAAGTACGATCCCATCCAAGACCCTAAGTACATATTTGGGAAGGGGTTAGCCACCCTGAATATGTACCTAGGATCTTGGATGGGATTGAACTTTGGGTGGCCAGCCCATCCCACTGCCCATGCAACCACAGCTATGCTGCTATTTTTGGTGCTGTAGTTTAATCAGAGCTAGTGGAGGTATGTCTGCCTGATCTGGACATCACAACTTCCAGCTCCACTGTAGACAAACCCTTGATGGTGGGAATGGTTATTGTTTCCATGCACTCCTACTGTTGCTGGAGCTGCAACAGTGGTAAAAGGGAAGAAGGAGAATTCCCAAAAAAGGCTAGTGTAAACAAGGCTTTAGGAATTGATGCTGGGAGATACTTAAGGTCCAAACCAGGCACTGAACCATCCCCGAGGCCCATTGACTTCAGTAGGAGTTGAGGATTCCCAGCACTTTGCAGGGTTGGGCCCTAAGCCTGAAGTCTCTCTATTATGTAATTTACTATTTTCCTGGCAGCTTGTTTGTGATGGAAGGAGGGGGGAAGCAACACAGGAAGTCTTGAAAAATAGATTTATTAACTTCACATTTTCTCAACAAAAAGCTCTTTCTTGTGATTTAAGAAACAAAGGTTAATGCATAAATTTCAAGAAGACTTTTGTGAGGATTTGCCGTATGTTCTAATGTGATCTCTTTGGGGGAGCGCGTTCATGTACAGATAAGTGCTACCGGGCTTGTATCCAGTGCTTTGCCTTTTCCCTGGTTGGAATTAGAGAACAGACAGTATGTAAGAGGTGCAGTGGGCTGGCTCCAGGCTCTTGATCTGACTGTTTTCTTTTTTTCATTGAATCGTAATTGAAGTATTTTTGATAGAGAAGGACATGTGACTCATTGTGATGAAGCAACATGTCATTAATCCGTCACATTAGTGAAGTCTGTTAAATACAGGAAAAGTGCCTAGGAGTAATAATAATGCATAGTGCTTTCTTTGAACGAACACACACATAGTTTGGCCATTTTCTAAAGTTTCTATAGCTTTAGCTATGAAGTTGAGTGACATTTAAGCTACCCCTCCCCACACTTACCGATCTAGGTATCCCACTGGGTGAGTTTTTTCTGTATTGTCATGCCCTGGCTCTAGCCCAGCCCATAACATAATAATAACACTTTGTATTTATAGAATGCCCGTCATCTAAAAATCACAAAGTACTTTACAAACATTAATTAATGCTCACAACATCTTTGCGAGGTGGGTATTATTATTATAATCTTTTTACAACTGGGTGAACTGAAGCACAGAGTGGTTAAGTTGCTTAGTGAAGGTCACATAATGAGTCACTGTGTGAGAAACAGTAAACTTGCCCTCCGATTCTGTGCTCTAACCACTAAAACCACTTCCCAGGAGCAATAGATGGAGACAGGAGGAGTGTGGGAGTGACAAATAGTGCAGTTAAGTTGCAGACACAGAAAGAAAACTTAGGCAGAATGGTCTTGTCCCATTCCCAAGATACCTGCCTTCTTTTGATCACAATGCCACTTACAGTGGCACTGTTGGTTTTCAAGTCACCACATGCAAAGGACTATTGTGATTTGATATTGTTTAAGATCCAAGTCTGTAGAAATATTGAGATAGGGGAACAATGCTACAGGTGTTTCTTGTCATACAATTTTGTCCCTAGTATGAAGGCCCTTGCCTTTTAGATGATGATTTTATTTAGCTTTGAATCCTTATTGCTATTGGCCTTGCAATTACAGTAGGCCCAAACCTGGAAGGTTGCGAGCACCCAGGGCTCCCCAAAACTTGCAAAAGGGTGGAGGGTACTCAATACCTTTCAGGATTTGTCCCATATATTTGAATTCCTACTGAATTTAGTCTATATTGCTACCATAGAAGCACAAACTCATTGAACCATGTGGACAGCCCCCTCTTCTGAACAGTGTCAGCAGAAAAGAGTGTTGAAGAGTTGTTGGTTCTTCTCCCCCACCCCAAAGATAAGAACACTTTTTGCTCCTGGAGTTGGACTTATGCAACCAAGGCTATAAGCTGAAGTAAATATTATGATGTGTGGGAACTGCATTTTCATGAAATGAAGGTTGTAAGTCAAGGTGGTTTATTTCTCCTCCAAGCTGGAGCAAATGATACAGTTTTCAGTCACACCTGATGATCAGTAGACACAAACAGTGTCTACTAGTGCTTTAGTGACAGTTTCAAGGTACTAGAAATCCCCTCTTATTTATAAGGATTGACCTATAACTAGTCATGCTGGAACTTATTCTCATTTAAGCTATAGCTATAGGTAGACTCTACACATCACTTTGAACCTGTATATTTCATAGAAAACATAAAATTATAAACATTGAATTGAACATAAAAGTTATTTTTTCTGAGCTGGTTTATACAGCAATAACACACAAACAACAAGGAGTCTGGTGGCACCTTAAAGACTAACAGATTTATTTGGGCATAAGCTTTCATGGGGAAAAAACCTACTTCTTCAGATGCATGGACTACACACAGGCTTTTCTGCTAAATACACTTTCAGGTTGAAATTTAAACTGCTCTGTTCTCAGTGCATCCCCAGTGCCCATTGTGTATATGTATATTACAGATGCATCCATTCAAATGCACTGGCCAATTATGTGTGTGTATGTTTCTTGAGCTTAGGATGCTTAATGAGTGACGAGCAAACAATGAAGCTCAGTTTTCTCACATGTGTCAGAAACTGCACATAAAATATTCTCTCCCGTCCACTGCTTTCCATCTTTTTAGTTCAGAAAAAAGAGAAGTTTTAGGTTGTAGTGTGGCAGCCTGCCAAATAGTTATGATAAGCCTGCATTGCTCACTGCGTGGTGAGTTAAACAGAATTATGCATTGTTCTAAAGCAACGAGGGAGTGGTTCCCCAGACTATTTTGAACAACAGTATTTTAAGGAGGCATAATAAAAAGCAGGATTACTTTTAATTAAATTAGCCCAAAAGGCAAAGGCCTATATTTACTAACATTTTGGATTGCTGCTGAAAGGTAAATATTGTTGTGGAGGGAAGGAAGGGCAAAATGGCAGCCTTTTGAGAGCCTTTTGTACTATGGAAATCTTTTTATAAAATACTTTGAGAAAAATAGACAAAATAGCTGTCTGCTTAGTTGCTTTTTTAATTTGATCTGCTTCTTCATCATATTCCTTTCAGGGTTTCTCTCTCTGTGTCTTTTTTTCTTCCTGTTTCCATCATGGGGGCTAGGCGGTGAGATACCACCAAATGATGAAAAGAGGAATAGAACTGAATTGACTAAACTGCTCTAGCTGAAATCTAGTATACAGCACCAACGTTTTATTGAGTCAAGTCTGATTTCAAACATTATTAGGGCTTACATATTCAAAAGTGACTAGTGAAGTTGGGCCCAACTCAAGACACCTTTACAGAGGTGTCAACACTTGCTGACAGGACCCTTTTAGGCATCTCAGATTAGGCATCCTGAAAACGCTAACACTAATTTTGAAAAATTAGTCATGATATATTTATTGGGAACATTTCTGGGGATCCCCGGATCTTGCTGACTTAGTATAACTGTATGTGGATTATGATGCATGCCAACAAACTTCTGGAAGCTTAAGCTTCCATTTAAAAAACAATGTACATCTCTAGGATAGATGTCACAGTGCCATCAAATTGCTAAGGCAGCTTGTTGCTTGGAAAAAGAGAATATTTCCAACCAAAAGTCATACAAAGTGAGATGCCAAGCCTCTTATGGCTAGTTGACGCCTGAAGGGAACCATCAAACTGTCTAAGATATGTGAGGGACCATTAAGCCCTCTTACACCTCATGGGATGCTATTTCTTCTTACGCACCTTAAGAGGACCTCTGTTGCTCCTCTGTGGCTTGCAATAGTGGATCACGCCTCTGATGAATGACAAGATGGAGAAGGCAGGAATATGCAAGTACTTTCCCTCAACTGTTATCCTGCCAATCCAAGTTGCTCTTGAATGTTCCGTGCTGAACCTGGACCACTCTTGTCCTGTTTGTTATGGATGGATAAGGTAGGATATTTTCAAGACTCTATGTACAAAGATGACAGGTTGATAGCTGACTGGAGGCAGAGTCAAGGTAGTTTTGGTGCTTTGTGGAGAAGTGCTGCCTTAACTCTGGGGTTATTCACATGATTGGAATATTGGTACAGAAGGGTACAGCTTGTTCAGGAAGAACAGGCAGGGGAAAAGGGAGAAGGGGTTGCCTTCGGTATCAAAAATGTATACACTTGCACTGAGGTCAAGAGAGAAGTTGGAGGCAGACCTGTTGAAAGTCTCTGGGTAAGGATAAAAGGGGTAATTACAAGGGTGAAGTCATGGTAGTTGTCTACGATAGATCAGCTAACCAGGAAGAAGAGGTGGGTGAGGCTTTTTTTTAAACAACTAACAAAATCATCCAAAGCACAGGACTTGGTGGTGGTAGGGGACTTCAATTTACCCAGACAACTGTTGGGAAAATAACACAGCAATGTATACATTATCCAACAAGTTCTTGGAATGCATTGAGGACAAATTTTCAGAAGGTGGAGAAAGCAACTGGGGAGAGGCTAATCTGGATTTGATTCTGATGAACAGGGAAGAACTAGTTGAGAATCTGAAGTTGGAAGGCAGCTTGGGTGAAAATGATTATGAAATGGTAAAGTTCATGATTCTAAAAAATGGTAGGAGGGAAAACATCAGAATAAAAACAGTGGATTTCAAGAAGGCAGACTTTAGCAAACTCAGGGAGTTGGTAGGTCAGTTCCCATGGGAAGCAAGTCTAAGAGAAAAAAGAGTTTAGGAGAGTTGGCAGGTTTTTATAGAGACATTATTAATGGCACAAGAGCAAATTATACCAATGCATGTTTGTTTTCACCAAAAAAGTTAACAGTGATTGGATGACTAATATAGTGAACATCAGTGTAAATGGGGTAGGATCTGAGGCTAACATAGGGAAAGAACAAGTTAAGTATTATTTAGACAATTTAGGTGTCTTCAAGTTGGCAGGGACTGATGAAATACATCCTAGAATACTTAAGGAACTGCCTGAAGAGATCTTTAAGCCATAAGCAATTGTCTATGAGAACTCACAGAGGATGGGAGAGATACCAGAAGTCTGGAAAAGGGCAAATATAGTATCTATTATAAAAAGAGAATAAAGACAATCCAGGGAATTACAGATCAGTCAGCTTAATTTTGGTAACTAGAAAGATAATGAAGCAAATGATCAAACAATCAAATTGCAGACACATAGAAGATAATAAGGTGAAAAGTAACAGTCAACATGGATTTGTCAAGAACAAATGAAATCAAATCAACCTCATATCCTTTGCCAAGGTAACAAGTCATCTGGACAGGAGGGAAGCAGTAGAAGTGGTATATCTTGACTTTAACAAGGCTTTTGATACTGTTTCACATGACCTTATCACAAACAAACTAGAGAAATATAACTTAAATGATCTTACTATAAGGTGGGTTCACAAATGGCTGGAAAATCATGCTCAGAGAGTAGTTATCAGTGGCTCACAATTGAGCTTGAAGGGCATGTCGTGTGGGGTCTGTTCTATTTAATATCTTCATAAATGATCTGGATAATGCCATAGAGAGTACAATTAAAGTTTGTAGATGATACCGAACTGGGAGGGTTTGCAAGTGCTTTGGAGGACAGGATTAGAATGATCTTGACAAAATGATCTTGACAAACTGGAAAAATGATCTAAAGTAAATAGGATGCAATTCAATAAGGACAAATGCAAATTGCTATACTTAGGAAAGATGAATCAATTGCACACATACAACGTGGGAAAAAACTGCCTAGGAAGGAATACTGCATAAAAGGATTGGGGGGTGGGGAGGGGACTGTAGTGGATCACAATCTAAATATGAGTAATCAATGTAACACTGTTGCAAAACCAGCAAATATCATTCTGGGATGTATTAGCAGGAGTGTTGTAAGTGAGACACGGGTAGCAATTCTTCCACTCTGCTCAGCACTGGCTTTAGCTGAAGTATTGTGTCCAGTTTTGGGTACTGCACTTTGGGGAAAGACGCAGACAAATTGGATAAAGTCCAGAGGAAAGTATCAAAAATGGTTAAAGGCCTAGAAAATATGGCCAATGAGGAAAGATTGAAAAAGATTGGATTTGTTCAAGCTGGAGAAAAGAAGACTGAGGGAGGACATGACATAGTCTTCAAGTATAGTAAAAGTATTGTTATAAAGAGGAGGGTGATAAATTGTTCTCCTTAGCCACCAAGAAATAATGGGCTTAATTTGCCACAAGAGAGATTTAGGTTAGACATTAGTGAAAATCTTTCTAACGGAAAGGGTAGTTAAGCACTGGTACAAATTATGGACGGGGGCTGTGGAATCTTTGTCATTGGAGGTTTTAAAGAAGATATTAGACAAACACCTGTCAGGGATGGTTTAGATCAGTGTTTCTCAACCTTTTTGATAACAGAGGCCGGCTTGCAACATTCCTAAACTGTACCAGGGAGATCTCAGGGACTGATGCCGTTGAGAAACACTAGTATAGGTAGTATTTAGTTATGCGTCAGTGCAGGGTACTGGAGTAGATGGCCTATTGAGGTCCCTCCCTGGCCTACATTCCTATGATTCTATGATTTCCTGGGTTTCTAATGTTTGAGGGTTTTTTTTTTTCACTCTAGCATCCTTGGGGAGAAAAATGCAGTCAGACCATTGATATGTGCTTGCAGCTTTACTTTCACCTTAATACAGTTTGGGCCTGGTCCGAAGCCCATTAAAGTCAGTGGAAAGACTCCCCTTAACTTTACTTGGCTTTAAATCAATGTCTTTTTTTTGTTCTAGAGTATATATGTATACATATAATGTGTTTTCTCTCTCCTCCTTGATATAGACTGATGAATATTAGTGTTGTGCTGTGGGTATTTTTCTATGCAGATTTTCTCAGGAGTATTTCTGTTTTTTCATGACTCTGAAATTTGGATGATGAATTTTAATATTTAAATGGATATTGTTCTTTACATATTGGATTCTATCTCGGGGATTCTTTTTTCCCCTCCCCTCATTCCATCCCCTAGGGCATCTCGTCAGTTGCTAACTTAGTAATTACACCTTCAGTTATTCACATCCCTCTTTTTAGATACACAGTGTTTGTAGGATCAGCACTGCAATGTTGTCTTCCATTCTTCTTGTTCCTTCTGCATATTTAATTGTTCTCACTCTAATGATTCACATTTGTTCCATAGAAGATACTCTGATATGACAAGAATACTTATTTCTGATTGAGAAGGATTTTTTTTCTCAAGGAGGGAGAGTGAAAGCATTGCTACACTTGTAATGTAATTATGTCCCCACAACGACTCACTTATTTCTGCTTTTCTTTAGAAGAACTGCATGTTTATGGTCAGGCATAAAAAACTATAAGACAGATTTATATAGCAGTTATGTTTTATTCCAAGTAGTATGAGCTGCATAATAGTTGACTTGATGATTTTTGCATTAAAGTTTCTTCATTTCTCTTATTGCTTTGCAATTCGTTGGTTTCCTGGTGGCCTCTGATTTGGAAAAAAGGAGCAAAGCAAATGGTAAATTGCTGATTTACTCACAGCTAACTAGTACTCCTTCTTCTGATAGAAACATATTAAGAGTTGGGTACTTCATATCACAGGTGGAGAGTGAAGGGATAGGATTAATTGTTTCCCTGTTTTTCATATTATTATAAATCATAGACTGATAAATTATGCATTGCACCGAGATTTTAAAGATGTCCTGTTTGTATGGCTATAAAGTCATCCCAATCTTTGTATAAATGCAATCTGAAATTCCTAGGCCAAACTATTCTAAAGGTATAATGCAAGAAAAAAGTATAAGACATTTTCAAACATAATTTATGTTAACTATTCTAATTCCTCATGACTCAGAAATGACTTGCCTCATTCACCTCAAATTTGGCCAAAAGCTTACTTCTGCTTCCTTTCTTAATGAGACAGGAACTGTGCTGATTGGAGTTCTAGGAAAACCAAAACATGGCCATGCCTCTCCGTCTACCTAATCTAGATGTGTCCACATACAAATGCCCGTACATCTAGACTGTGAGATGGACCATAGCCATGTTTGGCTTGGTTCATTCTGTTTTACCTGACCTATGATTATATCAAAACCACCACTGGTTTTCATATTTTACACTGTCTGTGTTTCCCCTTCTCGCTTGTGGCTACAATAATAATAAAGCTAAAATAAGCGCTTCCCGATTAAATAATTATTTCCCTGCTTTTGAATTATGGGGGATGGAATAAACAAATCATTCAGATTCCCAAGCTCACCATTACAAAGATATGTAGGTTGTAGGATTATGCAGAAATCCAACACCCAGCATTGCCAAAATGCACTTAATGTCATGCAATTAAATATTCCTGTGTGTCCATGCAACCTAAGTAAGCAAGAGCCCCGTTTTGGAACTTCATTTGGCTTTGTTCATTTCAGGCATAGACCTCACTGTACCCATTCATGCCTTTGTCACCTTCAGGCTTGTTTATTGCAAGCTTGGAGTTACATAAGAAGACCACTTTGAAGTTGCATCTTCTGCTGACTGCTTACTATACTTATCAATATTTCAGGCATGGAGCATATTAAACTGGTGCTCCAGGGGTTGTTCTGGTTGAAATTTTTTTTTCCAGATGTAATTCAAGGTCATTTTATTCATGAAAACCTTAACAGTTTTGGTTCTGACTACCTTAGAGATCACCTCTCTCCAGGTGCTCTGACCTCACAATTGCAGTCAGCTGATGCTATCAAACAACCAACTCTTAAATAAATAAGGGAACAGGAGAAGTGCTGGGGGAGAGGAAGGTGGGGCATTTTCCGAGCAGGTCCATTGGTTCTCTTCTTGTCTGATAGAGCCTGAGATTGTTGACCTTCAAGTGTAACTACAAAGCCAACTGTTTAGAGTAGCCTTTCCAGAGGAAGTGGGTTTTGAGGGGAATTGGGGGAAGAAATGTCTTGACGTTATTGTCAGCCTAAATATATATTTTTGTCTGAAATTGTTTCCAAGCATATTTCAAGACTGTGATACATGCACAATATGAATTGTAAAGATAAATGTGGGAGCAAGGAGTGTGCCAGCCCCAATCTTTGCCAATGTACATGCATTTTTTTCTTTACTGGGGCCAGTTTTCATACATACACTTATAACAGGAATGGCATATTAGTAAATGCTTGCATGGATTAGAGACTGTTCCTTGCTCAACCCAATGAAGCTATTTCTTTCTAAGCTCCATTGGAGCCTATGTAGATCTTAGAAAGTCTTGAGGAACCCAATGGGAAATTATAATAGCTTCCAGAAACCAGATGTGTGGCTTATTATTCAGGAATTAGAAGCTGTACAGGAATTAGAAGGAGAGAGCACATTAATCCACCTTTATAGGGATGAATTTGTATTTGCACGTGTGTGTGTGTGTGTGTGTGTGGAACTTGCTTGTGCTGAAGAGACACCTGCTTCCAACACTGTAATTGCTGGACAGCATGAAAGTTTTCCAGATCTTTGGAGAAATTTCCCATTTCCAAAGTCTGTCAAAACATGGGTAGACCGTAGGAGACCATCATATTTGACTAAACACACAGGGTCTGTGAGTCCTTCATCAGACTTATAAAGTGCAGGAGGTCATACTGATACTCCCAATTTGGGAGTGAATAACTAGAAACCTATCCAACTCCATACCTTACAAAGGCATTAGATCTCACTGAGATCTTTTCAATAAACTCAGGTTTCTTAGACTGCAATGTTGTTGAGATATGATGAGCCAAAAAAGTGTTATGAGAATTTACACCTAGTTATTTTTACTTGCATATCTCAGAAATACCTGACTGATTCATCTCCAGTTTGACCAGAAATTCTCTGCTATGTTTCCTCTGTGTAGTTTGAAATCTCTAGGCAGAGATTTTTTTTTTTTGACAGAGAGAGCTTTCCAAAAAATCCCTAACAATGCTTCTAATAGCCGGGGCAGGGGGGAACACCTACTTTGCTCAAATCTCAGAAAGTCCCCAGCTACTCAACCATAAACTTTAAAAATGCTCCTCTGACCAGCAACAACTTTAGCTACACTTCAGAGATCAGAGACAAAGGGATATTGTGGAGCAAGTTAAGTGGCTTAGGGGATGGTCATAACAGGCTAATTAGTAGGTGGGCTACAACCTAAAATGTGGAGTCACTATTGTACTGCCATAATCTAGTTATACTCTGGCCTGCGATCATGCAGGGCTCACACAAAGTCATTAGACCACAATTCCCATCACACCAGTAAGTTCTCTGAGCCTTAGGGCATGTCTACACTGCTGCTGCTGGGCACGTGCCTCACAGACTGGATAGACAGACATGCACTAGATCTGCTTGAGCTTGCAAACTAAAACTAGCAATGTGAATACTACAGCACAGACAGTGGCTCAGGTTAGCCACCCAAGTATGGAGCTAGAGGTCAGGTAGTTTTAGACTTGGACAGCCAGCCTGACCCACTGCCCATGCTGCAACTTCCACACTGCTATTTTTAGCATGCTACTTGGGGCATCATGTCTGTGTACACAGGCTGGGAGGCCTGTTCCCAGCTCCAATGTGGACAACTTAGTTTCTCCATCTGTAAAATATAGCTAATAATTAGAGCTCAGTGGGAAATAGTTTTCCCATCCTGTGACTATTTTCAAGAGTTCAGCATTTTTTCTCATCTTGAATACAGACAAAGTCAAACTCTTGCAAATATTCGTGACCAGAAAAACTGATATTTTTGGTTTCCAGTCCATGGAAAAATTTGTTTAAATAATTTTGAAATATTATGTTTCTATTTTAACTTTTTTCTTTAACTGTTTCCCGGTATAATTAGCTTACATTTCAAAACAAAAATTTGTTTTGAATAGTAAAACCAGAATTTTTCACTTTGAAAATATCTAAATAAATATTTCAACAGTTTTGAAACATTTATTTATGTATATTCAAAACAAATTTATATATAAATCATTTTTTTAGTTGGGAAATTCGACAGACCCCAACTCTGCTTTGCAAACTCTTCCTAAAAAAATGATTCATCAAAAAATTTCTGACCAGTTCTACTAATCATAGAATACAGGACTGAAAGGAACCCTTGAGAGGTGATCTACTCTAGTCCCCTGCATTCATGGCAGGAGTAAATATTATCTAGACCATTCCTGACAGGTGTTTGTCTAATCTGTTCTTAAAAATCTCCAATGATGGAGATTCCACAACCCCCTTAGGCAATTTATTCCAGTGCTTAACCACACTCACAGTTAGGACGTTTTTTGTAATATCCAAACTAAGCTGCCCTTACTGCAATTTCAGCCCATTTGCTTCTTGTCCTATTCTCAGAGGTGAAGGAAAACAATCTTTCTCACTCCTTATTGTACCAACATTTTATGTACTTGAAATCTGTTGTTATGTCCCCTCTCAGTCTTCTCTTTTCCAGACTAAACAAACCCATTTTTTTTTCAATCTTCCCTCAGAGGTCATGTTTTCTAGACCTTTAATCATTTTGTTGCTCTTCTCTGGACTTTCTCCAATTTGTCCACATCTTTCCTGAAATGTGGCACCCAGAACTGGACACAATGCTCCAGTTGAGACCTAATCAGTGTGGAGGAGAGCAGAAGAATTATTTCTCGTGTCTTGCATACAACACTCCTGCTAATCCATCCCTGAATTATGTTTGCTTTTTTTGTAATAGTGTTACAGTGTTAAGTCATATTTAGCTTGTGATCCACTATGACCCCCAGATTCCTTTCTGCAGTTCTCCTTCCTGGGCAGTCATTTCCCATTTTGTATGTGTGCAACTGATTGTTCCTTCCTAAGTGGAGTACTTTGCATTTGTCCTTCTTGAATTTCATCCTGTTTACTTCAGACCATTTCTCCAGTTTGTCCAGATAATTTTTGAATTTTAATCCTATCCTTCATTTTTGAATTTTAATCCTATCCTTGCAAGCCCTCCTCGCCTGGTATTGTCTGCAAACTTTATAAGTGTACTCTCTATGCCATTATCTAAATCATTGATGAAGATATTGAACAGAAACAGACCAAGGACTGATCCCTGCAGGACCCCACTTGATATGCCCATCCCGTTTGACTGTGAATCACTGATAACTACACTCTGGGAATAGATTTCCAAGCATTCATGCACCCACCTTATAGTAGTCCATTTAGGTTGTATTTCGCTAGTTTGTTTATGAGAAGGTTATGGGAGACAGTGTCAAAAGCCTTACTAAAGTCATGATATACCACTTCTACGCTTCCCCCCATCCACAAGCCATGCTAGCCTGTCAAAGAAAGCTATTACATTGGTTTGACATGATTTGTTCTTGACAAATCCATGCTGACTGTTACTTATCACCTTATTGTCTTCTAGGTGTTTGCAAATGCTTAATTATTTACTCCATTATCTTTCCAGGTACTGAAGTTAAACTGACTGGTCTGTAATTCCCCGGGTTGTCCTTATTTCTCTTTTTATAAACTGGCACTATATTTTTGCCCTTTTCCAGTCCAATCTCTCCCATCATCCATGACTTTTAAAAGATAACTGCTAATAATGCTTACAGTGAGTGCCACTGCGTGTCTGTATAGCTATAGATATTGCTAATATAATTAAATTATTGTCCCCAATCTACAGAGGGGAGAGCTGAGTCTCAGAAAGATTGAGTGACTGCCCTGAGGAGAACACTGTGGATTAGGAACTGATTTGAGAGTCATGAGTTCTGGGACTGGCTCGTCCCCTATGATTGGCTGCTTTGTACATTTTGGAAAGCCAGTACTTGAGGAATCTCTGGTGGGCACAGAGTTGGACTAGTGGTTTTAGGCCAGCAAGTATCTCTTTGATGTTCAGACTGTGATAAGGGACAAGTGGGGAAAAGCTGAAGTTCTGCTTTGCTCTGGTGATTGCCAGCTACTAAAACTGCCTCTTGAGAGCACTGAGGCTATGTTCAGTAGCACCAAAGGCCAAGATAATCCTCAGCCATCCCAGGGATCAGGTATGTGTTAAAATGGTATCAAGTCAGCTTTGCACCGCAGTTGTGCTGGGTGCTGCTCTGCCACTGCTGATGATCTGGCCCAGTTATAACACAAACCGTTTGTTTTGTCTTGGGCATGTCATTTGACTTCTCCATGGATCAGCCTCCTCATTTATAAAATAGGAACGTGATGTTTACCTCGAAAATAGTGTTTTTAAATCTCAGGACAGTGTACTGTAAGGGCTAGCCTGTAGCTTAGCTGAGCAAAAAACTCAGGACTTCTTGGCTCCCAGCGGTGTACACAGAGGCTCTATAGCCTGGTGTAGAGCTACATTGAGTCACATGTGGAGACAAAAGTTTCTAGCCCTCCTGGGTGCAAAGAAAACCTTGGAAACATGAACTGAGTATAAGTGGGGTCTGCGTGAGTCTACAGCCAGCCTTAAAAGAATGGTAAGAGATGTTCACGCTGCCTCATTCATCTGAACTTTGAAACCTGCAGCCACCTCAAGCAGGGGTGTGGCCCAGTGTGGAGGTGAGGTCATGGAACCTCATGTTGGTTGTATCTACAGCACCAGATTGCTTTAATTTGGCCCTGCATGTGCTTAGTCCTTAAACTCCATGGCATTTGGAGATTTGTTTCCAGAAGATTTTTCAGACTGCTGTTAAAATCCACCTTTGCTATTAGTGGATGCTTGATATAGGTATCACAATATATGTATTTACAGCGCACATATTATATAACATAAAATGAAGCAGAAACTCCCAGTTGTAAGCTATGAAAAATGCCAGACAGCATTTCTAGGCTATGATGTCATCGATAAACTATGTTTCATATTTGTGACATGTCCTTGAAATGTTTTATTTAAGTAATGTAGAAACATACCCGTGTAGACTGAAAAATACATCCCCAAAGTATTACAGCATTTTAACAACTAATGTTGCAGTAGGAGTGACTTAGGACTAAATGATTTACCTTTGGTACAGCCCCAACCACATGGTTTTGGAATGTTCACCAAAGAAACAGATACGTTTTTTTTTCCCCTTAGGATGCAGTCAGCAAAGCACTTACATGTCTACTAAAATGCTTTCCCGGATCAGGACCTTAATGCTCACATATATAAATACAAATCTGCTTCCAGAGACAAGTAAAAAATAACTTTTTGGTAGGTGATGAGGCTCATCTGTGCTGTTCTAAGATGGATCTGATAGTGTTTAATTCCTGGTTAAGTCTGAAAGTATTTGAAAGAATGATATATTAATAAAATGATAATTGGATGCAAAATGACTGGCCATTATTTTTCCAGAAAAAGGCTATAACATTGTTTACCTATCTTTAGCTGTCTTTTAAAGAATGCATTATCAGCCACTACTTTTATGTTTGACAGATTTTCTTCTGAACTAACGAAAAACAAGCCTAAAGAAAAAATGACAGTAACCCATCACTTTCCATACAAGAATTCAACATAACTCCTATTGAAACATCTACCATTCATGCAGATCTCTCTTTTCACTGCACATTACATACCAATTTCATTAGCAAATGGGATAGAGCAGCTACATTAAGTGAGTAAGGATTTATCCTTTCAATCCCTCCTCTCAGATACTTTGCAACCTCTGTGCAGCATTTTAACCTCATAATTCCCATCATCCATAATGATGTTGTGCATTCCTCAGAGATATGTTTAATCTTTGTACTTAGATAGGTTCTTGGCTTACTATTCCAATAGAAGAACAGAGAGCCTACATATTCAAATGGAGTGGCATACCAAGTAGAGTGTAGCTTTGCTCTCACATTACCCAAAATGGTTAGTTCTATAAATCAGTTAACCTAGACTGGCTAGATCCAGGAGCACCACTCAAGAAGTCTGCTGACTAGCACATTTAACATCAAGGGCCTAAGCCTGCTCTCCAATGAAGTCAGTTCTAAAATTTCATCTGGAAGAGGATTAGTCCCAAAGTATACGGTCAGCATTCAAAAATCACCATTTGAAAATATTTGGGCTTGGATATAATCACTGGCGGCACCCTGAAAATTAAAGAGCTCTGTGGCAGGCTCAAGGACTAAAGAGCCAAGACGTCAGCATTTCATCTTTGTGTCTGCACTGAAATCCACACTTAGGACCTAAATAAATGGCCTGATTATCAGAAGTCGTAAGCATTCACAAGGACCACAGAAGTCATCAGGAGCAAACAAATGGAGACTTTTGAATTTCATCTTTGTCACCAGCTTTACTTTGCTATGTGGCCTTGGGAAGGTCTCTTAACTTCTCTGAGCCTTAGCGTATTCATCCATAAAGTTGATATCCTCCAGGCTGTTGGGATGTTTACTCAACTGTTAGCAAAGTGCTTTAAATTTGGACATCATGGTACAAATAATTATTTGTTGTTGTTAATTCATACACCAAATCACATTGAACACTCAGTATTTCAGATACTGCGCCAAAATTTAGTCACTGTAGCTGGCATCAAAATCTAGGCTATCCATTTCAAGAAACTTATGGTGGATCAGAATTGAGAGATTACAGCAAAAGTACCCCATATTGCTTTTGAAAAAGTCACTATTATTATTGGCTCAAGCTTGTTTTATTTTTTCTTAAGAGTAGAATCTGGAAGGAGAAACCGCTGTGCTTTTTGCTCAAGTGAAGACTGAATGAGGTGATAATGCCAGCATGCTTCCTCAGGACATAAAAATGTCTGGCACTGAAGCAAAGCAAATCCAAAAGTGGGATTAGCATCAAGGGAATGAAGAGGCATATTTAAGACCATGTTTTATTACAGGTGAATCTGAACCTAGTCATTTAGTGTAACAAAAAAAAAGGAGGAGTGCTTACAGGAAAAAATACAGCAAGTTCCCTTTACAGTTCATTATTAATAATAAAGTAGTAAGTAGCATTGCAAATATATTAAGATCAAAATCCTGGCCCTGTTGAAGTCAGTCCAAGTTTTGTCATTGAGTTCAGTGGGCTCAAGCCTAAGCCCTAACTGCATGAACAGTAAGTGGAAATGTGATAAACAAGACAAGGCAAAAGATGGAATAGGTAGTGTAGGCATCCTAGTAGGAGACCATGGGTATCCATCCCGAGAGGTAAAGAATTTACTCAGTTGGTTTTATAGCAACTGTGGCTGAAGAGACCCACTTGAGAGAGACAATCTCCATCGTATCTGTCACATTTAAAGGTGATGTTTCAACCCTCTGGGCTCTGGCTCTGCAAGATCTTTTCTCCTCTGGTAAGCTGGTCTGCTTCTTCTTTTAACTTCTGTGACAAAGTTCCTCCTCTGCCTTGGTGGGTCCTGTGCTTATTGGCGGATTTTCTCGCCTCAGAGGTTCACGGCTACCCTCAGTTTGGCCACTTTCTTGGCTCAAATCTGCCGTTCACTCAGTTAGCCTCATCACTGGCCAGCATGGGAAAGGAAGAAGAACAATCCCCGCAGTCTCTGCTGATCCACTTAGTGGATCGGGGAACAGGCCAGAGACCTTCCCCTCTGGTGGAACCCACAGTCCAGTTCAACTCCTCTGGTATCAAGTTGGGAGTTGGGGGGATGGGGGTAACCTGGGCCCGCACTCTACTCCGGGTTCCAGCCCAGGGCCCTGTGGATTGCAGCCGTGTACAGTGGCTCCTGTAACAGCTGCGTGACAGCTACTACTCCCTGGGCTACTTCCTCATGGCCTCCTCCCAACACCTTCTTTATTCTCACCACAGGACCTTCCTCCTGATGTCTGATAATGCTTGTACTTCTCAATCTTTCAGTAGTACGCCTTCTCACTCTCAGGTTCTTGCGCTTCTTGCTTCCAGCTCCTCGCACGCACACCACAAACTGAAGTGAGCTCCTTTTTAAACCCAGGTGCCCTGATTAGCCTCCCTTAATTGATTCTGGCAGCTTCTTGATTGGCTGCAGGTGTTCTAATCAGCCTGTCTGCCTTAATTTTTTCCAGAAAGTTCCTGATTGTTCTGGAACCTTCCCTGTTACCTTACCCAGGGAAAAGTGACCTACTTAACCTGGGGCTAATATATCTGCCTTCTATTACTTTCCTGTAGCCATCTGGCCCAGCCCTGTCACACTCCGGAGACCTTTGCTTAGCTCTTATTTCCAAAGGCTGTGGTCTTGAGTGTGAAATTCCCAGCTGTCCACATCCATGTCCATTTCTTTGAGGTCTCACTTGCACACATCCTTGAAATGCAATTTTGGTCGTCCTTTTCCAGATGCCAGTTCACCTTAGACGATGTCCTTTGGGAAGTGTCCATTACTTATTCAGCACACATGCCCAAGTCAGTGGAGGCATCTCTGTTTGAGGAGTGTTTGCATGCTGGGTATGATGGCCTGCTTGAGCACCTCAGCATTGGTGACTCTGTCCCTCCAGGAGATGCCAAAGATTCGACAAAGGCAACAGATATGAAAGCTGTTGAGCCTCTTTTCCTGATGAGAGTATGAGGTCCATGTCTTGCTCCCATACAAAAGTGTGCTGATAACACATGCACGATACACACAGATCTTTGTGTATTCTGTCAGTTTGTTGTTTTGCCATACCCTCTTGCTCAATCTAGACATTGTTGTGGCGGCTTTTCCAATGTGGATGTTGAGTTCCGTTTCAAGTGAAAGGTTGACTGTGATAGTGGACCCCAGGTGTGTGAACTCGTTCACCACTTCAAGTTCATAGTTGTTGATCTTGATGGGAGGGTGCTTCCTCAATTCCTTGGCACATTATGTTCATCTTTTTTAGGCTTGTGGTAAGCTCAAAGTCTTGGCAAGCTTTGGAAAAACTGTCCAAAATGTTTTGGAGACGAGCTTCTGTGTGGTTTGTCACTGCTGCATCATCAGCAAAGAGGAGGTGTTGGATAAGGTCCTCCTGTCATAAATATAAAGGGAAGGGTAACCACCTTTCTGTATACAGAACTATAAAATCCCTCCTGGCCAGAGGCAAAACCCCTTCACCTTTAGAGGGTTAAGAAGCTAAGATAACCTCGCTGGCACCTGACCCAAAATGACCAATGAGGAGACAAGATACTTTCAAAGCTGGAGGGGGGGGGGGGAACAAAGGGTCTGTCTGTATGATGCTTTTGCCGGGAACAGAACAGGAATGGAGTATGAGAACTTGTTAGTAAGTAATCTAGCTAGAAATGTGTTAGATTTCCTTCTGTTTAAATGGCTGGTAAATAAGGTGTGCTGAATGGAGTGTTGTCATAAATATAAAGGGAAGGGTAAACACCTTTAAAATCCCTCCTGGCCAGAGGAAAAACCCTTTCACCTGTAAAGGGTTAAGAAGCTAGGATAACCTCGCTGGCACCTGACCAAAATGACCAATGAGGAGACAAGATACTTTCAAAAGCTGGAGGTGGGGGAAGAAAACAAAGGCTCTCTCTGTCTGTGTGATGCTTTTGCCGGGAACAGAACAGGAATGGAGTCTTAGAACATAGTAAGTAATCTAGCTAGATATGCGTTAGATTCTGTTTTCTTTAAATGGCTGAGAAAATAAGCTGTGCTGAATGGAATGTAGATTCCTGTTTTTGCATCTTTTTGTAACTTAAGGTTTTGGCTAGGGGGATTCTCTATGTTTTGAATCTGATTACCCTGTAAGGTATTCACCATCCTGATTTTACAGAGGTGATTCTTTTACTTTTTCTTCTATTAAAATTCTTCTTTTAAGAACCTGATTGCTTTTTCATTGTTCTTAAGATCCAAGGGCTTGGGTCTGTGTTCACCTATGCAAATTGGTGAGGATTTTTATCAAGCCTTCCCAAGGAAAGGTAATGTAGGGCTTGGGGGGATATTTTGGGGGGAAGACGTCTCCAAGTGGGCTTTTTCCCTGTTCTTTGTTTAACACGCTTGGTGGTGGCAGCATAAGGTCCAAGGACAAAAGGTAAAAGTTTATACCTTGGGGAAGTTTTAACCTAAGAATAAGCTTAGGGGGTCTTTCCTGCAGGTCCCCACATCTGTACCCTCGAGTTCAGAGTGGGGAAGGAACCTTGACACCTCCCAAGTCTTGATTTTAGATCTGAGTCTTGCAAGACTGAACAGCTTTCCATCGGATGTTGTGTGCAAGTAGATTCCCTCAGTTGAGGAATCAAAGGCTTGTTTCAGTAGTGAGGAAAAGAAGATCCCAAACAGAATTAGGGCAAGTACACAGCCTTGCTTAACTCTGCTACGAATATTGAAAGCCTCAGAGACCGAGCCATTGTATTGAACTATGCCATACATGTTTTCATGGAAAGATTGAATCATGCTTAAGAGCTTGGGGGGACATCCATTCTTTTCTAGAAGTGCAAATAGTCCGCTTCTACTGACAAAGTCAAAAGCCTTTGTGAGAGTGACAAAGGCTATGTAAAGGGGCTTTTTTGTTCTCTGCATTTGTCTTGTAGTTATCTCAGTGAGAAGATCATGTCAATAGTAGACCTTTCAGCTCTGAAGCCACACTGTGATTCAAGATAGATTCTGTCTGCATGGGTTTCAAGTCTGTTCAGGACAACTCGGGCAAAGGCTTTTCCCATAATGCGAAGAAGGGAAGTGTCATGATAGTTGTTACAGTCGCTCATGTCACCCTTGTTTTTGTAGAGTATGACCATGTTGGTGTCTCTCATTTCTTGTGGTGCTTCACCTTCTTTCCAGCACAGGCAGAGCAACCCATGAAGATGTTGCAGTAGAACAAATTTTCCACATTTTATGACTTCTGATGGTATGCAGTCTTTCCGGGGGGGGGGGGGGGCTTTCCATTGGGGAGGCCATCTATGAAAAGGCTAAGCTCCTTGACAGTTGGTTCATCATCGAGTTGGTTCATAATAGGCTGGCTTTCTATGGCGTTGATGGCTGCGTCCATAAAATATTTTCACAAGAATAAAGCTCAGAGTAGTGTTCCACCCAGTGATCCATCTGCATGGTGTGGTCATTGATTATTTCCCCTGTTGTTGATTTCAGTGAGGCTATTTTCTTTGAAGTTGGACCCAAGGCTTTTTTGATCCCATCATACATGTTTTTGATGTTGCCTGCATCAGCTGCTACTTGGATGCTTTCGCATAAGTGCAGCCAATAGTCATTGGTGCAGCTTCAAGCAGTTTGTTGTACCTTGGTTCTTGTCACTCTCAGTACTTGTAAGGTTTTTTCATTTGGGTTTCTCTTGTAGTTGGTTTGGGCTGTGCGTTTGGCCTCTATGACTGGTATCAGCACACTGGAATATGCTTCAAACCAGTCGTTGGTCTTCTTTTCCTTCTTCCCAAAGACAGACAGAATATCGTCATAGATTGTGTTCTTCAGTTGCTCCCACTTCAGCTGGGTGCTTCTAGCACAATCACTGGAGTCAAGGGCTTGTTGTAGTATGTTCTTGTACTGCTGTGACTTTTCTTGTTCCGTGATGGCACTGTTGCTAATATGAGGACATCCTTTTATTTTAGATCTGTGTATTTTCTTTGGTTTAAGTCTGACCTTGCTGCATACCAGAAAGTGATCTGTGTCGCAATCAGCACTTTGATAACTGCGGGTAATAACTGTGGTGTTAAGGCTGGTACACCTTGTGATAAGGTCCTGTTGGTGCCAATGGACAGATCTGTAATGTTTCCGAGACACTTTGTGTTGCGGCTTTGTCTGGAAGAATGAGTTTGTTACACAGAGGTCATAATAGGAACAAAATTCTAGCAGTCTCTGACCATTTCCATTCATCTTACCCGTTCCGCACTGACCAAGACAGTTGGTCCATGCTTCATTATCAGCTCCTACCCTTGCATTGAAGTCCCCTAGCAGGAAAACATATTCGTGTTTTGGAATCCTGTTGATGGTGATGGTCAACTGGTCATAGAACTGGTCCTTGATGTCAGAAGATGAGGAGAGTGTTGGGGCATACACACTCACGAGGTTGATTGGGCTCTCAGATGTGAACAAGCACAGTGCCAAAATTCTCTCTGAGCCATCTATAAATGGCTCAGTCATTCCCAGAAATGAGTTCTTGTTGGCAAATCCCACTCTACCCTCTCGTGTTTCTTCAGTGTTTTTCCCCTCCAGAAAAATGTGCAGTCTTTTCCCCTGAGAGATCCATCTGATGCTAGCCATGTTTCCTGGAGGGGTGTGATATCCACATTGAGTTGTTTAAGCTCGTTATTGATCATGGCAGTTTTATGTGCATTGCTGTTTTGTTGAAATCCTCAGATAATTCGGTTGTCATGATGCGAACATTCCATCACCCTATTTTTAAGGATGTTTACTTTCTTTTACTTGGTTACAGTACTTGTCAAGTCATAAAACTTTAAGCCCCAAGCACCCACTAAGGCAGGCAGACTGTGGTGGGACAACACCCTATTGTCTGGGCGCTACCCAGTTTTATGGTGGGCAGTGGTTGTCCACTGAGATACGATATCTCCCACTATCGGAGACAGGCCCAGGCACACAACTCTACACCAATTGAGTAAGAGCTTAGAACCGGTGACTGCTGCCTCCTGAGTTGTGTCAGTGCTTAAGGCGAAGCTGGAGTACCTCTCCAGGGCAGATGATATGGAGGCCTTGAGGAGCCCATGCATCAGGACCTCCCTCTCGGCATCCCTGGTAAAATCCAGAGAGGAAGAACCAATACATCTGGTACCCGATCTGCTAGAGGAGTTGCCAGAAAGACACTAAGATGTTAGTACCTGACCTACTTTGGTTCTCCACTCCTGATTTTCTGTCTGAATTTACTTTCATAGTGTTACATTCTCCTGAATTCACGCACAAGGCAGTGGGGCTTTTCTGGCAGGGGTTGCTCCCTTAGCCTTATGTCCTCCTGGGCTACCCACAGGGCAGTGTGTTTGATGAACCGCACGTAGTAACGTCTACTTTTACTACGGTAGCAGGCATAACTATGTGAACAGTAACTGGAAGTGTGATAAACAAGGCGAAAGATGGAATAGAAAATGGGGGTAAATGCAGTTTTCCCAGAAATGAGTTCCTTTGGTAGAGATGTCAGGAGTTCTTTGGGAATCTCTTCAGCAGAATTAAAACCCGCTGACTTCCTGTTACCATTGTCCTTCTTCTTTGAGTGATTGCTCATGTGTATTCCACATATAGGTGTGCGTACTTGCCACGTGCACCGGTGAAAACTTTTCCCCTAGCAGTACCCGGGGGGGGGGGCGGAGCACCCCCCATGACCCCTGGAGTGGTGCCTTCCTGGCACGGTATAAGGGGAGCTGCATGCTTGCCCCACCCTCAGTTCCTTCTTGCCACCAGCGAAGGTGCGTCGGAACTACTCTGCTCAAGCTTTGCTGTAGCTCGATCCCCTGTACTGTTAGTTCGTTCAGTGTTAGTACCTGTAGTTAGTTACCTATTTAGTTAGTTTAGTTATTCAGCAAGCCCGGGCCAGGGCATGCCCTGCGCCCCGGAGTTTAAGTCATGCGGCTCTTGTAGGTGTTCTGTGCCAAGAAGTGACCCGCACACAGACTGTTGGAGTTGGCGCTGACCCTGACTCTGGCACGCCCCTCCGAACCGGTACCCGGCACTGCAGCGTCGGTACGTGGTGACCCTCCGGTGCCATCGACCAGTCGGCACCGCTCCCTGTTCACGGGGCATGCCAAGAGGGCCAGGAAGACTCCCTCTGCGCAGCGGCACCGAGGGAAATCTGGGACAGAGGCTAGACCGATGTCGGGCAGTCTTTGCTCCCCACCAGGCCCCAGGCCTCTGACTCACGTTGAGCGGAGTATCCCAACCCCTTCGGAACAGGCCTCTCCGGATGTCCGGTTGCCTTCCATGCCAGAAGCCCTCCAGGCGGCCTGGGACATTATGTCCATGCTGTTGCCAGGAGTGCCACCGATGTCGGCTCCATGTTCCAGAGGCAAGCCACCGCTGGGATCTCCATAGTTGCCTCCGGCTCGGTATCGGTCTCAGTTGAGGGAACTTTCCTAATGCCGTTCACTGCCCAGCGACAGCTTGGGGCAGAGTCCAGGTGGATCACCCTCGATGCCGACCAGACTGTCTGTCTGGGTTCCGGCCGGCTGGGACTCTCGGTACCACTCGTCCTCAAGGAGTGATTATTGACGGGACCACAGCAGGCGCCGCCAATGGTCCTCGTCTCAGAGGGGGTACCGAAGCCGGTCACGGCATGGTCATCTATGCTGTTCCCGCTCAGATTCCCACTCCAAGTCTCTGCCAAGACATCGCAGCCCTGGGTGTCGATCGCTGGCATCTCGCCGTCACGGGTCCGCCTGTTGAGGCTGTTTGCAGAGCAGCTGTTACCGTCAGTACCGGTCCTCCACGTTGAGATCACGGTCCTGTGGCCAACATTGATCCCGGCACCGCCGTTGCTCCCGGCCCAGAGGCAGCAGCTGATAGTACGGCAGCCCGGCCTCCATTCATAGTCATCCTTCGATAGGCCAGCCAAGCCAAACAGCTGGCCCCACCAGTGCTGCAGCAGGTGCAGTGGCACTGAGTGTTATGGCTGACCCAATGGTACCAGTGGGCACCATAGTCTCTGGTGCAGCCCCTGGAGGGGGCTCGCTTCATGGCCGGAGCTTTGGAAGCACCATCGGCCTCCCTCTCCAGACCCCCAAGGAAGGAGTTGGTGGGACATGCATCTTCGGCACTGTTCCTGGGAGTCCAACCAGGTAGTGGACCCTCTGGTGCTGGCCGATACCCAGAGCACCGCACCGGCCTCCTCGCCCCGCCCGGTGGAGGTGATTGTGGCTCCGCCCCACAGGAGGACTTCAGAGCCCATCAAGAACTCTTAAAGAGGGTGGCAGCAAGCCTCCACCTCCAGGCAGAGGAGATGGAGGAGCTCTCAGACTCCCTGTTTAACGTGCTGTCCTCGTCGGCACCGGGTAGGGTAGCCTTCCCTCTCCATGAAGGGGTGGCTAAAATTTCAAATGCCCTGTGGCAGACTCCGGCCTCGTTGGCCCCATCTCTAAGAAGGCTGAATGCAAGTACTTTGTACCCACCAAGGGGCATGAGTACTTGTATACCCACCCGGCGCCCAATTCCCCGGTGGTTGAGTCAGTCAACCACAGGGAACAGCAGGGTCAACCAGCCCCGACCCCAAAGAATAAAGACTCTTGGAGACTCATCCATGAGACGGGCATCATGTCTCCTGCTCTCTGGGTTTTCCAGTGAGGCGCAGTCCTCCATGCAGGATCTCCCGTTTGATGGGAAAGCTCTGTGTGCGGAGGAGACAGACGCAAGGCTGCAGGCATGAAAGACTCCCACGTGACCCTCCAGACTCTGGGCCTACATGTACCGGCTCCGGCAAGACCTAAGTTCAAGCCCCAGCAGACTCCCACCCAGGCTACCCTCCCGAAGTATGCGGCCGCCCACAAGAAACAGCGGGAGTATAAGAGACGCCCTCAGAGGCAGTCTTGGCCGGCCCCCCAGCCTGACTCCTCTAAGGGCAAGCAGGCGGGGAAAAGGCACTTTTGACGGGCCGCTTGAGGGCACCCCGCCAGTCCTCATCAGGGATCCACCCTCAATAAAGCTCCCCTTCTCCAACTGGTTGTGAGCTTTCCTCCCGGAATGGTCGCAGCTAACTTTGGACCAATGGGTCTTCAACACCATCTCCTGGGGTTACACCCTCCAGTTTACTTCCTCCCCACCCAACCACCTCCCGCCCCCATCCCTGTTGGGGGCTCCTTCCACGAGGCTCTGCTCGAGCAGGAGGTGGGGTTGCTCCTAGGACTAGGAGTGGTAGAGGCAGTGCCCGAGGAGTTCATGGGCAAGGGGTATTACTCCTGATACTTCCTTATCCCGAAGGCCAAAGAGGGGCTCAGACCCATCCTGGACCTGCGAGGTCTGAACCAGTACATGGTGAAACTCAGGTTCCGCATGGTTTCCCTGGCCTCCATCATCCCCTCCCTGGATCCCAGGGACTGGTATGCTGCCCTCGATCTGCAAGATGCATACTTCCACATCCACATATTCGAGGGGCACAGGCGCTTCCTCCGTTTTCTGGTGGGACAGAATCACTACCAATTCACTGTCCTCCCGTTTGGTCTGTCCACTGCCCCCAGGGTGTTTACAAAATGCATGACGGTGGGTAGCGGCCTACCTCGGGTAGTGGGGGGGTCCAGATTTTTCCCTATCTGGACGATTGGCTGATCAAGGGCACCTCCCGGTTGCAGGTGAGGGATCACGTGGCGCTCCTACTGTCCATGTGCAGTGCCTTGGGCCTGTTGTAAACAGCACCAAATCCACGTTAGTCCCAGTCCAACACATAGAGTTTATCAGGGCGCTCCTGGACGCAGCATCGGCCACAGCCTCTCTCCCACCGGACAGATTCGAGACCCTGAAAGGTCTCATCGACTCGGTTTCAAAGTTCCCAGTGACAACAGCCAGGGTTTGCCTGCAGCTCTTTGGTTACATGTCGGTATGCACGTACGTGTTCCGTCACGCCAGACTCAGGATGAGGCCCCTCCAACTCTAGTTGGCCTTGAAGTTCTCCCAGGCCACAGACAGGATGGACAAGGTCCTCACCATGCCGGACTCTGTGATCACCTCCCTATGGTGGTGGTCCACCCCAAACAACATGCTCCAAGGGGTCCCGTTCAGGGACAGGGCCCAGTCATTGGAGCTGGTGTCCAACACGTCGGACCTGGGTTGGGGAGCCCATGTAGGGAACTTTCAGACCCAAGGCCTGTGGTCGGCCCAAGACCTGACCTGAGATATAAACGTCAAGGAACTCAGGGCTGTGCAGCTGGCATGTATGGCCTTCCGCTTGCACCTGGAGGGCAAGGTAGTCAGGGTCCTCACGGACAACATGGCCTTGATGTTCTATATCAGCTGGCAAGGCGGGGCCCGATCCTCTGCCCTCTGCCATGAAGGCCTCAGGCTGTGGGACTTCTGTATAGCCCATGACATCCACCTGAAGGCTTTCCACCTACCGGGCGCACAGAACGAGAGAGCGGATCGCTTGAGCAGGGACTTTTCCTCGCAACACGAGTGGTCCCTCCACCCGGAAGTGGCTCACCAGCTCTTCCGAAGGTGGGGAACTCTCCAGGTGGACCTATTCATGACTCGGCAGAACCGGCGATGTCCCCGGTTGTGCTCCAGGGGGGACCTGGGAAGGGGCGCTATCTCCGATGCCTTTATCCTGTCCTAGTCAGGCCAGCTTCTCTACACCTTCCCCCCGTTCCTTCTAATCAGCAGGGTCCTGGAGAAGATAAAGATGGACAAGGTCCGGGTCATCCTGATTGCCCCGAGGTGGCCCAGGCAACATTGGTACGGGATGCTCACGGGCCTGGCGGTAGCTCCCCTGTGGCATTGCCACTCCACCCAGATCTGCTCTCTCAGGACCAGGGCTACCTCCTCCATCCCAACCTAGCAGCTCTTCACCTCACGGCGTGGCTGCTCAGTGGTTAGGCAGAGAGGAGAGGACATGCTCAGAACAGGTTCAGTGCGTCCTCCTTGAAAGTAAACAGCCCTCCACTCGCCACGCTTATTTGGCAAAGTGGTCCCGTTTTTCTAGATGGTTGGCAGACCATGGTGTCTCTCCCATGACCGCCCCGATTCAGTTTATTCTTGACTACCTCCTCCACCTGAGAGCCCAGGGCCTGGTGCCTTCGTCAGTCAGGGTGCACCTGGCAGCCATATCAGCCTTCCATTCACCGATGCAGGGGCACACGGTATTTTCCCATTCTATGACTGGCCAGTTCCTCAAGGGGTTGGACCATCTTTTCCCATATTCTAGACCCCCGGTCCTACAGTGGGACCTGAATCTGGTGTTGACTTGTCTCACGGGGCCCCCTTTTGAACCACTGGCCACATGCTCCTGGTCTCACCTCTCGTGGAAGGTGGCCTTCCTTGTTGCAATCACATCGGCCAGGCGAGTCTTGGAGCTCAGGGCCCTGACCTCTGAGCTGCCGTACACAGTTTTTCATAAAGATAAGGTCCAGCTCCACCCACACCCTGCATTCCTCCCAAAGGTGGTTTCCGCTTACCACATGGGTCAGGACATTTTTCTACCGGTCCTCTGCCCCAAGCCCCACGTGTCCAGTGTGGAGTGCTGTCTCCACATGTGCAATGGGCTGTGGCTTTCGACCTGGAGCGGGCCAAGCCATTCAGAAAGTCCTTGCAACTGTTTCGTTGCCTCAGCCGAGCGTGCAAGGGGTCAGCCAATTTCCACTCAGCGGCTTTCCAATTGGATCACTTTGTGCATTCATACCTGTTATGAGCTGGTGGGTGTCCCCCTGCCACCCATTGTGAGGGCACACTCGATTCAGGCGCAGGCCTCGTCGGCTGCCTTCATGGCCCATGTCCCCGTTCAGGACATCTGTAGGGCCGCCACATGGTCTTCGGTTCACATGTTCACATCGCACTGTGCGATCGTCTCCCAAACCAGGGATGATGTCGGGTTCAGCAGGGCTATCCTCTGTCCTGGGAACCTATGAACTCCTAACCACCTCCAATAGATATAGCTTGGAATCACCTATTGTGGAATACACATGAGCAGTTACTCGAAGAAGAAAAGACAGTTACCTTTTCCGTAACTGATGTTCTTCGAGATGTGTTGCTCATGTCTATTCTACATCCCACCCTTCTTCCCCTCTGTTGCAGTTGTCTGGCAAGAAGGAACTGAGGGTGGGGGGAGTACGCAACTCCCCTTATACAGGAGGCGCCAATGCAGAGGTCACAGGGGGTGCTCCCCCAGTACGGGTACTGCTAGGGGAAAATGTTCCGGCACCGGTGCACGTGGCGAGCACTCACACTTATTTTGGAATAGACATGAGCATCTCAAAGAACACAAGTTATGGAAAAGGTAACTGTCTTTTCTCTTTTTCGTGTATCAATGTCTTCCATTCATCTCTGTCTCCATTTACACTCTTTCTTTTCACTTGCCCAGGAACTGTCAAAGTAAAATCCCTATCTTTTTTTTTTCTTTTCCCATGTGCAATTTAGACCATTTCCAGAGACTTTGAGTTGGCTGGATGTTTTGCCCTTGTCTAAAGGAGAAGGGTCTGTTTGCTTTCATCTGCAGATGGGATGATCTCTGTTTTTCTAAATAACCAGATCCTCATCTGGTATAAATTGGTATTGCTATGTTGATTTACACAAGCTGAGGATCTGGTCCTAAATGCAGTGGTAACATGACAGTGGTAGGATAATATGCAGTGTTGTTGTAGCTGTATTGGTCACAAGATATTAGTGAGACAAGGTGGGTGAGGTAATATTTTTTTATTGGACCAACTTCTGTTGGTGAGGGAGACATGCTTTCAAGCTACATAGAGTTGGACTGAAGTTTGTATATTTCAGTAGTGAATTAGACTCATAGACTTATTGATTTAAGGTCAGAAGGGACCATCAAGATCATCTAGTCTGACCTCCTGACCACTGCAGGCCACAGAACCTTGCCTACCCATAGCCTCTGTCTGAGTTCCTGAAGTCTTCAAGTCATGATTTTAATACTTTGTTACAGAAAACCCATCATTTACACTAGTTTAAACCTGCGAGTGACCCGTGTCCCATGCTTCAGAGAAAGGTGAAAAACCCCAAGGGTCTCTGCCAATCTGACCTGGGGGAAAATTCCTTCCCTACCACAAATATGGTGAACAGTTAGACCCTGAGCATGTGGGAAAGACCCAGCAGTCAGACACTGGGAAAGAATTATCTTTAGTAATTCAGAGCCCTCCCCATCTAGTGTCCCATCACCAGCCATTGGAGATATTGCTACTGGCAGTCGCAGATTGGTGTTATACCATTGTAGGCAGTCTCATCATACCATCCCCTCCATAAACTTATCAAGCTCAGTCTTGAAGCCAATTAGGTTTTTTGCTCCAAGGTCTCCCCTTGGAAGGCTGTTCCAGAACTTCACTCCTCTGATGGTTAGAAACCTTCAATGAATTTCAAGCCTAAATTTTTGATGACTTGTTTATATTCATTTGTTCTTGTATCAACATTGGTGCTTAACTTCAATAACTCCTCTCCCTGGTATTTATCCCTCTAATCTATCTCATAGATTCATAGATATTTAGGTCAGAAGGGACCATTATGATCATCTAGTCTGACCTCCTGCACAACACAGGCCACAGAATTTCACCCACCACTCTTGCGCAAGACCTCTCACCTATGTCTGAGCTATTGAAGTCCTCAAATTGTGGTTTAAAGACTTCAAGGAGCAGAGAATCCTCCAGCAAGTGACCCGTGCCCCATGCTACAGAGGAAGGCGAAAAACCTCCAGGGCCTCTTCCAATCTGCCCTGGGGGAAAATTCCTTCCCGATCCCAAATATGGCGATCAGCTAAACCCTGAGCATATGGGCAAGATTCACCAGCCAGATACTACAGAAAATTCTTTCCTGGGTAACTCAGATCTCACCCCATCTACTATCCCAACACAGGCCATTGGGCCTATTTACCATGAATATTTAATTACCAAAACCATGTTATCCCATCATACCATCTCCTCCATAAACTTATCGAGTTTAATCTTAAAGCCAGATGGATCTTTTGCCCCCACTGCTTCCCTTGGAAGGCTATTCCAAAACTTCACTCCTCTGATGGTTAGAAACCTTCGTCTAATTTCAGGACTAAACTTCCTGGTGGCCAGTTTATATCCATTTGTTCTTGTATCTCTCTATTTATAGAAAGCAATCATAACTCTTCTCAGCCTTTGTTTGGTTAGGCTTAAGAAGCCAAGCTCTTTGATTCTCCTCTTATAAGGTAGGTTTTCCAATCCTCTGATCATCCTAGTAGCCCTTCTCTGCACCTGTTCCAGTCATCCTGTGATCAATCAATACACCCAGGTCTTTCTCCTCTATCTCTTCCAACTGATAAATCCTCAGATTATAGCAAAAATTCTTCTTGTTAGTCCCTAAGTGCATGACCTTGCACTTTGCACTATTATATTTCATCTCATTTCTATAATGCCAGTTTTCAAAGTCCCCCAGATCTTCTTGTATGATATTCCAGTATTCCTCTGTACTGGCGATACCTTCCAATTGCTGTCTGCTGGTGAGATGGAATGACTGACAAAGCTGCTGCACAGAGATGTTTTTTCTTTTTTCTTTTCTTTTTTGGTGTTCCTAGTTGCAATTTCTATGGTCTTCCTCCCATTTCATGCATTTCATGTATTTAATATTGGCCTTCCCAGGAAGGTCTATATAGCACATTGTCTACTGGGACAATATCTGGTTACTAAGACGTTCAGGGAAATCGGTATGAAAGATTTTAAATACTTGGTGGAAAAAAATGTAGGTCCCCTTGGCAAAGATTTTGTGCTGGGATGTAAGAGAGGAAGCTTTTATTCTTGGGAGAGAATGAACATTTTCCAGGAGAAATAAGAATTGAAAAATTCCATTTCTCTTTCTCACACACACAAGCATCTTTCCCTTCCCTTGTCCCTTAGAAGCTACTTACGTCCCTCTCCACCCAGCTCAAGGTCAAACCTGGCTGTTTTTTGATGATCAGCGAGACTGTAAAAGGACTAATGTTAGGGTTAATGGTGACACAGCCCAAAGATGGTTTACTTTGCTGATCATCTGCTAATTTGCTACTTACTCTTTGAGTGAGAGTCAAAAGTTTTCAGAGGTCAGAGTTGCATTGAGCCTTTCTTTATGTTTTTATGGACACTAGTGATGAAGTGAGTGCCCTTGGCTAAATTTTGTGTAGACATCTTACTGGGCCAACTGGTATAAATCTTTCTCGCTCCCTTGAAATCAATACAGCTATGCTGATTTACACCAGCTGAGATGCTGGCCCCCTAAAGCTCTGAGGAGAATATTAGGGCTGATTTATATTAGAAATGGAAAGTAGGTAATTTTTAACATTTAGCCATTGTAACCAAATGCTGGACTATGCCTGAAATAATGAGGTCCAGTTTGTGTTTGAACTTAAACATGAGTTGCATTGCTTTGCTAAAAGGTTTACTTAAATACAGAGATCCCTTCAAATAATAACCACTATGGCTGACATGGACCACAATCACAGTCAGACTTCAGAGGGGTCAGATGAGACCATCGTAATTTGCATTTACACAGTTTCTTTCATCCAAGGAGTTCAGAGTAATTTACATAATTTCATTAACTCTAAACACCACTCCTTTTAGGCAGGTAAGCATAAGCACTGAACTCAGTATATGCAGTAGTTAAATTGAGGCATAGAGAGTTTAAATGACAAAATCACAGGGCAAGTCAGTAGCAGAGACACAAATAGCAATCAAGTGTCCTGACTCTCAGCGAGGGTGATAGCCACTAGTCTTATGCTCAAGTTTTATATGCTACACAAGGCCAGGGATTTACTCCTTCCATGTTGGTAATGTTCCTGAGAAAAGTAAATAATCTATGCTACGAAGGAGCAGAGTACGCCAATGCAAGCAGGTCAGTAGGGGAGCGGTATGGGTTGACTCCGGAAAGGATTATCTATCAAGATCTGGCTCTCAGCACTCCCTGCATGCTCAGTGTATCAATCAGGAGTCCCAGTGCGCAGACAAAATTAAACTCAGTGTATAGATTAAATGAATACGTCTGTACAGAGTAAGAAAAATAATTTTACAGTATCCAGTCAAACTCTTATCATTTGCTTTGTATGTGCAGGAAGTTCTTGCATTTCCACCCTTACAGGAATGAAAGACTATCCTAGGTATGAACCAAAAGACTTTGGGGTAAATTCTGGCCTGTTATATGTGAATGCGCTGGAATCGCTGTGAGAGTGGAGGAGGAGCGTTTAGAAAGCCTCTTCCTCTACTTCTCAGTGCATTTGGAGCCATTTACAGTGCCCACTGAAATCAGTGGAAGGACACTCATCCATTGACTTTAATGGACATTGGATCAGCCCTTGCTTAAGAACATAGCATGGTACAAACAAGAAATAAATGCCTGAATCTAAGCAGGGGAGTTTTTACACTAGCTGTAGCACTTCAAGTAGTTGATCAGTATAGACTCCCAAGGGAAGTGACAGAGGCCACATTACTGCAAAGATTGAGGAACAGGTCCAATAAGACATTAGTGGCTATAACTTGGGGGCACCTTCTGTGAAATGAAGGAGGTCAGAGGGGATGGCCAGTATGGTCATTTCTTGCCTGACATTGTATGCAGCTGGCTGGCTCAGGGGACTGGAAATGGCTTATGGAGCGTTTCACCTTCAGGTCATTGGTTGCAATCTGGCTTCAAGTTCATAAATACTAAAAGTCATTATGATCTGACAGCTGTCAGGAGGGCTTTGTGAAATGAGGTGTCTAGATTGGGTCTCTATCCATTTGCCAGTGAAGAAGTGTCTGTATCACAGAAAAAGCTATTAATGTAATTATCACTAATTGGCAGTCTCAGCAGGAAACCCAAGAGCTATATGGGTCACGTGAGCTGTACTGACTTTTTACCCCTCTAGGGCAAATGTGAAGCACAATGGTGAGTGATGGAATAATGGTGTGAAGGAAAATTACACCATTACTGTAGTTGCTGTACTTGTTCGGAGGATAAGGAGAGAAGTTGAGTCTCGAGGGCTGACACGCCAGCACTTTTAATCATTGTGAAATTCCCTTTTAAGAGGGTTTTTCTGTTGTTGTTTTTAAATAAACTTTTTTTAAGTGCGTACACTCATTAGTTCAAGTGGGTGAAGCCATATTGTTAGAGACCTTTTAAAATGAGATTAGACAACATATGAGAAAATATAGGGAATAAACGTGCAGTTGTTGGGAGATACTCTGCATGAGTTAATGTGTCTTTTCCATCTCAAACTTCTATTAGTAATGTAATATAAAATACTCAGATTCTTTAGTAATAATTTTCTGGACACAAATTATCCATAAGAAAAATTTCATAAGAATTATATTTTGCTTATTCAATAAGGGGTCTGTATACTTTTGTGGAATTCAGAGTGTTTGGGGAAAACAAAGACAATGAAGTATTGAAAACATGATGATCGATTTGCTTCTTTAGGAAGGAGATCTGCAGAATTTCTGCAGAATTTTAATACAAATGAATAGAATTTAAATTCAGTGGGCTAAATTCTGTCTTCACTTACGCTGCATAAATCAGGTGATGTCAATGCAGTTACAGCAATGTAAAACCAATAAGGGGTAAAATTGGATCCACAGGACCAAATTCTGCTCTCACACCAGTTTAAATCCATATTAAGACTGAAGTCAATGGTGTTTCTTTGAATGAGCACTGGCACAAATGAAAGCAGAATTAGGGCAAGAGTCCGCTCTCAAATTAGTTTAAATCCAATGAGGCTGCTCTGAGTTACTTTGTTTGAGAGCAGAACCTGGCTAGAGTTTAAATCAGAGTGGCTCCACTGATGTCAATGGAAATTTATGCTAGCTGAGGATTTGGCCCATCAAATATAAATCAGCCAGCATGCAGCAAATATATTGTCTGCTAGATGTGAGTGAGAATTGAAAGAAAAAGTAATTATATAGTATCTAAAGACTGTATAGCTCCAAAAAAGTAAATCATTGATTTATTTGAAAATCTAAGTATATGCAAAACTTCATGAAAATTTAATGTACCCTGTCTTATTTTTCTAACTTGGTTTCAAATCACTGGCATGACATCAGTCAGTGCAAATGCCTTTCTCTCTACCAAATCTGTGTATTAAACAACATTCAAATTAGATGGAAGAGTTGGAATCATATTGTTAGGTAATGGGTATTTTACCCATGTTTTATCTCTCCACTATAAATTTTATACTTTAGCTTATACAGCTCCCAATAGATCTTGGTATAAGAGACCTCAATAAATCTCAAACTATTTAATATGGAAAAATGTATTTGTTATTTGTGTCATGTTTTATTAGTGCCCTCCAACTTTTGACATTGGAGAGATCATTCTCTTTGCCAACAAGTAAAGAAGCTTTGCAGCTTAAATTTATGCTAAATAATTGATTCATTAATTGTTTAAGTTATGGATCTCAATTCATAGATACAGGTATATGGGCAGATTTGTCTGAATATACGTCCCCAAACTATGTGACATATTTATATTGTATGACATGGATATAAGATTCACAAATCAACAGCATTTAAGGAGCAAATTTATAAAAACAAATAGGATGTAGAACAAGTTTCCCATGCACCCATTGGATGTAGAAGTTGCACAGTAATGAGAAAGATAGAAACTTCATTTACTAGTCCATCTCTGTATATTGTGTCTGTGTGGTACTAGCACCTTGTGTCTCTGCTGCTCTTGTTTTTCAAAATTGCTTTTTTAATTTGTAATTTATGCAGTCATCTCTCTTTCTTGGAATAAAAAGGTAGATTCATTTTCATGATCTATATATAATGGGCTTAGGAGTATTCATTCCCTTTTTCTCACTCTATAATAGATGTAGGAGAAATGTGGCCGCCAGTTTGTGCGGGGCGGGGGGGGAGAGGTGAAAGCAATATCTCACAGTTATATAAGCAGTAGGGCTGTGAGGACATAGCCATGAAATATAACTTTTTAAAGTTTAATGGGGAAAAAATCAAAACAGCATGTGCAGCATTTTAACCAATGGGATTGCGGTACACAGATAAACTAGTTCTACTGCCTGAAGATTGCTTGGCTTTCATATCCAATTCCAGTTCAACCACCCGTGCTACCCACCCTCCTGCAACATCCCACTGTTCCTAACCACCTTGTAATCAAGGTCCAAACTAATGGCCTCATTCTGCTGCTGTTAATCATGCTAAACAATACCTTGAGACTACTAGTGAAACGTTGATTTTAGTTGGTCTAATTCTAATGGCAGAGCAAAGTACCGTTCAGTATGAGTACAGGTGGCACAGTTCTACCCTAAAATCTATGGACCTGATTCTCCTGTCAATTACAGAAAGTTTATACTGTATGGGCCTGATTTAAATCACTTGGGTAGTGATTTACTTTTGTGAAAAGTGCATTTTGCACATTTTGTCATAGGTGGAAATGACAACACAAGGTGGAAGAGTTATTTCTGATGTATACAGGTGTAAGAACAGAATCCAGCTCTCTATAAATCCATAATATTTTCTTCCCAATCTTGTTTTTCTTTCAAAAATGTTCTTGCTAATTCAGGGCAGAGCGATACTTGTATAGAATTGAGATTAAAATGTTTCCTTTCATTAAAATACACGGCAAGAAAACTGTATGAGTAAGGTTCATGCTTACACATCTCTCCTGTGTCCTAACACCAGATACCAGTCAGGTTTTGCTTTTTCTGAATGCCAAGATATCACTACAGTCAGAGATAGGTTTGTATAGCTTCACAGGTTACAGTTACCTGAATACTGTCCTCTATAAATGTAAGTAATGATAGAACTGGTTGAATATGTTGCGTAATTTTATTTGACAGATTTTGACAATAGTTGTAAATTTTCTGACTAATATTTTCAAATGTTGAAATTCAATGAATATATTTGCAAATTTCACTTTAAATAGAATAATCTCATCCAGATGTGGTAAAACCTTGTGCAAAGATATAGGATCTGTGCAAAACTAGATGATTTCTTTTCACAAGGATTAGTCTGCAGAGAGAGAATAATTCTCAAATCTGCTTGCAAATGGGCCCAGGTTCACAAACCTGAATTTTCAACAAACCCTGGACAGAGTTTTGAGTTTGTATATAAAGCCAACTAGGAAATTTTCATGTGGTTTCAGGTTCCTTTGCAAACTTTTCCTTCAGCCCCTCAAGGCATGCACTAACACACACACACACACACACACACACACACACACACACATATATACCATTATATCATTATATACTGTAATAATGCATGGCAGGGTGAGTTACATATGGCATGGAGCTGATTAAAAAATGTTATTGGTACCCAAGAAGTACCATCATTACATAACATATATTACATCCCGGAGTATGGTTTGTTATTTTTATGAAGTCTTTTTAATTATAGTTTCTCACACACACACTCGTTTTCCTCATTTGTTATATTGTGGCTCTGATCTTGGATTTCCTCCAAGATTTCCTCTGAGGAGAGGACCCTACTTCTGAATTTCAAGTTTTAGAAGCCTTGTCTATAGGTGTTTCTCCCACTGCAATGATGTTGCAGTATCAGGCAGTTAGTATTAGCATACTTAGATGATGGAACCCACTGGTACAGCTGGGCAAATAAATGTTTTTTAAGTTCCCTGGCAGTCCTGAAAAACAGAGGGAAAAAATGGTTCAGATTGAATCGAAAGCAAATTTGTTTTTTAAATTTTCAGTGAATTGAAAAAGTCAGCAAAAATTCTGTTTAAATTTGGGGCATTTTAACCTTTTAAAATAAAAACAGTGGGCTAAATGCACAAAACCATTGAGGAGGAGGAGCAGGTGCCACCGCCCTGCTCCATACCCAATAGCCCAGTGGTTGTGGCACTCACCAGGGAGGGGCGAGTGTGACATTCTATACCTTGGGGGAGCATATTGTAACCCCCATAGTCTTAATTTTCATATAATCATGATCTCATATATAAAGTAAGGTATCAGGGGAACGGTTACGATATGCTGAAAGTCATTTCTCTATCCATATACATGTATCATTAATGCATATGAAGTTATGAGAATTGTGTTGTATGGTTGTCACTAAAACATGCTGTAAATTGGGAAATCAGCCAGATATTAGCTTCCCAGAGGCAACAGTAAGGAAAGGGCGGGGTGTCAAATAACCCATCAACAGCCATTGTCCAGCAAAGGAGCTACAATGCAATGACTCACCTGCATGAGGCCCCACAGGGGAATTGCTCAGCCTTGCTTGGAGAGACTCAGCAATGCCCCCCAGACATGCCTGGACTTGTGTTTTACAAGCACATGGACTGAGAGTATAAAACAGGCCAAGTGGACACATACGGGGCCCTTCTCCTGCCCCACCTATGCTGCAAGCAACCAAGACACTGAGAAGAAAACAAAACTCCAACACAGGAGATTGGCCCAGGTTTAAGGAACAAACCTGTATACTAAGGACTGCAATATCCAGTGGGGTGAGAAAAACTGCTTAATCTAGTCGCTGCCCAGTCTAATAGGGTTGAGAGTTTAGACTGTGTGCTTACACTTTATTTTCTTTCGGTAACCACTCTGACTTGTCATGCTTTGACTTATAATCACTTAAAATCTATCTTTATAGTTAATAAATCTGTTTGTTTATTCTACCTGAAGCAGTGCGTTTGGTTTGAAGTATGTCAGAGACTCCCCTTGGGATAACAAGCCTGGTACATATCAATTTCTTTGTTAAATTGACAAACTCATATGAGCTTGCAGCGTCCAGCAGGCATAACTGGACACTGCAAGACGGAGGTTCCTAGGGTTGTGTCTGGAACCAGAGTTATTGGCTAGTGTAATTCGCTTGCAAGTAGCTGGGAGCAGCTTACATGCCCGAGGCGTTGCGTGAACAACCCAGGAGTGGGAGTTCTCACAGCAGAGCAGGGTAAGGCTGGCTCCTAGAGTCAAGGATTGGAGTGGCCTAGCAGATCACTGGACTAGATAACACGAGAGGGGAAATCACAGTTGGGTTCAAGTTTTTGCCCCAGAGCAAGGATTTGCATCTGGGTCTGCCACATCCCAGGTGAGTATCTTGACCACTGGACTATTAGACATAAGGTCATGAGGGTTGGTGGCAGCAACAGAACCTCCTCTCTCACTTCCTCCTGTTTTGGAGATGCTGCCGAAGGCTACGTCTGTACTGCACATCACTTGCAGAGGCATGTAGTATAGGTGTACCTACATGCCACATTTGAAAGCAGGCTGCATCCACACTGTGGTGTGTAGCTACATGTGTCCGTGAAAGGTTCTGGCAGGGGAAAGGGGTGATCCTTCTCCCCAGCTGTTGGAATCTTTCCCCACTATTGGAGCTTTTCTCTATGGCTGGGCAAGGGCTCCAGCAGTGGGGAGCTGCCAGAGCCTTTCCCCACTGCTGGAGTCTTTCACTGCACCAGGGAAGGGCTCCAGCAAAAGGGAGGTAGCGGGACACTGCACTGCTAAAACCAACAATGTAGACAGGGAGGCACGGCTTGGGTGAGTAGAGAGCACTGTGTACTCAAGTACATACCCGCACCCTTTAAGCACATGTTTACCCCCCTCTACACTGCTATTCATACCTGTGCTCGGGGGTGTGAGCAGGCATGTACTCTACATGCTGCCAAAAGAGGCGTGAAGTGAAAATGTACCCTAAAACTGCTTGTCAATCTAGCTTTATTTTTTCCCCCAAAAACCGATTTGACGAATTTGTGTCAGTTTTGTGAATAGTTTCGCTGGCTGCAAACTGCATTTTTCAACAAATAAGCTATGCATCTGAAAAATTTCACCCAACTCTGTCCACTAGTCCATTCCATTCTCCTCTACTTCTGTTAAAGGAGGTCTGAGTATGTGATTGGACACCATGAATTCCCGAGTTCTAATCCTAGCTCTGGCACTGACTCCTTGTGTGAGCCAGCCGCCTAACCTCACGGTCTCAGTTTCCCATTCTATAAGGCGAAGACAACAAATCTGACCCCGTCTTTCAGCTTTTTAATGAGGATTGATGAATGATGGAATGTTTATAGAGGAATTTCCTATGATCTACCTATTATCATTAGTTTGGATGTAGGGGAGGCAGTCAAAATACTCTTTTCCCCGCTGAAGCTTCAAACTGCCTTCTGTACACGAACACCCATTTTTTTCTGTTCTGGTTCTGTGCAGGTATCTTATACCCTTTGTATTTTAGGCATGGCTTGAGTGTCTCACTTTTTAGGAGTCTAGAAAAATGGGGTAATGGCACATATTATGAATTCAGTGAAACACAGCATGTGGCAATGTTTTCAGTGAAACACTATCTGCCTTTAGAGGAGAACCAGCCAGCCAAAATTTATTTTCAGAAATCCACACATAGGGCCAAATCATTAGATGTGCTCAGCCCTTGATGAACACTTACAACTCCCACTGAGGGCAATGGGAGTTGTAGTTACTCAGTACCTCAGGATGAGATCCATAGCTTGGATGTGCAGATAAATTCCATCCACATATCTCTAGTGAAGTGTAGGTGAAACTTAATCTCTTTATCTCATTCCATCAACAACAGCGAAAATAACCTAAAACAAAGTCCGAGGTCTAACATGAGAAAATAACCTTTCCATTTGGATTGGATTGGCTGGTCCTCTCACATACTCTGCTTGAATCATAAAAATACAAGGAGACAGGAGGAACATTTTCCTTTTGATTTCTTTTATCACTGCAGACCCAAAGGTTTGTTGTTTTGTCTACCAAACACAGTATTTTTTCTCCTTGTGTAATTATTTTTCTCCACATTTTTGTTCATGTTTACATTATAATTAGACCTTTGGAAAACATGTGGGTTCCAGTTCACATGGCTGTTGTTTTTTTTAACATGTCTTTTTCACCCTGGGAGTTTCAGGTATAGTGAAGACAAAACTTAAAACAAAATTAGGTGAATTTTACTAAACTCTGTTGTTTGCAAGGGTTGTGTGTGATCCTAAAAGTCTACTTTTTCAAAATGCTGTCACAAGATCTGCTGTGAAACTAAAGGCAACATCACCATTCTTTGTTTTGAAAAGTTGGTGTCTGTTTAGGGACAGCAAAGTTTTACTTTGAGTCTCAATGAAAAGTTTGCAGGACCCGAAAGTGTTTTGCATGAAATTTATATGGGTTTAGTCTCTATATACTTTGTGGGGCTGTCATAAGCATGTATTAGCTTCTCGCTGTCATGAATGCTGAATGTATGATGGAAGCTGAGGGGAAGAGGCATGTTTGGTACAGAAGCTCAGAGCCTTTATTTCCACCAGGCTACTTTGTGTCTTGCCTTTGTCTTGATCATAGTTTCCTGCAGCCTTCTCTCTACTTCTCAAAGTTCTCTTCGCATCCCTTCTCATTCGGAGATGTCCTTGCTCCTTTTCTTTTTTTTCATTCAATGTTTAGTTAATTTGTTCCCAGTTTCATTTATTTCTCTGATGCATTTTACTCTTTTTCCTTGCTGTCTTTTCTAACTGATTAAATTTCCCTTTTCTCTTTCCCTTATACAGAATATTCTTCTTTTCATCGCTGTTTCTCTCCAAACTCTCATCTCTTTTTCTCCTCTCCTCACACTTCTTTCCCTCCTCCCTTGTCCTCTTCATTTCTTTTCCTCTTTCTCCCATTCAGTTGGATCACTCCACCCCTTCTTCTCCAAGGGCTTGATTCAGGAAACAATTACATGCTTAAGTCCCATTTGGTATGTCTACATGCAAACATCATACACATGCATACCTGGGGTAATTTTGATCTAGGTAGATTGCTAACAATAGCAATGAAACCACAGTAGCACTGGCTAGCCACCCAATTGCAGGCCCGCCCAGGACCCTGAGTACATATTCAGGCTGCTATCCCATGCCACCAGTCATGCTGCCATGGCTTCACTGCTATTTTTAGCAAGGTAGCTTGATCAAAGCTATCTCTGGGATGTCCATGCATGCTGCAGCCATACCTCTTATTGCAACATAGACACACCCATTGAAGTCCATGGGACTTAGCACATGATAAAAGTAACCACATGCTCAAGTGGTGTCCTGAATTGAGGTCTCAATTTCTCCCCCTCCTTTTCATTTTTATTTTCCCTTTTTGTTCTCTTCCTTTTGCTATTCTTGTTCATCACTGGAACTATCACAGCTGTAGCTCGTGTGACAAAGCTCTGTCCTTGCCTCCATGAGTCCCGCATTTCCTGGCGGATTTCACTAGCCTCAGAGGCTCACTGTGACCCTTCACATAACCCTTCTCTCTCTAGGACAAGGGTCACAGTCTACTGAGCCATTTTCATCATAAGCCAGCGAGGGAGGTGAGGAAAAGTTATCCTTCCTTGCACAGTCTCTGTTGTCTCCCAGTCTCAGTGATTAATCAGGGGGCAAAGCGGGGGGGGGGTAAAGCGGGGGGGGGGGGTGAGTCTGGGCCTACCCTGTACTCCGGGCTCCAGCCCAGGGACCCTAATAGTATCAGCTATCGTAGCTGACCTTTTAGAAACATGACATGTACAATTCCCTGGGCTACTTCCCCCACAGCAGCCCTCACTTCCTCAAGCTCCACTTCACCCTTACCTCAGGGCCTCCTTCTTTGTGCCTGATATGGTGTGTACTACTCAGTCTCTCCAACAGCTCAACTTCCTCCCACAGCTCCTGACAGGCACCCCCACCTGACTGACTGGGAGGCTTTTAACTAGTTTCAGCCAGCCCCTGATTGTCTTCAGGTGTCCCAATCAACCTAGCGTTCTCCCTGCCTTCTGGAAAGTTCTTAATTGGCCCCTGGTGTCTTAATTGACCTGGAGCAGCTGCCATTTCATTTATCCTGGTACCAGGGATTTGTTTAGCCTGGAGCTAATATATCTATCTCCCACTACTTTTCTATAGCCACCTGGCCTTGCCCCGTCACACTCGATACACCGTTAATTGAAAATACAATTCTGGCTGAATTATTATTTTATTTTTGACCTGTCAGAGCACAAGCCCCGGACTGCTCAGGCCCTAAACATCAAACAGTAGTGGTTTTAGAGCAACCAGATCAGAAGTCAGAACCATTTGCCAATCCCTGCTGCACTGTTAGTGAGACCCAGACAGATTACTCAATGGGCAGATGATTACTTATGGAGCATTTTAATTCCGAGGACACTAGTTCAAAGCCATCCAGATTGCCAGTGACAAAAACTCATGAGCATCTGCTGGTTGCTCGGGACTTAGCTGAAATGATATGGTCCACTTCGTGTACCGAAACCAACCTAACGCGGGTTGTGTCTGCACCGTTATTGGCAGCCAGGGCAGAGGTGAAGAGGACTGCAAAGGCACAGAGAATAATTGCCCTCTCAGGCCCACAACGGTGGGCCCCATGGGCAGGGCCTGTGGCACATTGGCAGGGCAGTGAAGGGAAGGGAAGCTTAAGCTGCCACTGCACCTGCTGTGCCTGTGTTGTGGAACACGAGAGGTGCTCAGCTTCCAGGGCTGTCAATGTGCCAAAACCAGAACCAGTTTACAAACCTTAGATGTTTTGCTTGGTTTCATCCGATTACTTAGCTACTGGATGCTCATGGACAATGAAGGGAACTAATTAGCCAAAGTTAGACACTGGGATACACAATGGTGTCTGTGAGGACTGCAGCATCTCTCAGGTGCTTTGCGGTTAGATCAACAGAGCTGAAACCTGTTGTCACATGTGGCTTGGTATAAATGGCCAGAAAGATAACATAAAAGTAATAGATTCAGTTTAGAGAAACTCTGCTCCCCCTCCTTGATTAAATGTTGCCCTTGAGGCAGCCACAGGGCATAATTCATGTTTGCATAGGGCCTATCACAGTGGGCTTCTGATCTGTGGCTGGGGCTCCTATGTGATACTGCAGTACAAATAAATAATAATAAACAACAATCCTCAGTAATCAGGCAAAAACGAATTAGTGTCTGCAACAGCAATTCCCAAATAAATGCCATGTAACAATGAGGTGAAAACTGGAATAATTATTACCCTCCAAATCATAATTCCAAATGACTTTTCCCCATAAATTAACAAATGCTGAAGTTTCTCCACAATTATTTGACTTTAAAACAGACTAGGTAACAAGGGCTGAATTTTTCTCCCTCATGCATACCAACTCACTGACATTAAAAGAAGGCATGTATGTGATTGAGAGCAGAATTTAATCCTGAGAACGTAAAGTTAGGACTCCTGGTTGTAAAGCTAACAGTACAGTGGTATTTTTATATGTGTGATAGCTGAAAGGTGCAGAGGATTTTTTTCTGTCTGGGGAGCACCCAAAACTTGAGGTATGTAGCAAAACTATCCAGACTTCTTCAGTCTACAAAACTCAACTGTTGTTAATGAGATCAGCACATGGTCCTTTGTGTCTCAGCAAAAAGAACAAGGAGTACTTGTGGCACCTTAGGTTATGGCTACACTTGCAGCTGTAGAGCGCTTTGGGCAGGGGTGAAAGTAAGTCTTGGGACTTACCAGTATGGGGCTGGGCTGGGGCTGGCTCTGGCCCCCGGAAGGGGTGGGGCTGGGGGAGGTCAGAACCAGCCCCGGCCCACCCTGTACCAGCAAGTGCCTCCTTCCCCCTTCCTGGGGTAACAGCGGCAGCCAGGGCCTCTGGCAGCGATTTAAGGGCCCTGGGTGGTAGCAGCGGCCAGAGCCCTGGGCCCTTTAAATTGTCCCTGGAGCCCCTCCGCCACTTCCCCAGAGCTCCGGCAGCAGGGGTCCGGGGACTGGGCTCCGGTTGCCATTACCGTCCCGGGCCCTTTAAATCATCCCTGGAGCCTGCCAGAGCCATGGGGAAGTGGCAGCAGGGCTCCAGGGATAATTTAAAGGGCCCAGGGCTTGGCCGCCGCTACTGCCCCAGGCCCTTTAAATCACTGTCCCAGCCCCGCTGCCGCTACCCCAGGGCTCCGGCAGTGGGGTTCTGGCAGCAATTTAAAGGGCCGGGGGCTCCAGCCGCTGCTGGGAGCTGCAGGCCCTTTAAATTGCGCCTGAGGAAGCCGATCCACCCCAGTACGGCGCACCGGTTCTTGCCAGTAGGCCGTTCCGGGGCGTACCGGTTTACTTTCACCTCTGGCTTTGGGTTAAACCAGCCTTCGGAGAGCGCACTAGGGAAAGCGCCGCAGTCTGTCCACATTGACAGCTTCAAGCGCACTGGCGTGGCCACATTTGCAGCGGCATTGGGAGTGGTGCATTATGGGCAGTTATCCCAGCATTCAAGTGGCTGCACCGTGCTTTTCAAATGAGGGGTGTGGGGTGGAGTGTGTTATATGCATGTGAGGGGGAGAGAGAGAGAGTGGGTTTTTGGGGTGCTGAGAGTGTGTCAGCACGCTGTCTTGTAAGTTCAGACCCCTCGACCCCCGATCCCCCCTGCCTCTCACTCACTCACTCACTCAATCACTCACTCACTCAAAGCAAACAGTAAATGTTTGTCCGATCAGATAAGCAGATAAGCAGCTGCTGTCTGAAAGGGAGCTTTGAAATGACACTTCCGCATTCCTCCAGCGATTTCACAACAAAGGAAAGAGTGACCACTTGGGGGGTTATGGGACATTTCTGGAGGTCAATAGAGCACAGTAACTTAACTCCTCATTCACATTGATGCTGTGGCATCTCAGCCAATATGCAACAGACGTTATCCCTCTCGCCATGGTGGAGTAGCAGGAGCGCTCTAGCCAGGGAGTCAGAGCGCTCTGCGTGCCTTGCCAGTGTGGACGGGGAGTAAGGTAGAGCACTCTGGGTGGCTTTATTGCAGTGTAAAGTGCAAGTGTAGCCAAGCCCTTAGAGACTAACAAATGTATTTGGGCATAAGCTTTCGTGGGCTAAAACCCACTTCCTCAGATGCATGGAGTAGAAAATACAGTAGAAAGATACATAGACACAGAGAACAGGAAACAATGGGTGTTGCCATACCAACTCTAATGAGACTAATCAATTAAGGTGGGCTATTATCAGCAGGAGGGAAAAAAAACTTTTGTAGTAATAATCAGGATGGCCCATTTCAAGCATCTGAGAAGAAGGTGTGAGTAACAGTAGGGGAAAAATTAGCATGGGGAAATAGTTTTTACTTTGTGTAATGACTCATCCACTCCCAGTCTTTATTCAAGCCTAATTTAATGGTGTCCAGCTTGCAAATTAATTCCAGTTCCACAGTTTCTCTTTGGAGTCTGTTTTTGAAGTTTTTTTGTTGCAGAAATGCAACTTTTAGGTCTGTAATTGAGTGACCAAAGAGATTGAAGTGTTCTCCCACTGGTTTTTGAATGTTATAATTCTTGACGTCTGATTTGTGTCCATTTTGTCTTTTTATGCTCTTTCTTTTTCTGATACAGGCTAACACAGCTTCCACTCTGAAACCTTTGTGTCTCAGTTGCTCCAGCTGTAAAATGAGACTGATAATACTTACCACACAGAGGTATTTTGAGGATTCACTAGCTGATGTTTACAAAATGCTCTGCAGTTGTAAAGGGCTATATAAATGTAGAATATTGATTGGACAAAGGTCTCGAGACACTGACACTGTGAGATAAATGGGAATTGAGTTATCAAGGTTTGGATAGGAAACTTTGTAAGCATGGACTTCCTTGACAGATCTCCAGTTCTTTCTGTTCCTGTCAGGCTGAAAATGTGGGTGAAATCAGGACGCAGTGAAGTCCAGTGCTAAACTCCCATAGCTTCGGTGATGCTAGGATTTTACCCCATGAGCGAAAGCTTTTTTGTTGTGATTTTGGCATGCATGCTTCTAGTCCTGAAACAATTAAAAATAAATACATAATGTTTTTCATAATAGGGAGGGGAAAGTTCAACTGAACGTTCTGTAAACCTCATAAAAATGTTTGCCTTGGATGACGGTTCAGTTTAATTTTGTATTTTATCTGAATGGGATTTCCCATTAACTCCTAGAGATGCCTTGTGGGCTAATGGTGTGAGCATTGGACTGGCAACCAGATACTCCCAAATTCTAATCTAATCTCTGACACTGATTCCTTTCTTACTTTGGTCAAGGCATTTACCCTCCCTGAGGCAGATTTTTGGGGCACATTTTTGTCTAGTGTAAATCAGCATCTCTCAGTTAAAGTCAATAGAGCTGCATCTATTTGCACTAGCGGAGGATCTAGGAGGAACCCCTGTGTGTGTCATTCTAGTGTAATTCTATTGGCTTCAGTGGAATGACTCCAGATTTACACTACAGTAACTGAAAGCAGAACCTGTCTCTGTGTGCCTCAGTTTTTCCATTATAAAATTTTACCTACCTTTGACATGGAGATGTTGCAAAGATTCTCTAATTGATTTTGTGGGTAATCAGGTAGTCACCCAAAGTCTTCTTAAGTTGCTGTGGGGGAACTGAACCTCTTGTCTTAAAGAGGACACTCTTTTCAGCTTAAGCACGGAGAATGGGAGTCCAAACCAAACTTTATCAGAACCTCATTTATTCAGAATAGGTGGGGAACTGGACACTGATTCTGGGGATTTGCATGACTGTGAGATGGTTAAGAGTTTGTACTATAGTTATATTATTTATACTGTCCAATCTGAATGGAAGCTTTGCTGAGAGCATACAAACAAGAATATAGTTCCATATTAATATGGAACAGTTTGCCCCAGGAAATGGAATCAAGGTAACAAAGTATGACATCATTCAGAAAAGTGGCTCGCAAAGGAGAAAATTCTTGTTAAGCAGAGATTGCTCCTCCAAATAGTATCCATAACAGGAGAGGAAATGCAGACAAATACAATAAAAGCATGGAGCTAATGTTCATAATATGATTTTTTATAAAGTTGTCTCAAGTATTGATGGAGCCCCTTTAATGCATAACCAAATTGCCTGTTGAACAGATGTAGCCTCCAGACTAATTTTCTCCCATGAGTATCAGAATCTTTTAAAAATGCAGTACACCAAAGGTATATGCAACTAGAAGATTTGTCAGTTCTCTTATTGAACCCTAGGAAAATGCCAAATCATGAGTCTTGAAAAGTGAAGAAAAAATGGAAAGGGCTGGCAGATTTATCAGCTTGTGTGTTGCAACATTCTCCCTAAGAAGCCTAGGCAAAAATGAAATGAAGGGAAGAAAGAGCTGTGAACCATGATGAAGATGATTAAAGAGAGTACAGAGCAGCTGTCAAAGCAAATATCAAGCAACATGAATAACTTTATAGCTCACCCTGAGACTGTCTCAAATATTTCCAAGAGAACAGAAGCTTTGCTGCTGCACAGGGTAAGTGGCACTAATCATTGAGTGCAGCCCCCTACGGGCCACATTCTGTTCTCAGGCTTCAGAGTAGCCACCCTGTTAGTCTGTATCCACAAAAAGAACAGGAGGACTTGTGGCACCTTAGAGACTAACCAATTTATTTGAGCATAAGCTTTCGTGAGCGACAGCTCACTTCATCGGATGCAAACACTCCGCTGTAAATCCTGAGCAGAGGCATAGATTTTAAGGCAATTACTGATTCTGGATTTTCACAGCTAACTGAGAACAGAGTGTGGTCCTGAGAATTTTGTTTATTAGCAGAGTTGATCTGCTTGGGACCCCGTTCCCCTCACACACACTGAAGTAGTCACAGAGTTGAAAAAAGTGAAACTTTGTCATTTTTGTCTCAATTTTTTTCTTGCATACGGGAAAGGAAATTTTTTGAGGTAGAAAAAAAGTACATTTGGTGAAAAAAAAGTTCATTTTTGAAGCAACCAGTGATATTCTCCACCTCCTCTTTCATCTCATACAAATTCACGAACATTTATGGTTTTGGCCAGATGATAGAATTTGGCCAGTTATCTCTGAGAGAAGATCCGAGCAAATGCCTCTTCTCAGAATTTCACAGAGGATCTTGTTTCTGATCTTCTGTTCTCTCCACAGGCTGGAACTCCCTAATCAGTATTTTAGGAAATTTTTCTTTTGATCAAATTTGTTACATTCAAATGATCACTGTATGTGGGTCCAAAATCAGAGTGAGTCCAAAATCAGACAGGAGTTCTGTTAAATATTTTGGCACTAGAATAAGTGAAGCAGATTATAAATGTCTACTGACTGATGTTCCCACAAGCTATTATATTCTTCACCTGAAGCCAGTGATCAATATAAGCAAATTGCACTGCTCATATTTACCATGCCTATCTAATACAATTCTTTGTCATATGAGGCCTAATTTTGTCATAGGAATGTTCTTAGATTGTAAATTCTAAGGAACACGGACTGTTTATGTTTCATGTTGTACAAATACAAGGGACTGTGTTTGTATCGCATTCCATACAAAGGCACCGTAGTCCTGATTAGTTGCTTTGGGTATTAAAAAAGAGAAAAGAAAAATAATAATAATGATTATGCTTGATTCTAATTTCACAGTTTATCTCTGTTGATCTTACTGGACTATTCCTGATTTGTATCTGGGATCAGAGTCAAACCCAATATCTGCATTTCTTTAATTATTCCCCCTCTCTTGACTCAGCTCTTCCCCGTTGCCAGCTAGTAAAATAATGTGCACAGTAGAACTGTCTGAAATGGACAATATTTGCAAGTATTTATATACAGGTATTTGTTGTGAAACTCCATAAATCTGGCAGAGGGTGGAATTCAGTCATTTCCAATAGGAGAAAAACAAATCAAAATTGTTTTCTCAGCTCTACATAATATGTCCTCACTCTGATATTTTGGTCTCCCTACATGTGTGGATCTCTTTATTGGCTGGTCATAAGGCTCACCCTGAAAATGATTTTCTTTGGTTTTCACTGAAGTTTTCAAAGGCAGGAAAGAAATTCACGCCTTCTTGTAGTGATTGCTCAGCTCTTGTGGATCAAATCTCACTTTCCAAAAGGCAGTTTTCATTGCTGCCGATGTGCTTCCCCTTCACTTAGACTGATCAATGAGGTTTGTTGATATAAGAATCAGATTGCAAGAGATTCTTCAGAAAAACCCTAATTTTTCCAAAGGTTCAAAAAAGGGTTTTTTTTGCATTTTTTTTGTGACTTTCCCTCAGCTTCCTGTTAATGATTTTAGAGTTTGTGGGCTTGTCAGCTAGAGCCAGCTAAGCCTGAATGAGCTACACCAGCACCAAATGAGCCTAGTAAAGCTTCCTCTGGCCTTCCAAGATGGGAGTTCAAATCAGCATGTATCTGCAATGAGAAATTCACTCTCTCATGGATCCACGTAGGGTGATTACTTGGATATATAGACACGATCAAAGGGGAGGATGCCCAAGGGATTCATTAGAACTGAATTCGGTTACAGCAGAGAAAAATTACTATCTGCGATCAGAGCTTGGCAATATGGAAAATCAGAAGGGTTAGTAATATGTAATAATGTCCTTGAGGCATATGGCCAAAGCAGATTATACTATTCCCAAGCAGCATAATAGTGCCATTTTCTGTATTTTATGTCTTGATTCTCCTATTTACTATACCTCCTTTTTAATGGCAAAGACACAGCACTTTAAGGCTTAGCACTAGCTAACTACATACCTGATCCTGCCATCCCAGCGCAGACAAATCATCCCTTGGTTACAAGGGAGATTTGGGCTAAAAGCACCTAAGTGACTTAGAAGCACAGGTCCCATTTTCAAAGGAGATTTAGGGTATGTCTGCACTGCAGACAGACACCCGTGGCAGCTGACTCGGGGTTGTGGGCCTCAGGCTGCGGGGCTGTTTCATTGCAGCATAGACTTTTGGGTTCAGGCTGGAGCCTGGACTCTAGGTCCTTGTGAGATGGGAGGGTCCCAGAGCTCAGGCTGAAGCCCAAGCCCAGAAGTCTACACTGCAACGAAACAGCCATGAGCCCGAGTTTTTTTAATTGCAGTGTTGACATAACCCTAGGTTTTGGGAGCCTAAATTACATTGATGTTAGGCTCCTTAGTGCCTAAATCACTGTTTCCTTTGTTAATGGGCTGCTAAGCCACTTTTGGCAGTATTAAAAATGCAACCCTTTGTCTGAAAGAGGGCTGGAGTCTCTGATTTTAAATGGTACCCATAAGGGATCGGTGACTTGGTTCAGTTAAAATAAGAACTGGCCAGGAATCTCTGCTCAAAACTAAACTGTTTCTTTTTCACAGTTAAAAAACGTTTGGGGGTGTGTGTGTGTGTGTGTGTGTGTGCGCATGTGCATGTGTATGTGTGCCTCACTACTCCTTCATTCCAGCCAGGTCTTGCACATTGTAAGTCCCTACATGCTGTACGTGATGCTGTGACAACAGAGCCAACATGTGAACTTTCTACCTTGATTTCCAGATCTATAAAGTTGAGATAAATTGTGGATGAGCTTCAGTTACACATATGGCTGTTTGTACACTTATCTGACTTGGAGTGAGCCACCTACCTTTGAAAATTGACACTCCATTTCAAGGCCAATATAACCTCCTCCCAAAAGGCTTAGTAGTAGTGATGCTGGCAAAGTCTTTTGGCTCTCCAATCTATTGCTTTCTTTTATTGATTAAGAAAATGGATTGCTATGAGGGATATGCACATATACTGTATACACGTGTGTGTGTTTACCTATATATGTACATGTATATAGGTTCTTTCACAGAAATCTGGTATGAAGACATGTAATTAAAACAGCACAACAGTGTTTTTCTGAAGCTGAGCTGCATTAAAGCTATCTTCATTTCATAATTTATTCTTGTTATTAGTAGCGGTTTAAACACTGGAAAGGAAAATATCTCAAAGCAGTGATAAAGCTTTCCAAATGTTTATTATCACACTCACAAAATACTTCTCATTCCTTTTTCTGAAAGCTCTCTGCTAGGTAGAATCCCCAGCCCCCATCAGACAAAGTACAATACTTAACCAGAGGCTTAAGATCACATGATAAAGTGCCTGTCCTGGGAGTTTTATCTTTCAAAACTTAGAAATATTATTTTTATTGGCCTTCTTTCACTATCCCAAGGCTGCCTAATTCCTTTATGTGTTGTACACTCTGTTCAGATGCCCTAAAAGAAGACCTAGCTGAGAACATTCATTTGGGAGCTTTGCTATTGACTTCTATGTGAGCAGGAGCAGGGGCTTGATCAGAAAAATGCAAAGAAAACACCTTCGTTTGTGACAGAAAAGATAGTTACGCAAATACCTTCGTTGCTATTGACACAAGAGGGGAAAAGAGTATTGTTCACTCTGTCAGCTAGTTTTAGAATAATTAACACAAACAAAAGTTTGGGGATCAGAAAAAAATACATAGCTCTCATGTTTGGGGAGGGATTACTCCTGAATGTATTGCTAATCTGGCTAATATGTTGTGGTATAATTTGGGGGTAAAAGGGATTAGGCTGGAGAAATTAAAGAGATTTGGCATGGATACCATATTTAGTAGAGCTCCTAATGTGATTACTTTAAAAAGGATACCTTGTGCAAGCTTTACATGAGTAAGTCCAGAGACTCTAATGAGCTTGTGGATTCTGTCTCCAGTAGAGTAAATGGTGCCAGTTCAGAGTTGTGAGAATAAAATTCATTGGACTCTGGCTAATTTAAAGATTTTAGTGGTGCCCAAATTGGTATTTTGATTTGCACATCTCAGAGATCACAGGGAAACATTGTGGAAGCTGAGTGGCAAGTCAGTTCTATGTTGATGGTGATGCATAATTATTTCCCAACAAAAATGAAACTAAATTTCCTGGATGAAGTTTTAATTTTCTTTTTTCAAAACACAGAGATTTTATGGCGTTTTTTTTTTAAATGAACATGGAGTTGAATGGAGAGTCTATTCCTTCTGTTCATATGATTTCAGATGCCTAAAGCCACAGGATATGAGGTGGGTTATTAGATATGCCTTTCCAAAGAGGAAATGGTAAGACGAAAAAATGGCCTGCCTGAAGTTACAGTTTATAGATTAGAAAAAGGCACAAACAATTGAAAGACGGAGACAGTTAGGGCAAATTACTTGCAATCAAGCTGCAGCTAAACAAGCTTCTTGATGAGGAAACCAAATTTATGTTGTTTAGAACCAGGAAGAAACGTTTTTAAAAAAAGTTGAAGGTGAGGAAAACGTTAGCATGATTGGATACAGAGAGGCTGATGAGAGAAATTATAGATGCGATTAAAGCTCTGGCCCTGCATTTTAAAAAATAATTAAGAAAGGACAGCATTCTTATAAAATTCAATAGGCCTGGTCCTTGGCTGGTGTAAACTAGCACACCTTTCAAGTCAGTGGAGCTATGTCAATGTACACCAGCTGAGGATCTGGCAACATATCTCTCTCTCTTTCTGCTTTTGTGTGGCTAGCAACCCCAATAATCAATTCTGACTTTAACCAAGTGAAATCTGGCCGTATCAATCAAAAATCATTTGTTGAAAGAAAAGGACATTTCTGTGGGGGTCGGGGTGGGGAGGGAGAACTCTTGCTATATTTAACACTATAATTAAATGTTTTGTTCCTTCCTCCCATAAAAATGTGAATTACCTTTCTGGCAGCTCTTTCAATAGATTTTTTAAAAGTATGTATATTCAGCAAGGAAGGCAGAAAGTGTCACAAAGCACTGAAGACATGTGAAAGCTTCAGTGTGAAACATCACATTTTCCTTTGTTGCTCTGTATACATTTTTGCATTCAGTATAATATTCATCACTTTCACTGAATGCTGGGTATTGTCTACCTATATCGGTCTGAACGGATTGACTTTGAAGACTTTGTAATTTTGAAAAGGCATCAAGCAAGGCTATCCTTCATCCCCATTCTTGTTGCGTTGGAATGTTAGGCATAACAAGGTAGACAAAAGCAAGGTATAATAGGGATTCTTATTGGCAGTCAGAAAGTACAAGTGTATGTAGAAAGAGATAATATTCTGACATTTTGCCTTATCTTGATTCCTCCTGTCCTTTCATGCATAAAGTTTTGCATGAACAGAAGCCGAAAAACAAAAATTAACAGCACACATCTGAAAGTGAAGTGGACATAGAGGAAACTGATTTCTGCGGGTCCCTCACAGGAGCTAAAATTCCAGAGTGTCTACGTTTCAACAAAGATTTCAAAGTGAGCGTCCCAGCCATTTTTAGACCAGTAAATGGAGCCTCAAAACTCCATAATGTTCTTTGCATTAAAGCAGTAAAGATTATCTATGTATTGTCTTCTAACAATGTTCAATACCTGGCAAACATGCTTACTGTTGAAAAGGGGATGGTATGGTACACTGGGCCAATTTATGAGGACATTAGCACTATGTGACATGGGAATAAATTCTTATCTGTGTCAAAATTACATATATTTTCTGTCAGTGTGACACCAAGCAAAATTCTGTTCTTTAGCACTGAATTTTGAAAATGTATGACAGATTTTGCAGACACACAATTCTCATTCTGTTGTGGAAACAACAACATTCTGAGGGATGGACTGGTTAACCCATAGGCCTTTCCCATTGTCAAAAGGCTTTTTTCCGCTGCTTTAATCTCCACAAGCAAGATTTTGATTTAAATCCCTGAGCTGAAATCTATCCTTTGTCTTATGTTAGAGTCAAAACTAGAAGGGGTCATATTTCTGGTTGCAGCAGGAGGGTGGCTAAAATCTCAAAAAAACAGTCTTCATGGAATTTTAACCTAAAATGCAGGTATCTTGTAAGGAAAGATGATATCGACATCAAAATAGCACAAGAACAGCGTCACTGAATCTGAATCTTAACCAGAGCCTCAGCCCCAATTTGAACTTACATCCAATCTGATACAGAATTAGGTCTGAAAATTAGTTCCTAGTTTGTTTAAAAGGGCAAGGCCTAGATACTAAAACGACTGGCCTGGTATAAATAACAGAGAGAGAGAAAAGTAAGCTGGACCAGGTAGAGCATTTTGCTCCTTCTAGGGACTACGCTGGTGACAGTTTGAGAGCACTGATGGTGAGAGGTCCCTGAAGAGAAAGAGTGGAGGTGGTTCCTCTGGAAGAGTGGAGGATACTGGTGTCTGTTTAATTGTATGCCTCAGGTCTCCTGAGTTTATAATCAAGAAGTTTTTTGCCTCTTTCCAATCTTATAAATCTGTTAAGATTGTTTTAATACAAGGGGGGGTTATTACATTGTTTCTATGGCATACTAGCTTTGTTTTTGTTTTTTTAAGTGTGGCTAGGACATCAGTCAGTACACTTAAGTGTATAGTATTTACTTACGTTGCATGATAGCCCCTATGCTCAAGATGTGGAGAGTGATGGGAAAAGGCTTAGGTTGTCTGGATGAATTAATTAATTCTACTGGCCCATAATCCTTTATGTATCCCTTTCAGTTTGGTGTGGGGATTACCAAGAGTTGAAAGATGTTGAGGGGAGATCTGCTTTTATTTTTCAGCAGCGTAATAAAGGCAGCATCAACTGTTTTGAAGGATTGTAGGCTAGGTGTGGAGTTAGGAACTAAACTCATTTTCATTATTTGCAACTAGAACATTATTTTAAATTTCCCGGAGACAAAGGATTGGATGATTAGACAGTTAAATAACGTGGAAAGCCTAATGGCTCAGAACTGCTGGAGAGAACATTTGATTCCTCTTTTATGTAGTGGTCTGCTGAGAAAATGAAGGAGACTTTGGTTAACAGAACTGCTGGGAGATATTAGGAGTCAGATATGAACTTAACAACAGGAATGGCGTGATAGCTCTGGGAATGAGGATTGGATTTGTTCTAAATGGAGGGAACTACTAGACTTCCCCTAGAGAACATTTTGATACCTTGGCCAAAATGCTCCCTTCCATTGCAAAGCAGGGAGCCAACACATAGAAAGCCTTGAGAAACACAGCAAGGGAGGAAAGGAAGGTGAACCGTAGTATCTCTCCTTCACTAGCCCTCCACCCCCTGCTCCAGCAGCTTGCACTGTATAGCTGTCTCCAGTGCTCCGCAAGAACAGTGTGAACTCATGAACTGGGGCGGGGGTAAACATCCAGAGGAGAGTGGTGTCGGGGGCATTTGCTCTATATAATATTCTCCCAAGGGGAAGAGGGCAAATGTATATAGCAAATTGCCATGTAACTTAATAGAGAGAGCATCTGCATTAACTATAGGTCAACAACTTCCCAAGACAAAGAGGGGAAAGACAGGAGGAAAAAAACCAGATTGGGTGAGAAAGAGGGAGTGGGAGAGTTACCAGAAGCAATACTGTTTGTCGTCTAGTCATGGTGCCAGTGTCCAGGTAGGAGAGAATAAGAAGAGCACTGAGGGCAATCAGGTCTGCCAAGATCCCTACATCCTGCCACTGGTGCAGTTTAAGACACAATCAAGTCTGAATTGCTTTACAAATTATGAAGGCATTTTATTGTATTTTATTTTATTTTCAGAAATCAGGTAAACTGAAGCTTGCTAGAGTTATTTACCGCTACACATGGATGTGAGTATTTGAGAGCATTAATTCTTGGAAACCGACTAGATTTCTTTAATTGTACTTTATCATCATCTCTTCTCTGGCTTTTGTTGAAACTGCTTAATTGAATGTACTTTACACAAGCAGGTTTTTATTACAATAGTAGTAATATTTCACTTCCACAACAGAATCTTCCCTCTGAGGATTTTAGAGTGCTTGGAATGGGTGAAGGGTGGATTAGACAACCCAATAAGCCTTTCCAGATTTTAGTACTCCACTTCAGATTGCAGGACTGTGCCTTAAAAAATCTTAAACTGATGAAATATTTATACAAAATAGAAAAGTGGCTTAATAAGAATTATTTTCATTGGGGGCTTGGAGAGCAAAGTGCAAAATTTGAATCTGGATTTTGAACCCCAAAAGTACAGAGTTATTCAGACCAAGGGAGTTGTTCAGCCCATTATGGGAAACAAGGCTCAGTTGTAGCAATCAAGTTTTGATTCTGAACCCTTTACAAAGTCTGGTGATGTTTGGATCCAGGGTTCTAACTGAGGTCCATGTATAGTCCTGCTCTCTCAGGAAATGCTTCCTGTTCACTATCAGATTTTGCCAGGCTTTGCTAAACAAAAGTAATTCATTTTCTCCTTGGTGAAACCCTTCTTCCACTTCATGGTGTGCACCATTCTCTGACAACACTGATACCATTAATCCTCTGGAGGTGTACACATGTGTATGAGAGAGAACTTGTTCAAGTTGTGGGTGTGTGGTTTTGAGAGATGTTTCCAGGTGGTTTGGTATGTGTGTGTACGTGCTCAGATGTGTGTGTGTGCGTGAGAGAGAGAGAGTGGTTTGTCTCTATGTGTTTGTCAGAAAGATTTAGGTGTATGCACATGGCTGTATAGTAGGGAGGAGGAAGTTTTATAAGTTCATCTTTATGATAGGGATGCCTAGTTGAGATTTGTCCACCCAAAAAGTAAGTTTTCCTTTTAATTTTGCAAGGATGGTTTAGCTCTAGGAATGCTCAACAATACAAAATAACGTGGTTCTTTGCCCACAGAAGTTTACAGTCTAGAAGACATATGCAGAAGAATGGGCGATATATAGACTAGGAATGACTTAGTGGATTTTCTTTTGTAACATATATTTTGTTCCTTTAAATGTTAATAAAGATAAGTTAAAAGCAATGCTGTGCAGGAAAGTCCTCAGCCTGGTTACTGGAGGCATTCATCACATATTTCTGGTGTCATTTTTATCTAAGCTTTGCAATTCACCTTTAAATATCAGATTGGCTAGATCAAGCCCACCAAACATTTGCATTCAGTATACGGTACCATATGCTGTATTACCAGCATTTGTTCAGTTCCCAGTAACACTGGAGAAGAGAACAGGAAAATGTCACCTCTGATACAGTCTTCATATACAAGTATTGATTTGCTAAATTGTAGTTTTATAACTTTTTCATAGCTTACTTAAAGTAAATATTTTTGGGTGGAAGGAGGGAACCTTTATAACCATTAGTTTATTTTAATAGGATATTTCATGACATGAGTGATGTTTCACAGATCATAATAATTAAAGGTTGCTATTAAATATATTTATACGTCAAGTAAAATATTTGAATATTTACTTCAGAAGGTGTCTGCTCTAAAACACCATTAAGATCATTATATTTATTCAGCAAGTTGAATCCTAACTCTGTCTTGGCAGAATTATAGCAAAGTGCTTTATGACAGCATCAGGGAGCCACCTCCCTGCTGCACCAAGTTGGTACTGCATCTGACAATGTGCAAGTTAATAGCCCCTTAAATCTGTGGTGTTTGCATTTCCACTGTGATAACCATAACAGCTGCCTCCAGATTTAAGATCAGAGTTAGGATTTACCAGCTAGAGCTCATTGTCTTGACAGGTCTTCACAAGTTCTACTACATCAAATGTGTGGGCCAATAGATCAATCCCTAGATTCAGCAAGACACTGAAGCTTGTGCCTAACTTTAAGCACATGAGTAATTCTGTTGAAATCAATACAGTTACCCATATGGTTGACTACCTTGCTGAACTGGGGTCCAGATTCCACAGATGTCGGCTGTTGCACCCACCCATAGGACAGGCTTGGGTCTAGAAATAATTTAGCATGCTTCTTTTTTAGCACAATGTCAATGACAACTAAATGCAACCGTGTAATCTGTCATTTACTATAGGAAATGACTTTTCAGGTTCACTTACAATGTGTTGTTTGCTTACATTCAAGTGGGGGAGAAAAAGGACATTGACTGAGTTTTTGTACCAACCAGCAGACGTAGAAAAATGTGTGTGTGTGCGCACATGCTTACGTACACATGCTGTTAATGTGTTCTGGAGGTGGAGAATGGAATAGTATTCAAGACGATTATGATGTGATTCATGCTTTATTTTCTTTGCAGATCTTCTTTCTTTATGTTGATGATGATGAGGATGTTTCAATATGTTCTCCACTTGCTGAAGACTCCCGGTTCATTTGTGTCTATCCTCCTTACTAGACAAGGTTGTTTTTTTTAATGGTTGCATCCATATGGCTGAGTATGGTAAGGCTATGAGGTTATTAGATCTCAACAGGTGGACAGAGGCTTTCCTCCGAGGGTGCTTATTTTTTCCACCTTGCTAGTTGCTTTCAGGCTGATGTGTCCCTCATTACTATTTCAGAGGTTGCACACAAGAAATGTGAAAGCACATTACAGGGAGAAGAAGAAACAACAAAAGACATGTGCGTTATTAAAGGCAGTATTCTGCGGTTTAAAGAATACCTTCAAAGAGCTGAATGTTTGGCTGTGTATATACAACAGATCTGCCAAGAAAATCTAACACTCTTCTGAAGGAAAGCTGTTGTAGATAGTGCAGGAAAAAATTTAGGAATCTCTTAAGAATCCAGATGAACTCTGGTAATCGTACCTGTGCCCAAAACAAATTGTAAATAGACGTACTCAGGAATGAACACCCTTGTAATCTGAAATGTTGTAAATATGCTAGTCTCTCAAACAGAGTGCTAGGGTAAACACCTTTGAAATGCAAAAAACCCGGCACCCCCGCACACACACACAAGGCAAGCCCACCGCAACCTCAACCCCCAACCACAAGGCAACTCCACACACCCTTCAACAACCACATATACTATCTAGGGAGATAACACATGAAGGTAAGATTGACAACATCACACATCTTTTCATTCTCATGTAACCCAAAACCTCTCTCACACACACATGTGGTGTTCTTGCATGTTGGTGGGCAGACAGCTGCTGTATTTTCAACAGTTTTGATCTGTTATCGCTTAAACTGCGGAAGTGGGACACTGCAGCATCTTTAGCTGGACATAGAAACTTTTAACATTAGATATCCCACTGTATTGTGATAATAATGCAAATCTTTAGACCCACGTAAAATAACCCCCAGCAGGTTAAATTATTTCGTCTGGCAACTGGCAAATCCATAATAAAACCACCAGGCTGGTCAAATACTGGACAGGTGGTAACTCTACAGAGTGTAATATTCCTTTAAGGGACAGGCTGGAGCCTACAACCAAAACAGTTTGGGTGTAATCAAGGAAGTTCTCACCCTGCCCTGGGACTGGACTGTTTAAACAGGAAAAGAAATCCAGGTAGGGAGAGAGAGGATTAGAAGCCTGGCAGGATGGAATCTCTCTCAGACTGCAGGGGATTAGCCTGACTGGGCCAAGAGACTTTTGTTTTGTTGATTAAAACTTTGGGAGCTCTGAATGGGTCTGTAAGGTACGGTCATTACAAACTCTTATGCGCCTTCCCTGAGACCTTGATAAACAGCACATTATTTGTTTCATTAATTTATTTTGGCTTCCTCTTTCTTGGATTCTTTACAGAGTTTGGGGAGCAAAATAACCATGTTCAGCTGTCTACATTACTGCAGCAGATCTAGCCCAACTTTGTCATGGGCACGTGGGATCGATTTTTGTAAGCCACAACCCTGTCTTCTTTTTGGACCTTGCTTACTGTAAAGTCAATGACCTTTAAAAAGATAAGACCGTAAGAGTCATCTCCCATGCTTAGCTGTATTGTGTCAATGTTGCAGGAGGATGGGTGCCGATAGAACAGAGAGCGATAAGCCCTGTCTCAAAGGTGTGCTAATCTTCGGTCATATTCTCTGGTTGCAAGATGAGTTACTCCCACTGAAGTCAATGGAATTTACTCATATACTGTGCTGGGAGAGCCGAGCCCTTTGAGTTTGGATGCTTGGCTCTGTTGTGCAAAGCCTATGTGATCGGAAAACGGATGTGGAATATAACACTGAGGGAAATTTTCTGAACATACTATGCAAATATAGGAATGTGGAAGAATGAGTCCCTACTTTTGGCATTGGTGTTTACTGGTCTAAAGTGCAATGGTATGTGGATCCTAGAAGCGTATTTAAAACCATATGAAATTGCGTGTTTTGTTGAAAGTTAAAATGGCAGGTACAGATCCGAACTAGACCGTTGTGGGGTGTGTGGGGAGGCTGTTCGCTGAGCCCATCTTAAAGAACAATAGCACCATTCTGGGAAAGATGAGAGGGAGGAACAAATGAGAATATGGGATGACAAATGGGCCATTCGGAGTGACTGCAGGACCTTTTGTCTTCCATTGGGCGAGCTGCTCATCTGTCAGAGAAGCCCAGTCCAAAGTCTTGTCTCAGGTCAAATCCAGACATGGAAGAGTCTATACAGAAAGGAGAGCCTTGCTCAGTGGAGTTAACTGTGACTGAAGAACCAAAAGTTAACTGTGACAGGTTCAGTCTGAGTGCACTAAAGCTCTGTTCAGCTTCTCCAGGAAGTGTTTTCGTCCCTTCCATTCAGAGTGGAACAAACTGTCGAAGTGTAATGGGGAAGCTTCACTCTTCTGCATAATATCAAAGACGCCTTAAATAGCTGCTCTAAACTGCACAGAAGGTAATGGATAAAGGGAGACTCAAAGAGAGCGAGAAGTTAGCTTTGAGTACATCACCTCTACCCAGATTCCTAAGATCCACTACCTCCCTTCATGTTATTGTTGAGATTCTTGATCCAAATATCCATTACTTCACCTCCACCCTTTCTTCAAAGAACCACTACAATAGCACTATTGGGAATTTTTGTCTCAATAAGAGGTCTGGGAAAGCAATACTGAAATAGCAAGAAACTGCAGTAACTGAAGGGAACATACCTACTAAACAAAGCCCACTAACCAAACACATTAGGCCAGATTCCAGCATCATTTATATTAGTTTTTGGACTATTGTAATTCCGTTGACTTCAATAGATTTTTCTCAAATTTGCACTGGTGCAAGAGAGATCAGAATTGGGGTCACGTTCACTGATGAATCAACTGGGGTTTTTAGGCCTTTGAGGCTATGTGCTAACAGTCAGTGAAGTCTGGCTTGCGTCCATACCTACATTTTTCTCACCTTTTCTCCAGAGATGCTGGTAACAGAACTAAACACTATCACCGAGGGACCAAAGCATGCCCTTAGAAGTACCATTGGCATACCAGAATTGTGGTAATCCCACTGTGCAGAGATTCCCAACTACCCTTGTTCTACAGGACACTAGTATACTGCAGGAGGATGTTACAGGGCCAGTGTATCTGCAGCAATACAAAAGTCTTGGCCTGAACTCCATCTCTAGGCGAGGATTGCAGCTACTATAAATGCTATGAGTTGCCACAATGATGTTCCTTACCCTGAAAGAAGGAATCCATCCCTATGATCCAGGCTCAGTGCATGTTAATGGCCTTATTCAAAGCCCAGTGAAGTCAGTAGAAAGAATCCCATGGAATTCAAAGGGCTTTGGGTCAGGAATTTGTTTTACACTTGGGTGAAGTACTGGACCTGTATATAGTACCAGTGTGACTTTAAGGAAGACCCACCCATTCTTAAAAGATAAAAACAACCAAACCAATATTTTTAACTTGATATCTTTTATGATTAAAATTATTGTGGGGGAGGGAAGATGGGGCTGGAGTTGCTGAGAGGTACAAAGCTCTGAAGACAATTTGCAGAGAAAGAGACTACTTTTTCCACCTACAGTTCAGAACAGATTAGATAGCTCTAACGGGGTATTTGCAAGCCTTCAGACTTTTTGAGTGAGGGAATGTAAGGATTAGTCTCTGAGTGAGTGGAAACTGTATAAACATTTAATTACAGTAAAAATATACACAATAAACTAGTCTTATTTTATTTTATTTTATTTTATTTTTTGTTCAGCCAAATATACGAGAGAGCCCTAAAGGGAAAATATATTTTAGTACTTTACAACTGCAATTTATGTTTGTCTACTGTCTTTCATATAAGAAGTAGCATATCGTAAAACACTTTACAGTCTATCAATACAATAAACCAAGAATATTGCTCAATTTACTTTATTAGAAGTTGCTGAGAGATACACAAATAAAACAAGCTCGGTTTGCTGGTATTTTTGTTGAGCAAGGAAACATTGGGAGAAATAAGTAGAGTTTAGTTTTCTAAGGGAGGATGTGGGGTCGGGAGTCAGAAAGAAGAAAGGACTAAATGGAGATGGGACTTTCATCTCAGAACCCAAGATGTAGCACAGTGGTTGAATTCCAAAGTGCACAGAAGAATCTCGGGGAAGCACACACATCCAAATAAAACCATGATAATGTTGTTTGTTCTACTGTAAGATACTACACAAAGTGAGCATAGGTGGCAAAAACTGAAAATGAATTGTTTTTCTTTTCAACATTTGCTGGGGCTGGGTTCATTAAACATTTTTTGTGAGATTGCAGCAATTTTGAGGCGAAAAATTTTCACTCAAAACCAGAGGTGTGCAAAGCTTCAACCTGGAATATCCATGTAAAAATGACTGCTGCAGACAGAAGTAAAGAGAAACTAATCTAGTGGAATACAGAGGAATCTGCCTGTCTCTGTACGTATTTATAGAATACCAGTCACTGCAGCACTGAAGACAACCAGTAAGATATCTGAGGGTTTGTCTACACTGCCTCAGGATTACACTTATGCGAACTAGGTGTGATGGGTTCAGTCACAGAGACTCCCCTCAAGACTGTCGTTCGATGAGCTGGGATACCACTGAGAACAACCCTCCTGCCAGAACAGGCGCTCCTCCACTTGCTGAATTAGACACTCCAGTCAGCTCCAGCACAGACCCAGAGGTTGGGCCACGCCTCTTTGCAGTTCACTGAAACTGAGATTCACTCAGCCCAGGGGCTTCTCAGTTAACAGGGACTTCCCCAGAGCCCAGTGTTCAGCCTTTCTGGGAGCCTGAACCCACAATAAATCCATTTTACCCTGTATAAAGCTTATACAGGGTAAATTCATAAATTGTCCACCTTCTATAACACTGATAGAGAGATATGCACAGCTGATTGCTCCTCCAGGTATTAATTACTTACTCTGGGTTTATTAATAAACAAAAGTGATTTTATTAAGTATAAAAAGTAGGATTTAAGTGGTTTCAAGTAATAACAGACAGAACAAAGTAAGTCACCAAGCAAATTAAAGCAAAAACACGCAAGTCTAAGCCTAATACATTAAGAAACTGTTTACAGGTAATATCTCACCCTCAGAGATGTTCCAGTAAGCTTCTTTCACAGACTAGACTCCTTCCTAGTCTAGGCCCAATCCTTTCTCCTGGTACAGTCCTTGTTAGTTCCAGTGGACATCTTGGGTGGTAAGTAGGGGTTTTCTCATGACTGGCAGCCCCTTTTGTCTTGCTCCTCCCCCTTTTATAGCTTTGGCACAAGGTGGGAATCCTTTGTCTGTGTTTGTCCCCACCCCCGCCTCATCAATGGAAAAGTACAAGGATTAAGATGGATTCCAGTAACATGTGACATGGTCACATGTCCTGTGAGACCCCAGTCTCCATTCTTCCTGTGCTGGCCCACACTTACACAGGAAGGTTTGCAAGTAAACAGAGCCATTTACAGTTTATTGAGTCTGAAGCACTCTTAATGGCTTCTACTTAATATGTTTACATCAGTAATACAAGTTTATATCTTGTTCTCCTAACTCCAGACATAGCAATAATACATACAAACAAATAGGATGAACACACTCAGTAGATTATAAACTTTGTAATATACCTTACAAGAGACCTTTTGCATGAAGCATATTCCAGTTACATCATATTCACATTCATAAGCATATTTTCATAAAGCATATGGAGTGCAATGTCATACTAGGACCCTTTGAGTTCATGCCTGCAGTGTCCACATGTGGGAATTACAGCACAGTACTCCAATGCACACTGCTATTCACATCCCCATAGTCTGAATTGTGGGGCAGTGTAGACATATCCTAAGAGAGTAAACTGGTGTAGCCCAACCAAGGGCACATCTAGATGTGATGTTTTTATCATGTTTTGAACCCTGTTGAATAAAATGATTGTAAATTCTAGTTTAAACAGGAACCAAACTTTGTTGCTACATAGGTTGAATTCTAGGTGATGGTCAAAAACACAGCTAGTATATGCACGGTTATTAATTCTGCCATGTAGTGACACCATGAGGAAAAAACAAATATGAAAAAAGCCTTAACAACTTTTTGAAAATCAGTTTTATTTAAACTATGACCAAAACCACTAAAATATATTAATCATAGTTATGTGGTTATTGCATGGTATCAGTTAAGGTTATTTCAGTGACCTAACTGTGCATTTCCTTAACATGTTTGGATTTCTTTTATGTTTTACGTGAGTTTATAATGCTTGATTTTAGTTAATTACGTAATTCTTATAGGATTTTTAATTCAGCCTTAAGTTGTTGATATGTTCTCTCAAATTAACTTCATCTTAATGTATTTCTCATAGGATTTCTTTATTAATTAGGTCTGTGTTGGTTTTTTAAACTTTTTTATCATAAACTTTCAGATCAGCTCTGGGCAGTCTTCATATTGTGTCAGATCAGTATAAATTATGCACTTTTTCATGTGACTGTGTGTCTCCAACATTGTTTGGCATGCATATATTGTAAATGCAGTGGTCACCATTAAAAACTGTTACAATAACTCTACAATACCATAGTTCCCCCTACATGCAAAATAAGAAATATCTGTAGTAACTATATGGTATTTGTTGACAAGATTAAAGGGCAACTACTGCATACATCTCCCTTTCTCAGTTTTTATGAAGTGATGGAGGACTAAGGTGAATAGACTAGTTGACTCACTAGAAACTCCTTTCCATATAGGTGATTCTATTCAGATGATGTGCGTGTATTTATGCAAAAATTGCCATAAAATTTCAACAACCATATTCTACTTGACTAAGGGAGGTTCCAATGATGCAACGATATATATGCAAAGGAAAGAGAGATGAAGATATAGCAAAAATGTGGACTGCAAGGCCATAGATCATCCAACTGTGTGATGATAAATACCTAAATTTAATTATGAAGATGAGTTAATTTTGTAGATCAGGAATCTCAGGATTCTAGGGCCATGTTGGGATTGAGTTTTTTGTTTTAAGTTCTTAAAACACTTCCATTAGATTTAGTGGTGATCAACTCAGTAAGAATAGCTTGTGCTATAACTTCCTGAAAATATGATATCACTGTAACATTGCAAGAGCTGGAAGACTGGGCTGAGTTCTATTTGGGGTTGTTAGCCAATTAATTAAATTATTTGTGAGGAATTATCATCTCTGGAGCTGTTACTTATAGAAGCAAACCTGTTGCTTTAATTCTTCCTTAGCCATTCCCTTCTTAAAAGGCTCCCCTGCAAGAGTGTAACTCCACTGACTTCAGAAGAGGTACTCTTGAATTACACCAACATACATGAGTTCATACCCAGTGTATCTAAGTGTGTGAGCAAAACTGAACTTCTGCTGGTAACTGCAAAATCGGAGTAGTGCCTAATTTCTGTCCTGCTGATTTCTGAGTTCTCGGAGCTGAACCTCTTAAAACAAACTTGCATTTGTCAATGCATGATGGAAAATTGCATTTCTCAATGCATGATGGAAATTTGAATGTTGTGGCATTCTTCTCCGGAATAAAAGTTCAAAAACAGTATTCCAGTGCACTGATTAGAGACCTAGTGGCTTTGTCAGAGGGACAACATATGTTCTATTTGGTATCCAAAATGATGTTCTGGTTAAGTCAGGAGTTCGGGGTTCAATTCCCAATGCACCAAACAAGAATGCACCCACTTTCCACTCACTTTGCATAGGTGTAAAAGTCTGGGAGGTTTCTTGGTTCAAACAAAGGCTCACATAATGTAAGTTAGAGAGGTCAATATATTGGTTTTAGTGTTTGTGGATTTGTCGGGAAAGGACAAGTTTGGGTACCAGAATTTGACTTCACCCATGGAGTAGCCTACTCTAGGACCGTCCAGAATGAAAGGAAAATGGTGGTGCAACAAATCAAGCAGTGGACCAAGAATTAAATGAATAATAAAAAAGACATTCCAAGAAAACAGTTATAAAAGAAGGCCAACATCAATCAAACATAAAAGACTGATTAAAGAAAAAAGAGTTTAATATACCATCAAAGAAGAACAATTCTACCATTAGAGAAAATACCATCCAAGAAGGAAATGAGAGATTAACACAGAGACAGAAAGACACCCTAGCTGCAAGGTGGGGAAAATCTGCAACAAAAGGTAAAGGCTGAAGTATGCCTGGGTTTCATTCAGATATGTCTCTGTGTGTGGCACTTGGGAGTAACAACATTTTGCTTTGAAATTTGCATAAAAATAAAATCTTAATCACAATAGAAGGAGAATGAAAGGCACCACAAGAAGGAAAAGGAACACAGAACAAACAAAGAAAAAGGGCAACATCAATGGCAAATGAAGGAGGGGGAAAGATACCAGAAACAGAGAGAGTGGATCAAGACATAACACAACAAAGAGAATGCTAATAAGCAAACTGCAGAAGTGTAACATACTTTCTGGAAAAACACCAGACAAAGGAAAGGACACAATGCAAAACAAAGGGGAAAGGAGGATGGGGAGAAAAAGAATACATCACCATAAACTTAAGAGTGATGAAAACAACATATTTAAAAACTGTGTGAGATGGTTTTCTGAAGAAAATTTAAGCAATCTCTACTGTACATCTGACAGATGTATCTGTTTGGATTTGAATATCCTTTTCAGATGTGATTTAAACGGTATGGTAATAATAATACAATGTATTTAAATCAATAAAAATGCTCATCTGATGCATTGTTCATGCATTTAGAATCCTCAACTATTTAACAGACCTTCCAAGGAAGAAAATAATTTAGAAGACCTTCCAACCTCAGAAACAAACCACTCCCACCCACCTGCTGCTCATCACTCCCACCCTGGCTCCACAAGAGAGACCGGTAAAACACTTGTTACCCTTCTGCCAGGTAGAGCCAGCAGCAACCAGGGCTGGGTTCAATATTTAGCATTTCTCTTTCAACAGTACAACATAGAACCAGCTTGAGCCCCCACCCAGTAACCTAGGAAAATTACACACCACCCCTGGGCAATACTTCCCCACTCACAAGCGTAGAGTCTGAGTGTAGAAAAGAAATTTTTAATGAAAGGAGGGAAGTCACCCAACATTAATTAGAGAAAATGCCATAAGCAGGATTCATAATCATAAAACTGTGAGCAGGACTGTGAGTGGGACAGTGCCTTCTGCCTCATGTTCTTGGGTTCTACAACCAAAAGTTCCTTTTCTGTGCCCCTCTCTGCTTCCTCACCATATCCCACTCATAGTGGTTGTCCTTGGTCAGTGAGGATCTAGGGTTCAGAGGTGCATCTGTGTGAGTTCACCTCCCACTCGGGGAAGAGGGCACCTTGCTTTCTCCACCTTTTGAGCACTTGTTCTGAGTCTCTCTCATGGCGTCACTCCAATTGTGGCTCCAGCAGAGCTTTTCTCACTTAAATGCCTTTTTGTCTCTTTTAAAGAGCCTGAGAGAGGAGAGTTATTTCATATTTTACTTCTTCAAATTATGTGAGTTTCAAAATCACGTTTTTAAGAGCACTACAAGCTTTCATGAGTGATATCCTAGCTTTGCGAGCAGTCACTAAGAGAATTCAAAAGCAAAACAAATTGCAAACACATCTGCTTTTCTCTAGAAGGCTGCACCAAAAGAAAGTGCACTGGCTTAAGCCAGGATATGGCTAGTATGGTAAAAATGTGCTGAGTCAACCTTTTCTCCTCGGGCTCCTGCTTTAAACAGCCGCTCTCCTTCCCTTTCAGTGCAGACCAGCCTCAGACATTAAGTTCTTTATACAGCCCCACCAACCCTGACCCAAAGGCCAAGGGGAAAAGAAAGTTCAGTCTTCATGCCATTCAATCTTTAGCCTCGTGCTCAGACTACTAATGCTGACATGGGTATCTGTGCCCTCCGAACAGGACTGAAACCAATGATTCACTTCTCATAATCCACCAAACAGCATCAACTTTTTTTCATATTTAAACGGGTCACTTGGAAATGATCCCATGACCAATTCCCTATGCCATCCAAGTCCTATGCCCATTTTAAACCTATACATCTGCTTCAGGCTGAAATTCTTTGGTAAATAATAGGCAAGGTTTTCTCTTATTACAGCAGCACCAGTTAAAGGCGAATGTGGGTACAAAGAAAGCCAGGTTAATACTGTAGGATGGTTAAAGTGGTAGACATTTTTAAAAGAACGGTAAAGTGGAATCTAGGGGAGGCTGTGTTTGCTGCAGTTCTGTTTGCAAAATTCCTCTAATGAAGATGCCAGTATACCACCATCCAAGCACAGCCTACTTTGGCATTACATTTCCCCTCTCAGAGCAACATTTTCCCTTTAGGGAGGGCGTCGATTCTGAGAGAGATAATAATAATGAGGGTATTTCTATCTGACTCAAGCACAAAGAGAGGTCTGTATGTTTTTATGCCAAATGTGTGATGGGTCAATGACAAGAGGTGTAAGTTAAGTGGGAGCTGTGTAGAGACCACCCCAGTGCCAGCCTCACTAAGGATCTTTTAAGAGCTGTCAGATCAAGGCAGGTTTCAGCTGTTCTCACTTCAGAGGAGAGAGCGATGTGGAAACCACTGAGCCACTAAGTCCCCATGGGTTTAAGGGTTTCCAGTGATTGGCTCCAACCTCTTCAGGCTAGTTTTAACGATGATGTTAAAGTGGGCTCATGTGACCTGAAGAGTCATCTGGTGTAAAGTAAGGGGAAAGATATAATTACAGAGAACAGAGAATCTTTGTTCTAATGCCTTTAACACTATCACTTTCTCTGCAGCTGCTTTACACATAACAGCTTGGTTTTCACTACCAATATATTTTTGAAGGCAATATCCTCCTGTCACCACATACGTGGGGTTTGTTTCATTCATTTAAAGTAATAATTTCTCAGTCAGTCTTAGGAGCTCCATCCTATGTCATTCCATATAATAGTCTCTAATATATTTTCCCCCTTTTATTAGTGAGATCACCTCAGTCAGTAACTGCCCATGGAACAGAATTACAAATGTTGCAAGCAGAAGGAAATAGGTTCTGTTCTCTCAGTCAGTATGATGTGGTTTGGGATTCTGCACAATTGATCATGCTGACCTGCAGAGACTAGACAAAATACTTAGTGATAACCCTGAGTATTTTAGGGGAATGTGGGAGATATAAAGAAGCGAGTGGGTAATTTTGTTTCCTTCGAAGATGAGAAGACCTACAGTCAGGGGCGCTGGAACAATTTGTATAGAGTGGGGTGCTGAGAGCCATTGAGCCAAACTGTAAACCCTGTATATGATGGAAACCACTTCAAGCCAGGGGGTGCAGCAGCACCTCCAGCATCCCATTTCACCTATGCCTACAGTTACTCATCCTTATGGATTAGGAATTATATATTACAACAAGGAACCAGGTTACTCAGAGCACTGGCGATGGTCTATGGAGCGTTTTGTTTCTAGATCACTGGGTCGAATTTGTCTCAGTTTCATAGGCACCAGAAATTGATCCTGTTGGCATATTGGCCTGTTTGAAGATAGTTTGTGGTTGAAGACCAGGTCTACACTACAAACATTTGCTGGGATAGTCCTGTCCAATACGGGGGTGATTCTCTATGTCATTTCTATACTGGCAAAAGACCTAGTGTACAGACAGTTATACTGGGTTTTTTTGTATAACTTATTTCATTTGGGGAACCAGTGTGCTAGTATAAGCTGCATCTAAAATAGGAGGGTTTGCTGGTATGGCAATCTGGCCATTTGCTAAACTAGGTCTGAGTCCAGTTTCCAGAGGGATTTGTTTACACTCGAAAAATCACTCTCACAACTGGCACTGACTGACTCCCTGGTTGACAGTGGCTAAAATCCTGGCACCCTTTTAAGTCAGTGGCAGTTTGCCATTGTCTTCAGCTCAGGCTGAGATTTCACCCAACGTTTGCAGAAAGATCAAGGGTTCAAATCATGAAGACTGAACTACCTTCTCACAGTTCTTGGTTTTCCCTTCAGATCAGGGATTAGGTACGCTGGTGACACAACATATCTGTGTGTGGCACTATCTATGTTGTGTCTCTGTGTGGTTAAACAAAAGTCATGAGAGCTGTCAGTGGTCCATTTGTCAGGATAACTTTGCTTTGAAGCAAGTCAGACACAAATTCTACATGCCGAGAGTAGAACTCAGAATGCAGTGTTAAGATATTTGCTTGAGTGAGAGTGAAGGGCAGAATTTCCAGTCACTGGTATGGTTGTCTTGTTATGTTTTCATTTAATTTGAACCCCTAGCATGCCTAACGATTACTCCTAATCTATATCTGCTACTACCAAGCTCAAAGTTTCCTCACTTAGTAAGAAGTGTGACAGGGTCGGGCCAGATGGCTATAGGAGAGTAATAGAAGGCAGATATATTAGCCCCAGGCTAAGCAGGTCCCTTTTCCCTGGGTAAGATAACAGGGAAGGTTCCAGAACAATCAGGAACCTTCTGGAGACAATTAAGACAGGCTGATTAGAACATCTGCAGCCAATCAAGAAGCTGCTAGAATCAATTAAGGCAGGCTAATCAGGGCACCTGGGTTTTAAAAAGGAGCTTACTTCAGTTTGTGGTGTACATGTGAGGAGCTGGGAGCAAGAGGCACTAGGAGCTGAGAGTGAGAACGCGGACTGTTGGAGGACTGAGGTGTACAAGCATTATCAGACACCAGGAGGAAGGTCCTATGGTGAGGATAAAGAAGGTGTTAGGAGGAGGCAATGGGGAAGTAGCTCAGGGAGTTGTAGCTGTCACACAGCTGTTCCAGGAGGCACGCTAGACAGCTGCATTACACAGGGCCCTGGGCTGGAACCCGGAGTAGAGGGCGGGCCCGGGTTCCTCCCAACTCCTGATCAGACACAGGAGGAGTCGATCTGGACTGTGAATTCAGAAAAACGGCCAAGCTGAGGGCTGCCGTGAAGCTCCAAGACGAGCAAATCCGCCAATAAGCGCAAGACCCACCAAGGTAGAGCAGGAACTTTGTCACAGAAGATAAACAACGATGTTTGCTTTTTATCCTTTCTTTTTAATTTTTAATGTAATTGTTACTTTTAGTCACAACGTAACTGCAAAACTTCTCTTTACTTACAGCAAACTTATTGCTGGGAATGCACCCATTACAATGATTCCCCAGAAGCCTCCATGCCACTCCGTCTTCAGTTTCACAACTAGCTACTTGTCACACAATGCATCCACTACAGAAGTGTGAACAAGCAGGCTAATAAACATACAATCCCTTCACACTCCATCAATGAGAAAAAAATGATCCCCCAAAGAAGCAGAAGGTTAATTCTATTTGAAATTCCACTAGCTAAGAATTTGATCTCAGTAGATAAGAAGGCTGAACCACCAGAGCAGATGGATTGATACTTTAAACCCCACTGGGTTTATAATGGGTTTATAAACACTGGGATTATAATGTCACTGATTTAAAAAACAATAACAACCCTCCCTTCTAGTTTTGAATAACTTTCTGTCAACAGAAAGGTATAACAAGGTATAACATGCGGCTGTGGGAACTCCCTCACACCCAATGTGTTGCAGTTCATGTGTGAATCTGCAGTATTAAAATTAAAAATAAATTGAGAACAGACTCTTAAACTTAGCTTCTCCTCCCTGTCCCATAAGAAAATGTCTAAACCACCACAGAGCAGATGTCCAAAGGTGCATGTATCTTGTGAATTCCAAACCTAAGCAGTTCAATAGCAGCAGGATTTATCCGCCTCTGGAAATAGATGATCAGTACATTTTGTCTACATTTTTCCCTTGAGATTATAGATTTAAAAAAAAATGGTCTGGCATCTGACAAGGTGTTCTGCATTCTTCCTGCTAACAGCTTCAGGCAAATGCATCTGTCACATGGACTGAGTCACATTTTTTGTTTTTAAGTGAAATATGATGCCAATATGGTGGCAAAGTGTCAAGTCCTCTGATACTCTTTCTTTCAAGTCCTGTTAGTTTGGAACAGGTGCCTTGAGTTTCAGCAGGTGATCTGAATTAGAAATATGTAGATCAGATGGTGCTCGCAATCATGGTGGCTTTATGGCAAAAGCCAATGATGAAATTGCCCAGACACAAGCAAAATAATTATAACAACACTGAAGAACCAGACCCCAAAGTGCTTTGCAGACCATGCATGTACTGTAGGTTCAGTATGTGTCCCTATATATATTAATTTATATAGTGCCAGCACCTTGAATGATCCTGAAGCACTTGGTAAACTATACACTCATAAGACAACCGGCTGGTGCCCAGCACATTGTATAAAAGAGAAGTCTGACCAGGCTATTGGGACAAATCCGTACACTTTAAAAAACAACAACAACAACCAAAAAAGAGTATGGGATCTTTATGTTCTAATGTTCAGCCAAGGTGATTGTGGCTGCAAATAAATTGTAAATGCAAATATTGGTAGTTGGGTGGCAAATCAGGCCGCCAGGTGTTTGACATCAAACAATTGTGCCTGCAAACAACTTAAATACATGCTGACAAAAACTGTGCTCACCACAAAGGAAGTGAGGCATTTGATAGTTGACTCTTAACATACACACACATCGTATAGGGATCTCAAATTTAAAAAATATTATTTACACCTGTACATTCACGCACCAGTAAACTGTATGAAAATTAGTTGTGCCTATATAACAAGGATGAAAGGCTGAATCTCATCTATGCTGGTATTTGACACCTGAATTCCAAAGAATCTAGGTATTTCTAAAGCTGATGCTTAGAACATCTGATTCCTATGTTTAGATAGAGATCTCTGTATTTCAGCATCTATGTAGATCTTTCTACCTATACAGGTACACCTACACACACTCACTTGCTCTCAGACCCAGAGTTAAAAACTATTCCATAACTCTAAAAGTTTCCACACACAAAAAATCACCCCTGGGAAAATTCCAGATAGCAAAGATTTTTTTTTTTTTTTTTTGGAAAATGATCAGCATTTGAAAATGGATGTTCTGATGTAGGCTTTACCATAGCAGGCAATTAGGATAGGGTTAATTTCAGTCACTACTGAAATGTAGCCTCCCCAGCACAAACAAGCAGACCTATCCCAATACCTGAGTGACAAAATCCTAACCCTAAAATCCCTAGATTTAAAATTCTGGCATTATAAAATAAAGAGGGATTACTCACACCAAATGTTTGAAATGTGCAGCCTTAACCCAGAATTCTTCTGGTGGCGCCAGGGGTTCAGGCCCCTCTACAGCAGAGGAGATAGGGAAGCCAGCTGCTATAGGAGCAGTGATTAAAATGAATTGAACCAGGAGGGGGAGTTGCCACCACAGCAGCACCACCCACAGAGGTTGAATTGTCCCTTCGCTTTCATGAGATGAGCTGTGTTTCTTCTCTGCTCCCTTATTTTAACCCCTGGGCTTGCATGAGTCCACTGAAATATCCTTCACAATAGAACTTCTCTAGTTGATGTCAGTGGATAGGGTGAATGAAGGTGTACCAGGCGCACTGAAAATGGCGTCAGACTGTTCCCATTTGAATCAGGTTGCCGAGACCTGAACACCCACAAATGGGGCCAGATTTTCCAAAGATTCCATCTTACATGTAGACATCTAAATAAGTAGCCAGATTTTTTTCTTCTAAGAGCACATTGGATGAACATTGGTTGCTGAGCTATTTTGAAAATCTGGCCACATATGTGGCAGTGGTTGGTCCTGGGCACTCCTGAAAACCTGGCCACTTAGTGAGATGCCTAAAGGGGAACTGAGCTCTGAGGAAAATGTGGCTCGGATTGGGGGTTGTGATGAGGAGCCCTTTTGAAAATTCACCCAATGGCTTCTAGTGGGGGTTGGTGCACAGTGGTCTCCTGACACTGAAGGGAGTGCAGGAACTGGGAGGGTGCCCTGACAAGCAGATGAGATCAACAGTGAAAATTTGGGCTTCCTGGGAAAGGTAAGTGGAGGGAAATAAGCAGCAAGTTGTGTTTTTGGATGCTGAATTTTGAATGGAATGCTGAGTTCAGTTCTGGGCACTACATTACCAGAAAGATAAGCAAATAGTGGGAATCTGGTGAAAAGCAACAAATATAATCGGTGAGCTGAAGGGCCTGGCTTAAAAGGAAAGATTAAAAAGGCTAAATATATACAGCTTGGCTAAACAATGACTAAGGAGAGACATGAGAAGAGTCTACACTCTCTGAACATTTGTAAACCTGAAGGAATTAACAGAATTATTTAGTGTGATACACCCAAGTATGATGGAGATGAAGTTTTAAAAGGGGAAAAATTACCCAAATATTAGGTAAAAAGCTTTCTGAAGATGAGCTGTGAAATAGTCTCCCAGGGGAACTTGTAGATGTGCCATTGCTTAGGAGTTTTAAAAGCAGCTTAGATAAAACATTGGAAAGTGTTCTGTAGGCACCAATCCTGCACTGGCCCCCAGAGGGAGAAAATGGGTGATCTAATAAGTCTTAAAAAAAAAAAAGAAAAGGAGTACTTGTGGCACCTTAGAGACTAACCAGTTTATTTGAGCATGAGCTTTCGTGAGCTACAGCTCACTTCATCGGATGCATAGCATATCGTGGAAACTGCAGAAGACATTATATACACACAGAGATCATGAAACAAAACTTCCTCCCACCCCACTGTCCTGCTGCTAACAGCTTATCTAAAGTGATCATCAAGTGATCATCAAGGAAGGCCATTTCCAGCACAAATCAAGGTTTTCTCACTCTTCCCCCCCCCCCCAACACACACAGACACACATATGTGAGAAAGTGAGAGAAAACCTTGATTTGTGCTGGAAATGGCCTTCCTTGATGATCACTTGATGATCACTTTAGATAAGCTGTTAGCAGCAGGACAGTGGGGTGGGAGGAAGTTTTGTTTCATGGTCTCTGTGTGTATATAATGTCTTCTGCAGTTTCCACGATATGCTATGCATCCGATGAAGTGAGCTGTAGCTCACGAAAGCTCATGCTCAAATAAACTGGTTAGTCTCTAAGGTGCCACAAGTACTCCTTTTCTTTTTTCTTTTTATGAATACAGACTAACACGGCTGTTACTCTGAAATCTAATAAGTCTTATTATCCATAGCTTATGATATGATTGACCAAGTTGACATTTAACATAATAGGGTTTTTATAGCTAGGCTCTTGCTCCAAAGCTTGTTGACGTGAAACACAGTAATATTTCTGTTTGGGATATCAGATTGCTAGATTTTATAACGCACCCTGGAACAATGTAGAGGCACCCTGGTCAAGTCAGGAGATGTGGATTCTATTCCTGGCTCTGCCACCTACCTGCTGTGACCTTCGGCAAGTTACTTCACCTCTCTTTGTCTGTTTAAATTGTGAACTCAGACCCTTTGTCTTGCCTGTATAAATTGTAAGTTCTTTGGGACAGGGACTATCTTTCTGTGTGTACAGATATTGCCTAATACATTGAGGTTCCATTTGAGATTGAGGATCCTTAGGCACTACCTGTAGTAAAAATAGTAATAGGAGTGGACCATTTGACAACACACAGATGGCATAGGAAGGTTGCCAAGGGATACAATGCAGATCACTGCAGGTATCAGGATTGAAGGCCATTTTTAGAGGTTTGTCCCTGCCTCTTTCCCTTTATTGGCTTCTTTATCCTTCCATCTAATGGCATTCATTAACTCCAGTGAACTCCCAGTGCAATGCTATAGCCAAAAGGGCCAATGTGATCCTTGAATGCGTAAACAGGAATCTCAAGGAGGAGTAGAGAAGTTATTTTTCCTCTCTGTCTGGCTCTGATACATTTGCTGCTGGAATACTGTATTCAGTCTGGTATTCACAATTCAAGAAGGATGTTGATAAATTGGAGAAGGTTCAGAGAAGAGCTGTGAGAATGATTAAATGATTAGAAAACCTGCCTTATAGTCAGAGACTCAAGGAGCTCAATCTGTTTAGTTTAACAAAGAGAAAGTGAAGGGGTGAATTTTATTACAAGCTACAAGTACCTATAAAAGGAACAAATATTTAATAAAGGGCTCTTCAGTCTAGCAGAGAAAGGTGTAACATGATCCAATGGCTGGAAGTTGAAGCTAGACAAATTCAGACTGGAAATAAGGTGTACATTTTTAACAGTGAGGATAATTAACCATTGGAAGAATTTACTGACAATTCTTAAATCAAGGTGGGATGTTTTTCTAAAAGCTATGCTCTAGGAATTATTTTGGGGAAGTTCTATGGCCTGTTATACAGATAATCTAGATAATCTCAGTGGTCTCTTCTGGCCTTGGATACCTATGAATGACATCTACATGGGGAATAGAAAGGGATAGCATGATCACAGGTCTGGGGCTAAGAATGTGTGAATTCTAGTAATGGCTCTGGTGCTGACTCTCTGTTTTCTTAGGCTAATCACAGAACCTTGTAATAAAATCAGGCTGCCTCATCTGTAAAATGACAATAATATAACTCTCCTATATCCCAGGACCATTGTGAGGCAAAGTGATTTGAAGTTGAACAGGCCTATATTAAGTGTCAAGTAGGGGAGAGCCCTAGGTACAGAATTAATTTGGATCCAGATCTCAAGGCCTCTCAAGTCTACGGCTATTTTGGATATGGGACTTTGGCCCATTACAGAAATGGTGAAATCTGGATCCAGATTCCAGTCGCTTTCCCACCAAAGTTTGTGGGATTTAGGATCAAGAGTTTGGGGTTTGGACCATCTTTAAATGTTATTAGTATTAGGTACTATAGATTGCAAGTAGTAAGCATTCACATCAATCTTTGTTCTTGTTAAATTCAACCATGGTTGTTTTGGCAACTTTGAGAAATCTAAAAAGACTCTAAATTGCACCAGCAAAGTCATATGAGAAGAGAGTGCAAAATTCCCGACTGAGAACCATAAAGCCTTTATCTAGCTTTATTCATTCCCTACTCTTTTTTTGCTTTCTCCCCTCATATACTCTTGGTGTATATTAAATGCTGTGTAATGGATTCATTGTGTCCTATGTAACTCAATAATAAGGATAAATTATCTTTGTCCTTTTCTAAAAGGACTTGTTAAAGGATTCACGACTCCTTTGATTAAATTAAACAGCAGGGAAACTTGAGTCGCTTGGCTAGTGCCTCACCTGTAGGCATAATTACAGTTAATAAAGATTTACTCAGGAAGGTTTCTAGTGCCTGGATTGTGTTCCATCTGCCAAATGAGTTTATTAATCTCCTTGTAAGAATGTAGGAAAGAAGAGAACAATAAAAGAAAATACGCATTAAGGACCTTCTTCCTTTCCCTACATTTCTTCCTATTCCACCTTTGTGTAGAGTAACTCGCTGTGCTCTAGTTACTAATGGATAAATTGCAGATGCTTCAGAAGTTTGGCGATGTTCCATAAAATTTAGGTGCATAGGGAAATGTTGAATTCCCATTTGTCACCCTGTTCCTCCATATCCCTCATCCTTATCTGGCCTGCAGAGATAGAAAGTTAGGTCCCTTTCCTAAACCTTCCCTTTCCCCGACAGATTCTCTCTGATTCCCTCTCACTGACACCATGTTTAGTGTAATCCATCAGTCTGTGGTTTTAACAGGCCTGATCCTGGCCCCGTTGTGCTGCCAGCCAGAAAGCTGCTCTAAGCAGGGAGAATCCATGTCTGGCAGAGAACTGGTGTAGCTCTATACCACTCCCTCCCACCCTGCTTGGCATAAGGGGCATGTTAGGGGTGGAAGGGTATGGTCAGAACGTGGTAATGCTTCAGTTATCCCTTCTGAGTAGCTGATGTAATTTGGAGCAGCCCCAGTGCTGCTCCAAACTATGCTGAAGTGGAGAAGGGGAAAAACTGTCCACTGGATCAGGGATCTGTAAATGCTTCCTTGCAGTCCTCCTTCCCGCAGCAACACCTAGTGCTTGCTAGGCACATCTTGAGGATTCAGCAAATGGACCCAGCTGCTGTTTTCAAATCTCACATACCCTGTGTCTGCCTGCATCGGAGGTGCCCAAGGATAGATTGTTCTCACTGAACCTAGGGAACCTCTTCAGCTTGCATAATTTGAAGATAAGAATCATCCTGGCAGGTTTTTTGTGCCAGGTGGCTTAAAACAAAGATTGAGGGAGCATTTTAGAGTTTGGAGAGAGGAAGATGGGATATTCAATGGAATTGATCCAAATAGAAACATCTGTCTAGATTCAGTTTAGTTTGGTTCAAAAACTGGATTTAAGCTTGCTCTTATTCTTTGCTGGAACAAGCTATTCTTTATCTGTGAATGTATCTGCAGTGAGGAACTTGAATTCTGAAACCTGATTGTCACCGTCATCTTCAATCCTTTTGCAAGGAAAATAGGTGAGATCCTTGCTTCTTTTCTTTGGAGGGCTTTCTTTGTTTTGTTGGAGTTTCTGATTAACAATTCTCATTGAGATGTTCATATACATAAATCAGCAGGGTCAATTACAACTAGATCTAAATGCTGTTCCTGCAGCCGCTTAAGTTTGTAACATGCAGTTAAAATACCAAGCTTCCCCGCACCGCAAAAACAAAAATAATATGTCGCTTGTCAAGTATAAAATTTGGTGTCCTACATGAAATGAGTTTGGTGGTCTCAGCCTATTTCCCACATTTTACATCACTAAGAAACATTTTTACAACTGGTTATTCTGAACACATTTGATAGTTGTCTCAGCTGAGAAGCAGATGACTGAGTGAACCAGAGACAGTCAGACCCTCATTCCTAACAGCGGCCCCTCTGGGTCTGGTTTGAGGGACAATAGTGGAGCAGAATAAGGAGACTTGTTCAGTACCCATGCTGTACCCAATCTGAGGATAAACAGAGAGCTTCAGACTCCAGGGCTGCCAGTTCTTGCTTTCCATGTCCTCTCTCCTTTGCCTCAGTTCTAGTCTCCCTTCTATGTTACTATGTTCTCCTGCTCCTTCCTACAACCCCTCTCCTTCCTAATTCTCCCCATGTGTCTATTCCTCAATCCTCCCTCCATACCCTATTCCGAAGCTGGGAAAAATGACTCCATGACACAATGCTCTGTGCCCCAATCCTGTACGCACAGGTCACGTCACTTCTGGTCACATGCTCCCCCTACCAATGCCCCCCCAGTCCATGCCCCTTTTAAGATTCCAGTCCCCTACGTTTCTCACATTGTCCTTCCGCAAATCCATGCTCCACCAAACTTCTGGCTGAGCCCCATATTTGGAGTCACTTTAAGGTTAGCTGACATCTGTAAGTGTTCATTATATCCTTAGAACAACTAGTATCTTTGTACCCTTTCCCTTAAAATTTTAAAAGTTTAAAAGTAAAGTTTTGAGGCCAAGCTTATGTTAGAGACATCATGCACCAAAGCAGCATGAGCCAAAGCATGAACTACACCTACATTTTCAATAAGCCATAACAACTTTTAAATTCTCCCCCTGATTTTTACCAAACCTCCCAGAAGAATTCCACCCTGGGGCATGTAAAAAAATCTCCAGAAGATCAGTGTCTTCTTGGAGATGTTTGGGGTAGAGGTTTGAAATCAAGCTTATAATGAGGAGCAAACCTTCAGGGGTGTAGTATGTTAGGGAAGCAGTATGAGGAAGCTCACGTTAGCATTGCATGTGCCGTATCTGTTCAGGGGGTAAATAAAAGGCTTCAGGCTCCAGGGCTGTCAGTCAAGTGCTAAATTCACTATAGCAATACATTCTTTTAAGCAAGACTTCCAATTGATAAGGCTTACTTCTTACTCAAAATTACAGACATACCTCTACACAACCAGATAACATTAGAAGATTCTTTCTGACAGATGGCTCGGGAAGTGTATGCCTGCTCCCTTCTCCCACACCTAGCCACACCTAGCTAATTCCAAGTATCTCAAAAAACCAGTTTCTGAGAAAACAGAAATATTTTGCAATCATGGGTGGGCTGTACATGTCATATGAGGAAGCATGGTCTATTGGTTAAAGCACATGACTGGCTATCAAAAGGACTTGTCAAGCAAACTGTTCATCTGTGCTGTGCTACATGACAGCTGCAGATTGTATATGTCAATATTTTGTGATTTTTTGGGAGCACTATTTTATTAACTCTTTCCTAATTGGAAAAAACCAGTGAGTTCCATTAACTTGAATTGTACTATCCAGGGTATGCTAAAATAACCAGAAACAAATAAGCACCTAGAATATATGCTATAAACCTGCCCAGGCTTTCAGAAAATCAGAAACAGAACCTCACAGAGGTACCTACAGAACTGTTATACTAGATTATGCATGAGTAAAAGCTGGTGTTAACAGGTGCTCTTGTAGTGCACTCCATCCAGTTTGTTCAAATGGCCATGTTAAGTTAGTGCTGCATTTGAGTTTGGGAGCTGGCGAGGAATATTCATTGGACGTAAATAGAGTGATGCTTTAAAAAAGTACTTTTGACTTATGCAAACCCCGGGGGCTTGAGTCCATAGAGAATGGGTGGATTAATTAGCCCAGATATCAGCCTGTGACTCAGAGAATGGTTAGCCACGGTGTTAGACAGGATGGAGAAATATGAGCTGATATGACAGCCTTTCCTTGGATCCAGCCAAAAGACATATTTTTGTGGATGTGTGTTTATTTAATGATGGTGAAAGGTGCCTGTCTCTCCCCTCCACCCCGCAGCCATTGTCACAAAACTCTTTCCCTTGTGCCCCCATGTCACCTCCAACCCACATTCCCCAACATCTGGGTCCTTACTGCCACCAGCTGCCTCCAACACTTGTAGCTTCACCACTCAACCCTGAAAACTACAACCCTTACCCACTGCACTCAACCCCCATCACCATACAGTATAGCCATCCTGAAGTGCAGCACTCATTGCACAGCACTCCAGACAGGACATACACAAATCTGTGATTGTACCATTCCCCACCTCCTTGCCCTTTCTGTTTCCCAAGCAGTTGTCTCTTTTCAATAAATGGATTTTTTGGCTTTGAAAACATTCTTTATTATTGCATAAAGTAAAATATACCTTAGCCCACAAAAGAAACAGGCACTGCAAGTCAGCGTACCAAACACAGATTCCTACTAACATTGGAACCACTGCACTTCACTCCCGTGCAGGGCACCAGATATTACTGGTGGCTTTCAGCTTCAAATTGCTTCCGCAAGGCATCCCTAATTCTTGCAGCCCCGCGCTGGGCCCCAATAGCCCTGCTCTCTGGCTGTTCAAATTCAGTCTCCAGGTGTTGAACCTCCGAGTTCCATGCCTGAGTTAATCTTTCACCCTTCCTGTCACAAAGGTTATGGAGGCTACAACACACAGATAACCATGGGGATGCTGTCATCGGCCAGGTCCAGCTTCCCATACAGAGAGCGCCAGTGGCCCTTTAAATGGACAAGGGCACACTCCACAGTCATTCTGCAGTGGCTCAGCCTGTTATTGAACCGCTCCTTGCTGCTGTCAAGGCTCCCTGTGTAGGGTTTCATGAGCCATGGCATTAAAGGGTAAGCGGGGTCTCCAAGGATCACAATGGGTATTTCGACTTCCCCTATGGTGATCTTCTGGTCTGGGAAAAAAGTCCCGGCTTGCAGCTTCCTGAACAGGCCAGTGTTCTGAAAGATGCGTGTGTCATGCACCTTTCCGGCCAGCCTGCGTTAATGTCAATGAAATGCCCATGGTGAGCCACAAGCGGCTGGAGAACCATAGAGAAATACCCCTTCCAATTAACATACTGGGAGGCTAGGTGGGCTGATCCCAGAGTTAGAATATGCATGCCATCTATCGCCCCTCTGCAGTTAGGGAAACCCATTTGTGCAAAGCCAGCCACAATGTCATGCACATTACCCAGAGTCACAGTTCTTCTGAGCAGGATGCGCTTAATGGCCCTGCAAACTTGCATCAACATGATTCCAACGGTCGATTTCCAAGGAGTAACTCATTTTAAGTCAATGGAGAGAATTTCTACTGGTTTAAAAACCATTGAGATTTGCATCAGCTCTAAATTTCTAGTGCCTTTGAAATGCTAAAAGAGCATGATTTTGGGGGGCTTCATCCCCAGTATTTCAGTCAACCAGAGACAATGTCCAGCAAGCGGTTTCACCAACATTGTAAGACATAAAATAACTTTAATAAGCACACAAACACAATTCAGGCTTGTTGGAAAAGAGTCTAGATACCTTAAACGAAACCCCACTGTCTCCCTCTTTCCCCTATTATAAACTAACCACATTTCTTACTTACTTAAGGCAGTCCCCCGACCCAGGGACCCTTTGGCGGCAGCCTTCCTGCCTGCCCGCCTTCTCTCCCTTTGTCTGTCTCTCTCCCTGGGCTGTTTCCCCTTCGGCCCCTTTGCACCAGCTAGGCCCTTTTTCTCAGGGTCCACAGCCCGGCAAGAGTTCCCTTCAGCTCGCCTCGCCTCGCCTCGCCTCGCCTCGCCTCGCCTCGCCCTGCCCTGCCCCTAGTCTCTTCACACAGGAGACAGACCTTCACCCTCTGAAAGCCTAGGAGAGACTGCCTGCTCCCTTCCTGGGCAGCTTTATATAGGGCCTAGCCTAGCCCTGATTGGCTGGCTGTAATACTGGCCCTGATTGGCTCTCTAACAGGCCCTCTCTGATTGGCTGCCGCCTTGTGCAGCCACTCTGGCCTGTTGTTGCCCAATCTGGCATGGGGATGGGGCACCGCCGCACCACACACTGGAGTAAAGATGTTACAGCTACATCCACCAAAAATCCTGGCTGTCTATTTCAAAATCAGCTAAGATTTTATCTGTTTCCTCAGCACATTTGGAAATCCAATATGCATTTAACTATCATTCACATCTCGTGCCAAGACTGTTGTTTCATATGGGGTTGACTCTTATCTGATACCTGCAGGCGTAACTGCAACGCTGCTGGAGATTTTCTTCGTATATGGCAATGTGCCCTAGAATTATTTCTGACTGGCCAGCTAGCTTTCAACAAACTGAACAGATAGCAGGCTATTTGAGAGGCTCAAATGGTTCTACAAAGTATTCAGTTTATAGATCACGATACTATTCAGAATGCCCTGACACTCATTCAGTTCTTGTTACTGACAGCGAGGTTAGTATTAGCAGGCATCTGGAAGTGTATGCAGACCAATCAAAATTAAAGGAGCACTAGCAACTGGAAATATAGTCAGTTAAAAATTGTGTTAAACATATTTTCAGGTACTTCACCTGCCCCTAAGCTCCTCCGATAATGTTTTACAATCACATTTCCCTGTTTAAAGAAAGTTTCCTTTCCTCTATTGCTGTATAAAAGACCCACACACAAACAACAAGGGAAGTTGACTAACTAAATTATTTTGTATTTTGGAAGTGGTGAAACCGAGTATTATTATTTCTTTAGATTTAAATGGTTGTAAAAAATGCCTGTGCAAAAAATTCTAAAAAATAATTATACAATATGATGTCAATGGCATAAAGTAAATAAACTGGAAACTCCCCTCCCCCCAAAAGTAGGGTTTTTCGTTCCAATCCGTTTCAGTTATGGTAATCTTAAATTTTACTTATAACAATAGTGGGTTACAAAAATTCAGACAGAGGTGCGTGTGTGTGTGTTTTGTTTTTTTTAAGTTGGCACTGGCTCTTTAAGCGGTTGGTTCCATAAAAACTGGAACATTTTTATTGGAGGGGTGGAGACTAGTTTAATTTAAAACAGGGAATTTACAGAATTACCCTACGCTGTGGTAATCCCCTTTTTGACCATGTTGAGAAGACTCAGGGAATCCAAGAAACCCACCTTACTCTCCTTTTAGTCTGATATAGAAGTTTGTCTTGTTTTATTTAGACATATTCGTTTTCATTGTATGTAATTAGGGTCAAGAGTATTACTATCTCCCAGGCACCCACAGTTTATTTTGACTAATTTAATTGTACATTGTAAAGGAATAGTTGTCTTTTGTATGCGCTTGTTAAGGTTGTGGAAGGATATATATATATATAAGAACACCTGTGGTTTCTCAGTTAGTGGTGGCTGCTATGCTTATCTAGGTTTAGTCCTTTAGATTTTTCTTTTGTTTATTTGCTGAATTTCTTTAGTCTTTGTTATGTCTGAAATTATTTCTTCTCTTGTACTTAATTGGTACTGCCTCTCAGAATGTTTGAAAAGAAAACATCCACTTGTGCTCTGAGCTTCTGAACTGGTTTCTGCAGGAATGATCCAGCAACTACTATATCTGTCAGAATGAATACTGACTGTGTAAGTGGTTTTATTGTTTAATTTTGGAGGTATCTAATTTTTATGGTATTTTTGGTTTTCCAAAAGTATTAGTATGTTTTAATGCCTTTATTTCAGTATCTGCATATAGGGTCCCATCCAAAGCTCACTCCAATCTGTAGGAGTCTTTCTGTTGACTTCTGTAGGTTTTTGAAGAGACTCTTGTTTTGTGCTGTATTTCACTAGAAAGTTCTGATTCTGAGATATCCAAGAGTGCAAGCATGAGCTACGATTCCATTTTGTTGACCTGATGTCTCTGACGTAGACACACAGCAACACACGTATTTTAAAACAAAATAAAAATACTCCTCTGAACATGCTTCTCCCCCTGGGGAGGGGATGAGAGTACAAACAACATGTGACAGATGTTAAGACAGATGTGACTTACTTCATTACTTGAAGGTGCTCAGAGACTATAGTGATAAGCACAGTATAAGAACCAATATTGGCTAGAACAGTGGCTTTCGACCTTTCCAGGCTACTGTACCCCCAAGTTTCACCTCACTGAAAAACTACTTGCTTACAAAATCAGACATAAAAACATAAAAGTGTCACAGCACATTGTTACTGACAAATTGCTTACTTACTTATTTTTTAACCATATAATTCTAAAATAAATCAATTGGAATATAAATATTGTACTTACATTTCAGTGTATAGTGTATCGAGCAGTATAAACAAGTCGTATGAAATCTTAGTTTGTACTCACTTCACTAGTGCTTTTTGTTGCCTGTTGTAAAACTAGGCAAATATCTAGATGAGTTCATGTATCCCTTGGAAGACCTCTGTGTACCCCCAGGGGTATGTGTAGCCCTGATTGAGAACCACAGGACTAGAATATCAGGATGTAACTTGCCTACGTTTTTGTGAGGAATAAACTCAAACAGTGCTGGAGCTATAGCCCTATTGAGCTGGTAAGTTCCCATTCCTATGATTTATCCTGTCCCTCTACCATATTGGTAGTAAAAGGTTACACTGTGTGACTCCTGTGTGACTTTCCCACTATGCCCAAAATTCTCTCAGGCTGACCCACCAGGAAATGGGGACCTTAAGGCTGCTACAGTGGGGTGGATGAGAGAGTTGCAGTGGTTGTGTTAAGAAAATATGGCTGAGCAGGGTGAGGTATTAGGTATCAGAATTCAAACTAATCTTGACAAATTGGAGAATTTGTCAGAAATCAACAAGATGAAATTCAATAAAGACAAGTGCAAAGTACTTAACTCATGAAGGAAAAATCAAATGCACAACTACAAAATGGGGAATAACTGGGTAGGCAGTAGTATTGCTGAAAAAAAATCTGGGGGGTTATAGTGGATCATAAATTGAATATAAGTCAGCAATGGGATGCAGTTCCAAAAAAAGGTGAATATCATTCTGTGGTGTGTTAACAGGAGTGTTATATGTAAGATACAAGAGGGAATTGTCCCTCTCTACTTGTCACTGGCTAGGCCTCAGCTGTAGTTCTGTGTCCTGTTCTGAGCGACACACTTTAGGAAAGATTTGGACAAATTGGAGAGAGTCGAGGGGACAGCAACAAAAATGATAAAAGGTTTAGAAAACCTGACCTATGAGGAAACGTTATAAAAACTGCATAGTCTTGAGAAAAGAAGATGAGGGGGGACCTGATAACAATCTTCAAATATGTTAAGGGCGGTTATGAAGAGGACTGTGATCAATTGTTCTCCATGTCTACTGAAGGTAGGACAAAAAGTAATGGGTGTAATCTGCAGCAAGGAACATTTAGGTTAGATATTAAGAAAAACTTTCTAACTATAAGGATAGTTAAGCTCTAGACCAGTGGTTCTCAAAGCTGGTCTGCCGCTGGTCCTGTGGGAAGCGGCGCGGGCCAAGGGACTTGCTGGCCACCCTTCCCGCACCCCCATTGGCCTGGAGCGGCGAACTGCAGCCACTGGGAGCCACGATTGGCCAAATCTGCTGACGCGGCAGGTAAACAAACCGGTCCGGCCCACCAGGGGCTTTCCCTGAACAAGCGGTGGACCAGCTTCGAGAACCACTGGTCTAGACTTCCAAAGAAGGCTATGAAATCGCCATCATTGGAGGTTTTTAAGAAGAGGTGGGACAAATACCTGTCAGGGATGATCTAGGTTTACTTGTTCCTGCCTAAGTGCAGGGCACTGGATTTGATGACTCCTTGAGGTCCCTTCCAGGCTTATGTTTCTATGATTCTCTAAAAGTGAGCTTACCCTGCTTTTTTGTGAACTCATGAGAGCATATTCAGCAGAGGCATTAGCCCTTAATGTTGGTACATACCGAAGAAACAGAAGGGGTTACATTTTTGCTGTATCAACCAATTGTTCTTTTGATAATGTAGTTACTTACAGCTGTTATCTCAAGTTTTTATTACACTTCACTTATCTGATATTGTATATAAAATACAAGAATTAGTTAGCCGCAGCCAGGTCTTTGGACTATACCAAATTTTTTTCTGTCTTTTTTTTTTTTAATACATGAAAAGGTGGCTTATTAGTACCAAATAAAATTAACCTACTGATTTGGAGATTTTTGAACTCTCTCTCATTATCAGCCACTTTTTTATGAGAAAAACAAAATTTACAATCCATTTTGTAGTTTAAAAAAGATCAGAACTCATAATTGACATACACCTGATATAATGGAGATTATGGTGGTACACACAGGTACCTCCAGCTGCAGTAAGTAGGTGTGATTGGGGTTCTAGCCAGCTCTCATTTTGAATCTGACAGTCTTTGGAATGAAAATGAGAAGTTAGAAATATTGACTCTAAAATGTAAATGAAAGGGCTTGCTTTCAGTCATAGAATCAAGGGAGTCTGTCCACTTTGGATCAGGACCTAATGTAAGCTTCTTAGGGTAAGTACTAGGGATCCCCCCATGTTTCCAGAGCATCAAACACACCAAAATATGTTTAAAATTAGAGATGAGGTCAAATGGAAACTAAATATCCCTACACTTTTGAAAAGTTTGCATTTGGATGTAAATCGTGCACCTCAGGCATCTTTCTTTTTATTAATAGACAAAAATTTCGCTACCTCATGGCTAAGGTTCCTCCTAGGTATGTAAATAAGGGAAAGTTCGTTAGGAAAAAATTAAGTGTTAAAACATGGATATAAAGCGGAGGTAGAAAAATATTCACAAACAGAGCTCTCTTAAATAATTGTTCACTTGTGAAAGATCACATTGCATACGGCAACTCCCACCTCCAATAACTCTATACCTATCTAGCCAACCAGCATCCGTGTACTAATGACAATTAGAAAACCTAGTTAACACTTTGCCCCCAAACTTTTGCTCATTACTGAACTTTTGCTCATCACTGAACTTCCTGGGTGCAGCACAAGGGCTAAAATGTTGTGAGAAAGAGACTGTACTCACACTATTTTCAGAATGTCAAAATCAGTCATAATAATTAATAACAATTAATGAATACTAAAACTTATAGAGCACTTTACAACTTCAAAATTCTGTACAAACATTAACTGCTTAGGGTTATGTCCTAGCCCCATTGAAGTCACTAGGAGTTTTGCCATTGACTTCAGTGAGCCAGTCTGTCACCCTTAATCTTCACAACACCCCTTTCAGGTAGAGTAAGTATTTTTACCCTCATTTTACAGATGAACAAGCAGCAACAGATAAGGTTAAGTGACCTGACCTGGGCACTGTAGGTAGGTCTACTGTTTGATTGCGGTGTAGACATTTGAGCTCCAGACGAGCCTTGGGACCCTCCCCCCTTATGGGGTCCCAGAGTCTGGGCTCCAGCCCAAGCATCTACACAGCAGTTTTATAGCCTTGCAACCTGAGCCCTGTGAACCTGAGTCAGCTGACCTGGGCCAGCTGCAGGTGTCTAAATGCAATGTAGACATACCCTGTATGAACAAGTAGAAACAGACTCTTCCCCAGAGAGTTCACAATCCTGCAAGCAAAATTCCCACTGAAGTCACTGGGAGTGTTTTCCCCGTGACTGCAGGCCCAAGCCCATAATGTCTATATCAGACATGCCAAACCCGCGAAGAAAATGCAGAAATTGGGCTTGGTTTTGGCTTAATTGGCTTGTGAGTTGCTTGTTGGCTAGTTTTTGGCTTGTAGCCTGTTGCTTGTTGCTTCTTTTTTTTGATCGGTTCCCAGCAAGCAGGAGCAAGGGAGGGAGAGAATCCGGGGTGCACAGCGGGCCCACCACAGTCCCAGACTGCACAGCGGGGGATCTAGTCACATAGAGTATTGTGGTTCTTAGGCATTGGCTTGTTTTGGCCTTGTTTTGAAATGGGATTAGCTTGATTTTTGGCTTATTGTGAAAGTCGGGGTGCTTATTTACTGTGTGAAAGTTGGCAACTGTGGTCTATATGTGTTATTTTCCCCCACATTTGTAAATTATCAAACAAGTCAAACATTAAAAGAAAAAAGTTATCTTCCTGAAGTCAGATGAGCACTGCGGTGCCAGTGTTGATTTCAGTAAGATGATATCTGATATCTCCATGTGAACAGAAGCATAAAATCCTTTCATGGGATTAAATAGCACCCATCTGTAAGTAGCATTATGTTTATTAGATTTTGCTCAGTTAATACATTTTCGCCACTGTATCCTATTGGTTACTATGGAGTGGAAAATGTGCTGATTCAACACCAATTCACATAATGTTTGTTATATTTCCTCATATTGTAATTGGCCAAAGAATTAAGTTACGCTTGCCATAGCACTGCAACAGGGTATAAAACAAAATTGCCTCAGAATTCAACATTAAGGATGCAGGGAAATAGCTATGAAATGAGGCTTCTTTCAGTAGTATTTGCCTACCTACTGCAACACAAAGTCCTCCTAAAACTTACTGCATTTTGAGGTATGATGGTGGCAAATGAAAGGCGAAACGGATAATTTCAGTTCCAAAGCAGGTCTGTCTCAGAAATGGGAATCTTGCAGATGACAAAGCCAGTCTCATGATGGTAGGGGCAAAAGTAGAGCGGAGGGGGATAATTCCGGTAGATGGGACCCGATTTCCAATAGAGGTCGAGGTGGGTCATTCCACATATGCTGAGGTCACTTCAGGGGAAGAGATTACAGATGTGAGGCATGGAGAGACTCTGTGAAAGGAGCCTTGATCATTAGAAATATTGGTACCTGGGTCTATTCTGACAGTGAAAATTGTAGAAAGAACGAACCTCAGAGTAGAACTCGGTGAAACTCTGGATTTCTGGTTTGTGGGAAATTTCAATATTTTGACATTTCCAGCAAACAGAAAATTCCAAAACATTTTCATTTTGGAAACACTGACACCTGGTATTAAAGGAAATATGCTCTCCTGGACCCCAGCATCTGCTAACTGAAACTGAGAAGAATTATGTCAGTTTTAGTCAGCCACTGCCAGGCTTCCCAGGGTTTGTGGCCCCAGGGCAGCCCCTCCATGTGGACTTTCAGGATCAGGTACCATGGACTTCCAGAAGCCCAGGCCAGCTGGTTTCCAGAGCTGCTTGTTTGGGAGTCAGACAGCATGGGGAGCAAGCTGTCCTGGGAGTCTGGAAGCCCTGGGGAACCCGGCCTTAGAGCAGTCCTCATGGTGGGACTGCCCTAGAGCCAAAGATCCTGGAAGTCCAGACTTCCCAGCAGTCCACCAGGAATCCAGGCAGAGCCCCTTTGGAATCCTGCCTGTGATTCAGTGAAAGTCCATTGAACCCAGGATGTTTCTAGAAAAACATTTTTTTGTTTGATGAATCAGCATTTTCATTGGAGAGCTTTGACAGAAAATCCCTGACCCGCTCTACTTCTCAGTTCTCCCAATCTCTGAATTTCCCACTGTGTGTTAGCCACCTTCTGTGTGTTCACCAATGAGACCTGAAGAGCTTTACTTTTGTGCATTACACAGTGTCAAGCTCATTATTCGGGCTAAATAAATAATAGATGGTATTAGTAATATGCCGGTGAGCTTTGGAACCTGCACATTTGGACATTTGTCTGTCATTTGTAATGATAAATACCATAGCGCTGGCTGAACCTCAAAAGTTTCAGATCTCAAAAGTTTTCAGATTTCAAAGACTGGGGTGCTTATATCCAAAACTTATCTGCATCATGAAACTGCAAAAGCCAAGATAGAAAATCTCTCAAGAATAGATGTTCTTAAGATTTCCTGTAGTCATGCTTCAATGTAGGCCGGAACCAATACGAGCAAAGGCAGGATTACATTAAAAAATTGTAACTAAACATTTCAGAATTTTAACAAATTTTTGGATCGAGTTTGGTTCTAGAAATAGGCAATGTTCAGGAGAGTTCTTATGTTTTCTGCAGATATTCTCCTGATCTTCCTCGCAGATATGCATTATGTATCACTTGCTACTTGTTTGTTTTTCCTTACAAAAATTTACATGTATACAGGATTCAGCTGGAACTAGGAGTATCTGGGAATATTCTCACATACAAATTGATCAGACTCTAGACCTGAGGAAACTGGGAAAACATTTTTTTAAAGTTATTTCTCATTTTCTTTTGCCTTTTATAATAAATGAGGTGGCTAAGAAATACCTGTCACTGTACCGAGGCAACAATAACTCACATTCCTGCTGGAAGTCCTGCCTAGCAAAATTCCAGCATACAGTCAGGTGTACTTCATAAACAAGGATCTCTTCACGAGTGGCTGATATGCATTTCCATCTGAAGGCTGCCTAGTAGTTTGTGTAAAGTTAGTTCTTGGTCTCAGTCCCATCTAAGCCATCCACCAACTGGCATTTGAGAGTTCTGAATACCTCAAACCCCATAATATTAGTTCTGTGTGAAGCAGCGCAGGCAGGTTCACTGTTTTATATGGGAAAAGACTACAGTTAAAGTCAGAGCTCTGCTATAGGCCAGCAGTTGCTCCACGGGTGTGTTCAGGGGCAATGTTACCTGTAGGCACTGCAACAAAGAAGAGAGACTTCGGCACCAGCATCTACTGAAAGTAGGCTGGTAATATGTGCTAGTTGGCAGAGAGTGAAAGCATGTTATGTGGTATTTATGATATTAACAAAGGATTTGTAGCCTTCCCTGGGTCATCTTTGCCACTGGTGTCTCAAGCAGGGTTACCAGTGATCTTAAGTGATCCAGCAGAAACTTTGGTCTTTTGGGGCCTGATCCAAAGCCTATTGAAGTGACTCCAATCAATTCTGATGGTCTTTGGATCAGGCCATGGATCTTAACATCATGATTTCGGCAGTTGTGGCAGGTAGGGGCTAAGTGAATCTCTTTCATTATTTATTTCCTCCCCAGGAGTCATTTCTGTAATAGGTGTGATAGTAAGGCAGGATACTGCAAGGCAGCGTCAGTTCCGTTATTAGATTTGTGTGGTAGGAACTCCAGGGAAAATGTCATCTATTGCCTGCAGTGAAGTAAAGTACTTTTGCCCTGGAGCATGGCATCCAACTCTACTGCCATGTCAGCCACCCACTTCTAGTTCATCATTTTTATTTATTGTATTATAGTAGTGCCTAGTTATTTATTGTTTGGCGTATGCATTCCGGTCAAGCCAAGCCACAGCGTTCTGATCAACAATGTTCAAGGCACAAAGACCTCCAGGACGTTGAATCATTTTGCAGTCCTCAAAAATATTCGTCACAGTTTGTGGCTGCCCTCATTGACATAGTGGACTGTCTCTAAAATGCCACCAAAATTCTGCTGCAGCACATATGCCAGATCTGGTGCGAAACAAATTTAGAAAGCTCTATTGCCTTCACGGTAAATCAAACCCGGGTTGAGGTTGAGTGGGGTCAGAGACAAGATAATTATTTGTCACGTTCTCTGTGGACCATGAAGCTCACTATGTGTCCTCTACCATAAATCCCTCACCTGGTAAACTTGTCCACAACGGGAGCCGTGAAGGCAGATGATCATGTGGTGAATTAAACAAGACTAACGGTAGATGTGGCGTATCACTCAGTTTCGTCTCGAGTTTTGCTACGATTTCCTCTCTGCAAATACTGCACGGAGCAATATTGTAGTGCCAGTGACCCCAACAAAGAGATTTGGGGCTTATTGTTTTGGGTACTATACATATAGCAACAGAGCATCCCTTCCTCAAACACCTTCCCATTGATATAATATTATATATATAGTAATCTAAGCTATTATTTATTAAATGGTTCAGATAAACAAATTGTGGGGGAGGTGAAGTGACTCCGCCAAGGTCACAGAGCAGGTCAGTATCAGATTCAGGAACAGAAGCCAGATCTCATGATTACTCCTAACCCAGTGTCCTGTCTTTGAGACCATGCAATCAATGCAAATCCCATAGGCATTGATCATGGATAGGGCTCTGTAACTTCCTGCAACCTCCATGACTTCTGCAGGGGCCAGTGTGGCTGACCCCAGAGCCACCCAAGGAGCTGCTCAGGTGGCCCCTGGGGACAGCCACACTAGCCGCTGCTCCAGTGGCCCCCATCAGTGGTCCCGGGGTGGCTGGAGAAGCTGCGGTCCACGGCCTGAGGCAGCAGTCCACGGCCAGCTGGCGAGAGCAGCCGTGGGATCCCAGCTGGATCAGCAGGGTTCCTGGCTGGCCGGAGCAGCTGCGGCCCCTAACAGCTGGTGCCACTAGCCCCAGGAGCCCCCCCAACATTGGCCTCATGTCCATTCCAGTGACGTGCCCCCCCCCAAGATTTAATCACAGTCATAGTATAAGTCTTTTAGTATAAGTCTTATACTTTTAACTTTTAGTATAAGTCATGGACTGATCACGGACCATGAATTTTTTTTATTGCCCATGACCTGTCCATAACTTTTACTAAAAATACCCATGACTAAATTGTAGTCTTAATCATGGATGGTATAGATTAAATGGTTCTAAAGGAGAAAGTTGCACACGTTTCCAAATTCTCATGGTCCTGAGAGATCATCATTACCACAAAATGGGGGATCACTCTTATAGATGAATAAAGTTCAAGTCCAGAAGGACTTTTACGCCATCTAGTCTGACCTGTATACCACGAGCCATAGAATTTCACCCAATTACCCCTGTACTGAGACCAGCTACTTATGTTTGACTAAAGCGTATCTTCCAGAAATACATCAAGTGATGGAGAATCTACCACTTCCCCTGTGATGTGTCCCTTCTACCTCACATAGGTGCTGTCGGTAAACAGAAGAATCTGTCATGCTGTCAAGAGCTTACTTTTGCAAACACTGAACAGGGTTACAAGTTAGTACAGTGTCTGGCTTGTAGCTGGGAGCAAAGACCAGGGGTCAGAGTTATTGCGTCCTTCTGCCCAAAGGCAATAGATAAGGATGGCCCATTCTTTCTCATTCTTCAGTGAATGCCAGAAGTACTTAGAAAGTTATCAAACTCATCATACCATGCCTCCCACACGAGCAGCAAGTCTGCTGTTAGTTGTGTAATCCATGTACTCAGATAAGTGCTGTGGAAACATATGACATGGCTGGAACCAGATTTGCTGGCATGTTGCTGGAGAATGTTGGGCTGTAACGTAGCAGGAACAGAGACTGAGTGTAAATGCAGTGATGTCGAACTCTGTTTCATCAACAGAATGCTATATTTGTAAAGAGATGGTTAACGCTCCTGTACTGTACAACATCAGACACTGGGTGAAATTGTGGTCTCGGTGAAGTCAGTGGGAATTTTGTCCTCCAATGACAGGAATTCACCCTCTGACTTCTAGTCAGCAAAACAGAGAGAGAGCCCCCAAGCTTCTGCCTTTTCTCATAGCACCCTCAAACTGCAGAATTATAAAGCCATACTAATGCCAGAGTTAAATAAATTGAGCTTAAAGGCTCAACTAGCTTCCGGACCCAAGAGGTGGTCCCTCGAGTCAAGGTTGATGGAAATTGGCAGGGTGCGGTGGGGAAAGCTTGTGACATTGCTACCTCTGCTTTTCCTGTTCCATTGATCAATCAACTTCACTCTCCAGGACTCTAAATCTACCACCTTTCATCAGGGCTAAAATCCCCCTTCATTTTTTTCCTTTGTTAAAAAGACCAGGAAAAGGTTCTTTCAGGAGCTAAGAAGTTACTGCCTTCAAGAGTTGTACTCAGTTAAATACAGGAAATAAGTAATCTCTCTTCCCATAGCAAAAGGCACTTCAGCAGCCTGAAAATACTGAGAAGGAGAAAAAAGAACTGAAAGTGTTTTCTTAAATTACATTTGTGGCAATGAATTCTTACACTACTATCATGGGTAACATAATGCAAATTGCCCAGGCTGACAAAGCTGCAGCAGAGCCAGAAGCTTTCTACTTTCAATTCTCAAGTGCAATGAAGATTGATCTCAGCTCCTAGCTTAGCAGTAAAATGGATTTTGCCAATCTTCAGTTTCTTATCAAATGAAAATATCAATAGCATGTTTTCTTTAATAATATTTTAAGATAAAAGATAAATCAGTGGAAGCATTCCAAATACTTACTTAATACAAATTATAATTAAACTACTTTGTACGTGAACAAAGTTACTAATTGATTGGGGTTTTTTATTATAATGAAACATTTTTCAAGGATTAACAGCTTCTTTATGAAACACTGGTCTCTGACATAGTTACATCTCAATATGTTTATAATGATCAGGAAGTTTAGCATTTGAATAACACGCAATACCATAAGCTTTCAAATCTCTTTTCATAAGATGCAGCAAATACTAAATATTAAATACAGAATAAAGCGTCCCATACACTATAATTTTTAAAAAATCAAATGTGACTTTACTAAGACAAAATGCATCTTTTATTAAATCTAAACTCAATATTTAATAGAGACATTTGAAAGAGACAATGTCAAGTAGTAGAAATAGCCAAATTTTGGTTTGTTTAAAAAGAGGAATGGAGGTTATATTATCTAATACAAATAGAAAAGTTTTCATGAGCAATTTTAAAAAGGTGTTTTATTTAGATTCCCTTTCAGTGCAGGAAACCCAAACATGACAGAAGGGTGCGAGTCCATGGAAACCATATAATGATGCCGTCTGCAACTTGAAAGCGAAGAAACCAGTGTAGTTTCACTGTCTAAAATGAATGAAGTGCCAAAAGTAAACAGCCAGCATAAGTGGTGAAAAGTCAGTCTTTTTAATACTAATATTAATATTAAGTAATATTTTTCTAATATATATCATTTTGTGATGGTATGTCCCTTTAATTTGAAGGCTTATCAAATGCATGCACTATGGAAACAATTTTCAGTATGTGACAAGGAGAATAGTGCATTTATCTTATTCACAGTGACAAGACTCAGTGAAAAATTAGGTAGCATTTTATACAGAAGAAAGAAAGTCTGTGTCACTGAACTTCTTGGCTTTTGTGGTCCCATCTTTTAAGTATTAGAGAGAACACTTAAAGTAATAGATAAAGAAAGCAGGAACACTGTACATTCCCTTATGAAAGTACTGAACAGGCCTTGACACCTAATAGTAAACATATATCTTTCAAAGAAATGACATTTTACCAAAAGCCTGATCTTTAATGGGATACTGTCTAAATCCTATAATGGAAGTAATCTACCAAATTGGTTTGGAGGCATATTAAGGCAAAACAGGAGCCATGGTCTGCATCATTGATAACGTTATTCGTGCACTTGCTAGTCCATTAGCAGAGTGATTCATCTGCGAGCAGCAAAGAGCTAGACTTTCCCAGACATACATACACACACAAAATAGATTATCGAAGGAACTAAACAGCTGCTCCACTTCCTAACGTACCTGCTGCTGGCATGGGGGGGAGCAAGTGACCATTAGGGTTCATACTTTGAACAAGACTATTTTTGCCACTTTTAAACTTGTCATTTTACACGGATGGAATTTTCCAGCCCCCCTTGAATGAAGCTGCAGTTCATGAGCTCGTTGTTCAATTACGAGAAGCCTCAAACAAAATACACAGCTTTGAACTACTGAACTTAACATGACATTAACCAGCATTAGAAAGGCATGCTCTGATAACTCCAGCAGGCAGAGGAGGTTATTTAAGGGAATGCATTCTCTGTCTCATAATCACACACATTCTTTCTCCCTATCTCTTCCCTGGCCTAGCCTCTCAGGGCCAGACTGCAGCTGCAGAAACCCCTGCTAGGTTGGGAGGAGCAGGAGGGTTACCAGCAGCTGTAGCTGTTGGCACACACAGGAGCGATGACTGCTACACCCTTTACAAGTGCGATGACTCCTCCCCCCTCGGTGCTGGCCCCAAACCACAGATGTATGGAGAAGGTGGAGACAGAGCCAAAACTAAATTGCAGCCCTTTCAGGGGGCTTCAGAGCAATGACCACTCTCTCTTGCACTCAGGAGACTAGAGTCTCTCTCTGCGGGTTACAAGCACCTGCCACTGAGATCAGTGAAATATACATGTGTGCTGCAGGGGGTGAATGAGAGCCAGGGAGCTCAAGGCAGGAGTTCTGGCTGCCCCATGCAGAAGATCAGACTGATGACGAGAGGTCCCTTTCTCCCATTTGTTCAGCCGTGTAAGGGAAGCCAGAATATGGCCCACAATTTCTGTTCCTCACTCAGAAATATTCCCTCCCTCCCTGCCAGAGATGTAGGGCCAGATCCTCAGTTCCAGCTGAGCTGAGGATGTGTCTGGTCGGGGGAGGGAGGGCAGGATGGGAAGGGGAAAGATGGTTTTTCTGCTCCTCTGATTCTCATTTCCCTTAGTCATCCTGGCAATGACTCACTGGTCACAAATGGGTGATTCTCAACTCGAGATACTGGAGGGAATTTCATGTTACAGTCAAAGTTGGGGAGGGTATTTCCACTCCTACCCATACTGATACTTACCTGAAAGAATCTACCACATAACAGGAGCTGAGAAATGCCAGCAGGAGGTGCCTTTTCACAGTCCAGTGAAACCTGTGCAAAAGGCACCCTTACTTGGCAGCCTCTCCACCCATAAATGACCACTCCAATGTATCCAGAAACATACTAAGTACAATTATACTCCACATTCATTGGGAGATCACTTACATTAAGAAACCATCTTTTGTTGGCTCCTTTCGCTTAAAACAGATTTCACTATATTCATGTTTATTTAGTCAAATATTTCATTCACAGGCTAGTGACAATGAGGTGTGATTCTTATTCAAATGAGACCTGCAGAGTGTCAGGCACAATTACAGCCATGGTCTTGAAATTTGTACAGTAATAGTTAATATAGATAATGTAATGCTGTAGGATGGATTTATGTTTATTAGATCTTGCCCATTGTGAACCCAGTGCATTAACACACCAGAGTGATGAAAGTATGAAGAAAGTTTTAGAGATCTCAAATGTGGCAAGAATCAGCTCTGATCTTTAGGTGCTAAACAAGAAAACGCTCCTTCCCCCGGGCCCTTTCTAATGTCAAGGACAAGTAGATTTCCAGATGCCTGGACTTTCATAAACCACAAATGCAATATTTCTGTCAAAAGAAGAGGTTTTAAAATAATCAGGAACCTTCCTAAATCAGTACTTATTTTCCTAAAAAAAACATACCAGTGGGTCTCCCAGTTGTGATCATATGGTAACTATTTCAAACATAAACAACAAGTTAACCGTTAGAACCCTCCTACTACCCAGAATGCCAGTCAAATGAATATTTACGGACAGTAACTACTCATTATATATTATACTGTGTGTGTTTATATATATATATATATATATATATATTACAGATGGGCTCCAGTTGTGAAATTCAGATGAAGATTTGAACTTCACCAAAGCTTGGGGGAGATTTGGATCCATTGTTCTGTTTTGGAGCCATATTGGTAGTTATAGAGTAGTAGTCACCTATAGGTCTGCTGTAGTTTAGGTTGCCAAATACTTTCCATTATAACCCCTTGTTTTCGTCTTCTCATAATTTTGAAACGGTCACTTTTCGTGATGAAATTTTTTGTGCATGGTCTCAGCCACAAAGTGATTCTTTTTCTTTTGGAAAATCTGAGCAACAAATGTGAGCAGTTGTTTTTTTAGTTCAACAGGATTGCAGCACAATTGGCTGAAGTTTGAAACTAGCTATGATGAGGCCTGGGTATACTGTAGGTACTGATGCCGTAAATTCTTACTAAGGCATGTAGTAAGTCTATAGTACTCATTGGCCTTTGGTCTGAAAAAACAGATTTTTTTTTTATTTATTTACAAAGTAGGAATATTTGGAACACCCAGTCTGACCTTGTGCAAGAGAAAGTTCCAGTTCAGTTAATAGGGATGCAGATTACGAGGTGTGCACGTGCATAAGCACTTTTTGTCTAGATTCAGAGGAAGCCATCAGGATAAGCCCTAGTGTTGCCTCTCCACTTGCACTCTTAAAGTGCATACTGCCTACATATTAGAAATTATGAGACAAGAAGTCATTTGGCACACTGGTGCCTCTGTACCACAATTGCCACCATTCTTAAACAGGTGAGACTAAGAGGCAGCAAATGGGAAAAGCTCCTCTGCTGTCTTTGTGCAGCTTTGTGGCTCTTTACCCAAACAGGTGCTCATTCCTTGGGAAGATGTAGCAGCTGAACTCACATAGATGTGCACTTCCTGGCCTGAAGGGGATAGAAGGCAGCAGAAGAGTCCATTACTCCTTAGCTGTAGTCGTGTGTGTTGGGGGGTGTTAAATGTGTTCCTTAAAAAAAAAAAAAAAGTAAAGAATTAAATTTACCTACTATGATAACGCCACACTAAGGGCAGAGCATGAATTCCTTACCTTGAAGAGTAATTTCATTAAATTGGGTGTTATACAAGTAAATGCCCACTCTTTATGAGCAAGGATTTCAGAATCTGGCCCTATGCTTACTTAGTTAAAACCACCCAAAGTCAGGAAATGCAAAATGTTAAAGCTGAATTCTTCACCACCACCACCATATCCAACAACAACACCACCACAAAATCATCTCTAAAACCTGTTCAAGTTCTGTTCAGATAAGCACAGAAAAACCACTCAAGTCTGCATAATGCAACTTGAAAACTGGCAAGAACGGGCTCTCTCCCTCGCTCTATATAATATATACTCTTTCTTCTTCGTGGCCGCAGTTTCCAAAGTTTTAATTTCTGATGGCCTGGAATAAGTCAGCAACACACGTGGTCATACAGAACTTTTGCTTTGTTCAAACATGGCATTCCCGCTATCGTATAAATGGCATCACCATAGTCTAAGCATGGACTTAAGATTCGAGATGCAATAACCTTTCCTGCTTCTTGGCTCAAACAATATCTCTTCTTGTCCAGCACTATACATAATACCCAGTTTCGGGTGACATTTTAATCAACTGATCGATGTGATAATCAAAGTTTGGGCTCGAATCTCTCCAAATACCAAAGCATCAAATGTTATCTACAGCTTCCAAATCCCAACCACCCAAGGCTTTTATGTTAGCTTCTTTGCTATTTAGTAAAGTTTGATTTTTATTCCTCCCAAGTTCCCTTTAAAAACACAGCATAACCTTGGTCTCAAAACCATGTAGTACCAATTTGTATATTGGTATAGGTCAATGTAAAAGGTCAATTTAATAACTATAGGTCAATGTAATAACTAGCATTAGCTTACAAGTATATAGCATTTTTCATGTCAAAGGATCCCAATGCACATTACAAATCATGGGCCCAATCCTAAGAGAGGCTGAACACCTTTGATTCTCATTGCCTTGCATGAGTCCAGTCCTGCATATTCCCTATATTCCCAAGAGTCATTGGCTCTGGCAAGATTTTTGGGTGCACAAGGAATGCACAATGGGGCTGCATATACATGGAAATCCAGAGACCTGTGGGTGGATCGAGTCAGTGATTCAACAGTGCACAACACCACCGCACAAAGCTCTAAGACAGAAAGTGAATAAGAATAATGTATTCAGTAAGAAATTTGATAGGGAAAATGTATTTACTCAAAATGGAATGTGTCCAGGACACCATGGTTAGCAACCTCCTCTTAGGCAAACTGCCATAGGATCTTGAATTACCAGGAAAGAAAAACATACACTGTGGCTTGTCACGATGCCGCTGCAATCTTTGTACATAACAAAACACCTTCAGCTCCGAGATTGTTTTTTTCATAGACAACAGCATCCGCTTCAAATAATAAAATCCAAATGACTGAAGACAAGACAGGAAATTACTGAGGCTATATCTACTCTAGCACTTTTGTCGGTATAGTTTGTTTCTCAGGGGTGTGAAAAAATACCCCCCACCCCGAGCACCATAAGTTACACCAGCAGAGGCGTCGATGTGGACAGCGCTTTGTTGCCCCAAGACGCTCTCCCGCTGACATAGCTACCGCTGTTCGTTGGGGTGGTTTAATTAGGCCAATGGGAAAGCTCTCTGCCATGGACATAGAGCAGCTACATGGGAGATCTCACAGCGGTGCAGCTGCATTCTAAGCATATGTCTACACTACGAAATTAGGTCAATTTTATAGAAGTCGATTTTTAGAAATCAGTTTTATACAGTTGATTGTGTATATCCCTACTAAGCGCATTAAGTTAGCGGAGTGCGTCCTCACTACCATAGCTAGCATCAACTCATGGAGCGATGCACTGTGGGTAGCTATCCCACAGTTCCCGCAGTCTCCGCTGCCCCCTGGAATTCTGGGTTAAGCTCCCAATGCGTGATGGGGCAAAAACATTGTCGAGGGTGGTTTTGAGTACATGTCGTCAGTCTCCCCTCCCTCCCTCTGTGAAAGCAACTGCAGACAATCATTTCATGCCTTTTTTCCTGGGTTACCCATGCAGATGCCGTAGCACGGCAAGCATGGAGCCCGCTCAGCTCACCGCTGCTGTTGCAAACATTCTAAACACCTCACACATTATACTGCAGTATGTGCAGAAACTGGGTAAGAGACGGCAGCATGAGGACGATTGTGAGGAGGACATGGACACAGACGTTCCTGAAAGCATGGGATGTGGCAATTGGGACATCATGGTGGCAGTGGGGCTGGTTGATACAGTGGAACGCCGATTCTGGGCCCAGCAAACAAGCACAGGCTGGTGGGACCGTATAGTGTTGCAGGTATGGGATGATTCACAGTGGCTGCGAAACTTTTGCATGCGTAAGGCCACTTTCCTGGAACTCTGTGAGTTGCTTTCCCCTGCCCTGAAGCGCAGGAAAACCAAGATGAAAGCTGCCCTGACAATTGAGAAGCAAGTGGCAATAGCCCTGTGGAAGCTTGCAACGCCAGACAGCTACCGGTCAGTCGGGAATCAATTTGGAGTGGGAAAATCTACTGTGGGGACTGCTGTGATTCAAATAGCCAATGCAATCACTGAGCTGCTGCTATCAAGGGTAATGACTCTGGGAAATGTGCAGGTCATAGTGGATGGCTTTGCTGCAATGGGATTCCCTAACTGTGGTGGGGCGACAGATGGAACACATATCCCTATCTTGGCACCGGACCACCTTGTCAGCCAGTACATAAACTGTAAGGGATACTTCTCAATGGTGCTGCAAGCTGTTAGGGGGCTTATTCCTTTACCCACTCACTTCCCTGGTCCTTCTCACATGAACAGAGAGCAACAGTACCCAAAGTCCAAAGGTGCAAACAATTCAATGTTTATTGGGGTGAACTTTCAGCAAGCATGATTCCTGTTTCCTTCCTTAGTGTCCCCCTTCCCAGCTATGACACCGCAGAGCCTTACCTGTGTCCCTGTTCCCATTTCCCCCCCTTAGCAAAACATGATTCCAATTTTCCCACCCCCATTCCCTGTTCCCATTCCCCCCCTTACTTTCTGATTTACTGCAGACTATATAGTAAAACTTGAGTTTTGCTTAGCTATACCATAACCTATTATTTTACTGAAATTTAACTAACCAATTCTAACATATTGTAACATGATTATTTAACTAATTATATCCCACCACCTTAATTAGTTTACACCCAGCAAAATTAATTATACAGCAGACAGAAACAATTACAGAACCAGACAGAAAAGGAGTACTTGTGGCACCTTAGAGACTAACAAATTTATTTGAGCATAAGCTTTCGTGAGCTACAGCTCACTTCATCGGATGCATTCAGTGGAAAATACAGTGGGGAGATTTATATACATAGAGAACATGAAACAATGAGTGTTACCATACACACTGTAAAGAGAGTGATCACTTAAGGTGAGCTATTACCTGCAGGAAGGGGGTGGGGAGAACCTTTTGTAGTGATAATCAAAGTGGGCCATTTCCAGCAGTTGACAAGAACTTCTGAGGAGCAGTGGAGGGTGGGGAATAAACATGGGGAAATAGTTTTACTATGTGTAATGACCCATCCACTCCCAGTCTCTATTCAAGCCTAAGTTAATTGTATCCAGTTTGCAAATTAATTCCAATTCAGCAGTCTCTCGTTGGAGTCTGTTTTTGAAGTTTTTTTATTGAAGAATTGCCACTTTTAGGTCTGTAATCGAGTGACCAAAGAGTTTGAAGTGTTCTCCAACTGGTTTTTGAATGTTATAATTCTTGACATCTGATTTGTGTCCATTTATTCTTTTACGTAGAGACTGTCCAGTTTGACCAATGTACATGACAGAGGGGCATTGCTGGCACATGATGGCATATATCACATTGGTAGATGTGCAGGTGAACGAGCCTCTGATAGTGTGGCTGATGTCATTAGGCCCTATGATGGTGTCCCCTGAATAGATATGTGGACACAGTTGGCAATGGGCTTTGTTGCAAGGATAGGTTCCTGGGTTAGTGGTTCTGTTGTGTGGTGTGTGGTTGCTGGTGAGTATTTGCTTCAGATTGGGGGCTGTCAGTAAGCAAGGACTGGCCTGTCTCCCAAGATCTGTGAGAGTGATGGGTCGTCCTTCAGGATAGGTTGTAGATCCTTGATGATGCATTGGAGAGGTTTTAATTGGTGGCTGAAGGTGATGGCTAGTGGCGTTCTGTTATTTTCTTTGTTGGGCCTGTCCTGTAGTAGGTGACTTCTGGGTACTCTTCTGGCTCTGTCAATCTGTTTCTTCACTTCAGCAGGTGGGTATTGTAGTTGTAAGAATGCTTGATAGAGATCTTGTAGGTGTTTGTCTCTGTCTGAGGGGTTGGAGCAAATGCGGTTGTATCGTAGAGCTTGGCTGTAGACAATGGATCGTATGGTGTGGTCAGGGTGAAAGCTGGAGGCATGTAGGTAGGAATAGCGGTCAGTAGGTTTCCGGTATAGGGTGGTGTTTATGTGACCATCGCTTATTAGCACCATAGTGTCCAGGAAGTGGATCTCTTGTGTGGACTGGTCCAGGCTGAGATTGATGGTGGGATGGAAATTGTTGAAATCATGGTGGAATTCCTCAAGGGCTTCTTTTCCATGGGTCCAGATGATGAAGATATCAATGTAGCGCAAGTAGAGTAGGGGCATTTGGGGACGAGAGCTGAGGAAGCGTTGTTCTAAGTCAGCCATAAAAATTTTGGCATACTGTGGGGCCGTGCGGGTACCCATGGCAGTGCCGCTGATTTGAAGGTATACATTGTCCCCAAATGTGAAATAGTTATGGGTGAAGACAAAGTCACAAAGTTCAGCCACCAGGTTTGCCGTGACATTATCGGGGATAGTGTTCCTGACAGCTTGTAGTCCATCTTTATGTGGAATGTTGGTGTAGAGGGCTTCTACATCCATAGTGGCCAGGAGGGTGTTTTCAGGAAGATCACCGATGGATTGTAGTTTCCTCAGGAAGTCAGTGGTGTCTCGAAGATAGCTGGGAGTGCTGGTAGCGTAGGGCCTGAGGAGGGAGTCTACATAGCCAGACAATCCTGCTGTCAGGGTGCTAATGCCTGAGATGATGGGGTGTCCAGGATTTCCAGGTTTATGGATCTTGGGTAGCTGATAGAATACCTCAAGTCGGAGTTCCAGGGGTGTGTCTGTGCGGATTTGTTCTTGTGCTTTTTCAGGGAGTTTCTTGAGCAAATGGTGTAGTTTCTTTTGGTAACCCTCAGTGGGATCAGAGGGTAATGGCTTGTAGAAAGTGGTGTTGGAGAGTTGCCGAGCAGCCTCTTGTTCATATTCCGCCCTATTCATGATGATGACAGCACCTCCTTTGTCAGCCTTTTTGATTATGATGTCAGAGTTGTTTCTGAGGCTGCAGATGGCATTCTGTTCTGCACGGCTGAGATTATAGGGCAAGTGATGCTGCTTTTCCACAATTTCAGCCCGTGCACATTGGCGGAAGCACTCTATGTAGAAGTCCAGTCTGTTGTTTCGACCTTCAGGAGGAGTCCACCCAGAATCCTTCTTTTTTGCATCCAATGAAGTGAGCTGTAGCTTATGAAAGCTTATGCTCAAATAAATTTGTTAGTCTCTAAGGTGCCACAAGTACTCCTTTTCTTTAAGGTGCCACAAGTACTCCTTTTCTTTTTGCGAATACAGACTAACACGGCTGCTACTCTAGAACCAGACAGAGATTATACAGACAAACAATAAGGAAATGGGGACTACAATGATAGAACAACACAGAAATAAGGATTTCACATCCCAGCTATTGATAAGTAAGTTCTTGCCAAACAGGATGCTATCAAACTAACTTTCCTTTTACATTTTTCTAGGCACTTCCCTTTCTCTGAAGGTAATAGGCATTATCAGAACAAAATTGTATTCCTAACAGCGCAATAGCACCTTATTTCAGTGTAACTAGTTTGAAATGTAAAGATGTGACCATTCGCTTCCCAGCTTATGGCTGCCTCTGCTGCTTAGCCAGAAATCTTAGCCTAAAAACAGGGACTTAGACTGTCACAGAAAAAAAAGGCCCTTACACCAGCAAACAGTAATTTTAATTCTTTCTTTTATACTTCTATAACTAGCTAAGTAATAAAAATACACCTAAATTCTTAAAGTATAGGCCTTTACAAACAGGCCTGAATATCTATATCCTATCACGAGCACCGGTGGATCACAAGAGACGTTTCACCAACATCAACATGGGATGGCCGGGAAAGGTGCATGACACTCGCATCTTTAGGAACTCCAGGCTGTTAGAGCAGCTGCAAGAAGGGACTTACTTCCCAGACCAGGAAATTACTGTTGGGGATGTTGAAATGCCAACAGTTTCCTTGGGGACCCAGCCTATCCCTTGCTCCCATGGCTCATGAAGCCATACACAGGCAGCCTGAACAGCAGCAAGGAGCAGTTCAACTATATGCTGATCAAGTGCAGAATGGTGGTAGAATGTGCCTTTGGATGTTTAAAAGCTTGCTGGCGCTGTTTGCTGACTAGGTTAGACCTCAGCGCAACCAGTATTCCCATTGTTATTACTGCTTGCTGTGTGCTCCATAATAGCTGTGTGAGTAAGGGAGAGACATTTATGGGGTTGGAGGTTGAGGCAAATCGCCTGGCTGCCAATTTTGAACAGCGAGACACCAGGATGATTAGAAGAGCACAGGTAGGCGCGCTGCGCATCAGAGAGGCTTTGAAAACCAGTTTCATGAGTGGTCAGGCTACGGTGTGACAGCTATGTGTGTTTCTCCTTCCTGCAAAGCCGCCCCCTATGTTGATTTTAATTCCCTGTAAGCCAACCACCCTCCCCCCTTCGATCACAGCTGGCAAAGGAAATAAAGTCACTATTGTTTTGAAACTATGCATTCTTTCTTTATTAATTAAAAAAGGGGCGATAATTGATAAGGTAGCCCGGGTGGGGTAGGGTGGGGTGGGGGAGGAGGGAAGGACAAGGGCACATTGCTTACTGTAGCCACACTACAAATCAAAACTATTTGAATGACAGCCTTCTGTTGCTTGCGCAATCCTCTGGAGTGGAGTGGCTGGGTGCCCGGAGCCTCCCCCTGCCCGTGTTCTTGGGCATCTGGGTGAGAAGGATATGGAACTTGGGGAGGAGGGCAGGTGGTTGTACAGTGGATGCAGTGGCGGTCTGTGCTCTTGTTGGCTTTCCTGCAGCTCCACCAGACTCCTGAGCGTGTCCGTTTGCTCCCCCATTAGCCTCAGCATTGCATCCTGCCTCTTCTCATCGTGCTCACTTAATGCTTTCCTGGACTCTGCCACGGAATGCCTCCATGCATTCAGCTGTGCCCTATCAGTGCGGGAGGACTGCATGAGCTCAGAAAACATGTCACTGTAAGTGCTTTTTTTTTCGCCTTTTAATCTGCAATAAGATCAGGGATGGAGATGATGGGGGGGCATAGAAACATTTGCACCTGCAGGGGGATAAAAAGGGAGAGTAAAATTTAAGATGATACATTTCTGAGAACAAAAGGGAAACTTTTTCACAGTGAATCAAGCAATTCACAGCAGACAGCAACATGTGTTTTAGGTACAAGGTCGCATTTTGCCTTTTATATTGAGCGCCTGCCGGTATGGTGACACATCACACATGGCTGAGCAACAGAATTTGGTTTCCAGGCAGCCATGGTAAGCCAAAGGGTATGTGGGTTTGGCTTCTAATGCCTTCATAACATGTGGGAATGGTTTCAAACTGCAGCGCCCTCCTTTTCCATAGCAAGCAATGCCGGTTAGGTTTGCCATTTAAAAGCAGGGGCTGCGGTTTTCAGGTGGATGTGAAGCACCCACCACCCCCCACCCCTTCGCGTGGCTATTTGGGATGATCTCTTCACCCCTCCCCCTGCCGCATGGCTGTGGGCTGATCCCTTTTAGCCAAGCGCAAACAGCCCAGCATGAACGGGTCCTTTTACTGTTCCCTTACAAAAATTCTCGTTTCAACCAGGTGACCATGAATGATATCATTTTCCTGAGGCTAACACAGAAAGATAAAGACCGAATGTTGCTTGAATGTGACCAAAACCCAGGACCATTTGCTGCCATGCTTTGTGCTGTAGTGATTCCAGACTACTTGCTACTGGCTTGGTGTGGTAAAGTGTCCTACCGTGGAGGACGAAATAAGGCAGCCCTCCCCAGAAACCTTCTGGAAAGGCTTTCAGAGTACCTCCAGGAGAACTTCATGAAGATGTCCGTGGAGGATTCCCTCTCCATCCCCAGACACGTTAACAGACTTTTCCTGTATCTGTACTGGCCACGAATCCATCCCAAGTCTTCAGGGCAAATCAAACATTAAACTATTGCTTTAAACCCTGTACTGTAGTTACAAATGTGCACTCACCAGAGATGCCTTCTCCTGCTTCAGGGTCGGGGATCCCGCCTTTTGAGGGTATTGGCACCAGGGTGATGAAAAGGTCCTGGCTGCCGGGGAGAACCGATTCACTGCTTGCCTACTGCGCATTCTCCTCCTCCTCCTCCTCCTCCTCCTCATCCACAAAATCCTCCTCCGTGTTGCATGAGACTCCCCCCTTACAGGTGTCCACAGACAGTGGTGGGGTAGTGGTAGAGTCCCCCCCTAGAATGCCATGCAGCTGATCATAGAAGCAGCATGTCTGGGGCTCTGATTCAGAGTGACCATTTGCCTCCTTTGTCTTTTGGTAGGCTTGCCTGAGCTCCTTGACTTTCATGTGGCACTGCTGTGTGTCCCTGTTGTAGCCTCTGTCCATCATGCCCTGTGCGATTTTGGCATATATATTAGCATTTCTTCTTTTTGATTGGAGTTCTGCCTGCACAGATTCTTCTCCCCATACAGCAATCAGATCCAGTGTCTCCCTTTCGGTCCATGCTGGAGCTTGTTTGCAATTCTGTGGGGACTGCGTGGTCACCTGTGCTGCTGAGCTCGCCAAGCTGACCAAACAGGAAATTAAATTCAAAATTTCCCGGGGCTTTTCCTGTGTACCTGGCTAGTGCATCGGAGTTGAAAGTTGTGTCCAGAGCAGTCACATTGGAGCACTCTGGGATAGCTCCTGGAGGCCAGTAACGTCGATTTGTGTCTGCACTATCCCAAATTCGACCCAACAAGGTCGATTTTAGTGCTACTCCCCTCACCGGGGAGGAGTACAGAAGTCAATTTTAAGAGCCCTTTAGGTCAACGGAATGGGATTGCTTGTGTAGACTCATTCATTAAAAAATCAACCTAACACGGCTAAATTCAACCTAACCCTGTAGTGTAGATCAGGGCTAAGTGTGTGTGATAATAATAATTATTGTTCCTTTGGGGCAAATTCAGACATTTCAGAGGGCCCCTAACACAGCAGCTCTACTATTTGAGTGGCAGAAGCAGTACCAACGTACCAGGGCTTTACACAGGGCATGTACTCCTGCCACAGGCCTACTATTGCTGCTCAGTGTAGCAGCTCTTTACAAGTATGACTGGAGGTTTGTGTCTGTCTGATCATCCAGTCCTTTTCCTTGGTTTGAATGGAGGTGCAATGGCTGCAGAGGCTACTCCTGACGTAACAGTTACAGAGTAGTTCTGCTACACCTCTCTGTATTCTGAGGTAGAATTCTTCCCTCACCCCCTGCAGAGCTCCCTGACAGACCACCCAAATTATTTAGGCTCAGAGCAGAGATTTTATGGGGTGGGGAGGGAGAGTGGCTGGAGTGCAGTGAGCTCCAGTTGATCCACAGCTGGTGCAAGTGAAAGAAGTCTCCTAGGCTGGAGCAGAGAACCTGGGAGCAGTATCCAGTTGTGGTATCTCAACAATCTTAACCCTACTATTTAACCTGCATTTCTAAGAACTGGTCACCTAATTAAACCTATTGCCTTTGAAAGACGGGCATAAAAAAGTCCCTCACTTAATTTTCTCTTTGTTTCTTAATAATGAATGATATGATGACACAAAACATGGGAAAGACCCACTAAGTCATTAAATCCATCCTGCTGCTTGGACTGGGGATAAAAAACCCCAATAAAAGGCACATCAGATATTACACTGTGATAAGAAGAGATTTAACATTTTTTTATTAGAGCTAATGTTAAAAGTATATAGTACACAGATTAAAGAAAGAGTATCTATACATCTGGGTATAATGCTTAAATTATCCAAAAGTACAAAAGTTGGTTTAAAAGTCATACAATATATACAGTAAATAATCAGCAATAATAGATTAATAAATTTAATGATACAGTTTAGATATTAGAATCCAAATATTTGGGTACATAACTCATGAAAAGTTATACAGAGAGTTGGTTGTAGAAAGAAAATATAGCAATGAGTGTAGATTGTCCCTTAGTAATTGAGAATTTAGGATAGGTTGTTCCTTAGAAAATACAATGCATCAAGGAAGTATTTCAGTTACTTTCCTGACTTTGCTTCTCATCGGCACTCCAGGTATTGCCAGTATCTCATGGTGTGTTCTAGATAGATGTCCCTCTACCACCTGATGACGTCCGACACCATGAGTTGCTGCATCAGCCAAGTGTAGAGCTGACCAATTCTGCATTCTCACAACGCTTGTTACTGGAGTCCCATGCACCCAGGGCTCCGACAATCAGCACTTGAGTTTGAACCTGGTAACCCCTAGCTCTCACAGTGTTGGCTACAGGGGCGTACTTCTCCAGCTTTTGAAATCAGGCATCATGGAAGGACGGGGTCTTGTTTTCAAAGGGAACTGTGACATCCACCATGACAAACTTCTGTTCCTCATTGGTGACGATGATGTCCGGTTGCAGTTGGCTGTCCGTTCCAGGAATGGCAGAGTTCGCGGTCATCTTCCCTACAGGTGGTGGGATAGCTCTGACTAGGCGATCTCGGATGTCATCGTGGTGCAGGTGACAGGTTCTGGAATGGGGCTTACAGCTACACAAGATGTGGGTTAGCATCTCGTCATCATAGCCGCACTTCCTGCATCTGTTGTCCTGATTTCCGTGGCGTATGGCTCCATTTCAGCGGGACACAGTTGAGCCAGGTCCTGTGGATGAACCTCCAATCAGCAAATCGGGTGAAGCTGCCCCCAAGGAGGAAGTGGTTGCATGTCACCTTGGAGGTCTTGCCCTAGTCTGGCTTCCGGCTACTCTTGATTTTAGCCAAAACACAACATCCATGAGTAACTGACAGCCATGCTGAAAGAGGAAAATGATCAGGGAAATCACAGGATATGCAAGTCAATTGCCAATATATTGTTGAAAAGTGCAGGAATTCCCCACATCCTCACATCCCATTTAAAGTTGAGGTCAAACTAGGTAGGATAGAAGCAGAAGAATAAGACTGTTCTGAAAACTTTGCATTTCTCCTAACTAAAGGGCAGCTTCTGTGTCTGCCGAAGACCTGCTGATAGCAGAGCACGTGTAGTTCCACTGTCTGAGAGGGCAGAGCCGAGGTGGGGCATATTTCAGAAGGCTGCACCAAGGATGGATGTCTTCGATGGGGTTCTCAGGTTTATTGTGTGTCTCTGCCATCCAATGCACAGAGATCACGGGGGAGTGAGGCAGAGTCTGGGCTGGAAGTTCTTCTGCTACTCAGGCATACCCATCCCCCTTCTCGTCTCTTGTGAAGAGTCATGTTAGGACTGCTGGAGCTACTGCCGCGTCCATGGAGAAACAGCAGCACTGAACAGCTCCACAGCCCCTCCAAAGCCTTAAGGGGAGCATTTCCCATCCCTTCCACATCCGCCTATTCCCCGGTGAATATTTGCAGCTCCCAGCTCAGTTGCTGGAGTCTGGAGCAGGTGGTTGCATTTGGGCCTAACAGCCAAAGCAGGTAGCCCAGAAACAAGTTTTAATACTAAAAAGAGGACATATAAAGCAAGCAGGGAAGGATTTGATAGCTTAAAAGCCAAATTGATTTTACAAGGTAGAATACATTTTTGAATTTAAAGGTAACTATAATGAGGGGATATTCACAAAGGAAATGCAACATCCAGAAGTCATTTTTACAAGGTTAGTTCCCCACCCCCACTACAGAAAACAGAGCACAGTAATAATACCACTTACAATATTATAATGGATATTCCTGTGTTATTCTAAAGAGCTTTAAAGGATGAAATCTGATCTGCTGGGGAAAGGTATATTAAGATTGCCAAACAGACTGTGCCTTGACTATGGAAAGTAGCATTTTCCGTTATACCTCCCTATTTTGTTAAAAGTACAAAATATTCTACCTATATTCCAGCCAAAGTGCTAGATTTAAGGCAGTAATTGTCCACTACTTGTGCAATCTACTGTGTAGTTCCTAGGGCATGCCTAGCAAATATGAGATTGTCTTTTGCAGCCAGAGAATAGGCACTTGTCCAGGGGCTTTAAAACTTTTTCATAGTATGTGCATGTGAGAGGAAGTAAAGAGAGGATAATGCAAAGATTTCCTTGTGAACCAATTCCCCTCTCATTTGCAATCACATGAACCATCTTGCCTCTCTTTCTTGACTATGTAATATCCCTGTGGCAACTACAGCATTTGCTTAAGGGGAAAAGTAAAATTAAAAGGCCTATTTAGCTGGAGAAACCACTATAATGTGACCACCAGGTCTCTATGGCTGACAGTTTAAGGTTCACGGCACTAGTCTAAAGATAGAGAGGCACTCGTGAGAGTCTGCTCCAAAGTAGGAGATAGTTGGTTGCCAGAGAGAAATGGGCAAATGAGAATTGTGCGTGTTTAGTAGAAAAGTGGGCGGTTGGGCTGGGTGGAACTGTTACCGTAAAATTGGTGTGTGAGGACTGCAGAGCAGGAGTTTTCAGTCCTTCACAAACTAAATGCTGGCCTCTCTTCTTTCTAGTCTATTACTGCTATGGAATTGTTATGACTGTTGTCTATGTACCTTGACATTTCTAAGGAGTCTTTCTGTCTCTGGACTGGTCTGTTACAGAGCCTTGGCCAGCATAGCTATGCTGGCAGAGCCCCCCGACAGAAGGAGTTCTGCCAGCATAGCTACATCCACTTCCCCGAATGACATTAGCTATACTGACAAAAGACCTCTTCTAGCTGCATAGCTATGTCTACTCTGGGGATAGTTGAATCCTCCATTACTATGCGGGATGTGGAGACTTCATATTTGTCCTTTCCAGTTTATTTGTTTTTCTTAATTTAAAATACAAGTCACTCGGATAAGAAGTGAAGGTTGTTCTTGGTGTCTGGAAAAGCATATAATAATGATAAAGATCCAGAGGAAAGACTGGCAGGTAGGTTATGGGCTAGAACAGCCCGTGGAGTAGAGCAGCAAAAAAAAATGGATCTCTAAATATATGGGGGATCATTTCTTTAATAAGCTTAATATTTTATATTATCTCATGTTTAAGAATCAGCATTTTTGACGCAGTCAGGTAAAATAGACAGAGGGATAACCGGAGAGTTATGTCTGATGGAAATAAATTTGGGTGTAAAAATAATGGGCCTACAGAGTAGTGGAGACCTGTTAAGCAGTATGGGCTCAAAATGCCTCTGAAACAAGTAATATGGAATTAATTCTTCTATCTGCCATGCTCCCTGTTCTCTCTCTTTCACACACATACATTTTAGCTGATCGTTGTAAATCATCCTTTATCCGCTAGCTCTGTTTTATCTTCGCTATATTCTAGCGAAGCAGTAAAAGGGGTCCTGGTATTTGAAAGCTTCCCGTGAGCTCCTTCTTCTGCTCACAAGCAGCTCTGGAAAGTGGGTCAAACTTTCCGATTTACAGAGTTGTTGCTGTTGCAGTTATTGTTTTAAAGAATTCAGTATCAAGTGTTGTCTCTATAATTGTTCCTTAATTTTCCTCTGATGCATTTGAGATCAGATCTTTGTATGAAAGATTGAGTAAAGGGCAAGTGAAGCTCCATTGTATGAAATGCTTGAATCAAATAGTACATATAAAAAAAATCTTTCCAGCTACAACTGACTCAAGAAGCTTCAGCTTAGAGATGTATGGGTAGAAAATGGCCCAATAGTAGAATATAAGAATGGTCATACTGGGTCAGACCAAAGGTCCATCTAGCCCAGTCTTCCAACAGTGGCCAATGCCAGGTGCTTCGGGGGGATGAACAGAACAGATAATCATCAAGTGATCCATCCCCTGTCGCCCATTCCCAGCTTCTGGCAAACAGAAGCTAGGGACACTTCAGAGCATGGTTTTGCATTCCGGCTAATAGCCATTTATGGACTTATTCTCTGTGAACATATCTAGTTCTTTTTTGAACCCTGTTATAGCCTTGGCCTTCACAACATCCTCTGGCAAAGAGTTCCACAGGTTGACTGTGCATTGCGTGAAGAAATACCTCCTTTTGTTTGTTTTAAACCTGCTGCCTATTAATTTCATTGGGTGGCCCCTACTTCTTGTGTTATGAGAAGGAGTAAACAACACTTCCTTATTTACTTTCTCCACACCAGTCATGATTTTATAGACCTCTATATTGTCAGGAACAAAACAATATTACCCACTTGGTTTCATTGGATGCTGGATGGTAACTGCTATTTTGTCTACAATATATAAGTCAGGTGTTCAGGATCCTTTTTAAATACCAGCAGTATTGCCAAACTCAAGTAACTGCCATCATTAGTCAGGCCTCAAAAATTATGAGATTGGCTAACAATAATAGGTTTTTAAAAAAATAATAAAAGCTGGGTCTTTTCATTTGAATTCTGGTTTTCAGCCTTTAGGGTGCGCTCAGATGAAGTTTTCAAGCTTTTTTCCACTGCCACAAGAACTAGAAACTTACTTAAAAAGAAAGAAAGAAAGAAAGAAAGCTGAGATTCTTACCTAGAGCTGGTGCCTTAAGTAAAACACAAAATATCACAAGACCTGTGATAAAATTACGAGACCTGGTAACACTGTAGGCTTGATTGCTCCCTCCTGTGAGAAAATGAGAGGGAAGAGCTATTAAAGGTGGGAAAATCCCTCCATATTCTGCTCACAATTTTCTTCAAATCATTTCATGAGAGGTCCATGGTTTGCTCTCTTCAGGGTCAGTCCCCATCATCAGAGTGGACAGTGGTGTCACCCCCAAACTCATACTTACATGTCAGCTCGTCAGCTCAAAGAAAGGCCCATTCCCCTCTCTGGCCAGTGATGTTCTAATGAAGATGAGCTGCCACAGCTTCCCCAGCCTCTCCTCATGAGGAAGGGGCAGTGGAAGAGAGAATCTAGCATCAGACTGCATCTGTTCTCAACAGGATTTCTGTGTGGGGAAGAAGAACAAGGCATGTTTCCAAATCTCCCTTCTTTCACTGGCTGGCACCCTTGTAAGTTGTAGATTCCCAGCCTTACAGAGGAACTTCCACAGGGTCCTGGGAAGGGCAGATCAGCACATTGAATCATTTCATTTGTGCTTTTAGTTCACTTTTTTTTATGCTTCATGTTTGTAAAGCTTGACTCCTCGCAGGTTCTTGGAAAGTGAACACAAAGTTCACAGACATGGTCAAACTAAAATTCAGTTTCAAATGTAATGAATATTTCTGAATCTTCCCCCCCACCGCACACACACTGTTTATTTAGCCCTAAACTAGACCTCATGGAATCAAAAAACATTACTAAAAGGGGAATTTTTCAAAGGTCATTTAAGAGCTAACTCAAAATTCAGGAAGACACTTATAACAAATCTCTTCTCCCCAAACAGTAAGTAAATTCATTTATTAAAGCAGTGATTCTGAAAAATATTTGGGGGTCATAGTAGATTATCACCTGAATATGAGATCCCAATGTGATGTTGTGGCCAAAAGAGCCAATGTGATCCTGGGATGCATAAACAGGGGCATTTCCAGTAGGAGTAGAGAGGTTATGTCACCTCTGTGTTTGTCATTGTTACGACTGCTGCTGGAACACTGTGTCTAGTTCTGGTGTCTTCAATTCAAGAAGGATGCTGATATGTGGGAAATAAATATTTGATAACGGGCTCTTCAATCTAGCAGAGAAAGGTATAACACGATCCAATGACTGGAAGTTGAAGCTAGACAAATTCAGACTGGAAATAAGGTGTACATTTTTAATAGTGAGGATAATTAACTACTGGAACAATTTACCAAGGGTTTGGGTGGATTCTCCATTACTGACCATTTTTAAATCAAGATTGGATGTTTTACTAAACGATCTGCTCTAGGAATTATTTTCTGGAAATTCTGTGGCCTGTGTTAGGGAGGAGGCCAGATTGAATGATCATAATGGTCCCTTCTGGCTTGGAATCTATGAATGGAAGCACCACTTAAAGAGATAGAGGAGAATATACTCTGAGACTATGACTTGAGATAGTGATTACTCCTGAAGCAAATTGGGTAGGTAAAATCCAGGAGCTAACTGCAAGCTTCTAAAATATCACATTTTTATGAGGGTCCAATTACTCGACTGGTTCATGCAAAGTCCACAGAAAATGTTTTGCAGCTTTATGTTTATACCTTTGTTTTCACTATCTGATGGCAAATCAAATAACAATTGACATTCTCTAACACGAAACAGTGCAGTGCATAAGTAACTGTGGAACTCACTGCTGGTGAGTATTATTGAAGCAAATAGCTTAATGCAAGTCAAAAAAGGATTTGTATGGATATGTACAGCATCTGCAGTTACATAAGGGAGCACTATATTATTGCAAGGGATATGAGTTTTTATGCTTCAGGGCAAAACCTGGTTGGGCCAAGATGAAATTTCTCCCTGTGGTTTAGAACGGTGCAGATGAATGTATTATTGGGGCCTTCTTCTGATCACCCCCTGATGCAGGCAGGAGCAAATGTCTAGGGAGTTACAAAGTGTAAAATAGGTCTGAGATAAGAATCAGGTCCTTAGGCCCCAAGTCATCACAGCACCTAATTGTGCACTCAAGTCTGTTCCTATTCAGCAAATTACTTAGGTGCTAATTCGGGAACACATTTAAGTCCATGCTTAGCTTTAATGAGCTTAATTCCTATCGAGAGACTTAAGCTTGTACCTAAAGTTCAGCACATGGTTAAGTGCTATCCTGAACTGGGACCTTAAGCAAATGCTTAAATTTCATGGAAGTCATGAATTTCTTTGTCGTGAAGGCTAAAGTAAAGCCTTAAGCACCTGTTTAAAGTTAATCGTGTGCGTAAGTGTCTTGCTAATTTGGGGTCATCATTTGTATACCTTTCCACAAAGTATCAGGCATTAGCTGCTATCAGAAATAGGATATTAGAGTATACGGGCCATTGGTCTGCTTTGCTATAAAAACTCCTATGCTGTTAAGAGAACTGGTCCATTGCAAACTTAGGCAGTGTAGTGTTTAATGTAAGTTTACCAATAGAACTGTGAGCTGCCTGAGTACAGAGTCGGATAGTTATGGAGAATGTGTTTGTAGCTTTAACAATGTAAAACATGGAATTATGTGAAGACGGTTCATTTTTACCTTTCTGGAGACTTGGGAGTGAAACCTAATGAAGGTCACAAATAAGACAGGAAATAGTCAAGGCTGGCAGCTCCTGTTACATTTAAGAACATGAAGGAAGAGAGAGACAACTCACAAATTCTAAAGGAATATTTAGACTCTGTTCAGCTTGACTCATTAAAAATGTTTATTTGCAAGCTTTCCATTAAAAAAAAATGGGTTTTAAACTACTTTAATAGATTTTACATTTGAAAATAAGAAACAAGTCCCAGATTAACCTGTTGCTTATACAGTAGGCTAGGCATTATCCTATATGTTTTCATTATGCCTTGAAAGATTGCTATATGATGATTATATCTGAGGTCTTAAGTCAGACATACATTTTTCAAAAAACCTGCAACATAGCAAAATTTAATGTTCGTATAAATCATGAGCTATGCATTTTTGAGCAGTGTAGTAATATATTGGATGAAGGATCAGAATATATTATTCTTACTTTTTTTTCAAAACAAATAATTTTTTCCTCATTGTAGGATTTTCTTTAAGCAAAACTTTAATATATTAAAGATGCACTAAACTAATTTTGTGACTTTGCAGCTGATTATTTTGCTATGTGTATGCCTCATAAGCATGAAATATTATCGTTGTAGGGGAAAAAATTGAATTTTCCCTATCTGGAAACATTTAGCAGTTTATACAGAAGCTGATTTTAAAAAACATTAAGTGTAGCATGTTGGATGGAGCTGTTATTAAAAACCTAATACCAGTGTAACATCAGTAGAGGTAACCGTGTGACGGAGGGGGTGTTTCAGCCCAAGGAAATGGTATTAAATTCAGTGTCTGCCCATTTGGAAGAAAGAATCAGGATTTAGAGGGCTTCTCCTCAATGTATCAGGGCAATGTCACACAACAGCAAACAGCAAGCAATAATGGAGCTAATCAGAAAAAAAATCATAGCTGCCAAGATGTTAACAGTATAATGCACAGTATAAATTAAGATGCTATGTTAAGATACCTTTTGAATTCTGTTAATGTCCAAAATAATGAATTTAGCAGCCCAGGTCTAATGGTAAGGCCCTAAATATGTTTCTAGCAGACCACAGCTGAAAAATGTGCTCAGCTGAACTGTGGACATTTTGTCCAAGCCTCAGTGCTGGAATTTTATTTTACCATTTCTAAAAGAGGTGACAGCAAAATATGTATAGGATATACATTCTATACCTGTATACACACATATATCCAGTATACATCTGCCCTACTCCAACTCTGGGCTCTCCTTTGCCCACACAATTGTGTAGGCGAAGGGCTGCCTCTGTCACATTTCTCTGATGACCCTGGGCCTGATTCTAATTCACATCAGTGTAAATCAAGAGTAGTTCTACTAAAGTCAGTGGAGTCCTACTGGTGAAAAGCCAGTGTTAGTGAGAGCAGAAACACTTCCAGTGACACTTCTCACTCATTGCAGGAGGCCTATTCATCATACCTTCTCTTAGAGCATGTCTACACTACAAATGGAGGTGTGACTGCAGTGCGAGTAAGTATACTCACTCCAGCTTTAGTCTAGCTGGTGCGGGTAACAGTGGTAGAGAGGACATGGTTGTGTGGGTTTCAGCGCGGGCTAGTTGCCCCAGTACCAGCCCATGAGGGACTCTGGGTATGTATTTGGGTTGCTGGCTCATGCCTGAGGTCTGTACTGCCACATCTTCACTACTGTTGTTAACAATGCTAGTTAGTTTAAAACTAGCATAAGTATGTCTACCCATGCTACAATTACACATTCATTTATGGTGTAGACATATCCTGAGTTTAGAATCACATGTCGGGCAGGGCGGCACTAAAAGGGGCTTGCAGGGGCTATAGCCACCCCAAAATTTGCCTTAGCCACCCCATAGCAGCGGCCACTCTCCAGCCACCAAGCTCTGAAGGCAGAGAGCGGTGGCTGCTGGCCCAATGCCCAGCTCCAACAGCAGCAGAGATGTAAGCCAGAGCACTGCCCAGTGCAGGTGGGGGGTCCAGGGCTCCCCACAGTGGACTGACCCACTCTGACCCAGGCTCCTGGGCCCTGTCCCCCATGGTCACTGCTTCCTGATGGTTCTGCTGGCATCACAGCCAGGTCTCCCTGCTCAGGCAGCTCTTACTGGCTGTGATCAGCCAGAGCCCCACATTGCCTGACTCCAGCTTCTGGCCTCTGACCTGGCCAGGGGGTAGGACCATGGAGGGGGTGGAGCCTCATGGCAAGGAGGGGCACAGCCTCCCCCCCAATTTTCTGTCTGGTCTACCTCAGACTCCCCCGCCCCCCGATGTTGGGCTCTTCCCTCTGGTTGAACTTGCTTTGCCACTGGCTGCGCAAAAGTTTTCTGCCTACCAAATAATGTTTGCAGTGTTGTAGCTGTGTTGGTCCCAGGCTAGGAGAGAGACAAGGTGAGTGAGGTAATATCTTTTATTGGACCATTTTCTGTTGGTGAAAGAGACAAATGTTTGAGCTCCACAGAGCTCTTCTTTCACCAATAGATCTTGGTCCAATAAAAGATATTAACTCATCCACATGGTCTCTACCAGATAATGGTGACAACTAGATGATTGCTAATAAGTAAAAGCATGTCTAGAAATAACCTTTCTCACCCCCAGAACAGCAACTCCACAGTTAGCAATTATAATCCTGGGACATTGGACTCACCGCCATTAGGGAAATTTGCACTGATATAATTAATTTATGACAGTAAATCTCATGTGTGTTGCATGTCTACAATAGGGTTTTGCCTGGGTGTAGCTCCATGGATGCAGCCAACCCAGTACAAATTTCTCCAACGGAAACAGTTCCTAAGGGGCTAGATTTAATTTATCCAAGGGATCCTGAAGTTATACGTAATCTGATCCATTAAAAATAATCTCTAATAAAGTATTCAAATAACATTAACCCAGCACTGCTAAGTCTTTTAAGAAATGCACATATGTCCACTGCAGGACTGAATAGCTAGACTAGATAATTATATAAATAAATACATTGGGCGTGATGCTCCTCTCACTTGTACTGGAGTGAATCAAAGAGAATCGACATGACATTTTCTTTACTCTCTTGATTACAGGACTAGGCATGGTTCTCTTCTTACATACAGTGGCATAAATCCACTGCAGTTAGTGGAGTTACCAATGTAAAAAAGATGAGAATAAGGGCCTTGAATATATGAGGTCAGAGTTGGGTGAATAATGTGATATAGACACGCTGTGTTGAATATCTTCTCAATCTTAACATGATCTTGAAGAAAGGGGTCAATACATCTGTTTTTCCAATGTTTTGGTGTGACATCACATCATGTCTTCCTTATAACTCTCTATTTGGAGACATTTTGTCCCCACAATAACCTATAACTTCCTAGGGAAGTTGTGGCAGCTCCTTCACTGGAGGTTTCAAGGAGAGGCTGGATAGCCATCTGTCTTGGATGGTTTAGACACAACAAATTCTTCATCTTGGCAGAGGGTTAGACTAGATGACCCTTGCAGTCCCTTCTAACCCTATGGTTCTATGATTCTATGACTGCAGGGACCTGGATTAACACAGCCTGATTCACCTTTTTCTTGGACCTTTCCCAGTCCTTTACACTGGTGTAAAGTGAGTGTAAAGCTCTATCACCAATTATTAATGGGGGGGAAGTCTGATTTGGTAGGACCACTCTGTGCCCACTTTGTATGGGTGTAAATGATGAAGCAGAGCCTGTGTCAATGGTGTTACTCCTGAAACCAGTGGGCTGACACCTGCCTAAAGCTGGTGTAACAGTGGTGAATCAGGCCCACAGATTCTAACTCCAGACCTTACAAAATCATGCAATAATTGGAGTGGAAATTCCCAAGCTAACAATCTCATAATAAAACATCATGCTATTAGGCTCATGTGGCAAGATGAAACCCTGAGAGCTATCACAGGGAACAGAGATCAGTGGAGAAATATCATCAGTGATGAAGTATTAGGTCTTTGTGGCATGCCCTTCCCTGCCCCCGCCCAGGATTTGTGCAAATCTAAAATGAAGAAGTAATTTCAAGAAATCTCTGGGCTAAAATGATTCTCTGAGTATCACTTTGGAAAAGGAGATGAAAGTGCCCATGCATACTCTTGTGGGGTCACTTTTGAAAGCCAGCAAGTCAAACTGTAAAGGATTAGATTTTCTGAAAGTAAAAGGAGAGCGTTTAAGAATATATGTTGATTGAATTATCCTTCTTCAAGTGACATTAGACATTAGCCTTGAGACTGAAACACACTCAAATATCTACCGTCCTTAAAGGCCACTAACATTTTATATCAGCAGATGGGTTAGGAACAGTGAGAATATGAGCAGCAATGTGTATCTGTCTGTATACAGTTGAAAACTGTAAAAACTTGCCAGTTGCCTTAGATACCTAGGCAAGCGTTTGCTGTTAGATAACATCAGTATTTGGGGCATTCAAGGCATTTCCTATTGAGTACAGAGACGTACAAATAAATATTGTCAATACTGAGGTAACTGATCTATTTAGTTTAGGTAAAACTGGCACATTTTTAAATGTTCACAAGTACATATGTGTAATCTAAATGGTTTTTCAGATAAATCACAAAAATTCACAAAGAAGCAATCACAGTTTTAACTCATTACAAGAAACAAATACTATTTCTTTGGTTACTTTTAATATTGGGCATTTTCTGAATCACAAGGGGTTTTGCACAGCTGTTGTAGAAATTGTGAGTTCTGAGTGAAAACTAAAACAATAACAATAATAATAATAATAAAAGAACTTCCTCAAAAAAGCCTTCACTAGAAAAAGAAAATCTTTTTTTGAGGTTTCAAAAATTGTCATGAATTTCCCGGCTTACCTCACACATTATTTTACTTTTTTTTTTTTTTTAAACCTCTGCATTTTCTGGTTCTGGATAAGACTCCACAAGATAGGGTCGTAATATAGCAAGAATGTTAAGGCTTGTCCACACAAAGACTTAATGTGCAGCAAGCTGCAATGGAAATCTACAGCAAACTAGCCTGTCTTGCACTAACTACTGTGTGGACTTGCTGCTGAGCACTAAAAGTTCTGTAGTGCTCTTTGATCTACTGCTACAGACCTTTTAGTGCAGAGTAGCTGGGTCCACATGACAATTTAGTGCACAGCAGGCCAATTCACTGTAAATTTACTCCCCAGCTAGCTGCATGCTGACTTGCCGTATAAAGAAGTCCTAAGACAAAATGTTAATAGTGTTGGGCCAGATCCTCAACTACTGTAAATCAATGTAGCAAATCCATTGAAGTGAGCGGAGCTATATCAATTTGTGGCTAGATTTGCCCCATTAATTCCCTTTTTTTTTTTTTAAGTGCAAAAAGTATGAATGGCACGTGGAGCAAAAATGCAGCAAGGGTGTTGCTTTCCTCCTTCTATTTCTGGGTCTTCCAGCCTCAGGAAGTAACAGAAGGCTCTCACACACATAAAAAAAAAAAAAAAAAAGCCTTTTCTCATGAAATTTCCATTCCAATTTTGCAGACTCAGGAGATCTGGATAGTGCAGATAAGCTTCAGATAAGCATCTTAACTTTGAAGATCAAACCTTGAACTCTGAATTGTTTGTGGTTCTCCCCATGACTAGGAGAAAACTGTTTAGCCAAGAAGGGTGGTGTAGTGGTATGATACACCTGGGGAAATATCACTTCAGTGCCTCTGCAGATTCATTTTATTTCAAGGTGGAGTGCTTGCCATATGGCTGCTTTGTTTCCAGTGAATATAAGGGATTGAATCAATTGCCCTCTGATGATATGGGCACACTGAACGGACATACATCATTTGCTGAGCCCGGGACTTCTGGGTTCTGTGGAGGGGAGGAGGGCAAACAACCCTATGGATAAATCATTCTTGTTTGGCTTACAGAACCATGGGTTGAAGTCTGAGGTGCTAAGCCAGATCAGTGTAGTGGTTTTAACACCCTCGCATATGGATATTTTTCCTCATTTGGAAATTGCCCATTGATAAATGTGTGTGGCAGCCAAGAACAGTTAGGTCACACAATGAAGAGACTCTCAGAGGTTAAGGTCATTGGCAAGATATCATGGATAAGGCTGTAATACAGCTGGATACGCATTACTTAGCCAATGACAATTAATAAATGGCTTTTTCACCATTAGTTTTCATAGCCTTAATAGAAAGAAAAGGGGGGGAAATGTATCCTGCAGACGGATTCTGTTACACCTTGAAGAATTTTAAATTTAAGATATTAAGGGCCAGAAACAGAGCTGGTCGAAAATAGGGATTTCTGTCCTGAGGGAAATTCCACTATTGCAACATTTATTTATGTCTCAAATCAGGTCAAAAACCTAAAATATCAAAACTTATCACAGAATGGCCACAGTTCTGCCTTATGGGCCAGGCTCCAAGGCTGAACTGTATCACCCATGATGCACCATGGCAGCTCAGACAGATATGTGTGATAGGTGAGAAGGAGGTGGAGCTGTCAGGGAGATGTATTCTAAAACTACCTAGGTCCTGACATAAATAAGATAAGCTGAGAATTGCCATAGGTGGCCAGAGTCCCCAGTGCTTCCTCCCATCGATATGTACATACCCGTCGGAGAAAGCTGGTGTAGGAGCTGTCTCTGCTGTCCCCTCCATCATAGGACTTCTAAGCTAGACAACTGTGGACAGAACTGGAGTTAAGAATCTGGGTGTAAATCTCAACGACCACACATCAGCACTTTGGTCAAGCTTTGTATTTAGATCTGAGGAGAGCTATGCAAATCTTTCCCAACAAAACCTGAAACCAGGGAAAACTTGACTGTTTTTGCCTTTATTGCAAACACCAAATATAGGCCATGTTTGCAAGGTTCTCCAATTTTGCAAGAGAATAGTGCCAAATTCCAAGCAAACATGATTGACTTTTGGGTATCAGTGAGTGATTTATTGTCTGAGGTGGAAGCCTGGTTTCATGTACTTTTATCTAACTAGAGATGACCCAAGACCTAAATCTGGATTTAGACTCTGAAATTCCCCTTGCCTGTTCCAACATTTGGGGGATTTCACATCCAGAGTTTGGTTTGGTCCATTCTAAAGATAGGGACCATTTGTAAAATTAATAGGCTCAGAAACGTGCTGGAAAAAGAGCTTTTAAATCATTCAGTCCATTTCTGTGTCTATGCAGGATTGTTCCCTACAGTACATTTTCTAAAAAGAAGTTCAATATGTAATATTTCTGAGCCATTATTAATTCCATCCCTCTTCTTTATTAATGGACATTGTTTCCTTACTGTGCCTTTTTCTCTTGATATCCCTGTAAAAGCCCTTCCTATTTCTCTCAACTTCTCTGCCTTATTCCTTAGTCTTAATACACTTTTCTTTGGTTTTCATTGTACCACGTATTTGTGACACAAACAACTGCAGCACAGAAGCATAGGGCAGGGAGGCTGGAGGTTAGAGTAGTTGGAGACAGGTGAGGCTTTTTGCACCTGGAGAGGGGTAGGAGGCTGTTTGGGATTGTGTGAAAAACACATCTAAAAATGATCAGGAATTAAATAGTTAATAATGTTGACATTTAAATTGTCATCATTAGGTTTCAGAGTTACTAAGATGAATAGGGTGGTTTATCATTTCCAAAGCTTTCTGTAGTCTCAGGAATGCAGCATTGCATCCAGTGACACTTGCAAATTCTCTTTAAAACAATGGACTGTTTTTTAAAAATGAGGGCTTAGGTTCTGGATCACAAGAATAATATTTTGCAGCAAATTCAATTGCTGCAGACTTTCAGAACACACAAGTCCCTACTTGTGGTATATTAAGAATCCTCCATTATTGAATACTTGTGAATTTCAATATTTCTTCATATCGCTCCTTTTACTTTAGATTCTCTAATGCTCTAAATTCTGCTTTCCTGAAACCTGATACCCTTTTACTGTTACTCCTGGACAGACAGAACAGGCTGTTGTAGAACTACAGAAGTGCCATAGCATGCCATATATGGTAGGTTAAAAACTTTCCATCAAAACTGTTCTTTGACTGAGAATTGGTTTTTCAACTAAATGATTTTTTTAAGTGTCTGCTTTCTGTAAATAATCTGAAGTTTTCATCAAAAGAGAGAAAACCACAAAGATCTGGGGTTTCAGACAAAAAGTTGCTCTTGTTTTTAATGAAAAATAAAAAATTTCAGCAGGAAAAACAAACAAAATATTTTTGACAAGCTCTAATGACATAGTTCAGGCAAAATTTCCTATAACAAACTGTGACCTAGAGCTGGGCAAAACTTTTTGGCCAAAACTTTTTTGGGCTGAAAAAAAGCTGACTTGGGTCAACAAATATGTTTTGTGAATTTGGATTGATTTTGTCAAATTGTTTCAATCAAAAAAAAACACACAAAAAAAAGGAAAAAAAACCAGAAATGTGAAAATGAAATGTTTTGATTTTTCAGGCTAGAGTCGTGAGGGGCTTTACTCTCCAGTCACAAAATCAAAGAGTAGATGTCTCTCTTATATAGTAGCCCCATGGTTTGAGCTCTTAACTGGGATGTGGAAGACGTGTGTTAGAATCCCTGCTCTTCATCAGGGACTTGACACCAAGTCTCTCTTTCCTCCCATAGGAGTGCCCTAACCACCAGGCTATTGGGTGGAGGGCTGCCTCAGTCTCTCCCGTTGAAGCCAGGCCACTTTCTAGAAAATACCTGTGACTGGGCCAGAAAGAGAATGACTCTGCAGCCTAGCTCTCCAGAGCAGGGATTGAACACTGGTCTCCCACATCCCCAAGGAGTGCCCTGACCATTGGGTATTGGGGAAACCAGCTTCTTCCTCAGTTTTTTGAAACTAGCCTTTGATTTCCTCTGCTCCTAATTTTTTAAGAAAAGGTTTAAAATGCCAAGAAACTAAATGAAATATTTTATTTTTTGTTCAACCTCAAAGGAAATTTTTCTGACTTTTTCAATTGGCTGAAAATTCTGAGAAAAATTGGTTTCAGTTCAACCTGAAATCATATTCCTTTTTTTTCCCCTAATATGGCAATGAAATGAAATATCACTTATTGGCACAGCTCTCCTGTGAACCCATTTCTCACTATGTTGAATTCAAGTTCCAAGGTCGTTTGTACTTTACACTTTCTCATTCAGTTCCTCCATATTAGGAAGAAGTAGATCATGGATGTCACCGCTCTTCTAAACAGGTTTATTATGTGCTTTTAAAAACCTGAAGTGCTTGTCAGAAATCCACTAAGAGTAACAGAGACTTTACTGCAGAAGTCTGATGTAGAATTTGCTCATTTGGGCTGAATAAAAAGATGGATTAGTTAAAAGGGTGAAAGGGGGGGCTGGGTTCTGAGTGTTAATTGCATCCCTAATAAAATCATCTAGTTAAACTGTCTGCTTTGTGGTACAGCACCATGGTGAAGGAATTTCTAAAGGCAGCCTGCTACATTGATTGTGCTGCTAGACAATTAATTGAAATGAGAAAAACAACCAAAAAAAGAATTCTGAAATACTAGATTTTCAGCTGTTCTTCATTACACCAATTTGTGGAGATTAATTCAACAGATAGAATTAAACGCTTTTCCCAGGGTGCTGAGTGTTTTTGCTCTTCTTTAGCAGTAGGTTCTGTGTGCAGCTGCCTCCTTTGTGTACCCACACATCTCCTGAGCAGCGAGGAGGAATACCTTGAGCTAGAGAGAGATCAAGCAAATATAATATACAAAACAAATTATTTTTCACCATTTACAGCCTGGCTGTAAAAAGAAAGTGTTTCTGTTATCTCTTCTTTCAGATTTTTGTGGTGGTGGTGGTTAGTTTTTTCTTCCTATGGGTATATATCTGTCCTGTGGGTATATATCCTCCGGAGAGAATTTAGCTTTGTGTTTTATTTTTTGTAAGCATGGGATCATTCTTATAGCTTTTGTGTTTATCCCATTGTTAATATTGCATTGGTGCCTCTTGCCTAAAATTGCTAATATTCTGCTATCGATTTGTCTCCTTCACTTCTGGCATTAGTTACAAATTACAACTTTCTCTTCCTTAAAAGTTTTTTAATGTGATTGATTACTGCATGCCCTGATTGTTCCCATGATCCGAGGCTTGATTCAATCCCATGAATGAGGAGGTTTTTATAGCATACACACCAGTGCTAGGGCATTCATGGAAATGAGGACCCTGGGCTCCAATGGGAGTTTTGCCGGAGCAAAGAATGAAGAATTGGGCTCCATAATATCTCCACCCAGAAGCTATAATGTCTTGAAACACCCATGTAATTATGTTGTATTGGTTTTATATGCAGGGGTCTAAGCTACATCTAAATCCGTAATTCTGCGATGAGCTTTTTTGCAGGTGGACCCCTGAACCCATTGGCTTCGAAGGAGCTCCGTACAGGTGCAGGTGTCTGTTCATGCAGAATTCACTGAAGTACTAGGCCCTTAGACTGTAAACTCTTTGGGGACCATGATTTTGTGTTTATAGAAAAGAGGCCAATGGTGCTACCACAATATAAATAATAATAAACAAGAATACGGAACATGGAGAAAAGGGAAGATATAGGGATTCTATTACAGATAAGGGATCCTGTGAAGACCTTTCCCCAAAAATATAATTAGATTTTCATGTAAGTAAATGAACCCTCTATGAACTTGACAGTTAAACCTATGTAGCTAAGAGTATTCAGCTTGCTTCTAATCTCAAATACATTGGCTGTGACAAATACACTGTGCATGTGCCATAGCCAGTTTTATCAGATGAGTGGTGATGTGCAAGCACCTGGGCATTTGAGATTATGATTAGGCTCAGCTGTGATCGTGGGAGGAGTCTGTGATAGTGGGAATGAATCTATTGTTGTTGCTTTAACGCCGTCCAAATTAGGATGGAAATTATGAGTTTGTAAACTGTACAGGTTGAAGGAGATTTGTTACTGAAACTCACTGTAATTCTTGTGGTTTGAAAAAATTCTGACAAAACCACTGGTCAGTTATATCCTACTTTTTCATGTATCACCACAAAATACTGAATTTCTGATTATGAGCTTCAAAATTTACACCCATCTCTTGAGCCCGGCGCAGATACAAAAATTTTGATCTGCATCCAATCTGCATCCACGATAATTAACTTGTTTCTGACCTGCGATCTGTACTCCACCTTTGATATGTATCCACATGTGCACCCACACCAACACCATCTAGGGCAGTGGTTCTCAACTGGGGGTCCATGCCCCCCCCCAGTTTCAGGGGGACCACAGGGCTCCACGGGGCTGAAGCCCTGAGTTCTAGCACCCCCATGTGGGGCTGAAGCCCTGTGCTCTGGTGCCCCCCTGTGGGTCTGAAGCCCCGAGCTCCAGCACCCCCAATGATCGCTGAAGTCCTGAACCCCAGCACCCCAAGCAGGGCTAAAGCCCAGAGTCCTGAGGCTGGGTTGTTTCCTCTCCCTGCCACCGTCCCCCCCCCCCCCCCCCCCCGCAGGGCTCTGGGCTTCAGTCCCACCAGGCCCCTGAAAAAGGGGGCTGAGGATCCTCACTGAGAACTGCTGCATCCAATCCGCAAAGATGGGAAACAATACAACCACATCCTCATCCACGGATGCACATATCCGCAGATATAAAGCGAATAGCTGTGCATTTCCAGGGCTCAACCCATCACCTCTTCCTGTTACAAGTGCACAAATCAATTCTCTGAATTTTGAAAATAACTATGACAATGATAGTTTCCTGATTTCCACTAGGTTTGAATATGACTTCACAACTCTGTCTGCATGCATGTATGTGAATAAGAGTGAAAGAAATGAAAGAAAACATCTAAGAAAAGTAGGAGCTTACATTTTGTCAGGTAATTCCTGCTGCCTGCCTTTGGGACTGGACTAATACATTTTGCCTAATTTTAAACCCACTCAGCTTTGTAGGTTAGAAAGTTAAACACACGTTACTAGACCCGTCTTCTCTTTAGAGAGACAGTGGAATAAAAAAATGGAAGAAGATTTCAGAGACTGAGAACTAGTATTCTGAGCCAAAAAAAAAAAATTGTTTGAGATGTTTGCAAAAATTTCTACTTTAAAAAGTTCACCCATTTCTATTTCAGAGTACATAATATGTACATCAGTGGGATTTTGCCTGTTGAGAACATAATCATCTGTGCCATAGTGGAACATACATATATTATTACTGTGTATAGTATTAGGGCCTGTCTACACTTAAAAAGCTGCAGCGGCCCCATTGTAGCGCTTTAGGGAAGACGCTACTACACCGGTGGGAGAGCTTCTCCCATCACCGTAGTTAATCCATCTCTGCGAAAGGTGGTAGCTATGTGGACAGGAGAAGCCTGCTATCAACATAGCACTGTCCACACCTGGGGCTAGGTTGCTAAAACTATGTTGCTCAGAGGTTTGAAAAAGTTTGTAGCGTACACTTGGCCTTATTATTTATTATTAGTATTACCATAGCACCTAGGAACCCTAGTCATAGACCAGGACCCCATTGGGCTAGGCACTGTACAAATAGAGAAGAAAAAGACAGTCCCTGTCCCAGTTGAAGTAATTGTGATATACATTTATTGAGGATAAAAGCAATGAGCCAGATGAAAAAAATCATGATCATCTCTCGTAAACATTATCTAACATAGGCTCCAATTCAGCAAAGCATCTGAGCACTATCCTGCTCCCATGGATTTCAATGGGACTTCAGTCTGTACTTAAAGTTAAAGAAGTGCTTACTTAAGTCATTTGCTGCATTAGCAGTTATAATAGATATCTGATTGCTCTGGAAATACTAACCACTGAGCCTTTATTCTGATTCTATTTCTGCGCAGTCCAAATCCCTCTTCTATCCCTCTTATAAAACAAAGTAATTTGGCTACATAGAAACTTACAACAAAGCTAAAGGAAAATTCTCATTTTTCATTATCTCACTTTTTTGTTGTTGTTGAAATAGGAACACATCTGGAGCACTATAATTTGCATGACATTTTGCATGCACTTAGTTCTTGGTATGAACTAAGGAATAGACTTTGAACTCTTAATCTTATATTCAAATTTTTCTTTTTTTTTCTTTTGTGTGTTTCTGTTGCATTCCCAGAACAATATGAGAGGCCACTAGCTAATTTACACCATATAAATATGCACGGCTGTTAACTAAAGACTTTGCGGAATCATGGATAACATATCAAAGGATAGTGTACTGAGTTCAGTACTGCTGGGGATATATTTTTATTTAAAATTCTTCATATCTCATATCTTTTATTTTCTCGGCATCAAATGGATCTGTACACCTTCAACACTTAAATTATCTTTACCACCAGAAAGAAAATAAATGTTTAAGAAAACATTTAAATAACTCTTTCTTTAAGAAGTAAAACATGACATATACTGTAGTATGAAATCTAATCTCCTAATTTTGCATGAGATGTAGGTCCTAATATAAATAAGAGAATGCACTTTGTTTGATCTTTATAACATTTACATCCAATTTTAAGGCCTGATCCTGGGAACAATGCACATTGCCACTCTGGTGCACCTACCTGCCTCTCTTTGCAGGATCAAGGCCTTAATATTGTTTAGTCATGTTTCGTATGCTTTACTGCATTAGCAGAAAAATATGATCACCTCTTTGGTAGAAAAAACACTACCTCTGAATTGTTACTTGTGTTTACCAAAGAGGATAAGCCTGATTCAGCACTAGATCCTGAAGGTCCAGGGCTTGGGATCAGACCCAAGGTGACCTAACGAATACAAGTATCTGTTCTATATTTCGAAGGTGTTCAGCCTGGGCAGGATTTCAGCTCAAGTTTTAATAGAAGTTCTACTAGCTTTCCTTATGTCAGTGCCATTATAAATGATAGAACAGTTCTTGTTGCTAGAGGGGGGAGTGGGAGAGAGGTGCAAACGAGAGAGAGAGGGGGAGAAAATGAGATTTAATAAAGTTGATTAAAAAAACAAATTGCAGAGAGACCAATAAGTCCATGAAATAATGGGATAGCTCAAAAATAGCCGCATTAGAAATTTCCACAAGCAGCTATTTAAACAATACAAGCCTCCGTAGTAGGACCCACTTCTCTCATCTTAGGATACAAGTAACATTCCTTGAAATCAATGGGAGTCAGAGAATTATATGTACACTGTGGTGTAGGGTGACCAGATGTCCTGTTTTTAAAGGGACAGTCCCATTTTTTGGGACTTTTTCTTATATAGGCACCTATTGCCCCCGACCCCCGTCCCGTTTTTTTCACAGTTGCTATCTGGTAACCCTACTATGGTGAGACAGCTAGGTCCCTAGAGTTCATAAACCCACAAATGATTAACAGCGATAATGGGCTTTGGGGGTGCTGAACTTCATACAGGAGTGGTACACAAACATGAAGCACAAACATGAAGCTTTTTTTCTATATTAAATTTATTGCTTAAAACATTTTACCTTTTGGAAAATACATTGGACGTGTATTCCTTAAAGAGGGTTATTCCTAATGGGTAGTGATTTAAAAGGGATGTCAGGATGAAATTGACACTATCGCTTGCACTAAGACTCCAGGGCTATAAAAAAACTGGAGGTGGTTTTCAAAAGATGCCCAGGAGATATTTTGATTGTTCCCTCTAGTCCCCCTCCCGCTTTGCCCGCATCTTCCGAATGTTCGACCACCTGTCTTTGTCTGAATCTGCATAATGAAAGCACCATTTTCCTGCTCCTCCACCTGTTTAACCAGAAGCCTCCATTCATTTTTCTTCTACATCCTCTCCACAATTTCACACACATCAGCTTTGGACCTATTGCTTTTTCTGCCTCCTGAGACTAACTTTTTCCACATCACTGGGCATGGCATAAAAGTAGCTGAGAGAAGATCACACACTGAATCTTGAACCTTTCAAGATTCCCAGTATAATGGTTTGGAAGAGGACCCCATATATCCTTAAACTGTCCCTGATTGGCTGGTTAAAGCAAATGCTTGCAATGTAATTACAGCATCAGAATGTGACCAGGTTCTTTCAGAGAAAGAACTTCAGGCTGAAAACTGGTCTAGAAGGATGGAGAGTGAGGCAAATATAATGTAAAACAAACAAAAACCACCTCACAGGGCCCAGACTTCCTTTAACCCAAAGATGATTACAACATAGATTCCTCTGGTTCAACCCCGGTTGGGCTTTTATATTTCTATTCCAACTCTTTCTCCATTTGTCATGAAAGCCAACCATAACTGATAGGTTTAGGAATAAATATCCTCTCTAAGCATATTATTTCATAATTGTCCATTGCAGGTTTTAATATACCTTCCTCTGAAGCAAAAAGGACTGGTCACTTTTGAAGACAGGGTACTGAGCTAGATTAGACTACTGGTCTAATTTGGAATGGCAGATCTTATAGCAAGGAGTATACAAGTCGTATCATGTAGCTTTAGTATTGTGCGAGTTAACACTGCTCATTATTGTGCCACTTGTTCCCTAAGATGAGACTTGGGGAGAATGATGCAGCATTATTAATAATACAGGCCTTGCTCTGGGATGTTAATAAGTCAGCACAGGTATTGTAACATTCTTCTTCCGGATAGCAACTCAGGGCCTGAACTGCCAGCTGCTGATTTCTTTTTCTTCTATATTGCTCTTTTGCATTTTTAGGTCAGGCGGTGACTGAAATCAGTTGAAAAACTCCCATTTACTCAGAGGAAGAATGAATGGGCCCACTGGCAGAAAAAAACAACCCAAAGCAAAACAAAAAAACCCCACATGAGGTAAACCCATTGAGCTTTCTCAAATCCAAGCTAATCAACACTGTTTCTGGGCTTGCTGTTCAGTTTAACAGTATAGTTCTGGGAAAAACTCTATGCCTCAGAATCTTGCACTTGAAGTGAACCAAAATGAAGATGAGCACGAGAGAGAGAGAGAGCAAGAGAGAGAGAGATTTAGGGTCTCAGAACTTGGGGGGGGGGATTTTTAAATGTGTCACGTTGTGTGGTGGGGTGAGGGCAGTGGAGGTTAAAGGAGTTCTCACATCCTGCAAGAATCTAGGTTGGCATCTGTCAGTGGATTCAACTATTTTCACATGCAGGCTTTTAATTTAGGAAAAACCTTTGGCCTTTGGACCTCAGCTCTCAAAATCCACAGTGACAGCTTCCTGTCCCTGGGCAAATTTGAGAGAGAGAGAGAGAGAGATTATTCTGGCCAGATTTGAGAAAGGCATTGGACAGTCATCCCTGCCAGAGAATGAACTCTAGGGGCATGGATACTCTTGAGGAAAAGGGATACAGGGATCAAAGTGCTATCCCAAAACACGGGAATATGAATAGTGCCCCCCCAACACCTTACTCAGAACAGCTCATCTGTATCCAAGTCACCACCTCAGAGGTGACAGTCCCCTTCCCATGCTTCTAAAATAGGACTAAGTAACATTAATGCCTTGGATCTGTGATCAAAATGGAAGGAGCTGTGTCAACAGAGAAAGTGCTATTTGCTGACAGGTTGTTAGAGAGAAGCAAGACACCGGCAGAAGGAGGAATAAAAATAGAAGTTCTCAGGTAAAAATGAAAAACAAAGTAAAGAAAGAAAGAGATTGATTGTTTAAGTCACAAAAGATAGAACAAGTAAAAGGAGAAGTAAACGTTAAAAAGAGCATGTCAGTAGTCCTTTAGAATAGCAGCGATAAAGGCTTGGGCTCCACTGTGTAAAAGTCGAGACACATCTACCGGGCGGGGGGAGTAGCATCTTATGAAAAGATCATTTATGGTTTGGAGACTAAAATAGAAGGTTTCAATGATGTGGGTGCCATTTCTAAGCTGTAAAGTATTAAGGGGCATGTGGGAATAGAGATGACCAAATATGTGAAGCAGGTGTGTGAAGGCTATGAAAGGAAAATAATAGAAAACTGTTGATTGCTTTCCTTGCTTCCCTCTCTTCGTGCTTTGCTATGGGTAGAAGAACAAACAAAGGCCAACTATGCGTTGTATGTTCCTTGTTTGAAATGGCAGTGCAGAGATAATACTGTTAATGAGGACTTGGGCTTTTTTTAATAAAGGTGCAGGTTAGGCCATGTAGTGTAAAAGCAGAGAGAGATTTAGAGGTTCTTGCTTTCAAAATCAAGTCAGGTTAGACCAGGTTGAGAAAGGTGGGAGTGATAAGAATTGAGAGAAAGTCACTGGCTAGTGCTTGATACTGATCCACAAGATTCACATGACACTGTGTGGCCAGGTTTTTATTTTTAAAAAGTGTTTGTTTTAACAGAGTTGTGCAATCTCTTAGAAGCTATGCCTGTTCTTCCTAGCAGCTGCAGAATCGAACACAGTCATTACAGAAAGTAACATACAGTGTTTCATCTATGCAGCACATCACCTAGTATTCATTAAAAGCAGAAAAATAATAGATGGCTCGTTCCCTGGTTCTCTCCTAATTTTCCACATTTCTGCTGTTTGGCCCCCACTGCCAATCAGTTCTGTGCATGCTTGATCTATAAACTGTCCCGAGCCTTTTATTTAATTGCATTTAATTGCAATTCTTAAAGCCCTATTCTATGAAATTGTCTCCTTTTCTTTCTCTCTACTCTTTATTGGGGGGGGAGGAATACAAACCCCGTTGTGTAATTTATAGAGAGGTACTGTTAAATCAAACTCTCGCTCACGGTGCTTATAATTACACACTGTCAAAAGCTGAATGGAATTTGCTTACTCCTGAGAGCATCGCATTGTAGAAAATTGAATTAGACCCATGCACTTGATAATGAGAAGGCCTTCTTTGCTTGATGCTGGAATGTGCACATTCATGATACTGGGATATTACACCCTCAAGCAGTGAAATCACTGCAGCAATCCCATGGACTCCTGATGTCCAGGAGAGGGGGAGGAAGGTGCCTGATGCAATGGGCTCTTAAGTGATTTTCCACAGCATGGGATGGGGCAGAATGTGATTAGACAATGCAGCCATACCCCTTTTTGTCAGGAGGTGAACACCACAAGGAAGGAGTTGAGTCCCCTACCCCTCATTTATTTTTAGCAGAATCAACAACAACAAAATACGATATGCATGAGAAGTAGTGTGAGTAGAGCTGAGCAAATGATTGGCTTTTTTGTGTGTGTGTGTGTGTGTGGCCAAACTGAAATTTTTTTTCTTTTAATTATTTCAGGTAAAACAAAATATTTGGTTTGACCTGAAATAATTTTTTTTCCTGATTTTTCTTTTTTTGTTTTATTTTCAGGGTGGTTTTTACCTTTAAATAAATAAATCTAGCTAAAATGGAAAGTTGAAACATTTCATTTTGAAAATATTGAAACAAAAAGGTTTTGACTTAAAAAAAAATTGCGGGGGGGAAGGGGAGGAGGAGGGCTGAAAATATTTGCCAAATTTTACCTGAATTAGTGAATAGTTTTTGTTGATCTGAAATGTCTTTTTTTGTGTGTGAATAAACTATTTGTCCAAAAAACTTCACCCAGCTCTAAGTGTGACCTAGAGGATTGTACTCAGATTCTATTCCCAGCTATGCTACTGACTTAATCTGTGAGATTGGCTATGTCTCTTATCTTCTCTGTGCCTCAGTCTCCACATGTGTAAAATGGGGATAGTGTTTTTTTTACTTACCCACCTTTGTAAAGTGCTGTGTGATTTATAGATGCTTAGTGCGACAATATATATCTGCTAAGTATCAGTAAGGGCAGCAGTATTATACACATAATAACCACTGTTGCTTTCTTTATGGTGATGTACAGTGGAAGGAAGAAACCATTTCTCAGGTGATTTCAGTGTCAGATCTAGGGTTTGGCCAGCTGAGAATTAAGGCTGTGGTACATTTTGCACCAATTTTAAGTATCTCTGGGAGTGGAAATCACAGGAGTCTGTGTGTGTGAGAGAGAAACCTTCCTTCTTTCCATGGACTACCGTGGGGCTCTATGGCTTGGTTGCGGGATGTGAATGAAAACAAATATCACTTTCTAAGGAATTACTTTTAGATTGGGGTACATGTGGGCCTCTGGGCTTTGCTCATAATGAAGAAAATCCTCCTGACTCTGTGTTTCCCTTTTTCATTTTTACTGCTGTTCAGATACTCTCTCGATTTTTCTACCCCAACTTCCAAAATGGAGCATGTAACAGCCAAGAATAATTAAGAGCAGCCTTGAAGCTGCTCTAAGTAGCACCAGAGGCCAAACCAGCCCAGTATTCGGGTGGGTGGGCATAGGGACACCTTCCTCCCATATCCATTGTGCCCTGCACTGAGCAGAGCTTGGCCAGACCCAAAAAGCTAGGTCAGTTTCTCTCAAAATGGCATTATGTATGTTTGAGTGGACAAACCAATTTCTCCTTTTTCATAAACATTTCGGATTGGTAAATTTCAGTGTGAATATTTCCTACAGTCCTACCACGAGACCAATTCAGTTTTTCGTAATGAATTTCATCTGCATTTTGTGAATGAATGAATAAATAAACCATCTACAGAAAACCCAAAGTTCCTGATTTTGAGAACATGTGTGTCATGCAAGAGCGAGACCAACCAACCACAATTTTTAGGCTTAGAAGCATTTCCTCTCTTTGGCCCTAGGAAATCCCATTAGCCCACTCTACCCTCTTGGACTCGCCTATGATAGTTTTTATTTCCCATGATTGTGTCATTGCGGCCCTAACCTACGGCAGGTCTCTCAGTTTCTGCCTTCCTTGCCGCATGTTTCATTAATCTGAAGTTTCCAGCATAAATTGGTTTTGTGACTCATGTGACAATGCAAAGCCTTTAGAGAAAAGAGGAACCTATTTTAGTCATGCTGCCAAAGTCAGCAGACTCTTAGTTTCAGATAAGTGCAAAAAAAAAAAAAAAAAGAAAGAGAGAGAGGCCAGTCAAGTATCAGAAGCCAGATGTTCCAGTAACGAGGGATACAATTTTAGAAGAGAATAAAGTAGCACCTGATTACTCCTTAGAGCTTATTTCAGCATGGGAAGAGAGTACAGCTTCTTCCTCAATAATTAGAAAACATCTGTTCCAGTTTCAGTCCCTTCAGTCACATTATGTCCTCTGATTTTCTGAGCCAGGCACAGAGTTACTCCTTTTCTATGAGCTTGCTCTAAGGTCACCAATTACCTTTTCATCCTTAGTCTTTCTGCTGTTTCAACACTCTCGACCACACCATCCTCTTCAACATCTCTCCTCCCTGGGCTTTCATAACTGCATGCATGAGGGACTCTCCACCTACCTCTTGGACAGCTCCTCCAGTGTCTCCTTTGGCAGTTCCTCCTCCTTTCCTTTCCACTGGTGTCCCTCTATCCTTTCCCTCCCTTACTCCTCCTCCCACCACATACTATCACTGCATCTGCTCATCCACTCCCATGGCTGTAACTAACTTCATTATGCTGGTGACTTCTGAATCTTTGACTTCACCTCTGTTCTCCCCTGGTTATCTCTACTGATTCTTGTATCTGCCATTGTTTTTCTGGCATCCCTTTTTCAGGCTATCCTGCCAGCAACTTAAACGCAATAAGGCAAAACAGAATTCCTCATCTCCCTGTCACAAGTCTTCCCCTCTCTTTTTCACAGCAGATCATCCCTCTTCCCCAGGTACAACACCTTAGTGTGTCACCTTGACTCCTCTCTCTCCTTTTCTCTTACATTCTTTTAAATTCTGATTCTTCTTCCTTCGCACTTAGAATCTCTCCATTCCCATCCCCACTCCCAACATCCTTATCCATTCCTTGAAAATCTCCCACAGAAATAACAGAGCATTTTGTCTGTGGAACCTTACACTTGTGCCAGGTATGATCCAGCTTGACTCTCCAGGTATGTCTACACTGCAGTTAAAAACCTGCAGCTGGCCCAGGCTAAGTGATGCCGACTTGTGGGGCTGGGCCTAAGAGGCTGTTTAATTGAGGTGTAGACATTTGGGGTCAAGCTAGAGCCCGGCTCTAGGACTCTGCGAGGTGGGAGAGTCCCAAAGCTCAGGCTGCAGCCCGAGCCTGAACGCCTACACCCCTATAAAACAACCCCTTAGACCAAGTCCCAAGAGCATGAGTCAGCTGGCATGGGCCAGCCTCAGGTGTCTAACTACAGTGTAGACAGACCCTCAGATCCCAGAGCAAATGTACAGAGCTGGCAGTTAGAAAAACATCTCTTCACTTATACACAAAGCACATTTGATTTACACTTATTATCAGCCTAAATATGGAACCTCATGACATCATTTTCACAGAGTGTTTTTTGGAGTGCATCTGTAAGGCATTTTCCACCACATACACACTAGCTGGGTAGCAGGTGGGTGAGTCTCAAATGAGGCTGGGGAATGGTATGTGAAAGGAAAATTGTCTTTTGGTGCGGAGCTGCAAATACCCAGCTATAGTGGGACAGGAGCTGTTCTGTGTGAGGACTCTGACTGCATTAGAGGACTGTTGGTTTAAAACAATGTGGCCTCATCTCATCCATCTGGAGACACCTGACACTACAATATTTTAGCTTTGCAGATTTTTTTTCATTATTGCTTCCTCTTCATCGTCTTCTGTTTTTTCTCAAGAAAGAAAGAACTATTCCTATCTGACCAGCTAGGGTTGAGCTGTGCCCTAATGGCTCCTGGCTCTGTCTCTGACAGATGTATAGGTCACTACCAAATGGCTTTGGGCTTGATTCTTCATTGCATTGTGCTATAGGTCAGAAGCTGTGTCTTTGTAAAAGGGAGTAAAGCTTCTGACACCCTCTGTGCTTCTGCAGTGCTTCTCTCTTTGTGCGAGTTAGATTTAGGTGCAGTGTCACTGACTTGCTCAGCAAACTGAGCTGTAATCTCCAAAAGGGCTGTAGCTCAGCCAAAAGGGGAAGGTTTCAGAGTAGCAGCTGTGTTAGTCTGTATCCACAAAAAGAAAAGGAGGACTTGTGGCACCTTAGAGACTAAAATTTATTTGAGCATAAGCTTTCATGAACTACAGCTCACTCCATCGGATGCATGCAGTGGAAAATACAGTGGGGAGATTTTATATACACAGAGAACATGAAACAATGGGTGTTACCATACACACTGTAACGAGAGTGATCAGGTAAGGTGAGCTATTACCAGCAGGAGAGAAAAAAAACCTTTTATAGTGATAATCAAGGTGGGCCATTTCCAGCAGTTGACAAGAATGTGTGAGGAACAGTAGGGGGGGGGAGGGCGGGAGGGGAAATAAACATGGGGAAATAGTTTTACTTTGTGTAATGACACATCCACTCCCAGTCTTTATTCAAGCCTAATGTAATGGTGTCCAGTTTGCAAATTAATTCCAATTCGGCAGTCTCTCATTGGAGTCTGTTTTTGAAGTTTTATTGTTGAAGAATTGCCACTTTTAGGTCTGTAATCGAGTGACCAGAGAGATTGAAGTGTTCTCTGACTAGTTTTTGAATGTTATAATTCTTGACATCTGATTTGTGTCCATTTATTCTTTTACATAGAGACTGTCCGGTTTGGCCAATGCACATGGCAGAGGGGCATTGCTGGCACATGATGGCATATATCACTTTGGTAGATGTGTAGGTGAACGAGCCTCTGATAGTGTGGCTGATGTGATTAGGCCCTATGATGGTGTCCCCTGAATGGATATGTGGATACAATTGGCAACGGGCTTTGTTGCAAAGATAGGTTCCTGGGTTAGTGTTTTTGTTGTGTGGAAACTACAATCCATCGGTGATCTTCCTGAAAACACCGTCCTAGCCACTATGGATGTAGAAGCCAACATTCCACACAAAGATGGACTACAAGCCATCAGGAACAGTATCCCCGATAATGTCACAGCGAACCTGGTGGCTGAACTTTGTGACTTTGTCCTCACCCATAACTATTTCACATTTGGGGACAATGTATACCTTCAAATCAACGGCACTGCTATGGGTACCCGCATGGCCCCACAGTATGCCAACATTTTTATGACTGACTTAGAATAACGGTTCCTCAGCTCTTGTCCCCGAATGCCCCTACTCTACTTGCGCTACATTGATGACATCTTCATCATCTGGACCCATGGAAAAGAAGCCCTTGAGGAATTCCACCATGATTTCAACAATTTCCATCCCACCATCAACCTCAGCCTGGACCAGTCCACACAAGAGATCCACTTCCTGGACACTACAGTGCTAATACGTGATGGTCACATAAACACAACCCTATACCGGAAACCTACTGACCGCTGTACTTACCTACATGCCTCCAGCTTTCATCCAGACCACACCACATGATCCGTTGTCTACAGCCAAGCTCTATGATACATCCGCATTTGCTCCAACCCCTCAGACAGAGACAAACACCTACAAGATCTCTATCAAGCGTTCTTACAACTACAATACCCACCTGATGAAGTGAAGAAACAGATTGACAGAGCCAGAAGAGTACCCAGAAGTTACCTACTACAGGACAGGCCCAACAAAGAAAATAACAGAACACCACTAGCCATCACCTTCAGCCCCCAACTAAAACCTCTCCAGCGCATCATCAAGGATCTGCAACCTATCCTGAAGGATGACCCATCACTCTCACAGATCTTGGGAGACAGGCCAGTCCTTGCTTACTGACAGCCCCCAACCTGAAGCAAATACTCACCAGCAACCACACACCACACAACAAAAACACTAACCCAGGAACCTAACCTTGCAACAAAGCCTGTTGCCAACTGTGTCCACATATCTATTCAGGGAACACCATCATAGGGCCTAATTACATCAGCCACAATATCAGAGGCTCGTTCACCTACACATCTACCAAAGTGATATATGCCATCATGTGCCAGCAATGCCCCTCTGCCATGTACATTGGCCAAACCGGACAGTCTCTATGTAAAAGAATAAATGGACACAAATCAGACGTCAAGAATTATAACATTCAAAAACCAGTCGGAGAACACTTCAATCTCTCTGGTCACTCGATTACAGACCTAAAAGTGGCAATTCTTCAACAATAAAACTTTAAAAACAGACTCCAACAAGAGACTGCTGAATTGGAATTAATTTGCAAACTGGACACCATTACATTAGGCTTGAATAAAGACTGGGAGTGGATGTGTCATTACACAAAGTAAAACTATTTCCCCTTGTTTATTCCCCCCCTAGTGTTCCTCACACGTTCTTGTCAACTGCTGGAAATAGCCCACCTTGATTATCACTACAAAAGGTTTTTTTTTCTCTCCTGCTGGTAATAGCTCACCTTACCTGATCACTCTCGTTACAGTGTGTATGGTAACACCCATTGTTTCATGTTCTCTGTGTATATAAAATCTCCCCACTGTATTTTCCACTGCATGCATCCGATGGAGTGAGCTGTAGCTCATGAAAGCTGATGCTCAAATAAATTGGTTAGTCTCTAAGATGCCACAAGTACTCCTTTTCTTTTTCCAAAAGGGGAAGTGGTTAGCAACAACTGCATTTACTCTCCAGCTGGGTGCCTGGGTAAAGTTGATATAAGTGGCTGATAAAATCCAGAGCAGCTCTGAGACTGCTCTAAGAACAAGTGCAAAACTAATGCACAGGAATTCCACTCAGGGATAACAGCTAAGAATGCTGTGCTCCATGTCTGCTGCTGTGCTGAGGTCCTCTGGTGATATATGACCCTTTCCTTGTTGCCTTTTATTGCATAGGTTTTTTGTCTGGAAAGTAGAGTGTGGAAATTGCAACCTGTGTACCTTTGAATCATATGGAGAATCACCCTCACAGAACAAACAAACACAGGCATTCCTGGAGCCAGGAGATATGGGAGAGAAGGAAAAGTGGCAAAGCAACTGAGCAGATTATGGTAAAATGCAGCCCCTCAATATCCCAGCCATGCTTGTCAGGAGTGGGCAAAAGTCACTTTGGAGGCTGCCACACAAGCATTGCGCTATCACAGACTTTGGGAGACTTTACAGTGACTATTGGCAGTGGAGTGAGAGCTTTGCCAGAGAGGAGCTTTTTTCCTCTGCAGCTTTAATTAGCATTTCCTTTAGGAGCTGCTTGTGCCTATTTTTGCACACTATCAGCTGAGATTCTTATTTCCCTTGTGATGCTCTCCAAGTTCCCCAAACAGAAGTGACAAACCCAGCAGTTCAGGGATTGCAGTGCTCATGCAAGCCACTGTTGCAGAGACATGGGAATGAACAGAGAGGCCGTGAGGCCCACGTCTTGGTCCCCTTCCACTACCCAAAGGAGCACCTATCTGAAAGTGTGCATTTCTGGTGTAAACTCCTATTGGAGAATCGGGATGGTGTAGCCTTGTAAATTACACCAGAATTACCCGCCAGAACTGCAGCCACAGTGCTCATTCACACTCACAACCCAGAATCCAGCCCTTTGCCTTGCCTTGAATCTCACTCATTTAGAATTAGTCTTCATCCATCAAGGCAGACTTACCAACTTCAACCATCTCCAGGTTGCAAAGCCTGATGGCAAACCCTCTTCTCCTCCCTTTCTCACACACAGTTACCTGCTTCTGGAGGCGGGGGGGAAGGAAGGAGGGGAATTAAAGACTGCCAACTGCTTCTTGAGATGCTTCCTACTATTTTTACTTATCTTCCTGTGAGCATGTTTAGAGCAAATATTTACATTACGCTGCAGGTAATGTAGTTATCGATAATGGGCCCTTGCTTCTAAGGAACATGCAGTGACTTGTCTTCATTGAATTAAATTAGAACAGGTGTCGCCAACTCTCTCCTTAATAAGAAGGGGAGCAGGTGTGAATGGGTTGTGACTGGCAGTGTGGGCAAACAGATCTAGACCAGAGAATTGCTGGATGAGGTCATTTCTATTTTGATGCACAATATAAGCAAACAAAACAAAGTCTTTCCCAGTGTTATGCAGCTTTCCCCTCTTGTGAATGTTCAATAAACAATGACGAGAAAATTGACAGAAAAATTACAGTCAACTGTGGGGAAAGTTGCAGGGATTTTAACTAATATTGCAGGGATTTACTTCAAATTTGTGGGAGGGGGATCTCTCCTAAATGTATGGGTATTTGTGGGTGAATTTACTTATTCGTGCAGGGATCTGTTGTTTGGTTTTGTTATTTTCAATGCACTGTGCTGATCATTCATGTGCTTACTTACAGTTACTTACTTTCAGTGGGCTCCATTAAATACTGGACATTTACCTCCCCCGGGAGTGAAATTTACCACCGTATCTGAGGTATTTCTGATCTAAAGCCCTGATCCTGGTACTTATTTCATGTGGAGAACCGCATTGACTTCAGGGTGTAAAACATGGGGGATGTTGTGGAATGACCCCAGTGCCTACACTTTTCCCCTGAAATACACTCTCAGAAGATACGTTGGCAATGATCAGTGTCTTCAGACCCCATCACATTAGGTTATAATCAGAATGGTTTTCAAAAAACACAGATTAAGCCATATCTGTGCTCCTTGCAAACCATTTTTCAGTAAGCCATTTTCAACTAAACTGTGCTCAGGCAGGGCAGTAAATCATGCAAACAATGGTAATCAGGTTTAGGCTCTGTGTATCAGCCGTAAACTGTCTTAGACATCGCTTCACCTAACTCGATCTCCGTGGGGCTCCAAGAGGGCACAGGAGTGAACCTTCATGGAACAAGTTTCAGGACTGAGGCTTAAGTCTATGGACCACTGCAAATACTTTGGTAAATGGCCAGATCCTCAGCTGGTATAAATCAGTTCAGCTTCATGTCAGTGTAGCGCAGCTGATTTACACTGGCATCTGATCTGATCCAATGTATGTGACGCTTCCCGGAGATGTGAGGCATCTTACTATCATCTGCCTTTAGTGTGAGGAAGCCTTGTCTGAGCCTGGTGTGGATCATCTCCCCAACTCCACTGGCCATGGGCCACACAAGCACTTCCCTCCAGGCCTACGCCAGTCCTGCTCTCTCTCTCTACTGGGTAGTGATAGGCACACTCCAACCCCTGAGCCCTCCAAACTCCTAGGCCACTGGACACTTGCAGTATTCACAGATTCGCTGCTTCCAAAGAAGCAATACACCCCAGCTTACCAATACCACCTCAGATCACAGCTTGCTTAACACACAGCACTTGGAAGTGTTTATAGTGAAATCAAGTGTATTTAACAAAGAGCAGAGATTCAAGTGATAACAAGTAGAATTAGTGGAAACAGTAACATATAAAATAAAATCATACCACACATTCTAGAATCTAGATTTACTTAACTAGGTATCTCCCTGTCATATAGAACATTGCTTACCCAAAGTCCTTCCGGTATTTTACGGTCAGGTTTGACTGTGATCTTTCATTCATGAGAGAAGTTACGCATCTGCTTGCCTCGCTGGTGAGAGATCCAGCGCACTTGTTTGCTCCCCCAGATATATTAGAACAATCCACTACCCTTATTCATAAACGGGATGCCCCCCTGCTGGTGGCTGGGGTTTTCTATTGCTCCTTTCCTGTAGATTTCACACTCTCTCAGCATCTGCCTCAGTATGCAAATAGGCATACCTGGTGAGTCACACAATTCACAATGAGCAGACAGGGGGATAAGCATCTGTTAACTCCAGTCTGAAAGGAACTTATCCAAGACATGTCACCGCCTGGTTACCTGCCTTAAGAACATGTAGTAGTTGTAGTTACATAACTCCTTAAATATTATCCATACATGCATTTCGCAATCACTATGATGACTGGCTCTCGGTAGGGACCTCACATACCTCGATGAATTTTATGCATATATCTGACCCAGGAGATCCCTGTAAAAACCTGTGCATCCTTTGTGCCCTCTGCCAGTTGGCGCCAAGGGAGTCTCTGGGTCACAAGATGCCACCATGCAGTAACAGTAAATGCTGTGGGGGGTAAAATGTCAGCGTTTTTTTAATGGAGCCCACAGTAAAGCAATAGCTAGGTTGTTAGCTCATCTTTAAGATGGCATTAGACGACACACTGATGGAAAAAGCAGCCCCAGCACGGCATCAGCAAGTATAGGTAGCATCATAGGTGGCCCACACTTGCAAACTTGGGGCTTGATTCTCTGCTTGTGTCGTCAAAAATCAAAGTCATATCCTCCACTGACTTTAGCAGAGCAGCACTGATTTACACATGCTGAGGTTGTGGCCCTGCCAGATCAAAATGGTACTTTTTAACTCACAGCACATCGGTATAAATGTCTACCTAAAGTACAAGGGGGATGAATCAAGCCTTTTGCCTTTCACTCTTCAGGTCTGCAAAGAAAGCCCCTTGTCATTTTTAAGCCATTTTAAGAGAGATTTAATAACCTAAGACCCCGTCTACTCTTCCAGGGAAACCAAGAGAGGCAAAACAATTACTAACAGGGTTTCAAGCCACTGTTTCCTTATATAGTCTTCAGCACAGTTAGGTTGGTTGGTGTGGAGGGGGAATAGCTGTGTGTTTTCCAATTCATTTTTAAATAAATACCAATTGAAACTTTTAATCATGTTAGTAACTGCTACACAGGGCCTGAAAGTGATTAACATTGTTTGTATGATTTACTGTCCTGCCTGAACATAGTTTGATTGAAAATGGCTTACTGAAAAATGGTTTATGTGTAGCATGGATGGGGCTTAATCCATGTTTTTGAAAACCATTCTGACTACAGCCTAATATGTACAGGGCCAAAGATAATGAGCATTGCCAAGATATCTGCTCTGAATTTGTTTTCAGGGAAAATGTGTAGGTCTTGATGTCACTTCATGTAGCAGCTACAGGAGAGTACAGACTGAGTCTTTTACTAAGAGTATGTCTATACTACAAAATTAGGTCAAATTTATAGAAGTCAATTTTTTAGGAAGCAATTTTATACAGTCAATTGTGTGTGTCCCCACTAAGCACATTAAGTCATTGGAGTGCGTCCACAGTACCGTGGCTAGCGTCGACTTTCGGAGCGTTGCACTGTGGGTAGCTATCCCAAGTTCCCGCAGTCTCCGCCACCCGCTGGAATACTGGATTAAGCTCCCAATGCCTAGTGGGGCAAAAACATTGTCGCGGATGGTTTTGGGTAAATCTCATCAGTCACGCCTCCCTCCGTGAAAGCAACAGTAGACAATCGTTTCGGGCCTTTTTTCCGTATGGACGCCATACTGCTTTCAGCAGATGTTGCAGTAGGACTGCTAACCGTCGTCATCAAACCACCACTTCTGCTGCAACTCTGCTCTCCTGCTCTTGTCGCGATAGCTAATTTCTCCATGTTAGCTGTCATGGGCTCCTGCTTCTGCTGCAACTCTGCTCCCCTGCTCTCGTGCATCCACCTTGCAGGTCCTCTCGTTGTTCTCTATAAATATCTATTCTCGTGGCATCCGTCATCAGCCACTGCTTCTGCTGCAATTCTGCTCTCCTGCAGACACCATACCACGTCAAGCATGGAGCCTGCTTAGATCACCACGGCAGTTATGAGCATTGTAAACACCTCGCGCATTATCCTGCAGAACCTGAACCTGCAAAAGCAGGCGAGGAGGCGACGGCAGCGCAGTGATGAGAGTGATGAGGACATGGACACAGACTTCTCTCAAAGTACAGGCCCCGGCAATTTGGACAGCCTGATGGCAATGGGGCAGGCTCATGCCATGGAACACCGATTCTGGGCCCAAGAAGCAAGCACAGACTGGTGGGACCGCATAGTGCTGCAGGTCTGGGATGATTCCCAGTGGCTGCGAAACTTTTGCATGCGTAAGGGCACTTTCATGGAACTTTATGACTTGCTGTCCCCTGCCCTGAAGTGCAGGAATACCAAGATGAGAGCAGCCCTCACAGTTCACAAGCGAGTGGCGATAGCCCTCTGGAAGCTTGCAATGCCAGACAGCTACCAGTCAGTCAGGAATCAATTTGGAGTGGGCAAATCTACTGTGAGAGCTGCCATGATCCAAGTATCCAACGCAATCACTGAGCTGTTGCTATCAAAGGTAGTGACTCTGGGAAATGTGCAGGTCATAGTGGATGGCTTTGCTGCAATGGGATTCCCTAACTGTGGTGGGGCGATAGATGGAACGCATATCCCTATCTTGGGACCGGACCACCTTTGTAGCCAGTACATAAACTGTAAGGGGTACTTTTCAATGGTGCTGCAAGCACTGGTGGATCACAAGGGACATTTCACCAACATCAATGTGGGATGGCCGGGAAAGGTACATGATGCTCCCATCTTCAGGAACTCTGGTCTGTTTCAAAAGCTGCAGGAAGGAACTTACTTTCCAGACCAGAAAATAACCGTTGGGGATGTTGAAATGCCTATAGTTATTCTTGGGGACCCAGCCTACCTCTTAATGCCATGGCTCATGAAGCCATACACAGGCACCCTGGACAGTAGTCAGGAGCTGTTCAGCTATAGGCTGAGCAAGTGCAGAATGTGCACTTGGACGTTCAAAAGTGCGCTGGTGCAGTTTAATGACTCAGTTAGACCTCAGGGAAACCAATATTCCCATTGTTATTACTGCTTTCTGTGTGCTCCATAATCGTTGTGTGAGTAAGGGGGAGATGGTTATGGTGGGGTGGGAGGTTGAGAGAAAGCACCTGGCTGCAATTTTTGAACAACGAGACACCAGGGCAATGAGAAGAGCACAGGTAGGTGAGCTGTGCATCAGAGAGACTTTGAAAACCAGTTTCATGACTGGCCAGGCTACGGTGTGACAGTTCTGTTTGTTTCTGCTTGATGAAAACCCACCCCCTTGGTTCGCTCTACTTCCCTGTAAGCCAACTGCCCTCCCCCCTTCGATCACCGCTTGCAGAGGCAATAAAGTCATTCTTGTTTCAAATTCATGCATTCTTTATTAATTCGTCACACAAATAGGGGGATAACTGCCAAGGTAGCCCGGGAGGGGTGAGGAAGGGGGGAAGCACCGGGTGGGGTGGGGGAAAGAGGGGAGGAGGGACGGACAAGGCCACACTGCACTTCAAAACTTATTAAATGGCAGCCTTCTGTTGCTTGGGCAGTCCTCTGGGGTGGAGTGGTTGGGTGCCCGGAGCCCCTTACCCTCCCCCCGCCCCGCATTCTTGGGTGTCTGGGCAAGGAGGCTATGGAACTTGGGGAGGAGGGCGGTTGGTTACACAGGGGCTGCAGCGGTGATCTGTGCTCCTGCTGCTTTCCTGCAGCTCAACCATATGCCGGAGCATATCAGTTTGATCCTCCAGTAACCTCAGCATTGCATCCTGCCTCCTCTCATCATGCTGCCACCACCTATCATCTTGATCCCACCACCTCTCCTCTTGCTCCTGCCACCTCTCCTCTCCTGCGTCCCTCTTGTCCTCACATTCATTTTGTGCTTTCCTGGACTCTGACATTGCTTGCCTCCACGCATTCTGCTGAGCTCTTTCAGTGCGGGAAGACTGCATGAGCTCAGAGAACATTTCATTGCAAATGCGTTTTTTTCACCTTCTTCTCTGCGCTAGCCTCTGGGACGGAGACAATAGGGGGAGCGTTGAAACATTTGCAGCTGCGGGAGGAAAAAAGGGAGAGTAGTATTTTAAAAGACACATTTTAGAGAACAATGGGTAGACTCTTTCATGGTGAACTAAGCTGTTAACATTACATAGCACATGTGCTTTCGGTACAACATTGCCCACCCACACACCCAATTCTCTGGGATGATCGCTTCACCCCTCCCCTCACTGCGTGGCTAACAGCGGGGATGATTTCTTTTCAGCCACAGGCAAACAGCCCAGCAGGAACGGCCACCTCTGAATGTCCCCTTAATAAAATTCCCCTATTTCAACCAGGTGACCATGAATGATATCACTCTCCTGAGGATAACACAGAGAGATAAAGAACGGGTGTTACTTGAATGCTAGCTAACACCGGGACCATGCGCTGCCATGCTTTGTTATGCAATGATTCCAGACTATGTGCTACTGGCCTGGTGTGGTAAAGTGTCCTACCATGGAGGAAGGAATCAGGCTGCCCTCCCCAGAAACCTTTTGAAAAGGCTTTGGGAGTACCTCCAGGAGAGCTTCATTGAGATGTCCCTGGAGGATTTCCGCTCCATCCTCAGACACATTAACAGACTTTTCCAGTAGCTGTACTGGCCGTGAATGTATCCCAGTCTTCAGGGCAAATTAATAATTAAACACGATTGCTTTTAAACCATGTATTGTATTTACAAACGTACACTACCAGAGATGCCTTCTCCGCCTTCAAGGTCTGGGAGCCCGCCTTGGGAGGGTTGGGAGGGTACTGGCTCCAGGGTGATAAACAGTTCCTGGCTGTCGGGGAGAATGGTTTCATCCTCCTGCTCATCATCATCTTTCTTGTCCCCAAAATTCGCATCCCTGTTGCATGAGACTCCCCCCCTTGCAGGAGTCCACGTACTGGGGTGGGGTAGTGGTAGGGGCACCACCTAGAATTGCATGCAGCTCATCACAGAAGCGGCATGTCTGGGGGGGTCTCACCCAGAGCCGCCGGTTGCCTGTTTGGATTTTTGATAGGCTTGCCTGAGCTCCTTAAGTTTCACGCGCACTGCTGCGGGTCCCTGTTATAGCCTCTGTCCTTCATGTCCTTGGAGATTTTTTCAAATATTTTGGCATTTTGTCTTTTGGAACGGAGTTCTTATAGCATGGATTCATCTCCCCATACAGCGATCAGATCCCGTACCTCCCGTTTGGTCCATGCTGGAGCTCTTTTGCGATTCTGGGACTGCGTGGTCACCTGTGCTGATGAACTCTGCATGGTCACCTCTGCTGATGACCTTGCCACACTGGCCAAACAGGAAATGAAATTCAAAAGTTCCTGGTGCTTTTCCTGTGTACCTGGCTAGTGCATCTGAGTTGAAAGTGCTGTCCAGAGCCGTCACAATGGAGCACTCTGGGATAGCTCCTGGAGGCCAATACTGTCGAATTGTGTCCACGCTACCCCAAATTTGACCCGGCGATGTCGATTTCAGTGCTAATCCCCTCATCGGGGAGGAGTACAGAAATCAATTTTAGGAGCCCTTTAAGTCAACAAAAATGGCTTCGTCGTGTGGACGGGTGCAGGGTTAAATCAATCTAACGCTGCTAAATTTGACCTAAACTCGTAGTGTAGACCAGGGCTAAGAGAAGTTTCTAGAATCCTGGGGTAGAGAAACACTGTCAAATGCCTTTCAGCCCAAATAGTAGGACAGGGAAGTCCTGATTTGGAAAATATAAGCACACAGAGCCAAACCTGAGCATGGGAAGGGGAGCGGGGGAAGCATGATGAAGAACATAGAGGTAACAGGATCCCCAGAAAACTCACATCAAGAAGTTTGCTGCCCTTATTCTGATGCTCTCTAAAACCGACATGGATGCAGAGATAAAAGTAAGCCGGTACGGTGTACCAGCAAGAGCCAGTACGCCGTGCCGGACCGGACTGGCTTCCCCAGGCTGGCGACTGAAAGGGCCTGGGGCTCCCTGCAGCGGCTAGAGCCCCGGGCCCTTTAAAGCGCTGCCCGAGCCCCGCTGCCGAGACCCGGGGTAGCAGTGGCAGGGCTCCAGGGGTGATTTTCAGGCGTATATTTTAATATACCACATTCAGCTAAGAAGAATGGACAAGAGGGAACAAATGTTAAATTGGACACTGTCACCCAAGCTGGGTTATTGGAGAAGATGGCATTGATAAGCCATGGAGGACCTATATTTATTAATGATATACAAGGAAATTGTTTTACACCTCTGTATTCAGCATTAGGGCCCCATTCAGGAAGATGTATTATTGAGGATAGCATTTCAGCCGTTGCTTAACTTTAAGCACATGCTTCAGTGCTGTCCTCAATCGGGATGGACTTAAGCAGCTACTTAAGTTCTTTCCTGAACTGGGGCTTCGGTGTCAGAAGAGGGTGGTTGGATATTTTTCCTGGTGCAGCAGAACTTTAGTTCACTTTTCACCTTTTTAGATGGTCTGTTTATTTTCACTGAGCTCTGGCTTGAGTTCCTGTGTTTTGGCAACAACAGATTGACAGTTACTCGGTTTATTTTTTTTCCCCCCACCTCTGAAAGAAAGCTTGTTTTTCTGTACTTTCTGTGTTCAGATCTGAGGGAGTAAAACAGAAGAGGAGTCACTCACAGAGTTAGCCACTGGTGATCACTAAATATGTCTGCTCTGTTGAAAATAAGGCAGCCCACTAAAAATGTTAAAGTTATTACCAAAAAAATTATTTGTTATTCCTAAAGGGAGTCTGCCGTTTAACTGATGCCCCTGGAACCCAGCTGGAATGTTAGATGAAAGCCAAAGGCCCCCCACAAATGTGTCAACAGAGAAAAACTTCTCACAGCAAGAACCTCTAAAAATTAGAACTCAAAAATAATATCCTATAAAAAGAAAACCGCTCCTAAGAAAACAGAAAATGAAGAAATTAGAGACACAATAGGGAATGACCATGGTACTAAGGGTGTGATGAGACTGTCAAGTAAAATTAGAGAACACAAAGCACTGAAAGTTTTCTACATATAAATAAGCACGCACACATTTTGTTCTGAACAACCCAAAGCTTGCCTCAGAGTTACCAGCAGAGTTTTCAAATTAAACACAGAAGTCCTCAGACCACTGTGCTCCGACTTAATTGCCTTCTTGCAATCTGTTTTCTCGCACGCAGAAGGAAATGCTCCAATATTTTCTATGTCCCTTCCTCTCTGCAAAGTGCTAAGAAATAATTAAAGGAAACAACAGAGAGAAGAATGAGGGCAAGTTCAAATTGTGAAGAGGGGATCAAGCATTTTTACTTAAAAAAAATCAAACAGGTTGTGCTGCTGAGGTTATCCATCTGGGGTCAACCCCTCCTTGGTCTCTTTTGGCTGGGTTCTCACCACTGTGCAGATTTAACAGCAGCTGAGCCTCTGTCCCATTGATTTCAGTAGGACTTCTCACCTTATTAAGGTGAGCAGAGATTGGCTTTGTAAGAATGGAAGGATCTGGACAACTAAATATTTTTTTTAATTAAGTGAATATAATGAGGCTGCAAGGCTCTAGACTGACAGACCTGGAGAGTGAAGTGCTCTATACGTAGAACAGGAACAGCATCCGTGGGAGTTATTCTAGGTTCTCCATACTGCTTAGCCAATATGCCCCAGCCCACCTCTGGAGTGGTTATTTCTATGGTTGGGAATGTGTAATGCCACCTTTGTGTTCTTTCACTCATAGGCCTCTCTGCTGAGACACCTGACAAAAGTGTTAGGTGGTACCAATGGTGCGAATTATGTTTCTATCCACAAAAAGGCAAACATGTACCATGAGTCTCAAAAGACCTTTATTTTAATTTAAAGCAAACAAAAGTAAAGTTTCTAAGAGAGGACTGGTTTCAGAGTAGCAGCCGTGTTAGTCTGTATTCGCAAAAAGAAAAGGAGGACTTGTGTGCAACTCTCCTGTACTGGCTGCAGTGATACTCTGAATAAAATGGATGCCATATCTGCAGAAAGACAGAGTCTTCAGGAATGTAAAGTTTTAAGCTACATACACCACGCTGTAATGGTGGCTTTTGTGATGTGGATAGTTGTCCACCGAGAAGTGTAATGAGACCATTTCACACCAGTCGTGGAACAGTCTTCAAACTGTAGTGACATTTCTTTATTCAGCTAACTGGACTGGTGACCTAGTACTGAAAATATCCACAATCCACTAGTACTTTGAGTTGTCCTTTCTCCTGTGTCTGGATACTAGAATTTAACGTTCACCACCACACCCCTGTACAGCTCTGAAAAACTAAACATACTTCAGCATAAAATAAGTAAATATTCCTCTTAAGTTATATTTGTTTTTCAGTAGCCATATTTGTAATTCTTCACTATCTTAGCCTGAGTCCCCATGCTTCAAATGCAGCCAAGAAATTAATGTGGAAACTACAAATAGGGGAACAGCTAATTCAGTATGATTGTTCTGTTTTTTTATGGTGATTTTAAATATCTAAGACATGATTGTGCTCTGTGAGAGAGACAGTACCCAAAGACCACAGTAAATCTCTCCATAATGCATAATATGAAGTGTGTACCAGCCCTCTTTTGCACATCTGTACATGTCTGTCCTATATCTTGACAGAGAAAATGCACTGAACTGTAAAATGTCTTCGCTACTAAAAAAAAAAATACAGTATTCATTCAGCAACTCCCCCTAGGTCTTAGCACAAGCTTATACATTTTTTAGTGTTCTGGAAAAAAAGTTGTTTATGTGAGTTTCTGGTTGATGAATTAATCTCAGCATGTCTTCATTCCTCAGAGCTCTAGTAACGATCAGAGTTCTTTACAAAGGTGGGTAACTATGGATCGTAGATGTCCAAGGAAAACTCAGAGTACTGAAAGAAGTTTTGTTGGTGATTCAGTTAATGAATCAGTACTCTGCCAAATCTGTACTGAATCAACACCGCTGCATGAGGTTAAGAAGTATCTAGGTTCTACAGTCCCATGATGCGCTGTCTTTCAGATGAGACATAAAACTCAGATGCTGATTACTAGTAGTCATTAAAGATCCCATCACACTTTTCAAAAATACAGCGGTCGTATCTCACATGTCCTAGCCAAATTTTAATTTGGGGGCCAGATCTTCCATTACTGTAAATCAGCATAGTTTGATTTCAATGAAACTATACAGATTTACACCAGAAGAAGATCTGGCCATGCTTTCCCGAACTTTCCCTTTCTGTTTTAATTGGATCTGATGTGTTTCTTCATTTGCTGTGCAGTGTCACTGTGCAGTTACTGCCAATGGGAGTTGAGTGAGTGCAGTGCCGCTGAAGGCCTCGCCAATAAACAATTCCATCTCACTGCATGTGAAGTTATTCCTGAGTTTCCTAAGCATTGTGAGATCCACCATGGAAGACAGGTGCTGGGGGTGGAGCGGGGAGAGCAGTAGACGTGATATATTTTGACCTTAGTAAGGATTTTGATACTGTCTCGCATGACCTTCTCATAAACAAACTAGGGAAATGCAACCTAGATGGAGCTACTGTAAGGTGGGTGCTTAACTGGAAGGAAAAACAACCCCAGCAGGGCCGGCTCTACAGTTTTTGCCGCCCCTAGCAGTGAAAAAAACTGCCACCGTGGGCAGCAAAAGGAAGAAGCTGCCGCTGATTTGCCACTGTGGCTGGAGGAACTGCCGCCCCTTTCTAACTGCCTCCCCAAGCACCTGCTTGGAATGCTGGTGCCTGGAGCCGTCCCTGATTCCCAGAGAGTAGTTAGCAGTGGTTCCCAGTCAAGCTGGAAGAGCATATTGAATGGGGACCTGCAGGAATTGGTCCTGGGTACAGTTTTGTTCAAGATCTTCATCAATGATTTAGATCAGTGGTTCCCAAACTTCTTCTGCTGCTTGTGCAGGGAAAGCCCTGGTGGGCCGGGCCGGATTGTTTACCTGCCGCGTCCGCAGGTTCGGCCGATCGCAGCTCCCACTGGCCGCGGTTCGCTGCTCCCAGCCAATGGGAGCTGCCAGTACGTCCCTCGGCCCGTGCCACTTCCAGGAGCTCCCATTGGCCTGGAGCAGCGAATCGCGGCCAGTGGGAGCAGCAATTGGCCGAACCTGCAGATGCGGCAAGTAAACAAAATGGCCCAGCCCGCCAGGGGTTTTCCTTGCACAAGCGGTGGAACAAGTCTGGGAACCACTGCTTTAGATAATGGAACAGAGAGAACACTTGCAAAGTTTGTGGATGATACCAAGTTGGAAGGGGTTGCAAGTGCTTTGGAGGATAGGATTGACATTCAGAATGATCTGGACAAACTGGAGAAATGGTCTGAAGTAAATTGGCTGAAATTTAATACGGACAAATGCAACATAATCCACTTACTAAGAAACAATCAGTTGCACACATACAAAATGGGAAATAACTGCCTAGGAAGGAGTACTGCAGAAAGGGATCTGGGATCATAGTGAATCACATGCTAAATGTGAGTCAACAGTGTAACATTGTTGAAAAAAGGCAAGCATCGTTCTGGGGTGTACTAGCAGGAATGTTGTAAGCAAGACACAAGAAGTAACTGGAGAAAATCCAGAGTAGAACAACAAAAAAGATTAAAGGTCTAGAAAATATGACCTATGTGGGATTATTGAAAAAATTTGGTGTGTTTAGAGGAGATGGGGTGGGGGACATGATAACAGTTTTCAGGTACATAAAAGGTTGTTATAGGAATGGTCTAGTTTCATACAGTCCTGTCTTGAGTGCAGGGGACTGGACTAGATGACCTATTGAGGTCCCTTGATAAGTAGAGATGGACAATAACTGATTTTTTCAGTTCACTGGGAGACACAAAGTGAGTGAGGTAATATATTTATTGGATCAACTTCTGTTGGTGACAGAAACAAGATATTACCTTACCCACCTTGTCTCCCTCGTATCTGGGAACCAAACAGCTACAGCAAAAATGCAGACATTTTTAATTCACTAGCTGTTCTGAAAAATAACCTGAAAAGTTTAAAAAAATTAATTTTAAGTCGAATTAAATTTTTGTTTTGTTTTGGATGGATTTTTAAGTTTTTTTTAAAAAACTAATAAAATTGAAGGACATTTCTAAATGAAATTTCAAAACATTTCATTCTGAGGGAAGGGATTTTTGTTGTTGCTCTTTTTTTACTGAAACAGTTCAGTGAATTTGACACAAATTCACAGAATGTTTTCGTCAACTTGAACCTGCATTTTTCACTGACAGAAAGTTTCCGTTGAAAAATTTTGCTCAGTTCTAGCTAAAAATTCAAAAATACAATTATTAGAAAATTAGTTTCATGATAATCCAGCTGTTTTTACTTTATGAGACCTTGTGGAGATGAAGGGCCTGATCCTCCCCTGCCCTGCTGCTTGTACACTCCTGTACAGCTATGCAAAGGGGATGCAAAGCACTACTGAATCGGAAGGGCAGTATTTCACACCCACCTTACATGTGTGTAAGTTACTACACAAGGTGCAGAGCACTAGAGTATCAGGCCTGAAATCTCACTAGCTGCTATCTTAAAATAATAGCTACTAAAAGTATGCTATTAAAGCACAACCACCATAAAGTGGGTCTGAGCTATAGCAGTGAAGTATAAGGAAAAAATTGAAGTACCTTGGTTACTACTGCATGGTAACTGTGGGTATATATTAACTTTTTAATGGCACCAACTGTATAATTGTTCCTGTTGAGAACTTTCTTCAAAACTATGTGGTTCATTTATTTACAGAGGATGAAATTCACCCTTGTGCTGAAGATGAAGATGCCTGTAGGACAGTAAATCACGCTTAATACTACTGACCTCCACACTGGGATGAATTGCACCCCAGGTATAGATTCTGGTTCCCAGCTCCATCCCCTTTCTGTTGCTTTGATAGTGCAAAGAGGATGTGGGTGCTGCCTTAGCTGGGCACCTGAAGATTCCCCTGATGTAGGGTAATCTCAAGGTGGCATTAAGCCAACATCGCTGGTGCTAAGCCATCTGGTCCCCACCCCTAAAGGGGCACTCAAGGGTATGGCCAAAGTGCACCATGCTCCAGCATTCATTGGCTATTGGAGTCATCCCTCAAGAATGGTCCTAGCAGGAAGAATTTAGAGCAGCCTTTACGCTGCTGAAGCTACATTGTAGGCCCGTTCTAGTCCAGGATCAGGGAAGAGGTAAAGTAGCTTTGAGCCATCCCCCTTCAGCCTCACCCTGGCCTTTGCTGACTTTAACTAAGCTTGGCCCATCGGCCCCATGCATGTAAGTAGCACTTTTTCATTATTCCTGTCAGTAATAATGTCCATTTTGTATTTGTTCTTGCTGCTAGTGGAGTAACCTCTCACCCCAATCTTAACAACGCCCAAGGACACCCTAACAGAAAAACCAAAATGTTCAACTGTCAGTCGATAATTCTAACAGGTGTATGGACATTATTTCTGACTATCAGAGGCACTATCAGTAGGGATGATAGTCCAAGTTAAAAAACATGTTATGTCAAGTGCAGATCCAGTTGTCTGTTACCTGGAGACAGAGTAGCAATGCCTGTGTCACACTGAACGGTTAATAGTGCCACCCTGTAAAGAAATGGAGTGTACCTAAAACACAAAATAGGTTTGGTGTATTAAAGTCAGGGGCTTTGGTAAATATAGGCCATGAGCAGACATTCTCCTCGCAGTAGAGCTAAACGTTCTTTAACACTCAATTTTGTTTTGCCTCCTCTTCTTAGAATATGTTTTCACTTGGGAAGACCTTTGCCTGGGCAATGGAGGATTTATAAGAGTAATATTTAATTAACACTTACACAGCACTCTTCATTTGTAGATCTCAAAGCTTTTCTAAGAAATGGGTCTAATTTCTCCTATTTTGGGGATTCGAGGCACAGAGTAGATAAGTGATGTGCCTGAAGTCACACAGGGAGTCATTGTCAGAGTGATGACTGGAATCCAAATTGCCTGAGTCCCAGACCAATGCCCTGTCTGTCAGGCAAGCCAGCTTCCCAGCTGTAACTGTTCACTGTCTGGCTTCCCTTACATAATGCCTGTTCTGCATTTGTATCCGTCATCGCCCAAATTATGAAGGCAACTGTGTACACAAATTAGGTCTCCAATTGACCTGCCAGTAAACCACTGACTTGCCAGAAAAGAAAGACAAAAGGTAAGCTTTAGTTTTGACCCAGGGTTTCCATCAGTGCTCCGAAGGAAAATGAACATTGGCAATTAAGGGCCCCCAGAAGTGGAACACAGATTCCACACTCAAATAGAATAACCAGTTGACTAGCTCTAGCAATATGAGTGTTTGGGTAAGGAAGAAAACTGCTTAACTGGTCTCACTGCACAAAGTGTCAAAATGCAAAGCATTTTTATCACAATAGTTTTCAATTTTATACTCCTGTAAGGCCTTTCATAATGAGGGCAGTACCAATTACTGTAGAATTTGCTCATCTGATCCCCTTCTTTTTCATCTATGTACAGTAATTATTATTTATGTGCCAAGGGACCTTTTGAGATCAGTGAGAGTACTCCCATTGATTTAAGTGGGGGCTGGATCAGGCTCTGAATCCTTTAGCTTTCACTCAAGGCAAACATGCCATTCAAGTCAGCTGCAGTTTTGCATAAGTGTGAATGGCAGGATTTGACCCTGTATTTTTAACATGACTACACACAAGATAAGACTTACCTATCTGTACTTCCAGGTCCGGACATTTCAGTCAGTTATGCAAACAATTGTCCATGCAGCTCTATGTGCAATTTGCACATGGAGTGACCACAACTGTGTGCACAAATGTGGGAACTACACGTTTATTTGGCGAGTGAAGCATCTCTGAGTTGGCCTGCAGTTGAATGCAGGAATGTGTGGACATCACACCTGTAATGTTAAATAACTTGCAAGACTTGATGGTATTAATTACTATTTTTTATTATTTGTATTAATATTTTATTATTAGAGGTAAGGACTAAGAGCCCCAATCATGGGCCAGGATCCCATCATGCTAGGTTCTATTCAAGCATAACAAAGAGATGATCTCTGCCCAAAAGATCTTACAAGTAATTGCCCCACTGACTGTTTGGGACATGCACACTGTAGCTGCAGCAGATGAAAATGCTGGATTTTGGCTTTTGCCTGATCCAATTTAAATGTAATTGTTTCACTTTATATTTCCAATAAAAACACTAGGCCAAATTCAGCTGTCATGCACCCCATACAATCCCTCTGGCTGCAGTGAGATTGCAAGGGGGTGGAAGCCTGCCATGAATTTGGCACATCATCATTAATAAAACAATACAGCTTTTCCTCAGCTGCTGTGAAAACAATAAGTGGAGTAGATGTTTAAAATGAAAGAATCAACTTTTCAAGCTGTGGGTGATATATTATCTAAAAGAGGGTATGAAAAATTGACCAACATATTTGTCATACCCTCTGGGAAGCCTCAGAGAGGAAGTGATTAAATTTAACATAGCTGACCTTGTTGTCCTAAATCTAATGAATCAAAGGGGACAGAGATGTCCTTGATCACCTGGTGCTTTCTCACGTCTTGGACTCAAAGTCCCCTATAATTCATCCATCTTAATTCCATGGATGGTGGAACTGATTAATATACTGGCCTATCACCTTTCAAATGGAGTTTTAGGTCTGCTTGGCCTAAAGTGAAATTAGCCTCAGCTGCTCTCTTCTTCCATAGAAGAATGTAACCGCGTGAAAAGACTCTGTGTTAAAGAACGTCAGATTAACTCAATGCGGTCCTGGTCGTCCATTGGGATCAACGTGTGGATAACAGTGAGTTTGTCCACTATCAGGCCCTTAGTGAAGTTTCTCAAAGAAGTTGAGGAGGGCAACTTGTGTACATCCATAATGTTTGCCAGTAGTGACAGATGCTAAGTCCTTTATACTATAATAATCATGTTCTGTTTGTATTGTAGCTGTTCTTTTTTATCATGTAACCAATTACTACTTACTTTTGCACTGCTGTAACCTAATTGTTGTGCATCATGTCTCCAGTACATACTACCTGAAACAAACAAAAAGAGCAAAAAGGATGTTCAGACAGGAGGTTATAAAATGCATTTTTGCCACACAAAATTACATTTCCAGTTCCAGTCCAGAGTTATTGTCCCCACTCCATTGCATTAGCTGTTGTAATTTCAAAATAGGCTCGCCAAATTCTGAAGGCAACATTTAAACTCCTTCTGGTTTGTCAGCATCTTTCATCATAAAACAGGATTCATCCTTTCAAATGCATTTTCTCTCCCACTTGGGCAGATGCACCTGCACTTTGAGAAACTGAGGATTACAGTAGAAACTTGCAACAAATCCAAGAGCTGCAACTGATTTGCATAAAGGGGAGTAAATTGCAGCTATCCTCATATTCAGTGTTGAGCTTTCCATGGGAAGATTGCAGGTCTCAATATGCAATGCTGTATCTTGATCTAAATAGCTTCCTTCTGGATTTAAGATGGGGTATTGTACACAGGAACCTACTTTGGTCCTGATTCAGCAAGCCACTTATTATTATTTATTATTTGTATCATCATAGTGCCTAAGTAGCCCTAGTCATGGACCCGGATCCCATTGTGCTAGGTGCTGTACAAACACAGAATCAAAAGATACTCCCTTCCCTTAAGCACATGAACTCAATGGGTGAGATTTAGGGCTGTGCCTCTGAGTTGTGGGGGGGTATGAGTGGGGATGAGAAAGAAGCTTTAAGTCACCTTGGTGACATACATTAAAGCACACCAGGGAACATTTAGTGTGCACCACCAGAGTATACATGGACCAGTTAATGCACAGCATGTTAGTTTGCTTTAGAAAGCACTCCCTCATAGTACGTGTTACCTCATTGTGTATATAAGCCCTTATACAGCCCTTGGAGGCCTGCCTAAGTTACCATGGCTTCTTGGGGTTGCCCTACGGGCTGCCCAGAATCACCACTGTGTACTGCAGTCCACCCCCAATATGCCCCTCTTGCTCTTGCTTCCAATATGCCCCCTTTGCCAGGGCTTTCAAAAGGGTCCCTGGGGGATGGGGGGTGAAGGTAGTAGCTTTATGACTCTCTTCCACAATGACTGCACCAGGGAATCTTCCTCCAGTCAGATATTGGAGTTTTAGGGTCACAGCGTGGGCTCCCTCACCCTGGATTTCCCTTTGCAAGCAGTCCTCACACACTGCTACATAAGTCCACCACAATGTACTTTATTTACAATGTCTTATGAAGCTTCATAGCCCATCACCATAAGGCTTTTCACAAGCTTCAGTATACCTTCTGGGCACAAGAAGTGGGGGCGGGGGGAAAGAGGTCTTACCTCTCTGAGATCCTGAGCTGCTTTGCCCACCCGCCCTTCCAGGCTTCCCCTTTTCCAGTCCCCAGCTGGTTAGTTGAGTCCCCTTGTAAACTGGTTAATCATCCAGTCCTAAACAATTACCTCCCAATTTGGTCACTGGTGGGGGGGACACTCACAAAGCATTTTACAAAGTCTCCTTGCTTCTCCCACTGTGTCACAGGCCCTTTTATGTCACTCTGGCCCTTTTACTTCTTGTAATGGGGACAGAGCAGGAGGCAGGCCAAACTGGACAGTCTCTACATAAAAGAATAAATGGACACAAATCAGACATCAGGAATGGTAACATACAAAAGCCAGAGGAGAACACTTCAATCTCCCTGGACATTCAATAACAGATTTAAAAGTAGCCATCCTGCAACAAAAAATACTTCAAAAACAGACTTCAAAGAGAAACTGCAGAGCTACAATTCATTTGCAAACTTAACACCATTAATTTGGGCTTGAATAGGGACTGGGAGTTGCTGGCTCACTACAAAAGCAATTTTCCTTCTCTTGGTATTGACACCTCCTCATCAATTATTGGGAGTGGACCTCATCCGCCCTGACTGAATTGGCCTTGTCAACACTGCTCCTCTACTTGTAAGGTAACGCCTTTGTCTTCATGTGCCAGTATATTTATGCCTGTATCTGTAATTTTCACTCCATACATCTGAAGAAATGGGTTTTTTTACCCACAAAAGCTTATGCCCAAAGAAATCTGTTCGTCTTTAAGGTGCCACCGGACTCCTCATTGTTTTTGTGGATACAGACTAACGCGGCTACCCTTCTGATACAAGAGGGAGGCTGTTGCCCAAAGTGTTTGAAGTTAAGCTTGTGCTTAGGTGCCTAGAGGAATTGGAGCTGTCCTCTTTTGAAACTGCACCTCTACATTTAAAGATGCAAGCAATTTCAAGCTACTCCATGGGAGACATTTGGTCCATAAGTTATTAACTGGGCAATACCTGCATTAGAGTAAGGAAAGATATTGTATATGGCTCATAACTTTGCAAACATTTCAGCAGGGAACATTGAGGCAGCAGAAACCCATCAGACTGCTAGAAATAAATACCATTTTTCCGTATACTTGAAGTTTAGGGCAGCTGTGAGACTCCCACACATGCCTCTCACTGTCTCTGACTTTCTGAGACAGTGCTGTCTTGGTATTAAAATTCTTTTTGGTCCCTCCACATTCTGGCATAGTCTATCACTAAGGATGGAGATTTATAAAGCAGAAAATCACTTCAGGTTTTAGAGCAATAGTTGAGCTTTTTTATAAAATGCCTGATTGATTTGAAATTGCTCACACTGAAATCTTTCTATGACTTCTTTTACCCAATTTTCCATTTACTGTCCCTGATTTTTTGTCTTTTGTTCTTGACTTTTGGAGCACTCGTCCAGATTTGTGTCACAGGAATGTGCTCACTTCACAGACCAGTGCCTGGATGCATTACCCTTAGAGCAGGAAGGGGTGCCTCATGAATAGGATTTTTTAAATATGCAATGGAAGCTAAAGGCTGCAGGTGGAGACTTATTATAAGCATTGACCCTCTCTGTCGCCTGAGCATTGATCTGGTCCAGTCCCCACACCCGTGCTAATGCACTTTAGGCAAGCAGATACTATATTTAGAGGTCTCTATATGAGATGACAGGCAAACAATTTAAATAAAAATGCCATATTTGGCCTTTGAGAGATTCCTCCTTGATCAAACACACATACATATGCACCTCCCAAGAATGGATGGAATAGGAAACCCCAAATGGGAAGAAAATATTTTAAAGCACTACCCTGGCCAAGAGACAGGCCAAATATTGAGTAAGGCATAGAGGCTGAACTACTAGGGTGAAATCCTGGTCTCATTGAAGTCAATGGGAGTTTTCCTACTCTCTGAGCCCTGGAGATGAGCTTCCATGCCCCACTCAATACTTGGTCTTTGCAGAATGGGGTGTAGGCACTTGAGGGCAAATTTCTGTAGGTATTTAGGTGCCTACAGAGTAGCTGTAGTAGATGCCTAATGAGATTTTGAAATGGAAGCTGGTTGCTTCCTTGCCTTGACTCCAGCTCCTGGTCCTGCACCACTAAAGTCAATGGGAACTTTGCCTTTGATTTCAACAAGTGTAGGATCAAGTCCTTTGTGGGGAGAAGCATAGAAGCTTTCAGTGCTGCTGCCCATACTGTAGCGGTTCTTCAGTTCAGTTTTTAGAGCTGGGTTGTCAAGGATAGTATTTTTTTAGAAGTAGAGCTGAAATGCCTCCAAATGCTCTTCTCTTTTAAGTAAAAAAGGACCTGACCTATAGCCCACTGAAATCTATGGAAAGACTCCCGTTGACTTCAAGGAGCTTTGGTTCAGGCTCAAATATCTGTCTTCCTAGCAAGAACTTAAGATAAGATACGGTAGCTCTCAAACTGAAGGAATGTAAAGGGAGGAGGTTCAAAAGCAAATACCTGAGGGATAAAATGTGGATAGAGGTAATTTAATTTTGGACCTTTGTTGGGGTTGCTTCATTTTGTCTGGAAACTCTATACAGATCAGCGCCCACACCCCTGTAAACCCATCTGAACATAATAAGAATAAATAATAAATAAAAAGGTTGTCCCTGATGTGACAACATAGAGATATTAGCATTTCTTCTCCTCACTGGTCAATATACACAAAACACAAACAAGTCATATAGCAGGACTGAGTATTTGTAATATAGCCAAGATTTTATCAGTCAGCAAATGAGATAAAGAAAGGGGAATCAGACAGTTGAAAATGACATTGGGTAGCATCTGCTCCTCTTTACTTGTGTGAGCTGTTGTTTATTGTTTAGTGCAGAGCTTTTTTTTTTTTTTTTTTTAGTAAGTACAACGAACTGAAGGAGAAGCCCTCTGTACAGTTTCCCCATCGTCTTATTGCTGGAACTTCTCTTTAATTTCCCAAAGGTTGCTAGCATTCCAGCATCTTTTTTTTTTTGTCTTAATTTGAATTCTGAAGAGGAGGAGAAGAGGGATACCTTTCCAAGCTCGTTTTTCCCCCTTGAAAAAGGAAATTCTTCACAATTAAGAATCTCTAATTAAAAAGTCTTTATGCCAAAAATAAAACGACTAAGGCGAGTCATATATCAGTGCCTCTTGGGTGGCCAAACGGGTAAAATTTACTGTCTAGTTGGATTATGACATATAAACAAAGGTAAAGGTCTGTATTAAATTATTATTTTATGACATTCAAATGTATTTGGCCACCAGATCTGGTCCTAATGCAGCAGACAGTTAGGGGAGTACAATTTTACTTTTCTCTAAAGAAAACATTGGAACACTGTACAACCATCAACAAACAGCATGAATAACAAACAGAGTGGGGAAAAGCCGTGATATGGTTAAGAAGATACAATACATGTAGCTCAAACTTGTAGTTAGGGCTCACTTAAACAGAATTTAATATACCAGACACATTGCATTGCAAGTGAACTCTCATTTCGTCAAAACACTAACAGATGTTTAATCAATAAGATGTACCATAAAGGGCAGCACAATTAGTAGGTCTGAGAAATGTTCTTGTGTGATGTTAGAAAGCTGTAATTATGGACCAGCTCTCATAAGTGGTTTGCCCAGATGACACATAATATCAATATTCCAGCTCGCAAAAAGGCTGCACGACACTTTTAATACAATTACATCCACAAAGAAACAACAGCCCTGATCTTAGAGAACACTTTTAAACAAACATCAAAGTTGTCACTGATTTAAAAACTCATTGGGCCCAATTCTTTTTTGTACTGGTGCTCCTTTACACCTCTCCAGCATCCTAAAGGAGTTGCAATATGGATGTGCTCGAGATACTCTCGTTTGTCAGAGGGTGCATGAGGAAAGGGTGCAGCTAAAGCATAAGTTGGATGTACCCTGACGGTGCCCTAACTTAGGCAGGGGACCAGACAGGCTCCTGAATGCCCCCACTAGTGTGCACCTGTGCTATGCCTTCAAGTGGATGGGATCACTACTATTCAGCTGTGTGTCTCAGTCCTTATACCATATACAAATCTCCATTATTTCTGGTGGTAGGAGGTAGATGTAGTCTATGCGTTGGGAGCATGAAGATCTGAGGATTATCCCCACTGCTGTCATGATGGTTAGAGCAGCCAAGTGGTCATCTTAGAGACAACCATGATGTTCTTTGGGACTATGGATTTGTTACAGTATTTTACCCTTCCTCTCTTGTATGGGAATATGACTGTCTACTGCTCTATCCTGAAAATGTAGAGACTCTCTAGCCATGGATCACTTCCTAAAAAACATAGAAATGATGCATAGACTCTAGCCAGTTTTTTACAGTGCAGCGAAGCCATTGCAAATCCGAGTTCCTCCTTACCTTGCCCTGCTAAGTCTGGATTCATAATACTCCTAAATTACTAGGATTTCAGATGTGTTACCTTGGTACATGAATTTGAACTTCCATATCTAATGGGTTAAGGAGATCAATACAGCAATGTACTGCAATCACACATTGCTGTACTTAACCTGCAATTACAGTTCTTTACTGAAACCCTTCAAATTTTAGGTTAATCAAACTGAGCATTCTGCTCCTCCCCATAAATTCAAAGAGGCAGATTTATTTCAGTATAGTGAATCACACATTGTGGCAGCAAATCTGAATGTGTTTTTTATCCATGATAAAGAGCAAAAATAACAGTGGTCAAATGGATCATGATTTTGTTGTTATTAGTTTTATTAAAAGCCTAGCTCCTTTCAAGACAGGGGAGCTGCACCAATATATATCAGCTGAGAATCTGGCCCACAGTTCTTAATGTAAGATTTATAAATGGGCCAGTGGAAATACACTGTGATAAAACATGAAAAGTAGTCCTTTTAATGTAAGCAATTAATTTAGCTGTTCCTGAAGAGAAAGCTGCCCTGGGCTTCCAGTATCATAGATCATTTCACCCCATGATGGATAGCCCAGGTGCATCCTGTTATATGTATCTCATTATCTATAGTAACAAAGACTCACGCATGTATACACATAAACACATCAATGGTGGGCAGTGCTTAGGCAACAAACATTACAAAAATAATGGAATGAAATTTCTGACTCACTCCTCCAGACAGCATATGCTGAATGCTCAGTAAATTGTTTCTATGCAGCTCTCAGTAATAATACAAATGAAATAATTTTTCTCAGATACAAATACAATGTACCAGTATTGCTGCTGTGGGGACTATTCACATAGCACTGCCTTTCCTTGCCATCTGGGACATCAGACAATGGAGCTATGGCAATTGTACCAGCTGAGGATCTGGTCTTGAGAGTGGAATCTAAAATTTCTGATTTGGGAAACTATCTCTTGAGCTTTTGAATGTCAGAGAATATCTACCTATCTAGGCATGGGTGGGGGTTAAATATTAATTTGATTGTTCTGGGGGTTGACTTGTGGGGGGAAGAGATGCCGGATGAGCTCCTCAAACAGTGTAAATTTCTGTAGTGATGTTGGAGTTGCACCAATTTACACAAGCTGGCCCTATGAGGTTACCTCACAATACCCCATTTTAGGATTTGTTTTTGTTTTATTTAGACAGCAGATTTAATCTTGTTTTAAACTTAAAGTAAATAACATTATTCCACTGCCTTCTGCGCCCATCCCCACCTCAAAATGTCTCCTAAGAAACCTTTGAAAATGAAAAGGAGCACAGAGGTGCATAATCTTGGTCATATTCACCTTATGAAAAATTCACCCCTGTGCAGAAGGCCTGTGTGATCCCTATGCTCCCACAGAATCATAGAAGATTAGGGTTGGAAGAGACCTCAGGAGGTCATCTAGTCCAACCCCCTGCTCAAAGCAGGACCAACACCAACTAAATCATCCCAGCCAGGGCTTTGTCAAGACAGGCCTTAAAAACGTCTAAGGATGGAAATTCCACCACCTCCCTAGGTAACCCATTTCAGTGCTTCACCACCCTCCTAATGAAATAGTTTTTCCTAATATCCAACCTAGACCTCCCCCACTGCAACTTGAGACCATTGCTCCTTGTACTGTCATCTGCCACCACTGAGAACAGCCGAGCTCCATCCTCTTTGGAACTCCCCTTCAGGTAGTTGAAGGCTGCTATCTAATCTCTCCTCACTCTTCTCTTCTGCAGACTAAATAAGCCCAGTTCCCTCAGCCCCTCCTCATAAGTCATGTGCCCCAGCCCTCTAATAATTTTTGTTGCCCTCCACTGCTCTCTCTCTAATTTGTTCACATCCTTTCTGTAGTGGGGAGGGGGGGAAAACCGGACACAATACTCCAGATGTGATCTCACCAGTGCCGAATAGAGGGGAATAATCACTTCCCTCAATCTGCTAACAACGCTCCTACTAATGCAGCCCAATATGCCATTAGACTTCTTGGCAAAAAGGGCACACTGTTGAGTCATATCCAGCTTCTCATCCACTGTAACCCCTAGGTCCTTTTCTGCAGAACTGCTGCCTAGCCATTCGGTCCCTAGTCTGTAGCGGTGCATGGGATTCTTCCGCCCTAAGTGCAGGACTCTGCACTTGTCCTTGTTGAACCTCATCAGATTTCTTTTGGCCCAATCCTCCAATTTGTCTAGGTCACTCTGGACCCTATCCCTACCCTCCAGCATATCTACCTCTCCCCCCCAGCTTAGTGTCATCTGCGAATTTGCTGAGGGTGCAATCCATCCCATCAGCCAGATCATTAATGAAGATGTTCAACAAAACTGCCCCCAGGACCGACCCCTGGGGCACTCCGCTTGATACCAGCTGCCAACTAGACATTGAGCCGGTGATCACTACCCGTTGAGCCCGACAATCTAGCCAGCTTTCTATCCACGTTTTAGTCCATTCGTCCAATCCATACTTCTTTAACTTGTTGGAAGAATACTGTGGGAGACCATTTCAAAAGCTTTGCTTAAGTCAAGGTATATCATGTCCACCGCTTTCCCCGTATCCACAGAGCCAGTTATTTCATCATAGAAGGCAATCAGGTTGGTCAGGCATGACTTGCCCTTGTTGAGTCCATGTTGACTGTTCCTGATCACCTTCCTCTCCTCCAAGTGCTTCAAAATGGATTCCTTGAGGACCTGCTCATTATAGGCTTTGCTAGCCCTCTGCACAGGAGTGAATTTCACCCTCTGTGAACATTGTAGAGGGGAGATAGCAAGAGAAGTAGTCTTGGTTTATGGCTCTCCTTCTCATCTTTCTTGCAGCCAATGTTTTGGACACAATCTGAGCTCCACCATCATTGTGATGTATACAGCTTGCATGTTGTTCTGACAGGGTCTGATGCCGCTTTGAGTTGGTATGTCCTGGTCTGTGGGGAGCTTGCTTCTGAGGATGAGCTTGAAGAGATTGGGGGGTTGTTTGAAGGCCAGAACAGAAGGTTCAGGAAAGATTACATTGAGTACGGGTTGTAATTTTTTGATGCTCCCCTCTACATGTTCCAGTGTGGGGTGGTAGGTGACAGTGAGTCAGTGACAGTCAAAGGACTACAGAGCACAGCAACACTGAAATACCTTTAAAAATCTGGGCCCTTGCCTGGTCAGTATCATGTACACTATGTGGGTTAGATGAGGTACATTTTCTCTAGTTTTGTTTTTCCTTGTGTTTACAGCAATCTTTTGCAGATCTGGTGGACTTTATGTATCAGCATGAGATTGTGTTGTGGATTTAGATATAACTGGCCCCGGTGAGAGCAATGTCATTTTTTTCCTTTCTTCTTCATTCTGTAATAATACATTTCATGCCCTGTAAGCATTTATATGACTTTAGTAAAAAAAAAATAAGAAGAATACATTTGTGGGCTTGAATTAAAAAAAAATCTCAGTGAATATAGAAAAAAAACAAGCAAACATAGAGTGGCAATCACAGAAGGGTAGCTTAAAAACATCTGGACCAGTTTCTGATCCCCCTACTCATGCTGAGTAGTAATTAACTACACATTTAGTCCTGTTGATTTCAATGGGATTAATAGCACAGGTAGTCCTTTCTGTGGTTACAGGGCGAGCCTTGCTTTAAACCCCTTTGTAGTCTTTGTTGAGTGCTCCCCTCAGGTGACAGGCTTTGTTCCCTTCACCTCTCTTAAGAGGGGAACCCCACGGTTCAACCCCTCTTTGACTGGTACTCTGGGTTGCACTGCCACTGTTTCACCAAGCATATACACCTCAGCCTCCCCAACTGGATTTGGGTCAGTCTCTCTGGGAACTTGTGTAAGCATCAAAGAATGCTTACATTTGTGACCAGTATGACATGCATTGATTCAGCACAGCATCTTCAAAAGCGAGCATGATTTATTGGTTCATAGAAATTTAACAAGCAGAGAGAAACTGGGTTAACACAATGAAAGCATAAATTCAGTCTGTCTTACCTAATTTTAGCCTGTCCTTGCTAGTTTAAGCAGGCTTTAGTTTATGCCACATACCCCTTCTGAGTCTGAGGATCAACTTGCATCTCTCCAGACTCCCTTTCTGTCTGTTCCAAAGTCTCTTCTCTGTCTTTGTCTGGCTACTTTTATCAGAACAAAAGCTCTTTATTTTAGTGTATTGTCTTGCTGACAAGGGGACTTTTCTGAAATCACTGACTGCTTTCCAGGCCTAACTGCACCCAGTCCTTGCAGGAATTAACTCTTGGCTATTCACATAGCCGGTAATGCAGTAACAAATAATTAGGCTTGGCAGAATTCGATTTTTTGTATATATAATTTTGATGGATATTGATGTTTATTTTAAAGCATTTTTCCTGATTTTTATCTATGTAAATGTTCACAGCTGTGCAGAATTATGGGGTTTAAGCCATTTTTATTTTTATTTATTTAAAGGTTCACAGTTGTGGGAAATGGTGGGCGGGGAGAGTCAGCAACAGGGAGAACAGACAATTATTTAATGACAATAGATTTAAGATTAAAAAAATTAAAGCTTTTTAACTGTTAAAACATAAATTGTCAACATAACATGTCCAACTATACAAAACAAATAACCTTAAATCAAGCAGCATTTTTCTTACTTTGGCTATCTGTAAATTTTAATTATTATCAATGGAAATATTTGTTCATTTGTTTGTGTGTGTATGGTGAAATCAGTGTTTACCGACATTTACCAATAAAAATCTAAGTCTTTCAAGACTACAAATAATATTCATAAAGGTAAGAAAGCTATCTCCCCTCTGTGTTACAAGCCCCAATTGTACAACTGCTTGTACACATGCTTAACTTTAAACACATAAATAATCCCAGTGAAATCAATGGGACTGCATATATCCTTAAAGTTAAGCACACACATAAGCATTCTACATGATCAGACTCATCTCTTCTCACTGTAAGGATGGCAAAAACCTGTCCCTCAAGCCAGTATTGTCATCAAGGATAACCCATCATGACATCATAGAGTCAAGGTGCTGGAAAGCAAAGATATGAGACACATCATGTCTGTGTATTAACCTTTTCAGAAGACCTGGGGATTCAATTCTGGTACTAAATTGAGTTTTTGGAAATGATATTATAACATGACTTTATCCCCATTCTCCAGATCCGTAAATATTTTAGAATTCCATCAAAGAATATGTCTCTCACTGCCATGCTTTACTCTTCTGTCTTATGTTAAACTTGAATTGTAACTTGTATGTCCATTGCTGACCAGCATAAAGTTATGCAGGGAGTGGGGAAGCAGGAAAGTGTTTTATTTTTTTTTAAATATAAAGCAGAAAAAAAATACATCTCAAGACTTGGCTAAAGTAACTCAATAACTATGGAAAGATTTTCTTCACATATTGAGTCAGGATTTACTTACTCGGGTATCAAGGCTTCAGTATTGTTTCCTGCCAAATTATGTGTTATTGTTGAGGATTAAGGAGTATTTTTCTTTGAATTTGATTATAGTAAAATTCTTTCAAATGAATATTTTGCAAAGAGACATGATGATGTGGTTGATGATCACCTAGATAGTCTGGCTGATGAGGCTATAACCAATTTGATGCTTCCTGTATATGAATATATTTTTTAAATCACATCATTTTGTACTGTGTGGATTTTTATTAAATTGAAGTAAAAAGAGAGAAGTTTTAAAAAGTGATAAAGGAGAATTTAATGTAGTTCTAATAGTGATTCATTTTCATAAAAGCATTTTTGGAAGGCATCAGATTAAATGTAAAAATATTATCTTGTATAATTTGCTTCATGATTCCCCTCCCCCGCCCCCCAAGTGGGTTTTTACAAATGTAACCTAGATTAAGATTTAAGAACAGATTTTTTTTTTCATTTTGTGACTGGATAGCTTTTTAAAATATGTGAGATACTATATACGAATGAGATAAAAGGTTTTTTTAACCTCCATTGTACTATTTTGATAGTCTCTGTCTGGGGTGTTTAGAGGACTCCCACTGACAAAATTAATATTCAATTCTGATCTTTTAATGTTTTTATTTTTGCTGAGCCCTTTTCTTCCTACAGTTAGCCTCAGTCATCCATGCTTTACTAACCTCTCAGACTATTACCTGGGACTATCTGTGAAAGCCCCCTAGAAACTCTAACTCATCTCAAATGCAGCTTGCCTGCCTCCAGGGTATGGTGGGCTGACATTAGTACCTGCAATGGTAGCCAATCAACTGCTGACTGAAATAAGAGAGACTGGTTACCATATATACAGCTCTGAATGGTCTAGTCTTAACACTTGTTTAAATATATATAAAGGTCCCACCATATAATTCCCTCATATCCAGAACACTGAAGCTTTATGTACTAAGGGTCAAGTATCAGAGGGGTAGCCATGTTAGTCTGGGTCTGTAAAAGTGGCAAAGAGTCCTGTGGCACCTAAAAGACTAACAGACATATTGGAGCATAAGCTTTCGTGGGTGAATACCCACTTCATTGGATGCATCTGGCCATGTTAGTCTGGGTCTGTAAAAGTGGCAAAGAGTCCTGTGGCACCTTATAGATTAACAGACATATTGGAGCATAATCTTTCGTGGGTGAATACCCACTTCGTCAGATGCATCCATCCGACGAAGTGGGTATTCACGCACGAAAGCTTATGCTCCAATACATCTGTTAGTCTGTAAGGTGCCACAGGTCTCTTTGCCGCAAGTACTAAGGGTGTAGCTTGTGGATCCAAGAAACAAGGCATTTTCAGAGATGGGCTTGGCCTCTGGAATTTGATCCCTTTGGAAATATGCTTGACCATAAATCTGCCCAGTTAGGAATAGTAGCAAATGCAGCCCCTTGCCCAGGCCTTCCAAACTGATTATGTGTTTATCTAGATGGTTAGATTAAAAGCTGTGGACAGCAGGGGATTGCAGTGTTTTGTCTCTTACTAATGTAGCCCCGCCCCTGAGGTGTTACTCTAACTTCCTTCCTGGTATTTGCTATTTGGATTGGCTTCTCCCCTCTCCTCGCTGGGTCCTGGGTTCTTTCTGTGATGCCTGGTACCTCCACCTGAGGTGACTCCTCACTGTGCCCAGGACACAAGGGGGGTTGGTCCCTTGGGGAAATGAACAATGCTACTAATGGGCGAGTAGTATAAAACCCCATACACAAGAAATAATAACATAAATCAACACAAACCCCAGCAAAGGAATGACAAACCCAGAAATTACAGTATTACAAAGGGGGACGTTTTTGAGAGCAGGAAAATAGGATTTGGGGAAGGAGAGGGTTAGGGATAACTAATAAATACCAAACATTAACAAATCAACCAATTTCCCACCTCCCAGTGCTCACAACTCATCCCAACCCCCCAGCTCCCTCCCTGGCACCTTCCCAGATGCGTCCAGAGATGAGTGCTGCAGCATTGTGAACATTGAACGGTCCCCCTGACAGTGTCTTTGCCGCTAGACGGGACAGGGTCCTCTCCTGGGTCCCCGGTCTGGAGTCTTGTGGAGGTCTTAGCTGGCTTTCGGTAGCAAGTGCTGGGTCAGATCTTTGCTACTCTTGATACTGGTCTCCACAGAGTATGAACTGCTTGATCTGTGCACTAGACTAGATCCCACAGCAGTTCAAAGTCTTCCTTTGTGGGGAAGGGATATAATCAGACTCTCAGCTCCCAGTTTTGTAAAGCTGTAGGGCACCCTGAAAGCATTATTACTACTGTCAGTATTACTAATAATTAATATTATTCACCTGTAGGTTACTGGATCACATCTGAAGTAGGCCATCAGTAATTGAATGCCATTACTACTGGAACGTTGTTGGGTTGCCTGTGTGAAAATTAACCGATGAACTCACCTCAGTTCCTATTGGCAAGTGTCCGCATCCTAAACCCCCCCTCTCCCCCCCAAACAGGAGAAATCCTGGCTTGTGGAGTTTTCCCATTGACTTTAGTGGTGCCAGATTTAACCCACCATCACACATGGAAACGCTGAACACCTTTGTTATCAGTGTCAAGTAAGAACTTAAGGACTGGATGGACCATGGCATCTGAATTACCCTATTGCTGCTAGTGTAAATCCCCTTAGATTGGGGCTGTAGCATATTGATTTACATGTTACTTGCCAGCTGAACGAATCCACTTTAAACAGTGCACTTCTCTGCTCCATCACTCCTGCTTCACAATTTCCCCATCTGTCCATCGAATGATCAGTTACAAATAAAGCATGCATCATTAGAAACTAGTTGCAATAGGAACCATCCTCTTAGTTACAGTATAAATATGACTAATCAGTTATTTCATGCATTTACACACATGCTAATTTGTTCACCTATGCTGTCTCCAAAAAAAAACCCTTTATGGTCAGTCAGTTTTGCTACAGTCCCCTTAATTGTAGTTTACCAAGCATTGCCAGCAATAACTCAAGCATGTCCAATATATTACATAGCTACGGCAATTATGCAACAGTTAAATTGCTCTAGTTGATTTACTTAATCTGACTGTAGATCCTGCCTTTGTCATCCAGGCAGTGATGGCCCCCTCATGTACCATACCCTTGTGCAGTCTGAGGTGTGCTGACCCTTTGGATGTGGTTTCCACTCATTTTCTCCTCTGGTAAATAAGAAACTGGCCGGGAACACTGTGATCATTAAAGAACCAAACAAGGATAATGCAATCTATTAATAAGAGCCATAAACATACACAATATTAATCATGCATTCCCACAGAAATCTGTCAATGCTTTACCAACATTTTAACCTCTATTTCTGTTCATTGCACAAGAGCACATGAAGAACATAGATAGGCAAAAAAAAGTTACACCCTAATGTGGAACTGAAAAATTTTAGTGGTTAACTTGTTTTGCATAAAGACAAATAATTGTTCTTTTAGTGTACTCCTACATGCTTTTGCCAAGAGGGGAAATTAACCTTGTCTGTTTCTGCAGAGATGAAGGTGAAAGAGTGAGCTCTGATAGCTGCAACATGTTTTGATTGGCTGGATGAGTATATCGATTTCACTGGAAGTTAGCAGCCTAAATAGAAATTAGGAGCTTAACTCCTTTTTGAGCATTCAGCTATCAGTCACTAATGCTAAGGTTACTAAATTCGGTCACCCTCCTGTCTAAAATATGACGATTCACATGCTCCATGGAACCAGATTTTAGCTGCATACCATATTGGTATAAAAAATGTTTGGAACTGATTCTTTGTGAATTGTCTTCCATCACATCTCTTCTTCTCCACCAGCCTTAACATCCTGGTAGGGCTTACGTGGGAGATAGACACCTGGGCATGCAGAGTAAGGTGGCGGTGTGCACGTTTACTGACAGACACTTAAGCCTCTGGGGGTCCTGAATGGCGGAAATGTAGTTGTCTGGGGACTGTATGTGCCTACAGAGTTAGAGAGCACAGAGCTGAATTTTTGAGGATCTCAACATTTAGGCACCTAAAGTGGCAGTTAGGTTCCTAAGTTCTTATGTGGAGCTATTCTTGAGCTACTTTTTCATCCCTAAAGTTACAGCCTCCAGGTGAGGCATGTTGGCAGGGTGGTGTGTAGAAGTTTGCAATGCTACTGTATGCTTCAGCCCTTCTGTTTCTAAGGCTGCCAAAGCAACAAGGTCAGACCAGAAAATTAAAAGGAAAACTGGGCCTCCTGGCACATTTCCCCTCCATACAAAATGTGAGCTGCCGCTGGAGTCAACACTTGAATTCACAGGTTTCTTTTTGTTGTTGTTGTTGTTTTGTTTTTCTTATGATGGGTCGGGGGGCGTGTTTTTTGTTTCTTTAAATTCTCTGCTCTGGCAACACAGCTGGCACTTCTGTTCAGCATGCATCAGTGAGCGAGCTCAGGCGGCCCATTGCAATCATTTTGTAGCTATTGTTACTTTGTTTTCTGTTGCACTGGCTATAAATGAATCAATTTATGCAATGAGTGTTGGTGCTGCATGATGCCTAACAAAAAGAAAACAGCAATTGACTCACTGAAGAAACTGGAAAGCGATGGCTGGTGGTGCAAAAACAATACTTCCGACTGACCAGACAACCCATGAGACTTTATTGCCAAAGAATTCAAGAACACACACGGTCATATTCTCGCTGAATTTTCAGGGCATTCCATGGATAGGAATAAAAATGTGTCAAAATATCCCTCAAAGGATCATTTAAGCCGGGGAGTTGTCCCACTGACTTTAGGTTTGACACTGACTTTAGTGAGACTACTCTTATACTTCAGGTTAAGCATTTACTTCAAGTGTTTTGCAGGATCTGGGATTAATGTAGCTGTTGGCTAACAAAGGGAACTTTCTGCATTCCCAACAAGTTTTACAAAGACCATGCCCCTACCCCCGCAATGAATGGAGTCTGTTCAATAGATTTTAAAAGGAAATCATGGGAAAATGAAAACCTGGGTATTTTGTCTTGCAATTGATGCAATCAGAGGAGACTTTAATTCTCGATTTGTTAGAATCTTACAATCTTAGAATCTTAGAATTAAAGGCTGGATTTTTAAGTGGGGCCTCAACTCAACCTCAAATTTTGCATGTAGAACTACTTGTGCATGCAATTCTGTGGATGCAAATGGTTGTGTCTGCAAAAGTGTGTCTAGAAAATCAGGGCCGCAATATCAAATTTGTGATCTAAAATATAGTCTATTTTCTGGTTTTACAAAACCTCTCTCTCCGCTGGTATTGTTTTATTTAATTCTAAGTTTGTAAGTAAATGTAGTGCTGTTCAGAGATTCTGGATTGACAGCCCTGGAGACTCTGGTTAAAATTCTGGCCTGTCCTCTATATAAGGAAACAACTTTACAGGTTTCAGAGTAGCAGCCATGTTCGTCTGTATCCGCAAAAAGAAAAGGAGGACTTGTGGCACCTTAGAGACTAACCAATTTATTTGAGCATAAGCTTTCGTGAGCTGCAGCTCACTTCATCAGATGCAACCCTGCGAGACACAGCAGACCACGGCCACCAGCACCACCATGGCAACCAGCATGGGGGGAGCTGGGACTGAGACCCCTCCTCTGCCCCGCCAGGGGGGGCAGGGCCCAGCCAGCCCCAGTTGCCTCCCACGAACCCGGTCCCACACATCTGCTCCAATGCCCCCCCTGCAAGACACATGAGACGGGCACAACCCACACGGCCACCACTGTGACCTCCAGCATAGGCTCCAACCATGACCAGCCGCCGGGTGACAATGGGAGGGGCAGCCCGAGGGGGCGGAAGGCGAGGCCCCCAATAAATTTGTTAGTCTCGAAGGTGCCACAAGTACTCCTTTTATTTCAACTTTACAGTGACATTTTCAGTCTTGGGTATCTGGATTTAGGCTCTGAACTCCATATTTAGGTAGCTAAACCAAACAGATTTTTGGAGATGCTGAACCACCTACTGAGTTCACTGGGACTACCAGTGTGTGTAAAGTTACTCATTTATGTAAGTGGTCACAGCATCAGGAACTTGGAAACACTGGACAAATTAATTAAAATGAGGTAAGAAGGTTGTCACTTGCCAGTTTGCCATTATAACATTTGTATTGGGTTTTAAATATTCAGGGTACTCTCACTCTCAGCCTGCATGCTGTAAAGTTACAGACAATATCTAATATTTATTATACATCTTGTTCATTTCTCCTTCCTGACACCACCATGCATTAATGGAGTGGAGGTTGCTATATTTTTTCCGTTGTTTATAATGTTGCATCTTATTGTGTGCTTAGTGTAGTTGCAAGATAGAAGAGATTTGGGACATAGGCATTTCCATGCCTGGGGTGATCTGACCAGTCCCGTTTAATGTTGAAGATCTGTGGAATAAACAGTTCCTTTCCCTGGTAAATATCAGTACTGGATCAACTGTCAACAATATCTTTATTTGTAATTGACACCATAGCCTATATCATAGGAATTATTTTGTTTCTCTTAGTTCCTACGCTCTCTTCCACCCACCACAGACATTAAATCATACATAGTAAGGAATGTATATAAAGAAAATTGCTAGATTGGTCTGTGTTCTATATGTCAAGCATGAACGCTTTTTTATCTTTTAAGAAAAGTAGCAACCTGATTTCTTTAGCCTGGCAATAATATACAGCTGTCACTGACTGCATTTACACTCTTCCCTTCTCACCCTCCATCACCGGCAGATTAAAATACATTCCTATATTTATGAACACATAAAGCCACATGTCTCGTATTCATCTGCAGAAATGGGACTCCATTATCACATCAGCTCACTTTCTTAGCATAGAATCTTTCACTGGGAAAAATGGGGTAAGCAGGCAAATACCCTTTAATCAGTTGCCCTTTGACATCTCTCACTCAGAGGGTAGTCCTCACAAAGTGAATTCGTTCAATAACCCCAATATGTACAGCAGATGGCATGAACATAGTAATAAAAGTGGATGAAATAAAGCCTTGAATCATTTGTAATGATTTATAACTATTGATCCCTCTAAAACAGTTCTTTTCCTTCAGGACAGCAGAAAGAAGCAGAATTACAAGTTACATGTTTATGATACACTTGATACTTATATTTTTCTCTTATTTCTACTTGTGGAGGGGGAAAAGGTCCTATACAGATAAAATCTGTAAGCGTTCAGGCAGAAAGGTTTTGAAAGAAAAGTTCAATCACATTTATAATATATTCTGAGGGGGTTAAATAGGATTTTAAAGTGATATTAAAAACAAATGCTGCTCTGAAATTTTTGGAAAACCACATCTCTTTAAATCTCTCAGCTTTATGGGGCACATCCACCTGCATCAGTCACACTGTGTTATGTTGTTTCACAAAATGTCACAACATCTTAAAGGCCACATTTTTCTGAAAACCGTGTTGACTGAAGTGGGAGCATGCTGCTCAGAAGAAAATAAAGATTGGCTGGCAACATATGAATATGTATGGCCGATCCCTAGGTTGGAAAGAAAGAACTTGGCTCAGACAAGGGTTATTTTAAAACGGTTTGACCCTATCTATAGCAGCAAGACAAAATATGCCTAAGCTTTGTTTCAGCTGAATTCAAACTTGGGCCCCAATCCAGCAAACATTTCTTCAAGTGAGACTGCACATGTGCCTAAGAGTTTGAAGAATTGGGGTCTTTATTTTCAAACATCATTCCAAGCATGGAGGACAGAGCAACACAAGAAACACATCTAGAAAATATTTCACCCTGACTGGGTTATCATTGGCTGACCTGAGCCCCCATTCAGAGAAATACTTATGAACATCCTGTTTCGGGTTGGCACCTAAGCACTTGCTTAACTTGCAGCATCTGCTTAAGTCCAGTGGACTTCAACAGGACCTAATCACATGATTAAAGCTAAGCACAAACTGATGTACTTCCCTCCACTAGGGCCCTCATGAATTATTTGATAGTAGTTATATCAGTATTATTATATCCATTAAGCTAGTGCCTAAAGTACCCAAGCAGGAATTGGCAGCTGTTGTGGTAGGTGTCCCTTCTCCAAAGAGATTACAGCCGGGTTTACACCTACAGATGGTCAAAAAAAGGGGAAACAGTTTTATGAAGACATTTTGAAACCACTTCCAGTTCACAGAACTCAAAAAGGACTCACGTTTTGCAAAAGTTTGAGACATTTTCACGAAAATCATGATTGAAAGCATGATAAAATCTTTGTATTTACTGCAAATGGAGGTAGAATGTTTTGAAGATGTTGAGATTTTTTGCAAAAAGTTCCATTTCCCCCCCAAAAAGAACATTTTTCATCAGAAAAAAAACAAACCTTTGGGCAAAAAAATGTTCACCAGCACGTAACGGGCAGATGAACAATGTAGCGACCCAACAAACACAATGAGTAGTGCTTGTCGTGACTCACCTCCTCCCTAGCCCTCGTGTAGACAGCATGGCAGAAATGGGTTTTACAGAGGGAGTTTGGTAGCTAGACAGAGTTTGTCAAGGTGGCATGGGAGAAAGTGCAAAAATGCTTGCGGGAAAAGCTGATTGGTGGGCAGCAAAGGCTGAGAATGCAGGCAGAGTGAAGGCAGAGGGTTAATGCTGCACTGAGTTAATATAGTAGCTAGGTCGGATGGGGCTACCTCATGAAGACACTTCTAAGTGACCACAAGAAGCTTCTGCATGATTCAATTGAGTCACTTCCAAGTGAAAAGGTGTCTGTGCTGTACAAAATTGCCAACCCAGCTGGCATTGATTAGCACCCTGAATGGCAGTCACAGCAGAGAAACCAAGGGTATCCAGACTGATAATATCCCACCCCGAGAGGTGATTCCCAAAGGTCTACATTGTTGTTCACTGTCAGGGCACTGTGAAGACATTTGCAGAGCAGTTGCCCCAAGAGTGTGTGTTCTGCTGCTCAGTGAGAGCATCAGTGTTCTGGGCGGCCATTTCAGATACACACCGGCCCCACAGCTTTAAAGGCTATGTGCTGAATGCCTCCAAATATCAAAGTAAAAGACCACTGTAGTACATTTATAGTATGTGCGCACCCTAAAAGAAGAACGGTTCGTGAGCATTAGACAGGTCCCCTCTGAGATCCTGGCTGGATCTTGGGGAGTTTCGGGTACCAATGTGCCCTCCTCTTCTACTTGAATCCTTCTACACAAGCACTTTTAAATGCAAAATAACACACTTGTTGATCACTCTGATATAATGCCCTCCTTTCCAAAAGGAAAAATCCACAGCATGGGTAAATGAGAATAATTTATCAAGTCTGTACTTTGGGATTCTTGAAAGGTGAGTGGGGCAGAAATCACTTACGTTTGAAAGGAACTGAAGAGAAGCCACTAAAAGGGACTGGGATCATGCCTGGATCTTGGGGAATTTTCAGGTACCAATCCATTCTGTGGCTGCTTCTAACATCTTATTTTTCAGAAACCCCCTCGTGCAGTGCTAATGAAGTGAAAAGTGACCTGTCTACTTATTTTTTGTCTCCATACTTAGAAATGGTGTGACATGCTGAATAGCTGGCAGTGTGCACTGTATTGCAGATGAGATCCATGCAATATAAAACAGATGCTCTTAAATTATCTGAAACAGCATCTAGAAAGTTACAGATCTTTGCTTTTTTTTTTTTTTTTTTTTTTGAAAAGCCCTGGCACAATGGGAGCCCCCATGCTGAAGTGATAACATATTCTTCCCACTACTTTCTCTGAAATTAAAGCAGGATGCCTCCATTACAGCATGTCACTCAATAGAATGTCCCTACAAATTGCACATGTTTTGCCCTAATCAATACATGCAAATAGGTACTCAGTTTGCTGAGCTGCTCTGCATTCTTAACATGGCACACTTTGCCTCACTCTTTTGCGGCCATTGGCTCCCATCTTGCATGAGTTTTCAGTGTTGCAAGGGCAGCCTTAGGATTAGGCTAAATAGAAGGTTGCAATCAGGGATACCACTGGGACCATCATGAGCATTTATCAACACCCCAGTCAGACCTGAACTGCACTTCTCTCACTGGAGTGTTTCTGCCCACTGGATCATAGGCTTCTCAACAGGGAAGGCCTTGCTTCTGTTCTTCATGAGTAGGGCTCATATTCTGGGGTATCAGATGGCACCCCAAATCCATTTTACCAGTATCCCCTTTGAAGCATTTCTGCAGCCACTGAAAATGATTGGGCACCTGGAGATAAGAAGAACATACATTGTGGGAAAGGCGGGGTAATGACACATACACAGGATCAGATGGGTTCTTGAACTGAGTGGGCTGGTAGGAGAAATTGATATGGAGTGATGATTGGGGATACAAAATATGGTCTTTGCCATGGGCCTCATTGGACATAAGCCAGCTCTGAACAGTGCCTCCTGGCTTCACAGCATACTTTCCCCTTTCCATAGACCCCAGAAAATTCTTCATGTGAACTCCATAGACTGGTAGAGGGTGAAGGTTGGGCTGGGAACCAGCCATTCACCGAGGTATGTTCCTTTCTCAATCCCTGGGGCAAAATAAAGCAAGTTACTGCACTCCTGTTCTATACAATGGCAGAGGAAACTTGTCCACCCTTCCCGCACCCAGTGGAAGCATGTAAATGAACTTCAATGCTAGAATACCCAGGAGATCCTTTTGGAGGATTTCTTCATGCTTAGAAAGGAAATACAGAATCTCTGAAAACATATGATGGTGGCTCTCAGCCAGCCACAATCGAAGTGTGTGTCATTAATGTGTGTGACACTACAGTCTTTCAAAGCCACACAAAACACATCAGAGCAAGGCCCTGGAGATGATGCAAGAGTCCTTTGTTTAGTCCACAACCGTTTACATTTCACATAGGCTGCCTTAGACTGTAATTTCAGTATTTCTTGAGTGAATAACACACAGCACCTAGCAGAACAATGGAGGTAAGAGCAGGTTGATGGACTGAGATCAGGTCTAGCATGACTAAGCGAGTTGATGCACAGGTGAAAGGCAGGCCTATGCAATACCAATGCCCCTTGGATTAAATGTGGCATGAGGCTTCGTTATGGTGCAAGTATAATAGTCTAGCCTTTTAGTGTAAAGCAGGGGGGAAAAAACAACCCTAAATTGAAACCCAAAATCTGTTCAGTTTAAATAACATTTTTAGGTTTCCAAAAACCACAAATAAATACATACATAAATATATTGTTTTTCAGATTTTCATTGAAAAACTGGAATATTTTGTGTGCAAAATTTTGGAAGAGTTTTTTTTTTATTCCTTTCAACATTTATCACTGGACATACTTCCTGCTATTCGTAACCATCCATAATGCCCTGGACAAGCAGCATGGTCCAATGGCTATGGCAGGAAGTCAGCATGGTCCAATAGCTATGGCAGGAAGTCAGGGTCTATTCCTAGCTCTGCCACTGACCTGCTCTGTGGCATTGGATAAATCACTTCTCTATATCTCTGTTTCTTCTGCCAGCCTTTGTCTTATTTTTTTTTAAGATTGTAGAGTCCACAGGACTGGGACTTCTGTGCAGTGCCTAGCAGAGTGGGGTCCCTGATCTCTTGACCCTAATACAAATAATAACAGCCATATCTTGTAAATAAAACATAATTGATTGGTAGGTTGTATTCTAGTGTTTGACATGTAACTGATAACATATATAATTGTGTGCATACATGCGTATTGTTTCAGCTTTTAAACTGCTGCTGCTAAAGTACAGCAATGCTGACAGCTACATTGTATATTTGTTAAAGGCTAACAGATAAGATCCAAGTGGAAAGTCAACTTTGCATAAAACACAAAACGTCCATTGTGTTAACTTAACTTGTTTTAACTTGCAGGCTGCACATTGACAAGATACTAGTTGTTTTTTCCTAATTAGAAAGTGTCTTATGTAGTACAATCCTACCAATCAGGAAGCCAGGTGAAATATCCTGGGATTTGTCATTGACAGTTAAGGTTGCAAACTATCTTCATTAGCATGCAGTTGAGTAAAGGCCATGTAAGGAAGGCTATGCATTAAGAAATGAAAGTAACGGCACTTTGGAATACAGATTGCAGTTGGCAAGACAATTAAAATGGAAGGCATTTGGTGGGGGAATGCTTCTGGGATCAGAATGAGAAGGAGTGTAGCTGACCTCAGTCAAATCCTTAGTTTTACGGGACTCCAAATCAATTTGTAGTTATTACTTGGACCTTTCTTGATATCACCAGTAAATAGCATGGGCACATTTTCTGTTCGGGATTCAGTGGAACAGTTTTAAAAAGCAGAGATGATCCTAAGCTACAAAACTCAGATCCAGATCTGAGCTTTTCCAAAGTTCAGGGCTGTTTGGATTCAGGTGTTGTATCTGGCCTCTTTTAAAGCTCGGACACAGAGATAGCCACAAAGAAGGGAAATCCTGATCCAGATCTAACCTCCAGAAATCGTGATGTGTTTGGATATGAGCTTTTGGTTTGGCTCCATCTCCATTTCAAAGGGAGTGGACCTGGATCAAGAAGAGAGAATGGAAGCAGATTTAAATCAGAGTCACTCTCAGCTGCTCCACAGTTTTTATATAGAGAAAGATAGAAATAAAAAATAATCATTACATCAAAACCAACTTCTGTAATAAATAAGTCTTCTTGTGTTCTTCCAACACAATAATAGGTTTTTCCAGTGTTGGGCATATCATGTGGCCCAATCTGTAGCCGTGGCAAGATCTTCCAGGATGCATGGCTCTTCCAGGAGCTGGCAGACCAACAGATGTTCCATGGTTTGAGTTTCACCACAGTCCCATGTGTCTGGATCATTGGAATAGTCCCACTTCTGCATATTGACTTTTGACCTGCCAACTCTTGTTCAGAGGTTATTTAAACATGTCCAGGTTGACCAATCCTTCTCCAATCCTTTTCTCAAAATAAATATGCATAAAAACATCAGAATAGATTTCCTCTGATCAGGTAACTCATTAGGTCATTGGCGCAAACAGCTCCAATGGAAATAAAAAACGAGCTGGGCGGTTGTGAAGGTGAGCACATTCTGCGCCCCTTTCCAAGGTGACAGAGCTCCCAGGTCTGTGCTCCCATGTGCACTCTGACTTTAAGTCATGACATAGCCCATCATGTAATTCAATGCCCGTGAGACTGCTCAGGTAGCCAGATCAAAATAGAAACAGGATTTTTAAAAGTATTGGGATTTTCAATGTTAATTAATTAACTTTCTACATAATGTTCAAATGGGAAACGGTCATGTAAAGGTAACTATGGCAACTTAGATCTAAATGTGAATATAACCACATAGCTACTGCATCAATTAGAGTTTTCTACAAATAAGCTGCATTTAGACCCTTGCTCTAAATGTGGCCTGTTCGATGTTATTTTCAAGAATCAACATTTCCCTCGCATATATAATTATGCTAATAGGAATAACATTCCTCTAATTGAGTACTTGTGGCACCTTATTTATCTGATGAAGGGAGCTGTAGCTCACGAAAGCTTATGCTCAAATAAATTTGTTAGTCTCTAAGGTGCCACAAGTACTCTTTTTCTTTTTGCGAATACAGACTAACATGGCTGCTACTCTGATTCCTCTAATTATTGCCCATAAGCTTGGGTATTTCAACTGCTCTTCCACTGGCATCAATTCCTTTTTCCAGCGGATTTTCTACACTAGATGTTTTAACCAACAAGTCTTGTGCCTACCCAGCAGATCAAGCTTTACAGTACTGTCATGTGTACGTGCTGCGCAGAGGAGGCTGGAGGTAGATGTGACAGACAAATATAATGAAATGGCAAATATCTGTCACTGGACCCAAGTCAGAGATGAGTGTGAGGGAGTGTAAAATGATGGAACTCAGGCCTTCTTCCAGCCCCTACAACATATAAGGTGAGGACTTCCTGTAGATTTCCTTTGATGCCTTCAGATTCACTTCATGTCACATCCACATTGACAGTGCCTTTGCCTCTAGTCCACTATGTCTAAGGGAATCTAAATTAGCATAACAACCAAGAGGTTGGATGAGCAGAGTGTGGCAAAAAACCCAACACTACGTTTCTGGCTCTTGGCCCTTACTTAATTCAGGTGGGTATGAGTAATAACATTATTGGGAGTAATTTATTGCTATTATTATTTATCAAATATATGCTCTTTATTACTCTTTCCACTCATTCGTTGCTACAATATCCACTTCTGAAGTAAATCAAGGGTTCAAAGATGTGAAAGGACAGATGATACTCTGTTCCAGGAGATATCAGAGCAGGGAAAGAGGAATGTCCTGAGCATTATTTTTATTCATACTTTGCATTAGAAGCATGTGACTAAGCACTGTAAAAATGTAAGCTTGAATGTTCATGGGAGTGAGTGAAAATTTTGTGAAATCTGGAAGGGTACTTTCTAGTTTAGTGAATATTAGAACTGTCTTACATACGTGATTATCATGTTCCTTAATTGCTGCCCGAGGACAAGCGTATATTATTTTCCTCTCCATGTTGTTCCATGAACAAAAGTACAACTATACATCTTCTTCCTGAGTGACATTTGTTTGCTATTAAGAGGACCACAAAGCAAGAAAGAACAAAAGTCAGGTCTCCGAGAGAGGGTATAGTATGTATGTATCTCAGTGTGGCTGGCTGCATATGAACACAAAATAGCAGCAGGGATTTCTACTATTTAAAGATGCTGTACACATAAAATGAGTCAGAACTTAAACAAGCCAGACCCCAGTCCAATGTTTTATGATCTTGGAATGCGTATTGCCCTCCACTCCCCAATCCTTCCAGTGTAATTATCAAACATCTCACAGATTTGGAAAGAGAAGAATCCTCTTTTCATATAACTTACTTGACAACAACAAAACTCACTTCTGTTGCCTGAAGAACAGGAAAATCCAGGTTACATGCTGAGCAAGTGACAGGAGAACAGGGCCTTAAGTGTATTCCATATTTGCTAGATGAATCTTAATTAAAGCTAAATTAACGTCAGCAATACTCACTTCAAACAATCCAAAACTGTCTTTTATGGTGCAACTTAAAATATTTATCTGAAACACTTGATGTGAAGCTTGCCAGTAAAAATATAGGTATGTACAAATTTCCCTTTAAAAATAAATAGCAGTTTCAGAACAGGGGAAATGGGTCTAATAATATAGATGTTGATAAAAGAAGGTATCCTTATTCAGGCAGGACACTTATACATGCATCTAAATTATATGTGTGCCTATCCCTAAGCAATGGCTTGAAGCCCTTTGAAATCAGTGGACACCTTTGAAACAATGAAGTCACTCCATTTTGAACACTGATGCAATGGAAAGGCTTTTACAATGTTCACCTTTAGAAAAAATTCCAACTGCTCTGCTATTGTAAAATATTGACTTTAAAAAAAAAAGAATTGGTTGAAAACAGGTCAAAATTTTCATGAACATTTTGGGAAAATGTCAGCCTGTTGTTTTTTTTTTCATTAACTTTGAATTATCTTTTAACCAGCTCCATTTATTAATGTTAGCTACCATACTAGACAAAAAAGACTCGTTTGGTCTTCTGGCCTGCCCTAAAGCAGGGAATACTAGAAATCCCTTCAGAAAATCTGTTCTCATAAGTGTGGCTCAGTTTTGTTGACCCAAGGGGTATGCAGATTCCAGGCAAGATTTGGATAAACAGTCTCATTTTGGTTGCTTATCTGAATCAAACCAATGCTCTGAACATTTTGAGGTTCACTCTTCACTTTAGCGTAACAGTGATTCATATTATTCTGTTTTCATGTGCATGCCATTTGATCACAGTACTTTCTAGCTGCAGTATCGCAAACCTCACTTTTGAACCAAGACATTGTGAGTACTCAATTGGTATTCACTTAACTTCTTGGAAACAGATAAAAAGCTCCTAGAGTAAAAGCAAATGAAAAATGCAATAGCAGAGGTAATGTTAGGAAACCCTATAATATCTCCTGCTGTAACCAAAGAGACACACTGTGTTTTATCCAGTTTTGTAAAAAATTACACAAAGAAAAAAGTTTTTTGATGTTGTAACAATTAATGGCTGAGTATACACAGTAGAAGCACCACAGTTATCCACTCACTGCGCCAAGGACAAACTCAGTACACAAAGGGTGAAAACTTTTCACTAAAATGTCACACAGATATTTAAAATGGTTCCTTTCAGATAGTTCTATGCTGCTTAAATTGAGCTTATCCACAAAACTTGATGAGTAAGGGCCAGATTCTCAAAGTTATTTAGGTACCTACTTCACATTTAAATCAATGGGAGGTAGGTGCCTAAATACATGGCCTTAGATGCCTATAAATGCAGTTAGGCACCTAACTGCTTAGGCATTTGCTAAATCCCATCTGGTGCCTATCTGTTATCTTCAGGCACCTAAATACCATGATAAATCTGATCCCAACGACCCAAACCTGAAAATACTTATGCATAATAACTGGCAAGGTGACAGTACTGCTGAAAATGATCTGGGCGTTAAAATGGATCACAAATTGAATATGAGTCAACAATGCGATGCAGTTGTGGAAAAAGGCTAATATCATTCTGGGGTGAATTAACAGAAGTGTTGTATGTAAGACATGGAAGGTAATTGTCCTGCTCTGCTCAGCACTGGTGAGGCCTCAGCTGGAGTATGGTGTCCAATTCTGGGTGCCAAACTTTAGGAAAGACATGGACAAATTGGAGGCAGTACAGAGGGGAGCAACAAGAATGATAAAAGGTTTAGAAAACCTGACCTCTGAGGAAAGGTTAAAAAAACTGGGCATATTCGGTCTTGATAGAAGACTTGAGAGGGGGACGGGGACAGACCTGATAACAGTCTTCAAACATGTTAAGGGCTGTTATCAAGAGGATGGTGATCAATAGTTCTCCATGTCCACTGATGGTAGGATATGACGTAATGGGCATAATCTGCAGCAAGGAAGATTTAGGTTTGATAGTAGGAAAAACTTTCTACTATAAGGGTACCTAAGCTCTGGAATAGGCTTCCAAGGGAGGTTGTGGAAACCCCACCATTGGATGTTTTTTAAAAGAGGTTGGACAAACACCTGTTAGGGCTAGAATAAGTTTATTGAGTCCTTTCTCAGTGCATGGGGGATGGACTGGATTACTTCTAAAGGTCCTTTCCAGCCCTCCATGTCTGTGATGCTATGTTTAACTTTATGCACATGAGCAGTCCCACTGTCTGTGAATCTTAAGCACATGAGACCCAAAAGCTTGTGAAATTTTGAAATACTAATTTTAACCTACTTTCTATCACACATGGCCCATTTACTTTCAAAAATAAACTCATTTCCTCTGGCAGACCAGCACAATTTTTTAGAGAGGCTTAATGGCTTTTCCAAGGTACTCGACTGGGTCAAATGCAGATGGAGGAGCAGAACCCAGAAGTTTTCAACTCATTGAAGTAAAACTTAGATATGCACTCTGTTCTTTTAATAAAGCTAGTCATGTTTCTGCCTTCTTGTATGCTTTCCAAGTACTTAAAAGTTATTTTCTTTGTTTAGGCTTTGCTTCTAATGAGCAGATCACGAAGGCAGTATGTAGGCCAAACTTTTCAAAAGTTACTGCTAATATTGACTGCCTCCATTGTTGTCTAAATAGCAACACCTGAAAGTGGACTGATTTTCAGAGGGCATGTTGGTGTGCTTAGCACTTTGCATAAATCAGAACTCATTTCAGATATTTCTAGCTGGACACCCAAAATCACCCATTCCGCTTGGTCTGGATGGTAAGTAGAAGTGGATGGCAGAAGATAAGAGTGAAATTCCAGGACAAAGTGTTTCTCCAGAATCATGAACTGAATGATAGTTCCTAGATATTTGTCTTCCCTGATTTATTCTGATAGTGGGCATTTCATTTGAACTGTCCATTCCCTTTGACCTATCTCAGGCCTCTGAATAGAAGAGTCAGTGAGCAGCTACAGCTGCACATTAGGAACACAGGGGGTAAGATGGAAAGAATCTCATTGTTTTAACCCCATTATGCCATTCAAAATCTTCCTTCTGACCTCACACTAAGAATGAGGGCTTCAGTTTTTGGACACAACTATTGACTCTACTGACAATGAGGGAGGGAATAAGAGATGGTGGGTGAGTAAACATTGCTGTGGAAATGATATTGGTGATCTGGTAGTATATGGAGATCATCTTGTTTTAGTAGCAGAGGAACAGTAATAGGACCATTCAGCACATGACCTAACTGTATACATTTGCTTTGCTGTAAAGAGAACATGAAGACAAGCCTTTAAAGGTTCTGTTTTATCTTTGAAGACTTATACTTTAATATTTCGCCCTTTGTGTCTATACTAGGTGTCACATCAATGCATATCTGCGTGCAGTAGAACCTCAGAGTTGTGAACTGACCAGTCAACCACACACCTCATCTGGAACCAGAAGTACACAATCAGGCAGCAGCAGAGACCCCCCCCACCCCCCCCAAAAGCAAATACAGAGCAGTTCTGTGTTAAACATAAACTAGTAAAAAAATAAGGGAGAGTTTAAAAATAAAGATTTGACAAGGTAAGGAAACTGTTTCTGTGCTTGTTTCATTTAAATTAAGATGGTTAAAAGCAGCATTTTTCTTCTGCATAATAAAGTTTCAAAGCTGTATTAAGTCACTGTTCCGTTGTAAATTGTTGAAAGAACCACCATAATCTTTTGTTCAGAGTTACAAGCATTTCAGCGTTATGAACAACCTCCATTCCCGAGCTGTTCGTAACTCTGAGGTTCTATTGTATATATAAATAATTAATAGATAAGATGCCAGTAGATGGTGCTCACAAATACATAGCATGTCTAAGTATAACAGAATCAATAAATCATGTAATGGAGCACTGAGAATGGATTTCTCTGTGCAGCTCTTTACATGGACTTCTTGACTTTAGAAACATAAGAATCAAACCAAAAGAAGAGGCAAATAATAATGTACTTCTGGTCTAAATAAATTAGCTATTGTCTAAATACTCATTTGTGATGCTGTATGATTGAGATATGACCATGTACAGCATTAACATTGCTGCTGCTAGACAATTGCAACAAATCTTGTACAAAGTGTGTCATGTAAGGTATCTATAGAAGAGTTATGATTTGCTGAATAAGATTATCCTGTTTAAATCCATGTATCATCACTGTAGCTGAAGTTATGAATATTGATTATATCCTTGTATTTCAAATGTGTTTGCTCCTGGGCTAACACCCACAAGGTCGTTTACATCCAGTCTAGCCAACCATTGTGAATGGACTATTCAAGCTTGATGGCCCATTAAAGACACAACTTAAAGACATAATGGGCCAGAGAAGAAACTCATTCCCCTCAGCAAGTCTTCCTGAGGATGCCCCAGCCAGATTAAGGGTAATGGCTGCCCCTGTGAGTCAGCAAGCCACGTAAGGTCATGTGGCCCTGTACTCCGTTTTGTGCCAGTAATTTTCCACAAACTGTGTTGTGAGCTTTGTTTCGGGACAGTAAAATTCCAGTAAAATAAAAGACCCTTCAAGCATCTCCATGTTGCCTCTTTCCTGCTCTGGTTCTCTGAACTATGGACTTACAACTAAAAGGAGCAGTCTAAACTATGGACTGGGGACCTTCCAATCTTTTGAAAGTTACCAGAGACTCCACAAGCCAGCAGTCTATTCCATCACTGCTTCAAACCTGATATAAGAACTTGCAATTATGGTATGTATTTGATCTATTAACCATTTTATCTCTCTTCTTCTTTTCCTTATGAATAAACCTGTAGCTATTAGATATAAAGGATCGGCAGTAGCATGATTATTGGGTAAGATCTGAGTTATACGTTGACTGGATATGTGGCTGAACTCTTGGGCTCAGAAGAACCCTTTGTTTGATGAAATTGGTTTTCAGTAACTACTCATCATAAACTCTAGTGTCTGGGGGGTGAATTAAATGCTGGGATGTCTAAGCAGACTGCATTTCTGACTTCTTGTTAATCAGTGTGGTGAGACTGATGTTTTACTTTTATTACTGGCTTGGTATAGCTAATGATAGAAAAACCATCAGTTCCCGGTGGGTCTGCCCTATTTCTCAGCAGTTTGTCCTGAATCTGGTATTCTCAACTGTGACCCACTGAGGCCGGTGACATCATGAATGTTAGGGATCCACAAATAACCCCACATTTGTTTACAAACATTCACAAATCCCTGTGTGTGCACTCTTATTTCTAAATTTTATCAGAGGTTGGGTGGAAATTTGACCTGTAAACCCACCACAAGCTCTGAAACAGAATGTGCTCCAAAAGATCCTGACTGCCTTCTCCTAATTACATTTTACCTTTTGTGCCCATAAACATAATATTCTCCCAAGTGAAACAGTCTGCAATTTGCAAAAGGCGCTATTTTTCTTGAGATAAGGCTAGTGGGTATTTTTCTTTTCTTATTTACAAAGTAAAATTTAAGAGACTTTCCACAATCTGGATTCTTTCTCACAATCACACAGAGTATCCTGTTTACCTCTTTGGAGTTTCTTTTTTTTTTTTCTCTTTCTTTCTATTATAATTCAAGCCTCATCTGCCAATATTGCAAGAGAATCCGAGGAGGAGAGTGCTATGCCTTAAAGAATTTGCTTTGTTTCTGAATATCCCATACTTCATCAGAACTTTTTTTAAATGCACTTGAGTCATATTAATAGGTTCTTAGGTGTGAGCTTCAGTGAGTTCTTAAAGGGTCTGACTATGACCCATTGTCCTAGCACCTCCATTATTTCAGAATCATTTTGTTTAAATGGAAAAGAGCATGTTTAACTTTGTAATACAAAACATAGATGAATCATTGACAGTTCAGTCGGGTTTTATGATGCTGAAATCACAGTGGGCTATCCCTTTCCCAGACTGTACTGATACTAAACCAGAACTGATTTCTATCTAAGGAGGAATGGCAAAGTACACACAAATACATAAATCTCAGTGCAAACAATGGGAAATTTACAAACAAACCTGGTGTCAGCAGAACCAATTTTAATTTTTAAATTCAGTAAAACACAGGAGGGGGAAGAAAACAAAGAAAGAAACTAGATTAATTAATCTAGTCACCTGCTGCCGGGCGTCTTCAATGCCCTGCTGTTTGGAGACAGCAAATGTTAAGATCAGAGCTACCTGAAAAGTATGATTGCCGCACTTCAGCTTCCTATGTGAAAAGCTTTCTCATAGCATTTAGAAACATATTTAATCCTAAGTGTTACTGATCCAAATGTTGCACAATTGAGTGCAGATCTATGGTTTGAAAAGAATGTGTTGGCTTCCATCCACTAACGAACTTAATGTTCAAACAAATCACAATGTTGTCTAAAACACATGTCACAAAAGTAAGTACCAGAGGAAGTTAAGGCACTCCACATAATGTATATGGTCAATTAATTTCAGAGGAAACCAAAAAGAATGTGTAGCTCAAACATTGCTAAATTAGCAGCAAGGTACAATGGTGATCAATCAAAGTAGCAGGGAAAATGAGAGTGTATTCACAGCCCCAAAAATATACATGTGTAAGGGAATTCAAATTCCAGAAGCAGGTGGGGATGATTTCACAAAGAGCTTAATGGATTACTTAAGGTGTACTTTTAAATCTGTTGTTTAAATCCTTCTTCTGACCTTATTGAAGTAAGCCCAATGAGCTGCAATTGTCTGTAGTGGAAATTAATCCACATGCGGAAGACATTGTGGGTCAAATCTTGCTCACTCCACTCACATGTGAGTACACAGAGCTGGCTTTGGCTCCATAGATAGATAAGGGTAGATCCTTATAGGTCTCAAAAATACACACACAACGCCGAGCAGTTAATTTAGATTTACAGAGTATGTGTGTGTGTAAGCAATCCAGCGCTGTGTCCGCAAATCCACTGGGAAAGCATACTTGCATGGCCAGTAGCACAGGATCTGTAGTACCTAGTGGAGACAAAGGAGTTCAGCTTTCAAAGTTGTTGCCAGGGGATACCAGGTCGAACATTTATATATGATTCACTACGCAGAAGAGGCTGCTGAGTCAGCAGAGCACTGAGCAGGTGGTCAGCTGCTCACTACATGTGTCATCTTACCTTCTTCATCACTGCAGGCAAAGGAAGATGATGACAATGTGCTGTGCTGCATGGAGAGGCACAAGGACAGGATCAATGAATTCCAGGGACAGAGGCCAGTTTTCTGTAGGCCGTTAATGCACAGAATTAGATGAAACACAAATGTGCACCCATTCTGGTCTTTATGCAAGTGGATTTCAGGTTTTTAGTGCAGGGTTGTTACTGAACTATAACTGGAGTAAAAGTCATATACTTATGTTTTGCCCCATCCACAGGCACAAATCAACTAACAATGGGAAGATATTTTCCCCATAGACTTTAAGGCCATTGGTCTGACCTCCTGCACATTGCAGGCCACAGCACCTCGCCCACCCACTCCTGCAATAGGCTCATAACTTCTGGCCAAATTACTGAAGTTCTTAAATCATGATTTAAAGACTTCAAGTTACAGAGAATCCACCATTTACACTAGTTCAAACCTGCAAGTTGACCTGTGTCCCATGCTGCAGAGGAAGGCAAAAATCCCCAGATCTGCCAATCTGACCTGAGGGAAAATTCCTTGCCGACCCCAAATATGGTGATCAGTAAGACCCACCAGCCAGACATCTGGGAAAGAATTTTCTGTAGTAACTTAGAGCCCTCCCAATCTAGTGTCCCATCACCGGCCATTGGAAATATTCACTAATAACAGACACGAATGGGCCATATGCCACTGTGGGCAGTCCCATCACACCATCCCCTCCATAAACTTATCAAGCTCAATTTTGAAATCAGTTAGGTTTTTTGCCTCCACTCCTCCCCTTGGAAGGCTGTTTCAGAACTTCACGCCTCTATTGGTTAGAAATCTTCAATTAATTTCAAATCTAAACTTGTTGATTGCCAGTTTATAGCCATTTGTTCTTGTGCCAACATTGGCTCTTACCTTAAATAACTCCTCTCCCTCCTTGGTATTTATCCCTCTGATGTATTTATAGAGCACAATCATATTTCCTCTCAGCCTTCATTTTAGGGTAAAGAAGCCAAGCTCCTTAAGTCTTCTCTTGTAATGCAGATTCTCCATTCTTCTGATCATCATAGTAGCCCTTCTTGGTACCTGTTATGGTTTGAATTTCATCTTTAACCATTGGAGACCAGAAATTCACACAGTATTCCAGAGGACGTCTCATCAGTACTTTGTACAGTGGTGATAACACTTCCCTATTTCATTCTGGATATACCTTGCCTAATGCATCCTAGGATTGAATTAGCCTTTTTTTCAAATCCCCATCATATTAGTGGCTCATAGTCATGCTGTGAGAGACTAATATACCTCGGTCTTTCTCCTCCTCTGTCATTTTCAATTGGTAAGTCCCCAGCTTATAGCAAAAACTCTTGTTAGTCCATAAGTGCACTTTGCACTATTGAATTTCCTCCCATTTCTATTACTTCAGTTTTCAATCTTGTCCAAATCTTCTTGTATGATATTCCAGTCTTCCCCTGTAATGGCAATACCTCCAAACTTTGTGTCAGCTGCAACTGTTATTAGCACACTCCCACTTTTTGTGCCAAGGTCATTAATGAAAATGTTAAATAAGTTTGTTCCAAAGACCCATCCTTGATAAACTTCACTAGTAACTTCCCTCCAGCTTGACAGTTACCTTTCAGTATGATCCCTTGTAGTCTCCCCTTTAACCAGCTCCTTACCCATCTCTCAATTCTTGTATTAATGTCCATCTTCTCCAATTTAATTAATAATTTTCCATGACAAACTATCAAATACTTTACTGAAAATCAGGTAGATTAGATCTACTGCAATTCCTTTGTCTCTAAATTGGTTACATTCTCAAAAAAAGAGATGACCTTGGTCTACATTTTGTAAAGCCACGTTATATTTTATCCCAGTTACCATTTACCTCTATGTCTTTAACTACTGGTACTTTCTTTTTCAAGATTGACCTCGTGCAATTGAGGTCAAACTAACAGGTCTGTAGTTCCCCGAATCACTTTTTTTCCTTTCTTAAATATGGGTAATATATTTGCAATTCTCCAGTCATAGGGTATGACCCCCAAGTTTATGGATTCATTAAAAATCCTTGCTATTGGTCTTGCAACTTCATGTGCCAGTTTCTTTAATATTCTTGGATGGAGATAATCTGGGTGTACCAATTTGGTCCCATTAAGTTGTTTGTTTGGTTTGCACCTCAAATGTACTTCCAGATCCTTATTCCCATTAGCCACCCTGCCACTGCCCCATAACTCCACATTACCCTTATTAAAAACTCATGCAAAGCATTTGTTTATCTTTCATCTCCACCCTGTCCTCCATGCTTAGGGGTCCCACTTCTTTCTTTGTTTTCTTTTTATCTATATGGCTAAAAAACTTTTGCTATTGGTTTTAATTTCCTTTGCAAGGTCCTGACCTGCTTGGCTTTTGGCAGCTCTCACTTAATCCCTACACTTCCTGACCTCCAGGAAGCAGCTGTCATTGCTGATTGTTCCTGTCTTCAGTTCCTTTATAGGCTTTCTGCTTTCTCTTAATAACCCATTTGAGATACTTGTCCCTCCAGCTGGGTTTTCAGCCCTTCCTTATGAGTTTTTCCCCCTTGCTTGGGAAGCAAGCTTCAGATAGTTGCTGCAATGTTCATTTAAAGTAATCCCAAGCCTCCTCCACATTGAGTTCTTCAGTACAGTCCACTTTCCTAACTAATTCCCTTAATTTTGTAAGGTTTGTCCTTTTGAAATCAAGGACCTTTTTGGCAGACCTATTTTCATTTACCCATTTAGTTTAAACTGAATTGACTCGTAATCACTCGAACGAAGGTTAACCTCTACCAAGGCACATAGCTATATACCACCACAACAGTTCTTTACCTACTGAGTATGTACTTCCTTGTAATTTATGGTCAGCGGTGTTTTGCATGCTTATGTGAGTTATCCCAGGTTTTAAAGTTCCTTATCTCTTCCAAGTACAGGTACTGTGGTGTCCTCCAGGTCCATTTCATCAGGTTGAGCCTCAAGTTCCTCCAAGGAGGTGTTCCTCTGCACAACCATGGCATTGCTACACACCTCACTGCAGAGAGTCATTGCACTGTGGAACACCAGTTTTCCTAGATGCCTGATAATATGCTGGGTGTACTCCACACTCACAGGCAAGCGCTGTAAGCAATCCAGGCACTAGGTCCTTTGAGGCTCAGGAATGTGTACACTGCATACACAGGCAGGCAGAGCTCAGATCCAGCAGAAGAAATGCTGACATCTATGCCAAGATAGAGTGGGGCATGGGGGAGAAGGGCTACACCAGGGACACACAGCACTGCTGCAAGAAAATAAAGGAGCTTCGGCACGCGTACCACAAGACAAGGGAGGCGAACAGTCATTCTGGTTCTGCTCCACAGACATGCTGCTTTTATGAGGAGCTTATGCAATTCTCTGCGGCGACCCCACCACTACCCCAAAACACTCCATAGATATCTCCCAGGAGCCCAACGTGGCCTCGAGCAACAACGAGGAGGACATTGCTGACAAGAAAAAGGAGGAGGAGATTGCGAGGCAGACAAGAGGAGGATCCATTCTTCCTGACAGCCAAGAACTGTTTTTAACTCTGGAGCCCATCCCTTCACAGGACCAGTTGGTGGCGGAATGTGATGCCAGGGAAGGCACCTCTGGGGAGTCCACATTTCCAATCAAACCATAGGGGTTACATGCTATTATTTTTTATGTTTAATCTGAACAAAAAAGTAGATGTTTGGGTATCGGTGGCCACTCAAGCTACGCAGAGAGTGCTCTCCAAAAAAGACTGTTTATGTGCATGGGGACGGCCCGGGAATCCTCTATGGAGATCTCTAGGAAGCTTTCATGGAGGTATTCGGTAATCCTTTGCAGAAGGTTTCTGGGAAGGGCTGCCTTATTTGGTCCACCACAGCAGGACACTTTCCCGCACCACTCCAGTATTAACTCTGCTGGCATCATTCCGGCACATCGCATTTCAGCATCAGGACCAGGTCTGTATCCAGATGCTTGCAGCATCTGCTCCTGCTCCCTTGCCGCCTCTGCTACCCTCAGGAGAGTGATATCACATTGGGTCACCTAGGGAAAATGGGGGAAGTTTTCAGTGCTAGCCCTTAGACTGCAAACATTTCAACAAGTAATCCACCCCCTGTTTGGTGAAATATGGGTCACACAACCACGCTTTCCCAAGCGTGCTATAGTTGTGGTTGGAGAGGATCACCGTGTATTGCAAGCAGCATAGAAAAAAAAAAGGGGGGTGACTTCCTGTTTGTCTCCCTTCCCCCACGCCCCCGACCCTGTGTCACTTTTGTAAAAAAACAAACTATCTGGGGGGCTTTACACGTGTGCCTGTCCTCAAGCACCATCCAGGTTGTTTGTGGAAAGGAGGCTTTTCTCAAGTTCCAACCAAGTTCACACAAGCAACAGCACAAGACTTCTCACCCATTCCTAGTGGCCTTACTCACCATGGCTGGAGCAGTAAAATTACTCTTGCAATAGTCAGCAGTTGTGATTATGTTGGGGCTTGCAGTGAAGTGTATTGCAGGGTGGTTTTTTTATTAAAAAAAAATAACCTTGCACCAGAAACAATGTATGCATTGTCAATGCTACCCTTGTGCTTTGCATTCCTTGCAGCTGAAACCTGGTCCATCAGCACATCCTCCACACTGGGACAGAGACTTTCCCAGATTAGAAGATAGACAAAGAAGACTTGGGAGGACATGTTCAATTAATTAATGCGCGCCTCCGAGAGTGACATGACAGAGCTGAGAGCATGGAGGATTGCACTGTCCGAGAACCTGGACATGGACAGGGAGGCCAGGAGAGCATGCAGGGAACAAGAGCATGCCGCGCAGGACGAGATGCTGTGGATTATGAAGGAGGTGTCTGATTGAGGTTCAAAAAAGGCAGCTGGATGCTAGAGTCCCTCTGTAGCTTATGCTGAACCTGCTGCCATCATCGCCCAGTTCTACATCCTCCTCCTCCAAATGTCCTATGAGGTGTGGGGAGGGGGGGAGGAGGGAGAGTTTGGTGTCCCTTGCTCTCAACACCAGAGGAGGATACAAGGACCAGAAGGCACACCTTTGATTGTTATTGCAGGGCATCATTCCCACACCTTTGATTGTTACTGAAGGGCATCTGAAAGAAAGCATTCCTTGTTTCTCCCCCCACAGTGTTATCAACCCTTTTGCCCCAGGTTATCTTACTTTTCTTTGCTGTCTCTGTGTGTTTGTGTGCATAATAAAACTTAATGGGTTGAGGTAAAAAGGCTCTTTATTCATTCAACACATGGTGGTTGGTGGGGGTGGAGTTTACAGGGAAGAAAATGCAATGGAGGATACAGTTTGGTAAGGAGCAACACAGATAAGTGTCACATTACTCTGGCTCATTGCTGAAAGTGGTATTCAAAGCCTCATGGAGATGCAGAGTCCCTCAATGTGCTCTTCTTATTGCCCTGATGTTTGGCTGCTCAAAATTGGCTGCCAGGCAATCTGCCTCAACCCCCCCGACCCCAGTGGAAACTTTTCTCCCACAGCAGGCAGTAATAACAATGGGGATATTGCTTTCACTGAGGTCTAATCTAGTAAGCAAACAATGCCAGCGACCTTTTAAACATCCAAAGGCACAGTCCACCACCATTCTGAACTTGCCTATGGTTAAACTGGTCCTTACTGCTGTCCAGACTGGTGGTGTACAACTTCATGAGCCATGGGAGCAAGGGGTAGGCTGGCTCTCCCAGGATCACGATTGGCATTTCAACATCACCAATGGTTATTTTGCAGGCTGTTAAGAAAGTCTCTGCTTGCAGCTTTCTGAACAGACCTGTGCTCCTAAAGATGCGTGCATCATGCACTTTTCCCGACCATCCCACGTTGAGTTGGTAAAAGTTGAGTTGGCCCCTGTGATCCACCAGCCAGACGTGAAACAGCCCTGTGATCCACCAGCACTTGGAAGACCATTGAGAAGTACCCCTTTCAGTTTATGTACTCTTTGGCAAGGTGGTCTGATGACAAGTTAGGGGTATGCATTCCATCTATTGCCCCACCATGGTTAGGGAACCCCATTGTGGAAAAAAACATCCACTATGTCCTGCATGTTGCCTAGAGTCACTACCCTTCTTAGCAGAAATCTGTTAAAGGCCCTGCAAACTTGGATCACAACAGATCCCACGGTAGATCTACCCACTCCAAATTGATGCCGCACTGACCAGTAGCAGTCTGGCATTGCAAGCGTCCACAGAGCTATTGCCACTCACTTCTCCACTGTCACAGCAGCTCTCATCTTAGCTGGGGCCAGCTTTTCACACAGTTCCATGAAAGTGGCTTAACACATTCAGAAGTTCTGCAGCCACTGCTCGTCAGCCCATAGCTGCCCAACAATGCGGTCCCACCAGTCAGTGCTTGTTTCCCAGGCCCAGAAGCGGTGCTCAGTCGTGTTAAGGTGATGCGTGACTGTCGCCAGCAACTGCAAATTGCTCCACTCTATGTCTTCCAGCAGGGCTGCTTGCATGGCATCACATTGTCCCGTGCTGTGGCTCCTGTATCAGCTGTGTAAATACTTCAGGATAAAGCATGAGGTGTTTGTAATGCTCACAACAATAGTGTGCAGCTGAGCGGGGTCCATGGTTATCATGCTATGGCGTCTGCACAGGTAACCCAGACTTAGGGGAAAAGGCGCAGAAAAGGCTTGGCTTGTTTGCCATTGATTTCAGAGAGGGAGGGAGATAAGTGCACCATGGGAGGATAATGCTATGCTCCCATAACCACCCATGCCAATGTTTTGAGTCCATTACAAGCCCAACCCAAAATTCCACTCAGCTACGTGCTCTGTGGGATAGCTACCCACAGTACAGCGCTCCATGCGTCGATGCAAGCCCTGCTAGTGAGGATGCACGCTGCCGACACAATGAGCATAGTGTGGACACACAACATCGACTTGCTTAAATCAGAGGCTCGATGTCGACTTACATAAAGTCAACTTCACTTTGTAGTGTAGACATAACCTATGTCACAGCTTCTAGTTTCTTTCTGCAGCCAGCTCCTATACAGCCTCTGGCTTCCTCCCCAGCCAGGTCCCCTTTGACCCGTGGTGGTACATCCCATTCCTGTACTGGAGGTTTCATGGAGCCCTTTTCTGGCTGGATGTTGCAATGAAGGTTAACACTGTGCCCAGTAAAGATATGGCAGCAAGCACACACTCTCTCTCTCACATACTCTCTTTTTCAGGTATTGTCAGCATGATGCCACCTGACTTATGTTGGTATTCCTTAAGTTTGGTAGAAGGGGGTAGCTGGCATCACATAACTCGGAACTTGAGGTTAAAAAGCACATGCTCTCCAATGAAAGTGGTTTGCAAAGACATAGTTCTTCCCATATATGAATCTCTTTTCCTGTTGGCCCAAAGTAGCAGGTCCATGCCAGAACTCAGGCACCCTAACACAAGTCCCCCTGGCTATGTCTCACATTCCATGTCTGTATATATTGAACAAGTTAGCACACATCACATGTAAGTTACCAAACTAACAGGTAGAAGTTCACAGAAGAGGCAATGCTGTGCTAGCACATCTGAGTCATTGACTGGGTTTTCATGACCATGTTTGAGAAACGTATTTAGTTTACTCCCTTTCATCGCCACATAGCTCATGGAACAATCTAGGCCAGTATTTGGGCAATAGGTCAGCTCTTACAGAAAAAAAAAATGTAATGTAAGACCGAGCTAGGAGATGATTCTTGCAAATCAATAATGATTACAAAATGAACTCACATTTAAGTTATCTGTGGAGGAGAAAATGGTGACTCAGCACTGACAATGTATTCAGCTTAATGAGTACAAATATTTATACCAAACAAAATTAACATATCAGAAAATGCAAGAGAGGCATATAATTAACAAAAGACAAGGGAATTGGCATAACTATGATAAATTCTTCATTAATAAAATAACTGTTTTAAAATGTTGAAATGAATATATTTTATTCATAAATTGTATAGAATTTAGTATACTAATTAAAAGACACGGGCTATTTGCAAGGCAATTAAACCCACAGTGACCTAGTCAAATTAATGTTGGCCCCAACTTAAAAGTTGTATAAATAAATAATTCACACCCTCTGAAGAGTCATTGCTTAAGCAAACAGTTTAGCCCACAAATTTGTTGTAATTGTGAATAACTTTGATGTGGATTTTTAAAAAATCCCAAACATGCAAGAGAAAATACACCCAAAATGTTTATCAGAGACTCACACTTCAAGATTAAAGTTATGTCAACAGTAATGGGTAGAACACATGCACAGCAGGTTGTAACATTCAGACTTGCTTTTAAAAGCAACTAAATCTGCCTTATAAATTCTTACTAAACAATGGGCCTGATCAAACCATTACTCACATAAGCAGTCTTTGCTAAATTGTCCCAAATCCACTGATCCCAAACTCAGTGTTTGATCGTGTTTGATCAGTGTTTGGATGGGGTTGCTTATGTGAGGGAGAGTCTCGAGGATTTGGGACCCAGATCCATGGGTGAAAGTAACTTAAAGGACTTACCCATATGCCGGAGTCCTGAGCGGGGGATGGGGAGGGGGCTCAGCCAGTGCGTGGCCTCAGACAGAAGAGGTGGGGCCTTTAAATCCCTGAGCCCTTTAAATTAAGATTTAAAGGGCCTGGGGCTCCGGCTGCGGTAGAGGCAGCTGGGAGCCCCGGGCCCTTTAAATCACCGCCGGAGCTACCAGCTGCAGAGGCGTCTGGGAGCCCCGGGGCTCGGGGGCGATTTAAAGGGCCCGGGGTTGATCGCCGCAACCACAGCGGAGCCCCGGGCCCTTTAAATCACTGATGGAGCCCTGGGGGCTCCTGGCTGCAGCCGCTACCCCAGGGCGCAGTGCTCTGGTGGAGATTTAAAGGGCCCGGGGTTTCGCTGCGGTACCTGCGGCTGGGAACCCCTGGCCCTTTAAATCACTGCCAGAGCCACACCGCTGCTATCCCAGGGCTCTGGCAGGGGGGCTTGGGTAGCGATTTAAAGGCCCGGGACTCCCCACAGCAGCCGGAAACCCGGGCCCTTTAAATGGCTATCCGAGCCCTGCTGCCAGAACCCCTGGGGTAGCGGCGGCAGCCGGGGGCTCCTGAGGTGATTTGAAGGGCCCGGGGCTGCCGGTCGCCACTACCGCAGAGGAGTCCCAGGCCCTTTAAATTGTTGCCCGAGCCCCGGGGCTCCTTGCCACCTCCACTACCCAGGGGCTCCGGCAGTGGGGCTCTGGCGTCAATTTAAAGGGGCCGGGGCTCTGGCTGCTGCCGGGAGCCCCAGGCCCTCTAAATCACTGGCCTGGGGAAGCCGGTCTGGTACAGCGGACCGGCTCTTGCCAGTCCGCCGTACCGTACCATACCAGCTTACTTTCCCCTCTGCCCAGATCTGTTACTTTTAGTTAAATGATTGCTGCAAAGGGAACAAAACTCATACACAGTTTTTCCCTCTTCTGAACTTTAGACAGCTGACCAGAATGAGGAATGTTGGATTACAATAAAACATGCAAATGCTGTCGGGGAAACATAAGATGTTAAAAATGGTCATTTGATTTTTTTTCTCTTTTCATTAAATGAGACACTCAACCTTCAGAAAAGACAAATAAACCTAATATAAGCTAAATCACTGAAGCATGGCTGCACCTCCTCACAGAGACCTTCTGCTGAACCACTACCCTAACTGGAGATAATTGGGCCAAGAATGTTCTGGATACATCCCGATACATTTCAGAAGTACATGCAAAATATGGTGCCATTTCCTTAATTAGATCTTGGAAGCTGGTAACTAAATTAGCCACCATCCTTGCATTAAACATGAATTGCAGGGTAGGGATGCTGCCTGCTGCTGCCCTGTCCTAAGAAGAACTCTCAGAGGACATAACTGCAGTGCACTTTATCTATGTCTGATTAGGAAAACCATGCAGTGCGTTCCAGTTGATTCAACAAGCAGGAGAGTGAATCCTAAGGAAGCCTGGCTGAGGAGAGCACATTAGCAGGTACCACATGCACAGTACTGTTCCATTATCTAGTTCTGGACTGTTTCACTGTTTTTGTTCTGCTCTTTAAAGACCTCAGTTGGTTGGGTCCAAGCTATGTCAAGACCCCTTCCTTCTTCCATCACCCACTCTAACAGTTCAGCTCAGCAAGTGGATGGAACCCTGGGTGAAGGCCACAGGACACAGAGTCAGAGAGGGTTCTCGGTCTATGACTGTCCTACTACCAGCTATCAGGCTGAGCTTGAGTCTTCCTGCAATCAGGTGCTTGATATAACACACACAAATTTGACACAAGCCTTCTCTCAGTAAAGTTGATCCAGAATTTACTCTCCTAGAGAAGGAAGAATAAGCACAATCCCAATTAAAAATGTGGCATGAAATGGGTATACAGTGTGGCCCACTTCATACAGAAATAACTGATTTTTTAAAATAATGAATATGGTGTGAAATTCACTATGTAACTCCTATCTAAGCCATCAAAACATGTCTCAAACTGAACTTAAGCAGCACATAGTTTCGGGGGTTTGTTTTTGGTTTTTTTTTTCAATAGATTCCAGGGCCAGAGGGGACCATTGTGATCATCTTGTCTGACTTCCTGTGTAACACAAAGGCCATAGAACATCCCCAAAATAATTCCTAGAGCAGATCTTTTAGAAAAACATCCAGTCTTGATTTATAAATTGTCATTGATGGAGAATCCACCAAGATCCTTGGTAAATTGTTTCAGTGGTTAATTACTCGTACTATTAAAAATGTACACCTTATTTCCAGTCTGAATTTTTCTAGCTTCCACTTCCAGCCATTGGATGGTGTTATACCTTTCTCTGCTAGATTGAAGAACCCATTATTAAATATTTGTTCCCTATGTAGGTACTTATAGACAGCCTATCAAGTCACCGCCCTTAATCCTCCCTTTGTTATATTAAATAGCTTGAGCTCTTTGAGTCTCTGACTATAAGGCATGTTTGCTAATCCTTAATCATTCCTAGGGCTCTTTTCTGAACCCTCTCCAACTGATCAGCATCCTTCCTGAATTGTGGACACCAGACCAGGACACTGTATTCCAGCAGTGGTCATACCAGTGGCAACTAAATAGTAAAATAACCTCTCTACTTCTTCTTGAGAGTCCCCCGTTTATGCATCCAAGATGTACTGAATCCTTTTGGCTGCAGCTTTGCACTGGGAGCTCATGTTCAGCTGATTATCCACCACGAGCCTCAAATCTTTTCCAGAATCACTGCTTCCCAGGATAGTAATCCTGCTGCCCATCTGCACACGGTGAATTTCACCCCTAATGTCTAGCTACCAAAGTGATGGGCACATTTGAGATTAGATGAACTAGACTAAATAAAACAGCCAAGAGCTGTAAAACCCAAGACTGCTGTAAAGGGCTAAGGAAATGGGTCCAGCAGACAGCCTGCTTTGGGTGAATTTTTTAGCAAAGATCCAAATTAGGCATAGAGTTTTGTTGTTTATGTCACACAGAATAGACCACCAGTATTTTTGTGGCCCAGTGTTCATGGAGTATGGCTTTTTGAAAGAATTTGCAGCATTTAACACTGTCAAATGTCAAAAAAATGTTACTCACGTGATAATGTTCTGGATTTAGAATCATGTATACAATCCTGGATCCTTCAATCCCAGAGAGAAATTGACGGATTGAAAGAAATTCAGAGAGAAGGAACAGAAATGTTTAAAGGGCTCGAGGGATTGATTTGTGAGGGGAAATTACTCGAATTAAATATGTACATTGTATTGTACCTTGACCCATCGGTGACTGAAAGGGAGGGAGATATGATAACCACATACAAGTTTTTGAACAGTACAAATACCAAATATGGAAAGGAATTTTTGAGGGTCATCTATGGGCTAGAACTATGAGTAGTGGTGTGTTAAGCAGTGGACTGAAATAATTCCAAACTGTTTGATGGTGAGAACAAATATCCCATGGGAAATGAGTGAGGCATTTTAAACAAGACTGGACAAAACATTGTAAGATACACTGTAAAGAAAAGTCCTACACAATCAGGAGGGTCAATTGATAGCTATTTCAAATCTCTAATTTCTATGACTCAGCTTGTTTGCATCAAACACTTTGCCTGTTGCAATTATCTTCTCTGCCTTGTTCTTTTGCTATTCTAGGGAACCAAAGGCTATAGAAAGTGCCTTGTTGCAACAAAGAAGTTTTTTTTTTCCTTTTGCATACTGTTTAGCTAATGGTTATTGTGCTTTTGCATACTGTTCAGCTAATAGTTTCACCGCTTCTGAAAACAGCTGTCATATCTTCGAGCTGCTTACCATTAACACCGTCCCCTAACTTTAAGGAGTTACAACAGACTCCTGGAGACAGCACTCTGAAAGCTGTGGAATTTTCCCCTCTGGAAATTTCTCTCATATAAAGTTGGCTCGTGTTTATGGCCCAATCCTATGAAGTGCTTAGCATCCTCAGTTCAGGCTCTTAGCCCAGATCTTCAAAGGTATTTTGGTGTCTAATTTCCTTTGAAATTAGTGGGAGTTAGGCACCAAAATACTGATGTGGGTCTGGGTTTCAGCATCTCCTAGGATTACCGCCTTTAGTAATAATTCAATACTGATAAAAGAAAAGGAGTAGTTGTGGCACCTTAGAGACTAACAAATTTATTTGAGCGTAAGCTTTTGTGAGCTACAGCTCACTTCATTGGATGCATTCAGTGGAAAATGAATGCCTTTGATGAAGTGAGCTGTAGCTCACAAAAGATTATGCTCAAATAAATTTGTTAGTCTCTAAGGTGCCACAAGTCCTCCTTTTCTTTTTGCAGATACAGACTAACATGGCTGCTACTCTGAAACCTGTCAATACTGATAGAAGTGTCAACAAATCTTGACATCAGGCATGACATTGACTGTATTCCATAATTAACTGCTATTGACATAGTTCTACTGATTTCTTTTCAGTCATCTTTCTGAGTTTTAAATATTTTACACATATAACTAAAACCTCTCCGTTCTTTTGGTAGAACTTCCATAACAAGAAGCTAATACTAGTTACGGCCTCTGCTGTGCTCACAATCCATTCCTGCACGGGATTATTCTTGGAACATATTTTTCTGGCAACAGATTCAGGCAAACATCAATTCAGCCAAGGTCATAACTTTGGACTCTTCAAGGTAATATAACTGTTTATGTGCAATTTCAACAAAATGTCGTACAAGGATAACAATGTTCTAGCAAACCTCTATTAACAGAGTGCAACTGAGGCCTGATCTCACAGGCCCTGGGCACCCACAAGTCTCACTGATTTTGACCTGGGTTCTCATCATGCTAGTAAACCCTTTACATCATAATGCCGATGTAAAGGGGACCTAGTGTCAAGGAGAATGAGGCCCCAGAATGGGAGTTGAGGGCAGTCAAAACCTTGAGAGTCAGGTCCTTGATAAGGAATAATAATAATACCTACCTCCTATATAGCACTCTTCATGAGCAGATATCAAAGAGCTTTACAAAAGGGGTCACAATCAATATTTGCATTTCACAGATGATGAAATGGAAACACAGATAGGTGAAGTGACTCTCCCAAGATCATCCATCATCTGGCTAGTGCCAAAGCCAGGCATAGAATTTAGGTCTCCTGAGCGCTTCTCCAGTGCTCACCCCACTAGGCCAAAATTTTTCTTCGTTTCTCTCATTTAAAGACCAGAAGCTGAACCCATATAAGGTAAAACTCCTTAAACACCAGAGCCCAATACCAGGATAATTGTTCTGTATTGTTTCCTGATCTTCCCCATTGATCACCTTTCCGCAAGCTGTTTTCTGTGCATCATTCCAAAAGACCTACAGGTTCTTTGGTTTTGTTTTGCTTGGTTTGGTTTGGTTTGATTTGTGCAGGGGGATTTCTTATGTTGTAATGTGTAGAATCTGGACTGAGAGGGCCATTATATGACTAAGGCATGTTCTTTTGCTCAATCAGAGCTTATTTTGAATATGCAAAGTGTTTACCTGATACGGTGTCACAGAGCTAATTTGCCTGGATAATTCAGACTGTGCTAACTTGGCTGAATGGTGACTGTAACTTTTAAAATAATACCATCTTAAGCCTTCTATAAACATTATTAAAAGGCACAAGCCCCAATATTTTCCCTTTGTGTACAATATTAAAATACATGTTAAGAGTATTTCAATATTTTGACAGAACTGGTGATTTTTTTGATGTATTCTACAAGACACAAATACATTTTTTGGAAAAATTAATAGCCTTCATCGAAGGAAACCTCCAGTGATTTATCGTCAAACATTTCATGAATGAACACAGTCCTCCAGGACAAAAAGAAAAAAAAATCCTTCAATAAAATGCTACCAAGAAATCCCTTCTCAATATGCCTATGGCCATGTTTTCAGTCCCTGGAGGCCCCATCTTATTATTACTTATTATTTCTATAGTGAAAAACTGTGCTTGTCACTTTATAAATATGTATGGGGATAATAAATGCCTACTCAGAAGAGTTTATAGACTGGGACCCTAATCTTGCATAATTTATGCACATAAATTTTACTGTGTGAGGCAGTAGCAAAGACAACCATGAATGTAAGTGTTTGCAGGATCAGGGCCTTAGGCCAGAAGACGCCTACAACTGAATCCATGTGGGCACAACCCTGGGGCTGTGAGGCTCTGTGGTAACGTTGACACCAGTGGGGCTCCATAAGGGGTCTGTGATATGCCCACATGGATCATGTTGTAGGACTTAGGTTGCTACAGGCAAAAATACAGAAGAAGAAGAAAGGGATATAACAGAAAGGAGGAGGAAAGGGATGCAACGCACAGCAAAGTGAGTGAGCAGATATATTTGCCAAATCTTTTATCCGGTCCCCATGTTTGTTGTTTATTGTGTCTTATGTCTTTTTGTAACTTTCAAAGTAAACTTTCCCTCTTCCAGCCTGATGAGACATTCAGCCAAGAGTAAATTCACTTTTCATTAGAATTATTGGGAGAAGTAGGGCATTTTGAAAACTAATTCAATTAGAAGCTGGCAAAAATTGGAGAGAAAAAAAAGAGGAACAAGAATTTACACACACACACACACACACAATTTATATTTTTGTTGCATTGAATTTTCAAAATTCAAAATATTGATACCAGCCCTGTAGTTGGCTGAAAAATGGGGAAATTTCATATACATTTTGTTAAAGTTTTTCTTGGTCATCCCCACACCACCACACACACACCAACACCAACACCAAATTTTGAAAGATTTCTAGCAGTGCTTGTCAACAGAGAGGTCCCTTTATTCTCCTCTACATCAGACTAGCATTTTCAGTGGAATGCAAATTGGATTTTAGCTCAAGGGGTAGAGGGAGCAATCCCTTCCTCACTGAAGTCAATGGCAAAACTACTTTTGAATTCACTGGTGCAGCATCAGGCCCGGGGGTTTACTTAGATCTTTTCATTGAGGGGGTAGGACTTGACACTCCTCACCACATGAGAGAAGCTAGACATACTGTTCCCAAGCCTCTGAATCTTGGGGGTTCTGTAGAAGTGAGGGGTATCAGCACAAAGCCAGGCATAGTATCCATGTCTCCTGAATGCTATTCAAGTGCTCACCCCACTAGGCCACACAAATTATCTTTAAATAATCTGCTAAAACTTTTTAATTGGTTTATCTCATTTAAAGACCAGAGGCTGAGCCAATATGACGTAAAACTCCTTAAACACCAGAGCCCAACACCAGGATAATTTCTCTGTATTGTTTCCTGATCTTCCCCTTTGATCACCTTTCCTGCCTCCTTATTGTTGTCTGGCAGCATTAGCCTCCATCAGTAATACCAAGGGGCCTTCCAACTGCCAGCTGCCACCAAAACCACCCTCAGGTGAGGGTTCCACACTGTGGAATGGGCTGGAAAAATAAAATCACACCAGGCACAAACCTGCATCTTTAATTGCCTAAGTACCTTTGAAAATCCAGCCCTTAGGTATTTTGAAAATATTATGCTGTATATCTTTGTCCAATATTTGAAGGACGAGCTATATTATGGGATTTTTTTCCAAATAGTAGTCTCAGAAGATGTGTAAAGTTGCCCTCAGTAACATGAGATTGAAAAATCTGACAACTGCATATTATATAACCTAATGCGGTGGTTTTCAAACTTTTTGTCTGGTGACCCAGTTGAAGAAAATTGTTGATGCCCACAACCCAACAGAGCTGGGGTTAAGGAGTTTAAGGTGTGGGAAGGGGCTCTGGGCTGGGGCAGAGGGTTAGGGTGCAGGGCTGAGGGCTGCGGGGTGGGACCAGGAATGAGGGGTTCAGGGTGTGGGAGGGGGCTCTGGGTTGGGGCAGAGGGTTGGGGTGCAGGAGGGGGTCAGGGCTCTGGGCTGGGGGTATAGGCTCTGGGGTGGGGCCAGGGATGAGGGGCTTGGGGTGCAGGAAGAGGCTCTGGGTTTGGGGGGGCTCAGGGCTGGGGCAGGGGATTGGGGCACGGGGTTGGGGTGCGGGGTTGGGGCGCAAGCTTACCTCGGGCGGCTCCCGGTCAGCGGCGCAGCAGAGGTGCTAAGGCAGGCCTCCTGGAAGTGCATCCTGAAAGCCGCTAGCAGCAGGTCTGGCTCCTAGGCGGAGGTGCACAAGTGGCTCCGTGCGGCTCTCACCCACAGGCACCGTCTCCCCGGCTCCCATTGGCCAGTTCCTAGCCAATGGTAGTGTGGAGCCGATGCTCGGGGTGGAGCCCCGTGGCCCCCCTGCCTAGAAGCTGGACCTGATGCTGGCCGCTTCCGGGGTGCAGCGCGGTGTCAGAATAGGTAGAGACTAGCCTGCCTTGGTAGGGCAGCACCGTTGATGGGACTTTTAACAGCCCGGTCGGCGGTGCCGACCAGAGCCGGCATGACCCAGTGCCTTCCATTCTGTGACCCAGTACTGGGTCATGACGTGCAGTTTGAAAACCACCAATCTAATGCCTGAATTGCATCTATTGCTTAAGGCATAGGAGGTCTATTTTCCTGGAGATCTTAGCATCTAAAGTGCCTACCAGCGGTTTTCCAGTGGATGCTTAATAGTACAATCCATTATTTTTGGAAGAATTAGCAGAATGCTCCCTGACTATCTAAGCCTGTTACCAAAATAAATCAGTAAGTATCCAGTTGTTCCTACAGATCATCAAGCACTTTATTATCAGTCAAGGCTAGCCCTGTTGAGGTTAAGTAACTGCTGCGGATGTCTTTTTAAGAGACAGTGGAGGCCTTATGCACTGTCTCCTAATAAATGTGTAGGAAGAGGTATAAGGCCATCTGTAGCAGCTCTTCCCATTACGGTGTACGGACCAGCTGGTCAGAAAACACATCTCTGTCATCTTTCCGTCAGTCATTTACTACTTCTTCCTCTCGTGAGGCTACCCCATTGGCAGGCAAACCCCTTGCACCAGCTGGAGCAGCTCAGTGATACAAATTATGAGAATTAAAAGTGGGAAGAGCAGACAGGGCTCAGGATTCTATATTTAAAAAAAAAAAAAGCCTGTACCACAGAAAAGTAGGGCCCAAATTTTCAAACTCTGGTGCCTAAAGTTAGGCAACACAATCCATGTTAGGCATCTGAATATGTGGCCTGCTTTTCAGCAGTGCTCATCACCCATTACTGGCAGATGAAGTCTATGGGATGTGCAGGTGCTTGGCACGTAGGAGAATCAGGCCGTTTATTTATGTGCCTAATATGGATTTATGTGCCTAACTCCAAAGTGAACATTTTGTCCTAATACTTCCCTGAGATGATACCTCCCTATATACCCTCTATTCTCATAAAGCTGCATTTTTCTCAAAAGAACAGATAGGATGTCTCAGGCAGTTAAAGGACTAGAAAATGTCATTTTGAGGAGCAGTTAAAACATCCTGAAGAGGGGACACATCTATCAGCTAACTGATCATATTGGATTCTTCTAATGCGGTGGAGTCCTCTATTTCAGTTCCATTGATAATATTCAGTAATCTCTCAATGAAGTGTACCATGTACAGTAATCAACGTGTGACCTTTCTTAAGAGGGAATATGAAGTCCATGAAGAGAGACTAACTGTACCAAGCAACACGCCGAGTCTTATGGCATAGCTGTCTTTTCTCTTATTTCTCAGTGTATTGCAAAGAAAAGCTCTATGTCCAGGAGGAGAGGATGCCTTCAATTAGCTACACTGAGGATAAAAACTACCCATGCCTTGTCACCACTAGGATTTAACAGTAAGATAGCTAACTCAAGTTAGCTATGTCATTGTACAAATGACCCTTTCTGGCAGCGAAGTCATGGACTGAAAAGTCCCCACCCACAGTGGTAAACTCCAGATGGGGGACTGCCCCCCATAACATTCTTTGTATTAAAGTGACATGAGCCTGTATTTAACAATTAAATTAGTCCTTTATTCAACCATTACATAACAGTGACTGGATCCTTCTGCCATTCCCCGATCTGTCCCTGCATACTTGCCTTCCAAGTCCTTACACAACAGCTGTTCCACATAGCGGCAGGAAGACTCTGATGTTTTGAGCATCTCATTTAGGGCTAAACTATACTTTTATAGCCTGCCCTGAGTAAGAGGTGGCATGTAATTGCTCCACCTCAGGAGCAGCCTGCAAGGGAATTGTGAGGCACACTTCTCCCCCTGCTCCTCCTGGTATTGAGAAGGGAATGTATCGCTTCATCCCTTTTCTTGGAGAAACTTACTGCTGCTGCACATCCCGCCAGCTACTCTGGACAATGTACGGTAGGGATGGGGGAGAGAAAGGGCAGAGCCAGGGATCCCCACCACACTACACTCCTCTCTGCCTCCGCCCTGCCCATTTACAAGTAGCTCCTGCTCGCCCCTCTCTTCAGGAGACACAATCTGAGCAAGGTAAAGGAAGTGAATGAGGAGAGGCCTTAGTCTCCTGCCTGGCTAAGTAGGTCATGTGACAATCCAGCCCTTTGTGAGGATTTCAAACATGGTCTTTGATATCTGACCAGATTTGATTAAAAGAAGTTGGATTCAGTGTACAAGAACAGGGTGGTAATTGGTGACCTGCGGTATACAGGTGGTCAGACTAGATCAATGGCTCTCAACCTTTCCAGATGACTGTACCCCTTTCAGGAGTCTGATTTGTCTTGCATACCCCCAAGTTTCACCTCACTTAAAAACTACTTGCTTACAAAATCAGACATAAAAATACAAAAGTGTCACAGCACATTATTACTGAGAAATTGCTTACGGTCTCATTTTTACCATATAATTATAAAATAAATCAACTGGAATATTAATATTGTATTTACATTTCAGTGTACAGTATATAGAGCAGTATAAACAAGTCATTGTCTGTATGAAATTTTAGTTTGTACTGACTTCGCTCGTGCTTTTTATGTAGCCTGTTGTAAAACTAGGCAAATATCTAGATGAGTTGATGAAACCCCTTGTTGACCTCTGTGTACCCCCAGGGATACACGTACCCCTGATTGAGAACGACTGGACTAGATGATCTGGTGATCCCTTCTGGGCCTAAACTCTATGACTCTAGTTCCATCTTCAGATTAAGCAGGCTATGACAAGATCACTCTTAACAAGACACCCAATTCACATATTTAAATGATACTTTCCTCACTAGAATTACTAACACCATCTTCCCTAGATAAACTGGAAAGAAATTGAACTTGCTTTTCACCAAAAAGTTTGTTTCATCCTTGCATTTCACCCATCTTGGACAATGAAACTAGATTGTTGTTTATAACTAATTTCAGTTTCTAGTCCGCAAATACTAACTAGCGCAATATTGCAGACTAATGTTTACATGTAAGAATACATTAAAATTGTACAAAATCATCATAATATTCCAATCATATTAGGGTTTGTATAACTTTTTTTATATAATCCTAAAGTTTAGGCCCAAATTAAGGGCCAATTTATTCTTACACACCTTAAGTAGCAATTTACTACTCAAGTATTGCTGTGGTTTAATCATAGAATCATAGAATATCAGTGTTGGAAGAGACCTCAGGAGGTCATCTAGTCCAACCCCCTGATCAAAGCAGGGCCAATCCCCAACTAAATCATCCCAGCCACGGCTTTGTCAAGCCTGACCTTAAAAACCTCTAAGGAAGGAGATTCCACGACCTCCCTAGGTAACCCATTCCAGTGCTGCACCACCTTCCTAGTGAAAAAGTTTTTCCTCATATCCAACCTAAACCTCCCCCACTGGAACTTGAGACCATTACTCCTTGTTCTGTCATCTGGTGCCACTGAGAACAGTCTAGATCCATCTTGTTTGGAACCCCCTTTCAGATAGTTGAAGGCAGCTATCAAATCCCCCCTCATTCTTCTCTTCTGCAGACTAAATAATCCCAGTTCCCTCAGACTCTTCTCATAAGTCATGTGTCCCAGTCCCCTAATCATTTTTGTTGCCCTCCGCTGGACGTTTTCCAATTTTTCCACATCCTTCTTGTAGCGTGGGGCCGAAAACTGGACACAGTACTCCAGATGAGGCCTCGCTAATGTCGAATAGAGGGGCACGATCCCGTCTCTTGATCTGCTGGCAATGCTCCTACTTATACATCCCAAAATGCCATTGGCCTTCTTGGCAACAACGGCACACTGTTGACTCATATCCAGCTTCTCATCCACTATAACCCCTAGGTCCTTTTCTGCAGAACTGCTGCCTAGCCACTCAGTCCCTAGTCTGTAGCACTGCATGGGATTCTTCCATCCTAAGTGCAGGACTCTGTACTTGTCCTTGTTGAACCTCATCAGATTTCTTTTGGCCCAATCCTCTAATTTGTCTAGGTCCCTCTGTATCCTATCCCTACCCTCCAGCGTATCTATCACTCCTCCCAGTTTAATGTCATCTGCAAACTTGCTGAGGGTGCAATCCACGCCATCCTCCAGATCATTAATGAAGGTATTGAACAAAACTGGCCCCAAGACTGATCCTTGAGGCACTCTGCTTGACACTGGCTGCCAACTAGACAAGGAGCCATTGATCCCTAATGTGGAGCCATTGATCACTATATCTTCATTGTATCTTTAAAGGTGTCCTGCAAAGGTAGGTTGGTTGGTTTGTTTTTAATTGAAGTTGTGCCCTTTTTAGCTTATTTATGTTAGATAAAATTGGAAAAAACTGGAACAGGTTTTTGTTCATTTCATCTCTAAATCATCTTCTTTTTTTATCTTAGTAATATTGGGAGAGTTAAATTTAGGCTTCCTTAGTTTTGCTGGAGACTACTTTAGGATCTCAATGGGAGTTTTGCCATTGACTACATTGGGGCCAGGATTTCACCTTCAGAGAATATTTTTCACCTGAACACCATAACTGAAGGGGTGGGATTGTTGAATCTTTAACATCAACATCCTTTTACCAAATGTTTATTGGGTATTGAAGTCAAAGGCAAACCCCCAATTGAAATGAATGGGTGCAGGTTTGGGACCTGTCTGTCTGACAAAGACCTCGTCTCATATTATCCCATTAAGGTTTTCTTATCTTATTAACTCTTGCATTATGCCTAATTTAGGACTTGTCTATATAAGGACACTAAGTAAAATTAATCCAAATTAACTACAGGTGCAAATTTAAAGTGGATTAGCTAAACTGCCTTAAGCCCATGTGTGGATACTCTCATTGGAATTAAAGGGGCCTTATTTTGGGTTATCTTAATTCAGAAAGTGAAAGGAACTAAATTTCCCCTTAGTTAAAGACTTATGAGATTTTAGTATTACCATGTAGGCCTGTGGATAGACCTATGCAACTGTGTGTAATTACCATGGGATGCAATGACTAAGCTAATATTGCTGGATTTACTGAATTATGGGCTATGCATTTCAGGGATTTTTTTTTTTTTTGGTATTAACCATGAAAGGCAGTAGTACCAACAAAACTTTACCATCTTTTTCTAGCAAGAAGATTATTTCTGATTCACTTGCCTTCAGCATCACAGTAAACTGAATGGTCCTTTGAAAAGTTCATGTCTGAAATTTAAGGAAGACTTAAAAGCAGGCATTCAGGAGCAATTTTATTTCTTCAAAGGCTCATTCATGTTTAATTTTAAGAGAGGTGAATTTTTTGCAGAGTTTCTGTTCACAGTCAAGGTATAAATTCTAAGGAGTACTGGAAATATTGAACTTTACATGCAGGTAGAAATTATGGGCAGATGGTCAAAATCGGAATACAAATATGAGAAACTAATAGAACAGAGCTCTGTGAATTTTAATTTTTGAGTGAATTTAGTGCTGATGAAAGATGCTGAATTTGTGGTTCTGGAGACTCAAGTCCTGTGGTTCTTTTTTCCACAGAAAGAATCACAGCATGAGCAGTGGCAACATAAACTTCCCCCAAATTTTCTGTGAGTTTGCTGTCTCCTAGCTTTAAAAGGACCACATCTAGATGTTAGAGGATAGGTCGTTCTCCACAGACCACTTGATCCTTGGTTCAGCTGCTGACATGTCGACAACGGTGCCAATTGTAAGGTTAGTTTTCAAGTACGGGAGAGAAGCTTTTGGACTTTATAGCATAGCCATACAGAATTTATCATGCTGGATCAGACCAATTGGAGCATCTACTCCAGAATCTGGGATGAAATCCTGGCCCTGTTGTAGTCAATAGGAGTTTTACCATAGACTACAATGGGGCCAGGATTCACGCCTGTTCTCCAACAAGTATCTGGTATCAGATGCCTTAATAAAAACTATAGATCTTATAATAATGGATAAACATACCCATGAGGGAAGTTTCTTCCTACCTTGAGCAAGCTGGAAGTTGCATATGGCCTGAAGCATGGAAGTTGATTCCCTTGTAACTTTGTGTCCTGTGTAAGGTGACTGTGGGCTTTGTTGTTATTCATGCAGGTTACTAATCCCTTTCTGTATCCGCTTCGCCTCAGTTTTTGCATGGAGTGTATAGAGATATTCCCTTTTACCAGTTTGACAATTGATGCCTTTTTTATTTCATTTCATTCTCCTTGTCATCGTATTATAAAAAAACATGGGCTTCTATTTGCCCCTTACCTTCTTGGAACCACGTGTTATTTTATGGACCCCTATTAAAATGGATGGAAGGTCTCAGAAGCGTTCATTGAAAATATTCGCGTTGCCTTGTTGTGAAGCCAAAACATCAATCAATCTTAATTCAAGCAATACAATGAACAATGAGCTAAATCCTGAGCTGGTGTAAACTGGAGTACGGTAGCTTTAGTGGTCTGATAGTGGCATGTGAGAATAATCCCTGCTACGAGTTTGATCATCTTCAGCTGTAATAATGCATAGCTAACCTATCCTTCATGTCCCAGTGGGAGATGGGTCGCACTTTAATTAGTTCAAGCTCCAATTATGCATTCCACACAGTGTCAAATGTTCTGGTCATACATGTAGTCTTTTCTAAAGACAGACATTCGTCTACTCCATTTGTCCAGTACTGTGAGATGTAATACACTCTAGAAACAGACAAGATTATTCCAGATAACATTCCTTGATCCCCGGCCAAGCCTCCACCAACCACACCAATAAGTAGCCGACCTGTTAAGAACACTCGACCCTAGTACAGAGTGTACCTCAAATGTAATAATTGTCATTCCAAGTCTGGGTTTTAAGTTTCCCTTGGTATCGCTGTTAGTCACTTACTCCTTTTACAAAAAAATCATCCATTAGGTGCCACTGCCTACACACACCAATGGCTTTTATAAACAGTGTTCTTGAGGGTACCTTGAAATGTTCACAAGCTATCAAACTATTTTCAAAATATAAATGTCTTGTTAGCAGAGACAGATGGGGCACAAGTCAAAATTCATGTGAATCAGTTTTTTTAAAAAAAGGTCTCTATGGACATACCACAAAGAGCTTATCTGAATGAATTACATTACAGGTTGGGGAGACATCAGTATACTGGAAGCACCTATCAAATGAAAACATTTTAAAATGAATAAAATAAACCAACTTTGTTCTAGGAAGGTGGAAGTTATATGCTTATGTACCAGCATCACTGATTTTTTGGGATTGGGTATAAAATAACAGAACAACATTTGACTTTCAAAATTTCTTAAGAACAAAATGTGACCTTCTTGGACACTTTCATTCTTTCATGGGTTTTTAAGGCCAGTAGGAACCATTACGATCAGCTAGAGTAAAATTTTCAAACGTGCCTTAGGCCCAGATCCTCAAAGGTATTTAGACACCTAACTCCCATTGAAATCAATGTGAACTAGATGCCTGAATACTTCTGAGTATCTGGGTCTAAGTAACTTAGAAGTCTCAGTTCCAAAAGTTCCAAAAGTGACCTATGGCCCAATTGTTAATAGTAATTAGGGACCTAACAATGCAGAAAGGTGCCTAGAGGGAATTTGAAGAGCAACTAGGTACCTAATTCCCAAATGCCTAGGTGCTTCTGAATATCCCACATGGCACCTATTTTCATCTTCAGGAGCCTAAGTACCTTTAATAATCTGGCCCTAAATCACTGTTGAAAATGGGACTTAGGATCCTAAGTCACCCAGGCATGTCTACACAGCAATTAAAGACCCGCAGCTGGTCCAGGTCAGCTGCAGGTCTGTAAAATTGTTGTGCAGATATTCAGGCTTGGGCTGAAGCTCTGGGACTCCGCAAGGGACAACAGTATAAAGCTGCCCTTTCCTGTGCAAAATAAGAAAACAGTTCTGCTTTTCAGCACTCTTCCATCACAATGAATGGATTTTTGTTTCAGGGAGTAGATACACATTTTCATTCCTTTACCTCAGAAATCATTTGTAGCTCGTTGAATTGATAAGCCTTATCCCACTGTTAGGCATAAATGAATAGCTAGATAACATACTGTAGCAAAACAGAAGGATCTTCGCTAGCTCTCAAAGATTTTGAACTAAAGAAAAAAATAGAATAAAAATAACCCTTCTACATTTTTCAGCGTGGTCCTTTAACCCTTACTCATGGGGCTACTGAGTAAAGAACATGTGCTCAGTGTGAGTGAAGAGCTGAGCAGAACTGAGCCCTAGATTTTCAAAGTGCATTAATTGCTGTGGCACAGACTGACCACAGCAAGTGCCTGGGCCGTAAATGATGACCTTTCCATTCATCTTACCGCTGCACCCCCAGGCCTCCGTTAGGATCAGTGCCTGCTGTGCTAAGCATTCTGAACACATACATCTGAAGACCAGGTCCCCAGGCCCCCTTTGAAAATCCCACTCATACGGCCTGATCTGAGGAGTCTTTACATTGACTTCAGATCAGGCCTGTAATAAACTTCTTAATCCCACTAAAATATCTGAAAACATGCTGAGTAAATATTTGTACACAGGAAGCTTCAGGAGCTGGTAACTCAAGAAACTGAAGCTGCTGTTTCTCTTTGGGTCAGAGGGAATGTAAGCTTCCCTATGCAGCACTGCTGATAACTTTGACTTAGCTTTTAGAGAGATCATATCCTGAATGCGTAATAAATTAGTCTGCCTCAGTTGTAACTCAGTTGGCTTCTCTCCTGTCGACTAAAAATTCCCCATGGGATTTGTTTTGTTTTCTTTTTTTAACATTTAGAGATGAGTGTTAACTAGAAACTTATCTGGGGCTGCCAAACTCATGCCCTCTTCACACATTCCTCACTCCTTTTCACTGTACAAATGGGAGACATCTTTCTCTCTTCTGTGTAGCTCTTTTCTTCTATCCTGCTAATCTCCAAAGCCTCTAAATCTAAAAGGCATCCTCATTGATTTGCCTGCAATATCAAGATACAGGAGCAGCTGGAACCTGGATAAATATAGATTAGATTGAACTACTATGTACAGGAAATGCAACTAATTCAATATTAAAACTCAAAGGGTACATCTGCACAGAAAAAAAAAAAAAAAAAAAAAGACATGCGGCAGAAAGTCTCAGAGCCGGGGTCAACTGATTCAGGCATGTGGGTCTTGGGCTGCCAGGCTAAATGTAGTGGTGTAGATGTTCAGGCTTGGGCTGGAGCCTGGGCTCTGAACCCTGTCAGATCTTGGAGTCCAGGCTTCAGCCTATGCCCAAGCATTTATAGGGCTATGTTTAGCCCCAGGGTGCGAGCCCTGTGAGCTCAAGTCAGTTGACCCCGACTCTGAGACTCCGTGATGCAGGTATTTTGTGTGTGTGTGTGTGTGTGTGCGTGCTTTGTAGACATATCCAAAGAATATATTAATGGCACAGTGTCACGGTGGTTGGTGGTACAGCAAGAAAGTGGAAATCCCAGTTAGGTATGGCACATCTCATTTCAGACTGCGGATTAGCTGTAAAAGTTGTTTTTTGCAAAGCTCAGAAAAACCTCACTCATGCTCCCAATCACTGCAAAAGTCACCTCTATTCTGTAGGCTGCAGAAGAATGTGGGTTTCCACCAAGTTGTTGTTTATTCCCACAACTAAACAGTATATACCAAACTTTTATATAAAACTCATCATAACTGATGTTTTCCCCCTGCCATTTCCGCAAATCAATGAGGTACTACTTAGAGACGGCGCCTCGACAAAAGGGAATGATAAAAGAGAATAAGAACACACTTTAATGATTCAGAACTAGCTTGCAACCAACCTCTTTGAAACTCACACCCATATGGCTCTCACTTCAAGGACTATAGCTAGCGTTGGTTCAGATCACAACAGCAACTCATAAAACAAAATGCCTGCTACACCTTCCATTCATGTTGCTAGAGAGGCAAAGGCCAGGTCAGAGGTGCTGTAAATGGAAATGATAAATAGCCTCACTAACTCTCAAAATGAGGACTATTCTGTTCCAAATTCCCCTGTCCCCAGTCTTCTCAAGCTGAAACAAGATTGTCTCTACTTGGTGGCTAAAGGGATAATCTCACCAGATTTCATCACAAGGCTTTTGTGGCTTTCATGGGAGCCCGGCAGATAAACACAGGGCTCTACCTAAACTTGTTACACACATTTGTTCCAAATGAAAATGTGAGCTGGCAGTGAGCCAGGCTTTCTCTGACCTCCGCCTTTCACTTTCTGGTACTCTCCCCCTTCTGAGATTCCAGGAATATACATGAGCCATGCTGCTTTTTTCCAAGAACTTTGATCGCTGCAGAAATTGAGCTCACATCAGAGAGAGAGCTCAGAACTTCAGCTGCTCTCTAGATTTATTATTTTTCTTCAAGGTTATCTTTTCTTTGCATATTGCATGGCCACATTGGCATGCAAGTATTTCTGGGTTGGATTATCAGAGGGAATTTGAACAGCTTCTATTTCCTGTTATTTGTTGTACCTGATAGAAGTTCTAGAGACTGCGAGGTACAAATTCCTGCCACAAAACTTCAATTTATGTGAAAGGGGACTGATGAGGAAAGAAATATAGGCCACAAATAAAAATAATAAAGATAAATTCAACAGGACTTTGAATACTCTCTGTAAATCTGTGACACTGCTTTTTGGAAGCATAATGAAAATCGTTTACTATTTACAGTTAAGCTAGAAGATAGATATAAATTGATTAGAAATGGTTGGTTGTTTTAACTATTCCTCCCCTCCCCTATCCACTAACAGCTCCACCAAGAATATTGTGACAAGCCTATCTAGTACAAGTCTGTTGAATGCTAAAGGGGATCGCTTTATGTTACAAACTTCCAGCTAAACTTAATGATCATGTCAATTCCTGACAGCCTGAAATGTAACTTGGGGGTTAGGGGGGTACTCAGGAAACCAGAACTCAGGAAAATATGTTTGAAATGCGATCATGTTACTGTTTGTTACATACTGAACCCATGTGTCATCCGCTTGGGAAATGAATAAGCTACAGATCTGGAATATCCTGTGGACCAGGAAGAAAAGCTGTAGGTGATTTTTCATAGGGCTAACCTAATAGTCCAGATAAGCATTCAGAACTCATCTACATTGCTCTTCTCATCATGTTTGTACCACCCAAGGTTTTTCTTCCTTCATGTTTGTTGTTTTGCTTAATAGGACAAAATGACCAACACATTTTTGCTTTAACACAAATTCTCTCAGGGGGCGAGGCCGGGGAAATAAAGATATGCTTTTACTTGCTGTTAACTGATTCCTCTTCAGTACAAATCCATTAAGTGTAATAAGATACCTGCTCAATGAACTTATGAATGCTACATCCCAGAAAATAAATATGCTCTTTTATATTTGCATTTGCCAGGTGGCATTAAGTTACAAGTATAGCATGTTGTAATGTAAAACCATAGGATACAGAAGAGGATCCAGATCCTCAGAGGTATCTAGGTATCTAACTCTCATAGGAATCAAAGGGAGTTAGGTGCCTAAAAACCTTTGGGATCTGGGTCTTACTTCTTTGCCCAATCACAGGCTAGATTAGATGTCCATTTCCATACTTATTGCTGCTTTTACATAGATACAGAGGACACAAGCGTGTGGCACATGGAAGTGTGAAACAGATGGGGTTGTCTCCTGTGGAAAGACTGAAAACAAGTTAGATTTCCCTGAAGAAATCCACTCTCTGCACACAGTTCTCTTGAAAAAGTCCATTTTCCGGCTGGGAGCTCATGCCAAAAAAGTCTGTTGCCAAGCGATTACATGCCTGTTTTGGCTTTAGCCAGTTGCGCTCTTTCTCATCTTCCTAAATTGCTGGAGGTGAGAGACAGAGTGCACAATCTGAGTGGAAATGGGACACAGAAGTTGGCAAAAATGCCACCATTCTAATTCCACTTTCTCTCTCTTTAGGGAAGGACACTATCTGAATTCCAAAAGAAAATTTCAGTGAGATTATACAGTACAGTGCAATATAAAATCTAGGTAGAACATTTCCTTTAAGGTGAAATTCACCCATAAGCAAAGGACCAGCACAAAGCCTGTGAATCAGTTAACTACGTAGGATTTAAATGACAAAAGCTGCAAGCTACTACACATATCTTGGGTCTCAAGGCCTGGTACAGTTAATAATAAGGCCACTTTCCTGGCACTGCTCATTTGCCTGAACTCACTGCAGTCATATACCATGAACCTCTGTTAAAATGCTTCCACAACTCCTCCACATTGCACTCAACCCTTAATTCTGCTCTTGGTTCAACCTATCTGTCTTGTCTGGCTTTTTGTTTGTTGTTCATACGTCTGGAATTGGCGTGAAAATTTTCACGGATATTCTCACATCTGTCTACTATAGGTACCATGGGTGGGTGTTCTCAGTCAAGCAAGGAGAGATTGTATTTAACATTTACATTCTTTTATTAGTAATACTTGCTTTTCATCATTATCTCTCCAAGTGATTGGCAAAGGAGGCCAGTATCGTTATCTCAGTTTTACAGATGGAGAAACCAAGGCACAGGGAAATGGAATTAATGTGTCTAAAGTCACCCAGCACACTAGTGGTAGGGCTGAGAATAAAAGCCAGGTGACTGCCCAGTGCTCTATCCACTGTGCCCAGTGCTTCTCTTAGTACATTACAGAGCGCTATCACAGAAACCAGAGCCTCCAGCTACCTGCTCTGTCCCTGCCATCAAGAACCCCATCTATTGATATGGCAGACCAACTTTTTGACCTCACATTCGTACACAATAATAATAAAATGTAGGCCCTTTGCACAGGAGTAAACACACCCACAGAGGGTGTCCCAAAACACTTTCCATTGGAAATCACCCACAAGCCAAAGAGAAGGAAGGAAAGTGTTCTGGTGAGATCTGAAGAGGGGATATGACTCAGGGACTGGGTGACTGCTGGAGGAAGGATCTTAGCTGGAGTTCCCAGCTTCCAGTCCTGTCTTGACTCCTTATTCCATGCTTCCCCTTACCCAGGGAAAACGCTCCCAAAATTGTTCACCAAGTAGCCACCCTCTTGATAAATCAGATCCCTCCTAAAAAAGCGTGTTTCCACTGTCACCTACAAGAACTGACTTAGTACAACAATTAACACCCATCCCCCATATTTTAACAGGAAATGTATACACACCTCAACTCCCTGAGTAACTGCATTATTTTACTACTGTGATCCTTTTCCTACATCTCCCCTCCCTCCATTTTGTTTCTTTGTATCATATTGCAATTTCCATTTTAATTTCTTTGGGGCAGAGACTTTACTTGCTTCTGAATAGGGCTCAGCACCTTTTGGGCTTAGAAATAATAAATAAATAAGAAGTGGGTAGAAAAAGTGAGAGTTAGTCTAGATTTTGATCATCTCCACCACAGTCAGGAGTTATCTGGATTTATGCTTTCAGTGCAAACCTACCTCTATTTCTGACCTTCGTGAGAGTTGAGCCATTGGCCTTGTGGTGGAAAAATCTCTTTAGCCTATTCCCAAATCTCCATGCCGCCCAGCTTTCCTTAGCAATGGCTGGCTTTCAGTGAACTGGCAGAAGCCCCAGCTGTTCAATGTAAAAGTCTCATTGTTGACTTTAGTAGGAGCAGAGATGGTTACGTGTAAACAAAACTGAAGCTGCAGGAAAGAAAATAGAGATGAAGGGGGGGGAAAGCCCTGAAAAGACAAATTTTCTGCTAAAATCATAATAAAATATTTTGGCTTTAATCATTTTATGGTGGAGTAGAGCTTAAAAAGAATTCCTGCGTAAAATTCCAAGTTTTATTTCTCTTTGGGAACAAATTTTGAGCCTTAAGAGAAACTTCTGCTGCCCAAACTGCACAAATTACACTAATAAATTGTAATCAAACTGCTTCACAGTTCTTGATCAATATGAAATTGATTTCTTGTAAACTGGGGTTTTGGTATCATTTGATATGTCACACCAATATGCCATTTTGTTTGATAGTGGTCTGTTTATTAAAGTGCAGAAGAAAAAAAGATAGAAATAAATATAAACATCCAGGAGTACTAAGAGCTGTCTGTGAAAGTCTGTGTGTGTGTGGGTGTGTGGGTGTGTGTGTCTTGCCCTTTTGGTTCAGCTTAGACTTTATCCAAGGAAACCTCTACATTCTTAGTTTAAAGAAAATATTCATTTTTTCTCTTTAATAAAAAATATCTCACAATGAACTGTACTTTTTGTAGTGTGCAATCCAATTTGAGGCAATTCTACATGAGTGCCTTTTCCTGTTGTTTTGGTGAGGCCCCCAACAGAAAAAGAGAAATGGAATTCATGGATATATGCTAAGAAAAGACAGATTGAAATGCCTCCAAGTTTTGCCAACTGCTTATCTGACTTGATAGCGTTTGAGTGAAACAGTGATAAATGACACCCAAGCTCTGAATCATTCTCGCTATTTAGTGGGCCTTATTCCACAAGGTTTTTAAGCATGTGCCTAACGTCAAGTATGAGTAGTCCCAACCTCTTTAATGGGACTATTTATGTCCTTGAACTAGGTATGGGCTTAAGGAACTTGCTGAATTGGGGCCACACTCTAATTAGTCAGCTCCAAATCTTTGCAAGTAACACAGACGTCACTTTGTTTTATTCAGTGCTGATTACTTGAATATGTTAGCTGTTCATAATGATCATTAGCATAAATATCCAAACGATCAAGACACATGCTGCAGTCCAGGGACAGATGGACAGCTGTGTTTTCAAGCACATGTGAATAGGGGAGAGCAAAACTGATTTTGGCTACGAGAAGAACTGACTTGCCCCCACCTACCAGCACTGTACTTCAATAGACTTCATACAAGGTTTGAAAAAGTTTGCTTACGTTCTGCACAATTGCTTAAAAACTTGCCAATTTCTTTAGATAACTCAATAGTTATTTGAAGTTAGATAACCTGAGTATTTGTGACATTCAAGGTATTTCCTGTAGTAAACATAGAGAAGTACAAGTAAATACTGAAAATACTGTGATAACTGTATCTGCTTCTCTTGGGTAAAACTCAAGAGTTTTGAAGGGCCACCACCTATAGTGCCTCTTCATTTCTATGATCCATCTGGGCTTAGAAGCACTAATATCAAAATAGACAGCTAGGCTGAAATAGAAAGACTCTTTCATGGAATTTCTGACCTGATGGGAAGAGGCACCATCAAAATCACAAGAAAACTCATGAAGATTTTTTAAGAGATTGGCATTCCAATCTTGCAAACTTAAAAAGTCTGGCTAGTTTAGGAATGCATACTAAAGTAGGGGCATTTGTCCAAACTGAAATACAATCAAGAAGTCTCTTTTAGATTCATCCTTTTATCACTAGTACACTTTCCTTTAAAAAAACTCCCAAGGAATAGCTTTTACTGACATGTAACAGGTAGCAACAAGATGATCTTGTGGCATAGTTCAAAGGAACTGCTCCAGGACAGTCCATTCATGAAGATCGTCCAAATAAACGTGCTTGCCATTTAGGTGCTCCTGCTTCTTCATCATCAGAAGCAAGTGTCCTTCACTGCACACTCAGGATATGAATCCAAAGCCTTTTTTACTCTAGAAAGGGTTTGCCATTATGGCTATATTGATATAGCTATACCAGCAAACCTTCCTAGTGAAGACACCGTTTATACCAGTTCTTGAATGAAATAAGCTATCCTGGAAAAAGCACTTTTTTTTTTTTTGGTCATTATAATTATGTCTGAACTGGGACTTTTGCTGGCAGAGCTATGTCAGTTAGGAGTGTGAAATTTTCACACTTCTAACCAAGATACCAATGCTGACAAAACTTTTAAGATTAGACCAGGCCAGAGTGGCATCATTGACATCATTGCATAGCAAATTGAGGAAAATACATTCAAAATTCCTAAACTTTTTGCAGAAGGCCACAAAATGCTCCATGACATTAGAGTATTGAGAGCACATGTCTGTGCGCACACGTGCGCACACACACACTCACTCAAGAGACCATGGGGTGAGTAACAAGGTTGTTTATCCATCCAGTAATGTGGGATACTTAGGAGGACCATAGATTCAAATATAAACAAAGTCTGTTTCTTTAGATCAGTGGTTCTCAACCAGGGGTACACGTACCCCTGTGGTATGCAGAGGTCAACAAGGAGGTCAACTCATCTAGATATTTTTACAACAGGCTACCTAAAAAAGCACTAGCAAAGTCAGTATAAACTAAAATTACATACAGACAATGACTTGTTTATATGTTCTATATACTATACACTGAAATGTAAGTACGATATTTATATTCCAATTGATTTATTTTATAGCTATACGGTAAAAATGAGAAAGTAAGCAATTTGTCAGTAACAGTGTGCTGTGACACTTTTGTATTTTTATGTCTGATTTTGTAAGCAAGTAGTTTTTAACTTTGAGGGACACAAGACAAATCAGATTCCTGGAAGGGGTACAGTCGTCTGGAAAGGCTGAGAGCCATTGCTTTAGATTACTATTACACATATTGGCTCAGGTGAGCAAAAAATAAAAGATCCACACATAGGGTTGGTACGTACTGTGTGCTTATCCCTGCTACAGTGTTCAAGTACATTTCATCCTTGAGAAAATATTATCCCTGTCATCTTACCAAGGTCAGTGCAAGCTTCATCTCAGTCAAGTACGTATAGGTCACATAAGTTTAGACCATCCGCCTTTTCAGAATATTTTTTGTATTCATTTCATACATCAGCGAAAAACTTGCTCCATTTTTGTTCTGTTTCCTTCCCTCTGTTTCCTGGTTCTGCATCTGCAGCCTTTCAGAAATGAATGGTCCCTCTGCCATTTATCAGCTGATTGTCCTGTCACACACCAGCTTTAACTTAACTGATGTGCAGCGATCCTGCTCTGTTTAGATGAGTTCTGTTTTTCACTTGCACTTCTTCCGAGAAAGTTACGTGACCTAAACACAGCATAATTATAATCTGTAATAATCATACCCTTGGAGTGAAGGAGTTTACTTTCTGAACTTAGATTGTTTATGTTCTCCATTGCTATCCACACTTTTATTTAAAATGTTATTTGTTGAAGCTACAGTGGCCAAAATGTAGAGTTCAGTACTTTCTGGCTTCATGTCCAGGGCAGTCATGGTCAAGAGATTAAAATCAGCCAGCGCTTTAAGTTTACACAAAACGAAATGAACTTTTTAACCAGAAAATGTGTCGTCCCTCACAAATGTGTGCACAGTAGTAATCCTTATGATGAACATATTAGAGCAGTGTTGTCAAGAGCTGTACAGCTCAGCTCTCTCTCACACACATTTATGATTAAAGCCCTTTTTAATTCACAGTTTAGATTTGACATTCCCTGTTTGCAGTGTGCTCTCAACATTTGCAATGCAAACAGAAGTTACAATAAGAACTAATCTTAATACGCTGCTCATCTTTGCACCAGGCTCAGGGAATGTACTGCTGTGAAATCAAACAGCCGCTCCTTTCCCTGGAAAAGAAGGAAGAATGTGGATTGTGCAGGAACTTTGAAGCCCTGAGATAGCAAATACAAATGAAACATTGGCTGATGTTGGCAGGTACGCCCGATGGTGTGGCATATTCTGCATAATCACACGCTGACACATCAACCTGTACTGTAGGGTGATGGACTAGTTGATCTAATCTACTATGGGTGGAATTCTTAAAAGTATGGTTTAGGAGCACAAGTCCTGTTGAAAATCAATGGGACTTGTGCTCCTAAGTCACATGGGCACTATTGAAAATTCTGCCCTCCCCCGCGCCTTGACTATATGGACCTTATTCTCCTCTCTGTTACACTAGCTTCTCTATGGTGTAACTCCAGTGAGATACACTGGCATAAATCTGATGCAACAGAGTGAAATATCAGGCCCTGGGAGTCAATATTTACATTGTCTTTATGATACAAATGTGGCTAATCCAAAAAGAATATAAGGAGCTGGAACAAAATGGCAGGGAATAATTGGCGTCTGCCCAGGCTATGCCCCCCTGCTGGCAAATATTTATTCTTACTTACAAATAGAAAAGTCTGACCTCTCAGACCCATATTTCTGCTGTGGTCTTTCCAACAGCCTGATCCCATGATGTAATGAAGACCTGCATTGATCTAGGAGTTCCTTTTTGATGGAGATTGTCAGTGTTTCCCTTAAGGGAAGGCAGGGTACCAGTGCCACTGTTCAAGAAACCTTAAAGAAGCTGTTCTATTCAAGAGACCAATTCTTGGCAACGGTGGATAATGTCTACCTTGAAACCCCTGACTAAAATAGAACAATTGAAGAAAGGAAAGAATGAGGTCAAGGAAATAAGATAGAGGGGCAGAGAGTACTAATGATGAAAGAAGAGATTACAAATGAAAGACCTCTGGAAAACCATGGGAAAAGCTGCATAGAGGAGTAAAACACCCATAGATGTGTAGAGAATTTTTTGTGTGGTCTTTTAGAGGGAAACTAATCACTTTATCAATTCCCTGCCACATCAGACACTCCAGCAGTGACACCCAGTCTCTCTTCTTCTCAGCTTATGACACACAATAGTTTAGTCTTCTCAGTTCTGTGGTCTAATTTTGGTCTAATTTCAATAGTTGGATTTAATGTGCAGGTGCTGGGTGGTGTTGGTGGCCTGTATATACAGAAGGTCACACTGGATCATCTGGTGATCCCTTCTGGCCTTAAACTCTATGACTCGTCGAAAAGAATTTGAGGCTTAAAAATGACCAGTAAAGGCCAGTGTCAGACACACTGCACTTTCAGGCAAAGCCTGTACAACTTTTCTTTATTTCTTTTTCTGTTTAACTGTATGTCTCTTTATTGTTTCATTTACCTAAGTTTTTGTTTGTTTTAGCCCCAAATAATTGGGTTTAACCTTGGTATTTGGCTAACAAAAACCTAAATCCAAGATTCATGCCACAAGGGAATTCATTTGAAGAATGCCTCTTCCTCCTCCATTGCCTCCCTCAACTTGGCTTTCAACATGAACAGAGACAACTCTGTCTGACCCCAAGAACATATTGGCTAGGAGAGTTTTTGTAATTCATAAATTCATTAAACTCTTCAAGATAGCCTGTCAGCCACTGAAACAGATGGATGTTCTCCCTCTAAAGACATGGAGATCAGTGTGTGTAACCTGGAAAGAGACAAAACCATGTGTCTTCAGAGAAGATAATAAAATAGTCTGTCATCATGTGGGTGACTTGGAAAACAAGCTGTCATAAATATAAAGGGAAGGGTAAACCCCTTTAAAATCCCTCCTGGCCAGAGGAAAAATCCTCTCACCTGTAAAGGGTTAAGAAGCTAAAGGTAACCTCGCTGGCACCTGACCAAAATGACCGATGAGGAGACAAGATACTTTCAAAAGCTGGGAGGAGGGAGAAAAACAGAGGGTCTGTGTCTGTCTGTGTGATGCTTTTGCCGGAGACAGAACAGGAATAGAGTCTTAGAATTTAGTAAGTAATCTAGCTAGGTATGTGTTAGATTATGATTTCTTTAAATGGCTGAGAAAATAGCTGTGCTGAATAGAATGAATATTCCTGTCTGTGTGTCTTTTTTGTAACTTAAGGTTTTGCCTAGAGGGATTCTCTATGTTTGAATCTAATTACCCTGTAAGGTATCTACCATCCTGATTTTACAGAGGTGATTCCTTTTTACTTCTATTCAAAGTGTTCTTGTAAGAAAACTGAATGCTTTTTCATTGTTCTAAGATCCAAGGGTTTGGGTCTGTGGTCACCTATGCAAATTGGTGAGGATTTTTACCAAACCTTCCCCAGGAAGTGGGGTGCAAGGGTTGGGAGGATTTGGGGGGGAAAGATGTGTCCAAACTACGTTTTTTCAGGAACCCAGATAAAGTTTGGTGGTGGCAGTGGAAGTCCAGGGGCAAAAGGGTAAAATAGTTTGTACCTTGGGGAAGTTTTAACCTAAGCTGATAAAAGTAAGCTTAGGAGGTTTTCATGCAGGTCCCCACATCTGTACCCTAAAGTTCAGAGTGGGGAAGGAACCTTGACACAAGCAAAGGTGAAAAATGAAGCAGGACAGCTGTGGTGCTAGAGAAAGCGGGGAAGGATGACTCTGAATCCCTTTCTTCTAGATAGTTCATACACATCTGGGCCAGGGCTACTAGACAATCTATATAGAAGGTTCACAATGAGCTCTGAACCCAAGCAACATTTACCTGCTTTCAGGCTTTGTTATAAATTCAAAAGTCAGAGACGTCTGAGTGACCCCAAACTACCTTGTGGCTTTGCAAAAGGAATTGTGGGCAATTCTTGGTTTCACATGGTGCAACATGAAACCACGTAGGTTTGACTGTGTTTCTCATTAGATCTGGTGTTAGTTCAAACCCAAAGAACAAGCTGAAGCCAAATAAAATTGAACTGAAATAGAGTATTTTTTTCCACAAACCCCTGCAAAGCAGGAATAACACACTGTTATCTGTATTGCAGTGAGGCGTGTTACCGGACACTAATATCCCTGCAGATCTTTGGGTGCAAATGGTACATCATGCCACGATGTTGCATTCTAAAGATGTGTGAGTGTATGTCATAGAACCAACTGTTAGGGACTTCTGCCCTTCCAGACTGAAGGCAAGTAGTCTAGTCAAGAAGACCTCCTGTTTTAAGCCTGCAAGCTCTTTGGGACAGGGTCTGAAGTATTGCCAACCTCCAGCGTTCATAAATCCCGAGTCAGCCGCCCCCCCCCCCCAAATCATGAGATTGGCTTAAAAATCATGAGAGTTATAAAATAATCTATATTTTGTTTGCCCTCTGTCACTGGAGCATTTATGGCTCACATTTTCAAATGTTTCTCTGCAGCTGTAGGGCTAGAAACATACTTTGTTTAAAAAACAAAAGCTGAAGTTCTCTGGTAACCTGATTTCAGCAGCTGGGGCTTTACAAAAAGCCCACACCAAATATTGGAAAAGTTATAATAAATTCACAAGAGTTGGCCACGTTGGATCTTGTCCTATTGTCTACATTTGTTCAGCACCCAGCCCAGTAGGGCCCCTGTAGGCACTACTGCAATATAAGTATTAAATAATCAATGTAATGTTCTGCTACTCTACCCGATATAGCCACTGAGTGTATAGCTACTCAGATGAGACATTCTTGTTTAAATACAGAAAAGATGGATAGTGGCTCCCCTGAATAACAGCTGTAAAACTGGCAAATATCCAGAGTCGCCAACTTCACGGGTTAAGAACAGAGCAATAAATGGCACACATTTAAGGTTTTAATTTCTGCTAAACATAAGCGCGTGGGAGACAATCCTATTTACTCCATGATATATTCCTTTTATGTTAGAAAGTGCTAGTTAGTGCTGGGATATTTGTAAGGCAAGTGTTCAGTGGTAGGCAATTCTTATGTGCAATATCTGTACTATATAAAAATATCAATAAAATAGGCATTACAGCAATTGCCAAATGCTGTCTTCAGTGCTGCCTTTGGGTACAGCAACTTTAGTTAGTTTCTGTAAATGTCTTTTAGCACTGGTCTTCATTTCTGCCACAGCTCCATTTGGCTGTCATGGTCACTTTAGGTGATGTTAGCCTGTTCTCATCAGAGCAGCTGTTCTGTTAAAGGTGTACTGCAGCCTGCTTTGGAAGGGAGAACAGGGCAGATTGTTTATTACAACTCAAGGATTATCTCCAGTACTGAAGCAGATATACAACCTCTCTCATACAAAAAGATTGATGCCTCCCACAGAGTAACTGGAGTGGAAGCAAAGGAGCTGCTCAATGTTAAAGATAATGCAGAAAAACTCGCAAAGAAGTTCTGCCCAGTAAATAGAAAGAAATACAACACCTCTCATTCGAAGCATCCTCCCTTCCCCGTCTGCGATTAGCAGAATTTTCCTTTAAACTTTGTGGTGTCAAATAGTAGTTAAAAACCAATAGAGATAAAAGCACTGCTCCTGTGCAGGAGTTAATAGCAGGAGCATCTAGCTGCGTAGAAGAGCAGAAGGTGGAGACAAACTGACTGACTTTTCTGCTTTCAGAGCATCATTTATAAAATGTTCATACTTAATCAGAACCTCTGAATGTTCCAAGTCTTTATTAACAAGGGGCCAGAACCTAGTGGCTAGTCAGCCTTCTACAGAGCATGAGCACTTCGAAATACCTGTAATTTGGTAACACTTGGGGAAAGGGAAGGGAAGAAAAGAATGAAGGATTTATTTTTTTATTTTAAGGCAATGAAACTAGAATTGATGTGCATGGCACAAACGACTTCATTTCTATACCAGACATGCCTGGACTGGACTGAATTAGAAAAAGCCCAGCTATTTAGGGCTTCAGTGTTTGAGCCTGCAAAGTGCTGAGCATGAGGTGCTGAGCACCTGATAGAATCAGGCCCTTCATGTGAAAAAGCGAGGAGGGGCAGTCCCTTTGGCTAGCATTCTTTTTTCACATCGATTTTACTTTCACACCTTCCTCCCATTTTATTATAAAGAGTGTGGGGTGGAAAAAGGCAAGATATTCCAAAACCAACTGCCTGATTATAAGGCTCTTGTCTGTTTTACTTCAGAACTACTGAATTAGCAGAGAGGCAAGGCCAAAAGGACAATCTACTTTTTATCAGCTTTAGAGAGAGTGCGTGTGTGTGTGTTTTATGGGGAGCAATTGCATGCATGTCTCTTGTTTGTTTCCTTGGTGGGCATCAGGCCAGGAAGACAGTCTGCCTCCAACCTAAATGAGCTTATAGTTTTATGAAACATTTTTCACTGCTGTTTATGGGACGAGGGAAGGGTGAACAGGCTGCCTCCATAACTCCAAAGAAATTCACAAAACCAGAGATACAGGAAGCTGAGAGCGGCTCATTATGCAGCATAGCAACACTGATTTAATTAATGATTGCCTTCTCTCCATTTTAAAGAGACTGGCACAACTCGCAATAGAATATTAGGAAGAGCTGAATGTTCCTTAGAAATGAGAGAAGCTAGCAGTATAACTTAGGATTTCAGTTTTCAGTCTGTTGAGTTCTGGGCCTGAGGCTATGCTCACTACTGAGGGTTACACCAGTTCCCCAAAGTAGGTTTTAATTCATGATGCAGTCCACTGGTCCTGACAGCAGAGTCAATGGACTGCATCACTGAATTACACAAAATCCCATTTCCAATGTGCTGTTCCCCGACAGGCAAATTGATAATTACAGAAAATAGCACAAAAAAGCAAAAGTACATAGGAATCCAGCAGCCTACAGTTTGCTATTTTGTCCATCCGAGTTGGGTCCCCTGTACAACAATTTCATTTTAACAAGGAACCCACTTCAGCTAGATTTCATACCTACCTCATTCACAGTCATTTAAGCCTCTTTAGAATAAATTCCTTTATCCTCCCTTACAATAAATATAAAAAAGTCATTTAAAAGAATGTTAAGGGCCTGATTGAAATAGAAAAAGCCAGGAAATTAAAAGTTAAGGCTACCCCTCTGTCCCCACTTCACCCATGGTGCCAACATATTGTATAGGTCATTTCAGATATGGATGACGACTGGCTAATGTTAAGTGATAAAAAAAATACAAGATGCAATTGGCAGTGGCAATAGATTGATTTAATCTAAGATTCTGAGCATTAACTCTGAATTTCATTCCCTTTGACCATTTATACTGGACATTTAAAGCCTCAAGCCAGTCTCTTTATAAATGCGGTGAATGTAGCTGTGATTATCTTTTGTGTACAATGCCTTTAAATGTAAGAAATCTGCCTGACTGTTTCAACATTGCCAGTCTTAAGAATTCCAAAACCAGGGGTCAGGCCCCCCGCAAAAAACCAAGAGATCGTGATTTCTTTAAAAACCAAATAAATTTGGTTTCAGAGTAGCAGCCGTGTTAGTCTGTATTCGCAAAAAGAAAAGGAGGACTTGTGGCACCTTAGAGACATCTGATGAAGTGAGCTGTAGCTCACGAAAGTTTATGCTCAAATAAATTTGTTAGTCTCTAAGGTGTCACAAGTACTCCTGTTCTTTTTTAACTAAATCTGGGTTTCTTTTTATTTGCGTGCTGGGGGTTTGAAACTTTAAGTTTGTACTTCCTTCATGTCTTCAGGCTTTTCTCTGCATCCATGAGGGCTAGAAATGTACTTTGAAAAAAGAAAAGAGAAAGCTGAGATTTTCACACTGTCACATTCCTCCAGCAGCTGGAACTTTAAGAAAAACACCAGGTATTGTGAAACTCATGATACAATAGCGAGAGTTGGCAACACTGAGGACTGGGCAGTGACTCCAAATGGAGGGTCACACACAGACACAGTCCCATTCTGGTCTCTCTGGCTCTTGCGGAGATGTTTATATTTGTTCTTTCCTCTGAAATAAAATAATCTAGTCTGAAAGTATATGTCTAGGTTTTTTGTATTTTGAAAGCATAGCCAACATTCGTGTTGACAAAACCCCTTTTTAACCACATAAAAGGCTCTCAGTGGCCTGAATTGCGCATGCAAATATTTTCTGTGGCTATGAATTTTGTGTTTCTTTGCAGGCACGAGTGATTGTACATGCTGTTATGCTGCTGACATACAAAGAGCAAACATGATACCTTGAGTCTAGAAGATTAAAATAATGGACACACATTTAGAGGCAGTTGTTGAACATTTGGGGATGAAATGAAGATAAGGGAAAATTGTATAAAAGATTATATTTTAAAATCTTTACCTTATTTCTATTACTCCAATATCTATTTTGTAGGGAAGAACTACACACCAGCAGCTGACATCAGTTCAGGTGCTGGTGGCCAATTTTACATCCATTTCTGGTATCATTTTATAACTTATCATTTCCTTATTTTCACCATTAAATCTCATTTCCTCAGAAACTGGATAGGAAAGGCTACCTGCAGTAGCCAAGTGTAAGAGAAAGGATACCAGTAGTGGTAGGAAAGAATATTCTCACTAGAAGATTTCAGCTTGCTGAGATCTGTGAGAGCTGGCTTCAAAACTCAGATGCAAAGTTTCGCAGTGTCTCCTACTGTCTGTAATATTTCAATCTGAAGGGGAAAAAACAACATTTTCCCCAACTGGTTTTTTCCCTTGGATGGAGTTGATGTTGGCTAATGAGGTCCATCTTGTGCAGTTAATCAGAGAAAATCTTTACTAGCCAACATCTCCTTTCATAACGACCATTTGATAAGCCACTTTATGCATTACAGATGTGCATGATTCTTTGAGGCCCCATACTGCACTGGTGTGAAAAAAGTGATAGGGATGAAGTGAATCTTAAAAAGCAAAGACCCAGCCCAAACCTCAGCCCTGTCCCCTCCACTGAACCCAAACCATTTTAGGATTCAGAGGTGTATGGAGAAGTACCCTGGCCCTGCTTTTTAAGATATATGCATTGCAGAGTGAGGGCTCTCAGTACGTCTGCGGCTCTCTGCTGGATATGAGCCAGCTGCTGTATTCTGAACTCATACCATTGGGGGCTTTCTTGGCTCACACACACATACACTGTGTTCTGGGTCTATTTTAAAAATTGTTGGTTATCATTTCGCTTTCCCTCTAACTCTTACAATTGGACTTACGATATTAAGGCATCTGGCTCTTCAGGGAGAGGTTCAGAAGAATTACTCCTGATGAAATTTTTGTAACAAGTTCTCTAAACATTCCTAAAATATTTGTTTCTGTAATATACACAATGGTGTGGTGTGGTCTGATGGGTTTTTGGCATGACTTTGGGATGGTTGCATTACCTTTGAGTGGTGAATTCAGGAGTGAACTTTTCATCCAGACCATCCCCAACTGCTGCTGATTAAATATCAATGTCCATTATGCTATCCTGTATTCCGTGTATGCCATTTAGCCCCGATAAAAATGTCTAAGGTGTTAATGTCCCACCACTTGTGCAACCAGATAGCTTGAGTCCAATTATACAGACTTCACAGGGAGTTCTAAAAAAAATCTAAAAATGACCTACAATAGCTTTTTTCTGTACATAAAATGTCACAATTGTATGGCCTGATAACTCTGGACTATCAACAGCTTTAGAGACAGAGAGGGGGAGAGAGAGAGAGAGCGAGAGAGCGCGTGCATGGCCCAGTGGTCAGGGAACTCACTTGAAAGTCTAGAGATCTTGGTTTTAATACCCTTCTCTGCCATACGCTTTTTGTACAATCTTGCATGTGTCTGTCTGTGCCTGTGTTCCCCATCTGTGACACGGGGCTAATACAATTTTCTCTCCTCGCAGGGGTGTTCTGAGGTTCACCCCACAATGCTGTTCAGTGCAGAAGGATGGGCAATAAAGAGACAGCAGGTTCATTGCCTGCAGGTGTTTGAGGATGAGATGTCTTTGTGCCATAAGAGGTGTTTCATGAAGAGACAGATTTCAAAATGAAAGTAGTCTTAGAATGGGTGCCGAAGTCCATGACATCGCTGACAAAATCCAGGAAGCATGACTTCGCTGGTTCAAACACAATCAGAGATGAATGGAGATCTGGTGAAGCTAGGATGGCAGGAGAGGATGGTAGGAAAGAGATCTCAAGGAAAGCCAGGGAAATGATGGATGGATTGCATCAAAGAAGATGGTAAGCATGAGGACCTTAGTGTCACCTCATACAGATAGAGACGGCAAATGCTTACCCAACCACTGATCCGAGTTGATAGGATCAGAGGAATATAAAGGAGTATTGTAATAATAAATACATGAAAGATTGTGGCGTGCTCAAATACTAGACTAATGGGGGCCATGTAAATACTCAAAGTAGAAACAAGTACAATATTCCCCATTGGTAAGGTGAGAATCACAACTTCTAAACGTTTTGAGGCTCCTATTTCTAGGTATGAAGGACTGGGAGATATCAGGCCTTAATTCTGTCACTGGTTGTGGACTAAATATTGTCTGTACTGATTCTCAACTCACTGAGTGGGGGAAATCCACAGTCTGGGGAAAGAAGGAAACATTTCTCTGTCAGATTACTCGATAAATGACAGCTGTTTGAAGCTACTAAGAGGTTTAGAGTGTTAGAAGCAGACCCAGGGAAAATGGATTAATAGGCAGAGTGTAATGAGGTGGCCAACAGTGCATGATAAACTGCTGGACCATATGCTGAAAAAAATGTATATAGCATATGGCTCTGCCCTTTATCACATGTACATCCCCACCACATATGGAAATATATATGTATATGTGTTTTCTAGTTGCTATGAAAAACTCATGCAGGTTGATAAACCATATTTCTCATGTAAGCCAATGAGATGTGGAATTTCTAAATATCTCATTCTCATTCCTTATAATGGGGAGTTAAGTTAATTGGAGACACGCAGCAACATCGAACACTCTATAATGCTGCTTTTCCATGGCTGGGAAAATCAGGGTCCTCTATAATACAGATGTTAATAAAAGAGATGTTAAAAACAACTTTATCTTTTATTCTTTCCAAAAATCCTTAAAGGGTTTGAAATTCATGGAGTTGGCCCCCAGGGCTGATCTATGGGGGTGTAGGGAACCTATAATCTTCGGATTAGTTCCTTTTAAAACTGCAGTTTTTAAAGTTCTCACCAGATGTGTGTAATTACTTGGAACTGTAGTAAAACCAGTCTCCAGAAAAAGAACCAATTATTATGATTGTAAATTGTGTTACAAGATATGGAAACAAAGTTATGCTTGTAAATTCTGCTCTGTGGTTAATCTGAATTCTGACCTGTTAACCAAAATGTAACATTTTAGATTACATTAATATCTTGGATCTATTTGTTTAAGACAGGAATCCACTGAATCAAAAAAATCATAGGGGTTGGAAGGGACCTCAAGAAGACATCAAGTTCAGCCTCCTACACTGGGGCAGGACCAAGTAAACCTAGACCATCCCTGACAGGTGTTTGTCCAACCTGTTCTTAAAAACCTCCAATAATGGGGACTCTATTCTTATAGTTAGAAAGTTTTTCCCAATATCTAACCTAAATCCCCCTGGCTGCAGATTAAGCCCCTCGCTTCTTGTCCTACCTCCAGTGGACATGGAGAACAATTGATAGCCATTCTTTTCATAATAGCCCTTAGCATATTTGAAGACTGCTATCAGGTTCCTCCTCAGTCGTTTGTCAAAAGTAAACATGCCCAGTTTTTTAACTTTGCCTTATAGGTCAGGTTTTATTATTTACCTTTTATGTTGCTGTCCTCTGGACTATCTCCAGTTTGACCATACCTCATTACTAAAGCATAGTGCCTAGAATTGGATATAGTATTCCAGCTGAGGCCTCACCAGTGCAAAGTAGACAGGACAATTACCTACTTTATCTTACACACTACACTCCTGTTAATACATGCCAAAGTGCTATTAGCTTTTTTTTTCACAAATGCATCACACTGTTGACTCATATTCAATTTGTGTTTTATTATATTTCCCAGATCCTTTTCACCTAGCCAGTTATTCCCTATTTTGTAGTTGTGCATTTTATTATTCCTTCTTAAGTGAAGTACTTTGCGCTTATCTTTATTGAATTTAATCTTGTTGAATTCAAACCAAATCTTTGATTTGTCAAGGTTGTTTTGAATTCTAATCCTGTCTTCCAAAGTTCTTGCAACCCAAACATCTTGAGATCATTTGCAAATTTTATAAGCATACTCTCCACTCTGTTATCCAAGTCATTAATGAAAATATTAACTAGTACCAGACCCAGGGCTGACCCTTGTGGGATCCCATTAGATAAGCCCTCCCAGTTTGACAGCAAACCATTGATAACTACTCTTTGAGTATTGTCTTTCAACCCATTGTGCACTCACCTTATAGTAGTTTCATCTAAACCACATTTCTTAAATTTGCTTATGAGAATGTTTTGTGGGACTGTGTCAAAAGCCTCACTAAAATCAATATATATGATGTCTACTGCTTTCCCCCTATCTATTAGCCCCATTAGCCCCATTAAAGGAGGAAATTAGGCTGGTTTGGCATGATTTGTTCTTGATAAATCCATGCTGACTATTCGTTATAATCCTGTTGTCCTCTAGGTGCTTACAAATTTATTGTTTAATAATTTGTTCCAGTATCTTTCTAGATATCAAAGTTAGCCTGACAGATCTGTAATTTTGCGGTTCCCCTTTTTAAAGATAGATACCATGTTTCACCTTCTCCAGTCTTGTGGGAACTCACCACTCCAACACGAGTTCTCCAAGATAACTGTTAACTGTTCCAAGATTGCTTCAGCTAGTTCCTTAAGTACTCTGGGATGAATTCCATCAGGCCCTGCCAACTTGCATACCTCCAACTTATCTAAATATTTTAACCTGTTCTTTCCCTATTTTTGGCTTATGTTCTTTCACCCTCTGTGTCAATATTAATTGTGCTGAGTATCTGCTCACCATTAACCTTGTTGGTGAAGACTGGAGCAAAGTAGGCATTAAACACCGTTATACTAGACTTGGCCAATTCAGTTGAATGGTACTAATAAAACTAAGGTCATGTCTCACCCGTTTCTCACAAGCCCTATTCAACTTTTGAATTTCATCACAAAAAACTAACAAAATGAATTCCAATATGGCAGGCTTGGTAAGATCATTACATGTCTATGGTCCCACTTAAAGGTTTTAATGAAAACAGTGGATCTTAACTGGAAAAAGTTGGGAAGTCCTGCGTTTGAATTTATTTTACTATCTAAAGTTCTTACTTGATAATTCCTGAAGCATACATATTCAGTTCTGCTCCAGAGCACTTTCATATGGTTGGAGAGGTTTCAAACACACTTGGAGTGGAAGGGGATAAGACTTACAATCACAGCTATTAAAGAAACCCAGACATGATGACACAAAGACCTTCATTTGCACTAAAACCAGAAACTCAGTATGTTAGTACTTCAGAAACAATATAATTAGCACAGTAATTCACACACAAGATAAAAACTAGTGTATATATTTGTACCACTGCACTGGGAAAGACAAACATAAAAGTCTGTCAAGGCTGAAAATGCCAGCAGAAGCCCTACAATGTGATTGCTGGAGCTGTATGAAATAATGAAATATGCATCCAAAAATTTTAAAATCTCAAAATGCCAGATTTTTGCATTTTGCTTCAATTTCACTAAACATTTCCAAATTGTTATAGTGTTCCATTCAACACAGATCTGAACTTTTTACTCAAACTTTGCCCTACCAGATTAGACAAACACTTGTCAGGGATGGTGTAGATAATACTTAGTCCTGCCATGAGTGCAGGGGACTGGACTAGATAACCTCTTGAGGTCCCTTCCCGTCCTATGATTTTATAGTGAAAACCTCACAAGTCTGAATTTCAGAATATCATTCCAGTGAATAATTTTGGCATCAAACCATACTAAATGCTGACATTTCATCTTCCACATGAAACAAAAATATGGATAACTTGCATTCAAATAATGTAAACAGCAACTTTTACATATTTGAAGTCATATATTGTCTTATGTACATTTGCCTTTTTTGTATATAAAAGTCCACACTGGTATGTAACACACATAAAAATAACACAAAAGGCATGATCGCTGCTTGTCATATGTATCATACAGGATAATCTTAAAACTACTATAGTATGCACTGACTATTAAATATAAACCCAAGGAAATATAAACCAATATCAAATCTCCTCCTCCAACACTAATTACAAAGACATGAACAATGTGGAGGCTATGACTGAACAAACAGATTCACCCTATAGTCAAAAACTGTCTAGTGGAAGTTCATAAAATCCAGGAAATCCTGCAAAAAACACAGAAAGATCCAATCATGGAGAAAGTGGCAAAAACAGGGGAAGATATATGACCAGCCTATCATCGGGAGACACCAATGGAAATAAAGGAGAATTCCTAATCATGGTACAAAATTCACACAAAACAAAGGGATCATCCTCCAAGGTGATTTTGTTCTACAACAGAAGAGAAGCAAATATAAACATGTGAAGGAAATATGCAGGGCACAACTATGGAGAGAGAAAAAAATTTAAACAAAGTGTGGGAAAGACGGCAATCAGATAGTTGGTGGGTGCAGAACAAAAACCTCAATAGACAGATGTACAGCAGAAAGTGAGATGAAAAGAAAAACAAATCAAATCAATGTGCATCATGATTTATCAGCACCAGTCTTCTCAAGAGAAATCAAATGACACACACACATATCATAAAAACTCAACCTACTCTGGGTCTGGACATTAGCACAAATTGAGAGAATTGCATGACTTTGTTACAAGTTAACTTTACTGGATAATGAGCCCCCAGAAACCTAAAAGAATGAAGAGTATGAGTTAGGTATTATGATGGCCATCATCAAGGTATTACAGCACCTTTAAAAGAAGGGGGATGTACGATATTGTCAGCAATACAAGTTAATGAGCTCAGCAGCCAGCACTCTGAGAGACCTTGTCACTTTAAGACTAACACAGTAACTGGTAGCAGGGAGTGAACTCAAGGGACTGGGAGCTGAGTAGTTGTATGCTGACAGTTAAATAAAGCTATTGTATTTGAGAATCCTCTGAGCATGATTCATTTTTATAACATTGTCTGGGGACAGGGCAATGGCTATATCTTTGCAAATGGAAAAAGACAGAAAACTTATTTTTCTTTTAAATGGAAGCTCAATGTTTGCAGAGAATTATCGAATGCAGCAAAAGTTGCAGAGAAGGTGTTCAAACCAGAGGATCTGTAAGCTTTTTTCTCATCTAGGCTCAACTCTTGTTCATGGAGTGCAGACAATTTTGGGGGCAGATTTTTCTCTTACACGAGACCTTGATCATCTCCCTCCAGTAAATTGTTCCAGCAGCCTCTCTCCTCGCTAAGCCCCTGGTCAGACTAAGCAGGGAGAATATGCAATTCTTCTATGAGGCCCCAGTCCTGCAAACTTATGTACCCAAGTGGCTTTATGCATGCCGGCAATAGTAATTGAGTAATGTGTTCAGTGGGACTGCTCCGGGACATTTAAACATGTGCTGCCACCAACCACAATAAGCCAGGTGGAGGCAAATGACACCAAATTAATGAAACATGGAGGGCAACATCATGGAGAGAAAAAACCCTGAGAAGACCAGTGGGAGAGATATGCTTCAGTAGTTGACTGGTGGGTGCACCTTAAATAGGGAATTGAAAGACCACAGACTTAAACATATGTCTAAAGTTAAGCACATGCTTAGTTGTTTTGCTTAATAAGTATGGGCTGCTGAATTGGAGACCATGTATGTAAAGTCATATGTGTAAGTGTTTGTGTAACCTGTGTAAGCCAAGCATCTGAAGAAGTGGTTTTTTACCCACCAAAGTGTATGCCCGAATAAATCTGTTAGTCTTTAAGATGCCACCGGACTCCTTGTTTTTTTGTGTCACCGACTGTGTGTTACATATCCCCCTCTGCCAACCCCCAGAGGATGTGAGTTGTTACAGTACGCAGCTACAGAGCCTTGGCTCCTTAGCTCCAACTGTAGCAACACACGCTTTTAGCTCTGTAGGTCCCAAACGTAATCCCTGGTGTGTTGGCCAAGACGACAGCTGTCACGTTTGCGGCATCAGAGCATTATTTGCCAACAGGGATCACAAAGGGGGCAAGGCTTCAGAAGGCTCTCCTGGGATCTTAGCGCAATGGTAAGAGCTATGTAAGGAGCTGTACACAAGGCGCTGCTTACAGTGCACAGCAAATTGTTTTATTGTGCTTACGAATCCAGAAATCCATGCTCAAAAATATGCAGCGCTGTCAACTATCTCCAAACAGACAGACATCTCTCTTTTAGAGAGCACTCCTGTCACACCCACAGAAAAGAGTACTTTCGGACACTCGGAACCTTTTCATTCTATTTTTCCATCCATTCTTAGCAAAGTGGCTCTTTCCCCTGATGGTTCAGCCCTGTGGCAATTTGGGGATCCCCGTTCTGCCATTGGATGAGCTAAAACCATCTTTGTAGTCACTGAAAACGAAAACCCTTTCTTTGTTATTATCCATTCCTCCATAACTCAAAAACAGGGATTTTTCCCTCCAAGTTAAAAGAGGGGGGGAAATTCACTTGTGAGCTAAGATAATGGAAGTTTCACCTCCAAAAGAGAATTTTAAATGACGTGATCAGCAAGAGAAAGAGGGGGAGAGGGAAGTGTGTGGAGGGGGAGGGATTTTATAGTGCAGCTTTGTAGTTAACCTTACCATAGTACCCTAGGTCTAGATCCCCAGAGATATTTAGGTGCCTAACTCCCCTTGAAATCAATAGAAAACGTCTTGAAAGTGGTGGACTATGGAGTGAGGTTCATGCCAATATTTGCTTAGGCCACATTCCACCAATGAGGCAGCAGCTGCACAAGTGTGCACTGCGGCCTCAGTACAGGGTAATGTATTAAGTCCTAGAAAAAGATCTTCATGGCCTCCAATATGGACCCACGATTCAGTTATCTTGAAATCAGTGGGAGTTTGGCACTTAAATACCTTTGAGGATCTGTGTCCTTACATTCACTGTAGGCCAGTAAACGCTATAATAAAAGAAGGATCAACTGGCTGATGAAAGATCTAATGCAGGGGTTCGCACAACAACATTTTTGGTGGCCTCAGAGTGCTTCCACCAACTTTTGCTGGGGGCCGCTCTCACAATTTTTCCTAAAACACGTAATTAACGTTATGAAAAACAAAAATATGCACATATCCATGTCCAAATCATTGTAATTTATTTACGTAGGATTTTTGTTGCAGACTCAATATTAAAAATAATGTACAGTTGTCTCTATTCTTTACTGGACCTAAACAGAAAAGAAACACAAATAAGGTGCTTTGCATGTTCTTGTCTTTTTTCTTGTTGTTTCTTTTGCTTTTTTAAGACTTGCTAGAGAGTATGTGTGCGGTGAAAAGTGATATTAACAAACATCCACATATCACTTTTCACAGCAGACTTCCTCAGCTCTGGCAAGCCTGGGGACAAATTCAGCCCTGGATGGGGAGGTGGGTACAGAGGCAATGCGGGCCAGTAGCGAAGGGGTACTGGGGGAGGCAGCGAGGGCCAGGGTGATGGGGAGATGAGTTTGTGGCCAGAGCCTACCAGCGTGCAGCCAAAGAACAGAGCCTGAAGCCTCATGGCTGGAGCCTGCCACCTACCACCCAAGGGCTGAAGCCCAACCCCACTGACCCTGGGAAGGTGAGGAACTCACTGGCTGCCTGCTCCTCTAGCTTTTGTGTTTCCAGAGTGGGGCAGGACCCAACCACTACTGGAGGCCTCCCCTCCCTCCCATCACAGCCCAGACAGCTGTGGCCACAAGAAAAGCCCCTGGTGGCCACATTTGGGAAACGCTGCTCTAACAGTACTGCAGAGCCTAGTGTGTGCTAACCAGGTGTCCGCCTGTAACTAAAATAAAAATGAAGCAACTGTTCTTTTTTGTTTCAGAGACAAAATATTTATAATAAAGGGATTTGACTGAATCCTGGAATTTGAAGGTGCTCTTTGGAAAGCTGCATATTCAGCTCTTAACTGTAAAATATGTAAATCTACAGATACCACACTGCAATACAAGTACTAAATAGAATAGAGTTCCCAGCAAGGACTGTTTGCCACTGAGTGCATCACTTGTGTGTTTACCATGTCCTCAGAATCCCTAGAAACTCATGTCTATTGTTATCATGCACTATCAGCTGGCCAGGAGGGGTTTAACAAACCCATCTCAGATAGTGACATGCCCACTAATGAAGGTTTCTTACATTGGTAATGACTCCATGGATGATAAATCTAACTGGCAGCATGAACCTGATTTCCTGGAAGGAGGGATGGTATTCACAGCTTGGAGAAGCAAGCGGTGCACATTCTGAAGCAAATGATGCCTGTTCCAAGTAGAGGCTTTGGGTGAAGATGGAGAACTTTTGTCCCATTGTGTCATGATTATCTCCTTGGTCTTAAGTATTAGATCTCACCATTAGCAAAATCTGCTCTTACCCTGAAGTTGTTGTGAGATTTGCTGGTTGAAATATTAGACTTTTCACTTAAAAAAAATAAATTATATTTTAATAGTTTACTAGTCTTCTAATGCCCTATTTTACGAGCCTCAAAAGGTCATCAAAACAATTTAGTTCCCTTTCTCTGTCTCTATATGGTAGCATCAGCTAGTTAAACAGCTGCAAACATTTTCATTTCATGATCTTTGCAGAAGCTACATGTAAAAATTCACTTTGGAATCCTGACATATAGTATGTCGTCTGGGCTTGAAGAGGAAAGCTATTTATTATTTTCACATGTTTTGTAATGGTTAATGACTGTTTTACTAATGGAGGCAAATGTTCTGGCCGAGGCGATTACATGGGGTTGTTTTAAAATGTATCCCGCTTGCTTGTAGTCTATTTCTAGAGTTACCACTTGATAATAGAGGTGATGGTGACACTTTTGGCATCTTGCCTTAACTGAAACAATTATATAGCTAGTTGGAATGTTTTTTTCCCCTTTGTGGAAAATTTCAACTTTTTGTCCAAACTCCGAAAACCTATGTTAGACATCCAATCACTACTAAACTTTTTCATGAAAACTAAAGCAAAAAAGTCATTTAGCCCTTCTGCCATTTCCACATTTTTTGTTATTGTTCACCCCACCTCCCCCCTTGGTCTTCCTCTTGCTTCTAATGTATTTGTAGAATGTTTTCTTGTTACCCTTTATGTCTCTAGCTAGTTTGTGCCTTGGCCTTTCTAATTTTGTCCCTACATACTTGTGTTATTTGTTTATATTCATTGTTTGTAATTTGACCTAGTTTCCACTTTTTATTGGACTCTTTCAGATCATTGAAGATCTCCTGGTTAACTCAGCATGGTTTCTTGACATACTTCCTATCTTGCCTACGGAGTGGGATAGTTTGTTCTTGTACCCTTAATAACGTTTCCTTGAAAAACTGCCAACTCTCTTGAACTGTTTTTTGCTTTAGACTTGCTTCCATGGGATCTTACCTGCCAAATCCCTGAGTTTGATAAAAGTCTGCCTTCTTGAAATCCATTATCTTTATAATGCTGCTCCTTGAATTCATCTGTACTAGTCTTTCATCAGTAATGACCTCCATACCATTTAAGCCTTGTACCACCTCATTTGCTTTCATTTGAAATATCTCCTGTATGGAGAATATTGTAAGTGGCATATGAGTGAACGATGAGTGGCCAACTGGTGCATTAAATGTCATCAGTTTGCTGTTTGTTAGTTTTTTCTAGCTAGTCTTATTTGCCAGGGTCTGCTTTGTGCATCTATTATCCTAAAGAAAAGTGACTGTGCCTAACTTGTGGGTAATATTGTCTAAAGTGGAAAGACTGTAGTTTTCCTCGAATAACTTTGATGCTTTTCAGATCACAAGTTACCTTTCATCTCACTGAAGTGGTAGGCTTCTCAATGTATGTCATCATTTCTGTGTCTGGCTTTAGATGTACTTTACTACATCCTGGCAATTAGCCTTTTGGAATGTGTCTAGTTGTTTGTTTTTCTTAATTTACGCTTCTGTGAGGTGTGGGTTTGATGGTTTTGTTATTATTTTTATGAGATGGAATAGATTAGTGGTTTTTAGCACCAGGATTGACATTGTGATAGGTCTACCATATTGCTTTGGCCTCTGCTATATATATATGTTGTTAAATAACTCTCTAGATTTTAATGCTAGTCTAAAGATGTTTTAGGACAAAGAATCCAATGAGATCATATCCCCATACATGTTGGAACTACATTCAGTCACTGAACTGTATATGTGGAACTCCCTCTTGCCTACATCTCTTAAGCATGAATACATGCTGGAAGTGCTCAAGCTCTGAGTCTATTAATCTTTGGAATCACTTTGTCTCTCTCTTTTATTCCCTCTTTCTTCTATGCCCTATCTTTTAAGTTTCTTCTTTCATTTTAATCAATGTAGTCCTTTAAGCAAGTAAGAAGTACCCTCATGTGTGTTTCCTATACAACATTGTATATGCCACCTTATCTGCATTCACTCCTTCATTTGCACATTATTATTTGTACTGTTCAGAGTATTTCAATATGTTTAATAAGTTCAAATGTAATAAAAAGTGTTTTTAAAGTCTTAGTCTCCCTTTGATCAAAAAGATGTTCTTAATGCCAAAAAGGGGTACTAATTTGGTTAGGCTCACTGGCTTTTCATTGCTGTTTGTTTCAAATGTTTTCAATACTTTGCTACTGGAACATAGGTCAGTTGTTGAATTTTGAATTTCTTGGGTATTTATGTGCCCTTCATGATGAGTGTTGCTTCTTTCTTAAATTTCTGCCACTTGTATTGGTGCTAGAAGGAGGCCGCGTCCTGTACAGCGTCAATCTCTGATTAACATCTCACCCTGACTGTTTAGTCCTCTCTAATTATATGATCATCAGATATAACCAAAACGATCCTCTTTTTTCATCATGGCATGTATTTTTCCTATGCCAGGCAACTCATGTCATGTGTGTATGTGTGCACACAAACACATGCTTCTGCAGATTTCTTCCCTTGCTTCTTTATCAGCTAAACTTCTCTTAGCTCCACGTTCTGCCTCCTTTTGTATTAAACTGGTTTTATTTTCTGTGGTTTACCTCTACAATGATGTGCTTGACACAGACGTCCAGTATATATTCCCCATTTAGTGTAACTCACTATGGTCTGATCCAGCTCCCGTTTGACTGAAGGGAAAAACTCCTTTTGACTTCAATAGGAAGTTGATCGGGCCAGATACTATTCTGCTGCTTGGATATCTGGCATATCCTGCTATTCTCCCTGCCCTATTTAGGGTCCAAATCACAGTTTTTCCCAATTTCAGTGTCTTACTCCTAATAAAAATCAGTCTTTTAACATATGTTCATATGCAAATGCAGTCTTTTATTTTGTATTGCAGCTGAGGTAATTTGTCTATTGACTTTACTACATTTAAAAAAAAAATCAAAACAACTTTTGAAAAAATATATTTTGGCATAGATTAAAATACTCCTGAACAAAATAACTTGTCCAGGGTTTTTCAGTCAGCTGAGGTGATCTGTCTGTTGGATTCCTGTGTACTGCTGATCTTGTTTCCTTTCTGTCCAGTTCATGGTTGTAAATGTGCAGCCTTTTGGGTCTTTGACAATTTGTCTGCTTCTTGTCCTGCAAGAACCAAAATGATCAACTTCTTCCACATGGACCACTTTTCAGAAACATTTCCCATTTCAAAGTCCTCTAGAGTTATATTTCCTACATTAGCACCAGTTGCTATTTTAGTCTACTTTCATCCCCATGTTTGCCCTCAGATGATTTTACAAAATGAGTCATCCTCTGCGAAAGGCTTCTAAAACAGCTTCTTAATTTAACTGTCAGACTACAAGTTCGTACATGCCAGTCCCTTGAGCTGGCTTTCTGACTTCACTGCTGCCAGTTCCTATGTTAATCTTGAGTTGACATTTTTGCTCAGAGTGCTGGTTACAGGTCACACTCCAACAAAACTACTGCCAAAGTAAATGGATGTGCTGTTGCCCTCTTCTCCCAGCCTTGCAGAATATTTTTCCCAGTCAAAAATTTGAAACAGAAACACCTTATGTCCTCCAATTCCACTGCAACATAACGTGATCTTCAAAGTCCCTATGGGATATTTAAAAAAAAAAAAAAATCAGTGTTATAAAGTATAGGACATTTTTCTTCTCTCTTTTTTGATTAAATAAATAGAGGGGAATTAATTGTTTCTAAACATTGTTAATGTAAGGCTAATGTTCAATTTAAAATCTCAGCCATCAGGAAATTAAAATAAAAATCTTCTCACTCATATCATATTGCATTCTGAAAACTCAAAGTAAAACTGAATTAAACCAGGGTGAGAAGGAACAATGAACACCGGTCACAGACTTTGTACTAGATGTGGATTCCAAAGCTCAAAATAAATATGGGCGTGAGGATACCTGGTTAGAAATCTGTGAAGAGTTATTTTTCCCAGATAGGGAAGTTAATACATCAATGATGTGAAATACTGAATTTCTTGTAAAATAAGGAGGAGATATACAAATCAGTGGATAACTTAAATAAATTATTAATTGTGTGGGAAGATGACTGGACAAAGAGCAGTGACCTGGAGCTAGGAAAGAAAAGGTTTAGGCCCAGTGGGACAAATTGTGAGGTCCTTAGTTTGCTTTCACAATCTTCATTCATACAAATTCTCATTGAGTAAAGTGCGAGGACTGACTAAGACTTTAACCACTTAACAGTAACAGCAACTGGGCCTTGGAGTAAATTCACAGAACAGTTGGTGAACGCACCATCATACCAGATATTCTGGAGCAAGTTAGAAAAGATAATCAACAGAAGCAGAATAAAATGAGCAGTCATACAAAATAAAGGCTGCATCGCTGAACGATTCAGGTGATCTTTGTTGTCCCTAATACAAGAGGTCTATGCTTTTTAAAAGGCCCAAAATATATGTTTAGTTGATAAAACTTAATGGTCCCAAAGGAACCATTAAAAGTTTATTAGGACAGTAATATACATTGTAAACACTTATTTAAAATGAATTTAGAGCAGCTGTTATAGCATATCTGGTAAACATCCAAAGAATTTTACAAAATGCATTGTACATCATGAAGAAGAAATCTCAGGCAATTCAGGGGCTCAGATAACCATCCCAATTTTTGGCTTATCCAAACAACTTTGGATCTCACCAGATCAGGCTCTCCTGAGATTTTCAGTACTTCCTTGTTCTCTCAAGACCAAGAGTACCATGACACTTCTGTTGTATTCCTTGTGGTATTTTGATATTACTGCTTCCAACCCAAACTGGGAAGTGCAAAGAGGTGAAAAAATGTTTTCCTCTCATTCAAATAATGAAAAAGGCTAAGTGAACATTTTTCAAACCACCAAAGTTTGGAATCTCATTCTGGACATTGTAAAGGATGTAAAGAGATCTGACGAACTTAAGAAACTGGGAATGGATGGTACTCTCACCTTTTATGAAGGTGGTAGTTTCATTTTGCCAAGCTTAAATGGAGCGTCTCAAATTTCTTTTCCCTTTCCCTAATAACAGCCACTTTGCTGAGCCATTCTACCAGGTGATGCCTAGAATACCTAGAAGTAACTCTTGTTGGTCAAAGAAAAGAAAACCACTGTGTGAGAAATGTGTGTCCTTTAATGGCAAATGAGGAGGAATTCACAACTCCTTCCTGCAAGTCTCCTGAGCCCGTTGTAGCTCCACAGCTGTCAGAACTGGAAGGCTTTTAACCATACCTGAAAGGAAAATGGATAGTCAAAATTTTCTGTAATGGAACTGTCGGTAAAGGAGAGAACTGGGGAGTATGAATCAAAGACTTTTGACTCTCATCGTGTTGAAGAGAGAAAAAGATCAGATGTTGGGTAAAAAGTCCTTGGACAATGGATTAGTTTGAGGACTTAGAGAGGTCGAACCTGAGGACTTTTGGTATACAAAGTGTGCAGATGGCCACTTCCTGATTTATTATATCCAAGCTCTGATCCCTGAGGCTCTGGGGCCAATAGGGCAAAACTGCACTGGAAATCAAACATACACAGAAAACCGTGTTGCTCCCACCCTCCCTCCAAATGTCAATAGACCAAGGATGATCACAGTCAAGTATTTTAGATAACACACCAGAGAACTCATGTTGAAAGAAGCAAGTAATGGTATGATATGTCCTTTTCATAGTGCTAGTTTTTCCTTCCTCCCTCCCTAATATCTGTCTAGAGACAGAGACACATTGTGCAGCCTTTAACCCCATTAAAAAGCAAGTATTGTCTGAGGAATAGCTAATATGTACTTTGCATCTAAAGTGTGGAACAAGAACAAAACATGTCCCCTTTTTGTATTTTACTAACACCTTTTGCCACTCCTAGAGCACATTGAAAAGGCAGAGAAGTTTGCAAGAGCTATTGTAGCAGACTCTCACTGGAATTCATAGGATGAATCATGGTGGCTTAACACCACATTTTTAATTACAGCACTAAAAGTTATTTTTCTCTGGTCCAGCAATAATGTTCAGACTGGCTTATGGTAGATAATTCATATACTATAGTGCTGTCTATAATTGATACTGGAGTTTTAAGCTTTTTTGCATCGCTGTATTTTTGCATCTCCTGGAGAAGACTAGATAGCAAGATGTGCAATCCCTCTATACTTCATCTGGCTGCTGAACTCAGCTTTTTATGACTATATAGGGAGTTTTTAAGAACATTGTAAATGTGCCTATTAATTAACATTTTTTTATACACTTCTTGATCTCACTACCCATCCTTCATATATTGCCTTCCTTTTTAGACTGTAAGTTCTTCAGAACAGGGACTGTTGCTACCTATGTAATGTGTCTAGCCCACTGAGACCCCACAATACAAATAATTAATAATGCACATGCACAGCTCAAGAAGCTTATACAGAAAATGATAATAGGCAGGTTATAGATATATAATAAGATCTGCCTATTAACATTATATATGTGACTGCTCAGCATATTTTATAAAGATCTTTTTCCTACCATTCTTTCTGTCTCACTTATTGATAATGGAACACCAGGGAGCCTTTTTTAGTTCTTTGGCACTCCACTGTTGGTTTGACAGTTCAGATGTTGCCTACTAATGGATTAACTCTCTAGTTTTTTCCTCTCTTTTAGCAATCCCTGGTAATACTTTCCATTATGCATGTACATGACCTCTTCTTTCTCCCTCTCTGGTGACTGAATTGTACACCCAGTTCCAGTGTTGCAACTTGAAAGATTTTATCATGAGTCTCATGATGTGGTTTTTTGCTTGAAGCCTCCGTTTCTGGAGTGAAGTGATTACATGAAAATCTCAATCTTCATTTTTTTTAAAATGAACTTTTTAGTCATGTTTGTGGAGAAAAGCTCAAAAACATGACCTAAAAGGCTCAGAAGTGAGACAGCAAAGTAAAGGAACTCAACATTTGTTATATGTTCAAAATATGATTTTAGGCCATTCTCTTGATTTTTGGGGGGCTTGACTCAAGCTTTGGAACATTCAGGTCTGGCAACACCATAATTTTTCCTTGCTCTTTTCCTTTCTCCCAGTCTTTCCTCCCCTCAATCCCTAGCTCCTCTCTTTTGTCTTCTTTACTGCTCGCTAGCAACTCCTAATTTATCAGTTTGTTCAACTGTGACTAAAATGCCTTAAAAGGTCATTTTCCTAAACGCACAGTCCCTCGTACTACACAATGTGCGAGGTTAGTTTTGTTTAGTGAAGGGTTTTAATTGCTCCATTTCTTCTGAAATTGATATGTATTCTGAGAATTCCCAGTGTTATCAACAAATGCACTGGACACTTGTAAAAGGGCTTTCTGATTTAGGTTTGAGTTAAACTTGAAGGGAAAATAATGCCTGCAGCCTGTAATGCAATTTATTTTCAGACAGACATCAGTTCAGTACCAGCATGGCCTCCCCCACCCCAGACCCTGAAAAAAAAAAAAAAAAAAAAAAAAAAAAAAAAAAAAAAAAACCACGAGCTAGAAAGTTTCTGTGGGCTCAACCAACAATATAATTGTGTCCAATGACATTATGATTCACCTGGGGACTAATGTATTACTATTAGATATTCCACAAGGAGTGCACAGTTGGTGAAATAAACATTAACCTGTTGCAATAGGAATGATTTCAGAACTGTTTCAAGAGATAAATGGGGGTGGGAGAGGGATGAGGAAAATTATAGCTGAAAATGACAATAGTGCCACAGATGACTATTTTACTGGATGCTGCTAAGGCCTACAAGAAGAGAGAAATGATCCAGCCACCATCTAAAGTAAACAACAGTCAGGGACTTCTCAAATTGAAAAGATAAAATCAAATCCCTACCACTAAGAAAAAATTAAGTATAGTAAGACTGAAACCCTACTTAAGCCTGCTCTAAAACCATTGGACTCATTAGGAGTCTCTCCATTAACTTCAGTGAGCTTTGGTTCAGGCTTTCTAATATTAGTGGTGAACTTAACATATTAAATCATAGCAGCGAGTACTTGATCTTAATAAGAGCAAATTTCTTAGGGGGTAACAAAGCTGATTCAGGTTTACCAAGACAACTTAGAAAACAGATTCAGGGAAAACCAACTAAAGAATCTAAAGTCCAGGGAGTAACTTTCACCCTCCCTGACAAAGAATATTTTTCAGAACTGTTATTAAATCATTTGTACTCATACAAAGTAGGTAATAAAGGTAATATACTGTACCCTCCTCTCTAGCCAAGGACCAACTACCTATCATCCCTGAGAAAGAGCAAATTGACCAGGATGCTGGACTCCAACAGTTTTTCAATTAACTTATCAAAAATTATAAAACAAGAGATTGCTCCCTTGCTTACAATGCAACTATTATACTTATACCAATAGAAGGAAAGCGCCGGAAGAATGTGCCTTAGATAGGAACATTTCACAATTAAAGAGAGATGTTAAAGTTCTGGGAAACGTCCTAGCAGCATGGTTAGATATGGTGGTTAATTCTTTTATTCACAGAGACTAAACAGGCTTTATTAAGCATCATCAGTCTGCTGACTATGGGTCCAGGGTTCTTAGCTTAATCTATTTAGGTCCTGAGAAGATGTTTGATTGGGTTGAGCGGGACTATTCCTTTGCAGTGTTAAAAAAGATGGATTTTGGTTAGAACTTCTTGGACTAAAGCTGGAGCACTGCATGCCAAGCCAAATGTCAGGATATCTGTAAAAAGGGGAATGACTTGTGGTATTAGTTGTGGATGTTTAAAGTGGCCATTAGGAAGCACAGAGCAAGAAGTAAACAGGAAATAAAGACAGTCTTGCGTTCACCCCAACCAGAGTGTGCCGAGTCTCCATACTCTGTAAAGGGCTTGTGCTGCTATATGATTGAAAATGGCCATTTATATCATTGTTGCTACCACTGTTATACAATTGCAACAAATCATATATAAAGTATGTCATGTAAGGTATCAATGGAAAAAGTTGTAACTCTACTAAATGTGATAATCCCATTTTTACTCATGTATCATCTTTGTATTTGAAGTTATGACTATTTGCTATGTTTGAGATACAAATACATGTGTTTTGTTCTTGCATGACACCCACAAGATAGTTTTACATCCAGTCTAGCCTGCTCAGTGTTGATGAACTGTTCAATTGTTGATGGACCATTCAGATGATGGGCCATTAATGGAGATTAGCTTTTCAATGCGTCTTCCTGCAGATGTCTCAGACAATAAGAAGCCAATGGTTACCCAGTGATTCAGCAAAACAAGTAAGAGCATGTGATGTGGACATGTGACCTCAGATGCCATCTTTGTCAATAACTTTCCATACACAGGGGCTGTGGGCTTTGTTTGGGTCAGTAAATTTTCATTCACATGGCAGAGGATATAAAAGACACCTGAGACATCTCCATTTTACCTCATTCCTGCTCCAGTTCTCTGGACTGGAGATTTACAACTAAAAGAAGTGTTTTGAACAATGGTCTGAAGACCTTCCAATCTTTTGGAAGTTACCAGAGAGACTTTTGCAAGCCAGCAGTCTATTCCATCACTGCTATTATCCTGGTCTGTTAACACTGAAAATCACTTATATGTATATTCTTTAACCATTCAATAAACTCTCTTCTTTTCTTTTATTAGTAAAATCTTTAGTTAATAAACTCAGGATTGGCTGACAGCATGATATTTGGGAAAGATCTGAGATACACATTGACCTGGGGTAAGCATCTGATCCTTTAGAGTTAGTAGAAACTTACATATGGTAAATTGGGTTTTCAGTAACCTCTCACTATATTAGACCTGTTTGTCTGGATGGGAGCCAAGGGCTGGCATGCCTAAAGGTGCTACAGAAGCTCCTGGGTTACTGTTTTGGTGAATCTAATTATAGAATAAACCACCAGTCTTTGGGTATTGTCTGCCCTGTTTCTTGCAGTCTGCTCTCAGTGTGGTGCTTTCAGTGTGGTCCATTCCAGGCACCCTGTCACAGGGATGTCCCCTGTAATTATTAATAAATCCTTCAGGGAATTAAGGGCATAGAGGCCTTGATCCAGCAAAACACTTAAGCATATGCTTAACTCTAAGCGTGTGAGTAGTCCCAATGACCTCAATGGGATCACTCAAGTGTTGAAAGTGAAGTACATGTTTAGGTGTTTTACTGGATCAAGGCCAGAGGTAGCTTGAGTAAACTGTCAAATAGCACTTCACCTGATTCTTTATATCACTGCTCCAAGTGCAACCATACTGCTCCTCCTGGAGGGTTCTGGAAAGGCATGTTGGTAAGTGCATTCACAGACCTCAAATTCTTGCCTTTTGAAACCCTTTGGACTGGCACCTGATCCAAGGCCCACTGAAATCAATAGGCAGATTCCCATTGACTTTAATAGGCTCTGAGTGAGACCCTTAAACAACAGATAGGGACTATCTGCCCTTTTCACTGATGCCTCAAAATAAAATGTCAGGGTAAATTTCTCATCTCTGTCATTTTAAAATTAGGCTTAGCAGAATTCAGTGTTTTTTTTGATAATTTTGACAGATAATATTGATATTTGTGTTTAATAAAAAAAATGAAAAAGATGCTTGAGTTAAATTTTTCACAGTAGAGGGAAATGAGGGGAAGAGGTTCCTGAGAATGGCCTAGACAAACAATTATTTAATGACAGTAGAAGTTAAGATTCAAAATATTAAAGCTTTATAACTGTCAACATCACATGTCAAAATAGACAAACTAAATGTCCTTAAATCAAACTCAAGTAATTTCTCAAGCAGCATTTTTCTTACTTTTTCATTAGTTTATGAGCACAGGGTGAAACTGACATTTATTGATATCTCCCAACAAAAAGCCCACCTTTCCAAGCCTATTTATAATCTCTCTGTTCTGATTCTGTGGTTCAGAAAGAGGATTGTGTCTGGAAGCATTTATTCAGAAATAGGACTGTAGGAATAAATGCCTTCCACATGTACTACTTACCCCTCCTTCATTATGTACTTTGGATGCCATCCTCGGTATGATATGGGTTAAGAAAGTGAAGGGTCAAGCTCTAATTTAGCTGACCCTACACAGTGACCCATCTCTGATAGATTTGTTTTGGTCTGTATAAACAGGCAAAAACCTGGCTCCACTGAAGTCAATGGCAAAACTCCCATTCACCTCACTGCAGCCAGAATTTCACCGAATATTCCAGTGATTAGAACGTGAACATAAAGAGAGAGAGGTTGTATAGGCCTTGAAACTGTCAGGATAAAACATTCTGAAGCAAAAATAACATCTTCCCTATCACTGCAATCACTTTGACCATGTGGGAAACAAGTGTGTTCCAAATTTAAATTCCATTCTTGACACACATTTCTGGCCTGCTAATTTGAGCAATTTAAGAAACTAATATGGTACTAAAACATCTACTTTATTATTCACAGGTCTTAGAAAGAGTGTCAGTTCTTACTCTAAAGGACATGAGAATTAGATGACTACTGCCCCTTTTCCCTCTATTTACTAATCCACCCATTTGTACAGGTGCCATTGAAAAACCAAGCATTCACTAGGGATTTTTGCCTTTAAATTAATTTTTGTTTAGGACTTATTGACAAGCATGTATTTTTGGCAGTCTTTAAAAAGCTTTAATATTGCATCCCTTACCTCCAAACACACAGAGAGCTGGGAACATGCATTTAAATCCCAAAATCTTGCAGGAAGTAATGCAGTGTTTATGTTTTTGTTCTCCAAATTTCAGTCTGTGGGAGGCTTAATTTAAGGTTACCACCCATTGGTACATGGTTGCACATCTGCACTCTCTCTCAAATAGATAAGGATGAGTAGTGGAAGCAGTACAGTGATTGGGATGTTATTTCATGGTCTGTGGAGCTACAGAAACTCAAAAAGAGTATACCTCACAACCCTAAGCCATGTGTATGACGAAGAAAAGGTGAGTTATAAGACTAGTCTAGATATATTTGAGCATAAGCTTTCGTGAGCTACAGCTCACTTCATCGGATGCATGCAGTGGAACATGCATCCGATGAAGTGAGATGTAGCTCACGAAAGCTTATGCTCAAATAAATTGGTTAGTCTCTGAGGTGCCAGAAGTCCTCCTGTTCTTTTTGCGGATACAGACTACCACGGCTGCTACACATATCTATACTAGGTTTCAGAGTATCTACATTTAATATGTTTAGATGTTAGAGATGAGCTTTTGATTTGGGGGTACCTTTAGGCCATTACACACAGGGAAATATTGCAGCTGGACTATTGTTTCTCTCTGCTTAAGGCTACTATTACTTATTTTTTGCACTACAGTACTGCTTTTAGAGCAGGGGCAGGCAAACTTTTTGGCCTGAGGGCCACGTTGGGTTTCCAAAATTGTATGGAGGGCCGGTTAGGGGAGCCTGCGTCTCCCCAAACAGCCAGGTGTGGCCTGACCCCTGCCTCCTATCCAACCCCCCCCCCCCCACACTCCCCGGGAGCTCCTGCCCCTTCCAACTCCCCTGATGCCCCCCCATCGGTACTCCTGCCCCATCCACCACCACTTGCTCCCTGTCCCCTGACTACCCCTAAGCCCCCCCACCCCTGACTGCCCCCCGGCATCCCTGCCCCATCCAACCCCCCTGTTCCCCACCCTTTGACTGCCCCAACCCCTATCCACACCCCCGACCCCTGACCATACCTCCGAACTCCCCTGCCCTCTATCCAACCCCTTCTGCCCCCTTACCGCGCTGCCTGGAGCGCCGATGGCTGGCGGCACTACAGCCACGCCGCCCAGAGCACAGGGTCAGGCCGTGGCTCTGCAACAGCGCTGCCCGGCTGACCAGGCTGCAGGGGAGGGGGAACAGCAGGGGAGGGGCCTGGGACTAGCCTCCTGGGCCAGGAGCTCAGGGGCTGGGCAGGAGGGTCCCACAGGCTGGATGTGGCCTGCGAGCCATAGTTTGCCCACCTCTGTTTTAGAGTCACCAGCCACAATCGGGGTCCCTTGTGCTAGGCACTATCACAACACATAGTGAGAGTCAGCACTTGCTTTGAAAAGCGTATACTATAAATAGACAAGACAGAAAGAGTAGAAGGGGGAAGTCAATGATTGTTCAGAATGAGAAAAATCTAGACTCTTCCTTCCTGAAGCGGGTGCAATATTGTTGATGTGTGGGTGGCAGAGATGTATGAACTAATTCAAACAAGTCCTCCAACTATGCTTTCTCAGTCCTTCCTTTATGCTTTTTCTTTCACACAGACTCATTATAGGACTGACCAACTTCAGTTTCTCTCCTCTTAACAAAAACTTAGTGTAGTTTTACTGGAAATCTGGTGATGGGTGACAAATAGCAACACACCAAAGAGTGTGATTAAGCAGCAATTTTTGCCAACATTTTTAACCTAAAGCGAGGTCCCTAAATCCACATTTAAGAAACTAAATTAAAGGCCTGGTTTTCAGAAACAGTGCACAGGCCACCTCCACTGACTTTGATGGGAGTTGAGTGTCAAATCCTGTCTCCAGTGAAATCAATGGGAGTTTTGCCAATGTCATCTACTGCTGAACATTGTTGAAAAAAATCAAACCTCGTATTTTATGCGCTTAAATAAGGATTTAAGGAGCAGACTTTAAATACCTTTAAAACTCTAGCCCTAAGTTCCTAAACTTAAGGCAACCAAGTTTGAAAATGTTGGCTTTTCTAATTCAGAAAAAGGAAAAATGTTCAAGTTCATCTTCAGCATGGAGTGCAACTTTCTCTGGAAGTGATCTCTTGAGATGGCTTTTATTTTTGTCTGTTAACCAGAATGCACATTTATGGTGCTATATAAATAATAATAACGTTATCACCTCTCTATTCTGTTTTATAATCTGTTTATTCTGCAAATTTCAGCAATAAAAATAAAGAAGATTTGGTTTGTGTTTTCTGTGAAGACCCATATCCATTCTTATTTTATGCAGATCAGTTCTCCATCCGGGGTTATAAGGCACTCTGCATTTAAAGCTATCAGAGGAAAACAAAAGAAGAACAAGCTACAGATGTGTTACAATAACATTAACTCCATAAAAGCAAGAGTCCCTCTCATATAATCAATTTTTCAGAAGTCCCCAATGAAAATAAGGAGTTTAAAAAAAAAAAAAAGAAATTTGAAGCCTTTTACCTGTAAATCACCATACTGAAGCCATACCTGCTACAGTAGGTAGTAAAAGTAGTTATAAATTGATGGCCTATAATGGTCAATATTACCATAGGGTAGTAACTGTTGCTATGTATCTGAGACATAATAGTATTTGTCCATACATAGAATGGGAAATCATGAGGATATTTTGGATAATATAGTTTGGTCCATCATAACCATTGTTCGTGAAATGAGTGGGGTGACCTCAATCTGTGGTCTAGTAGATTGATGTCCACACTGCAAAAAGACCACCAAATTAAACCCTTTATTTGCGATTTCAGTAGGTAGTAGGGATGGTTAGCCGAGTATGGAGAGTGAAGGCTCATCCAGAGCACAGGGGACGTTTGCACAGCCTGCTGCTTGTGTATACAGCTTTTCAGTGGATAAATAAACTTCAACTTCTAGGGCTGTCAGTCCAGTACTTTCACCAGTAAATCCACTTATGGCTTTAGAAAAAAGTACTGCAATAATTAAAGCAAAAACTATGATCTGACTGTCTCGGCATTAATCATGCCATTTTGTATTAATCCACTATTACAGTCGGCACCTTTAAAAGCCTTCATTTATCACACTTCACTGTTTAAGCGGTTCCCATGAAATTTACAATAGTTCCTAATTCTAATGACAGGGAAATGCTGCAGATGTAATCAATAGTAAAACAGGAACATGGCAAGGTTTTACGAGCAACAACTGGATATTCATGTTAGACATTTTGAGGTACTATAAACACCATAAGCTTGGATCCTCCTTAGCTGTTGAGCCATGTCCCCTCTCTCCCACCTGTGATTAGGGAGAGAAATGGTACAGAGGGAATCCTAATGTGCCTGGTTAAACTGGCTTTTCATCTCCTTTCCCTCACCATTTCCTTTCCTTCAGTAGAGCAGCATAAAGCATCTGGAGAGAATTCAGGGCTCTGGCCCAATTACTGATCTATTTAAGACATGCTCACAGGATTTTAAAATATAAAACAGCATTGACCTATCCAGTGCCATTGCATTAGAAATAATTTGGTGGGACAAAGTGCAGGACTGTACAATTTCATATTCAGTAGACGCTGTTTTGCATTCAGCTACAATGGAAACTTTGAAAGTTTTGTCTCCACATGAAAATTCTTCTATGGGCATTACTCAAACATTTAGAAATAAATTTAAGTGGGTGGATATCAAAGATCAGTATATGGAGCGTCTTGTCTCCTCAGAGCCAGGAGCACCGGAACTTCAATAGAAGTAGAAGTGGATGGGCCATGAGGCCCTGCCCCTCTGTGGCCCCGCCCCTGTGTGGCCCCGCCCCCTGCTCCTGAGGTCCCACCCCCTGGCCGGGCCAGAAGCTGGAGCTTGGCATGGTAAGAATTGCCCAGGGAGCCTCGGCCACTGTGAGGAGCCCTGGACCCTCCACCGGCCCTTGGTGGAGGGCCAGTGTGTCTGAGAGCAGCCCCTGGCCTGCATCCCCACCCCCCGGGATGCACTGTTCAGGGCAGGTGGAGGATCTGGGGCTCCCCACAGTGTCCTGGGCTCCCTGCATGGCTCTTTCTATTACTCAGCTCTGGTTTCCAGCCTGACCAGGGGGCGGGGCCTCCAGGAGAAGAGGAGGAGCAGGAGAGGAGCTGGGCCTTGCAGTAAAGGCCCACCTCAGCTCCCCGATCAGGAAGAGACTGGTGCCACCAGCAGGGGCTACGCTTTATGGTGGGGGAGCTGATCACCTTGTCAGCTCCCCTGTCACAAAGCGCAGCCCCTGCCAGCGCCACTCCGTGCCTGCACAAGCCTTGCAGTTTGAAGGGGGTAATGCAGCCCCCTGCCTCCCAAACTATGCTCATGTTCCAGTGCCCCTCCTCAGAGCCTTTTTCAAGCCCTTAAACTCAACCACTGCTTAAGAAGGGGCCTTAAAAATAAACCATTCTCTTCTTCTCCCCCCGTTTCTAGCTGCTTTCAAAGTCAATGGGAGCTGCTGAGGGCTCAGCGCTTTTGAATATTGGATAAGCTGCTGAGTTGTCATGTGAGGACGTGTCCTTCCTTAAGGTCCACTCACGTCAGAGAGAGTCAAGGGCACTCAGCATTTTGCAGGATTGCTCAGCTCCCTGAAGGTATATCACTGAAGGGCCTTACATATGGACCCTTCTTTTCCTGTTTATTCTCTCTAGAAGCCAAACTTGGATTCACACAACCTTCCAAGTGAGTGGGGCTGGATGAAGCTCCTTCTGGGGTCTGTCAAGCACTGCTCCTACACCTGACCTCTGGCAGGGTTTACTACCAATGTATATAAAGTGTTTCTGTTCCTCCTAAGGGTTTGGTGCACTGTCAGTCCTGTGCTTCCACCCTGCCAGCCCCAGGTTGAAGTGGCTTATTTAAAATTCTTTACAGAAATACATTAGTATAAATTAGGAGGTGGAGGCCATTATCCTGCATAAAGTGTAAATTTTTATTCAAATAATTCTATTAGCATAATTATCTTTGAGAAATTAAATGTACATTATTACACTTGCTGTGCCACAATTATAAAAAAACAAAATTTCACTTGTAAGGTTGTGCAGTTCTCAAGCAATTAGCCATATTGCACCCTGCAAACCAAAATTAAACACATAAATTAAAACAGCAGGGGGGGATAATAATGTTAGAGAGGTGGCATAGACTTTCTGTAGTTTGTTGCTTCCAAAGCTCATACTCTAACAAGAACAGGTCAGAAAAGCAGGATTAACAGGATTTCCCCATACTATTCTGTCTTCTGATTTAAAAACTACTTGGCAGAACATGATGATAAAAGTATAACCAAACAAGTCATTTAAGTGTGTTCTCTCTACTCAGCTTTTGAGTATTGTTCTAATTTTTTCTCCACAGAAGAGTAAAAAGTATTTTTTTTATTAATCAGCTGAAAGCATTGGTCTTGATTTCAGCATCCACTGTCTTAGTCAGCATGATTTGTACAGGCACCCTTCTAATCCTTCTGAGTGCATTTATACACAGACATCTATAAACAGACATAGAATATCAGGGTTGGAAGAGATCTCAGGAGGTCATCTAGTCCAACCCCCTGCTCAAACAGGGCCAATCCCCAACTAGGTCATCCCAGCCAGGGCTTTGTCAAGCCTGACCTTAAAAACCTCTAAGGAAGGAGATTCCACCACCTTCCTAGGTAATGCATTCCAGTGCTGCACCACCCTCCTAGTGAAAAATAGTTTTTCCTAATATCCAACCTAAACCTCCCCCACTGCAACTTGAGACCATTACTCCTCGTTCTGTCATCTGCTACCACTGAGAACAGTCTAGATCCATTCTCTTTGGAACCTCCTTTCAGGTAGTTGAAAGCAGCTATCAAATCCGCCCTCATTATACTCTTCCGCAGACTAAACAATCCCAGTTCCCTCAGCCTCTTCTCATAAGTCATGTGTTCCAGTCCCCTAATCATTTTTGCTGCCCTCCGCTGGTCACTTTCCAATTTTTTCACATCCTTCTTGTAGTGTGGGGCCCAAAACTGGACACAGTACTCAAGATGAGGCCTCACCAATGTCGAATAGTGGGGAACGATCAAGTCCCTCGATCTACTGGCAATGCCCCTACTTATACAGCCCAAAATGCCATTAGCTTTCTTGGCAACAAGGCCCACTGTTGACTCATATCCAGCTTCTCGTCCACTGTAACCCCTAGGTCCTTTTCTGCAGAATTTCTGCCTAGTCACTCAGTCCCTGGTCTGTAGCAGTGCATGGGATTCTTCCGTCCTAAGTGCAGGACTCTGCACTTGTCCTTGTTGAACCTCCTCAGATTTCTTTTGGCCCAATCCTCTAATTTGTCTAGGTCCATCTGTATCCTATCTACTACTCCTCCCAGTTTAGTGTCATCTGCAAACTTGCTGACGGTGCAATCCACGCCATCATCCAGATCATTAATGAAGATCTTGAACAAAACCAGCCCCAGGACTAACCCTTAGGGCACTCCGCTTGATACCAGCAGCCAACTAGACATGGAGCCATAGATCACTACCCTCATACTTGAGACACCCCTTTTATCTGACTGGTTCTTACTCCCACCCCCACAAAAGTCATCTCTATTTCAATGCACAGCCACATTTCCAGAGAGAATAAAGCATCTGAACAACAGATAGAAATAAAATACAAATGCTGAAAAGGCCTGCACTAACATATGCTGATGAGGTACTTCTGGAGAAACTTTATTCTATAAATAAATTCCAAATAAGGAAGATTTTATGTGCCCTTCCTGCTGTATCCAAATCAGACTGAGCTAATGCTATCACATGGGGTATGAGGAAAACAACTAGAAGAAATTGCAGAGATTCTATCAGATTCCTCAGCTGAGGGAGCTCACCTGCAATTTGTTATTTAAGTTCACAACCTGAAGATACTGTTGACTGCTAAGCTGCCACTAGATATATAGGTCCTAACTTGCAGCTGCAAAGAGCTGAATTTCCTTTCAGACAGAACTTTGAGTTGATTATACTATGTACTTTAAATAATTCTACACCTGAAATATATTCAAGAACTCCATCCTTGCAAATGAAACATCCCACCTGGTCATTAATGGTTCTCACAAGGAACATTTTACATGCACACACCACAAAATGCACTGGCTTCCAGTTTGTTTCCTTTTACAATTCAAGGTGTTGGTTTTGACCTAAAATCCTAAGTGAATGGGTCCCGGCAACTTTACAGACCATGGCCCAGATCCTCAAACATATTAAGGCTGCTAACTGCCAGGATCTGGGCCTGTCTGTCTTGCTTATATGCTGGTGTGGTAGCCGAGTTCAGCTGAGGAGGTCTAGATCCCTTAAATTTAAATAGGAGAGGTCTGACAGTTAAGGGTGAAGTTCTTCAGGGAAGGTGCTTCAGCTCTGGAATACTTCCCTCCCCCCCTCGGTATGACAGAGTCTATGTTTGTTGACTTTTAGGACACACTTTTCTCTCATATTATTCAGAAGGATATAAGTGTGTTAAAGAAAGGTCATAGTCATGAGGAGTTTTCTGCATAGGGAAGATGATATCGTGGGTATTTATCTAGTCTATAATTTCAGCATGCATCTTTGTACATAATTGTTCATATTCTCATTTTGAGAAGAGGAGCTGATTAATCCAAAGAAATAAATTAAAAAATGATTTAAAGAGTTTTTGGGAAAAAAAAGTTAGTCTTTTCCTTTACTGACTCTGCTGTGCTGAATTTGAATAAAGGAGGAAGACAATAAAAGTGGAAACAATCATTTAAAATGTCTCTTTAGGTTCTTATCGATGAGGTTAAAACCAATATTACACAAACTAATTGAATATCATTTGCATTGCTTCTATAGTCCACTGGAAGGAGGAGTGTCATTCAAATAACAGAGTTAATTCACCCATTCATTTGGAAACGTATAAGAAAAGAAGGATTATTCCTTACCACCAATCTATGCCAGTTTTCAATGCTCATGCATGTTTTGCTGAGAAAGAGGCTCAGCCAGCTCAGAATCTAGTGCTGTTTAAAATTCATATAATTAACTATTACTATGGGTTGGCAATATGTCCTTACTTGGACATGTGTATCCTTGAACATACTGTAAATATGTTTGTGGCATAGTTGGATTAATTATTTCTTTTTTTGTCAAGTATTAGTACTATTAGTACCTTTCTTATTCAAACTGCAGTTAACTGGAGCTCTCTCTTATCCCAAGATTGAAGATGTCCCCCAGGGCTTGTCTTTGGCACAGTAATCTTTATCCACTGAAGTCTAATCAACCCATAATGCAACTCCCAGCACCTCCATCAATGGGAAAGCTGATTATCTATAAACAGGAAACCCTGGGTATAGACTTCAAAGCTGATTGGGCCAGCTCCACTATCAAGCCTGAATCCCCACTCTGGCACTTCAAGTGCAAAAGGTGGGGGCCCTCAAGGATTTTAAAAATTAATACTTGCCACTCTAGGCTTGTATTGAACTCCCAAAGTTACAGCTTTTCTCTGACCTTGGCTTGGTAAACGCTGCCACCACCCAAATGTAAAAAAAAAAAAAACCCCTTGAATCCAGGAAGGAGCACTTGGGAAGTCCTCCCTGTGGGATACCCTCAAGCCCCTTCACACCACCCCTCCCCATCTGGGGAAGAGCTTAGAAAGAAAACAAAAGAAATTAGCTGTTGCTACCAGCTAATCAAACAACATGTGCACAAACCTCTTGGGACAGCAAAAATCCAATCCTGTTCTTAAAAAAAGGTAAATTTTATTAAAAACAAAAAAGAAAGAAAATACATCTGGAACTTAGGCTTTTGCTGGATTTTAAAAGAGCAATTCCAAAAATTAAGCACCCAAAATAGCTTTCTTGGGAGTTCAGCTTAAAGGTTACAAGCAAACAAAAGCATATGGGGTTAGCACAGAGGAGTCCATTAGCCATAAGAAATAAACCTAATCACATCTTTCTAAAGATTCCTGATCTACTTACACATTTGGGAGTTCCAGATAAGTAGTTCTAGGTATGATCTGATGATTTATGATCATACCTGTCTTAAAGTTGCTTACAGCATTGCTGCTCTGTGTCTCCGCTCTCCAGAGAACAACCACAGACACAAAGGGAAAGCTTCTTTCCCAATTTAAAAAAGTTCTAGCCTTCCCATTGGCTCTTTTGGTCAGGTGCCCTTTTCTTTATCTGGGGGACTTTGTTAACCCTTTACAGGTAAAGCAAGCAGAGAACAGCCACAAAGAGGGACTTTATAGCTAACAGGCTGGCTGGGTGCCCATAAAAGGGAACTAGCCTCCCTTCATTTATCACATCCCCAGAATATCCAAAGGCTTCTGATGCTCCTGAGATCTTTGAATAAATGGGGTACTACTGCATTATTTGCCTTCATTTTCAGTTGCTACCAGGGTGTTATAGCAAAGTCTAGTAGTGGTAGTGTAGTAGAGTCTATCCATCTGTTTATTCTGGAAATGTTGTAAAAATGGGAAGGGGGCATATATGCCTGGGATTGCTCCAATTTTCTGCATATCCCAGGTCCAGACGAGTTACTTCCATGTCCTTAAGATTCCAGAATGACTCTTTCCATCCTTCCTTTTCTCTTCTTGACATTAGGAGTAGCTATTCCATTTGTTGTTACAGCTGCCACTTTTCCTTTTTTGTTCATTGCTAATACGTCTATCTAAGTCCACAGGCAGGGAGGCAATCACCAGTGCTGCCTGCTTCACTCCCTGTCTATATACATTATCCTGGGATGGCAGCCCTCTGGCGTGGGGACGAGAGAAAGGAAAAGAAACCTGGAGAGGATAGGAAGGGAGAACCTTTCAGGATTGGGAGAGAAAAAGGATGCAAGGGGGGAGGTGAAGGGGGAAACAAGCTGTAAGATGAGAAGAGAGAAAGGAAGATAGAGAGCAAGGAAATAGGAAAGAGTACATTTGTCCAGTATTGGTGCTCCGGTGGAAGCAGAGCCTCTTGGAGATACAGGAGGCAAGAGGTGACTTAGCAGCTAACTTCCAAGAAGACTACTAAAGATGGACAGGAATGAGAGCGGGTGGGTGGTTTTTGGGGTGAGGATCACAATGCCCGGTAGGATTTCCTTTGTAGTTTTTAAGTGAATCCTGACTCTGTGGGAGTGGGATGTAACATTCTCTTTGAAGCTGCCATCTCATGGCACCAGATGAAGTTATGATGAGAAACCAAATCAATCACAGCCAAACTCTGAACCTTTATGTGCCTTTTTTACAAGGTTGATGGAGGGAGGAGATTGCAGGCTTTTATGTGCTTTTGCAATGAAACCACATCAAATACAGATGCAATGTCACAGTGCAATTTATGGAGCAAAGGCTGTAGGATTTGGGAGCTCTCTCTCTGCTCTCCCTCTATTAGAAGAGCTTTAAGATCAGCCTGAAATCTGTACGTGATGTTCCCCTGGAGTTATCTGGACTGGTGATCTGCTAGGTCACTCCAATCCTCAACTCTGGGAGCCAGCCTTACCCTGCTCTGCTGTGAGAACCCCCACTCCTGGGCTGTTCACGCACAGCCTCGGGCATGTAAGCTGCTCCCACCTACGTGAGGCAAATATTTTAACCTGAGCTACAAGAAAAAAATCATTACCATGGAACAGGTCAAATAGGTGTTCCATTACCCCCACAGTCAAAACACTTTCCAAACCTTCCCAAACCACATGAATTTTAGCTAGTGGTATGAGGAATCTGCTTTCCCCTCCCCCACCCCTGCCATTTGGCCAGGTAACATACTGGCCATTGGGACCAAACTCTGCTTAACCACAGAGATCTGGGCCCCTGTATCCCTCTGCCTCAAGTATTTCCTGCCATTAATCTGGACAACCTTAACGTTCCCCAGATCTGGTTCTGCAGAGGCTGATCTCACAAAACCAATATGATAGGTTTCAATTGCTTGCGGGATTTCTGTGTTGAGGTCAACAGAACTAACATGAGCTATTGGTTGCCTGCTTCCTCCTAGCACAGGGCATGTATTCCTCAGGTGATCAGTGGACTTACACCGATAGCACCTTTTGGGTTCCTCTGTTTTGCTGGGAAGTTTGGGATAGGAGTTACCAGTAGAGGGATGATTTTTGGTAAGAGAATGTTTAGGCTCCCAACCCCCTTCTCTCTTCCCAGGGGCAAAATGGGATTCTCCCTTCCCGCCAGTTTTAAACCCCTCTTTCAGTGGCCTGCCCTAAATACATGCCTGAGTCTGTTCAAAGGCATCAGCTATAAAAGCCATCTCATCCACAGTCTTTACATTTTTATCCCATAGACACTGCTTTACTTTGGCCTTACATACATAGGCGCCGAGTTCCCCTCTGCCTCGTGGGTGCTCAACCCCGCCTCCCACAGCCTCGCCCTGCACCACCCTCACCCTGCCCCGATTCCAGCCCTTCTCCCAAGTCCCCGCCTCTTCTTCACCTCCTCCCGCAAGCACTCCACGTCCCCACTACTCCCCCTCCCTCCTGGAAAGTCCTAAGTGTCACCAAACAGCTGTTAGGCAGGAAGTGCTGGGAGGGAGGGGGGATAGCAGGGATGCGGCACGCTCAGGAGGGAGAGGGGGGAAGGAGGTGTGGTGGGAGCAGGGGGAGCTTGGCTGCCGGTGGGTGTGGAGCACCCGCTAATTTTTCCCCATGGGTGCTCTGCAGCACCCATGGAGTCGGCACCTATGCTTACATATGCTCAAGAAATGTTCTTGAACAACAAGAACAAGCATTCCTTCAAGAGTGCTGTTTAGTCATAGTAATCATCTATGTGGCTCTGTACATTTAGAAGACGCTTTACAAACAGGGGTGTTATGAGGATAAATTCACTAATTTTCATCAAAATTCATGTAAGGAACTCAACTACTCCTTTGACAACAGCTGCAGAAGTACCAAAACAGACAGAGAGATAGACCAGTGTAAAACACGTTCCCTGTCCTGATGAGTTTACTTTCTTTTTAAAGCAATGTAGGATATTTTCACAAAACATAAGTTCAAAGGTGGGTTTTTTTTATTGTAATCAATATAGTATGAATGGTGGAAATCTCATATTTACTTGTTATTGCTACTATAACTAACTAGTAAATTAATACAACCCCTTGAATTAATTGATTTATTTGATATAGCAACTAGTGTTGTAACGTAGTTGCCACTAATGTGTAACTCAGATGGGTGGAAACATGCAGTGATGGTGCTGTCTGATTGGAACAACAGCACAATCCTCTATACATGCCATGTTAGATGGTTGTGATGAATGGGTTCTTTAAATGCATATATATCCTTGGGGGACTTTGCAGAGTTGCCATCTCATCATTAGCATATTAGACTCTGTTCACCTGGTGAAGTCAGGGAGAGTCAGAGTTCTAAAAGGCGCTGAGATATAGATCCGTGCACATGGCATGGGTTCTCCTCTGCTTTTGAGATGGTGAATTACACAACAAAACAACACAAACAAATAAAATACTGGTGAAAAGTACCAGGCTAGCAACCTTGGAGACTGGAGTCCTGTATTTATCCAAGCTACAGTATAGGTTTGCATTACTACTGCCAATACCCCACACTATCTTGCCAGTACACTTTAACCCTGATCTAGAAGGACAACCTCCAAGTTCGACCCAGTTCCCAATGATGTCAGTGGGAGTCTTTCTAATAACTTCACTAAGCACTGGACTAGGCCCCTAAAAGATAGTACAGTCTCTAGTTCATTCAGTCTTTGTCTGTACACTGAGGCTGCTACAATGTGAGGGCCATTTGGTTCTAATTTTGACACCAGTGATGTCTGTCGGGTAATACGAGTCCACCTGGATCTGGACTGAGATTACCACATTTTAGCAAAAGCTAAACCACCACCAGATGGTCCCAAGTTTTGGTTATTAGCGGCCTGGTCCGAACCTGAAATTTTGAAGTTGTGAGAACCGGTAAATGAAAGGGGCTTTGCTTCATAAAATCATGTGACATGGAGATTGTTCTTGCAAGTTTGACCTAAGTGAAGACTGGTCCAAGCCCCAAAGTAAAGGGGTGTTGGGTCCCCGGGTTTAGATGTGCCTGCTGTAGAGACATGGATTGCAGTTCTGGATCTGAACTTCAAAGCTAGAGATTATTAAGATCTGGGGGCCAGGCCCATCATTAGATCCAATCATGAGAAGAACTGGACAATCAAGATGAGGGTTCCTTAGCTTGAGGAGAAGTAATTTCCTCAGAGTGCTCCCCCCAAGTAGTGCTTAACTCGATACAATGCATCACAAAGACCACACAGAGTTAAGTGTTCTAACATGTTGTGTAAATTCCAGAATGCGGGGAGACAGAGGAATAGGCTTGAACTCAAGTTAATGCAAAGCAATGCTGATTAGAATGATATGATTGTTGTAAGTAGTATTAACAGCTAAGACTTGGCAGTGAAATCATTCCCATATCTGCACTGAGTGCTCTGGTTTGGGATTGTAGACATCTTGGCCAAAAGTCAGAATTGAATTTATTAATGTTGATATTTTCCCCCCTCCTGCAGCCACCAGGATGTTTCCCATTCACACTGTCAGAATATATATAAGGAGCTGTTACTCACGTAGTTTGACATCTGGCGGCTTGGACTGGTTTGGTTGTTAGTGTTAGTTTGACAGGATGGCACAAAGATTGACATACATTCTGACTGTCGCCTGTTGATAATGGCCTTACTATACACAGGCATACTTTATCTTATCAGTCACCCAATCTATCCATAGTTTAGTAATGCTAAAGCAATAATATATTGCTTGGTAGTTATATCCTAAGGCAGAAAATGCTTAGAATTCACTGAGCTATAAATACTGTGGAATAAGCAACTCAGATATGTTAGGGCAGTTAAGAGGGGTGCCCTCCACATGGATCTGCCCCATCTCAACAGATAGAGTATGTCCACTGTCTGTGTGACACTCTCCATCCATTGTTATGGGAGAGCCACAGCTGGGGCATGTGAGGAGCAGATTGCACATTGTTCTCATCCCCACCATGCATTAACTTTCCAGTTACCCTATCCACACTGGGAAACACCTATTTAAAAGCTGTGCCCTGGGGCAGCTGTCACTAAGGAATCCTTTGCCAGAGCAGCCTCAATGGAGCCACACAGCATAGGATCAAGTGGGAGTATCTTAGCCTGCAGAGAGCCTCCATGCAGATGGCCTCAGCCTGCTCTAAATTCTCCAGGATTTATATAGAACCTGTGGCTTCTGATGACTGTACCAAGGGGGAGAGGAGCAAACCCCTTCAATTTCCCTACAGAACCATCCCAAGATGACTCTGCATGGGAATCCTCCTGCACACATCCTTCCATTCCTAACTCCCTCCCAGAGGTACTTCTGCAGGACAGGACATTCTGACCACAAGTCAGAAACAGAGAATTGTGTATGCCACTGCAAGGCACGCTTTCAGCTCATGCTTCTATTCTAGCTGTCGCTTACTTTTGTACCAGTTGTGATACAGCATGGCCAGAAGGCAGCAGGAGAGTGATATGGGAGAGATATGCAAGTCCCAGGATGAGGAGAAGCCTTATTTCCTGTAGAGGGAAGAAAGGTTTCTATAGATTATTAAAAGCACCTGAAGCCAATTAGAGCACCTGAAGCTAGTCACCTGATAAAACCCCCCTGCTTCAATCAGCCAGGGGAAGGAGTTGGAGCAGAGAGCAGTTTGGAGGAGTTGAAGTAGAGGAGAGTTTGGAGAAGTGCCATGGTTGGCTAGAAGACCAAGACCCTAGGTAAAGAGACACCTGGCTTGTGCAGAGAGAGAAGGCAGGAAGCCCCACAAGCTAAAGAGCAGGAGAGGGAAGTAGCCCAGGGGAAGGAAACACTAGTTCAAGTAGTTTACCACTATCCCTAGGGACCCTGGGATGGGACCCAGAGCCCTCCCGGGTCCCTCCCTCCCCACTACCCTTCTCTGGTTACTAGTGGGACAATAGATACCCTAGTTCAGGGGCAGGAAACTGCACCCTGAAACCCCCCCCCCCCAAGAAGAGGAAGCATGGGACCCCTCATAATCGTACTGACAATTTGCCAAACTGTGCAAAAGAATCTCTGTAAAATGTTACATGCCTCTAATGTTTGAACATTTCAACCTACTATCAAGTCGAGTTTTCCCAACCCAAGATCCAGACTACTGAGGTAACATACAGAAATAATATTAATAAAAACCACACCATCAGTCTGCCTAAGCATTGATAACTTACTAATCACTGTTGGGTCTGAATGCTATACAAATAGATCATGCCTTATAGTACATGCTATGCCATTCATATTAGAAATGTTGGTGTATTATACATTGTTTTGGGATTTTATAAAATACCTAAAAAGCATCTGCATGAATGGACCATAGAACAAGATGAACAGTGATTGCCGTCATTCTGGCTTTGATGATACTGGCTGTTCCTCACAAATGACAAATATGGGCAAAACAAGAAAACCCAAATGCTTGGAAGGGGTAATAAAGAAGGGTGATTTAAATGGTCAAGGATGGACTGACTGGAATAGAAAGACCCGGAACCAAGATTTTAGCTGTGGAGGGTCTCCAATTGACCATCTCAGAGAGGTAGTTCCACACATTGAGACTTGCTAAACTGAGAAGACCTGGTCCCCAATTCAGTCAAGATAGAACCTTCCAAAAAAAAGAGCAAAGACAATAACTGGTGAATAAGTGATTTTTCAGGGTCAAACCAAATCGGAACATTTCTGGTGAATCAAAAAAAGTGCATTTTGGTGTGTGTCTTCCCGGAGCAAGGATTCAAACCTGTCCCTCCCATATCCGAGCTGAGTGACCTAACCACTGGGCTCAAGGTTATAAGTTGGGGGTAGGGGTAGGTGTAGGGGCGGTGGTGGCAGCAGCACCCCCACCTCCTCCTGTGGTTTTGTAAGTGTTCAAAACTGTGCGCATCAAATCCACAAATAGTTTTGGGTGGACCAAAAATTTTTTTTTTTTTTTTTTTTTTTGAGGAATCAACTACTCATCCAAAAAAATTCACCCAACTCTACTAAGGAGAATTCAACCAATCTCAGAAGCCTTAAATGGGATATCAGGTAACCAAGATGGCGAGTGTTACTCTTTGGGAGCAGGGAGGAAGGGGAGAATAGTCATTTATCTACACAGAGGAAGGAGAGGGAGTATGGTTTAGTGGTTGAAATGGAGGACATGGGTTTCATTCCTGGATCTGTCACAGAATTGTTCTGTGCCCTTGAGCAGGTCACTCCATTTCTGTGTTCCTCACTTTCCACATCTATGAAATGGAAGGTGCTGTGAAAATCAATTAGTTCTGTAAAACCTGATGGCAGGCATTGTAAAAGTATAAAGTAAACTAAATTGATCAGAAACATGTTCTTAGATAACAGGGTAGGGGAGAAGTACGTACAGGAGATGGCAGATAATGAGGTTTTAAATATGAATTAAAGCTATGTAGGATATAGCCCCCCACAGTGGATCTCACTCCTGTGGGAGGCATTGCAAATGTGTCCAGTCCCAGAGAACACCATGTACTGGTGCAGATAACTTCCCTCCTTAGTCAAACACTGACCGTGCGATGCTTCTCACAAAGTTGCACCCCAAGGGGACTAGATGTGTAAGTGCTTTTTCAAGCAATTATACATAATTATATTGTGATGCAAAGTGCTATAAAATGAATGAGAAAAGACATTTGCAAAGGAGCGCTGTTGTTATCCCTGTCACAATGTACATGCAGCAGAGTTTATACAGTTCATGCCAATCAGGTGTTTCCCATTTCCCCAAATTTACAGCATGGTATATTCTCTTAAAGCACAATATTAATTGAATTGGTTCCACTTCTACACAGATGTAATATTAGTAAGAACTAAACATCTGAAAGAATGTCAGATGTACCTTGTTAATACTGAGGTCTCAATTGTTCTTCAGTCTCAGCCTTCGTTTGGGAAAAAAGCGCTAAATTCTAGCTGTTATGGTGTGTGTTGTAGGC